>NC_139143.1:21336476-22778205 GCF_964270905.1 Leucopleurus acutus
GGGAGAGGCCACAGCAGTGAGAGGCCCGCGTACCGCAAAAAAAGAAAAAAAGATGGCAACACCGTAAACCATAAATCAAACAGGTTTCATGTTTTACCTGCAGTTGTGGTTTTGGTGTTTCAAACATCTGTTTGTCATGTCCATTAGTATAAAAACTTCAAAGGGAACTTATGTTTTCCCAGGAGGTATCTTTGTGGTAACCTTAGTTTTTCTTTTTCAACTGATGTCAACAATTTCTACTTATTGTCTCCAATTTAACATGAAATGAGGTCTTTACTCAAGCAGAAAGAATGTGATGAATATGTACTTGTTTCTGTCTCTTGGGAGCAAACTAGTCATAGATCCATGAATTTCTCAGTTAAAAAAAAAGTTAATGGGGGTGAGTAGGAGGAAAAAGAATATTTACATTTGTTACAACGCAAAATGTATATAATAAAATATTTTTTGCAACTGCTTGGTATGATTTACCCCAGAGCTATGGCTCTGGGGATCACCTTGGTTCTAAAGACAACAAAATCTGTTAACTTCTTGTGGAAATTCAAGAGATAGTTTTGAGGATGTGTAACTTGAAAACTGGGAGTGAAAAATTAAGACTTTGTGTACAAGTTAAGTGATTGGCTTCTTTGGTCAGTGTCTTACTCTCCCTCTCTGTAAAAAATAAATGTTCCCGCAAAGCTCATTAATAGCTTCATCGTTGGTGTTCAGATAGCATGTTCTTTAAAAAGCAGTGTGTGGTTGTAGTGATGGACACACAACTCTGTGGAAGTACTAAAACCCATTAACTCGTACGGTTTAAATGGATTAATTATATGGTATGTGAATTATATCTCAATAAAACGTATATTTAAAGAATCAATATATAATTATATTTGAGAAGATAGTGGGGTGTTTCCCTTGGTAGATTTACCCCCCAAAACGAGTGCTCTTCATGAGTTCTTCAGTAGCAGACATTTTTATTGAAAGGCCCATTTGTGTAGAGCAAGTTTTCAAGTGCTTCACCAGCTCCTGGGGTTGTAGGTGTGGTCTTTCCCTCTGCACTCAGATGGCCTGGCTCGACCACATCCACAAAATTGATATTGAATTAGGCATGAGAGAAACAACTGTAAAAGATTTGGGGGGGAAATCACCAAAACTTAGATTATATATTGTAATTAGTGAACTCAGGCTATTCAAAAGTATCTGAAGTCCTCCGAAACTGGAAATCATAGACAATGCAGTATGATAAGTAAGACAAGATTGGCAGCTGAGTATACATTTAAATTTAAGTTACAATTAGATATTTAAGGAATGTATATGGCACTTTTTTTAGAATTTTTTACTTTAACCTTTCTGATTAGCTATAAATTAATGATTCCTGCAGCACTGAGGAATAAGAGGGCCTCTATTATAGGATTCAGAGGCACAAACGAAAACTTAGAAAATGTAGTAAAGTGGTAAAGGAGCTTAGGATTGGCAGATAGGAATGGGCTGAAGTTACAAAGTGCGTGTGTGTGTGTGTGTGTGTGTGTGCGTGTGTTGAATAGAAAGAGAGATAAACAAATAGAAAATAAAACTAAATTTTCCTATGTTGATATTTATGTCCTCATTTTCTTGCTATCCATTGACTACTGACTTCAGAGCTGTTGAACCTGAGAAAAGTAATAAAAGATGCTCATTCATTAATCAGCAAACTCTGATCTGACATCCACAAAGGACCATACATTCTACTAGGTTATGGAGATGTAAACACAAATAAGATGTGGTCGCTGGGTATGATTTAATGTCCATTTTTAGCTTTTAAAAGTGAATTCTCTTTATTGTACATATATAAGAAGAATGCACTTTAGGGGGATTTCTTTAGTAATGCTGTGAATATTCGGTCTCATACTTGCTCGTAAAGCAACAAGTTCTCTTATGCTCTTCTTACTGGAAACTCTGACTTTAAATTCCACATCTCCCAAAAGAAATAATACTTCCTTTCCTGTATGACAGATGAGTATTTTATGATTATCCCTATGTCATTTCCCCCCCGGTATTAGAGACCGACACACACAGGACTGAGAACAGCAAATTAGGAATCAAGAAACATGAGTTCTCTCTACAGCTCTGCTCCTACGACCCTGAATGATCAAAGGCAAACTGAGGCCCATCTCTACAAATAGGACGGGGATGAAATTGGAATGTGTCTCTTCTCTAACTTTGTTCCCAGTGCTTGCAACCTCTGGAGTTGTTCCATCTCCTTGAGTTTAGTATTTTTAAGGGGCTTAAACTCATTAACGAGGACATGTACATAAAGCATGAAATTTAGAACATATGCATCTTTCATGTAAACAGATTAATGCAAAGTGCGTTCTAGAATGTAAGTTCCATGAAGTTTGGGACCCTGTTGTTCTCATTCATGGCTATAACAGGAGTTAAATAATTTTTTTTGAGAATGAATACATGTATATTAGTGAGACATGTAATGGAGAGGGAAAATATGAAAGGAAACTTTAGATCTCAAAGAAATTCTAAACTAGGGCTCTAACTACTGGAAGAGTAATAACTTGAAGTAGAAAGACTAGAAGATAGATTTTTCATTTTGTTTTATTTCCTCAAAGTATGGGACAGCCTGGTGGAAGATTTCAGGTTAGGAGAGAGTACACAGATAGGAAATTTATTCATTTATTCAGCAAATATTTAAGTATACTCTCAGTATTAGTGTAATGGTGATCAGACTTTTTGATCTCACGACCCCTTTACACTTTCAAAAATTATTAAGGATCCAAAGCTATTTTGTTTATGTGGGTTGTATCTGATATGTGCCATATTGAAATTGAAACAAATTTAAAATTTCTAATTTAACTTATTTGAAATAATAATAGTAAGCCCTTTATGTGTTAACATAAATAATATTTTTCATGAAAAACAATATCATTTCCAAAACAAAAAAAAAGTTTAGTGAGATGATTAGTATCATTTCACATTTTTGCAAGTCTCTTTGATGTGTGGCTTCAGAGAAGGCAGCAGGATTCTCATACCTGCTTCTGCAATATACTGCAGTCTGCTGTTCGGTTGAAATATACAAAATTATGGAGAAAACCCAGCTTTAAACAGGTATGGGGGTTAGAAAAGGGAGACCCTCACAAACTCTGTGAAGGCTCTCAGGAACTCCCAGGGATCTTCATCCCACACTGTGAGAACCACTGTATTCCAGAATGGTGAAACATGAGTAGCGATTTGTAGCTGAAGAAGGAATACAATATTTCTAGTTGAAGAAGGTATTGATGTCCTATTTAAAAAAAAAAAGATGTTGGGGGATCCTTGATAAGTTAGAAGCAGCCTGGATTGGAGACCTGTCTGTGGCTTCTTGTTGTGAGAGAGACGAGGGAGTCTGTAGCTGTAGGTTTGGGGAATGTTACATGGTATGACTATGATTCCCTGAAGAGGGTGTGATAAGAGTCTGGAAAGATGCCACCTACTGGTGTACAAGATGGTCAACATTCATTGTTAAATCCAAAATCTCTCAAATAGAATCCTTTTTAAGCCTTCCAGGATTTTTTTGTAAAGAGAGATAACAAGTAAAATGTTAAATACATATATAAAGCATGTGTTTATATTACAATGCCTGTTTCTGATTGTTTTTTCTTTGCTTTTTTTCCAGCCCATCCAGACCTTTCAAGTTACCAAAAAGGTAAAGTAGTTTGGATTTTCTTATTAAATAAGTATGTGCTTTTCCCCTTTGAGTATTTTCTTTACATTTTGCTGCTGTTTTCACCTTCCTCGTTCATATTTTTGTGAAGGAAAACTAAATTTCCTCTGAGTTGGCTGCTTGAGGAATCCTATACCTCCAAAAGTGATTTTAATCCCAAGGTTGACATTTAGCCTTTAAATACTATTTGGGTTTAATCATTTATATTTGCATAATTATTTTGAATTCTTTCCTGTAATGGATTGGCTTCTCAGTGTCCTACTTATTAAGAGAACAACTGTTCAGCCAACTACCATGACTTAAATTCATGGCCGTTTATTTCAGCTGGGTTGTCTGTGTTTCTAAAAATTTTGCTATCATGTTAAGATGGAGGTATTCTTTCATGTGGAAAATTTTAATTTTAGTTTTATAGTAAAAAGGCAAAATTTTAAATGGACAAGAGGTTCTGAAAAAAGCATTGTCTCATCAGCTGTCCTTGTACATTGTGTACATTGTGGTTCCAGATATAATATTATTTAAGAAATTCTTAGTGATCTTTGAAATTCATTTGCTAAAGAAGCTCAGATGCTAATAACCCTGAAGCCTATCTCAGGAGCGACATCCTTTCTTTGGAGTAAAATTACTACATAAATTTTAATTAGAAACTCCTTTCACATTTAAAAAATATTTTTAAAATTGTAATAAAATAGACATAGCATAAAATTTACCATTTTAAAGTATACAATTCTGTGGCATTAAGTACATTCACATTATTATACAGCCATCACACCATTCATCTCCAGAACCTTTTTCTACTTTTCAAACTGAACCTCTATACCCATTAAATACTACCTCCTCATTTCTTCCCCAGCCCCCAGCTTCTGGCAACCACTATTCTATGCTGTCTCTATGAATTTCATTACTCTAATATGTACAGTACAAATACTGTACTCTGTGGAAGAATACAGTATTTGTCCTTTTGTGACTGGCTGATTTCACTTAGCATAATGTCCTCAAGCTTCATCCATGTTGTAGCATGTGTCAGAATTTCCTTCCTATGTAAGACTGAACGATATTCCGTTGTATGCATATACTACATTTTATTTACCCAATTTTGCAAAAAAATTATGGAAAAAAGATGAAGGAAAGAGGTTTTACAAGTAAATATGGCATATGAAGAAAATGAATTTCCATTTTTCTAGAAATAATAGGGTCTTCTTAAGTGACCAGAAGTTTTATATTTTGAAAGGTTCATATATATTTGTCTCTGTTAATAGATTGGTATTTTTAAAAACCTGAATTTATTCTTTTCAGTATATACACATAAAAATACAGCTTCTTCCTAAAATTAGCCTTTTCTGAGTCCCCTTTCCTACCCCAGCTGGAAGTACTAGCTTCCTTCATTGAATTCACAAAACATTTTATCTGTATCCTTCTGTTGACCTGATTTCGTAGGTATTTGTGCACCTGTCTGATTTTCTGAATTAGGCTCTAAGTTCCTTGAGGGTAATATCCATGTCTGCTATTATTTTATTCCCAGAATGTCTGCCTTCTTACTATGTAATGTTAATTGTTGAATGAGTTTATTACTTCACAAGAAAGAAAGAGTTCTGTACTGTTTTCCTCTGTGAAATTCCATAAGCTTCAATCATTCCTCGCACTAAATTGATAGTTGATGCCACTAGAAATGTTATGATTAATGACATTTAGAAATGGGTACCTTTAAAGGCCAGGAGGAATAAGGGAGAGATATTAAAGGAAACAGAAAGAAAGAAACCGAGGAAGAAGAGATTTTTTTAGGAAGCAAGCAGTAGCTAAAGTGTTAAATATCGCTCAGGTCCAAGAAGATGAAAACCAAGAGAGTTAGTTGACTTTGGCAGTTTCAGAAGAGTCACGAGAGCAAAAGCCAAGCTATCGGGGGTTAAGGATTGGTCAGGAAAAGGAGGCCTCAAGTCCAAGGTACTCATACTCTCTAAAGCCTGGCTCTCTGCTCAGAAAGGCAGGGGTGAAAGAGAAGAGTGTTTCCAGAAAGGCAGCAAAGGGCAAAAGAAAAAAGTCTTTGTAAGCTGAGAGGAAAATTTACTGTGGAGGGCCTTATTGTAATACAAATGGCCCATTTAAAACAGGCCCCCATGTCATGTCACTACAGCATAAGTTAGCCCTGTAAGACACTTCATTTGTTTTAACAGTTATTTCTGATCTTTTCCCAGAATAAACCCAATAATAAGGTGGCTGAGCATCTATGAGGGTATTTGAGGGACTTCCCATTGGATCCTCATGAAAATCCATCATGGCAGGAACAGCCTGGATCAGGGTGCCAAGCAGCCTGCCCACTTACTCAGATCCACAGTTTACCCACAAACGCAATCCATTCATTCTGTTCTTCTGAGTCTTACGTACCTGTACTATTTGAGACTTAACCTACTGAGAAGTACTATGGATACACTTTTTTATAGAGCAGTGCCATGGATAGCAACTGCGGGCCTAACCTATGCAGCTGATACAGCAGTAGGGCCTTGAGGAAAACTGCTCCCTGGTCAGTCACTGGAAAATGACTGCCTGCTGTCACCCAGAAGTTACAGAAGTGGATTGCGTTTACAGTTATGCTGTATGGTCTAAAGAGTTACAAAATCAAGACCAGGCAGATGAAAGACAAGTGCTACATGGTACGCAGAGGAACATACTATAGTAAAAAGAGTGGTCCTTTGGAAAATTCTTCCAATGCCCAGAAAAGCATGTGCAGGTTCTTTATTCAAATTTAAACTTAGTTAGAATATGTACCTGGAACCCAGACTCACCATGAAGGGAATTAGCCAAAAAATATAGCGATAAAATTTATAGGTCATTTTTAATTTCCTTTACTTCTCCAGTTTTCCTGCTTTATTAGATGTTTTCCTTAATATTACAACCATTGTCTGGGTTTCGTATTATACATGAAACTTTTGTTTCCCACGTGGTGCCCATAGTTACGCAACATCTTAGAACAGACAGCAGGAGGCAGAAATAGCCTCAGCAGTTTTGTGCTATTTAGGAGAAACCCTTGTCTGAATGACATTTACTCAGAGTAGCTGGGGCTTTCCCCCATGGTGCTTTATGTCCTCAGGATGGTGATTCCATTTCTTAAGTGCGAACAGTTGTCTCTAGGAAAGGTTAGCACATGAAACATCTGCTTTGTGAGGAAGTGGACTTGTAATATAGTAAGGTTAAACGTGTTTGGAAGAAATGTGCCGAAATCACTAATGCCGTAAAGTTTCCATATGTAGTCAATGCATGGATATGGTATAAAGCAGTGCTGTAAAATCAAAACCAAATGTTTTCAAAGGCAAGAAAAAGCAATTATTGAATGAGGTTTTGAAGGTTGCTATGCATGTGTGCAGATTCTTCAAGAACACAAACAAAAAGTCATTATATGGGTAAATTAAACCACAGTATGAAAACTAAGCAATTTGGGGCCCACTGCCCTCTATTGATAACATGTTTGTAGGTAAAGATGCATAACTTCTGGTTCATTTGAAAGAAAATTGATCCGTTTAACATAAAGTGTAATGAGTAATTGTGTAAGCCTGGGGCCATTTTCATTTCATAGGGCTGATATTTTAAAGGTCTAAAATGTAAAGGACTCTTTAAGTCTGAAGCAATGAAACAGAAAGTCTCAAATGGGCTATTGACAAAGGACTTTATGGTTCAAACCGGTTACTTTCATCTTAGTTTGCATTTGGTAGAAGAGGAAATGAAGTATAGCGAATATAAGCTTTGGGTGTGTTCTAGAAATAGGAACGCTTCTGACCACTTGGTGTTTACATTTGAACAACTACAATCAGCGTATTGTGATTTATTTGTTTTCATTACATTCAGAATTGCTCTTAAAAAGTTATTCCATCTTATCTAGCATAATTTTTCCTTAATGAGTTTTTAAATGCAGAATTTACAGTCTAGTGAATAATGTTCAAACTTGAAGTCCTTTGGGTCTAGGTGATTTTGCATAGAGAAATTAACTATAGGTGTGGCTTAGGAATTTAATTTTCAGATGACAGTTTGGGGAAGCATCTGTTTGTGGCAAGTTGGCTTATTCCTGATGTTTTCTGTTTCTCTTGTGTTTGAAGCAAGAGATGATATCATAGTGGTTAAGAGGCCAGACTCTAGAACCAGACTACCTAGGTTCCTAGCTTTGTGACCTTTTTTTTCTTTTGAGATATTATTGACATGTAACATTATATTAGTTTCAGGTGTATAACATAATAATTTGATATTCATATGTATTGCAAAATAATCACCACAATAAGTTTCGTTAACATTCATCACCACGCATAGTTACCAATTTTTTTTCTTTCTTGTAATGAGAACTTTCAAGATCTACTCTCTAAACAACTTTCAAGTATGTAATACAGTATTATTAACTATAGTCACCATGCTGTACATTACACCCCCAGGACGTGCTTGTTTTATGAGCTGGGCCAGCTTGTGACGTTGAACAAGTTATTTAGACTGCCTGTGCCTCAGTTTCATCTTATAAAGTTGTTGTGAGAATTATATGAGATGATAATCTGTGTAAAGCATGAGAGCAACTGGAACTCCTAGTGGGTGCAGGCTATTATTCTTTATTTTCCTAAGGTTGCTTTCAAAAGAACAATAATCAGGGCTTCCCTGGTGGCGCAGTGGTTGGGAATCTGCCTGCTAATGCAAGGGACACGGGTTCAAGCCCTGGTCTGGGAGGATCCCACATGCCGCGGAGCAACTAGGCCCGTGAGCCACAACTACTGAGCCTGCGCCTCTGGAGCCTGTGCTCCGCCACAAGGGAGGTCGTGGTAGTGAGAGGCCCGCGCACCGCGATGAAGAGTGGCCCCCGCTTGCCACAACTAGAGAAAGCCCTCGCACAGAAACGAAGACCCAACACAGCCAAAATAAATAAATAAAAGAACAATAATGAAAAATGCCTGTGCGAGTGCTCCCTTAACGCATAATTATGTTATATTTTAACTTCCTTATTAAAATTTAATTTGAATATCTCCGCAAAGGCAGATATATGAATTTGAGAGATCAGAATATAAAAACCAGCCGTCTATTCTTAGAGACATATCATAGTTTTTTTCAGAATAATGGTTAGAGTCACTAGCTTTCTTTAAACTGCTAGCATGATTTTGAAGAAAAACTCAAAGTATATGAGCAAGAAGCCTATTTCAAATGAGCCAGAAATAGCCGTCAGAGCAGCCCAGTGAGCTAAAAAACACTGTCGAGAATTTGAGAATACTTGTCCACAAGTTAAATGTTTCATTCTTTCTCTAATAAAAATTCGATAAATCTGAAGTTGGCAGAATACATTTTGGGTTTTTTTTTTTTTTTTTTTTTTTTGCGATACGCGGGCCTCTCACTGTGGTGGCCTCTCCCGTTGCGGAGCACAGGCTCCAGACGCGCAGGCTCGGCAGCCATGGCTCACGGGCCCAGCTGCTCCGCGGCACGTGGGATCTTCCCGGACCGGGGCACGAACCCGTGTCCCCTGCATCGGCAGGCGGACTCCCAACCACTGTGCCACCAGGGAAGCCCGGCAGAATACATTTTGAATTTTAGAAAAGTTCAGTCTAGTCAACTTCTATGGAGCACTCAGTTCTTACAGAGATCTGGAAGCATCAGGTTAGGAAGGCATGGTCCAGGATCTTATGGAAGGGCCCAGAAACAGATATTTCAGTGGAAGGTGGTGAATGAGGGTGTGGGAAGGGTGTTGGAAGAAATGGCTTAATGGTGGGATTTGGTAACAGAGAGGAGTTTCTGAGGCGTAGTAAGAAACTAAAGCCAGCCTGTGGTGATTAGAGAGTGAAGGGAGGATAGGTACATACATGGGTGTTCATTCATCTAATCAATAGACAGTTACCAAGCACCTTTTAAAAGGCACTGATACTACACTAAATCAACCAGTCAGTCAATCAATAGTCTCTGCCCTCATGGAGCTCACAATCTAGTGGATAAGTTCATTATCGTTTTAGCTAAATGGAAGGTTAACAGGTTTATGGGGAGGTTTCAGTTTGGTTTGGTTATTCTTATGACTTACACTACCTGAACCTGTTTATGGGCTGAGCTCTTTTTCAAGAACTGATGGAGTAAAAGTAGAGAGAAAGGAATAACTGGAGAAACAAAAGTTCTGAAAGAGACTGCAAGGAGGATGGAGCCTCTGTTAAAATATATTTCTTTCCACTTAGAAAGTGTAGATTTAAGAGCTTCTTTTTCCCAGGGACAGATGTAGCAGTGAAATGTTATTTGTCAGGAATGGACATTATTCTTTCTCTCAATAGCCTGTAGCATCTGACCACTGCTACTTTATCACAAATAATGAGAGGACAGTGATCTTCCAATTTTCTACTACAATCAAGCGTAAATGCTTATAATCTCATGAGATCTTTTACTGATAAATACCTGTGCTAGGTCTGAAATAGGAAGATTTAACAAATTGCTCTCTTAGGTAGCAAAAAAAACTTCACTCTGCTTCTAAGAGGCTTTCTTTGTGATCTCTCTCTGCGTTTGTAGTTATGCAGCCCTGATAGCAGACTGGCCTGTGGTTGTCTTGGGCATGTGCACTGTGTTCATCGTGGTCTGTGCCTTGGTTGGAGTATTAGTGCCAGAGCTTCCTGATTTCTCTGATCCATTGCTGGTAAGGAGAATTGCACCAGTAGAATCTGTTTATTTTCTTTAGCCCTCAATCATCTCAAAAGATTAAGTATGTTAAGACATGTTGCATTATGTTATTTAGTATCCCATCTGTTTTAAAAACCTTCTCAAGCCATCAGTAAGTATACAATTCTCTTTCTGAAAAGTAGAGACATGTCTGTATTCTCAGGTTCTTAAAAGGGGTCAGGTAACTTGCTCACCATCAAAAATCTGGAAATTTGCTTCTTGGTCTCCATGTTTAAACTAAAAAGCAAAAAATTGGAGAATCTGCAGACTGTAAAAACATCTTCAAAAAGTCTTGAAGACTGAATGTCACCTTTTCTCCCAAAGACGTTAAAGGAATTTCAGTATTACTGAGAGATTGCAGGGTCTGTTTTTAAGTAAATGTCCCTCAGAAGTGGAATAGTGAGGAAAGTATGAGCAAGGATAATGATAAACTCTTTGTAAAACACTGTTGCATGCATAACACAATTTAATTTGACCATGATTTTTTATAACATAAAAATAAATGCCAGGTATGAATTTGGAAGAGAAGCTTCAGATAAGTTTTTTTTTCCTCTTTCCTGAGACATGTAACATACCAAAGAATCAAACTGTTTGTCACAGTAAATAGGTGATCATTATTATGTCAAGTCATCTTGTCTTAATGCAGTTCGCCTCTGGAGTAGCCGTGAGGAACGTGTATATTTTCTGTTGAAAGCTATACATCACCTTGACATTGCCTTCCCAAGCTGTTATAACTATACTTAGCCTGAAATGAAGTACACTAATGGGAATTTGTAATATTTTGCCTTAGGGTTTTGAACCAAGAGGGACTGCAATAGGCCAGAGACTGGTCACATGGAATAACATGGTGAAAAATACAGGATACAAAGCAACATTAGCAAATTACCCCTTTAAATATGCAGATGAACAAGCCAAAAGGTAATCATTTATTGACTTTTAGACAAACCACTGCTAACGAATTCCAGTTTTAAACATTGCCTGAGCAAAAAGATTACATCTAAAATGTGTGGCTCAAAATCTTTGCCACTGAATTTGTTGAAATTGTCATTGTCTTTTAAGATTTCGTTGTATATTAGTGAGGGTTTGGGGTTTTTCTTCCTTTTTTCAGAAGTGAGAAAATTAATGTTGGCTGCTTATGTTCATCCTTCCGACAGTATCAAGCGCTTCATAGGTCATGACTTTGAGGTTGTATTGTTACCAGTAGGCTTCTCAGCCTTGAAATAGTGGGGACTTGATTGAAGATCAAACTGTGTTCCATTTCAGCCATCGGGATGATAGATGGTCAGATGATCATTATGAAAGAGAGAAAAGAGAAGTTGACTGGAACTTCCACAAGGACAGCTTTTTCTGTGACGTTCCAAGTGAGTGGCTTCGTAGATGACAAACCTTTCAGAGTTTCCTGGGATTGAACATGATTGATAACCTAGACTGTCAAGAGTAGGTGGCTGGTCACACAGCTTCACTGTTTCTATCGTGCTTAAAGGCATGTTAGCCTAATTAACTTGTAATTTTACTTCTCTAGGTCAGTCAACCACTAATCTGAATTTAGTTACCTAAAATTAAAAATTAATGAGAGATGATTGAGTTATATTCGGTTTTAAGAAAGATATAAATCTAATAAAATTCTTGACCTTGCCCCAAATCTCAACGCATTTAAAAAATTCCTTGTACATTTTTTGGATTGAACCCTGACATAATCTACAGTATTATCAAAAATT
This sequence comes from Leucopleurus acutus, assembly GCF_964270905.1. Taxonomy (NCBI): domain Eukaryota; kingdom Metazoa; phylum Chordata; class Mammalia; order Artiodactyla; family Delphinidae; genus Leucopleurus; species Leucopleurus acutus. The sequence continues at coordinate 21,348,507 of NC_139143.1, forward strand.
TATATCTACATTGTTGATTCATTCAAAAAGCCTATATTAATAGCCTTCTTGTGCCAGCCTTGTCATTAGACATTACAGGCAGCGAGATGAACAAAATAAAGTCCGGAGGTCCAAAGCTTGAATGCCTCAGGGACCTAGCTCATATATGAATGAGAAAAGGGAGCTGGGTTAAGAATGCAGGAAGTGATGGTGATTGAGGAGAATGCAGCAGAATGTGACCTTGAAAAAAAAAAACAAAAAAAAAAAAACGAGGGCCCAAAGATTGTAAGAAATTCCCAGAGGCCAGGAATCCAGATTTCAATGTGGAATCACCAGATCTCTAAATGTTGGCAGCAAATTCACGAAATAAAATTCTCTGTAGCCTAGAGTCAGCCTGGTCTCTGTGCAGCTGCCAGGAAGGAGGAGTTCACGGCCTCAAGGAAACATGTGTCAGTTTGAAAGTCATTGATTAGCCCTCATGGTTACGGATGAGGAATTGCAATAACTCCAGTTTCTGATTAAGTGAATATTAACATTGAAGCTCTTCTGGTTTCACCTTTTTGTTGTTGTTGTTGAAAATCCTTCTAAAATTTGTTTTTTCCCTATCTTCTTAGATCACTAGAGGACCTGATTGGGTCTTTGATGTTTCTAGATCTTGTTAAACCTCAGGGTCTTTATTTGTCTTGAAGACAAGAGTTTACTAAAGAAAACTTCGTGACCCTGAAGTTTTTCATGTAATAAAGCTTTATTCATAAATTTGCAAATTGATTTTCTTTGTCAGCACCATTAGGCATTTTAGATCATATAAAACGAATCTACTCTGTTTCAGTTGGTTCATATTAATTTTTTTAATGGCTGAGGAAGCAGAAACAGTACTTACTGAGCACCCGTTTTTCAGTACCTCATTTAATTCTCACACCTATTTGGGAAAGCGTTGCTGTCTTTATTTTACAGATGAGGAACCAAACCGAGGCTCAGAAAAGTTGTTGGTTGCCTAAGATCATCCAGCTAGTAGATGACAGAACCTGGTTACACCCAGTTCTAACTCTAAAGACCATGCTCTTTCCAGGATATCACACAGCCTCCCTTATTCAGAAATATATTTTGTATTAGTATAATTTTCAAAATGTTTTTTCTAGAACTCTGAACACTCAACCAGAATGAGGAGTACGTCTGTGATCCTGGCCAGCGTTCTGTGTTTAGTTGACTGTTTTTAGTGCTTTTAAGCTGATCACTTGCCGTCTTTGCTCTCTAGTTAGCTGCCAAAGAGAACATCCTTATAATCCATTCCTGATACTCCCTGGTGCACCATTCTTTGATTTTATATACCATTGGGGTGATGTGTTGTGAAATGAAGAGGGAGGCGTTCAGTTGATTTTCTGCTGAAAGTTCCTATGGGTTGCTCTTCCTAATTACAGTCTGATCAGAACTAGATATGTTACATAACTACTACGATTTTTAAGATATAGTGAGTAGACAAAGGCTTTGAGCTAAAGCAATATTATAGCGTTACTCTTTAAAATTTTTTTACATTTTTCTCCTGGAGTTTAATGAAAGACAGGATTCCCTACTGCTAATGAATTCCCAGGTGGTTTCCCAGTTTGAATTATTTCTGAACGCGGAGTCTTCTGAAATAAATGAATAATTTATAACCCTTTTTCTTTTTTCTCCTATCACCAGGTGACCGATATTCCAGAGTAGTATTTACTTCAGCTGGAGGGGAGACATTGTGGAATTTACCTGCAATTAAATCGATGTGCAATGTAGATAATTCAAGGGTATGTAAAGTAAAACTGAAATATGTTTAGCACAAATAAGGTTATACTTTTGAAACTCCTTTTACTGCTGACCCTGGTGCCTGATCAGATGAAAGCACTCAAGTGGCTTACCTACCGAGGAGTAAACACCAGCAGAGTGGCTTCGCATTCTTTCGGATCCCAGGATCAAAGTGTCTCTGCTTCCCCACCTTTAAAACAAACCATCTTCCTTAATAAAGAACTCTTTTTCTTTCCCACTCATGTTTTTGTCCATGATAGTCTTTTGTATTATTTCACAGCTTATTTCCTTTCAGGATAATAGTTAAGCCTTTTTTTTTTCTTCTTCTTTTGTTGTATTTTATCTTCCTAATCTAGTTTCATTGTTCACTCCATTTTCCCCCTGAGGCGATTGTCAGCATCTTAATTATGCAATGAAATGCTCACCTTTCTGGCAATCAATGGGTCCTTTGGGCCGATGACCTCAAAGGAAAATTTAGGGCACAGGCTAGGAAAGGGGACAGCAAAGGGCATAAATACAGTATCTATGGAAATGGCCAAAGTAATCCAATCCAGATTGTTCTGAACTCTAAACACCTTGCTGCTTTACAAGACAGAAAGATGCAAGAAGACAGCACCAGAAAGTGTAAAGTCACCTACCGAGCTTGGAAGAGCTGTCAATTTGTTGTGTTCAGAGGTAGTTTCTCCAAGTAGAAACTGCTGTCTGATGTCACTAATGGCCTTTCCCAAGCACAGTAACCAGGTAGAAAAGGAACTCGTGTTCTTAGCATAATTCTAAAATGTAAAATCACTGGTCAGTTGAAAATCTAATCACATGCCCTGCTGAGAGCTAGACTGACAATCCAGTGCAATGACCTGTTCTATCACAGGGTTTCTTAATGGAACAGGAGGTAGAAAGGACTCTTTGAGATAACCCACAGACCAGCATCTCATTGTGCTGATATAAGTACGTTCTGAGAACTGAGTGGCTTACCCAGGTCACCTAGTTGGTTGGTCCCAGATCTCCTGACTTTATTCTTCATTCTGAAAGGCTCTTTATATATTTTGAAAATAACTTTTGCATTGATTAGGATATCGGGATTTTCTGTGAGTGACGTCTTGTCTCTGTGCAGCTCCAAATAGACCAAAGTCACAAACTATCTATAAACAACCCAGAGTTTCTTCATCAGTGGTCAATTTTTATTTGTCGTATTTTCTTCTGTTCTACAGCTATCAGTAGGTTATTTAGAAGCTATGAACATACTTCTTGTTGTGGGTTACAGCCCTTCTCATATAGAAAGTTAACTCTAAATTAGTGTGTATGTAGAGCACTTGCTCTGTGCAAGGCTTTATGCTGGGTACTCTACTTCTCTCACAATGGACCTGTGACCTTGGAATAACACCATTTTTTTTTTTTTTTTTGGAGTAAAACTGCTTTACAATGTTGTGTTAGTTTCTGCTGTACAATGAAGTGAATCAGCTATATGTATACATGTATCCCCTCCCTCTTGGACCTCCCTCCCCCTCTCCCCCACCATCTAGGTCATCACAGAGCACCAAGCTGAGCTCCCTGTGCTATACAGCAGGTTCCCACTAGTTACCTGTTTTGATGCATTTGCAAAATTTAGGCTATCGAAAAGAATCGATATCTGCTTGTCTGAGTTTTTTTTCCTACTGGGCTCATAATAAGGATTGGATAGCTGTGAGTTCAAGTCTGTAATCCCTGGCAAGAACGTAACAATTTGTGATCCTCTTGTGAAAATTTGAGGAACAGACCCAAGACACGTACATCTGAATGAATGGTCAAGCCAATTGTAGTTCCACACCAATAAATGAATAAACAGAATCAAGGCCCCCAAATACTACCTCAAGGAGCGTGGTTGTAATTTTAACTTTTTAAATTAAATACTTTTTGCCAGTTGCAAATGCGCTTGTATTCTAGTCTCAAACTCTGCTATGAACCCAGAATAACATATGTTTCTCATAGAGATAATGTATTCAGTGATATCTTAAATAATAACTATTGGTCAACAGTTCAGATTTCAGATTATTACTGTACTTTTCTGAGTCTCCCAGCTCAAGACCCTTTGAGGATTTTTATTTGTTATGGCGGTTTGACCAAAATGTGTCCTGAGGCTACTTGGCAGTCTTTCCCCTTTTTCCCCCCTCAAATCCTAGCTATTGTACCTAACCACTTAGTTATTAACAACTATCAAGTTGAATGGGACACACACCAAATGGTACAGAGCAGAAGAGCTTAATTGTTGGTGGGTTGACTCCAGAAAGCATCTGGTAATCAGTGTAATGTCACGAGACCAGGTCTTCCAGTGGCCGCCTGCCTGTGTTGATGATACGTTGAGTTCAAATTCCAGATCCCATTTAAATTACATGCCACTTACACTCATAGTTCAGATGGGCGCTGGTTTCCAGAGTGAAGAGCTTCTGTTTCTGATGCTCGTCTACCTCCTCACAGAATGCTTGGGGTTTTTTTTTTAGACTCTTTCAAAAGGAGCCTCAGTTGACTCCCCTGATCTCCTTCACTACTTTTTTCTGCACTTTGACATTCCTACGGGACGCACTGGCAGAGAGTCATTAATAACAAAGAAGTGTGTGTGTCTCTAATCTTGACTCTGCTGGAAGCTCTTTACCCTATTTCTTAGTCTTTGCATAGTGTAGATGTTGGAGCTCAGAGGAATCAGCTTGTAGAAGGGATTTGGTGACTAAGACCCATTTTACTCGGGTAGCTTTTGTGGACAGCTGGAATGTCCCCCTCACACGCTTAGAGGACCCCAGAAATGTGTTTCCTGATGCTTGTTTTAAAGAGAGCTGTGGAGCCCTTGCTTTCTTCTTCCTCTCTAGGCTCCCTTCAACTTTTAGTACATGAGGAACTTGGTCACGTGGGAAAGGAGTGTCTAGCAGTTGATTGAACCTGTTATTAAGGGCTTAATTTTCTTCCCGTTTTTCTTCCCTTAGCTTCTTAACATATCTCCAACTTGGCCATTAGTTTTGAAAGTTAAGGTATCATTTAAAACTCTGCTGGTTTCTTCTTTTTCTCTCCTCTTCCTTTACTCTTATTTGAAGCCAACTCCACCCCTGCTACTATCTAACTAGGGAAGTGTGCAAAGACGTGTTATCACCACATAAGCAAAATGATCCCTAAAATTCCTGTTTGTGAATACCTAGAATGAAAAGGGCATTCCTCATAAGAGTTGCAAGAAATTGCTCTCGTTAACTCCATCCTTATTTTTATAAACTTCAAAGATTTTAAAAATCATTCCTGTCGATCCCCTTTCCCAAGAATATGGCAAAGATGCAGCTGCCTTCTGCATAAAGATACACCTGCTTGCCAAGCGCTTCAAGCCCCACAATATAAAATATGACTCTGTGTTGAGTTATCTCAGTCCCAGATGACTAAGTTGTGCCGTTATCCCATCGCACTTACAGACCTTGGCACTCTGTCCACAGGTTCACATAGACCCTTGCACATAATATGCTGCTTCTCACGTTGAATTGTAACGGTTTGTTTTCTTGTCTGATTTCCCTGCCTCACTGTGAGCCACTTGAGGGCAGGACCACTTTGCCTTATTTGTCTTGATAGGTGCTCAATAAATATTTTTCCTTCTGGATGGATGGATGGATGGATGGATGGGGACAGACTCCCTGAAAGCCTAGACAATCCTTGAGCTCCATTCCTTTAGATTCAGGGCACTGGCATCCTGAAATGTCTTCTCTCTGTCCTTATTTCTTACCCTGTAAAAGAGTCCCCAGAAACTGTTTTCCAAAGGTTGTACATCAGCCATCACCTTTGAATGTGAGGACTGGCCCTCCAGAGGCTCATTAGCATTTATTTTTGATAGCAGCCATCAAAGTAGTATTTGGTCTGTGTTTGTCATGTCCAACTTTTAAATCTTTGGTCAGATACACACATAAAAAACCCCTGCAATTCTTTGAAAGGGTTATTCAAGGACAGAATTCTGTGCTTTCGTTTCCAGTTTTAGCTGGCAACCCTATTTCCGTTATCTTTGGCTTTTGGTTATTTGAGCAATTACAGATATGGTCCTTCTAGCTGATAGTGGGTTTCGTAATGGATACAGTTCATTTTCTTCCATCTGAAAACTGTCAGACACTGGGGTTGCGTTACCTTTCTTTCAGTTCACCAGGCTGACCCCAGGGACTTGCCTGTTATTCCTTTGTGGGGTAAACCTGGTTATCTGAGAGATGCTATTCCAGGGTTTCCTATTATTTATTAGGTGGTTCAGTTTCCCCTGAGTTAGCACATGTGAATATTTTAACCTAGAAACAATTAAATATTAATTATCCTATTTTATGAAATGTCAAGTAATTATCGCTCTTTAAAAATGAGCTTAAAAATTAAACCTTGGTTAAGATCAACATTATTTTAGTACACTTGTATAATAACCCTTTGACTCATTTTTCTTTACCCCCAATAGAGTATCTCAAAAAAAAACAAAACACCCAACTTTTTATTATGGAAATTTTCAAACAGAGGCAATAGTAGAATGAATCCCTATGTGCAGGTCACCCAACTTCAGCAATTCACAATACGTGGCCATCTCCTTTCATCTACACCTTGCCCCTGCAGAATAAGTCCCAGTAAAGTGTCTTCATAGCCAAGTTACAAGTAACTTGGTTCTTGGATAAGTCTAAGTTCTAAAGAGGTGAATTGTGCCAGCTTCTCTTCTACTTTGAGAAAATATTTCAACGCATGATTGATAAAGCCTACTTTAATAAAAGGGAAAGGGTGGTTTTAATCTTATTAGAAAAAAAAGAATACTCATGCCCTTCTTGAACTTTGGAGTTTCTTCCCTGGAACAACCTTTGGTAAATAGAGATGAGGGAAAGTGATAGGAGTGGGTCGTCTTTAGCCCTGGCACTTCCGGAGAAGTCTCTGGACAGGCTCAAGAGCAGGGGGGTATTTCTTATTCTCACCCTCAGGGAAGAGGGGCCATTTGTAACTTACAGATTTTTAAGATGATGGGATTGTGCAGGCTTCACTCTAATCTTAGCAATGCCAGCTTTGACATTGGAACAAATTTCAATTTTCTATAACAAGAACAGCCATAAGAAGGAAAGCCTTCTCCAGGAATAGTGTTCTAAATGAAATACTATCCACGTTAAATCCAGAATTGTTCTACTTACTAATATGCAGCAGACCCCTGTTTACCAAAACAGAACATTCCCCAAAAGGGGGAGTTAGCCAACTTGAATAAACTTTGAAAGATGTGGAAGAAATAATTAAATTCCTATTGAAGTGTTTTATTACTTGTGTATGTTTATTTAAAATCATATATATGTGTATATATATATATATATATATATATATACACACACATATAATTTTAATTTAGAAACATTTTCCCCCTCTACTCATGTATCAGGAAACAATTTTATTCCAGGTTTTTCATGCGTCTTTGGCATCACTGCTTCTGATATTACCAGAATCACTTTTTTGAGTCTGACAGTTATCTAGAGACTATCATCTTTGCCTCCAAGTTGATTGAAATATAGTACCTTTGTCACCAAAAATTTCACGCTGATTACCAGAAATTTTAGGCAAAGCCACAAATTCGTTTTATATATCAATTGGGCAGTTGTTCTCTTAATTAATCCCATAGGTAGACATACATAAGCTTCACAACCTGTCCACTTTATTGCGTTTTAAAGTGACTTTGAAAAGGCTTGTTTACTAAAGAGGTGTTAATTTTACCTCCTTTTTGAAACCAAACTGGCATTGATTGAAATTGTTTCACACTTGTATGTCATCCCCAAATAGGAGTTCGTTGTTCAAAATGAAGTAACCTAGTGAGCCTTCCGCAGCAGAAGAGAGCAGATTTGGGGGGAAAACTCACCTTGTGTTCAAACTGGTACCTAATTCAGAGGATGATTCTATAACTTCTGTAACTTTCCTGTCCCTCAAGGCCACCGTCATTCAGACCTTTCTGTGAACTGATTTTAAACGTCAGTTCTTCCGCGTGTCTCTGTCTCTGCAGATCAGATCTCATCCCCGGTTTGGTGATCTCTGCCAGAGGACCACGGCTGCTTCCTGCTGCCCCAGCTGGACGCTGGGGAACTACATCGCTATTCTGAACAACAGATCATCCTGCCAGAAAATCGTCGAGCGAGACGTTTCTCATACCTTGAAGCTACTTCGGACCTGCGCCAAACACTACCAGAACGGCACCCTGGAGCCAGACTGCTGGGACATGGCGGCCCGGAGGAAGGACCAGCTCAAGTGCACCAACGTGCCACGGAAATGTACCAAGTACAACGCTGTGTACCAGATCCTCCACTACTTGGTGGATAAAGACTTTATGGCCCCAAAGACAGCCGACTACACACCCGCTTTAAAGTACAGCATGCTCTTCTCGCCCACAGAGAAAGGGGAGAGTATGATGAACATTTACTTGGACAACTTCGAAAACTGGAACGCTTCTGACGGCGTCACCACCGTCACCGGGATTGAGTTTGGGATCAAACACAGTTTGTTTCAGGATTATCTTCTGATGGATACCGTGTATCCTGCCATCGCCATCGTGATCGTCCTTTCGGTCATGTGTGTCTACACCAAGTCCATGTTTATCACTCTGATGACCATGTTCGCCATCATCAGTTCCTTGATTGTGTCCTATTTTCTCTACCGCGTGGTGTTTAACTTTGAATTTTTCCCTTTTATGAACCTCACCGCACTCATTATTTTGGTGGGCATTGGAGCGGATGATGCTTTTGTCCTGTGTGATGTCTGGAACTACACCAAATTTGACAAGCCTCACGCGGAAACCTCAAAGACAGTGAGCATCACGCTGCAACACGCTGCCCTCTCCATGTTCGTCACCAGTTTTACCACAGCGGCTGCCTTTTACGCTAACTATGTGAGCAATATCACAGCCATCAGATGCTTTGGGGTATACGCGGGGACAGCTATACTGGTGAATTACGTTTTGATGGTCACCTGGCTTCCGGCCGTGGTTGTCCTGCACGAGCGGTATCTTCTCAATATCTTCAGCTGCTTCAAGAAGCCCCAGCAGCAAATATACGATAACAAAAGCTGCTGGACGGTGGCCTGTCAGAAGTGCCACAAAGTCCTTTTTGCCATTTCGGAAGCGTCTCGAATTTTTTTTGAAAAAGTATTGCCGTGCATCGTCATTAAGTTTCGGTACCTATGGCTGGTCTGGTTCCTGGCCTTAACTGTGGGCGGGGCCTACATCGTCTGCATAAACCCAAAGATGAAGCTGCCCTCTTTGGAGCTGTCCGAGTTCCAGGTGTTCAGGTCGTCCCACCCTTTTGAACGTTACGACGCCGAGTACAAAAAGCTTTTCATGTTCGAGCGCGTCCACCACGGAGAGGAGCTCCACATGCCCATCACGGTCATCTGGGGTGTGTCCCCAGAAGACAATGGCAACCCCCTAAACCCTAAGAGCAAAGGGAAGCTGACCTTAGACAGCGGCTTTAACATCGCCAGCCCAGCTTCCCAGGTCTGGATTTTGCAGTTCTGTCAAAAACTGAGAAATCAGACATTCTTTCACCAGACTGACGAACAGGACTTCACCAGCTGCTTCATTGAGACCTTCAAGCAGTGGATGGAAAACCAGGACTGCGATGAGCCTACCCTGTACCCGTGCTGCAGCCACTGGAGCTTCCCCTATAAGCAAGAGATTTTCGAACTGTGCATCAAGAGAGCCATCATGGAGCTAGAGAGGAGTACGGGCTACCATTTGGATAGCAAAACCCCAGGGCCGAGGTTTGATATCAATGATACCATCAGGGCAGTCGTGCTAGAGTTCCAAAGCACCTACCTCTTCACACTGGCTTATGAAAAGATGCATCAGTTTTATAAAGAGGTGGACTCGTGGATTTCCAACGAGCTGAGTTCTGCACCCGAGGGCCTCAGCCACGGCTGGTTTGTCAGCAATCTGGAGTTCTATGACCTCCAGGACAGCCTCTCCGACGGCACCCTCATCGCCATGGGGCTCTCGGTGGCCGTGGCCTTTAGCGTGATGCTGCTTACAACTTGGAACATCATCATAAGCCTTTATGCCATCATTTCGATCGCCGGAACTATATTTGTCACCGTTGGTTCTCTCGTCCTGCTGGGCTGGGAGCTAAACGTTTTGGAGTCGGTCACCATTTCGGTTGCGGTCGGCCTGTCTGTAGACTTTGCCGTCCATTATGGGGTTGCTTACCGCTTGGCCCCGGACGCCGACCGAGAAGGGAAGGTGATCTTCTCTCTGAGCCGCATGGGCTCTGCCATCGCCATGGCCGCGCTCACCACCTTCGTGGCTGGGGCCATGATGATGCCCTCCACGGTCCTGGCTTACACCCAGCTGGGCACCTTCATGATGCTCATCATGTGTATCAGCTGGGCTTTTGCCACGTTCTTTTTTCAGTGCATGTGCCGGTGCCTTGGGCCGCAGGGCACCTGTGGTCAGATTCCTTTACCCAAAAAACTCCAGTGCAGTGCCTTCTCCCACACCTTGTCGACAAGTCCCGGTGACAAGGGACAAAGCAAGACACACACTGTGAATGCTTATCACTTAGATCCCAGGGGCCAAAAAGCTGAAATGGAGCATGAGTTTTACGAATTAGAACCTCTGGCAGCCCACAGCTGTATGGCCTCCGAGAAGACCACTTATGAAGAGACCCACATCTGCTCTGAATTTTTCAGCAGCCAGGCAAAGAAGTTAGGGATGCCTGTACACACAGCTTACAACAGCGAACTCAACCAAAGCACCAAAAATGAAGCCAGCTCTGCCTTGTTGCAGCCCTGTCTTGAACAGCACACCATGTGTCACTTCTTCTCTCTGAATCAGAGATGTAGCTGCCCAAATGCCTACCAACCTTTGAAATATGGCCTGCCGTCTTGCCAGCAGATGGGTGACTGCTTGTGCCACCAGTGCGCTCCGACTGCCAGCAGCTTCATGCACGTCCAGAACGGCCTGGCCCCTCTGAAGGCTGCACACCAAGCCCCCGAGGGCTTCGTGCATCCCATCCCACACATCCACCACTGTCCCTGCCTACAGGGCAGAGTGAAACCTCCTGGAATGCAGAATTCTCTGCCCAGGAGTTTTTTCCACCACCCGGGTCAGCACATTCAGGCCCAAGAAAAACTCGGTAAGACCAGCGTACACAGTCTTCAGAGCCTAGAAGAGCAACTTCCAAAGATGGCAGAGATGTCGTCATTGGTCTGCAGAAGCGCTGGAGCTTCACACAAAGCATGCTGTGCTCCTGAGACGCACCAAAGGGGACTCTGTAAACACAGAGACATCGGGAACGTGCAGGGCAGTGGAGGGGCCGCAAACAAGGACTCCAGTTCAGTGAGTCCGACCGACAAGGCAGAAAGGCAAGTGGAGCCAGGCCTGTCACAGACTGATGTCATCGTAAACTCAGAACACTTGAGTCAGAATGAACCCCAATTCATCTTTAACCATTTAATGGGGGAGGCTGGTTATAGGTCCTGCCCAAACAATCCACAAAATTGTGGCAGGATTGTGAGAGTTAAGTGCAGTTCTGTGGACTGTCAAATACCAAACATTGAAGCCAACGTGCCTGCTGTATTAACACACTCGGAACTTTCTGGCGAAAGTTTGTTAATAAAAACACTTTAATAAATATTGTATCAAACCAATGCCTCAATTGTTCCTTTGAAATGGAAGTAAAATCCAGAAGTTTAGAAAGGGAGTCCAAAACTACAGGAACAAGCATGTTTAACTTTGTCAAAAACCATGAGATATTTTCAGATTCCGTATGAACAAACTCACTTATCTAATAAGTGTTAGCCATTTGGGATTTTATATTTTCAAAAAGTACAGTTGTTTTTTTACATTTATACCCAGCTTGAAAAGTTACTGTCTCTTTCTCTCCACCCTCTCACAGCAGTGAGTCAGAGATTTAGAGCTTGAACTATCTAGAACTTTCATTTCTCCCTGGCAGTTGTATTTACCTGATACGCTTATTCTGGTGCCTTTGTTTGTCAGTAGTAAGGACTTGATGGCTCCAAACAAACACTGATTTTAAGAGAGCTACTTCAGTTGGGCTCCAGTAACTAAACAACATTAAAATTTCTATTTTGGGTGAGGCTCCATTCAGAAATGAATCGCCAAGCATTTGAATAGTGCATTCCACCTGTCTGCACAGGTAGACTTTACATGAAGCCAATGACCCATTTATATCTAAATTGGTGTCTTTTGTCCACATTAGCCAAAATGTATAGTTGTTCCATGGTTACATCTATTCACCCAGGAATCATGGGCACCATCTTGTGTCAGGCGACAGTGATGTTAGTGTCACAGAAGGGAAAGCACAGATGAAGAGAGGTGATTACCTGAAATTGTGCTACATTTCTTAAGATAAGTTGCGTCTTGACCAAGAGAGCCCTAGGTCAGATGAGCCCCAGCCCCCTGAAGCAGTCAAAATAGAGGAACTTGTTCTATGCAGGTTTGTTTCCATCTCTGCCCCTCAGGGGATGTGTTCAGACGGCTGCTTTCTCCTGGGTTCAAGTGTCTCAGGATGTGCACGGATGATTTTACTGGGCAACTAACACCTGGAAATGCTGAGCCTGCAGCCAGCATCTTAAATGACACTCATACGTCTTGTATTAGCTCAAGCTCCAGTCCTTGAGCTGTTGGAGCACACTTTCTGGGTAATTCTTCAGATGACATAGCCTCCTTACAGGGTGTCATCTGATACTGTGTGCATTCCTGCCCCAGACAGGGAGAGTTCCACTGCATTCTTCTTCCTTCTGGGAAGTTTGGTCCTCTGAAGAATATCGGAGGGAATATTTCTAAATACAACGTTCTTTCCAAAAGTTATTTTCTAAGGATGGTTTTCCAACTTAGATCTGCGTGTTATTCAGGACCTGAAAACAGCTGTCAAGAGTTGGGAGGGTGGGCTTCCCTGGTGGTGCAGTGGTTAAGAATCCGCCTGCCAATGCAGGGGACACAGGTTCAAGCCCTGGTGTGGGAAGATCCCACATGCCGTGGAGCAACTAAGCCCGTGCACCACAACTACTGAGCCTGTGCTCTAGAGCCTGCGAGCCACAACTACTGAAGCCCACGCGCCTAGAGCCCGAGCTCTGCAACAAGAGAAGCCACCGCAATGAGAAGCCTGCGCACCGCAACAAAGAGTAGCCCCCGCTCGCCGCAACTAGAGAAAGCCGCGCACAGCAACAAACACCCAACGCAGTCAAAAAGAAATAATAATAAATAAAATAAATATTAAAAAAAAAGTTGGAAGGGGTCTTGTGATTCATTGACTCCAACCCACCTGCACCAAACCACATTTCCGTTAAGTAGCTTTCCAGCTTTTGCTTGAATACTTCAGTGACAAGAAACTTACTACCTGACTACCCAGGTTGAACTCAACTCTGTTGTCCTGTAGTTTTTCTACACTGCTTGGCCCTCATTCTGTTCTCTGAAGTGAAAACACACATCTTTCATCTCTCTGCCAGATGACATCCCTAAAGAGATTTGAAAACAGTAATCATGTCCTCCCACTAACATCCCCAGTTCACTCAACTGTTCTTCTCATGACCAGGTTTTAAGCATTTCAAACACTGACTGAGCACTTATGGTCTCTGGATAAATAAGGTTATCAAACTCCCTGCCCAAGTGTGGTACCCAAAACAAGACTCCAGTACAACACAGGAAGGAGGACCAGCCCCAGGGAGACAGGATGGTACTTCTGGTAGTTCACTTAGAGATGGAAATAACTTTTGGCTCAAGCCTTACAGCTGCCTCTCATGCAGCTTCAAGGAAACTCAACCCACTAGGTCTCTCCCACACATACTGCTGCTAAGCTGCCTCTTCGGACCAGTTCCTTTGTAACCTTGACGTTCGGGATCATATGTGCATCCCTAGTGCACTGAATTCTTTTTTTTTTTTTTGTGGCACGTGGGCCTCTCACTGTGGTGGCCTCTCCCGTTGCGGAGCACAGGCTCTGGACGCGCAGGCCCAGCAGCCATGGCTCATGGGCCCAGCCGCTGCGCGGCGTGCGGGATCCTCCCGGACCAGGGCACGAACCCACGTCCCCTGCATTGGCAGGCGGACTCTCAACCACTGCGCCACCAGGGAAGCCCTTCTTTTTTTAAAAAAAAATAGATTTATTGGAGTCTAATTGCTTTACAATGTTGTGTTAGTTTCTGCTGTATAACAAAGTGAATCAGCTATACGTATACATGTATCTCCATATCTCCTCCCTCTTGCATCTCCCTCCCACCCTCCGTATCCCACCCCTCTAGGTGGTCACAAAGCACCGAGCTGACCTCCCTGTGGTGCACTTAATTCTGTTAGAAAAAATCCAAGGAAGAGAAGGGAACACTTGAAAATAGGACTCACAATCCCCAACACTAGATTCTTTGTTTTTCTTCTGAAATGTGTAAACATAAAGTTGGCCAGTGAAAATGTAGTGACCCAAAATTTGTTTGTTTTATTTTTTGCTTTCTTTTTGTTTTTTTACTGAGCATGGACACAGATTGAATTGAAGGGCAAAGGAGAAGCAAACATCTTTCCAGAGAGTCCAACCTGAAAGACTTTCAGGTGAGCTGTCATTTCATTTAGAAAATAAAAACTGGAGTAAAAGGGACCCAGGAGGAGGAGAGAAGTCCTTTGTCTTCTCCCTTGGGCCTCAGTCCTGTGCTGCTCCTGACCTGCTCTGCACCTGCTCCTGTTCCAGGATGCCAGGGGGCCCTGTCTTCCCTCCCACCCCCACCCCTTCTGCTTAATTACCCTCAACCTTGACTGTGGCCGGAACCTTTCCACACTGATTTCATCTACAGACTTTGGACTTTAATTTGACTGTATTTTTCATGCAGGAATTTTCTAGAGAATTTGTTACCTGGGACTAGAAAGCTTTTTTAAAAATATTATTCCTCATTGCTGGGCAGCAAAGGATCACTATTTCTAGCTCTGTTTCACAAAGACATTTCATCCATTGTCCTAGAGGGACTGCAAAGCAGAGAAGAGGCTAAATTTTAGTAGGGGAAAAGAGTCCTTTCACTGTGAAATATTTGTAACTTGAAGGGTATTTGCTTATGAAAAGGATGTTCTTACTCTCTGTTACTGCAGCAGAACACACCTCTGAGGTTCGATTCCATGTTACCAAGTTTGTTCCAGACTTCTTCCTTGCAAGGTCACTTTTTTGCGGGCCTCTCACGCCGAGGCCTCTCCCGTTGCGGAGCACAGGCTCTGGACGCGCAGGCTCAGCAGCCATAGCTCACGGGCCCAGCCGCTCCGCGGCATGCGGGATCTTCCCGGACCGGGGCACGAACCCGCATCCCCTGCATCGGCAGGCGGACTGCCAACCACTGCGCCACCAGGGAAGCCTGCAAAGTCACTTTCTAAATCCCTACTTGATTGAAAAGTGTAATAGGCCAAGAGCACAAAGTTTTTCACAGAGAAGAGCTGTATTGTTTGAAATAAACTATCCAAACAATTTTGAATCGTTTATTCAAATCTATTTTTTTCCTTTTTTTTTCTTGCAAGATAATATACACAGCCTCATCTGTGTAATATTCATTTCTTGCGTATAATTGCTATAAAATGCACATCCTCCTAAAACAACGTCCTTTAAAGTTTGCTAAGCTGTTATTATATTAAATTTCATTACGATAATCTTTGCCCCAGCCTTAATCATTCCCAATTTTAAAACTTTTGCAACGGGTGATTTGAAGAGTAGTTTTACAAATGTGGTCTTACAGGAGATTAGGAAGTGTTCCTCGTTCACATAGTCTCACATGGAAACCATCTTTCTGCCAGGGGTTAGGACGGATTCTGAAGGAAATATGAGGAAACAATGAGTTTGAAAACAGCTGTGTCTTTTCTCTTTAATGAGGAGAGTCATTTTAGAAGAAAAAGTTAAGCCTATGGTAAAAAAAAAAAAAAATCCAAAGGCTCCATTGGGTTTTTTTCATAAGATTCAGACATAATCATGAAAATAGAAATTTGTTGAATCTCCAGAGGAGATTTTTTTTTTTTAATGCAGCAAGAACTATCATGTTCAAATACCCTTTATACCCTGGTGGATATTTCCAAAATGTTTACTGGCATTTAGTTTATCTCTAGTTCTTATGTTAAATCTACAGTGTTTTTTTTATAAAACAGCCACTTTCATTAATGTTTAATTTCGTACACTAAGAAGTTTCCTATCTTTGCATTAAATATACAGGAAAAAAAGATAAGTAATGTATATCCATGGTTGATTAGTGGAATCTTGTGCCTTTTGTTCTTAACAATATTTTAACTGCCCTAATTTTGGATTTTTCATGGGAAAAAAGTGTCATTTCTCTTTTCATCAGCTTTTGAAACCACAGCACGCACACATAAAAACAACTCATTAAGTAACCAAAATCAACACAGTTTCTTTCAACTCCCCTAATCCATCAGTTAGAACATGAACTTGACAACACAAGTGCCAACTAGGACATGGTTTCCTAACTCAGCAGAGCCTAATGGATGTTTGCTGCCCATAAGTCTGACTTACTGAGATTGGGGGCACGAGAGTGCTGTATGAAGTTGGGAGTGGGGCAGGAAATAAAGCAATGATGTTCTGAGTTCAGAAGTCATAGTATAAGAAATGACTCTTCCAACCCTGGACGTTCCACAAGGATTTTCTTTTAGGGAGCCTTGGGAACCATATACTTTTAATTTTCAGTAAGAAGATTTAATTTTCAGTAAGAAGTAAGTCAGTCGCCCAACTCGTTAATAGGAGCTCTGTAGAGCACCTGCCCTCTTCTTAGGGGATTTAAGCCAGCGTTTGAAATACTGGTCAACACCTCCACCGTTCTCACCTGACACCTAAAATTGGATACATTTCATGATTTTGTGCTTATTATTAAAGACTCTGTGGTATCCCTGACCCTGTGACTATTGTGGTAAAGCTGGAGTTGCATTTGATGTCCTCAAATCTACTGGAATAGCTATACTGTGACATTTACCCATCTAATCATATTTTTTTCCATGTAATTTTCTGTAATGTAATCTACAGCTTCCAAAAAGTGAAGGGTAGATTCTTTGCAGCAAGAGATACTTTTCTTTGGAACCAGGTAAGGCTCTTATAAGAAGAGCTGGTTTTAATTTGCAACAAAGTAACAATTAGGGTAAAATTTGCTCAACCTCTATCCGCTAATTGGACATTTTTGATCAATGAAATGGAATTGAGTTTTCCACTATTTAAAGGGGAAAGGATTTGCTACATAAGTCAATAATCTAAACACGATTACAAAGAGCCCGTTCAGCCTGCTTAAGAAAACCAACCTCTAAGAGTTTAAAAAACTACTGTAGTGTTACTGCCTTTGCAACATCACATGATCATCTACAAATATCACTGATTAAAAAAAAACAGGTCCAGTAGGAGTATCTCTAAGCAAAACTTTACCAGATGTTTTCAATACTAGTTGAGAATATCAAATAGCATCTGTTTTTAAATAGTCTTAAATGTGATCTTTGTTGGAGGCTCCCCACTCCCGTGAGAGCCATTGTTCTACCTTGGGAAGCTCTCTGGTCTGCGGGGTGACCTAGTTCTCTGCGTTCTGGCAGCAAGCAAGTGCTTAATTCAATGTAGCCTTAAAGGACGAGATGTGTAAAGCCACAAGCTTTATCGTCCCTCCCGCACAATTTCCTTTCCTGCAGAGATCTGAGGAAAGGCTTTGAGAAACATGCAAATCTCTGGCAACGTCCTCACTCAGACTGAAGTTCACTCATGTTCGTTCTTTTCTACAGTTTGATCTCTTTACCTTCAGTTTTCTGAAGAGTGTATGTGTTATTAGTCGCATATATCAGGTAGGACAGATAGATACTGAATAATCTTGAATTGCTGAATAATTCTTTCACAGATCCCAACTTGAATTTCTTTGCCCTGCCCTGAAAAGGACCCTAGGCTGTGTATGATTGGTAGGTTCAGTAAATTTCCTTTGATGAGTGACTTCCCGGCCAATCACGACAAATTATACAGCACTTTGGTAAATATCTGCACATTGCCATCAGAGAGTAAGCAGAGGTTAGAAAAGCCCATTTTGAGACAAAATTCCATCCTTCCTCTGAATCACTATGATCCAGAAAACTAATTTTGGCACAAATCCTGCCTTGGTAACAAAAACTGCGATTTTTTTTCATCTGTGGGTTGATTCTTTAAAACCACCCTGGGCCGGGAGAACTCATCTTGAGCCCCGTCAGAGATGGAGGGAAGGTTTTATATTCTGTGTTTTGATGTCATATTTGGGTCTTGGGAGACTCCGACTAATCAATTTTTTTAAGCAGTTTGGGCCATTCTGAAGGGAGCTACAGGTAATTAGAGTAGGGAGTCTCTGATACCAAGGTTTGCTATCTGCACCCATCACCTGCTCTTATAATTGTCTGATTATCTGTCTCTCCCACTAGACTAAACTCTTGGGATCAGGCACTCTTCAGCACCTTGCTGTGCTGAAGTAACAAAACTTTACTCAAAGTCCATTGCATTCAGGGCACAGCGGAGGGCCTCTGACGATGTAGAACCTTGGACCTCGGCTTTCAAGAAAGCTACAGTCCTTAAAAAGCAAAATTGATGCCCTCCAAGAAAAAGGAATTTGCACAGCAAGTAATTGCACAAGTAAGACTGTTTTTTTTTAGTGGGAGATATGAAAAATATTGAAACTAGGATTCAAATAAACTCAAACATTTTTAGAATCATCCTGATATGAAGCAGCAAGGCCTTAAAACATATCAAGGGATTTGGAGTTTAAAAACCAGAGACTTAGGTTGAAGAGCAAGACGAGCCACTTTTGAATACCTCAGCCTCCCCATCTATAAAGCTGATGATACCTACCTCACAGGGTTGCAAGGATGAAATGAGAGGAGACCTGGTAAAGCCACCACTTATAGACATCACTGTCCCGGGAGTTGTTATGCCCCTCATGTCATTCTGGTCTCACTGGAGCACAACCTGCAAAGACTGAGCAGCCATCCTTGGTGAGCTGATTCTGTGTCACACAGATGCCATCTATATACCTGCCTGCATTGCAACTATTGTGTATATTGTAGACTATATAAATGTGTGTACATACCTATTTTCAGTATATATATTTGTGCAAATACTTCAGTATAATAAAAACTTTATCCCACTCCAGTCTGTCTCACTATGACCATCATCGTGTTTTAAATAAGCTGTATTTACTTATGTTCCAAAAGTTGTATCAATGTTTTCATCCACTATATTCTTGGGGTACCACAGAAATATTTTCTACTCCAACTTTATAACCTATATTGTTTAAAGTTATCTTTCATATTATGGTTGTAGAATATTTGTTCATAGTTTGTAACTTACCTTTACATGATCCTCATTTAAATTAATTCAACCTACACTGTGAGGTGTCTGCTAAGTTTTGAATGAATGAATAAGTAAACTGATGGATGGTTGGATAGATGGATGGATGTGTTACCAAGCCCAAGCTCGTGTTGCTCGCCACACCAGAGGCCAATAAAATGAGAGACGAGTTGTTGGGGCAAGGAATAGTCACTTTATTCGGAAAGTCAGCAGACCAAGAAGATGGTGGACTAGTGTCCCAAAGAACCATCTTACTCAAGTTAGAATTCAGGCTTCGTTTATACTAAAAGGAGAGGGGGTGTGCCTGGTTGCTGCAAACTCCTTGGTGCGAGACTCCTTTGTTCTTACATCTGTCCACTTGAGTCAGGTCATGATGCTCCTGTAAACCTCCAACAAGAAAATATTATTTCCTTTTCTGCAACTTTTTATCTCTATATGAATGGAAAAGTGTTATACCTTTAGAGGTCAGAGCCTTGAGAACGGGCTATCCTGTGTATTTCAGGCTATAGGCAACACTCTTAACTTGGAGCAAAAGCAATAGAATACAAAGGTTAAAGTAAAAGAAACAGAGCCAATATGGAGTCAGATTTGTTCTTCCCTATTACAGATGGATGGTTGAAGTAGTCTAGACAGATATTTTTGCCCTATTTAATGATGAAATTGAGGTTAAGGGACTTAACTTCATCACTCAACTGACAAGTGCCAAGCTAGGAGTCCAGGGTTTTTTCCAGGATATGAACATACCATGATTAAGTCATTTTTAAAAATAATTAATCATTCCTTGATATTATCTTAATTTTAACAGCCTGTATGACCACTCTTATGATGCAATTATTCATTAGCCTGTTAATCTTTATTTAGTTCTTATTCAAGGTAGATACATATTTTTCTAGGTTTTTTTTTTTTTTTTTTTTTTTTTTTACTATTTATACACGTGAATACTGCCACATAAAATTCGTTTCATATTTATTTTGAGGAGTTGAAAAACAAAACTCAAGATCCACAGTGGTTTTTACTGCAGTGAACTGAACTGAAAATGAAAACTTCAGAAAATGGAAAAACACTATTCACATGTTTCAGAAGATACACTTTATTTTAAAATCTCCTAATGTGGAATTTTTACTAAAACAGACTGACTTTTCCTTGACTTGCCTGCCATCCATCGTACAATAGATTCACTCATTTATGCAACAGATCTTGCTGAGTTCCTGCACTGAGCCAACTGCTGTCTCAGGAGCGGTACCTGCAGACAATAAGGTCTGTGCTTTCCAAGAGCCCAGAGGAGTAATCAGATCTTTACAAAAGACAAATGACTGCCTGGAGGAAAAAGCAGTTTCATAACACCTGTAACAGATGGAGGATGAATATCTCTATCATACAAATCGAAAAGAAAAGGACCCCCAGTTGAAAAATGGGCAAATGATATAAACAAGCACTTTACAGACGGAGGAATATAAATGGACAACCTGCTCACTAGATGACTTACCATTTTAACCAATCAGGTTGGCCAGAATTTTAAAGATGGATAAGGTCCAGTGTTGGAGAGAATGTGGGGAAAGAGACACTGTTTGGATGAGTGAAAAGCAACACGATATTTTGAAAGGGCAGATTCTGACAATGATTGTGAATGTGTATAGTCTGTGATACAAGAGTCCCATCCTAGGAATCTTTCCTTCAGAAGGGACAGCATGAGTATGATGCAGATGTTCGTGACAAGAATCTGAAACCAACTTAACGTCCACCAATAGACCTCTGGTTAAACAAAACTATGCAATTCTTTGTATTGCCCTTAAGAGATGATGCAGATATTTATAAGCTAACTATGGCATATTGTTAGGTGGGGAAAAAATAAAGAGTTGCAAATAAAGTGTTTAGAATGACATACACAGACCTTTCAGCAGAGGGTGCATTTGGGGAGTAGAGTCCAATGTGGGACTAATTATTAACGAAGGAGTAATTTCATGTTATTTATATACTTTTTTCAATATGCTTATAATATAAGTGATTTTAACTTTGTTTTAAATATTTTTAAAATAAGACAATTGGGAAATTCCCTGGCGTCTGGTGGTTAGGATTCCACGCTTTCACTGCTGTAGCCTGGGTTCAATCCCTGGTCAGGGAACTAAGATCCCACAAGCCACAAGGCACAGCCAAAAAAAAAAGAAAAAAGAAAAACATTAAATGTCCAAAGCCCTGACACACAAAGAAGATTCTAGTCACTGTAGGTTGCCGTGCCCTAGGGGAGTCTTATCTTAAGGAAAAAAACCTGAGATAGATTTTCCGCTGCCCAGAACAATTTAGGAGAGCAGGGCCTGTCTGCTGGGATTAGTGTTGGGCCTGGAGGGGGGATTAAACCACGTGAGGCCAGTCTTGTGGGTAAATGATTCTCTAGATCTCTGTCCTCTTTGGAGTTAGAGGCAGAATTATTTTTGTTTATTTAATGAGCAAAGTTTTGTTAAAACAAAAACAAAGACTGAGACCAGCAATTGAATATTGAGCGGGACAGTTTTATTGTCCAGTAGGGAACCCAGCTCATCGGCTGAGACTCAGGACAAGAAATGGGGTAGATCTTTTAAGCCAACAACCTGTGACCTGCCTCTGCCACATTCGGAAAGCAAAGACTGGTGTCGCCAGCTTGCCTAAGGGTGAGCTGGACAGAGGAGACAGAGCCTGCAGTGTCCACCTGGGCCACAGGAATCTGTCTCTGCTGGATCCAGGAGGTGTCAGCCTGGCAGGCCATCTGCTGCTGCCCGGCTCTGCCTGGTGCTGTTACCGAGTCCAAGCTGGTTCTGCTCGCCACAGCACAGGCCAATAAATTGAGAGACGAGTTGTTTGGACAAGGTATAGTGACTTTATTCAGAAAGCCAGCAGACCAAGAAGATGGTGGACTAGTGTCCCAAAGAACCATCTTACGCAAGTTAGAATTCAGGCTTCTTTTGTACTAAAAGGCGAGAGGTTGTGCTTGGTTGTTACAGACTTCTTCGTGCTGGAGTGTGCTGGAATGTGCTGGAATCATTTGCTCTTGCAGCTGTTAGTTCCGAGATCTGGTCACAGTGTTCCCATAAAGCTTCAACAAGACGATTGCTATTCTCTGTTCTGCAACTTTTTATCTCTCTGTGAATGGAAAAGTGCTATGTCTTTAAAGGTCAGAGCTCTGAGAATGGGCTCTCCTGTGTATTTCAGGCTATCGGCAACATTCTTTTACAAAAGGTGCAGAGCCAGCATGACTAAGCCCCAGGCCACAGAGCACAAGGGTCAGAGCTAAGGGAATAGATCCAATATGGAGTCAGGTTTGTTCTTCTCTGTTACGGTGTCAGCTGGCTGGGTGGCCAGGGGTTGGTCAGCTTCTTATCTGGGCTGCCGTCAGGTGCAGAGGTAAGGCGGCCCTGGAGGGGGAGAAGGGGCCTGTCTTCTGCGGAAAGTGATGTGGTTTACTGTGGGTTCATTCTTACAGGATGCCCGGGGCCATGCTGGCCTGGGCCCTTTCTTGCCACTGTCCTGCTTGCTGGTACTTGCCTTGGACCCCCCGTCCCCTGCTTTCTCACACTGAAGGCCCTGTGGCGCCCACCAGACCCCCTGGGAAAAAGCCCACTGGGAAGCGGCTGCCTGGAGTCGGACAGGAAACACGCAGGGCGCCGGGAGAGAATGGGCTCCTCTTCCTTATCTATGGGCCGGAGCAGGTTGCGAGGAGTAAACAGGAGGCCGCCCCAGGCCTGGAAATTCCTGAGCCGCTATTTCTTTTTAACTGGAAAGAAGGGATATCCTGACATTGATCAGCGAGATGGGCCCCGCTCGGCATCTTTTCCAGACCCACAAGAGGAAGGGCCGGGACACAGGCTTTGTCCTGTGAACCGAAGGTGAGGACGCTCCCAGGCCAGGCTTGGAGGGACAGCGCAGAGGGAGACCAAGGGCCTGGGAGCCCTGGCCGTGGGGATGCAAGTCCGGCTCCACCCCCCTCACCACTGACAATTGAAGCCCATCCCTTCGCCTGCCTGGGTCTGGGCTGTGAGTGGGAACAGCGCTGCTTGCCTTCCCAGGCTGTGTGTGACCTTGGTCCCAGGTGGGCATCCTCTAGGACACCCACAGGCTTGTTCCCCTGTCATTCAGAAGCAACGTCTTGACTGTGAGGGCAGGAACTGAATAGGGGCCACCTGTCCCAAGGCACTTGGTCTCTCCGCACTGGTCCCTCTTCTGCAGAGACCCTGGAGGACAGAGCCTAAGGGGACATAGTGGCCACCTGGTGACCAGGAACTGCCGGTCTGGGTTGGAGCCTGGGTGGAGCTGGGGACACCAGCTGGGAGCTGGCCCACATTGCTGGTCCCTGTTAGACACACTCAAACCCCAGCCAAATCTGGAATGGGGATCCTCTGAGGACGCAGGGAGGACCCCCGAGGAGGGGGCACGAACCTCTACTGCGTCTGGGCAACAGGGCAGAGCTGGAAATGAACAGTGAGGCCCGATAGCCACCAGCCTCCGGTGTCTATTGAGCACTTAAAATGTGGCTCAGGTGACTGAGGAACTGAATTCTGAATTCTAATTGATTTCCTCTTAAATGGCTACGCATGGCTAGCGGCTGCCGCAGTGGACAGTCCAAGCCAGGCCTCAGTGGTTCTCAAACTTTCATAAACATGAGCATCGCCCGAGCAGCTCGGTGAAAAGTGGGCTCACAGTAGACTCTCAGCCCCTGGGTTTCCGCAGGTCGGGAGAGGGGCCCTGAGGGGTTGGTGACGAGCCATCCAACGGACTCGGGTCACCGTCCAGATGCCCCTCCCCCTCCTTCGTTTCTCCCAGGCCCCGGCCTTCTCTGTCACTGTCTTCTTTCTTCTTTCCCTCCACCACTTCATTTCCGTTCTCCTCTGCAAATCTAACTGAACGGGCCAATGAGTGCAGAAGGGCTGCGATGCAGGCTTGATGGTGGAGGACTGAGGTGCGGAGGCCAGACCGTCCCCGCTCAGCCTGGGCCGGTGGAGTCAGATGGACTTGTGAGGGTGGACACTAATTCTCTGAACCTCGGTTTCCTCATCTGAAGAGGAGGGTTGCAACACTTACGGTCCAAGACGTCTGAAGGGCTCCGTGGCGCATGGTGGAATCCAACAGTGGCAGGTTCCTCTCTGCATCCCTCAACTCCTCGCTCTTTTCCGGTCCCTTTCAGTGAAGCGGCGCCCCAGCAAATCAGGCATCTCACCTCATGCTTCTCGTTGGATCACGGACCCACCGCTCAGCAGCCTCTTTGGGCCCATTGTAAACACTGTCTCTACTTGCCCTTCAACATGTTTGAATTCTGAACTTTTGGGGTTTTCATAAGAAAGGGCTTAGCAGGTAAACTGAGGGTTTGGGCTGGGAAAAGTCCTGGGCTTTCTCCAGGAGGCTGGAGAGCATGCCCCTATCATGGTCGATCAAGGGAGTCTGAAATATCCCAAAGGCCTTGGGGAGGCCCCGGGCATTTGACGAGGGTATCTGGGTGAAGTCAGGAATGACAAGCATTCTCAGAAACCAGTAGCAACTGACTGGAGCCTCAGGACCTCAGAAACGGCCACTGCGTCTCAGCAGTTTATGGGGTGAGTCTGGGTCCCGTTGTGAAGTCTGGCAACCATCCATCCCCTGCTCTAGGGCCCCCAGGTCCCTGCTTCCCGACTGAGAGAGAATCGCTTTGCAGTGAGGAGATGACTCTTTAATCCCAGCACTGCCCCCTCCCCAGGGTCACTGTGGAGGCTGGTGGTTTCTGCCTGCCAAGTTCTTCTCAATAAATTATAGGCTTCTCAGCTTTCTCAGAGTGATCTTATTACCCCTGGTGTGTTTCAGGTTCAAATAATGCAGTCCACCTTCCTGGAAACTGGATATTGGGCTATCCCAGGGCCAAAGCACAATTGTTGCCTGATGTGGTGAAGGAGCCAGGGCTGGGAGGCGGCAGACGGCCTCACCTCGGGTCAGGGGGCCAGAGGAAGCCTCGGATTCCTGAGGAAGGAGGGGAGCCAGCAGACCTCATGGGATCCAGACGCCCCCCTGGAGCTAGGACCAAAGTCAGGTCCGCCTGTGATCCTTGCACTCCTCTTGGCTCCCAGGACCCCCCTGGAGAGAGGTGAGAGATCGCCCTCCAGGAGAGGAAGGCTGGGCATCCCCAGAGCTGGCCTGGCCTCTGGCCCAGGACTGTCAAGCTGCGCGGCCTGGGGATCTTACAGGAGTGATGCCCTGCACAGACCAGGATTTCCATCTCTTTCAAATTCAGGGGGAAGATTTTTGTGAGAGGAATCGGGGTGCCTCACGGAACCCTAGGGGAGGCTTCCCCAGGGGCTGGCACCCAGACAACTACCCCCAGCCAGGCTTCATCTCTATCTCTGGGGTGACACGATCGCCTGTCTCTGTGTCGGCCTCTCTCCATCTCTTCTTGCTTGGTGTGAATCCGCTTCCTCTGCCCTCCATACAGGCTGACGGGGCCGCCCCGAATGTGTCTTCTGCCCTGAGGCCACAGCCCCAAACGCTCCGCGACCCGGGCTCCCAGAGTCCCAGCGGCACGCTGCGTACCTGACAGCTGGGTGGGCCAGCCCGGCTCCCGGGGCAGGTGGGCCCTCCTGTTCAGTCAGCCCCATGGCGGGGAGCAGAGTCGCCAGGATTTGGCCTTGGCCTCTCCCCGGGCCGCATGGGGGAGCACGGCAGAGGAAGGAGGGCTGTGAAGGCGGCAACAACACCGAAAGGGGCCTGTTGCCGGAAGCTTCCTACACCCTTTCAGCTCTAAAAGCACAGAGCGCTCACCTACATTTACCTGTCAGCACACCAGCCAGGCCCTGACAGGGCAGGGAGAGCAGCAGAGCAGGGGGCGGATGGCCCTGCCTGGTCTCTCCTTATGGGCAGCAGGAGGCGCCCTGCCCTGGCCTGTTGCTCCCTTACTCTCCCGGCCCCGTTCAAGGACTGAATTCCACCCCAGGTCATCGGTCTCCGGCTCTCCCGGCACCGGTTCTGACCCAGAGCCAGCAGGTGTTTCCCCAGGCACTTCCTCCTGGAGGGCCGTTTGGGCTGGGTTCAGGGACAAGCCCATCTGTGTACTTGAGAATCCCCCGGAAGCTGCCTTGGTTGTCGCCTCTCCCTAATCCAGCCCCAGCAGTTGAGCTGCCCCCAGGGGATTCCCTGGCCTGTTGCCTGGCCTGGCCGGCAGTCTCCCCAGGGTCCCAGCTTCCCGGGGAGGCAGCTGCCTCTGTCCATCCCCCGCTGCGTGGTTTGCATCCCAGAGGCCCCGGGAAACTCACAAGGGTAGGAAGGCAGAAGTGGGGGCCCCCAGGGGCAGGAGGAGGCACGCGTGTGTTTCCAAGCTCCCCAGGCAGGGGCAGGATGGAGACCCCACGTATCAGGCCCGTACTTCTCAAACGTTACAGGGTGTGTGTGCATACCCTGGGGATCTTGTTAAAAAGAAGATTCTGAATCAGTAAGGCGGAAACGGGGCCTGAGAGTCTACGCTTTCAACAGGCGCCAAAGTGATACTTCTCCTGCCCGGTCCTCGGGCTCCCTGGGGAGAGAGAGGGACCGCAACAGGGCGCCCAACCAGAGCTTCAGTGGCTGCCGGGCAACAGAGACCAGGATGGGGTCCCCACGGTGTACCCAGCCTGGGGCGTCCCTCCTCTTCTTCTGCAGGGATTGGGCCACAGCCCTGCAGCATCTCACTGCTGCATCCTCAGAGCCAGGGCTTCTTGCTGGACAGGCTGGGATTGGGGCTTGACAGGAAAAACAGCTGGAGCCCGAGGCGTTCACACTTGCTCAGATTTCACACTGTTGTGATTTAGGATTAGCAGGAAGGAGAGGCAGATCCGATGCTGCCATCATTAGAGGCTTATCTCCCCCGGGGCCAGCCCTCAGCCCTGCCCTTTCCTCCTTCCGGCTCCTCTCTTAGCTGCGCTGGGCCCACCCTTCCTTAGGGAGCACCAGGGGGCCACAGCTGGTGTGGGTTTCAGCTGCAGGATGTGCCTTTCTGAGTCTAGTAGCCTCGAAGCTCTGGCCCCGCACGGCCAGCGGTTCAGGCAGCCAGGTGGGGTCTGGGCTGCCCACGGAGAGGATGCTGGGTGCTGCCAACAAGCAGGAGGCCCCTGGGTCTGTTTGGGGTGGGAGCAGCCTCAGGACTATGGATTTGGGCGCTTTGAAATTCATTCTGTCCAGTTAATTACTTGATGCCTGCATGCATGCGGCGATTGAACACTACCTTGTGCTATCAGGGGGGGGCTCCGTGGTGAGCAAGGCTGTGACCTTGCCCGCAGTCTGGTGAGAAGGAAACCAGCAATCAGAGTGTGAGAGGGCCCAGCTGGGGCTGTACACAGAGCAGTGCCCCCACATTCCAAGTATAATCTAGTGCCTTAAGTGAGCCCGAGGACCGGGCAGCAGTAGTTTCACTTTGGCGCCTGTTGGAAGTGTGGAATCTCAGCCATTTCCTCCTTACCGATTCAGAATCTTCCTTTTCACGAGATCCACATGGGATTCTCACACACCCTGTAACGTCTGAGAAGTATGGGCCTGGTAGGTGGGTTCTTCATCCTGCCGGGGAGGTTGGAGACGCACACATGGCCGGTTCCCTCCCCACAGCTTCTGATTGAATTGGTCAGGATGAAGCCCTGGCATCAGGGTGTTTGAAAGATCCCAGGGTGATTCTGTTATGAGCCAAGGTGAGAACCACCGGTCTAGAGGGAAATCCTTCTGGAGGAAACGACATGCAAGCTCACTGACTCACTCGTACACTTTCCCACTCTTTCGTTTGAACGGTTCCATTGATTCAGCGTCAAGAGGGTGACCCTTCACAGCTCATGAGCGGACCACAAGCATTACCAGAAACAACGAGAGAACAGAAGCAAGGGACAGATTTTAGGGCACAATTCACAGAAAGTTTAAAGCCCCCAAGGCAATGCAGTGAGTCCCACGGGCGGGAGTGGTCAGGAGGGAGGTCAGGGCGCACTGGGTCTCCTGGCCAGGGTCATGGGCACAGAGAGAGTTGGGGCAGCATAAGCACAGTCGTGGGTTTGGGATCTGGGAGGCTCGGGGCGGGGTTGGGGAACGGGATCCACTTATTCCGGGCTGCGGTGGATGGGAAATGGGCACCAGAGTGAAACTGCCCAGTGGGAAAGGTCTCGAGACCTGGTCTGGACTAAATGGGGCGGGGGGTGGGAATTGTGGGCTGGCAGCCACGGGCTCACTTCTCTGGCAGAGCGGATCAGGAAGTTTCCCGTCCACACCCAAGATGTTCTGTCTCCTTGGCAATGAGCAGCAGAGAAGGGCTGAGGAGCCCCTCAGCCTCATCAGCCTCCTGCTGCGGACTCAGCATCCCGGGGTGTCCGGTGTGTCCTTAGTCGGTGGCGTGGGCAGTGGGGCCTCGCGTCACTGGTGTGGCTGTTCCAGAGCGCAGCCTCTCTTGGCTCTTCCTTGCAGAGCCCCTTGTGCTCCGGGCACAGCGAATCCACCGCTGACTCTAGGGCCCGGACCAGGCCCACCACGGACAGCTGTTGGGAAAATCCAAGTGGCCAACAGAGTCTGATCACTTTCTTCCCTGTAACTTCTTTGGATTTTTCTTCCTCCTTGGGGATGGATGGGAGGAAAGTTGTATTTTTAAACCTCACGTCCCAGTAGCCCTTCCTTTCCCAGGGGTAGTGCGGGGAGAGCAAGCAGCCTGTGCTGGTGGCCAGGGAACAAGGGGGGCCCAGGGACAGACACGTTCCGACGCCTCGTCGACCCGAGCCACGTCGTCCACCATGTCCGTCTGTCCTCTGCTTCTCAGCCAGGGCCCAGCTCTCCCAGGTGGAGTCCTGGGCTGCACGCACCCAGGCCCCTCGCAGACCTTGAGGGATCCCAGTTCATGGCACTAATTGCTGGTCTGTCCTATCTTCCTCCAAGGAACTCCGGATGGCTGGGAAGGTTTTCCTCCCCATTTCGAAAGAACATAATAACTAAGCATTTGGAGGTGAAGATGTTTGTCTATATTCAAATTGGCTGCTCTGTTGGGAAATGACAGCAGTGTTGCCAAGAAGAGCCGCAGGCAGTGTTGGTGGCGAGAGAGGTCGTATTCAACAGAAACAGGAACGAAAGCAACGTGGCCCCTTCTCAGCACCGTTGCAAATTCCACAACTGGTCCCGGGGGAAACAGGTGCAAGGGCAACTGGCACCTCATCTCTGCCACCCCTTGGGAGTCCCAGGCATGGGGGGCGGGCAGGCTGGCCTGACCCTTCACCTCCAGGGCCCGCCCTCCCCACAAGCGGAGCCAGGACCCCAAAAGGACACCCCACTGAGAGGTGTTCGCCAGCACAAATGTTTCCTCTCATTCTCCCTAAGCTCCTAGGTTGGGGAATTGCCTTCCCTGCGGCCTCTGGCCTGGGAGGCACACTCGGGTCGGCTGCGACCCAAGCCGCCGCTATCTGTGAGCCTGGGGCTGGCTTCCCAGGACTTCTAGGAGCAACTGAGTGTCTGGGAGCCTCTGGTGACCAGACCGACACGCGGGTCAGGGGAGATGGGGTGTGAGGGCGTTGGGGGTGACGCCTGCCGTACGGATGGCCTGAAAGCGCCACGCCCACTCCGCCCAGGGTCTCCCGGGCAGCCACCATGGCTCTGGGTCGCTTCCCCACCCCTGTCCAGCTCCAGAGCAAGGCCTAGTCACCCTCCATCCCCAGGGCCAGGCTCCAGGCCTGCTAGCCCAGCAAGGGCCTTTATAGAACAGTGCTTGCTTGGTGTCTCAGCTGCCCATCAAGTTCTCGAGAGAAGTGCTCGTTCATCACAAGGTGACACTAACCAGACAACAGCCAACATGACAGTAGCCACTGCTTTCCAATGTCTCTGTGTACCTGACACTTTATATCCATTATTCAACTAGGCACTAGAATTTCCATCTCCAGATGAGGAAATCGGGGCTCTGAGAGGGAAACCGACTTCCCTAAAGACAGAAGCAAGGAGAGCCAGAGCTGGGTTTTGCACCTGGATTTGTTTTCATGGCCCGTCTTGTTTCCACCCAGTCTCTCGCATACTGAAGCCATTAGGTGCTCCTGTCCCGGCTCCCACCCGCTTCCCCTCCCCATCTTACTCCCGTTTCCCATGCTCACTCGTCTCTGGAGGGAGCACCGTGAGTACAATGGGCTGCCTGGGAAGGGCCATGATCCGGCCCCTGTCACCAGGTACCTGGCTGAGAAGGGCAGAGGGGCTGGGGGCCCTAGGGCTCCCCACTGGCAGCTTCCCCAGCCCTCGGCTTAGCAAATACGATATGGGCCATATTTGTACCAAAAAAAAAAAATCGGTTATTTGATATTCGGATTTGACGGGGAGTCCTGCCTTTTACCTGGCCACCTGGCCCTGGGCCCCTACTCCCCTGGAGTCCTGCGGGGAGGTGAACCCCAGGGACAGACAGGGAAGGAGCAAAGGAGAGCAGGGAAGGAGAGGTGGGGGCGCGGAAGGCAGGAGGAAAGAGAGGCTGAGAGAGGAGTGTGAGATGACTCCCCGTGTCCCGCCCGGTCCCAGTCTCTCCGCAGGCCGGCAGGGCTGGGGGCTGAGCTCGCTCGGCACGCGGTGGGTGGGGGTGGGGGGTGGGGCTGGGAAGACGGCGCCTCCGCCCCCCGCGAGGCCTGCTCAGGGAGACGATGGAGGCGGGGCGTCTGGCGGGCGACCTCTGGGGTGTGCACTCCAGTTGCGCCGGGGAGTTAGTGCCACCCAACGAGGAGGGCCCAGGAGTTGTGCTTGCTTCCCTCCTCCTGCCAGGGAGGCAGTTCCAGGGACAGAGCAGGGCCAGTGAAGGAGGGCTGAGCGTCCAGACCGGAGACGTCGGCCCCGGGGCTTTCACCCCTCGTCTGAGCTGGAACAGCCTCCGGTGGGCCCTGGAAGAGGGCCTGCGGGGCTGGCTCAGGGCGTTCCTGGCCTCTACCCTCGGGTCCTCCGCAAGTTCCCTTTGCTCCCCCTTCACCTGGAAACATAGTCTCTGCAGCTTCCTAAGGAGTGATTACAGGTTGTGCCCTGGGGCTTTTTCGGCTGGGTGTTTCTGCATTCAGAAAAAATTGGGAGGCTTCTGAGCCTCTGGTCCCTCCTCTCTCTGCGTTGCTGTGTTTGTGGGATTCCTGTCACCAGGCAGACCTATTTCCAGATTCAGGAAAAGATGGCAGCCTGCCTGTGTAAATGCCTTTGCCACGTGACGGCACTGGCCCCAGGGCCCAGCTCTGTGTTGGCTGCCCCCCCCCACCCCAGCATTTCCTGTGAGGCTCACAGGCGTCCTCTGTATGGCTGGCAGCCTCCACGGGGCTCCAGTCGTTGGCAGGGGCCCCGGAGCAGCAGCAAGCCTGGGTCCATGGGGCCCAGAGGGGTCTGCGGCGTCCGGTAGAGACCTGTAATGTCCAGGTTGCTTAGTAAGGACCAGGCAGGTGGACCCGGGAATCCACAAGATGTCAGAGGTGGATGAAATAGGGCACTGGCGACGGCAGTGGTGGGGGCCTGGGAAGCAGGGTCAGTGTCCAACCATCCCACCAGACAGGGGGTCCTGTGGAGGCTGAGTCTGACACTGGCAGGTAAAAAGATGCTCACAGGGCCCTGGGAAGAGTGTCTCGGGCCCATCGTGCTCTGGTTGTCTGCATCGAGGTTAGGGTGAGGTGAGTGAGGTGCAAGGCTGCAAAATGTAAGGAGGCATCGCACTCAGGGCCAACCCTGCACTCGCATGACCCTGAGACCTAGGACTGAGCACCTCCTTAAAATGTGTACCTCGCTCACCTCAACCCAATCCTGGCCCTGCTGCCTGTGTCTTGGGCGACCCAGCCAGTGGCTCCTTTGGCTCCACATGACAGCGCAGGTGGGGTGTGTCATGGTCTCTGGGGTTGGGTGGGGTCTTCGCCCTGTCTTTATGCACCTGTCCCGATGGGACCCCTCAACGGGCCCATGGCGGTTACTTCCCGTGTCCCCATCTCAGGGAAGGGCAATATCCATTCACCCAACTGACCTAAACAGATCCCTGGAGACCTTTTCCTTCCTTCTCACCTGGACAGCTGTGTCGGTTCCTAACTGGTCTCCCAGTCTCCAATCCCGCCCACACCCATCCATTCCTTCCAGTCAGCAGGGAGGACTTTCTAAATCCCAGATCTGGCATTTCCTCACTACGGCTCTTCTGTTTGAAAACTAAAGGAATTGATGAAGTGTGGTCTTTGTGGGGGAGGAGTTGCCACAATTCTTTACCCAATAGAGCTTTGTTTTCTGACTATAAACGTAGTAAATAGGGAACACGGTGAAGTACCAAAAAATAAAAAGAGGATTAGTCCTTTTGGTCCCGTGAAGCGCAGATGTGGTCACATGACTGACTTTGGCCAATGAACTGTCAGTAGAGGTGACTTGTGTCATGTCAGGCAGAAGCCTCCAGAGCCAGTGTGTGATTTTCCATGCTCTCTTTGCCCCACTCTGAGGGTATGTATGTGTCTGACATAGATAAGACCTGTCACTGGTAAAACTGGCCTGGATGGAGGGTAATGAGGCCACATGTCCTGATTAGTCTCCTGCCATAGCTGGTTAGCTTTGTACGAGAGGTCATCCCATCCCAGTGCAGCCACCAATCCTGACCCAGCAGCAAGAGAACGTGGATGGCTCCATCCATGCCGTTTCCCCTTCTGGAAAGATGATCCATTCATTGAATAAATTCTTATGGCGTGACCGGGCACTAGCCAACTTTCCAGGACACAAAGGTGAACAAGCAGACAAGGGCAGGTTCCTGCTGTCAGGGAGCTTACCTTTGCAGGCACCTGGACACACAGGTAA
Organism: Leucopleurus acutus; assembly: GCF_964270905.1. NCBI lineage: Eukaryota > Metazoa > Chordata > Mammalia > Artiodactyla > Delphinidae > Leucopleurus > Leucopleurus acutus. The sequence goes on from NC_139143.1 coordinate 21,381,284, forward strand.
GTAAAATAATGCATTAATTGCAGACACTGCTAAGTGCTTCGAGGAAGAGAAAACCAGGCAACGGGTGTGTAGGGGCAACAGGAGACCAGAAAGAGTGGCCAAGGAGGGCTTTTCTTGAGAAGGTGACCTGAGCTGAGGAACCAAGACAAGGAGCCAGCCATGGAAAGAGGCTGGAAAGAGCACCCCAGGCTCTGGGGCACATTTATCATGCCCAAGGGACAGAAAGGGTCCAGCGTGTTGCTGGGGAGTCATAGGAAGGGCTGGGTTGGGAGGGGGACAAGGCTGGAGAGAGGTAGCAAGGGCGGACCATGGGGGCCATGCGCCCAGTGGAGATGTGACTCTAAGCGTCGTTGGGAAGCTCTTAGAAGGGCTTATACCTTGATTGTGATCTGCTCTGATGTACCTTGACTTACCTGTTTGAAAGCTTACTTTGGCTATCGGTAGGAGACTTGATTGTAGGGGGCGGGGGAGAGAGAGGTTGATGACTTCGACTCAGGTGGTGGCAGTGAGATGGGGAGAAGCACACACTTGGGACATCCTTTGAACATAGAGCTGATGAGATTGCAAATGAATTGGTTGTGGGAGGTAAGACACAAAGACATCAAAGGTGACTCCTGAGCTTCTACCTTGAGAAGGTCCAAATGCCACTAAAACCTGGACAGTAATATCTCCTAGTGGAAATAACAAGAGATTTTTAATTTCTTCAGCTGTTTTCCTAAGAAGTTGTTCTTAATGAAGCAGGGTGAGGGCTGAGGTTTGTGTCCCCCTCACACTCTTTTGTCTTCTCCTGGAGGAGGGAACATATGGCCTGTGGTGAAGCCTGAGGAAGAGGATGGCGTGTAGAGGGTTCATCTGTCTGCTTCCTGCCACGTGCCCAGAGGCTGTGGTTTATTACTGATGGTTTTGACATGAGTCTTTACTGGCATCTGATCAAGCTTGAGAAGGTCAGGGGGTTAATTTTGTCCTGAAGGCAGGCATTATGCCTGGCATCTACGCAAGAATTTGGAGTATGCTGAGAGCTCTCTGATGTCCAGCTTTGAGTGGAAGGGTGCTTAAGGCTACACTGGAAATAGGACTTGCTCTGCCCTCAGAGATGTGGGACATGAGATGACTGACACAAGAACTCCTGCTCCAAGAAGTTCTTAAAGCGCCAAGTGAGATATTTGTGTAGGTGGAGCTGCAGAGAAACACAGGGTATGTGCCTGGTTGGCTCCCTAAGGATTTAGGGCTTGCCCTGGTGGACTCATCTTCCCCTCCCCCCTGAGAGGGAGCATACCTGTTCTTATTCCTGTTCTCAACATCTCATGGGGAGAATGATTAGAGAAGTAATAAAACTATTGGTAAAGATGCTGAGGTGGGGCAGGGCTGGGGTGAGGGTACAGGTAACAGGTGTTCTGTTGAGATGCGTTACGATTGTTCCTTTGGTACCAGTTCCTATACTTCATTGCTGGCTTTGAATGTGGGACTGAAGCAACCACATGATATAGCTGTGAAATGGGTCTATTTTCTCTTTTGACATTTCTCCTCTCATCCTTTCATCTTTAAACAAACAAATAAACAAGAACAAATGAACAAAAATCCCTAGGTTAAAAAATATATATTCTCATTTAAAAAAAAAGTCAGTTTAGATGTCCCACACCTATTCAGTCTCATTACCCAGTTAACTACCAGTAACAAAAGCATTCTTCTAGAAATTTTTCATGCATAGACAATATATATACATACACATATATGGAACATTTATATACTATAATATATAGCATTGTAATATAATATAATTTTGAAATGTAAATGTCAGCAAACTATAAGGCTCTTCTGCATCTTTTTTTTTTTACATAACTTTTTAGAGTGTTCTACTTCAGCATATATAGATCCATCTCACTTTTTCAGCGACTGAATAACACTCCACCAAATTGATATACCACAATTTACTTAACTAAATTGTTAAGTAAATTGTTAATTGTCTCCAACAGTGGATAGTTAGGTTATTTCCAGTTATTTGATGCTGTAAGAATCAAATCAATGAACACGTACAAAAACACACATAGTTAAAGTTAAAAAGTGAAATAAAGACTTCACTCATTAAGAAATGAGAGAAACAGGAAGATGTGGCCTGGTAATCTCTAAGAACTAAAACTAAAAATGATTAGTGGTCGATAATGCTCTTGGGATGCCTGATAGAAAGAAACACATATGCCTTCTGAAGGATGAGGCTCTCAACCTCAGGCCAACAGTCCACTGGAGAAAGCCTAAAAATATGAGCTCAAAAATTTCAAACTACAAAACAAGCTATAGCGAAAACAACAAACAGAAGCATCAAATCCCCAAGAAAAGCAGATATTAGAGTTATCAAGTGCAGGCTATAAAAGATACATGCTTAAAATTATTATAGGAACTTAAAAGTAAAATTGAAAATATGAGAAAAGAACAAAGTTACTATATTGAAAAAAATATCAGGTCAACTGAGAAAAAAAAAACTTCTAGAAATAAAAAATAAGATAGCCAGGGGAATTTAGAAACACAACCAAAAAAATTAATTATTTATAAATAGAAGAAACAATTAGTTACCTGGAAGATATATCTGAATAAATTACTTAAAACTTGGTGCAAAGGGCTTCCCTGGTGGCACATTGGTTAAGAATCCGCCTGCCAATGCAGGGGACATGGGTTTGAGCCCTGGCCCGGGAGGATCCCACATGCCACGGAGCAACTAAGCCTGTGTGCCACAACTACTGAAGCCTGCATGCCTAGAGCCCGTGCTCTGCAATAAGAGAAGCCACTGCAATGAGAAGCCCGTGCACCGCAATGAAGAGTAGCCCTCTCTCGCTGCAACCAGAGAAAGCCCATGCACAGCAACAAAGACCCAACACAGCCAAAAATAAAAATAAATAAATTTATTTTAAAAAAACTTGGTGCAAAGAAGAAAAGAGATGGAAATATGAAAAAGAAATTAATGACATGGAGGAGGTTATGAGATGATCTAACATACATATAATTGAAGTTCTTGAAAGAGACAATAGAGATTGGCAGAGAGGCAATATTCAAAGAGATTTTTTTTTCTGAGAATGTTCCCAAATTGATGAACGATATGAATACTTATATTCAGGAAATAATGAATCACAAGCAAGATAAATAAAGATAAATTTACATTGAGATACACTGTAGTGAAATTCTCTGGGGCAGACCCTTAGTCTAACTCATGTCCTTTTTTATTCTTGTGCTAAATGCAGTAACGGTAGCAACAGTAAAGATACATTATTTTCATTTTCTACTTTTCAAAGTATTTAATAGATATGGTCTCTAAAGATGTCATAGGTAAGGCCTTTAACAGATGAGAAGATGCATGTGAAAGATGAAGGGACTAGTTCAGGGCCAGCTTGCTTGGCAGCAGATAAAAGACTAAACACCTGGTCTCCTAACTGCAACCCTGTCCACTTTGTGCTCCTAAGAGAAAGTGATTTGGAAGCCTACTCCAACTCTAGAGGCAGTTGCACTTTAGAGGCTATTAAGTAGGGGCTGGAAGGAGAAGATTCCTTGATGTGGGGAAGGTCCCAGGCTGCAAGGTCAACTGCATCCAAAATTGCCCTTCAGTCCCAGGATAACTGAGATGCCTCCTGCCTCAGCTGGAAGTTGCTGCCTGTTGGGGTGGGGAGATGGGGCCCAGGGGCTGTGGGAGATAGATTCCTTTCAGCTACTTTGGCTGTGAGCCTGGTTATTCCTGTTCAGCCTTTGATGTTCAAGTGGGTTTGACAGTCCGTGGAGAAAGTCACTGCTAGTGCATCAGTGCATGCTAAGTGCCTCTCTTGAGTCCCTGAGGCCTTCACTGCCTCCCTAGGTCTGTCTTCCCACTGATGCAGGGAAGTGACAGGCAGGAGACACTTCTGCTTGAGGAAGAACTAAGCCCATCAATGAGTCAGTCTTACAGCTCTTTCTCACTTTCTGTCTCTAAGAGACTTTAGTGTGGCAGTGGTTCTGCCATAGGCTGTGTGATGTAGTGAAGAGACAGTGGTTAATAAGCGTCAGAAGTTATGGGTCAGGTCCTGGTTCTGTCACTTGTTTGCTGGGCTTTGGTTTTATAATTAAGAGGTTGTTTCTAACCAGGAGAAGAGTGTGTGTACATGAAGGAGGTGGGGATGTTTGTAGTTTGCAAAAGTGATCTAGGATAAGACTTCAACTTGCTTTTGAGTTTGCCACTGAATAGCTTACAGTTTCTCAAATAAATAAATACAGGAAGGGAGAAGCTTTTAGTGTTTGTCAAAATGGGACATGGGTGGAAAAGATTGAAAAACACACAACAGGAAAATCTTGGTGGTGGTATTACGGGATGAACTTTTTCCCCTCAAAGAAGAAAAGCTGAAGTCCTAACTCCAATCCCTCAGAATATGACCTTATTTAGAAACAGAGTCATTACAGATGTATTGTAATAATTAGTTATGTTGAGATGAAGTCATACTGGAGAAGGTGAGCCCTACTCCAACATGACTGGTGTCCTAATAAGAAGATGGTCATGTGAAGAGGGAGACACAAGGAGAACCATGGGAAGACAGAGGATTGGGGTGATGCATCTATAAGCCAAGAAATGCCAAAGATTGCTGGTAAACCACCAGAAACTAGGAAAAGGCTGACCGTGGAGGTGTCTCTTGAGCACAACCAATCATATGCTCCTGCTGCTGTTTCTGAATTTTGAAGAAGTAAATAAAGATTCTGGATCAGTTAGAGACTCCTTTTTAATGGTGGCTGCAGAGAGTCTGAAGGCTCAGTAGCTGGTGCCAGCAGTGTTAAAGCAAGCATGCAGGGATGATTACTTCGGTCCTACTGGCTGCTGTGCTACATTTGGGCTGGATCTCCCCCTCCCTCCCATTTCCTGGTCAGACATGTGCTCCAGGTTTTCCACGATTCTGTGAGCTACTGGCCCTCCTCTACTTAAGTGGAGGCATTTCTATTGTTTGGAACATAGAACACTGACCAGCGATTTTATAACCAGTAAGCTTCCTTTCAATTGTAAAAGATGACTGCTCTCCATATAGTTTATCTTTAATTACCAATTAACATTTAACCTAGAACCCACAGAGTGCCAATTCCTAATCAGGGGGCCATGCTCAGAGAAAGACTACTGGTTGATTCTCCCCAGGGTGGAAGGCTCATGTAGAGTGCAAAAGGATCAGATTTCAGATATGACAAGTGAGCCTTTGGGGCACAGTCACATGAGCTACAGAGAACTCCAGAGTTCATCTTATCCAATCTGTTCTTTCCTGTAGGGAAAAAATATGAAAGACTGAAATGGGTAAACAAATGATTACTGAGTGGCCTGTCTAATGCACCTTTTACAGTTCTGTAAATTGTAGAAAACTGCTAATATGCAAATGATTTTTTTTTTTTGTCCACAGAAAAACAAATTAGTTGTGTACAGTAGGACGCAACTGATTATTGACTTGTTTTGGATCTATTTGTAAATTCATTTCAGCATCCTTTATCTGCCTATGTATATTGAACCAGTAACATCATATTGGTTCCCTCACCAGTTAGTGAATTAAATAAAATGTCTGGCATGTGTTCTTTTTGTTCATTTTATGTCAGTATGAGAGTCACAAGTATACCCTCTTTTAACAAAACAAACGAGAGATATGGGTCTTGAGCTGCTTAGTGACTCACCCAAGGTCAGAGTGTTAGTCTGGGTCCTCTGAGAAGCAGATGGCAAGATGGGATTAACCATGTATGTATTTTATTAGGGGAAATGCCTGTGAGAAGAAACAAGGAGGGGACTGAGAAGGCTGGGCGAGTCATCAGACTACAATGCAAGTGTGACCATGAGTGAAGAAGAGTGGAAGGCAAGTTGGGTTTGAGTGTCCTTGACCTTGTGCAGTCTAAGATAGGCTTATCAAGGCCATTGGGAGCCCCTGAGCCAGTCGATCATCAGAGGAGTCCTGTGACTCCTGGCTCTTCCTGGAACTCTTTGGCATTGCTTTCTCCGATTTTCCTGCATCCCCACCTGTTTCATACAGTTCCACAACTGAGCTTGAATATTTGGGGTCTTTCCCCTGTGGGAGAGGGGGTTCTGGGACTGGCCACATGGCAGCCAGTTTGGGACATGCCCTCTGGTGACTGCAGTTACTCTCTGACCATATGATGGCACTGTCTCAAGTTCAGCCTAACAGAACATGCCACTCCCCATACTAGCGTCTGTTTGGAAGCCACAAGGAAGTGAGTATCCTCAGAGTGACTGTGATTTGGTTGGACATGTTGGGAGAAGCAAGCAGGGACCAGCCCTATGCATTCCAAATACCCTGGGGTCTTGCTATGCTCCTCGGCTTGGAGGCTTGATGGTGCCTTCCAGGTTAGCTGGCTCACATCAATCAATGGAGATCTTTTCGGTGCTTCTGATTATAAGTTCCCTCGGATGGACCCCCAAGAACATGCCAGAGCCTTACCTCTTGGTGAGGCAGCTTCCTGTGCATTGGAGCGACCTTTGTTCCCTGGGGACTCCTGATTCTTGAATGCTGTGGGATGAAGGATGTTGCCCATGGTGGGGGGTCGGGGTGGTGTGTCAGAGTCTATTCTTTCCACACACAGATCCTTGTCGTTTGGGACCATTGTGTGGAGCTTTCGATATGTTGGTTTGATGTCTTCTGGTTTTTACCACACAGTCCCAAGTGTCCAGTTTGGGGTGAAAGGGAGATGGCCAAGTGCTTATCAGGGTGGGGAGAACAGCAACAGCCCATACTCTGTGATGTTAGACGCTTTCACACTGTAATGGCTCTTTGAAAGATGCGAAAATCACGCCTAGGAAGATAAAACTCTCCTCTAGCTTTGTCACAGATTGAATCTAGCACTGAACTCCCTCAACTTCCAGTCCCTCTGTGCGTCTGCTCCCCAGACCTTTGTTCAGGTATGTGTTCTTTCACTTACAAGTGGGTGTTGGATGCCTGCTCTGTGCGCTCAGCCCCGGTAGGCAGGAATAATGACACGGCTTCTTCAGGTGCCCCTGTCTTGGGAGAGAGAAAGACTGAGAAACTGCTGGGGGACTGGGCGAGAAGTGCTGTAGGAACCAGAGGGCACCCAACCCAGGAAGGCATTCTGGAGGAGGTGACATTTCAGCTGAGTCAGGAAGGACAAAGAAAAAGTGGCCTGGCAGAGAAGCAGGGATGGTGGAGGGAGGAGGGCATAGGACGTTGGAGGCGGGGGTTGGGAGAGTTAGGGTGTATGTGGGGCAAGCTGACAGGTGAGTCTGAGCAGGCAAAGGAGACACAGAGGGGCCCGAATGCCACTCCAAGGAATTTCGTCTGGAATCGCGGGGCCCTGAGGTTTGTGCGCACACCGTGACGTGATCAGATTCACGTCTCTGGGCATACACAGACTCATACCTGAATAATCTCCTTTGTCTTAATCTGACACCTCGCAGAGAGGAGGCAACACACAAAGGGGTGTAACTGACTCTAGGGACGAACCTTCTTTTACTCATCTTTAGGCAGATTTACTCTTACATTTGCGAGACCCAGGGCAAGAGTCCCATACACTGAGGCCCACATAACATAGGTCTAAATATCTTAAAGTTATAAGAAGCCAACAAACCATAAACTATAATGTATTCTAGTCTCCAACCTTTACGAATATACCTTCGTAGCAATTGGATGGCCAGAACTTTGAATTCTTTGGTGTCTGTGCCGGAAGGTCGTGCTGCTCAGAGAGCTGGCCAAGCCCAGCCCCTTCCCTTCCCAACCTCTTTCTGTTGAGGTTGTGGAGGCCTCGCTGACACATGTGCCTCCCCGCTCCAGCCCAGGGCCTTACCTTGTTTCCATCTCCCACAAATAACTGCTTTTTAGCCATCTCTTGGGAGAGATAAGCCAGGGTAAGAGTCCTGTGCAGGTCTTAGAAGCAGCTCTGGACCACGTGGGTTGGCAATGCCGGGGTCCTGGGTTCACCAAACATGATCTAAATTCCAAAGGCAGGGCATGCGCTCTGGGCAGGGCCATCCCACTGGTCATACTGACTCTGCCCCGCGGGGAGGACTGCAGCCCGAGGAAGCCCAGGGGACGTCTTCTACAGCACAGGTATCAGGGCAGGAAGCCCTCTTTGTCTAAGGTGGCAGGGACACTAGGCCTCATTTGGCAGAAGAGAAAGTGGCTGTGACGTGGGCAGTGGCTGATGCCCCCTGCAGAGGGTTTCCACCCGGGACAGGATGGAGGCCCTGGCTGGGGACCCAGGTAGCTCGTAAAACTCATCCACTTCAGCCTCTACCTCCCACTGCTTGGCTTGTTAGCCGCCGTGCAGTCTGGGACACCCCAGCGAGGCTCTGTGCTTGGTGTCCTCCGGGCCTCTAGGGAGGAGGGCTCTCCGCACAGCCCGGAGCAGCCCGTCTCTTATATGCATTTCTACTGTTTGTCCTTTTCCTTCCACGAGTCTGGCAGTCCTATATTTGAGGGTCTGGGCAGGGACCTGGGCTGAGCAAATGCAACCAAATCAAACAGAGGTTTATCTGCCTTTCTCAGCCGCAATCATTGCTTATCTTCCCACTCCAACTCCTCTCTCTCCCAGAAGAATGGGTCCTGTCTTCACTCTCTGGGCATCGCAGCAGAGAGAGAGAGAGAGAGAGAGAGAGACAGAGACAGAGGGTAGGTGGGTGACGTGGAGCCCGAGAGGGAGGAGAGCTCAGCTGGGCCTTGGAAACCAAGAGGAGGTTTATTCCATCGCCTCAAATTGAAATATTTTTCCTGGGTTCTCTTTTTGGGAACACTGACGTGTAGGAGTAATGGATGACTAGATCCCAAACAAAACAGTCTCTAAGCCCAACACCCAATAAGGTCCCCATTTAGTTCCTCCTCACTTTTCTTCCCCACCTGGCAGGCCTGGGCACACTGGCTCCCAGTGTGTTTACCTGAGTGCAGGCCGGCCTTCTCTGGGCCTCCACTCTGCCCTGTGTCTGCTCTCTCCACAGCTTAGGCCCCCGACACCTTAGTCAGCATTCAGCCAGTGTCCTGCCTTGTTCCAAACACTCGGGAGTCCCCTGCTTTTAATCTATCAACTAGTTATTACGCTTGGTAGATGGTGGGCTCTGATTCTGCACCTGGGAAGCCCTGAGGAGGCCTCTGAGAAGCACGGGCTGGCCTTCCTTGTGTGGCACACCCCACACAGAAAAGAGACCCAGAGAGGCAAAGGAACTAGCACTAGCTGGCTGACTCAGGCTGTCTCCTCTATGGCACGCAAACACATCTTTTCCTAGCCTCACCAAGTCAGAATGTGAGAACTGAAAGGACCTTGGAAACCTGCTGACCTTACAGAGAGGGAAACTGAGAGGGAAGTGAGTTGCCCAAGGTCATGCCTCAAACAAGGATTTAATACCAGTTTTCTGCTGTTTTTATGCCAAACAACCTCAGAGGCCCTGGGTGATGGAATCTGCTTCCCTGGTGGGCCTTTCAGGAGACATTCACCTTTGGCCTCTATCCTAGGGTGAGGGAGGGGCTGAATCGAGTAGATACTGTCTATGTCAGGCTCCTGACCTTCAACCCCAGGAAAAGCAGGGAAGACAGCATGGCATTCTCCCAGAGCTGCAGGAATGGGGGGCAGAGTCTACAGTGATGACCTGGTGGGGTGGGGATGTTCCAGGCAGGGGCGGGGGTTTGGTGGGCTTCCTAGGCCAGACCCTGGGAGTGGAGCGTATCTGTACTAGATTCCCTGCTCAGCAGCTAAGCACATTCCATTCTTCATCATTAGCATCCCCTCCCTCCTAGATCCTTACAACTGCATAACAACATGCCATAATATCTTCCATTTTAAGCAACTTTCCTGTATCCCTGTCCACACCTGCCTCCAGCCACTGACCCATTTCTTTGCTTCCTGTTATAGCAAAACTTTTCACAAGAGAGTCTTTCCTTGTCATCTCCCATTCATCTCCTCCCATTCTCTTTCTTTTTTCTTTTCTGACTTTTTTTTTTTTTTGAGATAGTCACATACCTTGAGTGCATGAATCTTAAGTGTACAGCCCAGTGACATTGTACAGATGTAATCACTACCCAGATCAAGACATCCAACACTGCCAGCTCCCAAAAGGCTTCCTCATGCCCCTTCCCAGTCGTCCCTGCTCAGCACCCTACCTACCCCAAGAGGAAACCACTCCTCTGGACTCCAGACTAACACTTCAGGGGAGGTGGCATCATCTCGGATGGTCAGCTGGTGTCCTGCATATGCAAAAGATGACCACCTGTCCACAGACAGGAAATCATATCGCCTGGGAACATTTCCACATAGAAGAGGAAGTCCCCTGGGAGAGGGGGGTCCCAGAGTGCTTGGATGTGTGTATACGTGGACCCCAAGGGAAAGACATCCACATGAGAACACTGAAGAGTATTTGCGGGTGGTGGAACTATTGGGGACTTTACTTGGAGCCTTTCAGCTGTGGATAGGTTTTCCTGTTGCCAGCAAAGGAACACTTGCAGTTTATTGCGTTTTCCTTATTATTCAGTTTTTCCAAAATGTGCATTTGGAAGCCCAACTTGGATTAATTCTTTTTTAAAAAAATATCTTTATTGAAGTATAATTACTTTACAATGTTGTGTTAGTTTCTGCTGTACAACAAAGTGAATCAATTATATATATACATATATCCCCATATCCCCTCCCTCTTGAGGGATTAATTCTTGAAATCTAATAAGCAAACCATATTATTTGGGGGATACATTAGGAAATCTGGTGTTGAAACAGAAATCAGATGTTCTTTGATTCATGGTTCATTACTTCCACATGTAAACAAATACATTTTCCTAAAAATTTCACACTCTTACCTCTGTAATTAAGTTCCATTCAGCGTACCGAGTTACCATTCCAAATGCTCTATTTATTTGTCAAGTATTCGTTTCCCTATTTTTGTATCATTCTTTTTATTTAATGCATTTTTGATAGGATTCTTTTTTATCAGTTCCATTAGGCATCATAATCTCATGTACCCAGGACTCAGTCCACATGTAATATAGCTGTTATTCTGAGGAACAATGGTTTGGGGACATAAGAGAAGGTGGAAAGGAGACAATATTCCTGGAGAAAGAGAAAGATTTCATTAGATAGAGGATGGAACCCATGGGTGGGAGGGCTGGACTCCAGATGTTTTCTTTCAGAAGCTGGAAACAGTGAGTGGTCATGTGTGAATACGTAGTGGAGACTCTGGAGGGGCTGGAGAACCCATGAGGCTCCCATGGACTTATTAACCCCTAGCTGTGATGTCAGGAAGCCACTGTTGGCCCCAGACCCTATGTGGCCAGTAACCCTGTCCTTTAAGTCCTCTCTGTAAGGCTTTGTATTTTCAGGAGTGCTTGAAAGTGCTAAAGGATCTGTGGGAAGGATTTTCCAAATTGATGTCAAGGACTGCATTTACAGGATATACCCTAGCTGATAGCAAGGCAATCCTTCACTCAATTTAATATGGTTCTTGGCAAGATGGATTTGAAAGCTGAAAACAACTTCTATAGGAAACCACCAGATAATGCCTTGCTCCAATGTCTCCTCCTGTATCTGTTATATTTTCACTGTCCCTTCTAAAAGGCTCATGTCGCTTTCTTCTTAGAATTTAGTAGTAGGAAAGTTCATCTTTCCTAAAGACCTTGTAGGCTTCCTGTGAGAACCATGGAAATATGCCACTTGGATCTCCCTCTAAAAAAGGACTTGCCAATCAGCTCTGAGTTGCGCAGTCAGCTGTGAGCCTCCAGCTGTAATATTTGAGCTAATGCCACACTCTTCCCAGGCAGCCCCCAGCCAATGACAGAGCAAGGCAGGGGCCCCAGGGAATGGCTCCTTCTGTCCAACTTGGGACTCTCCTAAAGGCACTTTTTCATCAGAGCTCCCCTTTGGGCTGGCCAAGACCTTCCTGGAGCTGCACAACAGTCAGGGGCTTTTCCTACCCCATCCTTTTTCCTCCCCCTCTCCTCTGCCTATCACAGCCCTCACAATGGGAAGGCTTACTGTTGCTCCTTCCTCCCTTTATCTTTCACACACATCACCCCCAATAAACCTCTTGCACTTCTAACTCCATCTTGGAGTCTGCTTCTCAGAATGACCCAACTGACACACTAACAAAATCATGGCACCCTTGAGTTCCTGGAATCGAGTTATACTCTTAATCGCATTATCCCAAGTCAGCAACTCTGAAACTGTTTTGCAGAACAACTGTGTTACACACACACTAGAGAGAAGATATATTTTCCCAAAACTTTAATGTAAAAAGCTCTGAGAAGTCTTGCAATAAGTACTTCTTTTGGGGTTATTTTTGCTTAACACAAGTTTTCACATATTTGAACATGGAATCCCGTATATACAATATACGTATTAACATCCAATGCAACGTTAGTGTGCCTTAAAACACTGTTTGGGAAATGCTAATCTAGGTGGTAGGCATTTAAAAAATATGTATTCTTGTAATCTTCTTCTGGTCTGTGGTCTGTCTTTTCGTGCTCTGATGGTGTCTTTTGAGAAGCAGAAACTCTTAATTTCACTGAATTCCATTTTATCAAACTTTCTTTTGTGGTTAATTTTTTGCATCTAATTTAAGAAATCTTTGCTTCAAGGTCATGGAAATATTCTTTCATATTTTATTCTAGAAGTTTTATCATTTTTTGACATTAGGTCTATGATTAATCTTGAATTAATTTTTATATATAGTGTGAGGTGGAGGTCGAGATTCATGTTTTTTTTTTTTTTTTCCTGTACGCGGGCCTCTCACTGTTGTGGCCTCTCCCGTTGCGGAGCGCAGGCTCAACGGCCATGGCTCACGGGCCCAGCCACTCTGCGGCACGTGGGATCTTCCCGGACCGGGGCACGAACCCGTGTCCCCTGCATTGGCAGGCAGACTCTCAACCACTGTACCACCAGGGAAGCCCATGGAAACAGCAATATTTTTAAATGACCATACTACCTAAGGCAATTTACTGATTCAGTGCAATCCCTATCAAACTACCAATGGCATTTTTCACAGAAGTAGAACAAACAATTTTAAAATTTGCATGGAAACACAATAGGTCCTGAAGAGCCAAAACAATTTTGAGAAAGAGCTGAAGGTATCACTCCCTGACTTCAGACTATACTACAGAGCTACAGTAATCAAAGCAGTATGGCACTGGCACAAAAACAGACATATAGATAAATGAAATACGATAGAAATCCTGGAAATAAACCCATGCACTTATGGTCAAGTAATCTACAACAAAGGAGACAAAAATATACAGTGGGGAAAAGGCAGTCTCTTCAATAAGTATGCCGGGAAAACTGGACACATACATGTAAAAGAATGAAATTAGAACATTTTCTCACACCATATACAAAAGTAAACTCAAAATGGATTAAAGATCTAAATGTAAGACCAAAAACCATAAAACCCCTAGAAGAAAACATAGGTAGAACACTGACACAAATTGTACCAATGTTTTTTGGGGTCTGTCTCCTAAGGCAAAGGAAACAAACTCAAAAATAAGCAAATAGAACCTAATTAAACTGAAAAGCTTTGGCACAGCAATGGAAAACATTGACAAAATGGAGAGACAACCTACTGAATGGGAGAAAATCTTTGTAGATGATATGACTGATAAGGGGTTAATACCCAAAATATATAAACAGCTCATTCAACTCAGTATCAAGAAAACAAAAACAAAACAAAAAAACAACCTGATTAAAAAATGGCAGAAGGCCTGAATAGATATTTTTCCAAAGAAGACATGCAGATAGCCAACAGGCACATGAAAAGATTCTCCACATCACTAAATCTTCAGAGAAATGCCAATCAAAGCCACAATGAGATATCACCTCACACCTGTCAAAATGGCTATCATCAAAAAGGCCACAAGTAACAAATGTTGGTGAGGATGTGGAGAAAAGGGAACCCTCATACACTGTTGATGGGAATGGAAATTGGTGCAGCCACTGTGAATAATAGTATGGAGGTTCCTCAAAAAACCAAAAATAGCACTACCATATGATTTAGTAATTCCACTACTGGGTGTATACCCGAAGAAAACAAAAAGACTAATTTGAAAAGACACATGCTCCCCAATGTTCATAGCAGCATTATTTACAATTGCCAAGATATGCAAGTAACCTAAGGGTCCATCAACAGATGAATGGATAAAGAAGATGTGGTATATACATACAGTGGAATAGTACTTAGTCATAAAAGAAGAATGAAATCTTGCCACTTGCAGCAACATGGATGGACTTGGAGGGCATTATGCCAAGTGAAATAAGTCAGATAAAGAAAGACAAATACTGCATGATATCACTTATATGTGGAATCTAAAATAATAAGTGAATGAATATAACAAAACAGAAAAAGACTCACAGATATAGAGGAAAAACTAGTAGTTACTGGAGGGAAGAACAAGATAGGGATAAAGGATTAAAAGTTACAAACCCTTATGTATAAAATAAATAATCTACAAGGATGTATTGTACAACACAGGGAACATAGCCAATATTTTATAATAACTTTAAATGGAGTATGACCTATAAATTTTTGAATCAGTATTTTTGTACACCTGAAACTATATAATATTATAAATCAACTATACCTCCATAAAAATTTTCCTTTTCCAATTCTTTTTGCTAGTATATAGAAATACAATTAATTTTTTATATTGACCTTCTATCCAGTGACATTGTTAAATCCACTTATTAATTCTAATGGTTTGTGTATTGTTTTGGACTTTCAACATACACAATCACGTCATCTGCTAATAGAGACAGTTTTACTTCTTTTCAGAACAACTGCTATATTTTTCTTTCTTTTGCCTTATGGTACAGTGTTAAATGGAAGTGGTGGCATTGGGTATCCTTGTCTTTCTCTCCATAATAATGGTAGAAAGTGCTCTGATGACAAAAGCACTTCTCTGGTGCAAGGTAAAGTAATTGCATTTGACCCTACACAATCCTGTCTTTCCTGCACTGAGACAGCAATCCAATCAGCACTGTTAGGTCTTGCCAAACACCGCATTAGTGTCTTGGATATAGCTAGGGCCTTCGTCTCCCAGCAAGGAAGGAAAAGGGAGATACTGTTACCACTGTATAAATGCAGAAACTGGGTCACAGCATTAAATCAAAGCAGAACTAGGACCAGAATCTATGCTGCCTACTGACCCACTGCTCAGTCCCCTGGGCCAGACTGTCCAGAGACCATATATGGGTAGAACTGGGCTGGGCTGGTGCTTGACCTCAGGCCTAACCATTCAGTTTTGTGATCAGAAATTGTGAGTTGAAGTGGTTTTGTGTTCTGTGACAGTCACCATTTCAGAGACTCTCAAAACACAGCACTCTCTCCAGTGGCACTAGGAGGGATATAGACACGGCTCTACCCCTCTGACCCCATTTGTCAGATGGGCACATCAGTCCTTGTTCTGGGTCCTTCACAGTAATTTTGACTGTCAGATCCGGAAAAGGGTTGGTCGTTGGCTGAACTCAGAGTAAATTCACTTGCACTGTGATGGTGCCCGTACCTTTGTTTCTGTGTGATTTATTCATTTGCTTATGATATTTAATAAAAATCAGACATCACATCATTGGTGTCTTTCTAAAGCATCACCATTGACCCCATTCGTGATGCTGATTTTGGACTAGCAAGTTGAACGGAGAGAGACTGACCCTGTTTTTATGTCTTCTGTCCATTTCTAGACTAAACTGGGGGCAAGTCTGAATCATTTGTCCTATCTTTTGGCTCTACCTTTGATCTAATCACTTCTCACCACCTCCAGCGCTAGGACACCATCTTCTCTCCCTGGATTCTTATAGAGCTGCCCAACATTTGCTGTCATTTCCCCTCCAAACAGCCAGTGTGAGCAATCACACTCAAAATCCTGTGATGGGGACTTCCTGGCGGCGCAGTGGTTGAGAATCCACCTGCCAATGCAGGAGACATGGGTTCGAGCCCTGGTCTGGGAAGATCCCACGTGCCACGGAGCAACTAAGCCTGTGAGCCACAACTAGTGAGCCAGCACTCTAGAGGCCGTGAGCCACACCACAACTACTGAAGCCCACGTGCCTAGAGCACGTTATCTGCAACAAGAGAAGCTACTGCAATGAGAAGCCCATGTGCAGCAACGAAGACTAGCCCCCGCTTGCCACAACTAGAGAAAGCCCGTGCACAGCAACAAAGACCCAACACAGCCAAAAATAAATTAATTAATTTTTAAAAGTCCTGTGATGATCTCTCATCACCCACAGAGTAAGCAGAGCACAATTTCTGACCAGAACCCACCAGGTCCTGCAGGAGAGTGCCTCCTCTGTTCAGTGCCAGATCACATCTTCCCACACAGTGATAGCCAGGCTGGCCTCTTTGCTCTCCCCCAAATAGTCCATGCTCTCACCTTGAGCACTTGTTGTTGTTTTTGTTTGTTTGTTTGTTTGTTTGCGGTACACGGGCTTCTCACTGTTGTGGCCTCTCCCGCTGCGGAGCACAGGCTCCGGACGCGCAGGCTCAGCGGCCATGGCTCACGGGCCCAGCCGCTCCGCGGCATGTGGGATCCTCCCGGACTGGGGCACGAACCCATGTCCCCTGCATCGGCAGGCAGACTCTCAACCACTGCGCTACCAGGGAAGCCCAGCACTTGCTGTTTTATCTGCCCAGTTCGATGCTCTTTGCAGACACTCACCAGAAGGACTCACTCTCCCAGGTCCTCAGGTCTCTCTGCTCAAAATTCACCTCATCAGATTGGTGACCACTTCATTTAAAATAGCCCTTCTAATCACTCTGTATCCCCTTGCATGACTTTATTTTCAACACAGAGATTATACTTATCTGTTTTGTTGATCACTCTATGTTGCCCCATTTTCGAATATAAACTCCTTGAGATCAGGGACATGTCTGCTTGTTTACAACTCTGAGCGTCCAGAACAGGGCTTATCATAAGTGCTTAATAGATGAGTCTTGAATGATTGGATGATGAATCATGGATGATGATTTCTGGTCCTTGTTCAGGCAACGAGTTTGCATTAGAGAGAGAGAGTTCAAGTGTCAGGTGTCCCAGCAGGGAAGCAGAGCTGGGCCTAGGAGGCTCCACGGTGGTTGGTGGTTTGGAAAAAAGGTCAGCAGACAGCTGGTGGCTGGGCTCAAGACGGCAGATCTGTGTTTTATTGAGTTAGTTGTGCACTCGTGTCCTGATTACAAGTTTCTAGAGGTGCAAGCCTGTGTTTCATTCGTCTTTGTATCCTCAGTGCTAAATACAGTGCCTGCCGCACAGATGATTCTCCATAAATATTTCTCGAGTGAAAAAATGATTGACTGAATGAGCAACTGGTGTTTCCCAGGCAATACCAGTTTTGTGGTCTGAGTTGTGTACACTTCCCCCAAGCTCACGGTTGAATTCTTAACCCCCAGTTCCTCAGAATGTGACTGTGTTTGCAGATAGGGCATTTAAAGAGATGATTAAATTAAAATGAGGCCATTAGGGGGGACCCTACTCCAATATGACTGGTGCCCTTATAAGAAAATGAGGTAAGGACACAGATATGTACAAAGAGAAGACCACGTGAAGACAGAGGAGAAGACAGCCATCTACAAGCCAAGGAGGTCTCAGAAGAAATCAACCCTGCTGACACCTTGATCTTGACTTCTGGCCTCCGGAACTGTGAGAAAATAAATTTCTATTGTTTAAGGCAGGGGTTCCCAGCCCCCAGGCCATGGACCAGTACTGGTCCGTGGCTTGTTAGGAACTGGGCCAAACAGCAATGGTGAGTGGCAGGCAAGTGAGCCAAGCTTCATCTGTATTTACAGCCGCTCCCTATTGCTCGCATTACCGCCTGAGCTCCGCCTCCTGTCAGATCAGCAGCGGCGTTAGATTCTCATAGGAGTGCGAGCCCTACTGTGAACTGCGTGCGCAAGGGATCCAGGTTGCGCGCTCCTTATGAGAATCTAATGCCTGATGATCCGAGGTGGAGCTGAGGTGATGCCAGCGCTGGGGAGCGGCTGCAAATACAGATCATCATTAGCAGAGAGGTTTGACTGCACAGAGACCATAATAAATCAGTTGCTTGCAGACTGATATCAAAACCCTATCAGTCAGTGGCAAGTGACAATTAAGCTGCATCTGGTGGCAGGCTTTATAGTGGCAAGTGAGTTGATGTACTTCAATTGTACAGCTGCATCTGGTGGCAGGCTTAAAGTCAGAATCTGACACTTATTTTAGTCCGTGCGTGGCCCGCCCATTATTTGATTTACCACTTCTGTCCGTGCCTCTTTCCTGCACTGCACACTTGTCTCAGTCACAGTTTTGGGAAGCCCACAAGCTAACCCTAGCCAAAATGAGTGAAAAACAAACATCACGGGAGAGCTTCTTTGCAAAGGGGGAAAGACCCAATGATGAGACAGCAGAAGACTCTAAGACTGCCCACCAAAAGCAAGCTGTATTTAAAAGAAAATACCAAGAGTCCTACTTAAATTGCAGGGTCATTGCAACAGGTGATTCACATTCTCCAAGCCCGCTTTGTATAATATGTGGCGACTGGCTATCCAACGAAGCCATGAAAGCTTCAAAACTGCTTTGCCACATGGAGACCAATCACCCTGCATTAAAACACAAGTTTTCGGAGTTTTTCAAAAGAAAAAATCGTGAACACGAAGAACAGAAGCAATTACTGAAGGCCACCACTTCATCAAATATGTCTGCACTGAAAGCATCATTCTTAGTGGCTAACCGCATTGCTAAAGCTGAGAAGCCCTTTACTATGGGTGAAGAGTTGATCCTGCCTGCTGCTAGGGACTTCTGTTGTGAACTTTTAGGAGAGGCTGCAGTTCAAAAGGTGGCATGTGTTCCTCTTTTGGCTAGCAACATAACTAGACGACTTGATGAAATAGCAAAGGATATTGAGGCACAATTGTTAGAGAGGATTAATGAGTCACTGTGGTACGCAATCCAGGTTGACAAGTCTACCGATGTTGACAACAAGGCAACGATGCTTGTTTTTGTGCGATATATTTTTCAGGAGGATGTGCACGAGGATATGTTATGTGCACTTTTGTTGCCAACCAACACCACAGCTGCAGAACTATTCAACTCTTTGAGTGATTACATATCAGGTAAACTGAATTGGTCATTTTGTGTCAGTATATGCACGGACTGAGCGGCTGCCATGACTGGACGGCTTTCTGGTTTCACTACTCGGGTCTAAGAGGTCGCTTCTGAATGTGACTTTATGCACTGGGTCATCCATAGAGAAATGCTGGCTAGCTGAAAAATGTCACGTGAACTTGACAACGTTTTGCAGGATGCGATTAAAATTATCATCCACGTTAAAGTATACACCCTTAACTCACGTCTGTTCGCACAGCTCTGTGAGGAGATGGACGCAGAGAACCCATGCCTTCTCTTATACACGGAAGTGAGATGGCTTCTAAAGGGAGATCACTGGCCAGAGTTTCTGAGTTACGAGAGCTGCGCTAGAGATTTCTTTTAGAAAAACAGTCACCCCTGGCAGCACAATTCAGTGACACAGAATGGATCGCAAAACTTGCTTACTTGTGCGACATATTCAACCTGCTCAACGAACTCAGTCTGTCACTTCAGGGGAGAACAACTGTGTTCAAGTCGGCAGGTAAAGTGACTGCATTCGAAGCCGAACTGGAATTATGGGGGTGATGAGTGAGCCCTGGGATTTTTGACATGTTTCAATCATTAGCAGAGATTTTGAAAGAGACTGAGCCAGGGCCTTCTTTCTCCCAGCTGGTGCATGGTCACCTATCTCAGCTTTCAGAAGAGTTTGAGCATTACTTCCCAACCACAAAAGACCCCCGAACTGGGAAGGAATGGATCCATGACCCATTTGTGAATAAGCCAGGTGAATCGACTTTGTCCGTGCTAGAAGAGGATCAACTGCTTGTGATCGCAAATGACGGTGGCCTTAAAAATTATGTTTGAGACAACTTCAAATCTCCATACGTTCCAGATTAAAGTCAAGGTGGAATATCCTGAAATTGAAACAAAAGCACTGGAAAGCCTGCTTCCATTTCCAACATCCTATCTCTGTGAAGCAGGGTTTTTGTTTGTTTTGTTTTTTACATCTTTATTGGAGTATAATTGCTTTACAATGGTGTGTTAGTTTCTGCTTTATAACAAAGTGAATCAGTTATACATATACACATATATCAGTTATACATATACATATACATCTGTTCCCATATCTCTTCCCTCTTGCGTCCCTCCCACCCTCCCTATCCCACCCCTCTGGGTGGTCACAAAGCACCGAGCTGATCTCCCTGTGCTATGCGGCTGTGAAGCAGGGTTTTCTGCATTGACAGCAACGAAAACGAGATTATGGAATAGACTGGACATAAGCAACACACTTTGAGTATCACTGTCTCCCATCACCCCCAGATGGGACCATCTAGTTGCAGGAAAGCAAGCTCAGGGCTCCCACTGATTCTGCATTATGGCGAGTTGTATAATCATTTCGTTATATATTACAATGTAATAATAATAGAAACAAAGTGCACAATAAATGTAATGCACCTGAATCATCCCGAAATCATCCCTGCCCACCCACCTCCCCCCACACCCCGCCAGTCTGTGGAAACATTGTCTTTCACAAAACTGGTCCCTGGTGCCCAAACTTTTGGGGACTGCTGGCTTAAGGTACCCAGTCTGTTTTGTTTTCTTATGGCAGCCTGAGCAGACTGACCCACCGGTCTAGGAATAAAACCGTTCACAGTCGTGAAGCATAATTACTCCAAATCCATCCCCACCTCAAATTGTCCTCCAGTTCCCCAGAATCTCTTGGGAGTCTGAAAAGATGTCTGCCCCTGCTCTTGAGCTGACGGCCATCTGCCCTCCTCCCTGTGGTGATGTTTAACATTGTGGCCAACCTTGAAGCCCCGTGGATTGGGGGGACTGGCCAGGGGGCTGCTGCCACCCCACTGCTCACCAGTTCTTACCGGGGGACACTGGTGCCAACGGGGAGGGCCCTGAGATCTCAGGACTGCTGGCCTTTGCTGCTGTCATGTTGGTGGTGGGCTGGTGACTGCCAAGGGCACTGGTGACAGCTCTGTGCACACCGGTGCTTTCACACTTAGATACCCAGTATTTAGGGGACCTGACCTAGACCCCAGTGTGATTCAGTAGGGCCAGGACAGAGCCCAGTGAGCGTCAGATTCTGTGCTAACGACAGATCCATCCCTCTCCTCCAATCCTGGGTCATCGATATTCTTTATCAAACAACTTACAGAAATATGCAATTTTGTTTTACGAGTTTTTATACAAATGGGATAATACCGTTATTACTATTATTTTGTAATTGGCTTTTTGTTGCCTAACACTATATATTTTTTTCTTTATTTTTCGGTTTTTTTTTGGCCGCATCACACAGCATGTGGGATCTTAGTTCCCTGACCAAGGATTGAACCTGCACACCCTGCAGTGGAAGCACAGAGTCTTAACCACTGGACCACCAGGGAATTCCCTGCCTAACACTGTATTCGAGAGATCTTTATTTTAGTAAAATGGAAAACTACTAAGGATAGTACGAAGGGACCATGATTTAACCGTTCCCTTTTTAGTAGTCCTGGTTTCCAGTTTTTCTAGTTTCTCTTGTTGCAAACAATGTTTCAGGAAACACCCTTGTGCATGTGGGTTCATGTGTTATTATTTCTTAAAGATTTCACATCTTCAAGTGAAATTTCTGCATCTAAGGTAGTGCTGGCCAATAGAACTTTCTGCAATGATGAAACTGTTCTATTCCACACTATCCAAGATGGTAGATACTTGCCAACATCTAACTTTTGAGCACTTGACACGGAGCTACTGCAACTGAGGAAGTGACATTGTAATTGTGTTTAATTTTAATTAATTAACATTTAAACTCAAGCACGCGTAGCTGGTGACTATTATATATTGGGTAGTGCAGGTCTAAGCCAACACATATTTTAAATTTTAATAAATCCAGCTAAAATGTACTTCAAGAGGTCTGTACGAGCGTGCGTTCTCACAGACAGTGCCCATTTCCCCACATCCTCGCCAACACATTGATTTTTGCCAACTGATGAGTAATAGCATCTAATTGTGAGATTTAATTTGTTTTGTGTTGTGCATATTTTTGCATATTAATTAGCCATTTGTATTGCCTCTTCCGTGACTTGCCTATTCATATCCTTTGTTTTTATGCCGCTAGATTGGCTTTCTCTTGTGATTTCTTGGAGCACTTCCTGTCTTCCGGGTATTCGTACAACCCTTTTATACATGCAGCAGATCTTTTCCATCTATAGTAGGAGCAGGCCTGCCCCTCACCGCCCACTGCCTCAAAGAGGCCGTGCAGTGGAGATTCTGGATTTGGAAGCAAACCAGCGAGGCTGCCCTCAGCTCGAGAGTAGCGTGGGTGTCGATGTGGCCTAGTTGCCAGAATGCTGCATGGCCTGTCCTCTCGCTCTCCCAGAGCTTTGCAGTCCAGCCTGAGCTCTGAGCGACTCAGTCAGCGACTCAGTCCTCAAGTGGAGCCCTGCTCCAAACGAATAAATGAGGATGAACGTTGTGACATTGGGTACCATCCAAAATGGTGTGTGTTGTCCTGCCGGACGCTGACTCTACAGGCCTAGCGCCCTTGAGCAAGGGGAGCTGGGCGATGCCTCTCGGCCCAAAGCCCAGGAGACTCCTGCACGGGTGGGGGTGGATTAGATGGCCTCAGAGGACCTTTCTAATTCCAACACCGAGTCCCACCCTTCCTTGCTTTGTCCCAGCAGAGTGCTGGGGCAACTGGTGGACTTGGACTTGTGTCCAGATATCAGCTGTGTGACCTTGGGAGGGTCTCAGTCTGATTTCCCGCATCTGTAACATGGGGATACAATTCCATGCGTGATCTGAACTCATAGGGCTGTTGTGCAGTGTGTGTGAAATACTGGAAAGGCAACCCTAGAGCCCTGTCACAAGCTGTAAGAGTGTCTATCCCTGGGCCTGGCCCACTCTGTGCCCAGAGTCTGGCTGGGTTTCCGTGTAGAATTAAAGCAAGCTGGAGGTTTACCTTGCACGTGAGCCATTCTCTTCTTATTTTCACAAGGGGTTCCCGAGGACTAAAGGGCCCCTCTTTCTGAGCTCCTCAGCTGCTCAGCAGAGATGGCTGACCCCCTTTCACAAGGCTGGGGCCGACTGCAGTGTGCGGCCTGGAGCCCTCCTGCTTCCCAGGTATGTAGGCTTCTTCTATGAAGCTAAAGGGCAATTTCCTGGCTTCCAAGAGGCTGATGAGGGAGCCGCAGCAGGGAGTTCTGGCGGGGTCTAGAGACAAGATGAGGCTTGTCGTCTTGCTGACAAATGCTGTATCTGGATATTTCTCAGAGCAGGGGAATATCTGTATTCTCACTTCCTCTGACTCTCCCCGAAACACTCATAGTCCTTTAACTTCCCGTCACACCTCCCCAGATAGTCTGGTTCTCATCCTTTTGCCCAGAGTCGGATGTAAGGTTCCTCTGTGGAGTCAGCCCTGCTTTCAGTGTGAAACGTATTTGGTTTGAAGCCAGGGTCTGCCACTTACCAGTTGGAGGAGTTGGTTACCTTGCTCAACCTCTTTGACCCTCAGTCTTCTCATCTTTGAAATGGACATGTTGATTCTTATGGCCCAGGATTGTTCTGAGAAGTCAACGCGAGCCTTACCATAAACACCTAGCCAAGTGCCTGGCACTCGGGGAGTTGTTCATCTTTTTCTTATCATTAATGTAATTATTAACGCACGACAAATGTTAATATTGAGAGGTTGATACGGAGATGAATAAAACATGGTCTCTGCTGTTGAGAGGCTGAATCGTGTTGGAGAAGAAATACACGCATCTACAATTTGCATGTGAACAGGAGGGAAATAGAGAATCATGTTGGCTTTCCAGAGAGCAGGGCAGCTGTGCACAAAGGTGCACATCTGGGCAGCTGTAGGTGTAGACTAAAGCTCTGGCTTATGTCCTACTAGGCCCAGGTTCAGGGCTACTTCCGACTTGGGTAATAAAACAGTAGGACAGGGCTGCATGCCCCATTCTGCTCCTCTCCCTGTGATGAACCCCAGAGCTCCTGGGGGTCCCCTGTTCCCGCTCGCTCTCCTGGCACTGCCTTCAGCTCGTCTCCAGAGCTGCCTTGTAGAATTTAGACTTTTACTCTGGATCTGTTTTCACCCCTTGGTTTGAACTCTTGAAACTGAAACTTGAACTGTAGCTGGTTCTCGAGCCCTTCACCCTTAGCTCCACGAGGCACCACTAAAGGTCAGCTCTGCCTCACGCGAACCTCAGTTCAGGCAGGAGCAGCAGACCCTGCTCATCTGGGATGGGAGTTCAGATAGGAAGGGCCGCTCCTGGGACATGCCGCTGTGCTCTTGGGGGGTGGGATGAATCTTCTGGGTTTCCTTGCTATCTCCTTGGAGGCCTATGAAATTGGGGACAGGGTGTGGATGGAAGAGTCCCTCAGCCTTGCCCTAGTCACACAAACATAGGTTGTTCAGTCCTGCTGCTATAAAACATATCATTAAGGAAATAAACAGTCAATGGACATTTAGGTTGTTTCCATGTGTTGGCTATCGTGACTAATGCTGCTATGAACGTAAGGGTGCATGTATCTTTTTGAATTATAGCTTTGTCCGGATATATGCCCAGGATGTCTGTCAACAGATGAATGGATAAAGAAGATATGGTACAGGTATACAATGGAGTACTACTCAGCCATAAAAAAGGAGGAAATAATGCCATTTGCAGCAACATGGCTGCAACTAGAGATTATGATACTAAGTGAAGTAAGTCAGAAAGAGAAAGACAAATACCATATGATATCACTTAGATGTGGAATCTAAAATATGACACAAATGAACCTATCTATGAAACAGAAACAGAATCACAGACATAGAAAGCAGACTTGTGGTTGCCAAGGGGGAGGGAGGGTAGGGGAGGGATGGACTGGGAGTTTGGGATTAGTAGATGCAAACTATTACTTACAGGATGGATAAACAACAAGGTCCTACTATATAGCACAGGGAACTATATTCAATATCCTGGGACAAACCATAATGGAAAAGAATCTGAAAAAGAATGTATATATGTGTATAACTGAGTCAATTTGCTGTATAGCCGAAATTAACACACAACATTGTAAATCAACTATACTTCAATTAAAAAATAAATTTAAAAAATAAGAGAAAAAGAGAAAGAAAATTAGCAGTGCCTACAAGTGGCCGAATGGCGCTAAGATCTAGCCCTGCCCCCTCTTCTCGCATCATCTATTCAATACTTCATACTGGAGGAGAATCTGTGATGTAGACATGAGTCTGACCTGGACTAAGTGAGGGAGATGGAATTCCAAGGTGGTGGAGAAGGGGACAATACTCATTGTTAGAGGAAGCACTGAAGATTTTGTATAAAAAATAGAATTTCCATCAATGATGATTTTTAAAAATCATTTACGCCTAGAGATTATGGCTAAGATCCAAGCATTGGCTAACATCAACATCAGTCAATTAATGAACAGACTTGCAGGAACACATAGAAAATTACGACACCGTTATCACCATATTAGCATCACCGAATTTTAGCACATTGAGTGGAGGGAACCAGCTTTAAGCTCGGCCAACACAGAGACTCTCTGGACATCCTCCCTCAGATTTAACTTGTTTTGGCTCAGGCTGTGGCTGAAATTTTATTTTTTAGAACCAGTTAATTATTGTAAAACTCTCCTTCTATTGAGTTAATAGACAGAGAATTAGAAGTAATTGAATTAAAAACACTTTTGAGCACAAAAACAGTGTGACTGATTAACTTAATTGCCTTGTACTCACAGTTTTCAAGTCATTGAAAGCACACTCCCCTTTTAATTAACCTTCTGGGTTTTTTAAGCTCTAAATCAGGCATTTATCAGCTCTTTGCTCAGGAACAGACACCTATGGAGGCCCTGCAGGGCAGAAGCCAGACGATACCCAAGCAGGTCCAGTCCATCAGAGCGTGAATGCTCTGGGGTCTGTCTGTGCACATTAATGAGGAGGCCCCATGGTGATCTGTGTGTGCTCTGTATTTCCAAACAGTCATGAGATGACTGTGCTCAGTTTGTGGAGGTACAAAGTGACAAGACGGGAGGAACTCAGGCAAGCCCACAGGGGCTTCCTCTTCATGAATTCGATAATCCCTCTGTCTGGCTCTCAGCCCCATATGTCCAGAAACTTTGCTGTCAGCACACCAAGAATGGCTCTGTCTCTTGAGTCAAACTAACCAGACTCACAGAGGCTGATCTATAGACCAGAATGAAATCCTTAACCATTTAAGGGTTTGCTGAGTTCTCTCTCTATAGCTAGGCTGCTTGGAAAGCTAAGTGACCATTAGAAGATAGTCTTTCAGCTTGGCAGGTCCCCAAGGAGGTAGGGCCATTTGACTTATCCTTCATCTCTAGCACCTAGCACATAGTAGGTGTTCAATAAATATTTGTTAAATCAATGAATAAGTCCCAAAAGGGTAATTCAGATTTGAACAGCTAAGAAGGGAAGGATCATGGTGGTCTGAGAATGATTAGGAATGATTGTGTTGAGAAGGTGGGTGAAGGATGGGCAGAGGCTGGGTAGGAAAAGGGGAAGGGGGCCTTCTTAGCATGGGAACCTGTAAGGTGACTGGTGGTGAGAGGTCTCAAGATGTCACAAAAAATCAGTCTGGACAGACTGGGACCAGATGTGTGCGTTGGCAAGTCTCTTAAGTGGTCCTACGTGTAGCCCCAAGAAAGACAGTAAAATTGTGAGGAGCTGGTGGTTAAGTTACAGAAGACTGGTTATCCCAATCCTATTTATAACACCAGTGTCCCTGGTCTGAAATGAGGTGGTGTGGCTGAGGGGGGACAAACACTGAACCAGCAGATACTCAGTGAGAGCCAGGCAGTGTGCAGGGTACAGACAGTTCACGAGTTACTGGTCTACCTGCACTGAGGGGTAATCTCCAAAAACCAAATTGTGTGGTGCCCAAAAGATCAGAAACCAGGACTTCTTGGCTTGGCAACCGGGGCTACCCAGACTTCATTCGCCAGAAGTCAATTTTTCACAAGAGTTTGCGACTGGAGCTTCCTGTCTGGCAAATGACAATTTCAAGGATGATCTTTCCTGATCATGAACAGATTTTCTTTAGCAAGTAGCTGGGCGCTCTGAAACTGAGCCTCAATGCTTCTGGGCCCACGCAAGCAGAGGCAAAGAATTGTTCTAAAAGGAATCCAAATTGTCTTTATTTGGCTCTAAAAGGAGAAGCAGGCTGCACCTCTGTGCTGATTTGTCCCTCACTCTGGGAGGATGACTTCGGTGAGTCCTCTTGTCATACCAGTGTGCGCTGGGCTCCTATTCATTGTTCTTGGGACCAACACTGGAGAAATGAACAAAGACAAGACGTGCAGACTGGGTTGTTATGTTTCCATTTAGGAACATAAAGGCTATACAGGAGAGTTGTTGTTTTGTTTTTGTTTTTTAACTATGAAGCAACTGGCCAGTGGCAAGCTTTTGGGGGTCTCTGGAATAGAGGAAGGAAAACTACAGAAGGGACTCTAAGCTGAGGATAAGATTGTTAGGGTTGGGGTTATAATTCCCCAAAACAAGGGCATCCGCTAAGGGGCTCATTCACAAGTCTCCTTGCTCAGTATCAAAAGCTCAGAAACGGACGTGGTGCTCGCCTCTGGGCAATACAGTTTTGCTGCTGAAAATCACAAAGTTTTAGACTTTCCCCACATTGGGGGCCTTCTGCAAAGTCGAAGGCGGCCCAGGTCCTCCCCACCAGGCTTTGGCCCCTGCTTCTCCCAGCTAGCCCCCTCCACAACTGCAGGCCAGCGTGGGGAGCTGGCTCTCCCACATCTGCCTGGGACCGTACGGGATATCGGGCATCTGTCATCCTGAGGATACACAGGACAGGGCATTGTGGGGAGGGGAGGCAAGGACAAAGGAAAGTACCAAGGTCCCGCCAATTCCTCCTAGGCTTGTAAAATTCCAGGGCCAAGTCCAAGCTCCCAAAATAGAAGCCGACGGACAGCAAACTTCCTGGCTTCAGAGGGTCCCTGGTGTGTGGAAAGAAGCTGTCGGTCTGCAGGGTCTGGGAGGGTATGTGGGTGGAGGCAGGTGGAGAGGAGCCTGAGTGACCAGGGGTGGCCACGACCCACCTGGAGCGGTGACCTCAGCCACAGGAGCGGCGAGTTCTGTGCACCCCATCTTGGTGGTCACTTCTTTCTTTAGAAAGACATAGTTTGCTTTTCGTGGTCTTGGGAAGACAGCAGATGACAAAGCGGTCATAGGCTGTGCATGGCCCGGGTGACACGTCTTTGGCTCGGGGGCAGCGTATCTGGGGACACGGGCGGGGTGCGGTTGCTTCGTGTCCACTGGCAGCTGGCAAATGAGAAGCGTGTGCCTTGGTTACTGCCTCTGTTCTAAAGGCCACGGCTTATTTATTCAACTGTCGTTAAGAGGTTCTGAGTTCGTCAGCAGTGTGTTGAAAATTTATAGCTCAACAATTAGCCTTTCATGCATACTTTTTTGCACACAATCTTTTAGGTTTAGGGAACACTATGTTTGATGTCTTTGTGGTCTCTCACGAAGACCTCAGACACAGTTAAATAAAAACAAGCATCAGATTAAAAAATCCAGACAGCCCTGCAGAACCACCTTGCTTACTGTGATCAGACGGGAGACGACGTTAACTTGAATCAATGGGGCATCACCCAGCTCTCCAGATGTGCTCTTGGATTTGGCAAATCGCTTGTGGGAGCGGGGGGCACACGCTTCTTCCTAAGGTGCCTCGGTTTCCTTCTTTGTTCATTCTTTCTTTCCTTCTTTGTTCATTCTTCCCCTAAACATGGCTGGAGCTAAACATGCTAAAATAAACAAAGCAATGAAAGGAACAAAATCTCCACGCGCAATCCTCACGCTCAGGAAGTGTCTTCAAGTATTTAATCAGAATCCCCTCTAGGACTCCATTCATTTAAATGCTATTGAAAAGTCCACTCTCAGTAGCTAAGGAATAGCCAAGCGATGGTTCTCCCAGGTGGTGCTGGATTCCAAGGAACCATTGCCACTTTTTTCCTGGTTCCCTTTCTGTGTACAGACACGTGGGGTCAGCTGTCAACAAATGCGTCTGGGGTTGAATTGCACTGAGCACACATGGTGGGACTGCGAGCGGACCGTCACTGCACCGGCTTATCAGCACCCACGAAGGGGATGAGGGTTTCACTGGGTGAAGCCAATCAGCTCCCAAGGAGAGCTGGATCAGGCCTACGACATATGGCTCCATGGGAGATGGCTTCTCCTGCTGGAAACCAAGTCCCTTTGCCCCTTTTTGATCCACCCATTCTCCTCTCAAGATTAAATAAAGCTTGCACTGTTGGCCTATGCATTTCTTCCAGTTGGCTCAAGGCCACTCAAGGGGATGGGCAATACGGGCCATGCACGCAGAGAAACTGGTTATTTTCTCCAGTTCAGAGTCCAGAGAAGCTGAGCAACCAGACATGTTCACCAGCTGGCACGGTCTGGGCTGGGATTTGAACCTGGGCTGAGAGGAAGCCCACACCCCTTCACTACCCCTCCTCGGTCCTGAAGGGTCCCTCGGGCATCCAGGGGTGTCCCTAAGGGATCCCCTTCCTGGTCAAGTCTTCCAAACACCACAGCTCACAGCTCTGACCACAGCAGTCCACGGCAGAGCTGTGCCCCACAGGGCTTGGCCGGTCCTACCCAAACAGAGCCATTTTCATCCACAAGTGATGTTAACGTATCGGGGGTTTATGTAATTATTATTGTTACTTCGGTCTTGACTTCCTCTTGCCAGACATGATGTCTAAACAGGAAAGACCAGCCTTCCTGTTTGGAGATCAGTGACTTCCAGAAGCAGTTGGCCTGCGGAGCTCCTCTCGTCCCTCCTCTCCTTCATGTGGTTTCCAAAGATTCCTTTTAGGTCTTGCAGATGAGTGGGAAGTGCTAATAATAGCCACAGTGAAAGGAGGGGAAGCCACAGTAGGCCAAGTGAGTGGACACCATTGCGGCCCAAGAGATGGGCTCTGTTCCAGAAATCTCTCCCTTCCATTCCGCATCCACAGGGAGCAGTGGTGGGCAGCCTGACCCCGGGCATACGGCACAACAAGAGGGTGGGTGGGGACAAGTGTCCTGGCACCCCTGTGACCCTCCATGGGCACCTGTGCCTCATACAGTGTCTGCTGGTCATAGTCATGGACAGTGGGGCTGGGTGTGGACGAGACATCTGGCCTGAAGTCCATCTTCTGGGTTCCAGGGGAGGTCAAGGTCCTTCCTCATTATCTCCACTCCACAAAACTCTAAGTTATTTCATTTCATTTAACTTCTCACTTACTGAGCAACTATTATATGAAAGACTATTATATGAGAGACCGAAATGGATATAGGAGCCCTTGTCCTGAGAAGGCCATAGACTCAGTGTGGAGAGGACCACGCAGACACACAGCTAAGCTGGACACAAAGGCCAGGGTGCAGGGACAGAGAGAAGTGGGGCCACCAAATCTTGGGGCCCGAGGTGATGTCGGGCAGCCAGCCCAGTCCAGAGGGTCACCTCACATCCCCAAGGGGCAGGGTCTAGCTCTGGCTTATGGGGACCCTTTCTCTGGGGCTGAGGGGAAGGGGTCCGGGCAGATTCTTCTCTTTCCCAGGAGCACCCTCGGGCCACCCACTCTGCCCTTCCAGGCCTTCCCAGCCTCCCTGGGTCCGCATGGGGGTAGGTGCTGTGAGAAGGGCAGGGAGGGAGGAAAGGAGTCACTTTCCCCTCGAATCCTGGAGATCCGGAGACGGGTCTCAGAGAGATGAGGTAATGTCTGTAACTGCTCCGTGGAGGAGATGGAATGCGCAGAGCCACGCACCCTTCAGACTCTCCCTCCCACCCTCCCATGCTCGTTTCTCCCTCTGGCAGCCCCCCAAATGCTGATCCTGCAGTGAAGCTGGGAGGGACAGAGAGGGAACAGTATCAATATTTAGGAGGCCTTCAGGAAACCTGGGCCTCCATCCATCAAATCCATCACCTTGTCTGGACATCTCCCTGCCCTGGCTGCCAGCACTGTCTCTCCGTCAGGGCCTGGGCCATGTGAAGCCAGGGAGGGGGGCCCCAGGAGGGAAGGAGGGACGCCTCCGACGGGCACGGGCCCAGCATGCTGCAGGCAGAAGGGTTACAGAGCTGCCACAGAGGAGGGCAGAGGCCTGAGCAGAGGACAAGGGCTACAGGGCTGGGCTGAACTAGTACGTGGACGCGACTGCAGGTGTGCCAGAGACAGGGGAGCGGAAGCTTCTGCCCCACGGGGGCCTCATCACTGAGTAGACACGTCAGAGCTGCTTTACTGCAGGGTGGCTGGGGTTCCCCAGAGAGACAGTGGAAACCGGCAGGCCTTCTAAAGGTTGGGCCTAGAACTAGCGTGGTCACTTCTGCTGCCTTCTATTGGTCAAGGCAGGCTACAGAACCAGCCCAGGGGCAGGGGGCAGGGAGCAAACCTCCACCTCTTGACAGTGGACAGCATGTGTAGACGGGTAGGGAGGCGGCTGCCGGAAGCCCTCTTTGGAGACTGTCTACACATGGCATGAGGGTCACCAGGTCTCAGAAACATCAGTGCCTCTGCCCTTCCACATGGGAGGGTTCAGCCCCGAGAGCCATGAACCTCTCCTCTGAGGCTGCCAGCTTTGGGATCCTTTCAGCCCCCAGAATCTGAGATCCATAAAGGTCTACCCTCCACCCCAGCCGCTGGCTCTGGGTGATTCCCAGGAAGGAGCGTGGCCAGTGGCCTTGGTCCAGCAGCCGTGGCCCCTCTCACTCCTTCACACAGTCCCTCCGCCCCCGCCCCCCTTGCAGACAGTGATCAGTGACCAAGTTCCGGGTCACCCTGCCTCGTGGGAAGAGAAGACCCTTCTGTGGAGCTTCAGAAGTAGAATTTGGACCAGTGGGTCAAACTTCTGGAAAGCAGATTTTGCATCAATAGAAGAACGAAGAATGAACTCTCAACAACAGAGCAGGCTGATTTAGAACAGGGGGAGCCTCCTGTTCCTAGAAGTATTCAAGCAGAAGCTGGATCACCCCTGCCGGAAGGACTAGAACAAATCCGTAAAGGAGGCTCAGTCTCGAGATTCCTCACACTTTTAATCACCCTTCATGCCAACTGTCTGGAACCTACTGGGCGACGGTTGTCACCTTGCAAGTCCTGGCAATTCTCATTTTGGGGGACAACACCCTGTCACTGTTGAGAAACAGGGGCTGGCAGGTTGAACCCTACCTTCCCAGGCATCAAGTTAATGACCAACTTGTTAGGTGGGTCTAAGTGGCTTTGAGTGTTTCTGCTTCAAGATGCCTGGATGGAACTTGGGCTCCAAGGAATGAGTTTGTGCAGAGCCTTGGTCCCTCTCTCTGCTTGGCCTTTGGGCTGAGATGGAGCTGGAGGGGACTCGTAGCTGCGTTCCCTACGAGGTGCCCGGTGCCTTTTGCTTCTCACGTCTGTATTGACCACTGTCCTGGCCCTGAGCACTGTCCTTAGGCCTCCAAGATCCGTAGGGAGCCGAGGCCTGGGGGATGAGGGCCTCCGCAGGTGCGTTTCCTCTCTGGCTCACACACCACCTTGACTGTTGTGAGCAGCGGATGGGCCTGGAGGGAAGGTGGCCTGACCCCGACCCTCACACAGCGCTGGCCTGGCCGACCCTCTGAGGTCTCTGGCCTTAGGGGTTCCAATGGTCTCACTGGCCTCTGCTCTTGAGTTAATGCCAAGCGGTGACCTGCCCTTGAGCTCTGGGAGGAAAGGAACACTGTTCCTGGGTCACACAGGCCCTTCTTCTGCAAGAAAAGGGAAGAAAATTCTCCCTCATTAGTAGCCAAGGGTTAGGGCCGAAGAGGTTACCTAAAATGTAAAAGATGTGATTTGGGGTCTATCAGTTTAATCCCCTCCTTTGCATTACCTCATTGATCTTTCCTTTCAATAGCCTGGAACTCTTGACAAAAGTAGCAAAGGTCCGAGGAAACGTGTGTGGATCAGATTTTCTAGAATATTCCCAGGTCCTTCTCTGCCTGCACTTGTGCCGCCCACTGCAAGTTCTGCAGGTGGATGCAACAGGGGGTTGGCCAGCTCTTCTCATGAGCTGGCATTTCACATGGAAGGATGATCACTCAGTTGTTTCGAAATCCGCGTGAACGTCACACAGGGGCCAATTCTGGGATCACCCTTCAAAGCTGCTGTGTGTGGTGTATGTGGTGAGTGTGTGCATGTGTGTGTGTGTGGGGGGGTGTGTGTTCTGTGTGTGGTACGGGGTGTGTGTATCATGTGTACTGGGTGTATGGCACGTGTGTGCATAGTGTGTACGTGTGGGGTATGTGTTTACACGGTATGTGTATGTGTGTATGTGTTTATGTGGTGTGTGTGTGCGGTGTAGTGTGGGTCCCCCCTTGAGTGTGGAGGAATTCCAGGAGGAATGGAGGTGGAGGAGGTGAGCTGATTTCCCAGCCAGAAGGCTCCATCTGTGAAGACTGGTGTTTGGTTTTTGTCTGTTTTTGTTTGTTTGTTGTGACCTTGAGACTCACAGAGGTTTTCCTCCCTGAAGCGAGTGTCTGTGGATGTCGCGTGGGTCTGGTGTCTGGAGGAGGACAGATGGCAGGACGGTGGGCTCAGACCCTTGGGTGCTGGCCTGTGTGGATTCCAGCAGCCGGGCTCTCAGCACTTTGCCACTTCTGACGTCAGGTGGCAGGGACAGGCTAGATGCCTTTGGGTCAACTGTCTGAAAGGCTCTAGAAGGCATTGGAGCGTTAGAGGAAGGCCAGGCCTCGAGTTTAAGCTTTAGCCTCTTGGCTTCTTCTCTCCAAGGAAGGGCTCTGGGGGAACCTGGGGGTGAGGGTGGCTCAGGGCTATGGTCCTGCAGCGCCACCTGGGGGCTATGAGGAGAATGGCCACTGGAGGATGAACCAGAGGGACGCTCCGCGGTGGGTGGCCAGGGGCTCCTCTCTGGCACTGACCCCAGAGGAGACTCCCCAGTCTCTTGGGAGACCCTGGGCATTTGCTTCCTGCTTCCATCAGTAGACAGAAAAAAACTTTCCCTGAAAGCCCTGGCTTCTGTGGGATTGCCTTGCTGGGGAATCCCAGAGCGACCGGAAGACCCCATTCCCCACCCTTCCTGCCCCACTTTTTGTCAGAACACCTGTTCTATTAAGAGGTAACAATTACTTAAAGTCCCTTAGGAGATTCAAACTGGGGAGACAGTGGAGTCCGCCAGGCCATTTTATAGATGAGGAAACTGAAGTTCAGAAAGGCTGTCTCCTGACTCCCAGCCCCGAGCCCCTCCCATTCCCCGTCCTGCAGCGTATGGTCCACCCGCCGTGCGGAGCGGGCCGTCAGACCCCAGCAGAGGGGCTCAGGGGACACACGGAACAGAACAGAGAGGACCTATGACGGTCTGAAGGGAGGGAGGCTGACCAGAGAATAAGGCCAAGGTAAGCACGGAGCTGAATGTCTCAGAACGGGAGCTGCGGGCACAAGGTGGACAGAGTGACCCTGGGGGGCGGCACAGAGGCAGCACACTTACCGTGAAGATATCCAGAGTGAACCCTGGGTTCTAGAGAGCTGCGGCTCTGAAGAACCTGGACGCAGCTGCATGCGACCTCTGTGGAACAAAGAAGGAATGAATATTGCAATAAATTTCACATCTGAGTTCCACAGCCCAGCCCCCTTCTCCTTTGGCCTGGCCTGGCCGCCTTGTTCTCTGATGCTCGTCATCACCAACCCTCCCCCAGAGCCAGGCCACTGGCCTCCCTGGATGCTCTGTCCCCAGGCATTGGCTTTTGCTGGGTCCCCTTGCTGGGATGCCTGCTTTACTCCTCTCCTCTGCAGCAGGATGAGCTGAAGCCCACTCAGCCAGGGGCTCCTGGAGAGGTGGATTAATTCGCCAGGGTTGCTATAACAGAGTATGGCAGGCGGCGTGGGTGGGGAGGGGCTTAAACAACAGGAATGTATCATCTCAGGGTTCTGGAGGCTGGAAGGCCAGGATTGAGGTGTCAGCAGGGTTGGTTCCTTCTGAGGGCTGGGAGGGAGCATCTGTTGCAGGCCTCTCTCCTTGGCTTGCAGATGCCGTATTCTCCCTGTGTCTCTCCACATGGCATTCTTCCCATATTCCTGCCTGTCTCCAAATTTCCCCTTTTTATAAGGACACCAGTCATATTGGATTAGGACCCACCCTAATGACCTTGTTTTAACCCGATTGCCTTTCTAAAGACCCTCTCTCCAAATAAGGTCACATTCTGAGGCATTGGGCTTGAGGACCTCAACATACGAATTTTGCAGAGGACACAGTTCAGCCCGTAACAGTATGTAGTTCTGGTCAGACAGTCACTGGGCTCTTCCTCGTGCTAAAGCATCTGAAAGCTGAAGGGAATGGATTTCTGAATGGAAATTCTGAGCTGGAAGATGGCTTGGAAGCTCGGAGAGCAGGAAGGAGGAGATTTGGGGGGATGTAAAGGATGGGTGAGGCAGCTCCAGTAGCAACAGAAACCCTGACAAAGATCAGAGCCCTGTGGAAAGAAACAGTTTGGGGGAAGGTTTTGCTCTTTGAGTATGAGATAAACTTCTCTTCCATCTCCTTTGGAAAACTGTAGCAAGGGTTACCTTATTTATCCCTAGATTGGAGTTCCATTTGGGGATGCAGTGTGAGGACACCCAGATTGGCTCAAGGGCAAGGGCAAGCACTGCTGAGCAGCCCAGGGAGAGCCCCAATAAATCTAGATCCTGCTCGTTCTCAGACCAGTTCACGGCCCTCTGCCCTGCACAGCTGAGCTGCCTTTGTTGCAGCCAAAACACCCATGTTACAGTAAACGGATCATCCACACCATTCCCACCACGACCATCCCACTAGCTGTTAGCCTTACTTCATGGCTGGTTCTTGTGCACACGTCCAGATGCAAACACGAGTCGGTTCTGTTTCTCCCTCACCCCACCCCAGGGTGCTTAATATATGCCCTGCACACAGCAGGTGCTCAAAGCATGCTTCTATAAACTGTAGACCTCTGGAAGGCCGACCCACCTCATGCCCCTTTATACCAGCATTAATGCAGCGCCGGGTGCATGCACACCCCCGGCTCCCCAGATGCAGGCCCAGTGCCTAGAATGTTGGTGGGAAGAGTGACCCTCACAGCTTGGGAGCGGCTCCTCCCAAGGTCTTCTTCAGATTTCTCCCTTCTCACCAATGTTGGCAGGGTTTGGAAGTTACTAGAAGAGCCCTGTGTTTACGAGGGTCTGTGGCTGCCGCTCCCTTTGATCTCAGGCCCGCCCTCAGGCAAAGGAGCCAGAGAAGCGTTTGGCACCCCAGGCAGATCTAAACCAGGCTCGGAGGGGCCGTTTGCTTCAGGCGCCAAAGCAATGGAATTTGCCTGATAGTCTCCCAGAATCCCTTCCCACTTAATAAATTCTGTTTGAAAGGAATGATAATGGTTTCAGGGACAACGTGTTCGAGATGGATTGGAACAGTCAGGAGAACAACGGGTTCAAGGCCGCCAGACCCGCTGACACAGGCTTTGCTTCGGGCCGCGTGGGAGGACATATGGGCTGTCTAGACTCTCGGCGGGTACAAATCTGGAGCTGGAGCAGGGCTGCGTTGTGAGCGGAGGGGTGTGCAAGGACAGCTGGAGCCAGAGGCTAGCACGAGGGCAGGAAGGGTGCTGGGAGAAGAGTGCGGGGCCCTCTTTGACGCTGTCCCAGCAAATCAAGTCTTTTTTTTTTTTAAGAAGATGTTGGGGGTAGGAATTTATTAATTAATTAATTTATTTTTGCTGTGTTGCGTCTTCGTTTCTGTGCGAGGGCTTTCTCTAGTTGTGGCAAGCGGGGGCCACTCTTCATCGCGGTGCGCGGGCCTCTCACTATCGCGGCCTCTCTTGTTGCGGAGCACAGGCTCCAGACGCGCAGGCTCAGTAGTTGTGGCTCACGGGCCTAGTTGCTCTGAGGCATGTGGGATCCTCCCAGACCAGGGCTCGAACCTGTGTTCCCTGTATTAGCAGGCAGATTCTCAACCACTGCGCCTCCAGGGAAGCCCCCAAGTCTTTTTTTTTTTTTTTTTTTTTTTGCGGTACGCGGACCTCTCACTGTTGCAGCTTCTCCCACTGTGGAGCACAGGCTCCGGACATGCAGGCTCAGCGGCCATGGCTCGCGGGCCCAGCTGCTCCGCGGCACGTGGGATCTTCCCGGACCGGGGCACGAACCCGTGTCCCCTGCATCGGCAGGCGGACTCTCAACCACTGCGCCACCAGGGAAGCCCAGTCTTTTTTTTTTAAATGTATTTTATTTTTTTATCTGGCCTCGCCGGGTCTTAGTTGTGGCATTGGGATCTTTAGTTGCGGGATGCGGGATATTTAGTTGTGGCGTGCGGGATATTTAGTTGTGGCATGCAAACTCTTAGTTGCGGCATGAGGGATCTAGTTTCCCGACCAGTGATCGAACCCTGACCCCCTGCATGGGGAGTGCAGAGTCATAGCCACTGGACCACCAGGGAAGTCCCTGCAGATCAGGGACTTGAGAGCCCCTGGTTGCCGGTCAGCGGTGCTGCCAGTAGGCCAGTCACGGGCCAGTGACAGTGATTGCCACCTCTGCTGCTTGGGAGACTCGGCACTGCTGAGGGTTCTGGGCTGCCCCTATTTAAACCAGGAGGCAGAGAGCCCTGCTATGGGCTTGCTGGGAGAGGGAGACTGCTCTCAGCACATTCCCATCATTGGGAATGTATGAATACCCATGCAGTGTGTCTTACACATTGTTTTCATGTACCGTGGAGCGATAATAAAAATAAACTAACATTTTGATAGTACTTTTCTGCTTACAAATTCTTTTGTGTACTTATTTGTTGATCTCTAACTCTGGGAGAGGGAGCTGCCCCAGGAACCATCGGGAAACATATGGGAGCCAAGGAGTATATTTTAGAGAAAGCAGACATCATCATCATCATTGTCATTTCCATTTCACAGATGAGAACACTGAGGCTCAAAGAACCTGGGGCTCCCTGAAGAGCAAGAAGTAAATAGCAGAGGCAGAACGTGTAGCTCTGGGGCTTCTGCTCCTGTTACTCCTACATTCAGCTGTTTATTGAACACGTACTATGTACCAGGCTTCACAACAGCCCTGCAAAAAAAAACCCTGAGTCTTGGAGAATCCAAGTCATTATTAGAGCTGGGCTTTGAACCTCGGTCCTCTGATCCCAAACCCCACGTTCCATGTGCTTCCTGGCCTTTCCTTTCCTCGGGGTGTAGCTCATTCCAACCCTACACATAAGGGGAGAGAGGAAGCTCCTCCAGCCCCAGGTTGGGTAGGACTAGAACAGCCCTTACAGACTGACCCGGTGAAGTCTGCCTTTTCCTTGTTAGTGTGCTGTCCTCACAGTTTGTCCTTGGATGTAGCCGAGCCATTTTTTAATAGGAGATCCACTGTGTTTGAATTTTTAGACACACTTTGGGGGAATCAAATCTACTGGCCTCCTTACTCTTTTCATGAGCTCACTCGTCAGCCTCCCAGTGCCTGGGGTTTACTGTTTGTGCCTTCAAACGCAGGTTTCAAATATCCACATCGGTCCAGAAAAACTCTTGCCATTGTCTCCAGAGTCAGCTAAGGTGTGTGCCGGAGCTTAGGTCTTTGAAGACAGGCATCGGAGTTTGTCACTTTCCCGTGGTGCTGGGTGAAAAATGTTGCTTTGCTTTTTTTCTCTTTCATCTTTTTTTCAGGCTTGTTCTGAATGAAAAGAAATGGCAGTTGGCAACGTCCCTGAAGCTTTTTAGTGGGGCTCCCGTAATGAGGTTTGCTGAAATTCTGGGTAGGAAATGTTTCCTCTGTAGGCTCAGATGCAGGATTTAAAATTTTGTGATGTCTGTGGCCTTTTTCCTTTGAGCCAGCTGGGTTTGCCTCTTCAAAGATGTCATCCCCAGCCTTGCCAAGCTTGGAGTTTACTAATGTCCCACTGTTAGTGAGGTACCTGAGGGTAAAAATAGGTCAGTGCTTCTTCTTCCCTCTATTTTAAAGAAGAATGTGTGTGTATGTGTGTGTGTGTGTGTGTGTGCGTGCGTGCGTGTGTATTTTCCAACATCCCATCTGTCAAAAACAGTTGAAGAAATTTTAGCTCACTTTCTCCCCCAAAAGCTTCACTCCAGGATTGAATCAGATTGTGGAACACTTCAAGGAAAAACGTTTCCATGAAAGTTAGCTGCAATTAACGAAGAGGGAGCTGCGGAGGGGGCGTAAAAGAATTCCTCAGTGTTGGCTGTAATGTCAATTTTGCTGCTGTCTGACAAACACATATAAAACACGTAACAGATCCATGGCCTGTTCCCCTCCACATCCAGATTATTATGAGAAGTGAACACTTCTTTCCATTACGAATTTGCATGGCTTCATTTTCTCAGCTGAAACTTTCAACAAGATGAAATTATACACACAGGCGCACATGATAGTCTTTGAAAATACTGATGAAGAACGTTTCTTAAAAATACATAAATCAAGGAGTCAGTTCAGCCGTGAATAAATTTGCTGTGTACTAAAAGGGATGGGTTAGAAGCCTAAATGCAAAACGGCTTAAATGCTTTTTACTGACACAGGGAAGGAGTCAGCTCTGTGAAGACTGTGAGTTTTATCCTATTTGTATCTGATTTCTGTTTCTTCCAAGTTCAAAAGTATCCTTATGGCCTTATCTGTAAGTACAGCCATGGACATTTGCATAGAGGTTTATTAGTTTGCCTGGTCCTTCCCCTCTCCCCCAATTTACTCCCCGCCCCAGGCCCCCCTCCCTCTCCCTCCCCTCCGCCTACCTCCCCCCTGCCCATTTTCTTCCCCACCTCCAACCACGGGCCTCCTATTTCTCCTGGGTCCTCAGCGCTCCCTCCCCTACTGGGTCTTCTTTCCATGAGCATGTCAACACCCTCAAGGCTCTTCCATCTTAAAACTGAACAAAAACCTTCTCTTTCCCACATCTCCCTCCAAAACACCCTACATATTTTCTGCCCTTCACAGCCAAGTTGCTTGCTAGAGTGATCTACACTCTCTCACCCGCTAGTCATTCCCCAAACAACTGCTGTGTGGTTTCCTGACACTGCTCTGAATTCATCAATGACATCTACATAGCCACAGCCAGGCCTCCTCTTATGGGATTTTTAAAAAATTGAAGTATAGTTGATTTACAGTCTTTCAGGTGTACAGCAAAGTGATTCTCATATATATATATATATATATATATATATATATATGAACTTTTTATATATTCTTTTTCAGCTTGTTTCCATTATAAGTTATTATAAGATATTGACTATAGTTCCCTGTGCTATACAGTAGGTTCTTGTTGTTTGTTTATTTTATTATGGGATTTTCATGTAGCATTTGACAATGACCATCCAACCATCCATCTGCCCATCCACTCATCCATCTGTCCAACCACCCACCTACCTACACATCCACTGAACTACCTAGCCAGCCAGCCAGTCACCCTATCACCTATTCATCCATCCATCCACCCACTTACACATCCATTCATCCATCCATTCATCCTTCCATCCACCTACCTACACATCCATCCATCCACCACACAGTTGCCTGATGTGTCTCCACTTTTAGAACCAGCCCCCTGGCTTCCATGCTACTGCTCTTCCCTGGTCTACTCCCACCTACTCCTTAGTCCTCTCTCCCAGCATCTCTTCTACTTGCCCTTTAAATATCAGTGTTATCCACAGCCCTGTCCTTGACCCTGGGTTCGCTCACTGTCCACACTCTTCCGCTCTTTGCTTCAACTTCTCCTTTGGTACTGATGATGCCCAAAATTGTATCTGCACCTTAGGTCTCTTCCTTAAGCTCCAGAAACCCCCTGGATCCCTCCAGTATCAGGTCCTCTGATTCTAAGTTATCTTATCCACAGCCCACTCTTCACTCTGTGATCAGAGAATGGCTCCAGAATCCTGGGGGTCATCTTGACTCCTCTTCTGCTTTGGTCAAGTTCAAATCCCTCCCATCAGGGCAAATCCCATCCGCTTAATGGCTCCTTTGTGCCTTCAGAGAAGGGGGCCCAGCACTAACCAAGAGAGCCTCAGCTCAACCTCCAATCCACGAGCCTCAACCTGCCTGCTTCTCACTGACCCCAGCGGCAGCCCCTTGGTGTTGAAATAATAACAGTGAACATGTAATGAGTGCCTACTGTGTACCAGGTGCTCACAGTACACTTGTACTGTGTACAAGTGTACTGTGAGCTCAGAACTAGAATTATCCCAATTTTACAGATGGGAAAACTGAGGCCCAAAGTGGTTTTTGTTGGGCCCTTCACGTGGACGGTCTCTTAGACAACCCAGCCTGTGTGGCTGTCCCTCTTGCTTCACTCCACAATCCCAGAGCAGCGGCCGACCTCCAGCTCAGGTCAAAGTTCTGGGGTCCCACTTGCTGGGACCTCATTTCCTCTGCCCTCATTCCTGAGTTCCTACAAATTTTTTTTTAATTTAAATTTTTTAAAAGTCTATGAACTAAAATCCTATGTCCTCAGGTTGTATCCTTCCACCCCTTTTCCTTACTGCAGCAGGACTATTTCTTCAAAATACTAGTCTAGTCACGTCCCTTCTTGTTTAAAACCCTTCAGTGACATGACTTTGTTCTCAAGACAAAGTCTGAACTCTGGGCTGGGAGTGGGTCATGGTAGCTTCTTTTTATATATATATATAAAACTGAATCACTTTGCTGTACACCTGAAACTAACACAACGTTGTAAATCAACTATATGTCAATGAAAGTTAAAGAAATAAAATATAATAATTTTTTAAAAGACCTCTGTCACCACGGGTGGTGCTGAATGGGAGGGTGTGTGTGGGCTCATCCACAAGGGAATACTTTGTACTGCTGCATC
The DNA here is from genome assembly GCF_964270905.1 of Leucopleurus acutus. Taxonomy (NCBI): domain Eukaryota; kingdom Metazoa; phylum Chordata; class Mammalia; order Artiodactyla; family Delphinidae; genus Leucopleurus; species Leucopleurus acutus. Next base: position 21,423,068 of record NC_139143.1, read on the forward strand.
TCATCAATTCCAAAACACATTCTTTTCATACTTAACACTGAGCAATCAGGATGCATAATACACTCAATGGCCATTATTTGAATGGAAGTTTTAAAAATTGTATTAGTGACACATCAAATAAAGGAGTATCTTATAATCAGTGACATCTTAGATATGATGCATTATTTCACTTTTGTTTTTATAACCAACTTGGAAATCCATTGAACAAGATGTCTGTTGGCCAAATACATTGTCATCTGCTTCACGGAAATAATGATAAATCTGCCAGTGAGGCAAGTCCTTTGTCAGCTGAGGTTGTGACGCATGTATTGTTGACGCCCTGAAACTGGGTCTATTCTGACCCTTGGGAGGAGCCTAAGAGCTTCTTGTGTAGACGGTGACCCTGGTGATGGCAATCCTATCCCTAGGGGTCTGGGGAAGCTTATATTCTATTGCTGCTTTTTCTATTACTGTGTTTTCCTGAGAGCTCAGGATTTGGGCAATAGTTTTTAACTTTACTGGGCAGCCACTAGGGCTCGTCCACATTAAATGTCATGGTGGTAGAGACTATGAAGCAACTTAAGGAGCCCAGGCAAATAGGTCTTGCGTTCCGTCTACTATTTTCTTTAGGGGTGTGTTGTATAAATGAGTTAAAGAGTGGCCCTTGTGTATTGGCCCCTATGTTGTTGATTTCTTCATGCCTACCTGCACTAAAGTCAATTTTTTACACATCAAATGGCTTTTTAAAAAACTTATTTTATTCAAGTATAGTTGATTTACAATGTTCTGCACAGTAAAGGGATTCAGATATATATATATATATATATATATATATATATATATATATATATATATGTGTGTGTGTGTATACATTCTGCAGTGGGTTTAGATATAGCCCAAATAAGTACGTTTTTTACCCATTTAGGGCCTACCTGCTTTGCATAACCCATAAGTCATGAAATAGTACCCAGCATCTGCTGTCCATAGATAAAGACAAACCCCAGGTCTATAAAAGACCCTAAACCGTGACTGCCCTTTGGAGCTCTCTGACCTAGAGACTCCACACTACGCTGCTGAGTGACCTCATGTAGACATGTGATCCCCTCTTGATCCCCCTCTCCCCTAGGAGTGCCCTTGACCTCCCACCTTCTGGGTGGTGGCCCTGAGCCTCTGTCCCTGGAGGCTCTCCTGCTCTGAGGGACTCTCCCTTCCAGGTAACCTGTCCAAGTACCATCCAAATAAAGCTCGTTGTGTGTCACTGCCACCTCGTGGTCATGCCTTTTTGCTTCATCAGACCTGAAATCCTAGAATTCACACAAGGGGTAACTGTGTAAAGAGGCAGATACGTACATTCTAATTGTAAACATTGACCTGCCACGAGGCTTCCCTGGAGTCTGAGAGCAGGGCTGATAACACCGTTGAAAGGGCATTGTTTTTACCTAAAGACACAATATATGCAGGGGTGAATCATTACATATGCAGAAAATTTCAAGATTAAAAAAATGGCATCAACTCCCTTAATGCAAAGATAAACACATTTAAGGGCTTCCCTGGTGGTGCAGTGGTTGAGAGTCCGCCTGCCGATGCAGGCGATGCAGGTTCGTGCCTTGGTCCGGGAAGATCCCACATGCCGCGGAGCGGCTGGGCCAGTGAGCCATGGCTGCTGAGCCTGTGCGTCCGGACCCTGTGTTCCACAACGGGAGAGGCCACAACAGTGAGAGGCCCGCATACAGCAAAAAATAAAAAATAAATATAAATAAACACATTTAAAAATTACAGAGCAGGGCTTCCCTGGTGGTGCAGTGGTTAGGAGTCCACACGGGTTCTATCCCTGGTCCAGGAAGATCCCACATGCCGCAGAGCAACTAAGCCCGTGCGCCACAACTACTGAGCCTGCACTCTACAGTCCGCAAGCCGCAACTACTGAGCCCGCGTGCTGCAACTACTGAAGCCCATGCGTCTAGAGCCTGTGCTCTGCAACAAGAAGCCACCGCAATGAGAAGCCACTGCAATGAGAAGCCTGTGTACTGCAACGAAGAGTAGCCCCTGCTTGCTGCAACTAGAGAAAGCCCGCATGCAGCAATGAAGACCCAACGTGGCCAAAAATATATAAATTAAATAAATAAATTAAAAAATATATATTACAGAGCAGATGAGTGAGCACACTTGGCTCATTGGTTTGTTGCTGTCCTCTGTGGGCCTAAGGGCTGCCCCCTGGACCATCCCAAGGGAGCCAACTCAGCTCCATTCCCAGGAAGAGGGCACAGCTCTTCCCAGTAGCAGACACCACCGATGGGTGAATGTCAATAGGCATCTCAGATGGGGATGAAGCTAGAGACCTAGTGATCATCACTAGAGATTGTTGCACTTGTAGTAGATGCCAAGTACTTGGATTATTGCAAGTAAGACTGATGAAACTCTGTTATTAGCCTTATAATACAAATGAGGGAACCTCAACTCAGGAGAGTTCATTGACTCGCCCAAAATCACAAATCTAATTGGTGAGACAATTGGGATTCAAAACCAGGTCAATCTGAGTCCACGAGTGAGAGGTTTGACCACCTCTCTCTGTTGCAGAAACTCAACCAGCCCAAGCATTTTGCGACAGTTCTGACAAAGGGCTGGATGAAGGATGGCAGTGATGGAGACAGGAATTGTGTCTTCTCCTTCTGTCTCCCCCAAAGTTATGGGCAGAGGAAGGTGGGGGAGGACTCAGGGGATGGGCAGACCCTGCAGACACCCTACATCCTGGAGTCAGACTTGGGTCCTGACCTACTACAGAGCGAGTGTGGTACAACAGGGCTCTGCCCGCCTGAAGCCCAGTTCCAGAGGCCCAAGAACCCTATCAGCCTTCCAGACCTCCTCGCTGGTCACCTACAGCACCTGGGCCAAGGGCTTCCCTATTCAAGCGAGAGTGATGCTCAAGTGACAGGGGATGGAATGGGATGCTGAGACATCAAGGGAGCAAAAGATTGACTACCGATTCCCTTTACCCGAAGTTCAGGAACAGGTGAAATTAACCTATGTTGATGGAAATCATGACTGGTTATCTGAGTTGGGGCAGGAATGGGTACTGGCAAAAAAAAAAAAGTAATCAGGCACTTTCCAGAGTGATGTAAAGACTCTACATCTTGACTGAGGTAGTAATGACATGGGTATAGACAATTATTAAAATGTATTGAATAAACCACAGGGACCTACTGTATAGCACAGGGGACTATACCTGATATCTTGTAATAACCTATGATGGAAAAGAATCTGAAAAAGAATATATATATACGTATAACTGAATCACTTTGCTGTACACCTGAAACTAACATGACATTGTAAATCAACTGTACTCCAATAAAAAAAATAACTGAGTGGATAACCAAATATTATTAAAGATAAAAAAATACATTGAAGTATACACTTACGATCTGTCCATTTTATTGTATGTTAAAAAAAAAAAACAGCCCAGTGAATTTCCTTCTCAGATTTCCAGAGCCCTTGCCTAGACCTCCAAAGAGGTCAATTTCACTCCAAGGACAAGCAATGGAGCTTCCAGACTAGAGGAGTGGAAGGCAGATCCAAGGAACGAAGGACACCTGGATGGTCAACTTACACAGTGTAGCCTGGTCTCTGTCACCCACAGTGTTAACGTGCATTTATTTTGTGCTAGAACTGTGCTACTTGTTTCTATGTACCGTTTAATCCTGGGGAAAAAAACACAACAACAAACCAAACCCTGAAGCCCCAAGCAGTGAAACGACGCACAGCTAGGACTGTAACTCAGCCTTCGGATTCCAAGCTGAGGGCTTCCTGTGGTTGTCTCTGGGTGGGGAGTGGGACGACAGTAGGTGGGAACTCCTGCCCCAAGCTCATCTGGGGGCTGCAGGCTGAGGAAGCCTAGAGGCGGCGTCTTCTCCAGCCAAGGACGCCCACACCAGCTTTCCCTCCTTTGTTGGACACTAACCCTGAAAGTCTTCCCTAGAAGAAGCAGTGGTGAGTCCTGGCCCCCTCTCCAAAAAAGGCTCTCTTGTTTTCACATGGACCAGCGCGCAGAAACACTGCAAATCCTGCCGGGCTCCTGCAGGCCTGGAAGACGCTGGCTCCACAACAGAGCTGCAGCTGGGGAAAGAGCTGGGAGCCCATAAATGGCCAAGGTCATTGGAAAAACCATGAAAGCGGCCTCAAGTGTTAGGCCCGGAGGGCTGCTTGAACGGAAAACCCAGGTCGACGCAGCAGAAAACTGCCCGTTTCCAGTCCACCAAAGCACCTGCTTCCTGAAGGGGCTGGGTCCCCGAAGAGACACGATGTCATTGATTTTTATCACGTCTGAGTGAGGTGACCTTCCTGGGGAGGAGACAGGAAAAAACGGGCCCGCAGAAGTGCAGGGTCTGTGCTGGGAAAAGAAACATAATTTGCGGCCTGTTGGAGCAGGTCCCCAAGTTTCAGGAATAAAGCCGCCTTGTCATACTTGCCTAGACCCATGGGGCCCGAGAGGGCCACAGAGCCTTAGCGAGTTCCTTCTGTGGAATTGTCTGGAAAATACAAATGTTTAATTTCTTAACAGGCCTGTCTAAATGGAAGTTATTGTGGCCATGGAGAAATAAAATATTTGAATGCTAAGCAAAATAGATGAAAAGTTTCTTTAATCTTAAGAAAAATAAAATTGAACAAGACCTTCTATATATTGTGATGTGTATGTAATGTACATATGATATATATTCACCTGTACATGTGAATATCATGTATATTCACCTGTTGAAAGAATGTTGTTTTTCTTTGATGGCGCTTTAATTTTTAAATTCTGGCTAATTCTATTTTCTCTGTCTTCTGCCAAAGGCAGAAGTTATCATCTCCATTTTATACACGTATAAGTTGACTGTGTACTCTGTATACATCAAAGTATTATTAATGAAATGTCTGCACAGAGTTGAACATTAAATAATACCAAAGACTCATAATGAGAGGTTTGCAGCCCCGTGTCTCACCCCAACCCCCTTTGATCTCCCTAAGCTCCGCCCCCACCCCCCACCCCAGCACAATCACCTGTGTTTTTCCTTTGGTAGAGGCTGAACAAGGAAACACACTTAGACCAGAGGCCAGCTATAATGAAGATAAGGTGTTTAGCGTTTTGTTTTGTTTTTTTTAATTGAAGAATAATACCATACAGAAAAGTGAACAAATTCGTTGCCACAGATAAAATGTATTGTCACAAAGTGGACACACCCATATCATCACCCAAGTCAAGAAACGGAACATAACCAGCTTTGGGGACACCCTCCCCCCAACACTCCCCTCCCTTCTCCCCAAAGGTAACCATCACCCTCCCTATCATCATTCATGAGCTTCGCCTCCTTGAAATTTCTAAAAAATGGAACCACTCAGTATCTGACATAGTTACGTCTCACTTCTTTGACTTAACCTTCTGTGAGATTCACTCATGTTGCTGCATGTAGCTTTAATTGGTTAATTGCCATTTCTGTGGAGTTTTCAGTGACCACGATTTACTTATGCCTTTTATGGCTGATGGATATGTGGGTTGTTTCCACTGTTGGCTACTGCACAGAAGGCTGCCATAACATTTTTGTCTTCTGTTGCATATGTGCATGGCTTTCTATCTATGAGTAGAATTGCTACGTCACAGGACACGTGTGCACCCAACTTTGGTAGATATCAATGGACTGTTTTTTAAAGTACACCAATTTACATTCTCACCAATAATATATGAGAGTTTCAAGCGCGCCACATCCTTGCCAGTACTTGATACTGTCAGTCGTCTTGACTTTAGCCATTCTGGGGGGTGGTATGGCAGTGTGGTTTTCATTTGCACTTCCCTGATGACTAAAGGAGATTGAATATCTTTTCATCTGCTTTTGGACATTGGATATACTTCTGTGAAATTCTTAAGTCTCTTGTTCACTTTTCTTTTGTGTTATCTTTTTCTTACTGATCTGTAGGAGGGTTTTCACATCTTGGCTATGAGAATCCTTTTCAGATACATGTATCCTTCCATACTCTCATTTGCCTATTTGCTCATTGATGGTCCTTTTTGGTGAATAGGGTCTTAATCACATTAATTAATTAATTAGTCTCTTGATTTCAATCGATCCACATCTTTCTCCTGTATCTTCACTCTGTTTACTGCCTTATAGTTCTCCAATGCCTTTAAGGAGATTTAAAACACAGTTTCTCCAGATTTTCTAGATGTCCCCTACGGAAGAATTGGGCAAAACTCCCTCAGGCAATCACCATGAATTTGTCTAGTTCTTTCCTCTGACATTTTCATATTTCCGCATTCACACTCTGAGTGCAATTTCTTGATTTAACATTCTAGACACTTTATATTGATTTTATATTGTGGTAGGTGAGCATTTATCTATCCTACACTTGTACTCCACATCCTTCTATCCTCGCAATATAGTTATTTCATAATTTCAAGCTCTCAGCCACATTTACTTTACATTATATTAAGCTATCTAAATGGTATTCACCGCAGATTCCTGGGGCCCACAAGAAAATTTCAGAGTGAGTTATATTTGAGATGATGAGTGAGAATCTCTTTGAAGTCTTCCGCAGCCCCAATCAATATTGTAAAATTGACAGGATAGTCTCAATTCCAAAGACAGCAAGCTCTCACCATTCTTACACCGAATACTTCCTTCTATTTAGGAGTGACCCCCGAAGGACAATGCTGTACGGAATTGATCAATTTACTGAGGCCTGACTCTGAATTGCTGGGACCCCCCCCCCAGTACCCACATCTCAAGGAGGCACTGCTAGTCTTTTCTGTTGCCATACATGCCAACAGTGAGACTTGGCAAAATAGCCTCAAAAAGAATTCCAACTGCTGAGCCTGGTGGTGGAAGAGAAGATGAATGAAAAGAATCTAAGAAAGTTTTGGGTCTTTGCCAGAAAAGAGGCGTTTTAGAATAAATTAGAGTGGCGTATTGAATTCTCTGGTGGCTGGGATGTATTATGTGAACAGGTCCTGCATCAGCTCTGTATGGAAATGTCCAAAGGTGCTTTTCCAATGTGTTTCATTTGTGTTTAAGTAAGAGGATTAGAAAAAGCTGTGGGATAGACTCCTTTCAGAAGTCAAGAGTTACCTGTGTTGCAACTTACTGTTCCTATAAATACAGGTGCACATGTCATTTCACACGTCCTAGGTTTGATTTGGAGAAAAGAGTCCAAGTGAAGGTCACCCAAAGCAAGGGTGATGCTGGATGTAGAGCTACCTGCCTCCGAGCCCCCCAGCTCCTTCCTCCGGGGTCCTGTCCTTACAGGATGTTCTGATGGGGAGATTTCATCAGTGTCTGCACTGCCCATGCTCCTGCAGCTTGGGGAGAACCATGGTTTTTGAGCAGGTCGGGCAGGAAAGATCACACTGAGACAAAGTGGCCTTGCTGCCCTCTTCTGAGTTTGTGACTGTAACTGTTACTGGCAGCAATACTTTGCTGTTGGTTTTTGTTTTACTGAATTTCTTAGTATGAGGTTCCTGAGGAACTTCTTCACTCTGTTTTCCTTTCCTATCCCTCCATCTCTCCATCCCTCCATCCTACCCAACTCCTGGCTGCCAGTCGAGGAGCTCTACCCATGCCCCATCATTTGAAACAAAGGTCAGTAGGTTTCTTAGTGTCTGTGATCTCCCACCCCTTCAGCACCCATGTGGATGTCCAGCTCTCCTGGCCCCTGCCCTGCATGTCCCAGGAGCATCTAATAGTAGCAGCTTTGACACCAGGGAGACTTTGCAATGTGATTCATCCATTCACCAGGCATTTATTAAGCATATGCTATTGCCCAGGCAGCATACTGGGCTCATGATACAAAGGTGACAAGACGAGGTCCCTGCCATCAGGGGTCATAGTCTAGGTAGACTCTGCATACCCATACACACTTTGGTACAACACAACGTTATATATCAGTGACAGAAATCTGTGAGGTCACAAGGAATGAGCAGTGGTGCTAGGAAATTCACCAGGCAGACATGGGGTGGGGGGTGGGTATGGAAAAAAGGAATCCCAGGGGGAGGAAGCAGCATGGACAAGTGTAGATGGGAAAGTCTCACGTGGTCTGGAAACCATATGTGATCTGTTATGGCCAGTGAGGGTGGGACACGGAAGAAAGGACCTTTTCTCACGGAGCTTATAGTCCAGAGGGGTGGGTGGCCAGACAGGCTCACAACTCTCAGAGGAAGCAGGAAGTAGTAAGAGCTTGTTTTAAAAGAATGGATACAGCGTGAAAAGTTTGCACAAAACGGAGACAGGATTTGGGTTGGAGGCATCCAAAGAGGCTTGGTGGGCTGGATTTTGAAAAGCATGTAGCATGGACTGCAGTGATGGGAGAACATTCCAGAAGGAAAGGACAGAGTGTGTGTGTGTGTGTGTGTGTGTGTGTGTGTGCATAAGAACAAGGCTAATGGGTGCAAGCATTGTTCAAAGAATAAAGAACAATGGCCGCAGGACAGGCTCAGTCTTATGGATCAGAGAGGCCCCAAGAAGTTGGGATGACAACAGGTAGTGAGTGTGTGTGTGTGTGTGTGTGTGTGTGTGTGTGTGTGTGTGCTGGAGTTAGGATGGGGGGCGGGCACAGCGAGGGAAGTGAGTGTCATGTGAAATACTGAGACCCAAGCTGGGTGGGATTTGGAGGAAGCTGTTTGGGAAGCCGGGGGTAACTTTGGCACACCTTCCTTGGTTTAAATTTTCTTAATTCTTTTACAGAAATACATTTCTATATTAAAATAAACATGAAAAAATACAAAAAATATATAGGTTTCTTTTAAGATAAAAAAAATACAACTTCTAAGAAATCACGACTGCCTCCAGAAGCCCGCTGGGTGCGGGTTCCCTCTCATGGCCATTAGGGTGACTAAGGAAAAGATCGGAAATGTACAGGGAGCAGAGTCAAGATGGCGGACTAGGAGGACGTGGAATTCACGTCTCCGCACAACTAGGGCACCTATCAGGCACCGGTGAGGGACCACGGACACCTAAGGGGACGGGAGGAACCCCCAGTGACCGGGTAGGATGTGGGGTGTGGGGGAGTGAAGGGAGAGAGAAGTAGTGGAGGCCAGACAGGACGGGTGACCCTGAGGGGCAGCTGGGGGAGGGGAAGGGATTCCACACCCGAAGGGGGAAATTGGGGGACCATTGGGAGGGCAGAGGAGCAAAAGGGAGGTTTCCCCTGACCACTTGGACCCCCAGGAACCTGCTGAGATTCTGGGCCTGATCCTCTGCCCACCGAGGCCCCCTCCAGCCATGCGGGTCCTGAGGGAGTGGGAGGCAGGGAAGGGGGAGCAAAAGTAAAGGCCAGACCTCCAGAATCAGAATGGCTGGGGGAGGGAAGACGTCCCTACCCCCAGAGGACTCACCCACGGTTAGGGGTCCAGTGGTAATGGGGGAGACCCATGGGGAGACCGTGTGGGAGGCATGCAGGAACTGAAGGGAAAGTGGCAGTGCTGTCCACTTGGACACCGGGGAGCCTGTTGGGTTCCAGGGCCAATCCTCTGCTCTCGGAGCCTCCCTCCTCCTGTGCAGGGCCCAAGCCCCACCCTTACACTCCAACCCAGGGCTCCACCTCTACATTTGGAGACCCCCTCTGAGACCCCCTCCAATGCGCTGGGCCTAAACCCCACCCACACACCCTCACCCAGGGCCCTACATCCAAACTCCGAAACCACACTCCAGAGGCCCTCCTTTCCACACACTGCCTCTCCTGTCCCGGGCAGGTCCTAAGCAGAGGCCCTGCCCCATGCTTGAAGGTTACCCTACCTAGGTCCCACCCCCAAGGCCTTTTCTGGCTGTATAGGTCTTGAGCCTAGACCCCACCCCACACTCAAGCATCATGCCCCCCCCCACCCGCCTAGGTCTTGTCCCACTCTAAACCCTGCCCCTGCCTAAGTTCCACCCTGCCTAAGCTCTGCCCCCATAGCCAAGGCTTTTTTTTGTTTGTGTTTTTTCCTCTTTTAGATTGGGGTTCTGTTTTAGCTTGTTGATTCATTGCTGTTGATTCTTTTATATTTTTATTTTTCCCAATAAATCTTTTATTTTTCCATTTTATTTTATTCTTTTTACTTTGTTATTGTTTCCTCCTTTTGGCTTGTTCCCCCGCTGCCCCTCCTCCTTTATTTTTTCCTTTTTCTGTTGTGGTTTTATTTTACCTTGTTTCAATTATAGTTTTATTTTTCCTAATATATTTTTTGTCTTTCTAATTTTATTTTGTTTTTTATTCTGTGATATTGTACTGCTTCTACCTTTCTTTCTTTTTTTTTAAACTGTGCCATGAAGCTTGCGGGATCTTGGATCCCAGGTCAGAGGTCAGGCGCCAGCTCCTGTGGTGGGAGCTCCAAGTCCAAACCGCTGGACTAACAGAGAAACTCAGACCCCAAGGAATATCAATTGGAGTGAGGCTGCCCGGAGGTCCTCATCTCAGCACCAAGACCCAGCTCTATCCAACTGCCTGCAAACTCCAGTGCAGGACATCTCAGGTCAAACAACCAGTAAGACAGGAATATAGCACCACCCATAAAAACAAACAAACAACTAAGTAAATAAAATGAAACAACAAAAAAAAATGTGTTATAGATGAAGGAGCAAGGTAAAAACCTACAAGACCAAATAAATGAAGATGAAATAGGCAACCTACCTGAAAAGTAATTCAGAGTAATGATAGTAAAGATGATCCAAAATCTCGGAAACAGAAAAGAGAAAATACAAGAAACATTTAACAAGGATCTAGAAAAACTAGGGAGCAAGCAAACAGTGATGAACAACACAATTATTGAAATTAAAAATACTCTAGAAGGAATCAATAGCAGAATAACTGAAGCAGAAGAATGGATAAGTGAGCTGGAAGATAGAATGGTGGAAATAACTGCCAGGGAGCAGATAAAAGAAAGAAGAATGAAAAGAATTGAGTACAGTCTCAGAGACCTCTGGGACAATGTTAAATGCACCAACATTCAAATTATAGGGGTCCCAGAAGAAGAAGAGAAAGAGAAAGGGTCTGAGAAAATATCTGAAGAGATTATAGTTGAAAACTTCCCTAACATGGGAAAAGAAATAGTCAATCAAGTCCAGGAAGCACAGAGAGTACCATATAGGATAAACCAAAAGAGAGACATGTCAGACACATGTTAATCAAACTATCAAAAATTAAACACAAAGAAAAAATATTAAAAGCAGCAAGGGAAAAATAACAAATAACATACAAGGGAATCCCCATAAGGTTAACAGATGATCTTTCAGCAAAAACTCTGCAAGACAGAAGGGAGTGGCAGGATATATTTAAAGTGATGAAAAGGAAAAACCTACAACCAAGATTACCCAGCAAGGATCTCATTCAGATTCGATAGAAAAATTAAAACTTTTACAGACAAGCAAAAGCTAAGAGAATTCAGCACCACCAAACCAGCTTTATAACAAATGCTAAAGGAATTTCTCTCAGCAGGAAACACAAGAGAAGGAAAAGACCTACAATACCAAACCCAAAACAATTAAGAAAATGGTAATAGGAATCTACATATCGATAATTACCTTAAATGTAAGTGGATTAAATGCTCCAGCCAAAAGACATAGGCTGGCTGAATGAATACAAAAACAAGACCCGTATATATGCTGTCTACAAGAGACCCACTTCAGACCTAGGGACACATAGAGACTGAAAGTGAGGGGATGGAAAAAGATATTCCATGCAAATGGAAATCAAAAGAAAGCTGGAGTAGCAATTCCCATCCCAGGCAAAATAGACATTAAAATAAAGACTAGTACAAGAGACAAAGAAGCACACTACATAACGATCAAGGGATCAATCCAAGAAGATGATATAACAATTGTAAACATTTATGCACCCAACATAGGAGTACCTCAGTACGTAAGGCAAATGCTAACAGCCATAAAAGTGGAAATCAAAGTAACACAATCATAGTAGGGGACTTTAACACTCCACTTTCACCAATGGACAGATCATCCAAAATGAAAATAAATAAGGAAACATAACCTTTAAATGATACATTAAACAAGATGGACTTAATTGATATTTATACGACATTCCATCCAAAATCAACATAATACAATTTCTTCTCAAGTGCTCATGGAACATTCTCCAGGATAGATCATATCTTGGGTCACAAATCAAGCCTCAGTAAATTTAAGAAAGTTGAAATCACATCAAGTGTCTTTCCTGACCACAACGCTATGAGACTAGATATCAATTACAGGGAAAAATCTGTAAAAAATACAAACACATGGAGGCTAAACAATACACTACTTAATAACCAAGAGATCACTGAAGAAATCAAAGAGGAAATCAAAAAATACCTAGAGACAAATGACAGTGAAAACATGATGATCCAAAACCTGTGGGATGCAGCAAAAGCCGTTCTAAGAGGGAAGTTTATAGCAATCCAAGCCTACCTTAAGAAACAAGAAACATCTCAAATAAACGACCTAACCTTACACCTAAAGCAATTAGAGAAAGAAGAACAAAAAATACCCAAAGTTAGCACAAGGAAAGAAATCATAAAGATCAAATCAGAAATAAATGAAAAAGAAATGAAGGAAACAATAGCAAAGATCAATAAAACTAAAAGCTGGTTCTTTGAGAAGATAAACAAAATTGATAAACCATTAGCCAGACTCATCACGCAAAAAAGGGAGAAGACTCAAATCAATAGAATTAGAAATGAAAAAGGAGAAGTAACAATTGACACTGCAGAAATACAAAGGATCATGAGAGATTACTACAAGTAAATATATGCCAATAAAATGGACAACCTGGAATAATTGGACAAATTCTTAGAAAAGTACAACCTTCCAAGATTGAACCAGGAAGAAATAGAAAATATAAACAGACCAAACACAAGCACTGAAATTGAAACTGTGATTAAAAACCTTCTAACAAACAAAAGTCCAGGACCAGATGGCTTCACAGGAGAATTCTATCAAATATTTAGAGAAGAGCTAACACCTATCCTTCTCAAACTCTTCCAAAACATAGCAGAGGGAGGAACACTCCTAAACTCATTCTACAAGGCCACCATCACCCTGATACCAAAACCAGACAAAGATGTCACAAAGAAAGAAAACTACAGGCCAATATCACTGGTGAACATAGATGCAAAAATCCTCAACAAAATACTAGCAAACAGAATCCAACAGCACATTAAAAGGATCATACACCATGATCAAGTGGGGTTTATGCCAGGAATGCAAGGATTCTTCAATATACGCAAATCAATCAATGTGATACACCATATTAACAAATTGAAGATAAAAACCATATGATCATCTCAATAGATGCAGAAAAAGCTTTTGACAAAATTCAACACCCATTTATAATAAAAAACCCTTCAGAAAGTAGGCATAGAGGGAACTTACCTCAACATAATAAAGGCCATATATGACAAACCCACAGCCAACGTCGTCCTCAATGGTGAAAAACTGAAACCATTTCCACTAAGATCAGGAACAAGACAAGGTTGCTCACACTCACCACTATTATTCAACATTGTTTTGGAAGTTTTAGCCACAGCAATCAGAGAATAAAAAGAAATAAAAGGAATCCAAATTGGAAAAGAAGCTGTCACTCTTTGCAGATGGCATGATACTATACAGAGAATCCTAAAAATGCCACCAGAAAACTACTAGAGCTAATCAATGAATTTAGTAAAGTAGCAGGATACAAAATTAATGCACAGAAATCTCTTGCATTCCTATACACTAATGATGAAAATTCTGAAAGTGAAATTAAGGAAACACTCCCATTTACCATTGCAACAAAAAGAATAAAATACCTAGGAATATACCTACCTAAGGAGACAAAAGACCTGTATGTAGAAAACTACAGAAGACACTGATAAAACAAATTAAAGATGATACAAACAGATGAAGAGATATACCATGTTCTTGGATTGGAAGAATCAACATTGTGAAAATGACTCTACTACCCAAAGCAATCTACAGATTCAATGCAATCCCTATCAAACTACCACTGGCATTTTTCACAGAACTAGAACAAAAAAGGTCACAATTTGTATGGAAACACAAAAGGCCCCAAATAGCCAAAGCAATCTTGAGAAAGAAAAACAGAGCTGGAGGAATCAGGCCCCCTGACTTCAGACTATACTACAAAGCTATAGTAATCAAGACATTATGGTACTGGCAGAAAAACAGAAATATAGATCAATGCAACAGGATAGAAAGCCCAGAGATAAACCCACACACATATGGTCAACTTATTTTTGATAAAAGAGGGAAGAATATACAATGGAGAAAAGACAGCCTCTTCAATAAGTAGTGCTGGGAAAACTGGACAGCTCCATGTAAAAGAATGAAATTAGAACATTCCCTAACACCATACACAAAAATAAACTCAAAATGGATTAAAGACCTAACCATAAGGCCAGACACTATAAAACTCTTAGAGGAAAACATAGGCAGAACACTCTATGACATAAATCACAGCAAGATCCTTTTTGACCCACCTCCTAGAGAAATGGAAATAAAAACAAAAATAAACAAGTGGGACCTAATGAAACTTCAAAGCTTTTGCACAGCAAAGGAAACCATAAACAAGACCAAAAGACAACCCTCAGAATGGGAGAAAATATTTGCAAATGAAGCAACTGACAAAGGATTAATCTCCAAAATATACAAGCAGCTCATACAGTTCAATATCAAAAAAACAAACAACCCAATCCAAAAACGGGCAGAAGACCTAAATAGACATTTCTCCAAAGAAGATATACGGATTGCCAAGAAACACATGAAAGGATGCTCAACGTCACTAATCATTAGAGAAATGCAAATTAAAACTACAATGAAGTATCACCTCACACCAGTCAGAACGGCCTCATCAAAAAATCTACAAACAATAAATGCTAGAGAGGGTGTAGAGAAAAGGGAACCCTCTTGCACTGTTGGTGGGAATGTAAATTGATACAGCCACTATGGAGAACAGTATGGAGGTTCCGTAAAAAAACTAAAAATAGAACTACCATATGACCCAGCAATCCCACTACTGGGCATACACCCTGAGAAAACCATAATTCAAAAAGAGTCATGTACCACAATGTTCATTGCAGCACTATTTACAATAGCCAGGACATGGAATCAACCTAAGTGTCCATCAGAAGATGAATGGATAAAGAAGATGTGGTACATATATACAATGGAATATTACTCAGCCATAAAAAGAAAGGAAATTGAGTTATTTGTAGTGAGGTGGATGGACCTAGAGTCTGTCATACAGAGTGAAGTAAGTGAGAAAGAGAAAAACAAATACTGTATGTTAACACATCTATATGGAATCTAAGAAAAAAAAATGGTTCTGATGAGCCTAGGGGCAGGACAGAAATAAAGACACAGACATAGAGAATCGACTTGAGGCCCTGGGAAGGGGAAGGGGAAGCTGGGACAAAGTGAGAGAGTAACATGGGCATATATACACTACTAAATGGCAAATAGATAGCTAGTGGGAAGCAGCTGCATAGCACAGGGATATCAGCTCGGTGCTTTGCGACCACGTAGAGAGGTGGGATACAGAGGGTGGGAGGGAGGCGCAAGAGGGAGGGGATTTGGGGATATACGTATGCATATAGCTGATTCACTTTGTTATACAGTAGAAACTAACACAACGTTGTAAAGCAATTATACTCCAATAAAGATGTGAAAAAAAAAGAAAAAGAAGGGATAAGATCGGAGATGCCCTGACATCCCTGGTCGATTTAACTTTCATGGCATCTTCTGTGAGGTAGAGGCAATCACACCTACAGATAAGAAAACAGGCCCAGCGAGGGTGTGTAACGTGCTCGAGGTCACACAGCTCATGAGCAGCAGAATCTGAACTCAAACCAGGTTCTTGGTCCAAGTACAAGTTCTTTCTGCAACAGACTGAGTGGTTGATAAATGAGATATAGGGGGAAATAAAGCTGAATTAAGTTGTTGCTAAGTCACGGAGGTTCTTGAAAGCCAGCCCAAAAGAAAGGTTGCAAGCCAAAAAGAATATTCACGGCCCACTAGGGTTAGACCCAAAAGGTGAGAAGAAGAGGAGCAATATGGCCCTAAGAGATCTAGTTATTCTCAACCCAGCTTCTCTGGAGCCACCTTTTATCCTTGAGACCGAGAGTGACCTACACTGAGCAGTGGCATTGTTCCCATGGATATAGTAGGAAGCACACCTCTTTCTCTCTGTTTTCTACTTAATGTTGTTCTGCCATGTACAGAGCCCGCAGAATCACCGAGCAGCCCCTTCTGGAACTGAACACTGGAGAAAGGGTGTCGGCCATGTGTAACTTCTCCCAAGGTGCCCTTCCCACGACTAGGATATATCCCGTAGTCGATGCAAAAGGAGAGAACAGTGTTACTGGGTCTGAAAGGAAATCGATGGAGAGTGGGAACCGTTGCGGGCACTCGCAATTTTCTAGATCTATTACTTTGCATTTAGAGATCAGTGAAACAACGTCGTGTTGCTATGAAAATCAAGAGATTTATGTGGTTCTCATCGTAGGAAAACAACAACTTCATAAAGGACCCCAAATGGTAACTTAGTGGAAATAAAAAGGGAAGAGTTGCTTGTGGCTTGAGATAAGTGGAAAAGTGCTCCTTTGACTAAGAAATGGTGGTTACACTTTGCAACTGAATGTCATTGTCTTTCTTCCTTTTCTTTTCTTTATTTAGAATGAGCTGAGAGAGTTTGTTGAGAAACCAGCCAACATCCTGGAGATCCTCAGGCCACCTCAAGTACTGCTGTTTCTGGACGAATCCTCGGATGGAGGGATGTTTCATCAGCTGGTACTGGGACAGGGGCCCCACCACCACCATGATGAGGATGCCACTGAGGTCAGCTAAGCACCTGCTCTGGGCGTAACTGAAGGCTTCGAGGCACCACCCGTCTCTAAGGAAGTGTCTGCTCACGAGACAGACAACCTTTCTGCTGCTCCACAGGGCATCCTGGATGTTGGCGATATGGTTTTCCCCGGGCAAAAAGTCTCTCTCTTCAAAGCACAGGTTAAATCTGTTTCGGTCGCTGTACTGGGCATCCAGGTGTTTGAGCAAAGCATTCTGCACCCATTCAAAGTCTTTGCTACTGAAGCACAAATAGGCATCGTATTTGTACGTCTCTGATTCTCTTCCCTTGATGGGGTCCTTGAACACCAGTCTCTGGATTTTCTTATAACAGATGAAACAATACCCCCGAAACTTCGTAACGATGAGGATGGCCATGAGGAACAGAGTCAAAGTGACAGTGAAGAAGGTGAAAAGGGAAAACTTTAGGGACTCTAAAACTTCCTCTTCATCACAATCTTCCGTGGAAAGAGAGTAGAGGGAAGTCCCAGCCACGGAGCTCGGGTACATGCAGTATATGTCTGCCGGAGAGCCAAATATTGTGACGTTGGTTTGATTGAGCCAATTGATAAAAGTGCTAAGTTCACACTCACAGATGAACTTGTTATGAGTTATGTCCACGGCACTCAGTGATGCAAATAAATCAGGATCAGGAGAGAGGAGCTGGTTTCTGGATATATCCAGGACCTCTAAATTAGCAGGTAAGTCGCCAGGAAAAAGAACGGTCAGCCTGTTGTCCTTGAGGATGAGTCCCCTCAGTGCAGTCAGATGACGAAATACTCCTGGTGGAAGGAAATTCAGGTAGTTTTTATTCAAATATAGGACTCGGAGATGGGAAAGCCCTTTAAAAACATCCCAGCAGAACCCGGCTTCCCAGGCGAGCTGCAACATATTTTCTGCAAGGAAAAGCTTTTCTAAGCTGAGGTTCTCTGAAGGGGCATGGTCTTGGTTACAAAAGGAAAAGCGATTTTGATTTAAAATGAGAATCTGGAGATGAGGTACCTGGAGAAGGAAGTAGAGATTATCCAGATTTTCCAGCCTATTCTCTGATAAGGTGATGAAGTTAGCTGTAAGTGCGATGTTTGGCAAAGTAGCCAGTTTATTGCCACTCAAGAAGATATTAGGTATGCTTGGAAGAAAAGAAATAGTTTTAAGAGCATTATCCCGGAGATCCAAGGTGTTTAATTTTTCCAGGAATCTGAATGTTTTGTCCTGAATGATCCCGATGTGATTCTTTTGCAGATCAATATAGGCTACCTTAGGTAGTCCATAGAAATTAGAATTATACAATTCCCCCAGAAGGTTATGTGATATATTGAGAACTTGGAGGTTGTCGAGTCCATAAAATGCTTTGTCTGCAATATTGTTTATCTTGTTGTAGGCGAGATTCAGAACCTTCAACTCCTTGAGCGTCTCAAAGAGTTGGAAGTTCAGGGAGAAGATAAACCCATGTGAAAGGTCCAGCCGTATCACTGAGCTTCCGGCCAGGCCGACAAAGGTGTGCTGGTCAGGGTCTTTGATGTTATTGAAGCCAAACCCAGAACCCATCACGTGATGGGTAAGAACCAAAGAGAAAATCTGGCTTCCATTGATGGCATTGCTGAAGTTTCTTGTGATGTCCACTGCCCAGCCATTGCCAGAAACATCTAGGGTTCCCAGGACCATGTTTCTGAATGGGTTCAGACACTTCCCCCAGTCCATTGAGACCCTGCTGTACAGGGTGTTATCAGCAAGGCTTAAAAAGGAGAGTGTTTTTCCTTGGAGGGGTTTGAGGTCGTGCTCACAAACAGTGGTTATTTGGTTGAGGGAAAGATCGATGGACTTCAAGGAATTCAATTCCCGGAATGAACGATGAAGGTAAAGACTCTGAATCTGATTTTTGGATAGGTCCAAGCGAGTCAAAGACCCCAAATTTCTGAAATAACCATCTTTTAATACAGCACTGGAGAGACCACAGTAAAACAGTCGAAGTTCGAAGAGATGGGGCAGTTTCTGAAAAGCATCTGGGTGCAAGAAGTCTATCTGACTTTTGCCCAGGTCCAAGATTCTGAGATTGGGCAGATTTTGGAAGGCTTCTTTGTCAATGGTCAAGGGGGTAAACTGACTCCCGAGCTCCAGCAGCTGCAGCTGCTCCAGGAAGGGGAAGGATGTGGTTGTGACTGTCCTGATGTAGTTGAAGCTGAGCAGGAGACTCTTGGTGGTGTTGGGGACCTGGGGGACTTGGGTGAGGTTGCAGAAACGATATACGGCTCTCCAACCATCGAAGAAGCAGGAAGAAATTCCAAGCGCGGGACTGGCCATGAGCACCATTCTTAAGAGAAGGTCAAGGTGGTTTCCCATGATCCTATGGAGAAGAAGGGAGAGTGAAAACACAGGAATCTAAGCTCAAGGCATTGCGCACGGGTGCTTAGGGCTTGGGGGATTCCTCTGTGATGTGGCTGTTTCTTAGACCTTTTGTTTTTCTGGATCCAAGGCTGTAGCTGTTGGCAGATGCTGTCTGGTGTAGACAGAGCTTTTCTCACTCTCTATCATTTATGTTGCATTTTTCTACATAGCAAGCACAGTTCTAAGTACTTTCGAAATATTTCATTTAACCTTTATGATAACTCTGCATTCATTCCTAAGTCTGTGCCTTCATTCATTCAAGATTTGCCGATGGAAGTTGGAGAAAACAGCAGGAGGAGATACATTTTAACTTCACCTCAGCCAGGGACCCCATTCCTAGCCCAAGGCAGGCTCAGCTGAAGATTGGAAAATAAATCCACTGATTTTCTTCCCCTTCTAACCTGTCAAGGATACTAGGTCATCTCCATTCATCCATCCTTACTCCCTACACAGTGCATCTCATAATATAAAAACTGGGTACGTCGTTTTCCACAAAGAGTCAGATTTCAACAGTTGAAGAAAAATGTATTAAGCACCTCCTGCACGCCTGGCACCTGCGTGACCCCATGAGTGTACAACTGAACAAAAAACAGTCCCCTTGCCTAAGCCCAATAGGTGAATTCACTGTCTGAGTTGAGCATTTGCTTCACACACACAGCAGCAAACGGCACTGAATGAGTGTATCTGGTTATGTTCCCAGTGCTGTGCTGGGAGCTGTGAAGGGTACAGAGAAAGTGCACGAGGGCCCACCCCTCAGAGAGCTTCGCCTCTACCCATCTGCACAGCACCTCCACCTCGGTGCCTGCAAGGTATTCAACTTGCTCTATGTGTAATATCTGAAGGCCTCTGTTGCCGGGTAAGGAAAGACCTACATGGCTCAGAGGGCAGGAGAATGAGGGGGAAAGAAAAGACAGAAATAGGAAGAGAGCCCTGGTTTATAAAACCATCACTGGCACAGTTTCAATATCAGGGTAGACAGCGTGAAGCAGTCATGGTGCTAGAGAGGCGCCAGCCCTGGACCACTTGCCGGCTCTGAAGACGTTTCGCTGTGTTGGGGTAATTTGTGGTGGGGTTTCCATAGCACCTTTGAGGCTGCGACACACAATTTACAGCAAATCAGAAGTAGACATTGACTTCTGAGTTGACCCAAAATATCAAAAGCAGGCATTTACACATTAAGAGTAGGGCAGCGTGGTATACTGATGTATACTGTCAGGTGGGATACAACTATTGCCATTTCATATTTGAAATTAAACAATTTCCTGTTGGTAGAAATTAAATATAACCTACTATTAAAAACAACCAGGCATTTAATAATCATTAGAAAAAACTCACTGAGAATGTTTATCACGGCTCTTAATTTCTCCACCATTTCCACCCAGAGGCTCAGGGTAACAACAGCAGGGTCACCTCTGTTCTCTGAAACGTCACCCACACTTCAGCAAGTCCTGTCAGTTTCACCTTCCAAGTCTACTCGGTTCAAGCCGCCATCTCTTGATGGGGCTAGACTTGAGACTTCTCACTGGTCTCTCTTATATCTGGGCTGACTCTCCATTTTCCAAACAGCAGCCGGGGTGTTCTTTTAGAAACATAACCCAGGTGATATCACGCCTCTCCGCACAGAACCCTCCCTTCTCCCCCCACTGCTCTGGGAATAAAACCCTGCAAAGACTTCCTTCATCCAGCTCTTGCCTGTCTCTTCAGCATCCCCCTCCTCAATAACTTATTCAATTGATATCTGCTGAGCATCTATGTATCTGGCACTGTTTTAGGAAGAGGAGATACAGTGGTAGACACAATAGACCAAGCCTGCCCTTTTGCTCTCCAAAAATGCACATTTGCATCATAAACCAAAACTTGCACCCAATTTCAGAGGGTTTACTGACCTCCTGAAGGCTACCCCTTTCAACCTCATGATGAGAACCCTTAGTCTACCTATAACAACCACCACGTTTTATGTTCTAGAACGGGGCTTGGAAAACTTTTTCTGTAAAGGGCCAGATGGTAAATATTTTAGGCTTTGCAGTCCAAATACTGTAGTTTGCCAACCTCTGTTCTAGAAGAAGAGAGACTAGAGACTCTGATGTCACAAATGAGGATTTTAAGTGACTGCAAGATAAATGTGCTCTGATATTGAAATCATATTTTCAGGAAAGAACTAGCTTGGCCCCCAAGCTGCTGACAGTTTTGCAGCTGTTGTTTTATCCAAACATCAGAATGAATTCGCATCTTATGTAATCTGACGGGAAAATCCCTGCAGAGACATGGAAGTGAGAACACCAGCTCAGAATAACAGAGTTAAGATGTCTAGTTTCAATTCTGTCTTTTTACAGACCACTCAGGGCTGGCCTCCAAATGCCTACACTGTACTGGGTGGCTTGACTTGAATTTGTAGTA
Organism: Leucopleurus acutus; assembly: GCF_964270905.1. Taxonomy (NCBI): domain Eukaryota; kingdom Metazoa; phylum Chordata; class Mammalia; order Artiodactyla; family Delphinidae; genus Leucopleurus; species Leucopleurus acutus. The sequence goes on from NC_139143.1 coordinate 21,444,658, forward strand.
ATATCAGGTGAAAGAAAGCCCCAAACAATACATATTCAAGATACTGAATTTTCAAGTCCATAATAGGGAAGCTAAAATTAGGGCTTCCCTGGTGGTGCAGTGGTTGAGAGTCTGCCTGCCGATGCAGGGGACACGGGTTCGTGCCCCGGTCCAGGAAGATCCCACATGCTGCGGAGCGGCTGGGCCCATGAGCCATGGCCACTGAGCCTGCGCGTCCGCAATGGGAGAGGCCACAGCAGTGAGAGGCCCGCGTACCGCAAAAAATAAATAAATAAATAAAATTAAACCGTAAGGTAGATAAGGCCAGCTGAACAAACAGATTTTAAAGAAAATTATTTGGGCTTATGTCATATTACAAAGATATCGTGCAGACCTATTTTCTTACGAAATACAGCAAGGTGTGAAACAGCTACATCTTCATCTCTGAAGCAGACTTCTTTGGGTCAGGTGCCAGGACAGGCGAGCAGAGGGGCCAGGTGAGCTGAGCTGACAGGAGTCTGGAGGGGTTATTCATGAAGACAGAAGCTGGGAGGAGGGACCACCCACGCAGGGGTGTCCTGGAATGAGAGCCAGGAGCTAAAACGCGTTGAAATAAATATGAATGAGCACTGATACAGGGCAAATCTAATTCAAAGATAAGAACCAGGCGATGACGTTGTTTCAGACCCGACCAGACCTCAGAAAGATGAGTGAGCCAGAGTGAAGTGTAGGCAGTGAGACAGACCAGGTGGGCAGCAGCTATGGACTTTGGGAACCCAAGAGAGATTAAATGACCTAAAACCCCAAACCCCTGAATGCAGGTCGCTGACCGCAGCTTCTGACCCTGCGGAGGAGGGCGCCATCCAGTGGTGGCTGGAGTGAGTTCTCTGAGGCAGCAGGTAGAGGAACCCGACAGTGCGCTCCTAAACCATTATTGAAAAGATGGTGAGTAGCGACAGGTACTTACACTGTTAGTTCTGCCATCAGGCGACATAGGCATTCCTTCCTAAAAATCACTCAGCTACTTAGAATCACACAATAAAACCACAGGGCTTCTGGGAAAAAAGAAGACGGCGTATAGCACTCAAAACCTTCATCAGCGGCACCAGAAAACCTCATAAAAATGGTAGCACCATCTTATACGTGTTAGGTGGTTAAGAAATACATACACACTACAATAAATATTCCTTTACCTTGTAAAAGACTTGAGGGTTGCTGCCTCGGGAGCTACTGTGAGGTGCTGGACGGAGGGGGTTATTTGGTATCAGGGGAAGTTGTACACTAGTTGGGGATGGGTGTTGGCTCAAATCACAGGTGGAGCAAGGAGGTCACTGGCAGATTTTTGAGGTCTTTTCCTTCCTCATATGTAGCTCGGTTCAGCTGGGTACAGTTTTCTTCATTTAAACTTAAGATATGGCACAGAAGCATATGCAAATTTCATGTTCACTAATATGTTAATGTTGTTCCCTAATATATCAATATTGTTCCTTAATATGTCAATCGTGTTGGAACAGATTCATTATTTCAGAACAAGCATTATAGCAGAACTGACTGAACTCTCATTCAAGGCTAACAGTTCCAATTAAGAGTAGAAAAAAAAGGAGGTTCTATATATGAGTCTACCCTCTGTGCCTGTGTGATAGAGTTTGGAGAACCCATGGGACTGGCTTGGGAATCATCTCTGGGGACCATTGCGGACTCAGGTCCCAAAGGGCTCAGAGACTTGAGTGGTCAGTGTCACCTCCAGCAGCTTCAGGTGGTTCCTGTTTCAACAAGAGACTGAACGGGAGAAGGAAGTTCTCAATCCTGGCGACACATTAACCACTGGGGAGCCTCGAGCCCGCTGAAGCCCAGGCTTCCAATAGACCAGTTAAATGAGACTCCTAGGGGTGGCCCTCAGGGCTCTGTACTCTTAACAAGTATGCAAATTTTGTACACACCCACATTTTAGAATCACTGGTATAAACCAATGGTTCTCTAACTTGGCCATACATTGGAATCACTGGGGGACTTTAAAAACAATACAGGTACCTGGGTCCCATCTGAGAGGTGAGGTTGTTCTGGGGTCTGAGGCTGCAGCACTGAGAGGCCCACGTACCGCAAAATAAATTTTAAAAACTGCTGACTCTACAAATCAGACATAGAACTACCACAGGACCCTGCAATTCCACTTCTGGGCATATATATACCCCAAAGAATTGAAAGCAGGAACTCAAACAGATATTTGCACACCACGTTCATAGCGGCATTATTCACAATAGCCAACAGGTAAAAACGATCCCAATGCCCACTGGCAGATGACGAATGAGATAAAATGTGGTACACATACGATGGAATACTATAAAGTCTTAAAAAGGAAGGAAATCTTGGCACATGCTTCATCATACGTGAACCTTAAAGACGTTATGCTAAGTGAAATAAGTCAGTCACAAAAGCACATATACTGTGTGATTCCAGAGATGAGGTCCTTAGAGTAGCCACATTCAGAGAGACAGAAAGTGGAATAGAGGTTGCCACGGGCTGGAGGAGGGAGGAGGGAGAGCTACGGTCCTGTAGGTTCAGAATTTCTACTTGGGATGATGAGAACTTTCTGGAGATGGCTGATCGTGAGGGTAACACAGCAATGTGAATGTCCTTAATGCTCCCTAAACTGGACACTTAAAATGGTTAAAATGGTGAATTTTATGCCCTGTATATTTTACCACAATCAGAAAATAAAATTAAAGAGAAAAAAACAACACTGCTGCTACCTGAGCCTAACTCCCGGAAATTCAGTTCGGTAGGTCAGGTGGAGCTGGGGAAGTGCATTTTATGGCCCAGGTACTTTTTTTTTTTGGCGGTACGCGGGCCTTTCACTGCTGTGGCCTCTCCTGCTGTGGAGCACAGGCTCCGGATGCACAGGCTCAGCGGCCATGGCTCACGGGTCCAGCCTCTCCGCGGCATGTGGGATCTTCCCGGACCGGGGCACGAACCCGTGTCCCCTGCATCGGCAGGCGGACTCTCAACCACTGCGCCATCAGGGAAGCCCTAGCCCAGGTACTTTGAAGCAAGTGGTCCTCAGGCCATGCTTTGAGAGACGCCGGTCTAAGGGATTCCCTCCAACCCAGAAGCCCCGTGATTCTCTTAGAGGAAGAGGGCTGGTAGGAAATTCAGAGGGCTGTGGAGAACTGGGTTTTGATTATTGAGGCTAACTTGTGTCGAGGGCTCTGAGGGGTAACAGGAAGAGCACAGTCAATGCGGGCCTCAATACTCCTGCCAAGCGCTGTTAATTAAGATAATGAGACCAGAGGGAGAAGGGTCGGCAGCCTCTCCTTTGAGTGGAATTCATTTAGCTTTAATCCCAGCCGTCAGCAGAGCGGGTTCCCTTTCTCGACTTAGTTGCCTGCTCAGCAGAGCCGCGGACCTCACGTTGGGTGAGCTACGGGCCGTGGTGTCTCCATGGGCAATGGGGAAGCCTGCACGCAGGGGCACCTCTGCTCCCTGGGCAACACAGTTAGCCTGCAAATCCCGCTGGCTGGGGCTAGAGCTTCTCCTGGGCTAAGTTAAATGCTTGATCCTTAACAAATAATACTCATAATGGGCTCTTTGACAGGATCCGGGATTCTGAGCTTGGCCGCAAGGCTGGAGAGAGAATGTTTCTCCTGGCAGGTGGTGGCTCACATCTGGCAGGCAGTCGGAGTGCTGGGCATGGAGGACCGCTGTCTGAGCAAAACAGTTCATTCATTTCCAAATGGAGAGCGTTTCTCCAAGGTTCACATAGCAATAAAAATCCTGGAGTGACACCTTATTTTTGATAAAGAAGGCAAGAATACACAATGGAGAAAAGACAGCCTCTTCAATAAGTGGTGCTGGGAAAACTGGACAGCTCCATGTAAAAGAATGAAATTAGAACATTCCCTAACACCATATACAAAAATAAACTCAAAATGGATTAAAGACCTAACCGTAAGGCCAGACACTATCAAACTCTTAGAGGAAAACATAGGCAGATACATCGCAGCAAGATCCTTTCTGACCCACCTCCTAGAGAAATGGAAATAAAAACAAAAATAAACAAATGGGACCTAATCAAACTTAAAAGCTTTTACACAGCAAAGGAAACCATAAACAAGACTAAAAGATAACCCTCAGAATGGGAGAAAATATTTGCAAATGAAGCAACTGACAAAGGATTAATCTCCAAAATTTACAAGCAGCTCATGCAGCTCAATATCAAAAAACTATCAACCCAATCCAAAAATGGGCAGAAGACCTAAATAGACATTTCTCCAAAGAAGATATACCTATTGCCAACAAACACATGAAAGAATGCTCAACGTCATTAATCATTCGAGAAATGCAAATCAAAACTACAATGAGGTATCACCTCACTCCAGTCATAATGGCCATCATCAAAGAATCTACAAACAATAAATGCTGGAGAAAAGGGAACCCTCTTGCAACCCTCTGTTGGTGGGAATGTAAATTGATACAACCACTATGGAGAACAGTATGGAGGTTCCTTAAAAAACTACAAATAGAACTACCATATGACCCAGCAATCCCACTACTGGGCATATACCCTGAGAAAACCGAAATTCAAAAAGAGTCATGTACCAAAATGTTCATTGCAGCTCTATTTACAATAGCTCGGAGATGGAAACAACCTAAGTGCCCATCATCGGATGAATGGATAAAGAAGATGTGGCACATATATACAATGGAATATTACTCAGCCATAAAAAGAAACGAAATTGAGCTATTTGTAATGAGGTGGATAGACCTAGAGTCTGTCATACACAGTGAAGTAAGTCAGAAAGAAAAAGACAAATGCCGTATGCTAACACATATATATGGAATTTAAGAAAAAAAAATGTCATGAAGAACCTAGGGGTAAGGCAGGAATAAAGACGCAGACCTCCTAGAGAACGGACTTGAGGTTATGGGGAGGGGGAAGGGTGAGCTGTGATGGGGCGAGAGAGAGTCATGGACATATACACACTAACAAACGTAGTAAGGTAGATAGCTAGTGGGAAGCAGCCGCATGGCACAGGGATATTGGCTCGGTGCTTTGTGACAGCCTGGAGGGGTGGGATAGGGAGGGTGGGAGGGAGGGAGACGCAAGAGGGAAGAGATATGGGAACATATGTATATGTATAACTGATTCACTTTGTTATAAAGCAGAAACTAACACACCATTGTAAAGCAATTATACCCCAATAAAGATGTTATAAAAAAAAAAGGGAACCCTCTTGCAACCCTCTGTTGGTGGGAATGTAAATTGATACAACCACTATGGAGAACAGTATGGAGGTTCCGTAAAAAAACTAAAAATAGAACTACCATATGACCCAGCAATCCCACTACTGGGCATACACCCTGAGAAAACCATAATTCAAAAAGAGTCATGTACCACAGTGTTCAATGCAGCTCTATTTACAATAGCCAGGACATGGAAGCAACCTAACTGTCCATTGACAGAGAATGGATAAAGAAGATGTGGCACGTATATACAATGGAATATTACTCAGTCATAAAAAGAAATGAAATTGAGTTACTTGTAGTGAGGTGGGTGGACCTAGAGACTGTCATACAAAGGGAAGTAAGTCAAAAAGAGAAAAATAAATACTGTATGCTAACACATATATATGGAATCTAAAAAAAGAAAAGTGGTTCTGATGAACCTAGGGGCAGGACAGGAATAAAGATGCAGACGTAGAGAATGGACTTGAGGACAAGGGGAGGGGAAGGGTAAGCTGGGATGAAGTGAGAGAGTGGCATTGACATATATACACTACCAAATGTAAAATAGATAGCTAGTGGGAAGCAGCCACACAGCACAGGGAGATCAGCTCTGTGCTTTGTGACCACCTAGAGGGGTGGGATAGGGAGGGTGGGAGGGAGACGCAAGAGGGAGGAGATATGGGGATATATGTATATGTATAGCTGATTCACTTTGTTATAAAGCAGAAACTAACACACCATTGTAAAGCAATTATACTCCAATAAAGGTGGTAAAAAAAAAAAAATCCTGGACTCAGTCCACATGTGAATACGTTCAAGGTCAGCCTCGGAAAAAGGCTCAAGGCCAGTGGACACGGTGACCCTCCCAGGGCAAACGTGTTCTCCAGGTGCAGAATACAGCCTCCCATAGGGACAAGCCAGCCAATGAGCACTCTTGAAGGCTGCAATGTCGCCGGGGCAATGGTCCTTCCAGCCCAGCGTTCCGCCTCTGACAACAGTTCCAATAAAACCCATGGGTGACTGCAGTGCCTCGAACCTCAGAGTTTGCTCCCCAGATACAAGTCCAGCTTCCTCCCCAAACCACCATGACTTTGAGGCTCTTCTGGGTGTCCTCTTTTTCATTCAACACCACCTCTTTTCGTGGTGACCAGCTGCTGTACTGAGAATTTGTGCTTGTCCTAGAGTAACTCTTCCCAGGCTGAGCCTCCCACTCTGTGCTGGTCACTGCTGGATGCTGGGGAGTCACTGCCTGCAAGGGTCTCAAGGTTTCTAGAAAGACTCTAGAGCAGGGATGCCCCAAGTGATGTCCCCAGACAAGCAGGATCGGCACCACTTGAGGCCCCACCCCAGTCCTCCTGAAAGAGAAGCTCTGGGGCTGGGGCCTGGCAGGCTGTTTCCTCAAGCGCTCTGGGTGATTCTGATGCACACTCGCATCTGAGAACCACTGGGTTCAATTCTGGAGGGAGGAAAGAAATATATCCTGATAACTACAGTACCGCAGAGTGGGCATCTTCGCCTACATGCTCGTCCCCACAGAGCTCTGAGCTTCCTCCCTTCTCTCATCTTCCCAGTCTTTGGGAGGTATCATTGTTTCCCCATTTATACACATGAGAAAACTAAGGCCCAGAGCAGTTAAGTAACTTATTTAAGACCACACAGCTCTGTCCACTCTCTAAGCCTAGTGTCTCTGGTGTGGCTGCACACGTGGGTCAGTCCAGGGGTACTGCTGTAGCCCACCTCTTGGTCATCATCTGCTGATCTTGTGGTCACTTCCCCTGGGTCACAAAGGGTATGAGCCCTGGCTCCCAGGGGAAGGTAAGCCTCTCAGCCCCTCGCCACTTTCAGCTCCGCGTGAAGGCCCACCCTACCCCTGAGATGGTCCCTTTGAAATGCTGAGTTCTCTCCCACTCTCTCAGCACGACCTTCCTCCTTCCGGGTCTCTTGGGCCCTTCCTTCCACTACACTGACTCTCTGACGGCCTCGAAACTCCCCTTGAACCTTCCGTGACCTTCAAATGCATCCTCCTCTTTACACCTCCCCATGGTTCTAGACTCCACACACCTTCTCTTCAAACCCTCTTTCAAAACCTCCAGCTCGGACGCCTCCTTGCTCTGCTATCCCATCTGTCTACACCAGCCACCTGCCCTCTGCCTGCCTACACCTGGTGGCTTTAGCTCTGTCAGGAAAAACCACCTTGGTGCCCACACTAATGTGCAGAATCCAGTCGTGCTGTCACCCTCTCTCCTACCCCTAAGGAGTGATTCCAAACCTTCACCGGCTTTCCCTCACTCATCCCGCCTGGTCTTGGCCCTCTCAGAAGATGTTGATCTTGCTTCCTACTTCTAGGAGAGAAGGAAGGTCTGGCTCTTTACGCGGCACATGCCGCAGCCATCCAATGACCCTCTGTGTCTGCCAGCAAAGCCCACAGGAGGGCTTATGGCCCGTCCTGGGGGCAGTGCCCTGCGGAGCCACTGAGGTGAGGTGAGCTCCGGGGTCAAGAGCGTGCGATGGGACTGAGGCAGCTCAGGCTGGTCCGGCCAGAGAGGGCGGCTTCTTCGTGCACATCTGGGTGCAAAAGGCCCTCCATGGCCAGACGTGGCAGTCCGTTCATGCCAAAAAAAAAAAAAGCGTGCTCCCCACCCACCCTCCTCCTCAGACCCATCACACGCCCGAGGGGAGATGGTCATCAGCAGCTTCCATGAGCATCGCAGATTCACACAGCAGGGAAAAGCCTGACCTGACGACGGTTCTCCAAAGAGGAAGCAGACAATTAGCGCACTGGGTCTCTGTGCACTGGTGCGACCTCAGGAGAACGGTTTACTGATTTGCTGGTGCCCGGGGGTCTCGTTAGGGTTTGTTTGCATCTCTCCGTGTGCATGACGCTTCGATACAAAGCTTGTCCAGTAAGTCCAGCCCAACGAGAAACTTCCCTTTCACATGTCGGGGTGGAAGGGGATATAACAAGAAACTCAGTCAAATGCCTTGCTGAGTTCCCAGGGCTGCTGGAAGCTGGTAGCCCTGTCAGGATGGAAATGAGCTGAGTCTGATACGACTTGCTGTTCCAGAACCTATGCTGACCTGCCGGGGTTCCCGCCACCTTTCCTCAGAGCTGCAGACCCTGGGCCAGATCTCTTCTAGGAATGGGTCCACAGCTGCCGTCAAGCTCCCTGGTTTGTAGTTATTTTGTAAATACCTGTTGAATGAATGAAATTGCCACATCCTGCCTCTGGGTCCTCCTCCCTCTTCACGGCCCGCAGAGCCAGCTGCCAGGGTGCTGAGGGCTCATCTGCGCTCTGTATCCCTCGGATGCTCTTGAGCCGGGGGGCCTGGAGCTCTTCAGAGCAGCCGGAGCTCGCCCGCTCTCTCCCCTCCTACCTGGGGGTGGTTATCTGTACTTATGATCCCATCAGCTTCTGAGAGGGAGCTTGTCCCTTCTTTCTTCTTCCTCATCTGGACATACCTTGGAATATCCTCTTGGGCATCTGTAGCATTTCCTCCAAATTCAGAGCATATGGGGCAATAGCCTTTCTGATCAAACACTGCACCATATTCATCTTTGGTTGTGGATCCTTATTTCCATCTTCGGTACATATGAAACTCTAACAAGGTGGGTGGAGTCAGACCAGCTTCCTTAATCCCCCACGGGAGGAAGCCTCAGGTACATCAGTGCAGATGGTGGCTAATTCTGTGAAGCTCATCTCAGGACACCACCACCAGCATTGATTCCCCTCACTTCCAATTGTTTATGCCGTTCGGCCCCACAGCCCCTGCCTCCTGTCTGGCTGTTGCAGTGTCCACCCCTCCAGCTGACCGTCCACAGCCAGCCTGACCCCGACACCTGCATCTCTCGCTCAGCTAAATGAGGGGGTTGTAGAGCGTGGCTCTGACCAGGAACCTTCACTAGCTCCCCCTGCCCGCAATGGCCCAACTCTTCAGGGCATAAAACTCCACTGTGGACTCTAATCTATTCCTGGAATGGCTGATTAGAGAGGTCCCTTAGCGCCTGAACCCTCCCATTGGACAGAGGGGAAACTCCATCCAATCTACCTTCTGGCTTATTTAGTCTTGCCTGGGCTCCAGGGATAACTCACCTTCCCCCAGAGTGAAACTGGATCCCAAGTTCTCTGCTTATGCTGCTCCTGGGCTTGGAATGCTTGTTCCCATCTCGTCTGCTTACCCAACTCCAATTCATCCCTCCCAGGCTACCCTGGACGCCAACTCTTTCGTGAAACGGTTCTCATATTCCTACAGGCACTTTATCTCCCTCCCTTGTTCTGTGTACATTTTCACGGTGGCATTTTCATCGCATCTTGTCTCCTCCAGATTGTCCATCTCCTGAGGGCAAGGACCCAGTTTTGCTCATGCGGTACCCCTGAGGCACACAGCACAACTGAAGTGCCCGGTGATATGTTCCCCATTAACATTTTGAAGGAGAGTGATTTTCATCAGGAGTACTTACCTCCAGTCCTAACAGAAGGGGCTTCTTGTATGTTCTTATCCTAGAGGCACGGGGTCCCTGATTGTTTAAAGGCTTCAGTTTCTGAGACAATGGGGACCTCCTCGCAGCAATGATGGGAGGATGGTCGTCAATGTTTTTCTGGTGAATTGAGAGAAAGGGCTTTTGTTTTCCTAAGGGAGAACAGGAAAGCTAATTAGGAGGGAGAAACAGAAAATATTACATAGATGTTTTTCTATGCCACACAGCGATTTTCTCTGTAGGGGTATTTAAAACTTTAGGTGTGTCTCTGATTAAGTGGAATTTTAATTGAAAAAGATCAAGACCCTTTTGTAAATCGAGGCATATGGAACATCAGAGCTGAAGAGACCTGGAGAAATCTCATGCCCAGCCTCTGGGCCAATTAGTCACGGGGGCTTTCTTCCTTGTCCCTCCAGGGAGGGAACTCCATAATCCACTCCATCTTTATCGTCACAGTGGTGGTGAGGAAGCACCTCCCTTGGAACCAGACGTCCCTTTCATGACATTTCTGTGGTCATTTAGTTACTGGGGACCCACACACAGGATGAAGACAATCCACTGTCTTCTCCACAAGGAGCAGAGAGCTTGTGGGTTGCTAGCGAAAAAGCTAGGTTTGCCATCAGAGTCTGACATTTCTAAGCAGTATGATTAAGTAAACTGTGGTTGAGCTAGGAGACACTGGATAATTATTGGGTCTCAGATTCAGGATGAGATGAGCCCTGAAAGTTAAGAATGACATATAGTGGGGGCTTCCCTGGTGGCGCAGTGGTTGAGAGTCCGCCTGCCAATGCGGGGGACGCGGGTTCGTGCCCAGGTCCGGGAAGATCCCGCATGCCGCGGAGCGGCTGGGCCCGTTAGCTGAGGCCGCTGAGCCTGTGAGTCCGGAGCCTGCGCTCCGCGACGGGAGAGGCCACAACAGTGAGAGGCTCGCGTACCGCAAAAAAAAAAAAAAAGAAAAAAAAAAGAATGACATATAGTGCTTTTCACCATTTTATTGAACTGTGGCTCAGAGGGTAAGTATGTGCCTGTCACATATCCATCACGTTGTGGAGCTAGGATTTGAATCCAGCCGTGAACTTAGTTTTCATTTTGATCTTCAAAAGAAAAAAATATCAAAATTGTGGACATTGCAGAATAGATACAGAGCCTCCAAGGATGATTTGCATATGACTCACCCGGAGATCTTGCTGAAATGCAGATTCTGATTCAGCGGGTCTGGGGAAAGACCAGAGATTCTGCCTTTCTAACAAGCCTCCAGGTAATACTGATGCTGCTGGCTCAGTGATCATGATTTGTGAGGTAGGGACTTAAGAGAGCTGTTATGGGCCTCACTGCTCACTACTCAGGTTGCCTCATCTCCCAGGAATAAAGTAGGACCAGGATGTTGCATGATCACTTTTGAGAAGGGGGGCCATGCATTCTCCCCCAATTCTTCTTAGTCTTGAAGACTGAAGCATTGGATGGTGCTCGAGGAGGGTTATTTGAGGCTTCTGAGGCAGGGGAGCTGGGCAGGTCACATCGTTTTACTTGGAGCTAAGGAAAAAGAGAGGCTTGGGTACCACTTCTCAGGCTCCAGGACAGGCGCCTCTCCTGGAGACCAGCAGGGGGCGCACAAAGGGCGAAGACCAAGGCAAGAGCCCTCCGAGGGCCTCCGGAAAGTCTGGGCTGAGGGGTGTGGAAGCCACCAGGGGCTCTGGACTGAGCCCCGCTGAGAAGTTCCTATTGCTTGCTTACGTTTAGAGAGCACGCAAGTGCTCCTGGCAGGCTGGCACAGGGAGAGGAGATCACAACTGAATTTCAAAACAGGACTGTGATGTCTTTTCTTCCTTGGCATGCACCTTAGAAGGAATTACCCACCCCCTCCCCCAACCCCTTTGAGGCTCTGAATCTGTTGGGCAGTGTACACAATTTTGATTTTTAGGAAAGGTCAAAAAGGTCAAAAAGGACAACTAAGTTTGTAGCTGGATTCAAATCCTAGCCCCACAATTTAATAGATGTGTGACCTTGAGGAAGTGCTTAACCTCTCTGAGCGCCAGCTTAATCACCTATACGATCGCAACAATAATAGTTTCTACTTCCCTGGGGACGCATCCACAGAGGCTTCTGAGGACCCTACAGCTTCCGAATGAAGAGCCCAGTTATTGATGTGTAATCCTCTAATATTTCTTGCTTGCTTAAGTAGACAGACATCATTTATCCAACTGCACCTCACCAGAAATGTATTCCTTTTGGAAACCACTGAAGGGGAACAGTAAGAGAAGGAAACGGAATTATTTCTCAGTATGCTGGGGAAATTTGGTGTGTTTTTTTTCTGCACTCATGGGAGATTATGTAAAAGTTTCCCCTATTGTCTTCAATATCTTCAGGTGGCAGTCCCCCCAAACCAAAACAAAAACAGCACCATCAAACAGAGGCGTGACAGTCTGAAGGAAGGATGTTGAAAACCCAAATGGTTCAGGTACAAAAATGGCTTCTCTTCTGTCTGCTCATTACAAACTCTTTAGCACACAGTTTTAAAGCATGTGATTGAAAGAAATAATTCCATCCGAGCGGTTATTAAAAACTAACAACTAGCGTGACGCATCTAAAAATCCTTGGGAAAAGATAGCTCACCAAGGAACTGAACATCTCCGTCTTCTGCTTCAGGCAGCACCAATATCCTCAATTAGAAAATTAACATCTGAGACTCCGACAGCCCCCCCGAATGCAACTCAGCTAAACCCCGCGTGTTCAGGGGTAAAGTAAATTGCCTGGAAAGATGGGCAGCTGCGAGGTCAGAAGCCCGAGCAGACGGAGAGCTGGGAAGTCTGATATTGCATCCCCTGAAAGTAATGACACAAAACAATCCGCTAAGAGCGGCAAAAATCATTTGGATTGTGATGTAAATTGGAAGCAGCTGGGGGGAGGCATGGGCAAGAGAAACCTTATTAAACTATGATCCGTTAGACACGGAAAATGGAAATGTGAAGAGAGATTTGAGAACTGTCCTGGGAGGGATCTGCAGTCTGTGCTGGGTTAACAAGAGCATCAAGAGAAACCTCCCAACTGAGCTTAAGGTAGATAGCTAGTGGGAAGCAGCCACATAGCACAGGGACATCAGCTCGGTGCTTTATGACCGCCTGGAGGGGTGGGATAGGGAGGGTGGGAGGCAGGGAGACGCAAGAGGGAAGATATGGGAACATATGTATATATATAACTGATTCACTTTGTTATAAAGCAGAAACTAACACACCATTGTAAAGCAACTATACCCCAATAAAGATGTTAAAAAAAAAAAGAGAGATACCTCCCTAGGCTGGTAAATCAAGTCCGCTCGCTCTTAGGCAGAGGGAGACGCCCCCTGGTGAGAGGTGAGGGAAGGGAGAGGGAGGGAGTCAGGCCAGGAGGAGGGGGTCCTGCATCTCCAGGCCTGCCTGGTGCAGAGGAGGAAAGATGATTTCACTGGCAGTGCCCCAGGGACTGTAAGCAGGGCAGACAGGGCTGGGAAACACGCCCCTGCTGGAAACACACATTCCTGCTACATGCCCGGCGTCCAGGGCCCCCAGGGACGTGTGTGGAATGTGGAATTTGCCCTGGGCAGGCTGCCCGGGGTGGCTGTGCTCCATTCTGAATGGGGGAGGGGTCAGCAAGAAACTTGGCTCCTTGGCGCTGTGGGTGGTCCCTTCCAAGATGCATGAGATATGGCAACAGCTCTGGGCTGGGAGAGGGGAAACCTGGGTTCTAGCCCTCCTTCGGCCATCACCTGGGCATCCTTGACAAGTTTAACTTCCCTTGTCCTGTTTCTGTACGTGTATGATGGCAGGTTTGAACTGGAAGCATTTTCACAGCCTATAAACCCTGAATTTATCTAATGAGACTTGCTGAGTATCGTGACAGCAATCACAGACCAGGACACAATCACAACCCGCCCCCCACTTTCATCAGATTTGCAAATCTGTTATAGATATTCTTGAAAATATCTATGGAAAATAATGGTATTGATGTACCAATAAAATGGATAAATATAGTGGATCCACATATATCCTAGCCTCGAATAGCAACTTTTTCCCGCCCAGGAATTTACTCTCAGAGGGAACTGCTTCTTTGGCCAGATAATCTTTTGAGAGTAGAAAACTTTTCCCCCTCTTTGTATTTCCACCTTCCGCTGCCCACCTCCACCCTCTAGAAGTCTCCTGAAGTCTCCCCAGGCCAGGTATGTAACAGGACTGATTCCAGTTTGCAGGCTTTCATTTCCCAAACAGGGACTTATGTCCAGGACACAGAGGCTCTCCCAGGAGGTCGTGAGAGGAGTGAAGTTGGTGGGGCAAAACAGTGAGGTTTGGAAGAAACAGGAAAGGAAGAGAGGTCTGGGGGTCACAGGAGGACAGGACTTTGGCAAGTCCCCAGAGTTTGGCCGTGTGGTCTAGAAGCAGCAGAGACTGCCAGGGAGGCAGGGTCAGGAGCGTGCTCGGTGGTAACCTGAGTGGACCAGACTGGTGCGGGATCCCCCTCAGCCCTGCCCTGAGGTCTCGGCACTGCCTAAGATCCAGAAACTATGACACCGCCCTGGGGTAGTTTCTATTCTTGCCAGCCTGGTGAGACAAAGGGTGCAAATGGATATTAAGTTGATCTCTAGAAAATAAAAGGAGAGGCAGTATTTCTTACACACCTCAGCGTCTTATTGATTCATACTTGCAATCCTTTTGTGTGTTGGGAAAGAAAGTAAAGTTAGCCTTGGGGCTTTCTAGAACCAGTTAAGTCTGGACCATGATGAGGCAGAACCTCAGAACACAGAAACTCAGGGCTGAAAGTGGTTTTCAATCTTGCCTTCATTAGGGCCAAGTTCAAATACTGGCTCAGTTGTCCTGTCTACAAAATGGAGTGGTTATGAGGATTAAATGAGATGATACATGTAGCTCGTATTTCTGGGTCCCTTGCAGTGTCTTGCACGTGGTAGATTATTTGTTGACTATTAAATTATTTATTGACTAGTAAATCATTTATTTTTTTGGTTTTGTTTTTGTTTTTTTGCAGTACGCGAGCCTCTCACTGTTGGGGCCTCTCCCGTTGTGGAGCACAGGCTCCGGACGCGCAGGCTCAGCGGCCATGGCTCACGGGCCCACCCGCTCCACGTCATGCGGGACACTCCCGGACCGGGACACGAACCCCGTGTCCCCTGCATTGGCAGGTGGACTCTCAACCACTGTGCCACCAGGGAAGCCCGTAAATCATTTACCGATTATTAAAGCTAGTCTAACCTGCAATGAATAGACAGATAGATAGATAGATTAGGAACTGGTTTGGTGACCTTGGATAAGTCATGCTGTCAGCAGCGCAAGGACTAAGAATCCTGCAGTAGTGTTGGGGCCATAAACATTCATCTAGAGCAAAGCGTGAGCTGCTCATCTTGAATTAGTATGGTGGTTTAAGCACATGGACCCGGAAGCCAGACACATCCAGTTGCAACCCTGGCTCTCCATTCACTGCTGTGTCATTGGGTGCGCTCCCTGGGCCTCATTTTTGTCATTGGAAAAATGAGAATAATAACAACACCCACCTCACAGGGACTCAGAACAGTGTCTGGCTCAGCGTAAATGCTGTTTTTGCGTTTGCTGTTATTGCTGGTGTCATGCATTTGTGCACAGTCAAGGAGAAAACATCCGGCCCTCACCATTATGAAGCAAAGTCATGTTTGGGGCACTTGAGACGAGTTTACCGCATTCCAGAGAGGTGAGAACCAGCTGTTTCCAGGTTGCAATATCCTCTTGTTGGGTTCCGCAATACCATGACTTTGGAGATTACCCCAAATGAGAGTTCTCTGGGACAACTGTGGGGAAGGGAGGGAAGGTTCAACAAAATACAATCAATGTGAAGAGGGGAATTTATCCATTTTCCTTACCATAAATGGGCTCCTTCCCTCCTGCATTCAACTGTGGTTGTATCTCTTACAAAACAAACAAAACTATCTTCTCTTGCCATGACTACTCCTCCTGCCCTGCTGAGAGAAAATCTACCCTTTTGTGGTCAAATTCCTCAGACGTGAGGTCTGAAGACTCCACCCAATGATCCTACTGCCCAATAACCTAGCCTCTTCTGACCCCATGAGACCTGGCTTTCTTGTGCGAGCACCCCTCTCAAAGTTGGCCTCCTCATCTATTCTTGCCTGAATCTCTCTGTTCTTCTTTTTGGCACACACAGCTTTGGCCACCCATCTCTTCTTGAACTGTCTCCTCCCTTGGCTTCCTTGATTTTCTTCTCTCTTTCTGTCATTCTCTTTTCCACCAGTTCCTCTCTCCCACACCCTGCCCCTAGAATGTAGGTTTTCCCCTAGACCTTGTTCTCAGCTTAGCTTCTTCTGGCAGTGATCACATTTGCTTTCACATGCTGGGCAATCCCCACTACACTCCCACCATCTCCCCCTAACCCTGACCTGAACTGTATTCAAAGTGCTGATTAAAGGACATCCCCACTTGGGTGTCCGGCAATAACTTCAGATGCAATAATGCCCCAAAGTGACTTAACAATATTTTGGTCTTTGAAAATCCTCCAGAAAACAGAAATATTTTTGCACGGCGCTCAGAAGGATGTGAATGGACCTCTCCCTGGGCCAGGGACCCAACTCTCCTGTGAATCAATTTCCCCCTGCCTCACAGGTTATGAGCCAACCTTCTCCTTTACTCTATATTACTCATCACCAAATCTTACTTGTTTTCCTTTCAGATGACCCTAGTGTTATCTTTTCTTTTACATTTTCATCACCCAGGTTCAGACTTCCATCCAATGTACGTTTATTGGGCACTCTCTCCGAGGAAGGCTGTAAGCTGATAGGGCTGCATCAAGGATAGACCCAGTCCCAGAGATCAGGGCGCTAATAGTCAGGACTGGGGTGGGGTGCAGCCACAAGAGGGAGTGACGCTGTGAGAGGGTGTGCTGGCAGGGTAGCGGGGCACAAAGGAGGACGTGCAAACCCAGCCTGAGGGACCTCTACTCCCAGGGGATATAGACACTGATCACTGAGTCCTGTGCATGGGGAAGCGTAAGCTTGGGACAGCAGTGGGCGTTCCCGGCAGAGGCTGTCAAACACCATCAAGGGAGAGGGGGAGCCCAGGCATGGGAGTCCGCTGTGGGTTCAAGGTGGGAGCTGGCGGGAGGTGAGGCTGGAGAAGATACCCTGGGGCTGGATCAAGAAGGACCTCGAAGTCTGTTCTGAGGCCCCTGCTAAGTGCTTTGAGTACTGCCACCACATTAAACGTGAATTCCTCCACCAAACTTACCCAATCTTTAAATTCCCAATAATAGTGCTTAACCCACAAGTAGGTGAGGTGCTTCACAGTGCCCAAATCTGGCTGAATTTCAATCAAGAATCATTTACCAAATGCTGCCTGCTATGTGCCAGACACCAACGCTGGCTCAGAGGACCGCAAGATGAGTGAGACACAGCCCCGCCTCTGTAGGTGGGGCAAAGACCCCTCAACCCAACTGGGCAGCACAGGGTGCACGCGCTTCAGTAGAGGTGCAGGCAAGGAGCAGCGGAGGGCAAAGGAGGAATGCCCCCAACTCTGCCTGAAGGCTGGGGGAGGGGCCAGCCACGGAAGTCTTCTTTGGAGGAGGTGCTATTTGAGGTGCTTTCTAAAAAACAGAGGATTCCTGGGACTTCCCTTGTGGCCCAGTGGTTAAGACTCCGCGCTTCTAATGCAGAGGACACGGGTTTGATCCCTGGTCGGGGAGCTAAGATCCCACATGCCACATGGCCAAAAAACCCCCCAAAAAACAAGAACAAAAAAAAAACAAACTCAGAGGATTCCCCAACAGAAGAATTCTGGGCACAGGAGAGCAAGTGTAGGGAGAGAGAGGCATGCAGAAGAGGCCTAGTCAGAGCGCCATGGGCAGTCACTGTGGTATCATGGGCCAGGGGTGGACTGACAGTGGCAGGAGGCGGGGCTGGGAAGGAAGGCAGGGAATTTGGACTGCATGGGGGAGGGGCAGCGAGTGCCTTTGCTTCGTCTGAGCCTCATATTATCCTTGGGCTTTCTGCCCTCTGCCTTGCCTGGTGCCTGACTGTTGTTTCTATAACAAATGCAGCTGAAGACCAAGTAGCTCCCGAAGCCCTCGCTGCCTTTTCCAGCCCACGTGGGCTGTCTCCTTTGAACCAGCAGAAGACGCCACCTAATTTCACTTACTTGCTCTCTAATTGTTACGCGGGTGCTGGTTTTCTCTCCTCCCCTGAACCTGGAAGCTTCTGAAGGGCAGGAACAATGCCTCAAACCTGAGTTGGTCCCATAACGCTGAGCACACTGTGGGTTGTGGCCCCCAAATGGGGGAGGGCGCTTCAAAGCCAGTGCTGGGAGTTCCTGAAGCTTGAGACCTGACTGAAGATCTGAATCTGCTTTCTGCGTTCTTCTCCACGAAACAAAAAGGGAAGCAAACACATGTGGATTCGGGAACTGTACATTCCAGTGTTTTCTTGCCCTCCGAGTCTATGAGCACGAATAGACAACAAGCCTATTTTGGTTTCAACACTCAGCAACGCCAAACTTCCGGATACAGAGAAATCAACAAAGGAGGCTCTGGGACACAACTTCCTCAGAAGTCTTGCCTCCCCAGATAGAAACCCAAAAAGCTGGCAGGGATGGCTCCACATTCAGACAACAGAATCTAAAGGCTTCTTGCTCTGCTCAGAGCTATAATACCCAAGGGGATGATCCTGAGATGTCGTTTAGGATGGAAGTACCGGTCGGGTTGATATGCATGGTGTGGGCATAGGGATTGTCAAAATACGCTGGGCAGTTAGCTTTGGCCTGGGCCCCTCCTCTGGGAACCCCCTGGAATGTCTCCACCATCCAGCAACTCAGAGCCCCACCGACCTTCTCCCAGGGCCCTGTCCCAGGGTTCCCTTTCAGACTGGCTGTGCCCGGCACAACGGGAAGTTGCCGGCCACTGTCTTCTGTCCACAAGAACAAGGGTGAAGTGAGTCAGGGGGTCCAGGAGATTTGGACAGATTTGTCAATGCTCAGCCTGGCTGAGTAAATGCAGGGAAAAGTGATCGAACAACAGACGTTTGGCAGAGGCCTGGCTGCTGTCCAGGGCAGCTCTCCAGCATCAGTGTGTAATCGCAATCGCCCTCTTCCAGGCACCCAGCGAGAGGACACATCCCAGATGCACCTGACAGCCAAACAGGGCATGGTATTGACTGGGTCACTGCTCCACAAGAGTGCCTATCTGAAGGACACTGGGGTTAGTTGCTTGTTTGTGGGTCCCAGTGCTGGATAGGTGTTCCAAACACTAAGTGACTACATAGCTAACCCACTGCAAGGGAAAGCCTCCGCCACCAATTCCCACCCGACGCGGCCTCAGCAGACTTCCTGGGATAGCACCCCTCATCCCCAAGACAATCAACCAACCCCCTTCCTTACCCCTTAAAAAATGTCGTTCCAACTGTGGTTTTCCAGGAGCATTGCCACTATGCTCTTATTTTCATAGGCAGATTTTTTGTTTTAAACATAAAAGTCAACAATATTTACCTTGGAGTCTCTACCTGGTGTTATGAGGGCGGAGAGGCGGAGGTTCAAGGCCTTTTGTTGAGCGGCTCAGTAACTGTCTGGGATTTCCATGGCTCTGCTGAGGGTGGCTGTCTCCCTTTTCCAGGGAAGATAGTGAAGCCACCTGCCCCTTCCCAGGGTGGAAACGAAAGTGAAGATGAGAAAGTCTGATAGCGCTGTTCCACGGTGGAGATGCAAGTCATTCATTCACAGCCAAGGTTTCCCGAGCCCCGCCGGCAAGGTATCTACGTGCTCCCCCTCTGCCCCCGCCCCCCGGGGCCCCGAGGAGCGAAGAGCGCGGTCCTAGGAATGGGTCCAGGGAATGGGCGCTCGGGGCGCCGGAGGAGAGCTGGAAACAGCCCAGGACTCCCCTGGAGGGGAACAGGCGCCCGATGGCTATCAGTGGCCCGGTCCCCGCCCCCCCTGGGGACTCCGGGTCCCCGCCCCGCCCCTCCACTCCTGCGCGGCAGGGCGCTCACCTCCGGGGAAGTGTCCCGGCGCCGTGCGCCACGTCCCGTTCCTCCCAGTCGCAGAAGCGGCGCCCCCGGCAGGCCTCCAGAAGACGCCGCCGGCCCCGCCCCTGGACAGGCCCCGCCCTCGTCCCAGCCCCGCCCCGCAGGCCAGGTAACCTCTGCGTTCTCTCTGGCAAGTGGACCTCCTACTCCAGCCCTGAGGCTCCTCGGATGCACCCCGGAGACCCTGCGGCTGCGGGGACCGTCGCAAGTGTCCGTTTGACGAGGAATAACATAAGGGACCCATGGATTTGGGAGTCGGGAGGGAGGGACGCGGGTGCTGGGTGCGTGGGGCGCCCTGGATCCCAGGGGGAGGGGCCGCCTATAAGGGCTGCGGGCGTCCGGGTCCGGGACAGGGGGACCGAGCTGCAACCTTTGTAGACTCCCGAAATGTCCCTCGAGATCATCCAGGCCAGCATTCCGTTCCCTTCCTCTTTCCATTGTACAGAGGAGGAAGCCCAGGCCCGAGGACCTGGAGTAGTGGTCCAAAGGCACAGCCAGAAGCTGGCGAAAGAGGAACTCGACCCCATGCTCTCGTGACTCTCAGCGCAGTGCTCCTAACACTACGACAAACCGCAAGCTAAAAGCGGAGCATTCTGATACGTTCCAGTCAGCGAGGGCCAGCTGGGAGCTGGCGCGATTTGAGGAAGGAAGCCCCGGGTTCTCCAGGAGAAGACAGACCCTTTCTGTCCTGCCTTCTCCTTTCTTTATTTCCCAACTCCTCCACTACTAGAGTTTGCAGGTAAAGAGACCTGTCAAAAGTAAAAAACCGGCTCCCCAGAGGCCTGTGCAACCAAAGAGTTAAAGAGAGGTGACCGTCAGAAAGTGGCGGAGTGGCTCGCTGGGGTGAAACCCAGTTCGGGGACAGATACGGCACTGTCCTGAGTAGGACTGAGGTGGGGGGAGCGTGAGGGCGGGCGCACAGACTGCTCGGGTGGGTGAGACCCTCAACCCCGCTAACAGTGGGAGCTCGGGTGTAATCACAGGACGGCTGACTCTCCCACCCGCTGGCCGGTGGAACTGGGTGATAGGATGGGCAGGGCGGGAAAGATCCGTGTAAAACGTGGGACTTAATTACAGCGCAAGGATTTCATCACAGAGTCTTTCCGGCTTCCGTCCTTGGCGGGCAGCCTGAAGTGTGAGCGACAAATTGCCTCAAGTAGGTCTGAAGGGCCGCATGCAGAGGGGTAGAGCCGCCTTCCCGCTCAACCCTAACCCCACTGTCGGGGGGCTGCGGAGATGGAGGGGTGCTCACACACTGCCTGCCAGGAGTGGAGGGGGGTGGTCTGCAAGGGCACGCAGGGAGTGCTGAGATCTGGGAGCCCCAGCGGCCAAAACCTGACCGGAAACAGCGTCTTGCTGCGGCAGGCCCAGGCTTCCCTTTTTTGTCTTGTGGTATCAGGGGCACCGCGTGGGAGATCTTGGTTCATGGCACGTTTACCCTGCTTTGTCCTGCTGGAACTGAAAGGCCAGCAGGGGCCTTGCAACCCGCAGTAGCAAGAGTGCTGGGAATAGTTAGGGGAGGAAGGAACATCCCGTTCTGGAAAGCCTCCCCAGGGACCACCAAAGCCTTCTCCCCAGGCCAGGCACCTGGCTTGGATACCATTTCCATTCACCTGGCTGCAGGGACTCATGTCAGGCCTGGAATGACTCTTAGATCCTGAGGTCATTGAGAGAGATGACAACTTACGCCTGAATCGCCAGGACAGCTTAGGCTGTTCTCACCTGTGGCCCTTGAAGTGAGCTTCCATCATCTTTCTCCAGTGTGGCAGGGAAGGGGCTGGTGATCAAAGCTTCTGCTGATTAGGGCTGAGGCCTGTTGCTTGCTTTTCGTGCATTAAAATCCAGAATGGTTCACACCCTCAGGGTACCACAAGGTGCTCACAGGCAAAGCCCGCTTAGAGGTTCGTACCACTCCCCTGTTTAAATTTTCAGTTACTTCCCTATTGACTGAGATGAACAACGAGATTGCAGACCAAGGCCCTGGCAACTTCTCCAGGCTTGTCTCCCTAACCCTCACCTCTCAGGCTTCCAGCCTCACCAGCTGCCTTTCACTCGCTTAGGGTCCTTACACTGCTCCTTCTGCCTGGGGTAACCCTTCCCCACGACTCTGCATGGCTCGCTCCCATCCATCCTTCAGTCTCCCCTCAACATGGCTCCTCCTTTTTCTTTTTGGCCAGGCTGCGCAGTTTGTGGTATCTTAGCTCCCTGGACAGGGATTGAGCCCCGCCCGGCAGTGAAAGCACCGAGTCCTAACCACTGAACGGCCAGGGAATTCCCTCAAATGGTACCTCTTCAAGAAGTTCCCTATCCCCTCTATCTAAATGATGCTCCTCCCGTAGTTCTTTCTCCTAGAATCCTGTTCTTTTTCTTCACGACTCTCACCTCAATCTGTAATCTTGTACATTGTGTTTATTTTGTTTACTGGTTCAAGGTCAGTCTCCCCTTAATACTTAATAGACTGTAAGCCTCATGATGGGAGGAGCCGAGTCTGATCTGTATCACTTTGAATCCAGTATCTGAGAAGTGTCTCCCAATAAATATTTGTTGGTAAAAGAATGAATGAAAGAATGAATGATATTAGCACTCTTCGTTTTAAAGGACAAAGTTAGAACTCAATAAACTTGCAAACATAGGCGTTAGTGACTATTGCTATTAAAAAGGTCATAACCAAAACAAGATTCAGGGAAATACAAATTCCAAGGTTGATTAGGTACTTCTTAAAACTAACTGTCCATTCAACAACTATATATTAAGCTTCTACTATAGACCCTACGCTTCTGGCCAGGAATGCAAATCTGAATAAGATCTGGCTCTCAGCATCAAGGAGCTCACTGCCCAGTGGAGAGGGTGGACATGTAAACAAATGGTTACAATATAATTTGATAAATGCTACAGTAACATGGGTACCTAACTCTCCCTGGAAGTCCTTGCATCCAGGAGCTGAGGTCATTGCTGCAACTAAAAAGATAATGGCAATTTTGTCACCAGGACAGAGCAGAGAGAGGGCATTCCAGGCTGGGGGAACGGCTTGAAGAGGCACTGAGGGGAGAAGGGAGGTGGCTCCCTTGGGGAACTGTCACTGGTTTGGTGTAAATGGAGTGAGGGGGTGGAGGCCAGATCACAGGAGTCCATCACGTAGGCTCTGCTAAGGAGTTTGGATTTTTCTCTTGCTGCCTGTGGGGACTGGGGATCCATTGGATGGTGGTTAGCAATGGAGTGACACCACACCTTCATATTTGTCTACTAAACTTATAACCCTGACATCAGTGTGTACAATGAATGGGGTAAGGGATGTGGAGGGGGGCGGGTCTATTGGCAATAAACCCAGCTAGGAGGCTACTGCTATTGTCCAAGCAGAGATAATAAGAGCATACATTAGAGCAGTGGCATTCATTCATTTCAACCAATAAATTTTTTATGCATTTATGAACCAAGCCCCATGCTGGTGGTAGGATAGGATATTAATAGCCGATGTTTACTGGGTGCTTACTAGGTGCCCTACTCTGTTCTGAGCAATATACAGGCATTAACTGATTTTGTCCTCACCACAGCCCTATGAATCAGGACAATTATCATCCCCATTTTACAAATGGGGAAACTGAAGGAGAAGAAGTTGTGTAATTAACATTTGCTCACACAGCTAGTAAATGACAGAACCAGGATCTGAACTCAGGTAGTTGGGCTTCAGAATCTATGCTCTTAACCGTTATCCTATACTGATAACATGGTAATGAACAAGCTAGACAAGGTCCCTGGTCTTATAGAACTGACATTCTGGCCCTGGAGATGTAGAGAAGACAGATTAGAACAAGGTTTAGATTATGGAATCAGCAAAACATGGTCCCTGCAAAAGAAAGTGATGTCAGGATAATTTCACAGGATCCTGACGTTGTGATTGGTCACAGTTGTACCAGTCACAGAGCTAGGAAATACAGGTTTGGGGTGATAGTATGGTAGAAGGTGGACTTGGAGGGACAGGTTGAGTTCAGTTTGGGGTAAATCGGTGTTGGGTTGTCTATGGGATCTGTAGGTGGAGCATCTAGCAGGCAGTTGAAGTCTTATATCTGAAGAACAGGAGAAACTTTTATATGGAGACAGAGTTGGGAGGCATCAAGATAGAGGTAAGAGTTGAAGTACATAGGTGAAAAACTGTCTAGAAGATAGGCAAAGTCAAGGCCCAAGAAGGAGAATAAGTTCATTAAAGAAAAGATTGATAAATTTAACTACATTAAAATAAGACCTCTGTTCATCAAAAGACATTATTAACAGAGTGAGTGAAAAAAAACGGAAATAAAACTGGAGGAGATGTTTGCAACACATGTAATTGCCAAAGAACGCGTATTCAGATCATATAAAGAAGTCATACAAATCAGTCAGGAAAGACAAAAGAAAAATGGACAAAAGATACGGGCAGATCCCTCACAAAAGAGGAAATCCAAGATAACCAGTAAATCAACAAATGAAAATGTGCCAAATTGCATTAGTAGTATGCTAAATGCAAATGGAAGCTATGATATGTCACATATTACACCTACATCATATGGACCCCAAGTAAAAAGTCTCATAATAACAGGTGTTGGTGATGATATGAAACAACAAAAATTCTCAAACATTGCTAGTGGGAATGAGAATTGGTACAACCATTTGGGAAAAGTTTGGTATTAACTTGGAAAACTGAAGATTCACATGCACTAAGACCCAGAAATTCCATGCCTACAAAGTATGTAACCTGGTATTCTCCATACCAGAATATATACATGCAAATGTTTAAGGCATCATTGTTGTAATATCCCTGCAGTAGACAGTTTCTATAATCGCTCCCAATGATTCCTGCCTCCTGGCATTCTTGCCTTTTTGTAATCCCCTCCTCTTGAGTGTGGGCTGTATCTAGTAACTTGCTTCTAACAAAGAGAATATGGCAAAGGAGATGGGAAGCCAGTTTTGAGACTAGGTTATAAAATAATGTGATTTCTACCTTGATTATACCTTCTCATTGGCCCTCTACCATGTTGCTACCATGTTGCCAGCTGCCCTATAAGGAAGTCCACATGGCAAGGGATTGAGGGAGGCCTCTTGCCAACAGCCAGTGAGGATCTGAAACCATCAGTCCAACAGCCTGTGACAAATAACTCTTGCCAACCACCACTTGAGTGAATTTAGAAGTGAATCCACCCCCAGTCGAGCCTTAAGATGAGACCAGAGCCCCCAGTCAGCCTCTTGACTGCAGGCTTGTGAGAGACCAGAGCCAGTTAGGCCGTGTCTAATGTCCTGGCTTCCAGAAACTGTGACATAATACATGTTGTTGTTTTAAAACACTAAGTTTTGGGGCTGATCTGTTATACAGAAATAGATAACTAATGCAATCACCAAACTGGAAAATCACCCAAACATCCATCAAAAGTAGAATGGATAAACAAACTGCAGAACAATTATGGTCATACAATGGAACGTTAAACAGCATTGAAAACAAGTAAGCTATAACTATATCCACCAATATGGACAAAATGTAAAAACACATGTTGAGTGAAAGAATCAAGACCTAAGAGAAAAGATAAACGTTATTCCATTTATGTAAAATTCAAAATAGGCAAAGCTAAACTATCCTGTTTAGATATACATAAATAGGTGATCAATTATTTTTAAAGATCAAGAAAAGGATGATTGTGGAAGTCAAGGTGACCATAGGGAGGAAGCACCACTGGGAAAGAGCCCCAGTGTTCTTCCAGGGTGGGGACAGTGTTCCGTGTCTTGACCTGGGTGCTGGTCACAGAGGGTTTGCTTTATGATTGTTCATTTCAGCGTGCTGCGATGCCTTATCCACTTTTATGTACGTGTGTTATCTTTCACGTTAAACAACTGTAGAAGAGATAAAGGAAGAAACAAAGAAAGTGGAAAGAAAACTAGGAGGAAAATCGAGAAAGAGAGGAACCAAGGAGGTTGTTGTATGAATTTCAAGCAGGTGGAAATGGTCAACTGTCCTAGAAATCAAATACCAAAAATACATCTTCCCATTGGATGTGACAAATTGGGAATGTGTGTGGCAGAATTCTGAGATGGTCTCCAAGGTTTCCACACCCTGGTGCACCCACCCTATGTACTCCTCTCCCCTTGAGTGTGGGTGAGACCCGTGACTATGATGGGGTGTTTCCGTCTTTGATTAGGTTATGTAAGCCTCCATCTTAGCAGACTGTTGAGAGATTCGCCTGTTGGCCTTGAAGAAGCAAACAGCCTGTTGTGAACAGCCTTATGGAGGGGACCATATGTTTAGGGCCTGAGGGCAGCCTCTAGCAGCTAAGAGTGGTCGCTGGCCACCAGTCAGCAAGAAAACAGGGGTGTCCATCCTATAGCCACAACCCCAAGCTCCAGAAAAGAACATAGCCCAGCTAATGCCTTAATTTCAGCCGTGTTAGACCCTGAGTAGAGAATCCAGCTACATCACTGGACTAGTGACCCATGAGACTGGACTACACCATGCTTGGACTTCTGACCCACAGAAAATGTGAGATAATACATGTGTGTGATTTTAAGCCATTGAGTTATGCGACAATAGAAAACAAACCCAGCAGATCATTGAGGACCTCAGCATAAAGTTGGTCATTGAGAGAAGTCTGCGCAGGTCTTTAAAATAGGATGATGCCATGACTCCCATGCCCCTGTGGTCCCTTTGCTTGAATTCAACAAACTCTCCCTCACCTGACAAACTTGGCTGGAATAGATCATTCCTTCTACCATGTGCTGCCATCATATGCCATCCCTGTTATCGGTGCCACCGTTCTCCCCTTGAATGCAATTTACTGCTGTTCATCACTCTGCCAGGCTGTGAGCTTCAAGAAAGCAGGTCTCTTTGTAGAGTTTCCTTGTCTTCGCCTTTATGTCCCTGGCTCCTTGATCTGGTTATGACACAAGGTGAGTGCTCAATAAATGCTGGCCAAAGGGGTGAAGCAATGAATGGTGAAAACCCATGCTTGCTTCATTATGCTTGTGGGGAGCCAGGTTTTGGGAATGTACAAAGCTGACTTTCTGTGGCAGCTTTGGACTCTGGAGTTCTATGGGACCACCACCATGTCAGGTAATTTGCAAGCCCTGGAGAGGCCCTTATGGGTGACCGTGGTTGTCCCCTCTCTAGGGCCAGTTGCCCATGTGCCGCCGAAAAGGAGCTCACAGAGAGGGCAGCTGGGATGGCCCTGTCTACCGATGGTCTCAGAGATCTGAGCTGCAAAATGTTTCTAAAAGCCCCTTGGCGAGGTCATTTAATAGCTCTTCAGGACGACCAATTATTTGAGGGCCTGAACCAGTTGGAGGGCTCAGGAATACGACAAAGGCTGTGTAATCTCGGTTTTATAACTGAACTTCATAAGAGTCCAATATGGCCAATGCTCTAGGTTAGGAAAGGAAAGAGCTGCTTGTCACACTCTGCTAATGTGAGTTGACATTATCCATCTGGTCTAGTGCTGGGTTTTAGCTTTCTGTTCTTTTGGAAATGTCCCTCACTGGATCTTAATTGCTTCCTTCTTCCCCTCCTTTCCCCCCCTTTCTTCACCTCTTTCCTCCTTTTGCCAAAACAAAGTTTTTTTATTTTCAGAATGCTTATGCAAGTACACCTCTCTCCTTTAGACTATAAGCAATCCAACTCCCTTTGATTCTAGGTAGAATCTGGCTACTTCTTCCTGGATCCTTCTGTTTCTACTCTCCCTACCCCTTCCTCCTCCCAAGTCCCAGTCAAGGTGGAATGCCTTTTACGCTGTTAGTTAGTGAATGCAGTTAGAGTGAGCAGTTCGCCCTCCTGGGATCCACACTTGCATGTCTGAGATCACAGGTTCAAGCATAGCTGCAGGGCTGCTAAGATGGCTTTGCTGGGTTGTGCCTTCTGAAGATTTCCCAGTTGGTCGGCAAAAGGTGGTGGGTCAGAGGGAGGTGTGTGTTGGCAGGGGTGTAGGCACTTTTCTTCTAGCAATGTTTCATTCTGCTGCCTGGCAACACCAATCGTAAGAAAGGGAGATATTCCCCTCCTTGCCATCCTCTTCTGTTTTTGCCAAGAGCATGAATTATTTTCTTTCTCTCCATTTTTATTATCTGTGACCTCCTTGCTGCATTTCAATCAAAGAACATGTCTCTGAGAATCTCGAGGAGGGCCTGGTGAGACCCTACATCACACTCTCTACCAACTCCCAAGGAGCAGTCATAAGGTTAAAATGTGACTCCCTGCAGGGCAAAGGAAAAAGTATAATCAGAGTGTTATGTCCCCGCCGTGGGTTGGAGGGAGCCTCTCCTTTTGGATGAGTTGCCATCAGACTCAGGAGTCTTCCATTATCTGGTTCTGGGGGGAAATCTGCCCACCGTGACCAGAAGCTTCAGGGTTGTGTCCTGTCTTCCTCCCTCATGGCTGGTGAGCATCTGGGGTGGGGGATGGGTGTTGGTGGAAATGAACTTCATGTCCTCACTTCACCCAAACTTGATTCTCCATAATCCGGTTGCAAAATATTCTTAGGTGGTATTGCAATTTTGATTCCTTAAAAAAACTTTGTGGGGACTTGCCTGGTGGTGGAGTGGTTAAGAATCCGCCTGCCAGTTCTGGGGACGTGGGTTCGAGCCATGGTCTGGGAAGATTCCACGTGCTGGGGAGCAACTAAGCCCATGTGCCACAACCACAGAGCCCGCGCTCTAGAGCCTGCGAGCCACAACTACTGAGCCCGTGCTCCGCAACAAGAGAAGCCACCACGATGATGAACCCACGCACCGCATGGGTAGCCCCCGCTCGCCGCAACTAGAGAAAGCCCGCATGCAGCCATGAAGACCCAACGCAGCCAACAAATAAATAAATTAATTTAAAAAAACAAAACAAAACAAAACATTCTGTGGTAAAAAGTTTTGTTTTTAATCCATTTGAACTTGAAGAAACAGTTTGATCTTGTTGATAGCCATCTCCCCCAAGCTGCCTTCTCCCTTTGTTTCTGTGACAGATCAGCGTCACCCCTGATCTTTTTTATCACAGCTCCTCATGTTAGATGAGAAATGTCATCTCTCTTAGCTCAGCTCTCCACTCCTGGCCACTTCCATGACCTGGCCGTCCCTGTGTGCTTCCAGTCACCTAGCTGGGCCATGATGAGGCTGTCTTGCATAACTGCTTCCTCCCACACTTAATAGGCATAAATATCCGTCCAGATTTTCCTTTTGAGATTTCTCTTGCAACCAGTTCTTTACCTCTAGTCCCATCAGCACTGCCCTAGTCCAGGACCTCATCTCTTTGTTCATTCATTCAACACGTATTTATTAAACCTCTACTCAATAGCGACACGGGCTGGAGAGCCTCGGAACCCAGGAGAGCCCAGCTACCCTATTTCCCAGCTCTATGACCTCGGATGCATTTTTCAATCTCTCTAAACCTCAGTTTCTTATCTGTAAAATGGAAAGAGTAATACCTCCCTTATCAGGCTATTGTCAGGATTAAAATAATATACGTCCTGTACATTGCTTAGCAGAAGGCTGGCAGGTTATAGGTGTTCAGTATTTTAGTTGTTCCTATTGCTACATGCCAGCTGCTGTGGGAGCACCGGTTAGGAGGGAAGGAGCCTGACCATTTATAAGAATGAGATGGACATGCACACAGCTAGTCAATCAATGGCTACAGTTGCAGCAAGAGACATCTGTGGGGGATATGTGGGGCCACCTGGGAAGGATCAGGAAAAACCTCAGATGGGAGAAATAGGTGGCCTGATTCTTTTTTTTTTTTTTTTTGGAATTTTATTTTATTTTATTTTTTATGTAGCAGGTTCTTATTAGTTATCTATTTTATACGTATTAGTGTATATATGTCAATCCCAATCTCCCAATTCATCCCACCACCACCCCCTGCTTTCCCCTCTTGGTGTCCATATGTTTGTTCTCTACACCTGTGTCTCTATTTCTACCTTGCCAACCGGTTCGTCTGTACCATTTTTCTAGATTCCACATGTATGGGTTAATATACAATATTTGTTTTTCTCTTTCTGACTTATTTCACTCTGTATGACAGTCTCTAGGTCCATCCACATCTCTACAAATGACCCAATTTCGTTCCTTTTTATGGCTGAGTAATATTCCATTGTGTATATGTACCACGTCTTCTTTATCCATTCATCTGTCGATGGACACTTAGGTTGCTTCCGTGACCTGGCTATTGTAAATAGTGCCGCAATGAACATTGGAGTGCATGTGTCTTTTTGAATGATGGTTTTCTCTGGGATATGCCCAGTAGTAGGATTGCTGGGTCATATGGTAGTTCTATTTTTAGTTTTTTAAGGAACCTCCATACTGTTCTCCATAGTGGCTGTATCAATTTACATTACAGGTGGGTTGATTCTTGAAAGACCACCAGCTGAGTCATGATTGCCAGACTCCACCATGTCAAGCCCAGCATCTCCCACCAGCGGTGGCCCTGACCTCCTGACTGCTCTCAGCTGTATATCTCCTGCTCCCCTTCAAGTCACCCTCCATGAGCAGTCAGCGTGACTTTTTGAAACATAATTCATGGGCATTCCATTACTTAAAACCTTCCAATGGCTTCTCCTTGCACTTGGAGTCCAGTTAAAACTCCTTTGCATGGCCGGCAAGGCCCAGTGTGACTGGCCGTGCCTCCTTCAAGCTCAGCTGCTGTCCCTCTGCCTCTCTCACTGCTGTCCTTTGTGTTCCTCTTCCAGCCTCTGTCCCTGCAGTACCCCCTGCCTGGAATGCCTTGCCCAGGGCCAGCCCCTTCTCACCCTTCAGGCCTCAGCCCAACCTTGAGACCCTGAGTCCTTCCCTGCCCAGCTGGTCTAACACAGAAATCCTTCCTCATGGTCTCCCCCATGCATGTGTGTATATGAATGTACACGTCACCATCCACCCTAAGGCTCACTAAAGTAAACTTCTAACATAAGCAAATATTTCCCTAGAAAGGATTTCTGCAGTTTGGGAAATAGGATTCATTTTTGTCTCGCTTTCTCATTCATGCTCTTCCAAGCTCTCTTTATATATATGGATTTGTATGTGTATGTATAAATGACCCAGTAGAGATCACACTACATATATTTCTCTAAAGAGTAATTAACATAAGAACATTCACATATCTTAGATAGAA
The DNA here is from genome assembly GCF_964270905.1 of Leucopleurus acutus. Lineage (NCBI taxonomy): Eukaryota > Metazoa > Chordata > Mammalia > Artiodactyla > Delphinidae > Leucopleurus > Leucopleurus acutus. Next base: position 21,475,465 of record NC_139143.1, read on the forward strand.
GATGATATGAATAGAGGTTAATGACATAATATTTGCTTCTTGGTGTTGTACTACTTTTTTTTTAACATCTTTATTGGAGTATTATTGGTTTACAATGTGTACTACTTTTTAAACATCAAGAATAAAACCAAAAATTTTGTACCACTCAAGATGTAGAAAAATCAGTATTAAAGTTCCTTATTATTAGGTGGCCATATTAAAAAAATTTTAAATGGAAGGCAAAAAGAGATTCTTCATTTATGAATTCTCCCGGCACAGCCTTGACCATGTTAATTATTTACTATTGCTCATAACTGCTGGAACAGAACAGCAACAGTTATTGTTTTGTTGCCTGTCAAGCCTGGTAGGAAATACCTTCTCAAGTATGGAGGGAGGCATATGGCTCAAACCACACCTCCTGGTGCTAGAAAAGATACAGAAGCAGAAGGGATAGGAAATGAGGGGATTCTGAATGGCCAAGCTTTGCTCTAGGTAGACACATAATCGGATTGGATTACTAAGATAGGGATTCAAATCCAGTAAGAAAGGACCCACAAATGCTCTTATATGTGATTTTACCAGTCTTGTTCTAAATTTAGCTCTCGGTCAAGTGGAACATATGTTCATGTAATTTTTGTTCATAAAAGTTATGTTTTCCATGCCTCTGTATAAGAATATTTTTCTGCTGTTTCCATATATTACAAACAATTTGGATGGGAGTAAAATTCTTGAATCCTTACTTTCTTCATTCAAAACACTCTGGATATAACTTAAAAAAATATTTAGCATTGTTGAGAAGTCTATAACATAAAATCCATTCCTTTGCTTATAATGCAAATAAAAAATTTCTCTTTTCTGTTTTTCTCTTTCTGACTTAGAGAGTGGCATGGACATATATACACTACCAAATGCTATGGGAAGCAGCTGCATAGCACAGGGAGATCAGCTCCGTGCTCTGTGACCACCTAGAGGAGTGGGATAGGGAGGGTGGGAGGGAGGGAGACACAGAGGGAGGAGATATGGGAACATATGTATATGCATAGCTGATTCACTTTGTTATACAGCAGAAACTAACACACCATTGTAAAGCAAATTATACTCCAATAAAGATGTTAAAAAATATATTTCCCTTTTCTGGATGGTGATAGTGATTTCTAGAAATGGGTCAAGTAATTAGTTGTGCCTGGAATCCAGACGATGCTTCTGTACTTTCAGGCAACTTGTCAATTCTGTAACATGTTTTAAAATTATGTCTTTGATTATGTCTTCTATTTGTTCTGATGTCTTTTTAGGAATATTTATTATTCCTATGTCGAATCTCCATTCTCTTTCATTTCTGCTGCTCGGAAAATAAGATTCATTTCTGTCTTATTTTCTCACTCACACCCCCTCAAGTGCTCTCTCTCTCTCTCTGTCTACACACCTGTTATCTTCTTTCTCATAGTTTTCATGCCTTTGTCTTTTCTTCTGCTTTCTGGGTGTGCTTCTCAAAGTTGTCTTCACATGACTGATTTAGCAGATCATAGTGAGCTCTGCTCTTTACTGACACATTGCAACTTTCCGTCAACTTTTTTTTTTTGAAAAACGACCAGACAAAAAAGTTGAAAGAATAACACATAATGATCATCCCATAGGTTCATTGTTAATATTTTGTTTATTTGTAATATATGCATATTTAAAATGCTGACCCATCTGAAAATAAATTGCAGCTATTATAACATGTATCCTTTAAGTACTTCAGCATGGAACTCTTAAAAATAAGGACATTCTAGGGACTTCCCTGGTGGTCCAGTGGGTAAGACTCCATGCTCCCAGTGCAGGGGGCCCGGGTTTGATCCCTGCTCGGGGAGCTAAATCCTGCCTGCATGCTGCAACTAAGGGTCCTCATGCCACAACTAAGACCTGGTGCAGCCAAAAATAAAATAAATAATAAATAAATATTTTAAAAAATAAGGACATTCTAGCAACATGGATGGACCTAGAGATTATCATACTAAGTGAAGTAAGTTAGAAAGACGAATACCACATGATATCACTTATATGTTGAATCTAAAATATGACACAAATGAACTTATCTGCAAAACAGAAACAGACTCACAGACGTAGAGAACAGACTTGTGGTTGTCAAGGGGGACGTGCGGGAGGGAAGGATTGGGAATATGGGATTAGCAGAGGCAAGCTATTATATATAGGATGGATAAACAACAAGGTCTTACTGTATAGCACAGGGAATTATATCCAATCTCCTGTGATAAAGTACGATGGAAAGGAATATGAAAAAGAATGTACATGTTTGTATAACTGAATCACTTTGCTGTATAGCAGAAATTAACACAAGCTTGTAAATCAACTATACTTCAATAAATTGAATTTTTTTAAAAAGTAAGGACATTCTCCTCTATAATCTTAATATTGTATCACATTTTAAAAACTTAGCAATAATTCTCTCATATCTAATATCCAGTCCATTCTCAGATTTCCTCAATTGTCCCCCAAGTGCCCTTTTTCCAAGTCATTACATATTCAAAATGAATACATTGCTTTTTGTTGCTTTACCTCTTTAGCCTCTTAATTTAGAACAGTTCCCCCTCCCCTTAGCACACTGTTTCCTGATATTAACTTGTACACTCTCCCATATTCTGGATTGTCTCATTGTTTCCTTTTGGTGTATTGAGCATGTCTCTCTATCTCTGTATTTGTTATAAAGTGGAAACTTGGTTTAAATGTGTGATTGATTCTGCCTAAATATTTTTGGCAAGAAAATTCGTAGTGACATTATACTCTATATATTGCCCGATGTTCCATTATTCATGATTCTAAGTTTGATCACGTTGTTAAGGTAAGAACAATCTATTGCAAAGACGTGTTTCCCCTTTGAGATTAGCAAGTGGTATGTGGGGTGATATTTGGCAGAAATATGAATTTTAATTCCTCCACCACATGCTTAATTTCCCTGTAATATTTTCTTATCTTCCTTTTTGTATAATAATATCTGCCGTCTTTTCATTTCAGATCGTTTTCTCTTTGCTCTGCATTATGAAGACCATATCTTTTCCTATTCTTTAGAGAATGCCAAGCACTATTTCTCAATTTTCCTTTTGGTGTCTGCAGAAAACCACTTCCAGAGATCTGGGCATTCTCTAAGTCTTCAGGATGACGGTTGCTTTCCCATGGTCCACAGTACATTTTCATAGGTCCCGTCTTGGGTTTTGGTTTACTTCTCAAAGCAGCAGGGACCCACCCAGACCCGGTGTATGTCCACAGAGGCATGTGTAGCTCATTGTAGCATCTACTTGTTTACTTACCTTCCTGTCAAATTTCCTTTCCGGCTTCATCTCTGGGCAACAGGTCAAGGGGCAGAGCTCTCAGCCCAATTCCTATGTCTATGGGGCTGCCGTCACCTCCACTTCACTGGATGGAAATGCCTCCTCTCAGCTCCTCCTGCCTGTGGACAGTGCAAAGTGGAAGTACAGTCTCCAGAGGTCACTGCTACGGGGGCTCTTCTTGACATGTGTCCCCCTTTCCCCCCTCACTTCTCACTGCCTGCATCATTGGCTTTGGAAGTAGAAGTCTATAAACAGATACATAAAGAGAGAGGGGCTAATGAGGGGCTGGGGGGAGAAGGAACACAGTTCTTTGCCTACTTCTAAAAGGAGCTGCTCTGTGGTCTGACTGCCCAGTGTCCTGGTTTGTACAGATTTTGTGTTTTGGACTCAAGGCTAGGCAGTGGGGGAAGAGATGAGGGACCCTCTCTCTATGTTGAGACCGACAGCCTCATATCTCCCTTTGATTAGGCTTCTCAATCCAGTTTTATAAACCTTGTAGTTACTAACCGGGGATAGATTGACTGTTAGACCTAATTTTTAGTGAGTACTCACGCCGCATCTTCAAAATTCCAATGGGAAGTTGGGAAAGTTATGTTGGTAGCTGACATCCAGGTGACCATGGAAACTCTCTGTCGGACTGTCACGACCCTTCGGAGTCCAGCTCTATTTCTTACCCAATTTATTTCCACTCCACCCAGGCCCTTTCCATTCCAGGTGGGATAACATCTCTGTTGTATTTGGAACACCAGGCTCATCCTTGCCTTCATCTAGTTGGTCCCTCTCATCTGGGACCGCTTTCCTCCACCATCTAACCCTTAAGGTACCCTTTACCTCCTCCAAGAATGTTTTCTTGAGGGGTCAGCCCCTCACGGGTCCATCTCTCTCTGAATTCATGGAGCATGCTGTGTCTGAATCAACTCTTTCAGCCCCGATTCTCTTTTCTGTCTACTCTGTCTTTTTTTTTTTAAATTTATTTATTTTTGGCTGCGTTGGGTCTTCGTTGCTGCGCACGGGCTTTCTCTAGTTGTGGCGAGCGGGGGCTACTCTTCATTGTGGTGCATGGACTTCTCACTGCGGTGGCTTCTCTTGTTGTAAAGCATGGGCTCCAGGCGCACAGGCCTCAGTAGTTGTGGCACGCGGGCTCAGTAGTTGTGGCTCGCGGGCTTAGTTGCTCCACAGCACGTAGGATCTTCCCGGGCCAGGGCTCGAACCCATGTTCCCTACATTGGCAGGTGGGTTCTTAACCACTGCGCCACCAGGGAAGCCCTACTCTGTCTTTTTGCTTCATGGCTGTCAGCTTTGTCTGCTGAACTAGCCTGAAGCTCCCTGAGGGCGGGGACTAGGAGCTTCTCTTTATGCCCCTGCCCCCCACCCCAGCATCTCTGCAGGCACTGAAACCCACCCTCCTCAGGCACAGGACTGTGAGACCAGGCGAGTCTCAGTTTTTTTTTTTTTCTTTTTCTTTTTTTTTTGCGGTACGCGGGCCTCTCACTGTTGTGGCCTCTCCCGTTGCGGAGCACAGGCTCCGGACGCACAGGCTCAGCGGCCATGGCTCACGGACCCAGCCGCTCTGCGGCATGTGGGATCTTCCCGGACCGGGGCACGAACCCGTGTCCCCTGCATTGGCAGGCGGACTCTCAACCACTGCGCCACCAGGGAAGCCCCAGAGTCTCAGTTTTTTACAGCTCTGATTTCATTATCTGTCAGGTGAAAAAACAGTGCCTCCTCCCAGGGCTGGTGTGAGTATTCAATGAATTCACGTGCGGACGTGTTTTTTGCTCAGTGCACTCGGAAATATTTGAATCTAAGTCTACATTACTACCTATTCATGTACAGCCTGCCCTGGAAATCGCTATATAAACTAATCACTTCTTTCCCTCTTCCTTTATCCTGTCCTCTCTTTTTCACCTTTGTGCTTCCCACATTCTTTTACTTTCTTCCTTTTTGTTTGTTATTTCATACACTCTCTGCTGCCGCACTGAAATGGTATATTTTTCTGGCTTCCATGGTCTGTTTCCTTGACGTTCTGAACAGTTGGGGTATACAAAAATAATCCAGTCTCTAATAGTCACTGCTACTGAGTGTCTTCTGTCAACAGCCCTCTCCTCTGTCCTCATTCATTCACTCACTCATTCATTCATTTGGTCATTCACTCATCCATCCAAACACTCGTTTATTTACTTGTGGCGACTTTGTAGATGAAAATGAAGAGCTTGGAGCACATGTGCATGCGTGCGTGCATGCATATGAGTGGACACGTGCACGCATGTGCCTGTGTGCGTAATTGCAGCCACCTACTGGTTACCATGACAGATTACAGGATAAAGATAGGAGAAAGAGGACGAGGAAGAGAAGGCAGAGCTCAGCCAGGCACTGCTAAGTGCAAGTAACAGACACGATAACACACTACAAACATATGTTTCTATTACAGTAAAATGTGTTCAGAGTTCCTTTTCATCACGTTAGGGAAATTCCCATTCAACTCTATAACCTTTGGGAAACTCCCCATAATTCACAGGACATTAATATCCCCTGCGTGTCTCAGTTCAGTTGGGTTCACTGAATAGGAACCAGGACTCTGGGGAAGATGGGCCACAGCCAGGTGGGAGCTGGGAGCAAAGGAGAGGTAAGCTTGCTGTTTCCCTGAAAAGTAATTATGCCAACGATCTGCTAACTGCAGCAAGAAACCATTGGGCTGTGATGTAAATTAGAGAGGGTTTGGTGAGGGAGAGAAGCTGGGAAGAGAAAAACTATTAAGCTGTGATGGTTTAAGCACAGAGGACGAGGCTGTTAGGAGAGATTATAAAACACTGGAGAACTGTGAGGGATGGCTAGTCCATGCTGGGTGAAGAGGACCCTCAAGGGACACTTCTTGGAGCCCGAAGTTTTGAGTCAGCTCGGCCACTGGTTAGGCTGACCTGGTCGTGGAAAGGGAGAGGTGGTGACACAGCCCAGGAGGTGCTGGTGCCAGGTGACTTCAGGACACAGAAACTGCAGAGGAGAGAGGAAATATTTCACTAGAGGCACCTCAGGAAGTATGTGAGCAGAGGTGACAATCTGGAGAAAATAGCCCTCCAGAGGTAAACTCAGCACCGTGTTCCTTACTGCATCTCGTTCCAGGAGCTGGCTCATTCTTGCAGCCATCCCAGCTCATCAGCTCTGGATTCACTAGCCCACTCAGGTTCCCTGGGGCCTCTGCTTACCTGGATGGACACAAGGCCTGTCAAGGCTCAGCTACCCCCTTCCCCAGACCTCTCCAAGGCAGACCATGGGAAGACAATCCCCAATGTGGGTGGGATAAGCTCTATGCGCAAAAGAAAAGATCCATCCTGAACAAAGATTCAGAGATGCCTTCATCATGTCCAGACCTGTGGGTGGTCCTCACTGTGCTCCACGTGAACCTTGAGTTTTCTGTCTTGGGAGGCTCCACATTGCCCAGGGACAGAAGGCTTTCTTGGCATGTTAGTTGCTCTGGCCAGAGGAGCTCCATTACCCTGGGCACTGGAGCCCGGTGGAAATCTAGAAAATTGTGCTGTTCAGGACTAGCTCAGTGCGAGGAAGCTGACAATCTTCCCGCTCACTCTCTTCCTCCCCTCCATGCCTTTCCTCTTCATCAGGTTGGCCCTTAGGACTACACACTTTCACCTCCCATCCTTGAGATGTGGCCAAAACAGCTTAGCACATACATATCCTGAAACTCTTGCTACTCCTAGCCAGTAAAAGGAAGCAAGGGATTTCTTAAGCAAGATACAAAACCCAAAAAGCTTAAAAGGAGGAATTGATAAAGGATTTGAGCACATTAAAACAAAAAACTTCAGTTTTCATGTACTTCTACTTCATTATAAATAAGTGAAAACACAACTCAAAGACTGAGATAATATATTAGCAACGTGCATGGCTGACAAAGTTTAGAATTCAAAATATATAAACAAATGCCTACAAACCTATAAGACAAAGACAGACAGCACCATGGAAAATGTACAAAGGATAGGAAGATGCAATTCCTAGGAGAGAAAACTTCAATGGCCAATAAGTTCATGAAAATTTGCTCAACCTCAGTTATAATAAGAAATACAACTAAAAACGAGATACCATTTTATACTGGCTGGAAGAAAAAAGGTTTCTTCTCCAGTCCTGATGTTTCCTTTAAGAAGGAAGATCCCCCCACCATATATCCATCACCTCTAGTCCTACCCTTTCCCCTCCCCATGGAGATGGAATGAGTTACCAGGTTGGGGGGGGCTGTGACCCACATTTTCCTCCTGAATGCAACTTATCTAAAAAAGATCTTCAGGGCTTCCCTGGTGGCGCAGTGGTTGAGAGTCCACCTGCGATGCAGGGGACACGGGTTCGTGCCCCGGTCTGGGAAGATCCCACATGCCGCGGAGCGGCTGGGCCCGTGAGCCATGACCGCTGAGACTGCGCGTCCAGAGCCTGTGCTCCGCAACGGGAGAGGCCGCAACAGTGAGAGGCCCGCGTACAGCAAAAAAAAAAAAAAAAAAAAAAAAAGATCTTCAGTGCAAGGAGTTTTGTTTCTTTCTCCTTCCCTCTTCACCTGGCCCAGAATGATCCAGCCGTCTGGGTAAGCGTAATTACACTGCAGATTCTATCCTGCCATGAGTGGGCTGTTCCAGGCTCAGCAAGTTCTTTTCTGCTCTCGTGCTGACCCCAATTTATTGCTGTTTGATTCTCCATCTGCTGGGTCCTTTGTCTTATTTCTCAGTTGGCCAAGAGCTTGGGCAAGAAAGAGTTAGTTTTATTGGTTGGGCTGCCCCAAAGCCTCTCCATCAATTGGCAGAAATGAAAAACAAAACAAAACAAAAACAAAAGCAAAATAACAATACCAAGTGCTCTCAAGAAAGCAGAGCAGCAGGGCCTCTGTGTGCTGCTGATGAGAGAATAAACGGAAGCAATGTTTTTAGAGAAAAATTGAGCACTACTAAACTTGAAAATATTGATTCCCTAAGGCCCAGCAGTTCTTCTTTTAGGTAGAGACTCTCACCCACATGAACATGAGTATCCATTCAGCAAAGCTGGTAGAAATGAAAAGTTGGGACTCACCTAGATGGTCATCAATTGGCAAAATGAAGAAACAGGTCACGGTATATTTGTACAACGGAGAGCCACACAGCTACATTTATCAATATGCATAAAAAATGTTGAAATGTTGAATGAATAACAGGAAAGTTGCCAGTGGAGACATAGAGTGTGATACCATTTAAATAAACGTTGGAAATTGTACAGAATAACGCTGTATACATATGTGTGGTGATGGTGGTGGGATGTAAGTGCAGTGGGTGTTGTACCAGGCACTGTATGTACATTATTATGTGTCATCAGCCCAATGATCCTGTGAAGTAGGTGTGATTAAGGATGAGAAACTAGGGGACCCATGGCTATAAAGGGGGGCAAGAACAGAACTTGGGTTTATGTCATCCCAGGGCTCACTACCTGCTACTGACTTCAGAAGGGCAGTTGTAGGAGGTAAGAAGATGGGTCAAGGGAAGTCATATGGGCTTCACCCATGATCCTGGGCAGGGGGCCCTGGGTCTTTGTCCTCAGCTCCATCTGGATGGGCTCCTTCTCCTGCCCAGGCATCGGTGCCTTCAGCTTTTTCTCCATCTTCCAGCATCCTGATCCAGGGAGTCCCTAGGGAGCATGATCAGATGAGACTAAAAGACTCAAGATTTGACAATGACCATTTTGGAAAAGGTGAAATGTAGAAAGTAGAGGTTCGTAAAGGAAGGAGAAATAGTGAAAACTTTCCCAGCATTGGATATTGTGTCATTAACAAGCTGCAGTCAAGTGTAATAAAAACTTGAAAAACTGGTTTAATGAATTATGGGTTTTATTTTTCTCTTGATACAAGAAGTTCACAGGTAGGCAGGGTGTGATTCAAAGGCTCAAGGTAATCAGAGTCAAAGTCTCAGCCACTCCTTGGCATTTTCTCCATGGTTGCCCTGTGGTCACCTCCAGGCAGTAACAAAGAGAAAAGTCAAGGTCAAAAGGAGACTCACTCACTGAATCTACCTGCCTTTAGAAAGATGGGAGCCCTCTGTAGAGTCCCACCTGGTGACTTCTAGTTACATCTCATTGGCCAGAACTGGCACTTGTCCATCCTATCTTCAAGGAAATGTAAGTTTTGGGTTTTTTTTTTTTAATTGAATCCTCCAACAAAATTGGAGTTGTGTTAGTAAAGAAGAAAGGGAGTACCAATATTAGATAACTCAAAAGTACTGAAATCCCCCTGATAGGAAAGGAGAAAGAACTTTTACCCTTGAATATCTGGTCCATAAAAGTTGGATTTTTAATTTTAAAAATCCATTTGAATTTTACATTCAGTTCTATATCTGCTTGATTATAAAAGTCAGTGTATAAATTACTTATTGGTTAAAGTACTTAACTGTTTACCCCAGAAAGTTTTAAGTAAATTCATACTCCAGGAAGATGTCTCCTATTGATCCCATTGTTTCTTGCACTCCCAACACACCCTCACACATCCCTGGAGTTGGAGGAAGGGGAACAACCCATTTAAAAAGCACTAGAGTGATAAGGTGGATGCGAGGTGGGACATGAGGTAAGGATTTCAATTTATTCCCTTCTTGGGAACAAATGATGCATCTCTAGAGTTTCTTGTGCAATCCTGGTTGCCTTCCAACCAGTACACGCTGCTCTGAGCTGTTTCTCTCCCCTGACCACACTCTATCCTCCTGTGGCCACCCGTTTAAGTCCTGTGAAGCTCTTTAGGCACCTTTTCTAATTCACTTTTCACACCCACAGTGCCTTAAGTCAGGTTCTCCAGAAGCTGACTCTGAGACAAGGACTTGTGTGTAAGTGATTTATTAAGAAAGTGCTTCCTGGAGGGACTTCCCTGGTTGTTCAGTGGTTAAGAATCTGCCTTCCAATGCAGGGGATGCAGGTTTGATCCCTGGTTGGGGAACTAAGATCCCACGTGCCATGGGACAACTAAGCCCACATGCCACAACTACTGAGCCCACGTGCTCTGGATTCCATGCACCACAACTAGAGAGCCTGTGAGCTGCAACTACTGAGCCCACACACAACTAGAGAGAAGCCTGAATGCCACAACGAAGAGCCTGTGCACCACAACCAAGAGACTGCATGCCTCAACTAAGACCTGACACAGCCAAAAATAAATAAATATTTTTTAAAAAGAAGAAAAAAAGAAAGTGCTCCCTGGAGAAATGAGTAAGTGTTGGGGGAAGAATGGCCAGAAAGGAGAAAATGCCCAGCAGGAGCACTGCTATATATTAATTGTGTCTTCCAACCTCCCTCAAAATTCATATGACGAGGCCCTAATCCCCAATGTGACAGTATTTGGTGGTGGGGCCTTTGGGAGTAACTTGGATTAGATGAGGTCATGAGGATGGGGCCGTCATGATGGTATTAGTGCACTTATAGGAAGGGACCAGAGAGTTTGTTTCTCTCTGTCTCCATCATATGAGGGCACAGCAAGAAAGTGGCCATCTATAAGCCCAGAAGCAGGTTCTCACCAGAAACCTACTATGCTGACACCTTGATCCTGGACTTCCAGCCTCCAGAGCTGGGAGGAATAATTGTTCTTTGAGCCACCCAGTCTGTGCTATTTTGTTATGTCAGCCCAAGCTAAGACAAGCACCTTGAGGCAAAATCTCAACCAGATGGTACAGAAGAGCTCTTGAGGGTAAATGATGTCTCAGAAACTGTCCTGATGGAAGGGTCACAGGAGCGATCTGTTAGAAGCACAGGCACACCTACGTCAGGAAACCAGAGGGAATCCAGACTGAGCACTCACAGTGCCTGCTACACACGGGTGGCCTGGCAGCCCTGTGCTCCCACCCGTGGGCTGCCCCGTCACCCACGGGCTCTGAGGGTGGCAAGGACCCCTTTGTACAGTTTACCCTTGTGGTCTGGGTTAAACTCAGATCCTCGCTCACCAACGTCTGATCGCAAAGAGAATTTGGAAGTCACCCATTTATTCCACTTATTGTCACACAGACAATATTGCAAACTGTTGCCTGAAGGAAAATGAAAACAGAACCGTGAAATTTGATGCAACTCTGTGATCTGTTTGTCGCAGCAGATTTTCCATCTTTCTCAGGCCAACAGCATCATGGTGAGACCCCCATCTGCCTGTGGGACTATAAGGTGCAAAATACCAACTTGGACCTCGGCTTAGTGCAGAAACACCACTGCGTTCCCTTGTCACGTTGGCGCATGAGTTCGAGACGTTTGTGTTCTCAAAGAGCCCAGATGCTACCTACCCTGAGACCACTTCCCCCAAGCTCCCTCCCAGGAACTTTTAAATTCTTAGTCTTTTTCTGACAACTTTCACACTAATTTTGGTTAGTGCTGGCACATCTACATCCTGGGACACATGCAGCCTTAAAGATGTTCTTGGGGATATTTAAGTTGATGATGATGACGATAGAAAGAAAGAAAGGGAGGGAGGGAGTGAAGAAGGAAGGAAGAAAGAAAGAAATTAGTGTGTATTGTACATAAAATTAGTGTGAAACACTTCATATTTTACCCTTTAGAGTTGTCCTTAAGAAAATATAACTACTCTGAAAACAGAGCTGAATGTTCCTGATGAAAGGATTTTTTCCTGTAAGTTATTGACCTTCCTTAGTGTCTGCATGCAGAGGATGCAACCATCTAAATTGCAATAGGAAAGCCTTGTGTCTGCAGCACCGTCATATATAGTAAACAGCATGTCATTGACACCTCAGAAAACTAAAACTTTCTCTCTCTCCTTGCTCTGAAAGAACCAAACATGAACACTATCTAAACGTTGAGGAAATACTCATTAAACACTATTAGATGAAAAAAAATCATGATCCAGTTTGTATAGAAGATCCCAATCTTATAAAAATAACAAAACACTGTACACCTGGGTCTGAAGATATATGCACATATAGAAGTCTGAAAAGGAATGCACAAGTGTACCCCACAGTGTACCCCTCCTTTCATTGTTGGTGCCATCTCCATTCTTGGGGACTCACAGAGGACAGGAAGACCAGAAACACGCAAATGAAAAGCCAAACACGGCCTAGGGAAGTGCTGAGCAGAGAACAGCGGTGCTGGTTGGCAGTGGTTCATGACACTGCTTTTGGTGCCTGTTAGGCCTGGGTTCAAATTCAGACTCTGTCACTTACCAGATGAGACCCTGGGCAAGTGAATTCACTGCTCCAAGTCTCATTTCCTTCATCTTTAAAGTAGGGTTCATAATTCCACCTGACAGTGTTATCTGACCATAAAAGTGGTGATATCAGAAAGTGCTTATCAAAATGACTGGCATAGAGCAAGGGCAAAGAAAATGGGAGTGTTTTTTTTTTAATATCAACTTTGTTGAGGTATAATGTGCACACAGTAAAATGCACTGAGCCCCACAGATTATGTAGCTGTAGCCTATCCTACCATCACCATAGATTAGACTTGCCCTTTGTATAGTTTCATATAAATGAACTCATAAGTACGTGCTTCTTTCACTTGGCCTAATATTTTTTTAATTTTTATTTATTTATTTATTTATTATCATCTTTGGGTGGGGGGGCCGCGTCGGGTCTTAGTTGTGGCACATGGGATCTTCGTTGCGGTGCGCGGGCTTCTCTCTAGTTCTGGTGTGCGGATTTTCTCTCTCTAGTTGCGGTGCGCAGGCTGCAGGGCACGTGGGCTCTGTAGTCTGCAACATGCAGGCTCTCTAGTTGAGGTGCACGAGCTCAGTAGTTGTGGTGCGCAGGCTTATTGCCCCGTGGCATGTAGGGATCTTAGTTCCCCGACCAAGGATTGAACCTGCATCCCCTGCACTGGAAGGCAGATTCTTTACCACTGGACCACCGGGGAAGTCCCTGGCCTAATATTTTTGAGACTCAGTTGTGTTGTTGCATGTATCATTAGTTTAATTCCTAACAGCCCCAAACTGACAACACTTCAAATGTCCATCAGCAGGTGAATGATGAAGAATTATCCGAAGAAAGTTCTGGCTCTTGTCTTCGGCTACTGGGAGGTGATTTTTACGCCCCTGGAATATCCCGCTTCATAGGACTGTCTGGGGACTTGGCCACCCATCAACCTAACAAAGTGATTTATGATGGGTGGGTCTTTGGAACACACTATATCAGTTCTGACCTCTGGGAGGGACTGGAGACTAAAGGTCAGCCGTGTGGCAATATGTGAACAAGCTCCAAAAAAACTCTGGACACCAAAGCATGGATGACCTTACTGAATCGGCAATACTCTGTGCAGTTTGCCACATGTCGGTGCCGGGACATGTGTGTGTGTGTGTGTGTGTGTGTGTGTGTGTGTGTGTGTGTGTAATACATCCCTGAGGACATGGAAGCCTCATGTTTGAAACCCTCCCGGATTTGGGCCTATGTGGCGGAACATTTCGTTGGTTCTAATTTGTAACCCTTTACTATAATAAAAATGTAATTCTAATCTGACACTTTCCTGAGTTCTGTGAGTTGTTCTAGCAAATTAGTGAAACTGTGTGTGGTCATGGGGACTCCCAAATTTGTAGCCAGCTTATCTGAAGTGAGGGTAGCCCTAGGGACCGTCAAACTTGTGGTTGGTGTCTGACCTGAGGGCATCTTATGGGGATGCTTCCCTCAGACTTTGCAGTTTGGCAAACTCATTGCAAATGGATTAAAAAAACTGTGGTAGGTACCATGGAAGAGTACTCAGTGGTTAAAAACAGGAACAAGCTATTGATGCATGGGACAGAGAGATAAATCTCAAAAGCATTGTGCTGAGGGAGTGTGAATTTTAATGCAGCAATTCAGCAACTGACTCAGACAACACATGACCAGGCACCACTCCCCCGGGCTCATTGCACAAGAAATGCCGTGCTTTCACAGGGAGGCTAAATGCTATGGCCTGTGGGTGCGGAGAGCTCTAGTGGGAAGTGAAACGTGGGCAGGGCTGGAAGATAGAGAGGTGTGGAAGCCGAGAGGGCGCTTCCGTCCTACCTAGATGAAAGGTACCCTTGAGGACAAGCCTGGCAGGAACACAGACACTGAGGACTTGAAGGAGATGTGGCAGGAAAGATGGCAGGCTAGGGGTCAATGGGAATTAGGATTCACCTTGTAAGGTGTGGCATTTCTGCAGAGCCCCAGGGATGGGCTGCAGCATGGGTATGGGGTATGACAGTGAGCCTGGGCTTGTGCGGTGGCAGAGCAGGTATGAGGACTGGTTCTGCCTCTCACATTATGTGGCCTCAGGCACATCTCATTACCTCTGACCCCCGCCTTGCCCACTCCTCAGAGGAACTGATCACCCCTGCCCTGCCTCGGAGTGGTTTTGGGCGGTGAGATCACCTACTGGAAAGCATCTTGGAGCTGCCATGAGCTATTTGAGGGAAAGAGATCGTGTCCTTGTTTTTGCAACACTCCCTCAATGCCTTCCCACAGACATTTGGCCACCACTGCAAGTGATACTTATTACAAGGTAAGCACATGGGTGTGAAAACATAGGTAATTTTAAAAGACTCAGCATCCACTCCAAGCCAGTTGGGGGCTACACATTTAAATGCATGATCTGTAAACCTCTCCAAAATATTCTTAGCTGGAAATTAGTATCCTCATCTTATGGGTGAGGAAACAGGCTCAGAGAGAGGAGGAAGTTGCCCGAGGCAGATTTCAAAGCCCAGATTGTCTGCTCATCAGCCCTGCTCCCCCTGCCCACCCTGAACCCACAGCGCAGCCCTTGGACTCCAAAGGCCAGGCCCAGGACATTTAGGGATGTGTTGGCTGCAGACATCCCTGCGGTGCACATTGCAGGTCTGAGTCGTCCCACAGTGCTCCAGAGAGCTCTCGTGTGTACAGACATCCCTCTGCCTTTAGAATCTGGTTTTCCAAAATTATGATAATGGCAACTTCTAACACTCAGGGCATGCGGCTCAGCTTTATATGTTCAGTACCTCGATCCCCACTGTCATTGCCTGTTTTACAAAAGGTGGGCGGGGTGACGTTGCTTGCCCAAGGTCATACAGCTAGCAAGTAGCAGAGCTGGGACTTGAACACAACTTGACCCCCAAACCTCCAATGATGTCAACCACTGTGTTTCGGGGATTTAAGGAAGAAGAAACTGCGAAGGAAGAGAGAAGGCTGGTGCTCAATTCTGAGGATATCCTGAATGCTCTCAAGGAAGGCCAAGAATAAAGGAAGAGAAACATAGACAAATAGAGCCGGGCACCGACCAAGCCAGAATGTACAACGCAACCAAGATTCCCCCCGAAAAGTGTTCTATTTTCAAAATGACCACACGTTAAAAATGGCTCCTGCAGACAAGGAACAGAAAGGCCAACCCTTGCTGCTCCCTCGGAATTGCAGTTCCTCAGAGCTGCCACCCAGCACAACCACCAGAACCAGGTCTTGCTGTGGATCACCCAGGCAGGTGGATTTTTCATAAAGACTTTGTTTTTGATCTAGAGGAAAATAAAATTATTCTCAGGGGCTCTGACAGCTTAGTGAACCAGGAAAGACTCACCAGCCCCCCTGTCTCACGTGCCTGGCGGGGTCGCTGGGAACCTGCAAGCCAGGGGAGGGGATTGGAGAAAAGGGCGAGTGGCTGGAGAGAAGAGAGAGGCTTTATAAATAACTCTGTCCTCCCTCCGCCTTGAAATCACAGCACCGTGACAGGTTGTGAAATTAAATGAAGAGCAGGCAGGGCCCTGGAGAAGCTAAAGCATCAGTGAGGAGAGAGGGTGCAGGAGGGTGATAAGCTAGAGAAGCAGATTAATGATAACGCAGGTAAACAGGTGGCCCGTGAGAGGAGTCAAAAAGCCCTGGGTTGTGCACTCATCTGTGTGTGTGTACTTGTGTGTGAGAAAGATACATACACACACACAAGGAGGGAGGGGGAGAGAGAGAGAAGCCCATGAAATCCATTTGTATTTCAGCCCTCCCTCCCTTTTAACCTAATTAAAAGGGTCCTCCTCCCCTACATGGAGGTCTGTGTGGACCCCCACATTGTCCCTGCCAGTCCATCTCTACCCTCATCCCCAAAGGTCACTATAAACTACTTTGCAGTGAAGGTATCTTTAAAATTTAACACCCTGTACCCCACTGACCAGGAGTGGAGGGATGATTAGGCAACCTGGTCCCAAAGAAGGGATGCCAGAAATGACTAAACTAGGTCTTCCAGAAAGAGAGACATCCCCCTGCCACAGACCCCAGTCACCTCTCACTGACCTGCATCAGGAAGTTGGGAAGATGTGCCTCAAATCTGCTCCCTGAGTTGTACCCCTGAGGCAGGGAGCCCACTTCCCAAAGGCCTGGAGTACAGAATATTGTTTGAGGGATGGGTGCCCTTTCTCTCAGTGAGGTTAAGCATTTCCTTCCCCAGATTTACTCAGTGGCTGTTTCTTATATTTCCACTTCCTTGAAAGTCTGCTTCCTTGCTGAAGCATCTCAGACCTTCATGGTCCCTCTCCCCTGGGCCCTCTTACCCCCAGGAGCCTCTCTGGTCTGAGGATGACCCTAGGGACTACTATGCTATAGATTGCATTGTGTCCCCTGAAATTCACATGCTGAAGCCCTAACCTCCAATTTGATGGAATCTGGTAGTAAGGCCTTTGGGAGATAACTGGGATTAGGCAAGGTCATGAGGGTGGAGTCCTCATAATACGGTTAGTGGCTCTATAAGAAAAGGAAGAGAGAGAGTTTGTTGTTTCTCTACCATGTTAGGACACAATGAGAAGGTGGCCATCTGAAAGCCAAGAAGAGAGCCCTTACCAAGAACTGAATGGGCCGGCACCTTGATCTTGGACTTCCCAGCCTCCAGAACTGTGAGAAATAGTGTCTGATGTTTAAGCTACTTAGTCTCTCGTATTTTGTTATAGCAGAACAAGCAGACTAATGCATACTACAAATAATTCTCAAGCCCTTTCAAGTTTATATAGCATTTATTGACCCTGGTACTAGAAAAAGTTGAAGTCTGAGAGGCTGTCCAGTTTGCAGGGACTTGTGGTCTGTTTGATAATACAAGACTCACCACGAGGCAGATAGACATATATAATAAGGTCTCTGAGCAGAAGCAGCTCAGTGTCGATCAGCATAGTCTGAGCATATCTGGCTCAAGGAAAACCATTACCAAATATACACACTCTCACCCATACAAACACACTTTTTCCCCTCAAATCCTTGGTAGCTAAGCTGTGTGACCACATGGGATGAAGTCAAGAGACGTCTGCAGCCTGAGTAGGTTTCTCCAAGAGCTCTCAGTGTGACCTTGACAAATGGCATCCCGTGAGTTAAGCTCACAAACTAAACCAGTGGCTCCTGCCCCACTGGCCACCATAGCCGCATGGGAAAGACATGCCTGGCCATGGACCTTTCTATCAATTTGGTTCAGATTGAGCCCAGCCTCTTTCTTTGGATGGTTTTGTCTTCTTGCTCGCGGCCTTTTTTGGTTTGTTCAAATATTTGCCGTATATTTTTTCCTACTCTGACTGGGGGCAGAGTCTTGTTAGCTTAAGAATAATCCTTGAATGAGATTGTCCTCCACAGTCCCTTCTAGAGATGGGAATTTCCTCCAAAGCCCTGGGATTGAGGTTTTCGCCATCTCATCTAGGACTCTCTGACAGAGAGAGGCTTCATGTTAAGTTCAGCTTTTCCTTCATATGAGGGGATAGTTGTTGCAGACTTATGGAAAGCTATTCCAGAACACATGCTACCCACTCCCAGAAATCTGCCTGAGCTACCCAGTTTCAGTCAGAGTCCATTTACACAATGCTGAGAGTTCTCCACACATAGAGAACTTTAACATCCCCAGGTACATAGCTCTGCAAGGAGAACATGCAAATTATGGCTTAAAGCCTGCCTCTATTTTTGCACAGTGCCTACCAATGTGGCTTTACCTTTTAGCTAGGGCAAAGTAGCTACTACTTCTTTTATGCAGAATCTATGCCCTGCATGAATTTGTTTCCTGAGACTGTTAGAAAAATAAAGAAAAATAAAGACCATGAGCCACTTGGTTTCCCTTCATATACCCAGCAGGCATGATAGCATTAGATGTGGAGTGTTTAAACATCAGGTTACTTAGAGCATCGCTTTGAGCAGGAATGAATAAGTTAAAGCAAGACAGAAAAAGGGTGCAGTCAATCAGGTAGTCTGGAAGATGCTAAGCTTGTGCTGGAGATTTTATCATCAAGACTTTGCAATCAAGGTTTTACAACAATCAGAGAATCCACACGGTTGAGGAGGAAGTATAAGAAGTCAGTCAGAACATCAAAGGGTGCAGTGTGGAAGGCATAAAGTACCACACACCAGCGGACAAGAGGAAAAATTAGTTACAGAGATTGATCATTAGGAAGGTACAATTGTAGGATAATATGAGCTGAGGATGCCTAGAGAGGCCATGGGATGTCTGTGGGCCCTAAGGTGCAGGTGGATTCATGCAGTTCTCAGCAAGCCCAGCCTGGCCCCATGTGTCTGAGAGGTGAAAGTGAATGAAGTAAGGTAGAAAGATGGTTGGGTTTTAAATCGTTGCCTAGTGGTTCTGCTAAATTTGATCAACTCCTCCTCAGTCTTAAAATGAAAAAAAGAAAGGTGGTGGTGGGATAGAAAAGAGAGCATAGAAAAAAGAAGAATGCAGAGCAGGAGAAGGAGAGAAGAATGAGACAAGGATAGAAGAATGCAAAGGAGGATAAAGTGGGGGATAAATGAAAATTATGGTCTCAGAGACAATATTAAAATGACTGCAGTGTGTGTCTGTGTGTGTAGGCATGTGTGTGCGTGTGTGTGTGTTTACTTCTGTTTCTGGGAAGATGTAATAGACATATGTTTTCCTTTTCCTCCTGTTAAGAACAACTAGAAACTCTGGACAATTTACATAAAATGAACATGAGAAGACTCTGAAATGTAGAGAGAAAAAAGTAGATGAGTTAGGGACTGTGGGATCTAAAGAATGACACAGTAGTGGGATTCCTGGGAGTCTTTTTGGCTCACATATCCCAGACCAGGATAGAAGCCAGCAACAGGTGCAGACAAAACAAAGAAACAAACAAAAACAAGAAAAGCCTGCTCTCTCTAGCTAAGGAATGAGGAAAAAGGCAGACTAGCAAGACACAAAACTTTTAGACAATAACCATTTTACTCCAAACACTTCAGACAAAAAAAACCTGCCAACAAAATCCTAGTGGGGAGCATAGACTTCTACCCTCATGAGACTATAATCAGTTACCCCAACACCCCTGCCAAAGTGGTGTCAGAAAAAGTCAAGTAGAGAGCCAGGAGATCACCTCTGACAGCTGGTTACAAGGACTCCCTGACCCCTGACTGAAGTGTTAGTAGAAATCACATGAAAATCTGGAACTCTAACCTTCACCCAGCAATAATGAGGGGCCCTTCCCTCTGGTGTCAGTGGGGGCTGAGTGAAGAACCTTGACTTCTACCCCACCTGGCAGTAAGAAGGCAGTGCCTTTCATCTCCCTTTCCAGATCGGTGGTGCAGAGAGCAAGTTAAAACAGGAGGTTTAAATAAGATTCAGAGTTTCATAACATAATACAGAAATGTCCAGCTTTCAATCAAAAATCACTTGTCATATCAAGAACCAGGAAGATGTCAAACTGAATGAAAAAAGACAAGAGATGTCAAAACCAAGATGATAGAGATGTTACAATTATCTGGCAAAGATTTTAAGCAGCAATAATAAAAATGCTTCAGTGAACGATTAGGAACACACTTGAAATGAATGAAAAAATAGAAAATTTCAGCAAAGAAATAGAAGATATAAAGAAATAAATTGAAATGTTGGAACTGAAAAATACCATAATCAAAATGAAAAACTCAGTGGATGGTCGAGTAGAATGGAGGAGACAGAGGAAAGACAGAGGAAGATAAAATATTAGAAATTACATAATCTGAACAACAGAGAGAAATGGACTGTAAAAAAAAAAATTGACTAGAGCTTCAGAAACCTAATATTCATGTCATTGGAGTCCCAGAAGGAGAGGAGAAAGAGGAGGAACTGAAAATGTACTTGAAAAAGCAATGACTGAAAACTTCCAAAATCTGGCAAGTGACATAAATTTACAGATTCAAGAAACTGAATGAATTCCAAACAGGATAAAACCAAAGAAATTCATGCCTAGAAACATAATTATACTTCAGAAAACTAGAGACAAAGAAAAATGTTGAAAGCAGCTAGTGAAAGCTGCCACTTTACCTCGAGGGGGTAAAGCAATTCAAATGACAGCAGATTTCTCATCAGAAACTATGGTAATTTGAAGGAAATGGGATGATATTTTTCACGTGCTCAAAGAAAAGAACTGTCAACCCAGAATCCTATACCTTGCAAAAATATCCTTCAGGAATGAAGGAGAAATCAAGACATCTTCAGATGAAGAAAAAATAAGAATTTGTCCTGGCAGACCTACCTTATAGGAATGGCTAAAGGAAGAAAGAGAAACCTTGGAACATCAGGAAGGAATTATTGGTACAATAGGCTTTCCTTCTCTTCTTGAGTTTTTAAAATTATGTTTGACAATTGAAGCAAGATAACATTGTCTGACATGGTTCAAAATGTATGTAGAGAAAATCTGTGAGACAATTATATTATAAATGGGAGAAGATGAAGGGACATAGAGGGAAGTAAAATTTCTACACATCACTCGAGTCGATAAAATGAAAACATCCTTAGACTGTTAAGGTACAGATATATAATACAAGACCTAGAGTAACCACTAAAAAAGCTATATAATAGATGCATTCAAAAACACTATGGATAATGCAAAATGGAAGACTAAAAATATTCAATTAACCCACAGAATGCAGGAAAGGAAAAGAGAAATGAAAAACAGAAAAAACAGAAAACAAAAAAATAAAATGGCAGACTTAAGCCCTAACGTATCTACATTAAGTATAAATAGCCTAAATATACCAATTAAAAGACAAAGACTGGTGCAGTGAATTAAAAAATATTACCTATTACCCAGCTCTATGCTGTTCAC
Source organism: Leucopleurus acutus (assembly GCF_964270905.1). Classification (NCBI taxonomy): domain Eukaryota; kingdom Metazoa; phylum Chordata; class Mammalia; order Artiodactyla; family Delphinidae; genus Leucopleurus; species Leucopleurus acutus. Next base: position 21,496,720 of record NC_139143.1, read on the forward strand.
AAGAAACTCATATCAGATATAACAATATAACAGGTTGAAAGTAAAAGGATGGAAAAAATATATCATGCAAATATTAATCAAAAGGAAGCAGGAGTGGCTATATTAATCTCAGATAAAGTAGACTTGAGAGCAAAGAAAATCACTGGAGACAGAGAGATATTAAATAATAATAATAGGGTCGTCACATTTAAGAGATAGAGCAATCCTAAATGTAAATCCATCAAACATCAGAGCTGCAAATATATGAGGCAAAAACTGAAAGAATTGGAAGGAGAAAGACACAAATCCCCAATACTAGTTGAAGACCAACAGCTCTCTCTCAACAATTGATAGAACTAGACAGAAATCAGCAAGGATATAGAAGAACTCAGCAATACTATCAATTTATAAGATTTAGCGGGCGTTGTAGAACACTCCACCTTTCAACAGCACAAAACACATTCTTTTCAAGATAGGCCATAAAACAAACCCTGGCAAATTTAAAAGAATTTAAACCATAAAGTATGTTCCTGACCACAATGGAATTAAAGCAGAAATCAGGAACAGAAAGATAAGATACAAGTCTCCAAATATTTGAAAACTTAATAACACACTTGTAAATCATTGATGGGTCAAGGAAGAAGTCTCGAGGGAAATTTTAAAAATATATTGAACTGAATGAAAATGAAAATACAACATATCAATTGTAGGATACAGCTAGAGCAGGCTAAGGGGATATTTATAGCATTTAAGTATTTATATTAAAAAGGAGGAAAGTCTCAAATCAATGATCCAAGTTCCATCTCCAGCCGATGACCTGAAAAATAGTAGAAAAGCCACATGTGAGTTCCCTCCTGGTCCTTTCCCATGGTAAGTCCCTTGTGCTTCTCTCCTCTTGAAAAACAAAGTGTGGCTGAATCTGGGATGTTCCTGAAGAGCGAGGGTAAAGACCACATCTGTCCTGTTCTAGCTTCCGTGTCTAGAACAATGTCCAGCACAACATGTGTGCTTAATAAATATTTGTTAAGAAGATGGATGGGTGATTGGGTGGAAAGGGAATAGCTGTCAATCCTGAGAGCAGGCAGTATTGGGGTAGGGGAGGGATGAAAAAGACAAGACAAGGAGAAAAAGAAGGAGAAGGGGGAGGAAGGGGCAAAAGCAGGAACCTCCCGTTGCGTGTGTGTGGCGCTGGCTTGCAGACACCCTGCCTTGTGGGTAGGGCAGCTCCTCCATGCCTTAGCGCCCCCGTGGCCTTTGTGGCTCCCTTACACACTTGCTCTTCAGGGTCTCTGGGCGCCCCCTTGCTCATCCTCGTACCCACACAGCTCCAGCACAGCGCAGACGTCAGGGCTGTCGGAGGCATTGAACCGCTGTTTTAAACCACGGAGACCTTGCCTATTGCGGACAAACTGCAGATGGGGAGGCGGAAGTAGAGGGCTGCTTCCCGAGGATCTCTGCGGGATAGGGGTGCTCTCTACACACCTCCCTTGTCACCTCCTTCCCTGAGGGGAGTAGATAACTGGTGGAACACGTAGTGGAGGAGGGAAAAAACAGGAAAGATGCTGGTTTGGGTGGACCTGCTGATTTGGGGGACTGAGAACCACTAATAGCCTAGCAGGGCGGGGGATGGGCAAGAGATGCACGGGCTGGGGGACTGGGGGGGCGCCTACGTGCAGTAGAGTCAGAAAACCCCAGACCACATGTTGATTGTGTGCATCCAAGAGTGGCCTTTGAGTGTTGGACATGTGTCCCCAGCAGGCAGGGCCATGACCCTCTTTCCCCATGTGGCAAGTTAGGCAATGGACCCTAAGGCACCCATGGGGCTTCAGTAGGAAGATGGGGATAGGGTAAGACAACATCATCTCTCTCTGCCTGGGGTGACTCGAGGGCACGCCTCCTGGCAGCTGCGCATGGACTAAAGAATTTGCAAGGTTCCTGCTTACCGTGGGATTCTGACTTATTTCCACAGCTCTCCCGGGCAGTAAGAAAAGTAAGAAAGTAAGTAATTTATTTAGCAACATGACAGCACAGGATGGCAAGCGTGCCAGCTGCAAAGATACCAGGTTTTGTCCCATCTCTGGCACACGGTGCCCTGGCCTCCCTTTGCTACATTGCACCTCTTGCTCAGGTGCCTCTCCCCTCACCTTCCACCTGCCCCTCCCCTGGATTAGAGAGACCGCTGTGTGAATTGCCTTTGGGCTACTGAGCCCCACAGCCAGCAATTGTTTGGTGTGTCTAAAATGCTCAGGGAGTATAGGCTGCAGGGCTGCTGTGGAGTTCTCTCCTTGAGATGGCAGGATTGGGTGTTTCCAAAATGATCCTAGTTTCCCATTGTTCTAAACTTTCTAACCACAAAAAAATTTATGAGTTTCATACTGTCACAGAGAAAATAGAAGTATGATTTATGCCGCACAGTTTATGGACCCAATTTCATAGCTATTTGGTAGTTCTAGCCTATATCTGACAGGTACATATTATTTTTTTCCCCTAAGAAGTTGTTGAGCGTAGATAGAAACTGCTTAAACATGATAAAGACTATTTACTAAAGACCAAGATCAAACATTTTACTAAATGGAAAAAATGCTGAAGTCATTTCTGTTAATTCAAGAACAAGATATAGTGTCTGCTGTCGTCACTATTGATCAACACAGGTTTGGAGGTTTTAACTAATAGAGTAAGACAGGAAAATGAACTGAGTGGAATAAATATTGAAAAAGGAGAGGAGATATCTTTATTTATAGATGATAGAGAGTATACCTAGACAACTTAATAGATTTTAATAAAATAATAGTCAAATGAATAAGAGAATTTAGTGAAGTAAATGGATAAATATATAAAGTTTTGATCTGTGATAGCAATAAACATTTGGGAAGGGAAATGGAACAAAGTCCATTCATAGCAGCAACAAAACGATAGCATTTCTAAGGGCATATTAACAAGAAAAAGTATGCCACTTATACAAATAGAATGAATATAATTGTATTGAAGGACATAAAACAATACTTCCACAAATGGAGATGTACAAGACATGTTTCTGGGTGGAAAGACTTAATATCATAAACATGCCGGTGCTTAGGAAGCAAATATATAAACTTAAGACATTAATATCAATATATACCTTTAATGCAGTTGTAATTAGAATCCTAATTCTAAGAACTGGATAGAGTAGTTTTAAATTTTATATGGATAAAATCATTTTACATTTGAAATGTGCAGCGAAAAACAGGGAAGAAAATTACAAATGCGGGGGGAGCAGCTTTAGTTAACGTTAAAACTGAGACTAAAGCTGTCAGTATCTAAACGGCATGATACTGGCACAGGAGCCGACCAGAATAACAAGGAAAGAGTTTAGAAAGCCCAGAAATAGATGCAGGTAGATCAAGAAAACTAAAATATGATGGTGGCATTTCCAGTCAGAGGGAAAGGGTGGTATATTTAATGAATTATACTTTCATTGGTCATCCAACTTTAAGAAAAACCAAGGGAGAACCTACCTTAACCATATATGAAAACAAATTCTAGATGAATTAAATATTTGTGTCAAAATAAAACATTAATATATTAGAATAGGATTTAGGGACATATTTATAAAAACTTGGATGAGGCAACACTTCTTAAAGAAGGCAGGAATCTCAGAATCCATCAAAGAAAGGGTAGAGACATATTGACTATTTACAAATTGAACATTTTATATGACAAGAGAAATCCAGAAACAAAATCAAAGAGCGAACAAATGATTAGGAAATATATTTCCGTTGGCTTGACAGATGAGATATAGATTGATAAATAGATAGATGAAGGGTTAATATCTCTTGTGTTGGGTGCCTATAAATTAATTATATTTTTAAAAGTTAAATAAAAAACACAGTAAGAAGATGGTGAGGGAATATGAGCCGCCAGTTTGCAGAAGAGGGAACCCAAGAATCCTGTAAATGTGAAAAGAGCGCAAACTCACTAGCTGTCAGAGAACAGATTAAACAAATGAGGGAATGGGGCCACCTAAAGTTTTAGGGTGACCAACTTGTCCCAGTTTGCCTGGGACTCTCCCAGTTTCGAAACCCCTCAGTCCTGGGCAAATTGGGATGGTTGCTCTGAGAGAAGGAAGAAAAACCTGGAGAGAGAGTTTGAGCTTGGACTGGACCAAACGTTTACCCAGTGAGATCAAGTTAACTCAGACAGGAAGAGAAAAACCCGTTTTCTCTGTGCTTCATCATTGCCTGCTTCCCAGTCTCCACCAGCACTTGGTGGTTTGTAATATCCTGGCTGTGTCCGGTCCCCTGGCAGACATGAATCCACTTTGAGTTATGGGGGCTGGAGAGGCCAAGATGCAAGAGATTGGAGAGTGTAATGAACTGAATGTTTGTGTGCCCCTAAAATTCATCTGTCGAAGCCCTAATCCCTAATGTGATGCTATTTGGAGGTGGGTCCTTTGGAAGGTGATTAGGGTTAAAAGAAGCCATGAAAGTGGGGCTTTCCTGATGGGGTCCTTTATAGGGTCCTTATAAAAAGAGATACCTGGGGGCTTCCCTCATGGCGCAGTGGTTGAGAGTCTGCCTGCCGATGCAGGGGACACGGGTTCGTGCCCCAGTCCGGGAAGATCCCACATGCCACGGAGCGGCTGGGCCCGTGAGCCATGGCCGCTGAGCCTGCGCGTCTGGAGCCTGTGCTCCACAACGGGAGAGGCCACAACAGTGAGAGGCCCACGTACCGCAAAAAAAAAAAAAAAAAAAAAAAAAAATGTGTTAAAAAGAGATACCTGAGCTCTCTTTCTTTCTCTACGATGTGAGGACACAGCAAGCCAGAGGTGGCCACCTGCGAGCCAGAAAGAGGGCCCTCACCAGAACCCGACTATGCTGGTACCCTGATCTCGGACATCCAGCCTCCAGAACCGTGAGTATAAAACTGTCTGTTGTTTAAGCCACCCAGTCTATGGCATTTTGTTATGGCAGCCCAGCGGGCTGAAAGACAGTGGGGAGAGGAAGTTGGGGAAATCACCTCCAGATCCAAAGGAAGCATTGACCATTTAGATGCCTGGACGCACAGTACCAGCCACACCTGGGAACTTGTTAGAAAAGCAGATTCCTGGGCCTCACTCAGACCTCAGAATCAGAAATTCCGGGGTTGGGGCCCAGCATTCTGCATTTGAACAGGCTGCCATGTGACTGCAGTGCGCACTCATGTTGGAAAACCGCTTGTTTAGACTCTACCTGGGAAGTGCCAAGTGTGCCTCCCCAGCTCCACAGTCTCTGGGGACTGAAACGCTAGGCTGCAGGGTTGACTATGCCCTGATGTTGCAGGGCCTGGAGGACACAGCAGCCTGCTTCTTAGAGACAAGGTGGCACAGAACATTTGCAATTAACAGGCAGGCAGGAAACGTACAAGCCATCTGCCAGCCTCACCGCTCAAAGGCTAATGAAGGTGTATGGGAGGGGTAGTGACAGAGAGTTCCAGCCTGGATCAGCTCCTCCCCCATCTCTGGGGTCCCTCCCTCCCTCACATTCTGAAGTGGTTAGAAGTTAGGATCCAACATAGGAATTTCAAGGAAACTCAATTCAACCCATCAGAGCGGATGATGATGTAAACCAGGCATCTGGTTCTACACTTTACTTCTTTACCTCAGGTCATCTGCTGCAACCTTGTGAGAAAAGTACTGTGTTTTTTTTCTAACTCTTTATTATAAAAAAAAATTTTAGGCAAACAGCAAGCTGAAAGAATTTTACAGCGAGCACCCCTAGATTGCATACGCCTACCACCTAGATGCTACCATTGACATTTCGTTATATTTGCTTTGTCACATAATCTGTCCATCTATACACCCTTCTAGCCACCCATGAATCTGCTTTATTTTTAGATGCATTTAAGAATAAATTGTAAACGTCAGTACACTTCCCCCTAAATTGGGCATGCAATCACTAATTAGAGTTCAATAATTTTTTAACAGATTTTTCTTTTAAGGCAAAATGTACTTACAATGAAATGCTCAAGGCAGATTTCTTGAGTTGAAACCCAGTGTGTAATCCAAACCCCTATCAAGATACAGACCATTACCATCATCCCAGCAATTTCCCTCATGTCCTCTCAGTCAGCCCCTGCCCCCCAACCCCCAGGGGTAACAACTGTTCTGATTTTTCCACCATAGGTTAGTTCTGCCTATTCTAGAATTTCATATAAATGGAATCATACAGAACACACTCTTTCATTTAAGACTCCTTCCACTGAGCCAGTTTTCAAGGCTCATCCGTGTTGAGTGAATGATGTGTGTGTCAGTAGTTCATTCCTTTTTATTACAGAGAAGTAGTTGCCATGTGGCTGTACCACGCTCCGCTCCAGAGGCCCCTGGCTTGTTTCCAGTATTTGGCCGCTCAGGATAATCATGGATTCACACCTGCATTTTACAGATGAGGAGTGATGCTCAGGCCGTTCACGTGACTTGCTGAAGGTCACATAGCTGTGAGGGGAGGAACCAAGATCTGAACTCAGCCACGTCTGTCTGATGCCAGAGCCCAACGAGTTTTTTTTAAATTATTATTATACTGTGATGTCCTCTTTGGCTTTCCCTGGCCTGGGTAGCTTAGGAAATAAAGTATACCCCGGTGTGTGTGCTTCTGCATCAGGGTCAGGCAGTCTGCAGAGAGGCTGTGAATCCTGCTTTGCCCTTTACCAGCTGGGTGACCTTGACTGAACCTGCCTCTGCCTCTACTTTCCCATCTGTAAAATAGGGCAGTAACAGGAGGCCTTCACTGGGTTGCTGTGAGGATTAAATGAGCTAATATATGTGAAGCCCTGGGGCCGTTCTAGGCATATGGTGAGTGCCATGTCAACGGTTTCTGTTACTAATGTGAAAGGAATCTATCTGGCATTGTCTCTAGGCCGGAACCCTGTGCTAAAGGATGAGCGACACATTGCATCAGACTCCTCTTGTCCACACCTCGCATCCTCTGGACACACATTTTCCTCCAGCCACTGGTGAGGTCATCAGCTTCACGCAGGCGTACCTGTCAGCATCTCTCGCAGGAACCTGCCTGGCACTCACAGTGGGAAACCTGAATAAGTGAGGGTGTGAACAACCCATGGAGCAACTCTAGACCAGCCGGGCACAGGAGCCAGTTCCGTCACTGGGATTCCCAGGCACGTTCTCTTGCGCGTCTCAGAGGGTCCCAGTGGGACCGAGTTCCAGGTGCCCCGAGCAGTGACATCTCAAGAACGTAGCCTGCATCACCTTTCCTTCCTTCTCTGCTTCACTCTTCCCAAGTCCCCACTCCTGTTTGTTTGCAGGTAGGTGATTCAAGGAGGTGATGCCAAGGCATCATTTCCCCCAAATTAACCACCTGCAAACAAGCCCTTGTTTCAGGCTCTGCTTTTCAGGGAGAAGCTGGGCTGAGAAAGCTTACGTTGCTCACAGACTGGCAGGGAAGGCAGGTGAAGCCAGTGGCGCGTCCATACGTTAGAGGTGGCGTCCGGGAGCCTGTTGCTCTGCGGCCAGAGCGCCCTGGACACAACTGACATGGGGCAGAGGACGTGGCCTGGCCAGTGCATCCTGGAAGTGAGGCTCGAGGGGGCTTCGTGCCATCTTCTCTTCCACCTTCTTCAGTCCCAGGGGCATTCTGAGGCTGGCGTGCGGCATCCAGGTGTCAGGAAGCATCTGATTAAAAGAGTCTGTGTTTAAAGTGGTGCAGCCCCGGTGGACAACAGTATGGCGGTTCCTCAAAAAAATTAAAACAGGAATTAACATATGATCCAGCAGTTCCACATCTGGCAGATACCCAAAGAATTGAACGTGGGTCTTGAAGAGATATTTGTGCACTCATGTTCACAGCAGTATTATTCACAATAGCCAAAAGGTGGAAGCAACCCAAATGTGAGTGCTGCGTGAGTGGATAAAAAAATTGTGGTATAAACATACCATGGGATGTTCTGTGGCCTTAAAAGAGAATTCTGGCATGTTCTCTGATGACCCTGGAGGACGTTATGCTAAGTGAAATAAGCCAGACACAAAAGGACAAATGTTCTATGATTCCAGTTATTTGAGGTACCTGGAATAGTCAATTCACAGAGACAGGTTGCCAGGAGCTGGGGTGACGTGGGAATGAGGGAATTATTCTTTAGGGGGTGCAGAGTTTTCAGCTTTGCAAGATGCAAATCGTTTTGGAGATGGATGATGGTGGTGACGGCTGCACAGCCATGTGAATGTACTTAATGCCGCTGAATTGTACACCCTCAAATCATTAAGATGGTAACTTTAATGTTGTGTATGTTTTACCACAAGTAAAGAGAAAAAAATCCTTCTAAAAACTGTTTTAGGGCTTCCCTGGTGGCGCAGTGGTTAAGAATCCACCTGCCAATGCAGGAAACACGGGTTCGAGCCCTGGTCCGGGAAGATCCCTCATGCCGCGGAGCAACTAAGCCCGTGCGCCACAACTACTGACGCCTGCGCGCCTAGAGCCCGTGCTCCGCAACAACAGAAGCCACCGCAATGAGAAGCCCACGCACAACAACGAAGACCCAACGCAGCCATAAATAAATAAATTTATTTTTTAAAAAAACTTTTAAATTTTTTAGAAGTCTGTGTTAATTACTCCCTCCTGCTATTGACCCCTGGTTGTGAACCTAAATGATTCTCTAGTGTTGCAGATGACACAGCATGCGAGAAGTGTTCTGGGGCGAGAGATCACATGGTCGACTTTTCTGCCTGTGGGTCTGGGTGGCCCTGCAAGGGGAGGAATGTTCGAATCTTCCCGAGCCCTTCTTCCTAATTTGTGAGAAAGCAGGCAGGAGCGACCTGATTGAGCAGAAGATGCAGCTCCTGCCCCACGCCCGCCTTTCCAGGACCGGGCTTGGTGCTGGGGTTTCAGGTCTCAATTCAAGCGTCTCTCTTGTACCCTCTGGTGGTGTGCTCCCAGGCCCGACCCCCAGTGTCTGTCAGGGGCGGGACGGAGGGGCTCAGATGCTTGAGTCTAAGTCACGTGGGCTCTGGGGTCCTTGGGTCCCTGAGTGCAGGCTTCCCCTCAGGTGAATGGGGAGACACCCCCTTCTGGGAAGGACAGGCTCATCTTGGAAATGTTTGGTTTGTTGATATGAAATCTGAGTCAATCCCCAAACGCTCTCTATGGCAATTTACACGAATGTCAGCTATTTGTGGTGAACCCTCCGAAGCACTCATTCATTCATTCACTCATTCATTCATTCACTCAAAGAGCAGGCACTGTCTACCAGGTGACAGACACAGAGCTGAGCCCCAGGACAATAGATATGATGGAGACAGGTCTGCCCTTCCCTCCAGCAGCTTCCAGGGCAGAGGGCGAGGAGGACGTGGGACAGGAGGTAATGCAAAGCTGGGTGAAGCCTCTGACTGGGGAGGAGGGCTTTGGGCACGGAGGACAGGAAAGACGTTTGGTGATGCCTAAATTGAGATTAGCCAGGCAAAGGGGGAGGGGCAAGAGCGTTGCAGGCAGGGAGATGGCATGCACGATGCTCTGGGGGCCAGAGGGCAGGACCCAAGCCAAGTGGAGTTTGGGTGCAACATGGAGTGGGAGGGAAGAGGGGCGAGAGCTGGGCTGGCTGCAGAGGCCCTGTTGCTTGTGCGAAAGAGATTGGGCTGCATTCCGAGGGTGGCGGGAAGGCCTGGAGGGTCTGGGGCAGGGACGGTAAGCTGGCTGTGAAACTGGTGGGGAGCTTCACTCCCCACTACCCCGCCATTAGAGGAAGCAAGCTAGCTGCTGGCACCCAGCTGGCTGGGCAGCCGGGCTCTCAGCATCACCCCTGAGCGCCCGTCCAACCTGCTGGCTCCCTGCCCAGCCAGCATCCTGCCCAGCCAACTGCAGAGGCCGTTGAATTGCTTCTTCATCCAGGGGCCAGAGCCAGACCAGACCTCAGCCTCTGCAACGTGAAAGCAGGTGGAATTCTGAGGGGTTCCGAATTAGCCCACATCTGATCCTCTGAGCAAGCCTGCCTGGGGCAGAGTCCCCAGGAACCAGTGTCCCTGTGACCCAGCGTCCTCTTGGTCTTTGGGCTAAGACTGAGGGCTGACGCGGGCACTAGGTGAGCTCAACTGTGCCGGGACCACCCTGCAGCCTACCTTCCTCCCCGCTGTGTGTATGCAGGAGTGTACACACACATACACACACAGTCTTGGAAGGTGGGCTTTGCTGCCATGCACCAAGGGCTAAGGGGCTCCCTTCTGTGGGCAGCAAATGGTCCTTGCATGGGAATTGCAGGGAGTGGAGTACTGGTGCCTGGAAGGACCCTGGTGTTCACCTCTCTGCTCCAATAATTCCCAAACTTCACTCATTCATCACGCTCACCTTCTTTGAACATGCTTTGTTTGCTGACATTTTTCTTTTTTTAAAATTTTATTTATTTATTTATGGCTGTGTTGGGTCTTCGTTTCTGTGCGAGGGCTTTCTCCAGTTGTGGCAAGCGGGGGCCACTCTTCATCGCGGTGCGCGGGCCTATCACTATCGCGGCCTCTCTTGTTGCGGAGCGCAGGCTCCAGACGCGCAGGCTCAGTAGTTGTGGCTCACGGGCCTAGTTGCTCCGCGGCATGTGGGATCCTCCCAGACCAGGGCTCGCACCTGTGTCCCCTGCATTGGCAGGCAGGTTCTCAACCACTGTGCCATCAGGGAAGGCCTGACATTTTTCTTTAAATTGATTCATTTGAAATTAAATACACTGATTTAAAAAGGACAATTGCATTCCTATGGTTTAATGAAAAACTACTTTCACTTTCCACAAATAGAAGTTTAAAAAACTAGAAGCCTAAATATCTAGAAGGTTGTCCATATACCATGTCAAATCACCTACTGGTGTTCCCCAGTAGGTAGGGGTACCCCAGTAGGTGATTTCGTTTGGATCTGAGAGCATTTTTTTGAAGTTTTGTAAATCTTTAAAAAAAATTTTTTTTAATTTTTAATTTTATATTGGAATGTAGTTGATTAACAATGTTGTGTTAGTTTCAGGCGTACAGCAAAGTGATTCAGTTATACACATACATGTATCTATTCCTTTTCCAATTCTTTTCCCATTTAGGTTATTACAGAATATTGAGCAGAGTTCCCTGTGCTGTACATTAGGTCCTTGTGTGTACAGCAGTGTGTACATGTCAGTCCCAAACTCCCTAACTATCCCTCACCCTCACCCTTCCCTGCTGTTAACCATAAGTTTATTTTCCAAGTCTGAGTTCATTTGTGTATTGCAAATAAGTTCATTTGTATATATGTATATATTTTTTTTAGGATCTGAGAACATCTGAGAAAAGTCCCTGTGCTGTGCTGAGCCCCCAGGGCCGGTGTTGACCTGAAGACACAGGTGGGAGGCTGCAAGGTGTCAAGGTAGGGGGTGCCTAAGAGGAAGTGGTCAGCCAGTGGGTAGAAGGGGCTGGTCTGGGAAGGCTTCCAGAATGTGAGGTTCCAGCTGCCTCCCAAAGGACATGGCGTGATGTTGGGCTGAGGACTTTCCTGGTGAAGCAGGGGCCAAGGGGCCCAGTGCCCTCACGGGGCTGGAGGGCATCTAGAGAAGCCAGCACAGCTGGCCATGGGGGACCCTTATTCCCATGCGAATAGTAGAGTTGTGAGAGGCTGGTCACGATACCAGGGAAGCCCTTTATGAGGCCAGTGCTGGCAGGCACAATTTACGTCGTAATTACAGAAATACACAGAAAGGAACCACAGTATCAGATACAGTGAGAGTCTTCAGTCCTTCCTTTGTGGCTTCTGCACTTTGCTGCCCCTACCGCCAGCCCCCGGACCCCTCCCTGCTCTCCAGCGCCCCTTCCCAGTCCCTTGGTTGGATACCGCTCCTCAGGGGCAGCCTGGCCGCCTGCTCATCTCCCTCCTTGTGAACTCTCCAGGTCATCTTGCCCTTCTCCTGGCTGGAAGTCCCATGCCCATGACTCCAAATGTCCACCTCCAGGCCCACCTTGCTGCTGCATTGCTGACCCATTGCCCATCCTGACTCTCCACCTCCAAGGCCTGCAGCTCCCGAGACATGGCGGAGTTCCCTCATCTTCCACCTCAGACCTGTGTCTCCCCATCACCGTGACCGACCTCACCACCCACTTGCTTAAGCCAGACACCAGGAAATACGCTTGGTCCCTCCCTCCTCCTTCCCCAGCAAGTCTGTGCATGCGTCCGAACAGCCTGTCAGTTCTCCCGTCTTTTCCTGCCACCCTGTGGCTGGACAGGCCTCCCCAGACCTCAGAGCTGCTTGTTAAAACCCTCCCATGGCTCCCCGCTGCCCCAGGGATGACACCACCCTCCTCAACGTGGTCACGATGCCTCTGCAGTTTGCATCAGGTTCAGGGTCCCAGTTCCAGACTCCTTGAGCCCACTTTTCGTCCCCCTCATAGCACGCAGTGTCTGATGGCATTTACCAGGTGTCTCTCCTTCAGACTGGAATGTTCCAAGGGCTGGCCATGCTGAGGAGGGTGGCACGGGCACAGCAAAGGCCAGGGGACAGTTTAGGACATGGGAAAATGCTCAGTTTAAAGGAGCATTGGTTTTATTAGGCTTTTTAAAAAAAAATTATTATTTAGGCCTATGGAATGATTTACCTACATACCCCAGAGTTGCTGGGAGAATTTAATGAGATAGTTGACATGAAAGTACTGCAAAAACCCAACAGCTCTACGATGATTCGTCCTTATTAATTATCAGAGGCTTGCAGTCCTGGGTCTTATGGAGATGGACAAAATGACAGAGCTAGAGGGGATCCCAGGGGTCACCCTGACCCCTTGCTACCCCTCAGCGAGGCTTGGGCAGGGGGAGCCCAGAATCTTTCGGCCCTCTTTAAGAAAAAGAAAGCAAAACTACAAATATGATGTTAATACAAAAATGAATATTTATTTAGAATGAGAAATCACAGCAAATGACACATTTCAAAAAGCTTCCAACACAGACATCACAAAAATCGAGGCAAAGATAACAAAATATTTTATAACTCGTCCTTATTGATTGTCGCTGTCACTCATCTATAGTACTTTTACCCTACACGTTTTGGCTGTGTTCTTTGATCTCCTCCTCGTAGGACAATAACTGGTATTGTCATTCTCTATAGAGACAATAAAGAGAGAATTCTGTCTTTCCGTAATCATGGTCGATGTCAATTTGTTTTTATTGTCGGTAGTTTAAAAATGCATTTCTTCTGGCTTCCCTGCTGGACATTGGTGATGCGGCGTCTAACTGTCCTCCACGTGGGCTGCCCCGGTGAGCCAGCTCCTGGGGGTGGCAGGCCCCTCGAGAGCCCTGGCCTATGTCCTCGCCCCCAGGCGTCCCCCCAGCAGCTGCTTCACCTTGGCCACATCCTTGCCCACCTCAACTCCCAGCAATCTTGGCCTCTGCTGGTCCGGTCCTGGGTTGGGGCAGGGTGGCCATGAGGCCTGGTTCACGGCAGTCTCTGAATAGGAGGCTAAGCAGTGTCTTATTCTTCCTGGGACCAAAGTGTGTGTAGTTTGGGTGAGGTGCCCCAGAAATAGGTGGGTGTCGGCCATTAGAAGTGGAGCTGGATGGCAGTCCTGGGACCCTGCTGGGATGGCACGTGAGCTCAGCTGGGCCAGGACACTCACTGCATCCGGGTCTACCACGGCCTCCTAGACGCCCAGACGAGAATGTGTTGGGACCAGCAAGGCCTCTATGAGTTCGGGGCTGTGAGGTGTGGGCTCAGTTGCCTTCTGAATCCCACTGATCCCGGGTTAGCATTTCCCAGAGGGGTCCTGGGGACGCTCTGTGACACCAGGGTCCTGTGAGACCATTTTACCATTTCCATAATAAAAACTCTGTGATGCCCTTCAGTAAGGATACCTAACGATTTGCTTAAGAGAACTTTCCCCAAATTTGACCTTAGAACACCTCTTCCACCTAACATCTGTTAGCATCCTCAACTTAGGGAAATGCTGCCGTATAGAAACTGTTTCAGAGAAAAGTGAGGGTAGCTAATGTTCAAGACCCTCCAAAGGAACCTCCACAGCTGGTTTTCCCACAAGGAAACAGATGGGCCTGAGTAGATCCTTCTCAGCGAAGTTACATATTCATTAAAGGGCTAGAACAAGCCCTACATCTCCAGACAAATGTCCCCTGGTGGGGGGGGCGGGGAATCACCACCATGCTAGAGACACAGTGTGACACCTGAGGGTTATTTGAGGGTTAAGTGCAATTACACCTCAATGCCTGAGCACGCAATCAAAGTGGATTTTCTTTATCCCGTTTTTGTTAGGACACCAGATTTCAGTAAGTTCAGGGTCAAGAGAGACTGGTCTCATGGCCTGAAATTCCACAGTGAAGTCCTTCCTGTGCTGGCAGCCCTCACAGTAGTAATTATGAAAAGGGACCCCCGGGGAGCCCAGCCTCGGTGATCCCTGGGTGGGAAGAGCAGGGTGCCGGAGGAGTGTGGCCTGGTCTGAAGCATGGACGTTTTGGGGTAGGGGTCGGGTTAAGGACAGGAACGGCAGGGACACACTGCTGCCCGACGGATGGTGCAGGACTGATGGCTTTGATTGCTTCCCAGGGCAGCAGCAGAAAGAAGAGAGCATTGAGAGCGGCTACCATTTTTGAGTGTTTACTTTGTGCCAGGCGTTGTTCGAAGCAATCTGTGTCATCATGGTATTTAATCCTTTCAACAAACTACAAGGTAGGTGCTATTAGTGGCCTCACTTTACAGGTGACAGATGCGAGGCTTGGGTGTCAAAGTCTTGCCTGGCTTTGCTTCTGTAAGTGATAGAGCTGAAATGTAAACCCAGGTCTGTTGGGTTTCAATGCCCAGGAGTTTAAGCAGCAGATAGCACTGCCCAGCGCCCACTCCAGGCCCCCAGAAAACCCGGAGCTGATATGCAAAACCAACGTTAGGGGCCCGTGTGGGACTGCGGAGGCTGGAGCGCCCCTGAGGCTGGAAAGGCCCATCTGGGACAGTGTTGGGCCAAACTAGAGAAGGTGGGTCTGGGACCGACGGACTTGTGAATTCACTGTTGATAGCAGACAAGCATTTGGTTCAGTTACAAAATAGATGGCTTGTCAGCCCTTGGATATGGAAGTGGTGGTGCATAAAAATCATTGTGATATCCTAAGTTAACAAAAAACAAGTTATACCAGATGGGCTTCATTCCTCTTACTGGCTTTGCCCTTCTGCTGGTCTGGGGCGTGGTGGAGGGGAACTTGTAGACGGCTGTGCATCGAGCGTCTGCTCCCATTTCCCCTGACACCGGTGAGGACACTTTTGGAAAGTGAGCTGGATGATGCCAGGGCGGGCTGTTTTCTGGTGGGTTGGAGACTTGAGCCCTAAGGGGCCCCCTTTAGCCACGATGAGCATGGAGGGAGTCTCAGGAGGAAAGTGGAGACGGTTCAAGAATCAAAGAGGAAAATGTCAGCGTGACCTGCCTGTGGAGAAAGCCAACACCACCGAGCAGGCAGATTTAACTCCATGTCTGGGGCACTGTCTGGGTGAAACAACCTTTGAGTGGGTCATGGCTCGAATCACTGTACACAGATGAACTTGTTAGTTCCTCCCCACACGCCTGTGAATTAGGTCCTATTATTTTCCATGTTTTACGCTTGGGGAAATTGAAACAGAGGAAGGTCGTGGCTAGCAAACCCCTGAGACTGTGTCCCTTTAGACTGAGGTCGGCATCTACAGAGGGGAAAGAGCCGCTACTGTGTGCTCAAAACAGTGACCGTCTGAGCTCCCATCCCTGGCTCTGGGAAACCTTCTCTGCCCCCCAGGCAGGGCTGGTGGCCCCTCCATGTACTTGCCAGGCCACACCTCCACCTGGTCTATCATTTCCTGAGTGTAGCCGTCATCGCATCCATCTAGGGACCCTCAGCACGCAGCTCAGGGATGCGTCACGGGCTCTCTGTTAAAGCTGATGAGGGGGTGGGAAGGACTTGAGAACTGAGGGGTGGAAAGAGTTAGAAAGTGTGGAGGAAAGATGGACGTCCTAGGGCCCTGGAGCCTGGGGGTTAGCAAAAGTTTACAGGGCATGTGTGGCCCCGTCTCCGTTAAAGGCCAAACGGAGGGGATGACATAAGGAAGAAGTTTGTCACACCCCAGAATGTGGTCTTGAGGGAAGCTGCAGAATGTTCTTTCCTGAGTCCTTGGGTGGCCTGGGGAGGGGACCTGGTAATAGACTGACTCCCTGGCTTCTCACACTCTTCTCCAGCCCACGAGCCAAGAAGCCTAGGAAGTCTTGGAAGTTTCTAGTTGTGAAAATTGGTTGCCTTCCTTGTTGTCCTTTTAAAAGCACAGAGATGTAAAAGACATGGAGAGTTACTTGCGTATTTCTAAGTGAAAGAAGCCAGCCTGCTGAGGCTACACAGTGTAGGATTCCAACTCTGCGACATTCTGGAAAAGGCAAAACTATGTAGACCGGTGGGCCCAAGCGGAGCCAGGATGAAGAGGTGGAGCACGGGGTATGCTCAGGGCAGTGAAGCTACTGTATATGATCCTATCATGGCGGATACACGACATTATACGTTTGTCCAAATCCAGAGAATGGACGACACCAAGAGTGAACCCTGATGTAAACCATAGAGTTTAGTTCATATTAACGTATCAATATTGGCTCATCAATTGTAGCAGGTGGGGACTTCCCTGGCAGTCCAGTGGTTAAGACTCTGCACTTCCACGGCAGGAGGCACGGGTTCGATCCCTGGTCAGGGAACTAAGATCCTGCATGCCTCGTGGCACGGCCAAAAAAAAAAAAAAATCCAGGAAAGAGCATCTCACCCTGTCAGAGCTGGAAGAGCTCCGAGACCATCTGTTCTACCCTCTCACTGTACCGCTGAGGAACCGGAGGCCTGGAGGGTCCCCCATCCCCCAAGACCCGGTGGCACCCTCAGCTGGGTTCAGATGTCCGGGACTCCTCGGCATGCCTCACAAAATGGAGCAGGCCTGCAGCACACTCTCAGACCTGCTCATCTACCCCCATCTCACCCCAGCACTTCCCTGCTTCACACCTTCTCTGACTTCCTGTTCCCCGAAGGGAACCACCCGCCTCCTTAACATGGCACCAGGCTTCCAGGGTCTGGTCCTGAGTTACGTCTCCAGTCCCTCCTCACACCCCCGCTCCAGGCCCCGAAGCACAGAACTACTCTCCCATTTCCCACCCCCCAGCCCTCCTCTACCTCCCCACAGGCCTGTGCTCCTCTCCCCTCCCTTCCCCGAGCACCCCATTCAGCCTGCTCCCAGCTGGGCTGCTGTGCCCGCGGGCAGCCCCCGAGAGCCCAGGTCTGGGTCCAGCGTCCTTAGCTTCGGAGCTCTGGGTTTGTATCTGCCGGTTTCCCAGTCCTTATTTCCACTGGACTGGAGAGCGCAGACCCGGCCTAGCCCATAGCAGGTGGTTAATAAATATTTATTGACTGAACAGGGTCTATAAATATTCTTATGGGCTCCAAGAAGACAGTATCAATCTCCTTCCCCCAGGCTCCATCCCATCCCCCTTGCCCCAAGCTCTTAAAGCATCTGCTCGTGTTCGGGTTTCTTTATCCCAGCCTCTCGGAGGACCGGGGACGAGAGTTCCCGCAGGCTCTGAACACGTGGATGAGGCACTAAACAGGGCAGGTTGGGCTCCTATGCAGGTAGCTGGGCCCTTCTCTGGCCACTTAACACTGTGCACTGCAGGTACCCAGGGACTGATTTTCCAGCCCAGTGTGGAGACGGTACACTGCCTGCCACAGCAGTTCAACGTGGCCCCAGGGACGCTGCACGCTCTGTGTTAAGCTTTACGGTTTCAGTGCGATCGTGCTCGGCAACCGCCCTCCCTGACAGGTAACCGCTGCTCCCCGGAGCCCTGTTCTGTCTGCCAGAGCAGGCAACTTTCCCTTGGACTTCTCTCTTTATCACCTTGGAAATGCATGGACATTAACTTTTATGCTTTAAATTCAAAATAGACAATAAAATTAGGGGAGCGGGTTAGTGTTAATCTACAGGGCTGCCTGTGGAGGTGATCTGAGCCCTTCAGAGTCCTTGGAGGAATTTCTGAGGTTGTCCTGCCCTCCCTGAGCAGAACTTTCTTCAGCACTCAAGAGAGGGCTATGCTGGGAGGGAAGGCAAATGCCCAAAGGACTGACAACTTCCCTCTGCAATGGAAAGCTTGGCTTGTAGAAGCCAGGGAGGTGCTCCTGGCAAGAGGGTCTGGGGGAATAGGATGGAGCATCTCAGCCCGCCTGCTTGGGGCAGTCCAACCAAGCTTTGTCTACAAACACTTTGGAGGGTGGTGGGGACCAAGGCACGTCAACGGCGCCTAGAGCTGCACTGAGTAAATCACCCATGTGACACCCCCTTTCACAGTGGGGAACAAGTGGAGAGCAGCGGCCATTTGTCAGACGCTTACTGTGCGCTGTGACTTACATTAGCTGTCATCCTCACTACAGCCCAGCGGGGGAGGCAGAGGTAAACCATCTCTAGTGTCTGCATGAAGAAATTGAGGTCTGGGGCGGAGGGCAAGAACTCGTCCAAGTGCACAGCCCGTTAGTGGCACAGGCAGATTTTGAAGCAGGTGATGGCCCGTTCCAAAGCCAGGGCTCTCCCGGGATGCCGCACCACTCTGCAGGGGTTGCCTTGGGACCCAGACGTCCTGGGAGGAGGGCTGCCTAGCATAGCCAGGTGCGGAGGGAGGGAGCAAAGGAGCAGGCGAGGCCTCCAGGCCCGGCAGGCTGTGGCCTGTGAGCCTCTGCATGTCATTCCCAACCGTCCAGGTCTGCTGTGTGCCCGGGGGCAAAACGCTTCTGCAGGAATGCAGGAGGCAGTCCCGTCCATGTGCCAGCTTCTGGGATGGCTGTAATTAAGTGGAAAAGGCTCTAAAGAGCCCACACCAGCCAATCACAACCTTGCAATTAAAACAAGCTCCATGGAAGTGAAGTGTGAAGACGTCCTGTGACTTCTGCCTGGCGTGCGTATGACGGGGAGCCGGTCAGCCGGAAAACTGCTGCCCTGCAGTTCTTGCTAACAGGCACTTGTGTAAACACCTCAGGCTGACGCCTTGGAACACCCCGGTTCTCAGCACGCTCCTGACCGTTGCCCTGGAGATGCCTCCCTCTCCCAAAGCAGAAAGCACTTTAGGCGGGGAAGGCTCTCTCCATCCAATTCACAATACAGCCCGGTGTGTTCTCATCCCTACTAATTCCTGGGGCAGGGTGAGAATGATTCTCTTTATACCCAGAGGGCCCCCAGGACTGTTACACGAAAAGAGCCAGAAGCATGACGTGCTTGGGATAGCATGAGGAGGTTTTCCTGCCACAGAAGCTCACGATAATGAAAAAAAAAAAAATCATGGCAAACAGTATTTGTGACTGAAACTCTGACGTGGCCAGACACTAAAGGGACGGAGGGGAGGATCCAGGTAATTCGGTTGGACCTCGTCTGACTCTGTCACTGAGCAGGCATTTCCTTCCTACCAGCCTCTGTGCTTAGAACAGCGTTGACACTAACACCTGGATGTATGTTGCACCTGTGCTACCTGTCTCCCAGGTGTGGGGGGCTGAAGAGGCATCCCTGTGCTCGGCTCACATGCTGCTGCTCTCTGCTTTGGGAGAGCATTTTCTGGAAGGAGGCGAGGCCAGCCCCCAGAGACAGCCTTGCAGGCTTCTTTGGTGGGAAATGAGGCACTTACCTGGTGGTCTCTGAGACACACCCTCCATTTAGAGGGAAGGAGGGGAGGACAGGTGTGGCGTGGAGAAGAGCTGAGACCTGCCCGACAGGCACCCCGGGAAGGCTGCTGGCGGCAGGGGGCAGGAGGCAGGAGGGTGTGGGCTGCCCACAGTGAACTGTGGACCCCGGTCCCACCCAGCCACCTATGCCGTCTGTCTTTCAGCTGGCCAGGTGGAGTTTAAGCATCCCTGAAAACCAGCTTCCGGCACAAACAATGTTACAATTACCAAACACCTTTACCCACTCGCTCAGCTGTTGCTGCTGGTGGCCCCGCTGCCCAGGGCATCGGGCCGGGCATGCCCTTTCCTGTTCCCTCCCTCCCTCAGCCTCTGGTTCTGGTCCTCCGCTGTCTCCATCCCCTGGGATCACTGCCACTGCCCCTCCCTGCCTACCCAAACCCATTCCACTATTGAAGCCACGCTGCAAACTGTCATTTTCTTTTTAATTTTTAATCAGTCTGTGTCGAGAAAAAACAGGATTTGATCAAGCTTCCAGCCCTCACCGCTCTATCAGCATAGCAATTTTGTGGATCAGAGTTTTGATTGTATTTGTCTAAAATCCAGAGGAGAGTTGGAATCAGCTCCACAGATCAACATGTATTCGAAGAGACACTCCAAGACTTGGGAAATGTTTTTATCAATCGTTTTCTTAGGAACGACACCCAGCGGGCCCCGGGAGGGTGCGGTGCGAGTGATGGATGGACAGGTGGGTGAGACAGCCGGAGGCCTGGGAAGCAGGAGCGACGGGTTGTCTGTCTTCGGAGGCTGCGGACTTCGCAGGACAAAACAAAAGGGGGGAAAAATCCAACCTCACATTTTATTTGGAGGGGGAGGAATATGTTTTCAGATACAATTTCTGTTTTGGAAAATTAAATCTGTCTGAGTTTGGCAGCGGGGGCAACAACCCTAATAGTTAACTGGAGATGGGCTCACGACTCAGATAAATTGTCAAGTGGGATCTTTTAAAAATGCCGAAACAGGGCTTCCCTGGTGGCGCAGTGGTTGAGAGTCCGCCTGCCGATGCAGGGGACGCGGGTTCGTGCCCCGGTCCGGGAAGATCCCACATGCCGCGGAGCGGCTGGGCCCGTGAGCCATGGCCGCTGAGCCTGTGCGTCTGGAGCCTGTGCTCCGCAACGGGAGAGGCCACAACAGTGAGAGGCCCGCGTATGCAAAAAACAAAACAAAACAAAAAAAAAAAAAACGCCGAAACAAAACATTACCTTGGTTACTTCTCCACCATGAGATGCTATTTGAACACACTCTGACCATGTGTAAAGTCACAAGATTTAGCCAATGCCGTGGATCTGTGTGTTAGACCATGAATACAAATACTGATGATATTTCACCAAAGGACAGCACGGAGGACAGGAGCTCTACTTTCTGAAGAAATTTCCAGAAAGCCGAGTCTGTCTGAGTCTTTCTTTTCCTTTCTCAGTGGAACCGCCACATCCCGCTTTAGTCTTGCCTTGAGCAGAGTTGTCCAGCCCAAGGAAGACTGTCCAAAGGACACCCCAGAATCTTCCTTGGGGAGCCTGCAGGGGGCGCTCTGCTACTCTTCCAGCAGCTCAACACAGACTTCCTGCAGAGGCTGATCCATCCTAATCTGGCGTCCAGAGACAGTTGGAAGCAGATTTTAGAAGCGATTTACATAATGTGGCATGCTTTCAGAGGAGGCGGGTAGTACTCATAAGTCAGCGGGATGTGGGATTTGGTGGGATACGCTTGGAACCGTCTGTCCCATGTTCCGCAGCACAAGATGCACTTAACACCTTCATCCAGGACCACACAGGGTCTCCCCCCATCCTTTTTGTTCCTCACCGGTCTTGGCAAATCCTCAAGTTTCATTTAAAAGCACTGCCACTGCCACTGTTGAGTCCGAGATGTACGATGTGTCACTGTCCCCATGTTGATAAATTAGAAAACTTCCTCCATCCCCCCCAAGCTCTGTCCTCCAGAGGCCTCACTCCAAAGTACAAGGTGCCCATCCCCAAAGGGGCAGCAGAATCATCGGGACTTTTTCCAGTTATGGATCTTCTTCCATTAGAGGGATCTCTGTAAAAGAAGAGACGGTTATTATACTAATACACCGGAAAACACCGCAAAGATCTGGACTCGTGAGCTTTAGCAAAATGTCTACAGTTCCTACACATCAGCGAGAAGAAGAAAATGCTAAGTTCCATGTATCAGTTAACAAGCAAATAAACCAACTCCTCTGTACAACGTTATTTGCTGGAAAATCTCATACTCAGCTCATAAAAAATAAACTGTTAGGCTTCAACCATGCACCCTAATGGTCATACCAACCGAAAGGTTACAAGTTCAAGTACAGAGAGGCAGGGTGGTACTGGAGAAAAGGAACTCTATGAGGAACCAGGAGACCCCCGTTTCCATGTGGTTACTGCTCCTTACTGTCAATATAAGCTGGAATGAGTGCTCTCATTGGTAAAGTGGTGCTGGTGTCCCCTTGCCCCGGGAAACACAGCCCTAATTAGCCTGATGCAGTTTTACTATCTTGCCATGAGCTGCAACCTGCCTTTCCTTGCAGTAGGCACATACACGCCTTTTACTTCACCCCTGATACACATAACCTGTATGTACTCAGAGCTTCTCCAGGGCCGGGCCCTCGTGCCCGCATCTGGGTCTTCCCTTTTAGCACGTGTGTGTTACCTGGATCCCAAGCACCACTTTCAGAAGTCCTGCCTAATTAAGGGAGAAAGAAGAAAACATCCTGGATCGTACGGATGCTGTGAAAACCAAGTTCCGCCCACTGTGGCCTTTCTACTTTGGATGGCTTGGTGCTCTTTTATGCCTCCAGAAATTTCAGTTAATGGGCTCATCACTTGTGAGATGATGATCATTTCTTCCCATAACCGGCCTTGCCCACGGCCTCTACATGCAGAGAGATCAAGATGCAATTTAAGCTGAGTGAGACGGTAGCACTGATTTGGCCCTGAGCTGGGAGCGGGGTGGGGCTGTGCAAGGGTGGCCCGGGCCTCGGGGCAAATGCTTACCATCTGCAATGTCAATGCCTGGGCTGGTGGATGCCACCTCCCCCGCCGTGCTGGGAGCTGTGTCAGGGTTGTCAGAAGCGGGGCGGGTGCCCCCTTGGCACGTGGGAGGTGAATACAAACTCTGGAGCAGCTCCGAAGAGCCTGAGACGCTGTCACGGGTTCCTGACTCCCCCGGGCCTGTGTCCGTGTCCCCTGAGCCGGGGTATGCTGGGGGGCTCTGGTCGTCCACGGGTAAGGGGCAGCCCTGGCCCACGGAGGACAGGTACCCTGGGGCTAAGGCACTCAAGCCGCCACTCACAGCCTCGTCATAGGACGGGAGCATGACGGGCACGCCGTCTACCACCACGAAGTCGGGCTCGCTGCTGGAACTCCTGGGAGGCCCCCTGTGGAGAGGAAAGTGGTGCTAATCTGTCAGGCGACAGGTCACCCCGGGAACGAGGCCACAGTGCCCCCCCACAGCAGCTGGGGTCCTGGGGGCTGCGGAGCCCCGGGAGGAGGCGGTGCAGGAGACCCAGCCTCCCTGCCCGGTCCCCTCTGGCAGACGCTGCGTCCACCAGGGCCACACTCTGGACAGGAGAGGTTTTCTCCTCCTGCTTCCCTCCTGGCCTCTTGCCGCCTCTGGGCTCCAGTATCTCCTCATACTTCCTTCTTCCCCCCATTGGACCTCTGGCCTTGGCCTTATGGTCATAAACCTGAGAACAGGGGACTCTGTGGCCCGTTCCAACCGAGCACCCCAATGTGCCCCTGCAGTGTCCCTGAGGAAGCCTGTTGGAAACGGAACAGTACCATTAAAAGCTTGGGAAACCGTGGACCCTGATGCCCCTTTCATTTACCCCTGTGCTTCGTGTTTGTTTTCTGCTACGGTATAAAAATCATTCACTTTTAGTCAAGACAGAAAAACAACAACAACAGAAAAAGAAGGAACTCTGAACACCATCTCACTACCTGTTCCGGGTCTGTGGGCTCACAGCTGCCCCCCGACCCAGCAGCCACCTGAACCTAAGCTCCGCCTGTGCTGCCCAGAGCGGGGGTTCCCTTACGCTGACACACACGCGGCTTGCAGGATCTTAGTTCCCCAACCAGGGATCGAACCTGGCAGTGGGAGCTCCAGGTCCTAACCGCTGGACCGCCAGGGAATACCCTAGGGACCATTATTAAAACATCTTAATATTTAGTCTCTATCCTGGAAACTTTGTTCCCAAGCCCATGTAGAAAAATAGCTCTACAGGCCACGTTCAAGTACTCCAGTGTACTATAAATCACAATATGTAGTTCAGCTTTCTCCTTATAACCCTTAGGTCTTCTTTCGATAGTCTAATTGCTCAATGATAGGACATGGTCCCTTGCCCCATAAATAATAACGGGGAAGACAGAGAGAGCGGATGGCAGGTTGGAGAGGAAAGAAGATTCTGTCACCTCTGCTGGAGCTTGGCTGTGGCCCCAGGATGGTGTCCGCACACTCTGGGCCTGGCGTGGATGCAGGCACACACCCACCCCCGACCTAGCACACTTTCCCGGCTGGGAGAGTGGGGTGCTTGCAGGTTGGGGGGCTCCTGCCGCCAGGTGGGGGCATTGCTACGTGGGATGAGGCTGTCCTGGGGGCGGGAGGTTGAGGGGAAAAGGTGCGTGGTGCTTTCTTCAGCAGCCCCGCCTGCTTCCCACCCCCCACGCGCCTGGCTGGGAGTGTGAGAGGCACGAGTGAGTTTCCTGGAGGGCGGAGTGGGAAGCGGTGAGTCCCCGGGAGACGCCTCCTCCACTAAGCAACACGCTCTTTGCCAGAGGCGTGGTACACACGACCCCGGGGGCCAGTTTGTCCCTGTGTCAGAAACAAATGCTCTTTTCTGAAGCATGAGGTCCCCAAATGAGAAGACTCTGACATGGGCACAGGAATCCAAGGAGGTACTTGATTCCCTTGGGAGCCCTGGCTGCTAGCATCCTATGATGTTCGGTGCCCTGACTTCCTTTTCACGTTCACAAACTTATCCCTGTGCTTTCTTTCTTTTTTTAAAAATAAATTTATTTATTTATTTATTTTTGGCTGCGTCGGGTCTCCGCTACTGCGTGCGGGCTTTCTCTAGTTGCGGCGAGCCGGGGCTACTCTCCGCTGTGGCGCGCCAGCTCTTCATTGCGGTGGCCCCTCCCGTTGCTGAGCACGGGCTCTAGGGCGCATGGGTTTAGTCACTCCGCAGCATGTGGGATCCTCCCGGACCGGGGTTCGAACCCGCGTTCCCTGAATCGGCAGGCGGATTCCCAGCCACTGCGCCACCAGGGAAGCCCACCCCTGTGCTTTCTAAATGATTTCTCCTTCCAGGAACAGTGACCTGCCAGCAGCAGTGCTGGGTGGCTCTTGGTTCCGAAGGCGCTGGTGTGCTCGGTTCTGGGCAAGGGGCCAGCGTCGGAGGGGCAGGGCCACAGGCTGCCCTGGGCACTGAGAGGACCAGATCGCCTCTGAGGGACTTTGACAAGCTCCTCTCTGGTGATGACGACAGGGAGGATGAAGACACTGACCCAAGCTCCCCTGTGCAGCCCAGGAGGATGGAGACTGCCCCCCGCCCCGCCCCCGCCCGCCCACAGGTCCCACTCCAAAAGCTCAGACCCTACTTGGAGGCAGCAGCTCACCAGCCCTGTCCTGGCTTCCCATCCAGAGCCTTTTCTCCTTCCTGAGACTTGCCACGGTTTTGCACACCGGTTTTGAACCTCTGTTGGGTCACGCACTTTGGACCTTGTCCCTAATTACTTCTGTGTATTTCTTACCCTCCCTGTGGCCTGGAAGCTCCAAGGTACGTAACTCTAGAGCTGCAGGCACATAGTGGGCAATGGGGGGACCCCTGGGGGTGGGAGGTGAGGGTGTGCAGCCCTGACTGTGCTCCCCTTCTCTGCACCCCCTACAGTGCCTGCCTCGAGAATGTTTATCCCGGGAAGGAGGGAGATAGGGGCTTACGGGTGGCGGGTTAGAAAGAGGGAAATGAGTCTGTCTCCAGCTTGGTGTTCTGACCCCAGACACCCCAAAACCTCCCAGGCGAATGTTTTTGCTTTCTCCCCTATTCCCCCTTAGAAGCTCAACTCTGCACTCATCAAGGCTGACCATCCTTTCTCCTTGCTGCCCAAGGTGGCTGCACTGAGCCTGACCCAGGGCGGCCATGGGCTGCACTGACCTGGGGGGAAAGTGGGCCTTGAACTTGGTCTGGAACATCCTGGCCAGGATGACAAGCAACAGCAGTAGCAGCACGCTGGTCGCCGTGAACGCCACGATCTTCCACGTGGTCAGGAGGGTCTCGTGGGTGCTGGGCCACGTTTGCTCTGCCGTGAGAGAGGACAAAGCAGCTGTGAAGCTCCCAGGCCATAACGGGCGCTGGGGCTCCTGTGTGCTGAGGGATCTGCCTTCTCTACTTCTCCGCACTCCACCCGCACCGGTTCACGTTACCATCTGTGGGCCCCCAGAGGCGCTGTGTTAACAAATGCTTTCCCCGCCCCCCTTTGCTGCCTCCAGGGCCGCCATCGCCCCCTGCTTGGGGCAGGTGGCCGTGGCCACACCTGGAAAAAGCCGGGGCAAGCGGGCTGGACCGGGGTGGGCAGGAGATGGCGGGCGGATGTGCACGGGTGGTCAGTACCCGGGTGCTCCGAGACCAGGGGTGAGGACGGTTTGCTAGTAATTTGTTATTACGTAGGAAGCACTGACACTTGCACGTGGCTTACGTTTTTAGAAATGAGAGCAGGCTTTACCCATCATCATATCATCTGTGTTCTGATATGCATCTTGGAGTGGAAGAGAAAGGCTGAGTCATGCATCGCTTGGGTCACACCCATGGGTCTGTGTCCTTGTCAGTGGAAGGGGGCAAGGCTGGGAGAAGACAGGGTGCACAGAGGCCAGGTCCTTCCATGGTTGCTAGGGGTCTAGGGACCCGTTCAGAGGGTCAGCATTGTAACATGGGCATGGGCGGGTTAATACTCCTGACCCTCTGAACAGGGTTTGGAAGTATCAGCCGCATGTCTCCACAAAGATGAGTTTCTATATCCAGTCCCTACCACCGCGTGTGACGGGGGAGGGTGTGTGGGAGGAGGGACGGGGCTCAGGACACAGCCACCCGCCACTGTGAGTAGTTGGAACCTGGACCGTCCAGGGACGCCCTCGACATGCTCACCTGACTTGATGCAGTAGACTTGATAGGAAGGAAACCACTCCCCGTACTGGCAGGTGATGTATTTGTAATCACTGGTGAGGCTGTAGCCGGGATCGCAGTAGAACTCCACCACGGTTCCGTGGTTGTAGCGCTCACATGGCCGCGGGTGGCAGATGAAATCTCCGTGACTCACCATGGGAGGTAGCGGACAGACTTGGGCAGTGGGGGAGAATAAGAGTTTCAGAACCACATGCTTATCCCGTCTGGACCCTCAAAACAGAGATTGAGCTCGGAGAACACATCCCTCGGAGATGCACTGATACGTGAACCATCGGACTAGTGATGATTAGCTGTCCCCGAGACAGTCCCTTCGTCTGTCCCTTCACGTGAGGTCAGACGGAAGCCTGCAGTAAGATTCTGAGCATTGCCGCTGTCACGTGGCATTATAAAGTACATCGTAAAAGAGAGGTTTGTTTTACACCGCAAAGAGTATGCCTACTTACTAGACAGTGTTAAGCTGCTCTATTAATAATGCATGCTATGACGTGCCAGACAACCTAGTAAATACAACTGAGATATTTCTGGACAAAATCTTCGCTGAAAGGAACAGCTATCCTGAGCCTGTTCCTGTGGCTATGGGAGAAATTTGGGGCCATCCAAATCCCTGGGTGTGCCTAACCTGATCCTCAGATGCCCTCCTGGGGTTTGGCCAATGCTGGCTCCGTGCAGGCCCAGGCCACAGCCTCCCAGTCATAGGCCCCCTGGCCAGCACGGAGGAGCCTCGGGGCCTGGGCCTGGTTTGCCACCAATATGCTACGTGACCTTACAGAGGTCACTTAACCAAACGCAAGCCTTGATTCTCTCCTCTGTAAAATGGAAGTTTATTCTACCCTTGATCGTGTTTTATGGTTTTTCTAACCCTCATAGTCTATGATTTTAGGGGAAGAAAAAGTTGTTTTCAGTTGCCTCTCTTGAACCCAAACTCTGGGTTGTCAGGTAAGAACGGTTCTATCTTTGGGTCCAGAAAGATGGTTTTCATGCTTGTTCACTGATTCCCACAAGGAGCCCTCTTTCCTGGACGAGGCCCCAGAACCGCCCTTAAACACTCCTCGAGAGACAATCAAAGCCCAGACTACCGAGGCCAGCTTCAAACCCACACCTACGGAGACCGCTACGAGCTTTGACCAAAAAAGGGAGAGAGTTAACTTTGGAGCCTCTTCCCAGGGGTACCCAAGCCCTGGGCAGTGGAGACTCACAGGCAGGCCTCAGAGCTCTCCCCACGCAGCCGCATCTGCAGGGAGCTGCCCGCCCCACACGGGCCGTGGGAATGTGTGTCGGGAGCTCTCATCTGGCAGCAACCCGGGCACTGGGGCTGGTCGGCAAGATGGGCCCACCCAGTGGGGGTGTCCCATGGCTCGGGGCCAAGAGGCTCTTTACAGACACTCTCATCCTGCAAACGATGCCACGAGGCAGATCTTGCCGGCTCTTTTCAGAGTCAGGGAAAAGAAACTCAGAGAGGTCAAGGTCGGGCTTCCCTGGTGGCGCAGTGGTTGGGAGTCCGCCTGCCGATGCAGGGGACACGGGTTCGTGCCCCGGTCCGGGAGGATCCCACATGCTGTGGAGCGGCTGGGCCCGTGAGCCATGGCCGCTGAGCCTGCGCGTCCAGAGCCTGTGCTCTGCAACGGGAGAGGCCACAACAGTGAGAGGCCCGTGTACAGCAAAAAAAAAAAAAAAAATTAAAATTAAGAGAGGTCAAGGTCTCCAGGAGCAGCTGGAGGAGTGGGTAGGAGCTCGGGCTGAGTTCTGGCTCAGCTCCTCACCAGCCGGATGACCCTGAACGAGTGGCTTCTCATCTCTGAGCTTCCGTGGCCTCATCTGTAAAATGGGAGCATCTGAGGGTTATTCTGGGGAAGGCTGGCCAGGCCTCAGTTCCGAGCTGACGTGATGTAAGTGGGCGGTCAGGGATAACCAGGAACCGGGCATCTACAGAGAGGGGTCGTAACGAGGCAATTGCTTCCGCAGGTGATGGAAAAACCTACGTGGATGATGAGGCCCCTGAGATGAGCAGCAGCAGGGAAGCCACTACTGCCCCTGGGCGGGTGGGACGGAGGTGTGCTAGTGGCCGGGCCCCCGTGTAAGTTGGAGCCACAGAGGTGATCCTGCGGGAGATGGAGGCCGCGGAAACTCAGGCACTGCTGGAGATGCCCCGGGGCAGCGAGGCACCTGCCCTCGCTCCTTCTGGACAAAGCCGGCGAGGAGCCAGCGGACCGGGGGGTGGTGGTGCAGGGGAAGGGCCAGGTCTGGGTCTGAGGTCCACAGGCCCAGAGCGTTCTCCATGAATGGCGGCTGGCAGGTGACTGCGCCTCGGGTCCCACAGGTAGACACTGGTAGAGTCGGGACCGGAGCTCTGGCTTTCCGCCAGCCCAGGGCATCTCCCGTCCCAGCAGATGCATGCCCTCCACAGAGTTGCCCATGGCCACAGAGTCCCGTCACCCAATGCATTTCTAGTTCCACAAACTGGGGCTCCTGCCAAATCCACTCCCTCCAGGGTGTTCCATGAGCATCCCCAGTAGGCGATCAAGACAGCAGGAGAGGAAAGGGAAGGGAACGACGAGAAGGAGGGAGAGAGAAAAGGTACCAGCAGCATTGAGCTGGTCCTGGGATGCCAGCAGGGGTTTGCAGCAAGGGCCCCTCCTTCCCCAAAGGCCCCTCTGTGCAGAGCACAGGGAAGGAAGTGTCCGGCTCCCTGCCCAGTGAGGGAGGCCACTGGGCTCTCAGAGCCACCTTCCTGGGCTGAAGGAGGCCCTGCCTTCCAGAGTGAAGGGGAGGTTCGATGTCCGCTGTGCGGCCAGCCTGACAGGAATATCTTCCACTCTGGAGGCCTCCAGGGCTTCTGGGCTCATATGGCTACAGGGGGTCCCCCCCTCCTCTGCACCTCCCATGAGTGCCCCCCAGCACTGCAGCGGCTCACGGGAGGCTGGACCTTTGCTGGGAGAGTAGGTCCTTTCCACGGTCAAGAGCGGCAGGACTCTCCTCCTAGCTGCCCTCCAGACAAATGCCCGGGAGTCCCCACAGGGTGAGAAAATCGCCAGAGCATTTTCAAGGCCCAGGGAACGTCATGAGAGGTCGGAAGAAGCCCTGTAAATATATACATGCAAGTTTGTTATGCCGACTAAAAATCGGCATTCTCCACCTGGTTCTACAAGAACGAAGTCACTAAGCCACTGGAGTCGCTGACCTTCAACACCCCGTGAAAGGAGTTCGGGGTGGAGATCAGGAATGAGGCACTCTGTGCTCTGGGGAAAACTGGCAGAACAGGCCTTCAGACAGTTAGATATTTTCAGGAGATTTTATGAGCCCGATTTCTTGCACCTTCTCACATCTAGGAAAGCACTAAAACCATTCATGGAGACGTCTCCTTGTGACTAGCTGCAGCCTTCTGCCAAGATGTGAGCTTGACTGTATGTATCCCCCGTCACCAAAATCACATGTGTACCGTCCTCCTCCCACCTCTTCGGAGCAGTTCCTCAGAGCCATCTGAGAGCCTGTCTCCCAGGCTATAGTCTTCATCTGGCCCCACATAAAACAACTCACAGCTCTCATGTTGTGCAATTTTTTCCACCTGACACTTTTCAGCAGCATTTTTCCTCACTTGGAGGATAAAGGACTGTTCAAATCATTGCTTTAACCCTGAGGCAGGTGGTCCCTGATGTGCTAAGGAAGGCCTGGGCTGACCGGACCCTGCATTTGACAAGGGAGGGGGGTGGTACAGCGTGTGAAGCCTGGCATGGGCATGGAGGGCCCCAAATTCATGTTCAAATCCCAGCTCTATACCGCTGAGTTGGGGGCAGGGTGTTAGGCAGCTTGTTTAACTTCTGGGGGGTTTAGCTTCCCCGTCCGTGTAGTCAGGGCAACAATTCCTAACTCCTCGGGTTGTCGCGAGGATTAGAAAGCCTGGAACGCAGTAGGCACTTAATAAATAACAGCGCTTAGTATTACTGGTGCCTGAACTTGCTGAGTGCCCGTGCTGTACAATCAGGATACGTGGATTGCACCAGGCCGGCCCCAAACGTTCCTGGAGGGAATCTGGAAGCATCTCACTGGCAGGTTTTCTCAGAGGCCAGATAAAAACTACCCACGGTAGAGGCTTTGATTCTGAGACTGTCATAATCGGTTGCTAATAGAGATGCATTTGTCCCCTAAGTGGAAACATTTATCTTCACACTGTGCAGTGTTTCTAGTGATTGCACCTGGCCGGCCATTAGCTTTGCTGCAAGGAAACCCCCCCCTCACCCGTGCATCCTGGTAGGGTTAGAGGGTCGGGAGTGTTCTTTAAACTTGGAAGGAACAGCCAATCAAAGTGTTAATTATAAATTTGGGAAGCTTATTTTATTTTTTAATAACTCTTTTTTTTAAAATTATGTACTTATTTATGGCTGTGTTGGGTCTTCGTTGCTGCACATGGGCTTTCTCTAGTTGTGGCGAGTGGGGGCTACTCTTCGTTGTGGTGCGCGGGCTTCTCATTGCAGTGGCTTCTCTTGTTGCGGAGCACGGGCTCTAGGCGCATGGGCTTCAGTAGCTGTGGCTTGCGGACTCTAGAGCGCAAGCTCAGTAGTTGTGGCGCACGGGCTTAGTTGCCCCACAGCATGTGGGATCTTCCCGGACCAGGGCTCGAACCCGTGTCCCCTGCATTGGCAGGCGGATTCCCAACCACTGCGCCACCAAGGAAGCCCTGCTCATTTCTTAATTCATTTACTTAACACACAGTTTTTGGACAACCACTGAAACTAGATAATGCATTGATCCCACCCTCCTGGGGCTTACTAAAGACAGATGATAAGTAAACAAATGAACATTGATGTGTCTGGGTGAGGCCTTTCCTCTCTCTGTTGAAAAACACCATCAACTCTCACACACAGCAAGTGGCCTGGGCGACCTGCCCCCACCTCCCGAGAGGCCTGGAAGGTGACTGGGACCAAAGGGAGCCGGATGTTCTTTTAGGCACAAGAAGATCCAAAATGTAAGCTGGTTCTGGCAGGGGATTAGAGAACCAGGGATGCAAAAGCTTTCCAAAGGCCAGACCACATCACTCCCCCTGTGATGGAGACGGGTCAGAGGACAGCGGCTGTGTGCACCCCAAGCCGGAGAAACCGAGGATACCCCAGACGCCAGAGCAGCAAGGGCAAGGGCCCTGATCTAGGACAGGTGGTCGAGGGACATGTGGGGAGGAACATCCCGGGCAGAGGGGATGACGCACGTGAGGGCAAGCTGGAGGCATGAAGGGAGGAGGGGGTGGTGGCCGTGTGTGACCAGACAGGGGCGGGGCTGCACACGGGAGGGTGCAGAGGCAGCCAGGGCAGTGTGTAGGCAGCTCCGTGGGCCCCGTGGCCGGAAGCTGAGGTTTTACCCATGTGTCAGGGACGCTGTAAAGAGCCGGTATAGACCTGTTTTCACAAGGAAGCTCTAGCTGCTCTGTGGAGGCTAGGAAGCAGAGATGGAGGTGGGGAGGCTGTCAGGTGGCTGCTGCCACAACCAGGTGAGAGAGGATGGTGTCTTGGACCAGGACAGTGGCAGTGACATAGTGAGCAGGAGAGCGATGGGACCTATTTAGAACTATCTGTTTCTACAATAGGATTTGCTGAGAGATGGAATGTGGGGGCCATGGGAAGAATCAAGGATGACCCCCAGATTTCTGCCATTAGCACCCCAGGCAGATGGTGGTGCCATTTCACCACATCAGGTTTTTGTTTCTTTGTTTGGTGGGAAGGGAGAGGTAGGGAGAGTCTGGGCTGCCAGTGAGACAGCCATCCAAGTATTCATCAGGCAGCAGGAGAAAGCGCCTGGGGTCAGTAAAGAACTCAGGCATCGGGGAGCTCCCCGGTTGCCTAGCGGTCAGGATTCTGGGCTTTCACTGCCATAGCCCGGGTTCAATCCCTGGTCGGGGAACTGAGGTCCTGCAAGCCACGTGGTGCAGCAAAAAAAAAATAAAGAAAATAAAGAAAGAAAGAAAGAAAAAGAACTCAGGCATCATAAGCCTAGAGATAAGACTGAAAACCATGAGACCAGGTGAACTCATCTAGGGAGAGAGGGTAGAGAGAAAAGAGGAGGGGTCTCCATCCAAAGGCTGAGAAATCAGTTGCAAGAGTGAAAGAGACTGTCCGAGCAGACTGGGACGGACCAAGGAAGCTGAGACAGGAAACTGTTCCGAGCAGGGGGCAGTAGTTCCCAGCAAGCTGAGAATGATTGGAAATCACCGGTGACCTTGAGGCAAGCAATTTCAGAAGAGTGGTGAGTGGCCGGTGGAAGAGGGGCAGTGTGAGTGAGGAGTGGGCGGGGTAGGACATGTAGACTCAGAGAGGTTTGCTAAAGGAAAGCAGCCAATGGGGCAGCTGGAGGCCTGGGGGATCCTGCCCACCCCCCGCCCCCCAGGAGCCCTGGACCTTGTTTATATGTCCTCTACGGGAGCAGACCAACATGGAGGACAAGGCTGGTGATGCTGGGTGGGAGAAGGAATGCAAGGTCATTATGAAGGTGAAAGGAGCTGTGATCCTATATGCACATCAGTGGACAGACTGGCCTTTGACAGGAGCAGCAGGAGGCCGGACGGAGGAACTAGAGCTGGAACCAGCGACGAGTGGATCGAAGCCAGGGTGATGGAGACATGGGGGACTTGCCATCTGTAGGTTCACACTCTCTGAAGGCAGTATGAGGCGAGGCCATTGCTCAGAGACAAGGAGCTTAGAGCTGAGAATTATACATCACTTACCACAGTCCTTCACCCATTTATATATTTCATTATGTCCAGAAGAGGAAAACAAGGTCTAAAAATAGTCTGTATGCTTCGTGAACATTCACAGAAATTATTTTGGGGGGAACAGAAGAATGTAAGACATTACCACCTCTAATTATTTTTTTAATCCTTCTGAGCCATGAGCCTAGGTATTTGGATTGCGTGTTTCCATTCTTAGTCTTCCAAAGCTTCATGCGGCCCCCTGGGTGGTCCTCTTGTAGGAAGGAGCTGGCTCTTGAGTCTGTGTGTCCAGATCCACCCCACAGGGCTGGTGCTGGAGGCTGCTGGCTGCTCCCACGATCCCGTTCCCCTCTTCTTTCTGGGCACAGAGCCGTCTGCATTGCCCAGTGTCCCTTGTCCCTTGTTCCAGGCCCGATGCATGGAATTCTTCCAAGCTTCTAGAATGAGACAACCTCCCACGAGGACCTTAGAAGCTGCACCTGGAAAACAGCAGAGGCTCCACTGGCCCCTGAATGACTGGGTGGAGAGGAGGCACTGGCTGACCCACACTCACTAATTCCACACGTGAAAATAAACTTCGGTTTGGTTTGAGCCACTGTACCTTTTTGGGAACCTCCTCCCAGGAGTGGGTCTATGCTCTACAGTGTGGATCAGCAAAGCACTCGCTTTCCTGCAGTTCACTGCTACCAGGACAGGCACCCACCCTCCCTACCATGTTAACATCTTAACATCTGAGGAGCACCTTGGTGATTTAAGTCAGTGGTCCTTCAACCCTGCACATCAGCATCACCTGGGGAGCTTTGCCTACCTGGTCTTGGGTGGGGTCCTGGGTGTGGCCAGGTCTCTGAAGCTCCCCAGGTGATTCTCCTAGGTGGTCAGACTTGAGAGCTGGGGAGATGAATCTCCCTCCGTTCTCCACCTGCTGGGATGGAGGGCTTACAATCTCCAGTGGAGCGAGCGTGAGAATTAAGTTGCCACGGTTTCTGGTCAGAGTCTTTCCCTTCCACGAGGCCCTTCACTGCTGTCCACGGACCATCAGCTTTGGGATCAGCCGGGAGCTTGTTAGAAATGCATAATCTCAAGCCACATGCAAGTCCTACTGCATCAGGAACTTCATTTTAGCAAGATTCCCAGGTGACTCACACACACGGTCCAGTCTGAGAAGCGCTGCCCCGAGACCACGATGAAGCTTTGTAGCTGAGCTCAGCGGTGACAAGGAGAGAAAACTCGCTCTTCATGCCAGAATCTGGCCCTCAGCTGGCCTGGCAGAGCACGGGGAGGTGGTGGGAAAGCCAGCAAGTCTGGGTGTCAAGTCCAAAGGCATCATCTCAATACCAGCAGTGTGATATCCGAGCACCTCTCAGGAACCAAGAGCACGGGCGCTGCTCTGTACACGTACAGAACCAGCCAAAACTCTGCCTTCAGGAGTTCTGCCGGCTTCTAATCATTAAACTGCCGCTGCCCCCACCAGCGGCTGTCCCCAGGCTGATCTAAGTTTGGGTGATGATGCCAGGAAGCTGTCTGGCACCCTCCATGCCCAAATCATAGCTGTTTCCAAGGCTACGTCCAAAACCTTGCTTTCGGCTCAGGGAAAATCTATAAACATTGTACAGCACGTAACATTTTCCACTTTTGTTTTGCTGTAACAACACGGAAGGCCAGTAAATGTGTCCACCCATGGAAGCAAATGATGACAAGGCTGGGCTTTTGCTCATTTCCAGGCCTGATGGAGCACGGTGTTGACTTGCTTGGAGATGTGCTGACAGATCAAAGTTAAGATCAATATTACCCAGCAGCCCCGAGGGAGGGGCTCTGATCGGCTTTCCGTCTTGGAGTCACCACATTAGGGTGTTCCTGAAGGAACACACGACGCATCTGATGACGACTGTGAAACTTCAGTGCAAAAAAAAAAATACGGCTTCACATAAGAAATCCAAAGTGTGCCTAGTTTTGGAGACACAGTGAAGCCGCAGAGGAGCACACAGGTGAGGGAGCAGGTGTAAAACCGTGAGTTACTCTGACACGCGTTTCTGGGTACCAGTGAGGTGTCCTTCCTTCTTTGTAGTGACTCAAGCACCAGGGGCTAAGCCCGGTACAGCCTCACTCACCACGATGTGAAAATAAATCACAAGACATCTGTGGTGTCAAAGTGTTTGGATGCCTGTGAACATCTTCTCAAATAGGATTCCCACAGATGGAATGCCTGATGGTAATTGGGGCATCTTCAGTTTTTGAAAGGGAGAGAAATCGGGGGCTCAAGATGAAAAAGGTGTGTGTCCCCCAAGTTAACACAGAAAGCCCACAGGGAAGGGAGCATTTAGAGCAGGTGTCTCCTGCCTTTCCCTGCAGTCAGCAAACGCTTCCCCATGAGAGCATGCTGAATATAAAATGTTGCCGGCGTATTCCAGCAATTCTTAAGTTCCTTCTGCACAAACTGGACCAAGGTACTACATTGATATTAATACATAACGCATTGATGTTCCGAACTTCAAATTTTTCTCCCATAAATGTTTTCTTAAATTTCTTGCGCCTTCTCAATCTTATCTGTTAGCAAATCCTAGCAAATGAGGGAATAAATAATTGAGTACTAAGTTCACGATAATGGAAAGCAAGTGGTTATGCTTTATTCCTAGCTGAGTGCGAGTGCATGCGTGTATGTGCATGTGTACACTTATGTGTATGGTCCCATACTGTACAGAGAAAATACATAGCTATGTTTTCTGCTAGCAAAAGTGCTTCTAAGGCTTACACAGTATTCCTTAGTGTTCTGCAAAAAAAAAAAAAAAGAAAAGAAAAGAAAAGAAAAAACTCGCTATTCTGTGAAAAGTACCATGCTTTTCTGACATCTGAATGTATTTGAAAACTACTGGCTTAGAAGTCATGGACAATGAAAAAAGGAAAAAGGGGAAAAGTCAGCTAGAGGAGCAGGAAAGGAGAGAGTGTGAGAAAAGCCAGGAAGACATAACATCAGCGGATTAATGGAAGTTGCCTACAGGCAACTTTACATAGTGCAGAGAGCATTTTCTTGGGTTCAAATCTTGGCTCAAATACTTTGGAGCTATGTGACCTTGGGCACTTCATTTAACCTCTTTCTGAGGTAGTTTTAGTTTCCATCACCTGCAAAAGAGTAGCAACACCCACACTGCAGAGATCTTATCAAAATTAGAAACAATAGCTGTAAATCAAGCAGTGTCTGACATAAAAATAGATGCCCGATAAACAGATAGCTACTATTATTAGTAACTATATTATGTATGTAGTAGCTATATTATGAGCCAATGAGAGAATATGCAAGCAGAAAGGCCAATGACAACTTTGAACAAGCCCCTACCACGAGAGCAGCATACACGCCACACACTGTTCCACTTCATCCTAACCACAATTTTGCAGAGCAGATGTTGTTATGGCCTCATGTATACAGAGAAGGGAATCGAGGCTCAGGGAAGTGAAGTTACTTGTCCAAGGTCAAATAAATAGAAGACCTAGGATTTGACCTTAAGTGAGGCTTACTCCCCGAAGCTATGCTCTCTCACTGAGACTTGCTGTAGGGTTTTACGTGTGCACAGGCACAAGGGAGTGTAGGCCACCCAGGGACCAGATGTGACAGAATGGGTTTCTTGATCTGCTAAGCTGAGGGCTGTGCACAGTGGGGTTAGAGTTTGGAAAAGCTTGGAGCCTCTCGAGAGAGAAGAAAGGCAAGATGGGGGAACCCTGATGAACACAGAGCATTCCTGTTCCACTTGTGGGCATCAGCAGGATGCTGTGGACAGGCCAGAGGAGAGGCGAGCTTAGGACAGGGCTGTGGGTGGGGTCCAAGGATGCTGGCCAGCTGAGGTTTGGGAAGCTTTGAAGACGGTCCTTTAAACCTGACACAAGAGGTACAAGGAAGACACAAGAAGTATCTGCTTCTTCTCAAGCCAAGGCAAGGGGAGCACATGGTGTGGGTTGTGTTGTGTTCCCCCAAAAGTTCTGTCGAAGTCCTAACCCCAGGTTACCCGTGAATATGACTTCACTTGGAAACTGGGTGTATTGCAGATGTAAAAGTTAAGATGAGGTCATATTATAGTAGGGTGGGCCCTTGATCCAATATGATACGTATCCTTATAATAGGAGAAGAGACACACAGAAGGAAGAGAGCCATGCGAAGACACAGACTCATAGGGAAAACACCACGTGATGACAGAGGCAGAGACTGGAATGGTGTAGCTATAAGCCAAGGAATGCCAAGGCCACCTCTAGAAGGAAGGTGAGTCTCCGAAGGAACATGGTCCTGTCAACACTTGGATTTTGGACTTCTAGCCCCCAGAACCATGAGAGAAGACATTAATTATATTTTAAGTCACCAGCCTGTGGTACTTTGTTCCAGCAGTGCTGGGAAACTAGTACAGCATGAGTCTATCCTTGGCCTGGGAGGAAGTGGCCAAGCGCTTGGGCCAGGTCCACAGGGAAGCAATCAGCTAGAACAGGAAGGTTTCCCGGCTAATGTCAGAATGTCTCACTGAAATAACTAGACACCAAGATTTCCTCAAAGTGAAGTAAAAAAAAAAGAACCGTTTTACATGAAAGTGGTTATTTCATGAGCTATGCTTTAGTGGATGGAGTGGAATAAAAGCAATGCAGGAGGACAGCATCCCAGGGCTGGAACCTTAAGAGCTCCTTGGGGAGATACCATTCTTCTCTTTGGGTAGTGACGGCAGAAACCACGTTGGGGAGCCTTGTGCTTTGGGGACAGTAGAGAGTCACTCACAGTTAACTCCAAGGACCACAGGATCTTTGAAAAGGTCAAGTAGTATGGGAGAGTAAGGGTCCTCTTACATGCAATTTTAGTCATGGTTGTCTCTAGAACTCTTAACTTCCCAGCTTCCTATAAATTTACTTTTCTTCCCAATTCAAAAAAATTTCCCTTGGAATAAGATATTTATGGCATGAAAATACAGATTGATGTCGGCACAGTTGTTTGCCTGTGATCTCCTGAGCTAAGGACTAGTTTTAAAATCTGAAATCCAGTGTAACTGGCTTCTTTAAAGTTCCAGCTGTTTCCACCACCTTAATGCCTGGACCTGTTACCTCCCTTCCCATGAGTGGAAGAGATGGCGTTAGAAAACGCATTAGGTTCTCATCCATTGAAGAACAAACTGGCCAGCATGTGAGCAAAGTCCTAAACTTTTCGGCAGGAGCCCCAGGTACTGGGAGGAAGAGGAACGATCAGGTGAAGGGCCACCTCCGCTAAGCGCTTTGACTTTACAGAAATCTGGGCACAATTTAGAGTCGGGCACCATCTTTTTCCAAAAACAAAACCCCAAACAACAAAAAAATCCTCCTGTACAGAAAGAGAAAATGATTGTGAACACAGATATTATGTTATAGGTTCTAACAAAAAAAAAGAATGATGCAAGACGCCAAGATGGACACAGACAGGTGTGAATATTTTATCTGCCTATCATCCCAGACTTCTAATCACTTTAGGGCAAAAAGGGAACTCTGGGGGCTTTCCTGGTGGCGCAGTGGTTGGGAGTCCGCCTGCCGATGCAGGGGACGCGGGTTCGTGCCCCGGTCTGGGAAGATCCCACATGCCGCGGAGCGGCTGTGCCCGTGAGCCATGGCCGCTGAGCCTGCGCGTCTGGAGCCTGTGCTCCGTGACAGGAGAGGCCACAGCAGTGAGAGGTCGGTGTACCGCAAAAAAAAAAAAAAAAAAAAAAAAAGGGAACTCTGGTAACTGCTTGTGAAGAAAAGTGGGGTTGCAGGAATCCCCTGGCGGTCCAGTGGTTAGGACTTGGTGCTTTCACTGCTGAGGGTGCGGGTTCAATCCCTGGGTCAGGGAACTAAGATCCCGAAAGCCGAGCAGCTCGGCCAAAAAAAAAAAAAAAGAAAGAAAGAAGTAAAAAGAAAAGTGGGGCTGGGGGTGGGAACTGGGGAGGAATGACCCCCAAACCACCCTGCCGAATCCTTCCTGGTGACTCTGGGTCTGTAAAAGGCAGGGAGTGACTGAAGGGATTTATTACCTTCTGGGTTGCACCTGACTGCAAGACGTTTTATTACCATGAAATACAAGTCATCTAACTTTCCAGAGAGGAAAGAAGGAAATAAATCCTGCCTGGAGCAGGGATGGAGAAGATAGTCTAGAGTTTAAGGAAAAACACCAAGCTTTTCCCTTTTGTACAAGCCATCTATTTTCTGAGCGTGACAAAGTCACCCTCTCGGCATAGCCAGTGGCTCAAACCACTGGCCGCAGCTTTGCAGTTGCTTATTTGTGCGTTCCTTTCACTGACCTGACATTTAAACCTCACAAAATAAAGACCTCTGCTTGCACGCCTGTGAGCTTTGCAAAAATATGAGGAGACTACAAGGCAAAGCAGAAATACGTTTTGGTGAGAACCATGAACGCGGTGGCTGAAAGGGATTGGTCCCCACGCCCTTGTCCCCTCGAATCCAGCCTGGCCCGCAAAAAAGGGCTGAAAGACCTCAGATCTCTCTGCCATGGAAGGTTTGGAATTCAGACTAATTCAGAACACTGACCCCAGGAGAAGCTTGCGTGTAGGAGTCTCGTTTTATACCAGTGGCTTCCACTGCAGAAAATTTGCAGCATCCCTACGGACACAATCTGACACAGGGTTTCGACAGAGCCAGCATGAGGGGGCTTCCGATTTATTCCGTTTGCGCAGATTCAACCCCACCCCTGTGCCTTGCAACCAGGAGACGTTTCCATAAAAACATGAGTGATGGAGCCTGGCTTCAGATCCACCGTGTCCCCCTGGGGCCTGAATCTGCTCCAGGACAGGCTGCCTGCCCGGGTGAGAGCTGAGGGGTAGGGGCCTTGGGAGAAGTTGGGTCCGAGCCCATCTGGTGGGATCCCGTCTCTGAACGTGATAGTACATTGGGGCAGGGGGCAGCGGTTAGCCAAGTCCCCCGTTGGCGTTCTCTTCTTTCCTTGATTTGGTGAGAGAAACCAGTCCAGAACTCTGCCACCTTTGCTCACCTTTGGTGGGAAAAGGAATCAGTTCTCTTCTTTGATGTCAGTGTAAAATCTCTGAAATTGAATGAGGTTAAAAAAAAAAAATGATGATCCTAGGAGAGTTGGAGGGTTGATGGCTACGTGTTTCCAAGGAGGTTAAAAGGAAAGCAAGGTGGTGGGCAGAGCTTGCCGAGGGGCTACAGCTGGCAAAGAGCAGGCCTGGAGAGAGAGGCTGAGGGTGAGTTCAGGGCCATCTATCGGATCAGGAGTCATCCAACTCAAGAGAATAAGAGCCTGTAGTGTAGTAGCTGGGAAGCCGGAGGACTTGGTTCCACTTGAAAAATAGGAACTAGGTCTCTTGGTTTTCTTAGGATTTCTTAGTGTTTCTGGATTCAATATAGAAAAAGAA
Organism: Leucopleurus acutus; assembly: GCF_964270905.1. NCBI lineage: Eukaryota > Metazoa > Chordata > Mammalia > Artiodactyla > Delphinidae > Leucopleurus > Leucopleurus acutus. The sequence continues at coordinate 21,537,571 of NC_139143.1, forward strand.
AAAAAAAGAAAAGAAAAGAATCATGAAGCTTCTTGATGCCACGGCACAATCTACTCTTGAATACAAGAGAGACGTGTGCCCGAGAAGAGGAAGTGCTACAGCGGCAATTACGTATTGTATAAAGAAAAGAGAGAGAGGAAAATTAAGCACAGTGATCCCTCAGAAATGCTGCGATGACACGCAGGTGGTTATGTTCTGGTAATCACTCTGCTGTAATGTATGAACAGTACATGGAAATAGTATTAGAATAATTTACTATTGCTTGTGAACAATAAATTAACCAGGCTGCTTGCTAGTTTGCATTTTCTTCTAAGAAAAAACCCCATGAGGGTCACAGGCAAGGTAGCTGTGATACAAACAGTGCCGGATACAGGAATGTTCATTGCCAGGAAACAGAACAGGAGAGGATGTGATGCCCTAACACGTGTGCCAAGATGGCAGAAGACATTTTCAGTTCACAAAGCGACCTCCACGTTGCTTCAGACAGGGCTTCTCCCTAGCCAGCGCCACTGACACATGACAGGGGGACGACCTGAGATTTCCTCTTTTCCAGGCCCAGGGAACACATCTGTCTTCAGGGAACTGAAGAGTCTCTTGTTTTTGAGAATAAGATGAGGAAATCCCGTAAGACTTTGATGGAAGTTGGGTGCCTAATGAGGGTTCGAAATTAGCCATCGACTCACATACTTGAAGGCTGGGAGTCTGAGGAGATGGAAGAATTCTGCTGTGACCTGGCAAATCACTTCATTTCTCTGGTCTCAAGTTTCTAAGGAGGCAGAGTTAAATGAATGATTTTCATACTTTACACTGGGAAGCTCTTTCTTCAAATAAATCTTAACTGGGAACGTGAGATGCAAGTATGTACAACAGTCCCATGGGGGGGGGGGCAGCTGGAACAAAGCTACCTTGGACCTGCTGGCTTCCTAGGGACCCCCGGGGTCTCAGAGCCTTGAGGACAGGACGAAATCACCTGGCCACGTATTTCCTAGCCTTGTATAATCCTCTCACATTTGGAAGAGAAAGAAAGGAAGGGTATAGGGTCAGATAAGCAGATAAAGAAGCCCTCTCTCCCTCTTCCCATATAGAGGCCCCACTGCTACACTGAGTAAACAAGAGAGAAAAAAGAACATTCACTGTTCCTGTCTTCATTGTCTGCTGACTCCATTTCATTTGGATTCAGCGGCTGGCAGGATCACGGGTGAGTCTGCAGGAAGCTTGAGAGCCCAGGAGAGACTGATGGAGACCCTGGTCCTGGCCAGCTGGTCTCCTCTGAATGCTGGGAGGCCTGGGTGGCTGTGGGTGACCAGTGGGTCGCTGCTATTATCACTCCACTTTTGGTGAGCAGGACTTGGATTCCTAATAGCAATAGCCCCACAGCATCTAGTACATCTCTGGTCGGTACCAGAGTCCTAACTGGGAAGGAGGGAGGGAGAGAGGGAAGGAGGGGAGGAAGGAAGGAAGGAAGGAAGTGGGGGGGGGAGGAAGGGAAAGTTCCCATGTTGTCCAACATTATATGCAGTGCAGCTTGGGCCGAATCATATAGTGTATCCTCCTCTTCCCTCTAAAATCTCTTCCATGATAAAAATCCAGGTTACAGGGAACATCAGAAGAGAAAAAAGTGGCCCACCGGCAGCTGAGAGATGATTCAGAAGGCAGGGACCTGGCCTCTCTCGCAGGAGCCAGCAGGGGCAGGAGAAGAAGCACAGCTGGGGAGTCAGGTCAGGGCTGCATCTTTTGAATCCTGGCTCTGCAATTTACTCCCCGAGGCCATGTTACCGGCCTGTTGACTGTCAGTGAAGAGGGGCATAATAATCCCTGGAGTTGTTTTAAAGCTAATAAAAGGCAAGTGAAGTGCCCGGTGCCAAGATGACCCCCAACAAACATCTATTTCCTCTCCCTGCCAGTTGCCTACGGGCGGTGAAGGCTCATGGGTTGACTGAATACGCGCCTCCGGGAAACTGTCAGGAGTCGTCCAGGGGAGAAACTCTCCCTTTGCTTCGCCCCCAGAGCCAGCGGAGGACAGGATGGCCTCTCCGGATCGGTGTGCTCTGGTTCGGAGCAGAGTCAGGGAACGTGGCGGCTACGGAAGAGCCTCAGAAATCAGCTCTTGCCACTCACTCCCTTCCCATCCAACGAAATGGACTCTCTGCAAGCACCAGAGATAGGATTAGAGCCCAGGCCCTAAGCTCCAGCAGGTACCCTGGGTCCTAGGAGCGCCTGGAAGAGCAGTGTGGGTAGAAAGCGCGGGCTCAGGGGGCTCCCTGCTGCACCGCTTGTGAGCAGGGTGACCTTGGGAAAGCGGGGAGACTCTCTGAGCCTCAGTTTCCTCATCTGCCGTTGGCACCATACTTAGTTCTCATGACGCTTACTAGGATGAGAGATCATGGGCTAAAGGTGCCTCCACAGGGCCTGGCAGGGAGCAGACATCCACCAACAGTCAAAGGAGTCAAAGGAGGCTTTAGTTACAATAGCTACACGTCGATGAGTACATATACCACGTGCCAGGGGAATGCAGGGAGGAACACGGTGCTCTCTACCTTGGAGTTGCTCCTAAGAAGATAAACTTCTGATCTGCTTCTCCCTGTTCAAGAATGTAAGTGAGGAAGCCCCCCCACCCGCCCCGCCCCCCGTAGAGGCAGTCCGGTGGCGCCAGAGCCGGGTTACAGGGGTGGGAACCTCGCTGGCAACCCCAGGCCCCGAGACCTCGCACAAAGCCACTCATCTCCAGCACTGCTGATTCATTTCCGCAAAGGGAGTGCCAGGGGGCAGTGCGTAGGGTGGGGGAAAGGTAACCCGGTGATGTCTAAGGCTTTCTAAGCTCTGAATTCTATGATCCATGGTCCCAATCAGCACCCATAAATCCCGCTGTGACTTGGTTCTGTCATTTCCCTTGACTGACTTAAGATTCGATACAGAAGTTTCCAGCTAATTAAGAGGTCCAGGTGGCCACTTTGTGGTCGAGGATGGCTGGGCAGGAAGGCGCGAGAGACCTCGCTTGTCTGGTGAGACGTGGCAGCAGGAGGGACACAGGTCCATGGGAGCACGTCTGACTCTGGTTTAGGGGATGACACAGCGACACGTGACCTCACCACGGACAATAATTTACGGCAACCTTCCTCGGACCAGGCCTGGACTCCTTTCTGTGCTTCGTATTTTCTTTTTGTAAAACGGGAACCACCTTGGCACAGGGTGGGCTGTGATTATCCCTTTGAGTGTTATCTGCCGAGCAGGGCAGGTCTTTTCTGAGGACGCCCGGGTTCTTCCTCTCTCTTTCTTGTTCCTACACAGGATCCATTTAAAGTCCCGAGGCGCTCCTGCGCGAAGGCAGGGCTCCTGGAGAGAGATCCCTGCCGGTACCTTTGCCTCCGGGCGCTACTTATACCAGAAACGAGTTTTGACTAGGCAACAAAGCACAATGAAAGGGCCACTCAGGAGCTGGGAACCCACCCCGTCCAAACTGGCTTTGAGTTTTGATCCCAAACTGGAACCTTTCAAGTAATTTCACATTTGACCAAACAGGGTTTTTCAGTTTCTTATTTTTCCTTCTTTTCTTATATAAGGATGCAGACCTAAAAGGACCCCTGGGCACTCGTAGGTTCTTAGGAAATCTGGCTGCTGCCTTTCCTTGTAATTGCATCTGAAACTGATTAAGCTTCCACCTCTGACCGTGTGAGCAGTGAAATGGATGGGAAGGGGCGGGGGGCTGGGAATTACTTTGGGCATTCTGAGTTTGGGGACTGGTTGGACTTAAAAACAAAACGTCTTGGATATTCAGCTTCTAATGAGGTCAGGTTTGCTTGTTCCTGGGAGAAATGCCAGCCATGAAGCTGAGAAAGTCCGTTGAAAGGTCAGCATTGGGGAAGCCCCCACCTCAGTCATGGCAAATGAAACCGTAGGCCCCTACGGTTCCTGGAGCGATTTATTTCTCTGTTTGGGAAAAGCAAACACACAAGCACAACAAACTCTCCTGGGCCCCGGGGTCCACGCGCGTGGTCCTCCTGGGAAGCCCGTGTTCCCACTGCCTTCGGCGTGGAGCCCAGGCACCACGTGGCAGACAATCCGACACAGCAAAAAGTGGCTCACCCTCCCCAGGTCCTTCAAAACCATAGAGACCCCCGTGGGAACCCCTTCCAGGCGGCCTCAGAGTAGGGAACAATCTTCTCCACCACCAAAGGCCCTGAAAACTTAGAAATGGAATATTCTGAGCTGAGCCCCAGCTGTGTAGAGTGAACTTTCAGGAACTGCACATGGGATGGGTGAGCCCAGCAGGCAGAGACCTCATGTCACTAGTTTGCCTCTGTATCCTCCGTGCCTTGCAAAATACTTGGCATACGAACATAAAAATTTTTACTGAACGCATACATGAATCTCACAGGCATTTATTTAAAATAGCATATACCACTGATTTGGGTTTCTTTCTTTTCAAACTCTAATCTCACTGAATGTTTGACTGGTCCTTTCTAGATCTGATCCCATCTTTTTCCCCAGAGGCTATTGAAAGAAGGACTTTTGCTTAAAGGATCCAGCCCTCTAATTTAACGGTTGCGAAACAGAGGAATCTTTAAGTGGGGAGGTCACAACCAGGGACTAAAAACTCCCAACTTTGGGCGTCAACCATCCGTCCTCCCAGCCCTTGCTACCTGCCTCAAAGATGCAGTCATGTGAACTCTGCTGTCGTTAACCGGCTCCCAGGAATTCCTGTCAACAGATACCCAGCACCCGTGTTACTACTTCCAGGACATTTGAAAACTTGAATGTGAATGGAGTGTTCTGTTACGTCAGGCTTTTGCATGGTTCTTCCCCATGCAGACAAAGCGCCCTTTTCTTCAGCCACCTGTAGCCAGCATCCCTTGCAGCCCTAACATCACAGTGTCTATGGGATTCTGGGGAGTTAGTACCACTTCCTAGACATGTGTCTGCAGCCTTGCCTGTAACCGTCTGTTGCATGCTTGGTTCGTTTACTTATTTTTATGCCCCTCCATATTCTCCTATATTCCACCTTCAAACCATTGGGCCGGCACTCCTCACACACACTAAGGCATGCTGCCTTGGCTACTGAGCTCTACGGAGCTTCAAAATGCAGTCCTTCCAAATGAGTAAGACGTTTCGACTCGTTCTCTTTTCTCAAAGCCCGAGCAGAGACAAAAAACACACTTCTGTTTGGCCTTCAGGGAAAAGACGCAAAAACTCATAGATCCCCAGACAGAAATGTTCATTTTACAGTTGCGATACCGCCTACCAGAACTTTCCTTTCCCTCTTTCCAAATGCAGAAGCACGCACGTGCCCTTTGGTTGAGGCAGCCGTGGGCATACGCGGCGCGGTCTGTGATGACGCTAGTCTCTAGGTAACGGGGTTTGTCATCTTGTTCTCCCCATTAGACTGTAAGGTCTTCGAAGTAAAGAATGATGTCCTCTTCTTTCTCTATACTTCCCCAGAGCCCAATTCGGTGTCGCTCTGTGTCTACCAGGTGTCCAATAAACACTGCTGACAATGTAAACAGAGTTCTTAGCGCTTACAAATGAGAAAATGCCCACATTCACTGTCAAAGGTTGTTTTTTTTTTTTTAAAAAGATTTCTTGGATTCAGTGCGTGTGTGTGTGTGTGTGTGTGTGTGTGTGTATGAAAGAGAGAGCAGTGAAAGCCTCAGAGATGAAGACGACCTGAGAATGGAAAACATGAAGACACACAGAGATAAAGAAAAGCACGCAGACCCACAGCGCGAAAGACCAGCACATAGAAACCCATGGGGCTCCTTCCAGGCTCAAATTTATATATTCATGTATTTTAAAATGACGTAGCCAACGCTGTGGTCCAAGATTTTGTGATTTCAGGTGTTCTACCCCACACAACCCGGCTGTGGGAAAACAGACAGAAGACGGGTGTCATACCACTCAATAAGCCAGGTGCCACGGCCCCAGGCCTTTGAAACACGTCACCCACACCTTCCTACTGGGCCTGGGAATTCTTGCCACCTTTGGTGAGGCTGCCAGAGTTTTTCCTTCCAAATTATGAAGTCCTTCATGAAGCCAGGCCTCAGTTACGGGATGGTTGACGCTGAGTGTGACAGCTGCCACTCCACACTGGCACCAGCAAAGCCTGCTCCATGCCGCTAGGGAGAGGAGACAGCACGCAGTGGAAGAAGCCACGCCGAGGGTTGGCAGTGTGGGCAAGTCACGCCACCCTCCAAGGCGTCAGTCGTCCGGTCTGCGAGAGGAGACACAATCCCTGCGCAGCCCAGTGGCTGAAGTGAGGCTCTGCTGTAACGGGGTGACTCGTGGGCACGTGCGGGGCAGCGGGGAGTGCCGTCTGCCACCCGGACTCACGGCCCCCTGCAGCTGGGATTTCTACAGGGAGGAGAATTGGACTAGAAGCACAAATCCCTTCCTGTGTGATAACTGTTTTAAATTTTTTGACGCTTTAAAAAAATGGCTATAAAAATATCAAATTGTAAAGAAATCAGAACCAATCAGATCACGCATACATAATGCACCTTAGTGATGAAGAGCATGAGCTTTCAAGTGGCAAAGACCCTTGTTCGAGGCCCCACGCCCCCACTTACTAACTGTGGGACCTTGGCTGAGTTGCTGAATCTCTAGAAACCTGGGCTTGCTCAGCAGTAACATGGGATTAAAAAACAATATTGTCCGGGACTTCCCTGGTGGTCCAGTGGCTGAGACGCCGCACTCCCAAGGCAGGGGGCCCGGGTTTGATCCCTGGTCAGGGAACTAGATCCCACATGCCGCAACTAAGAGTTCGCATGCCACAACTAAACAAGAAAGATCCCGTGTGCCGCAACTAAGACCCGGCGCAGCCAAATAAATATATTAAAAAAAAAAGTAGTACTTGTCTCACAAAGGCAATGGGAGGACTAAATGAGATACTTCGTCAAACATTCTGGTACACAGTAAGCTGTCAAGATTACTGGCAATCATTATTATTGTTCAGTACTTCCTCCCATTATCTGCGATTCATCTTATACAAACACAGTTAAAAGTATGCAAGTAACTGGGGCTTCCCTGGTGGCGCAGTGGTTGAGGGTCCACCTGCCGATGCAGGGGATGTGGGTTCGTGCCCCAGTCCGGGAAGATCCCACATGCCGTGGAGCGGCTGGGCCCGTGAGCCATGGCCGCTGAGCCTGCGCGTCCGGAGCCTGTGCTCCGCAACGGGAGAGGCCACGACAGTGAGAGGCCCGCGTACCGCCAAAAAAAAAAAAAAAAGTATGCAAGTAACCAAAATCTCCTCTGAACAACCACCACGATGTTGCAGTGTAAATGCATAAAGGCCCGGGTATTTTGTTCACACAGCCATGCCCAGATTCTCATTTAGTGTGACTCTGTACACAAGTCTAATAGCACTAATAATGATGGACACTTGATCGACCACCTACTGTGCACCCAGCACTTCACTAAATGTGTTACATTTGTTATCACACTGGACCCTCACAGTCCCACAGGTACAGTCATCTCCCGCATTCTACAGATGGGGAAGTAGAGGATGACAGAAGCTAAGCGACTTGCCCCAGGTCAAACTGATTAAGTAGGAAACTCAGGATGTGAACTCAGCCAGTCTGATGCCAACCCACGCTCTAATCAACGCCCTACAGCGCCTCCATGACCATCCTGGTGATTCCGTCTCCAGGCTTGTGGCAGGTTAGGAAAAAGAGCTCGAGGGGTGGAGGGAACTGAAGCGACAGGTACCGTGACACGTGATGGATTGATGGATTAACAGGGAGACAGGAAAGGGAAGGGGATAAAAAGCTCACAGAGAAAGGTTTCCATGGCACAGCTGTCCAGACCCAGTCATATCAGGGGTCAGAACGCCCTAATATATTATTCAAAGCCCCCGAGGGTGTCATGATTCCACAGCACAGTGTGATAATTTTCACTCCGCCATCAAGAAAAATCAAATTGTGTGCTCAGGAAGACAGAAAAAAAAATGAGGGGATGGGGGACCGTGGGTGATATATTAAAGGGGTGGGTAGATTCCCTCGGGACAGCGCATCTACGTTGAATACCATTTGACAATTTGCATAAATAAGGCACCGCCTTTGAAAAAGATGATACACTATTCAAGTAAGAGTTAAGGAAATACCAGCACCCGGGTGTCATCTGGATACTTTTTGTTCGTGGATCCTTACCTTTTATTTTAACCCAGCTTCTATGAAGTCTTGAGACAAAAAACCCTTTAGTCCTCTCTGCCTCTCTCAGTTTAGAATCATGTCTTTGGTGCCTTTAGCCAGGGTAGCACTTAAGGGTCTCACAAACTAATTGCATCAGGTAATTGAAAGGAACATGTATTGAAAATAAGGATGTAAATATTATTTTTTTAAAAATGGAGGACAAAAAGGTATTAGGTGGTCTTTTTGTCACAGGCAGCTGTCACCTGGACTTTTAGCGTCCCCTTCGGGCACAGGCCAGGCTGGCAGAGAAAAAGGGACTTGTGTTAAATCACACTTGTGTTAAATCAGAAGCCACTCATGGCTTCCTGTTCATAACCTTAGCTCACTGCCCCTTAAAGTGAGATTTTGTTTTATGCCTATTCACATTATATTCCCTAAGCTCCAGAAAAACTGCTTTCAAAGTCTCAAAATGAAGCTTAGAACATGATGGCTTGAAAGGTGTTTGAACTGAATTTGAAAAGATTTGAAAATAGCATTTAAAATTGATATAATTGTAACATGATACCTTTAACAGGTCCTCTAGTTCTGCTTATCTGAGCAGGGAGAAACCTCCAGGAACCAGAAAAGCCCCCATTCACCAGCAGCCCACACGCACCACGCTGGCCAGCGGTGTCCAGACGGCAGAAAAGCTGTTCCCAGTGGAAACAGGAGATACCCTTATCCCTCTAGGCTAGGGTTGCCAGATGTGGCAAATGAAAATACAGGACCCTGAGTTACAGTTGAAGTTCGGATAAGCAAAGAATACTTGTTGACCATGAGTAAGTCCCATCCAATATTTAGGACATGTTCACATTAAAAAATTATTCGCTATTTATCTGAGATTCAGATTTAACTGGGTGTCCTGTATTTTACCTCTCTCTACTGTGGGCTCTGACCCCCCTAGGAGATTTAGGATGGGTGGGAAGTAGGGGCGAGCGGGGGTTCCGCTTACCAGCCTAGGAGAAGAGCACCACTGACGGCCCCGGCTGGCATTCTCTCTCCTTCAAGCAGCAGGCTCCCCTCCCTTCCACCCCTTCCTCCTTTCTCTCTAAGGAGGCTCCCACGGCTCCGGCCAATCCATGGTCTTCCTTAGGAGACACCTCTGATCCCTCTGGCTGTCACCCCCCATAACACACCTCCTAACCTGACCTCGTCCCACACTGAGGTGCACGCGTGGAGGCAGACGGTGCTTGTAAGAACTTGTTTGTTTCTACGTTCTACTGTGTCTTGATTTGTTTCCCGAGAAAAGCTGCAGATGGGCTTTGGAGGGGCTCTTGATTAGAGATTTCCTTTCATTTTTTTCTTTCCCCGTATAGACCCCCCTCCCGCCCACTGTATTCAGATGCCAAGAAGTAAATTGGTGTTTGTTCCCCGCATAATCATAATTTCAAGACCTGAATTAAAGCGAGGGCTGAGCCACTATGCCCAGCTTACCTAGGAGAAGTTTCTATAGACCCTTATAGACGCTGGCCTGATCCCAGCAGTGGACACTCTGACCACCTCCCACCCCGACCATTCCATACTACTGATTAGTGGTCTTTAGTGAACCGCACTCAAAAATAATCACATATATTTAACAAAAACAAGGAGGCAAGATCTCTTGGTTTCAGGCTTCCAAGTGTGTGCTTGCAGCAAAACATTTAGAGCCAAGCCATAAAATGAATGGAAATAGGAGGAAACACTGACACAACAATAAAACGAGGGGTGAGATTAATGATGCCATAATACAATCTGTTTTCATTTGGTGCAGAGAAAATTAATTTTTGAAGACACTTCATTTAACTTTGCAATATTTTGCAGTGTAACCTTTGATGCTTGAAACTTTTCTCTTTCATCCCCTTTAAGCCTGAGAATGGGGAAAGCCAGTTTTATGTCTGGTTTTAAGTACTGCTTCATGGCAGACGATCAGGCTTGCTGCCTCTGCAAGCAATGTGTACTCAGGGAACAGAAGTTATTGCTGACCATAATCTCAGCTCTTTACCTCCTATTGAAACATCCACTTTAATAAGCCAAAATTCAACTTCCAAAAGAATAAGATGTGATACCTTCCAGAGCAAGGCACCGGGGTGGGCTGGACGACCAGATAAGGTTGTGTAAGCACTCGAGATACTCCGACCCCTCGAGTTTGAATCCAGGAAAGCAGTGATAGGAGATCACAGTTCCCACTGGGAAGGAGGTCTGGAACTCAGAGATGTTCACATAGCCATTAGAAGAGGCAAGCGGTCTCAGGCAGCCTGCGACGTGGGAAAGAAAAAGGGAAGTGTCTCACGTGGTCATCTTTGTACACCTCAAAGACAAAGCACTATATGTCTTTCGGTTTCCCCCGCTGAAAGTGTGGCATGGCCTCCGAGGACCGCACACCTTGGTCTTAAATGCTCAGACCTCCTTATCTGTGTACCTATTCTATTTCTAAAGCAGGCATTTGCTTGTATACTTGCAAGTGGCATCGAGAGGGTCAGACGAGTAGGGAAGTAGTAACGAGAGGTGGAGCTGTGGATCGGGACACCCCTAGCTGGTGGTTCCAGCCCTGACTGCATGTTAGAATCACCTGAGGAAAGTTCTTAATTAATTTATTTTTCATTGAAGTATAGTTGATTTACAATGTTGTGCTAATTTCTGCTGTACAGCAAAGTGATTCAGTTATACATATATATACATGCATTCTTTTTTATATTCTTTTCCATTATGGTTTATCACAGGATACTGAATATAGTTCCCAGTGTGATACAGTAGGACCTTGTTGTTTCTCCATTCTGTATATAATCACTTACATCTGCTAATCCCAACCTCCCACTCCATCCCTCCCCCCAACCCCCTCCCCCTTGGCAACCACAAGTCTGTTCTCTATGTCCATTTCTGTTTCATAGATAGGTTTATTTGTGTCACATTTTAGATTTCACATATAAGTGCTATAATATGGTATTTGTCTTTCTCTGTCTGACTTACTTCATTTAGTATGATAATCTCTAGTTGCATCCATGTTGCTGCAAATGGCATTATTTCGTTCTTTTTTATGGCTGGGTAATATTCCATCGTATATATGTACCACATCTTCTTTCTCCACTCATCTGTTGATGGACATTTAGGTCGTTTCTATGTCCTGGCTATTGTAAACAGTGCTGCTATGAACACTGGGGTGCATGGATCTTTTTGAATTAAAGTTTTGTCCGGATAGATGCATGGGGGGGGGGGATTGCTAGGTCATATGTTAATTCTATTTTTAGTTTTTTGAGGAACCTCCATACTGTTTTCCACAGTGGCCCCACCTACTTGCCTTCCCACCAACAGTGGAGGAGGGTTCCCTTTTCACCTGAGGAAATTTTTAAAAACACTAATGCCCAGACCTGTGCCCGGGTAGGTATCCAGCCTAGACACCCCTATCTTTTTTTAAAGCTCCCCACATAATCTTAAAGTGCTATCAGGGCTGAGAACCACTGAGGTGCCACAGAGGGAAGAGAGACTATTTCCTGTTTCAGCAGCGGTGGTGGGCAGCTCGAGAAGGTTAGGATGCAGACTGGGTTCCACGGCAGCAGATAACGGAACAGACACCTGCCTGACGCAGTGCAATGAAAGTTTTGAAAATCCCATTGTGTTTTAGGTGAAATAGGAAAGTAACATGTAACGCAGTGGTTCTCAAACTTGAGAATAACCCAGAGAGGGCTTGTAGGACAGACTGCTGGCCCCCACACCCAGAGCTTCTGGTTCAGTGGGTCCGTGTGGAGCTCAAGGATTTGCACTGCTACAGGTTTCCGGGCGCTGTTGCCGTGGCACCAGGCTTTGAGCAGACGTGCTGTAGCGAGTTTGTGCACCATGCACAGAATACTGTGTACCATCCGAGTGAGCGTGAGGCCTCGATCCCTACTTCTGTAAAACAGTAGCTGCCTTTTGTCCTGGAGCCTGTGCAGCCCAGTGGAACATTCCCAGTGGCACAGCAGCCCACGTGGTGTGGCATCTGCTGTGATTAGTGAATTTCTTATTGGCTTCAGCAGCTTCACTGGAGGGAATAATGACCCTGCAGAGCTGTGCTCTTCCCGGGGAGAACTAATTGTGTGTGAAGTAAATAATAGATAATGGAAAAACCTACTTTCCCTTCCAATCACCAAGCACAAACTGTATCACTCAGGCACTGCAGCAGATGACGGAACTCCTCTCTTAAGATGACTCTCTGACACATTACAATACAAGCGTCGAAGAGCTGCGTATTCAGCGAACTGCTCAGGTCGGCGCCTTAGACTGTGGTGTCTGTGTCTGTATCAGAGCAGACACAGACAACGCAGTGAGGGGTGCAGAATGTAGGAGGCATTCACTCTGGGGTCGTCAAGGGTCAACCTGCACTGCTGCCTCCTGGTGTCCTGGAGCCCCGCAGACCCCACAGACCCCAAAGATCCCTGCCCGGAACAAGCCACACTCAGGATGGACCAGATCAGACACGCGTGGTGCCCAGCCATCCTTTTGGGCAGTCCCAATGGTCTTAAAGGATTTTTTTTTTTCGGAGCTGAAAATTAACACTGTTCATGGCAAAAGTGAAATGTGTGAAGGGAGTTTGGCAATCAGGCATAAACAGGATCAGTAACTGAGAAAAAAAAAAAAAAAGATCAGCAAATCAACACCGACAAGGGAATGTGTTAGAACCCTGAGCAGGGTTCCAATGTGTGGGCACACGTGACTGTGCCCCTGCCTCCTTCTGGGAAGGAGTGTGGTTCTAAGCTACCCATGTGGATAGACTGCATCCCCTAAGTCAGAAACTAACTCTGACCCACAGGGAGCAGGAAGCATCGGCACATGGATCTCTAAAACACAAAGTTCCGGGGAAAAAATGGCCTTGGAACGGTTCCCACCTCCGACCCCAGAAGGAGAGGAAAGGGGTTGGAACACGTGCAGCCAATCAGAGAAGGAACGCTATGCTCACTCTTGGTTGGAGGACAGCCTGTCGTAAAAATACAGTAGAAAACTGACTTCGACTCAAGAGTTGAATGTGATTTCTATTTGCACTTCGAGATAATAGAGAGACGGTTCCTCAGGCTGTAGCCCCTGGATCTATAGGTACAAATAAAAATTACAGGATGAAATGCCCCTCGAAGGGCCAATTATATACCCCCTGGGGGCTCGAGAGGTGTCAGGCTGTCTAAAGCAACCCTGCTGTGCCCACGCGGGTGGACGGCAAGGTGCAGGGGCTGGAGGGGGGTATCAGGGCCCAGACCAGGGGCACCTCCTCTGTGGGGACCGAGGGCTCTGAGGAGGGCTGAAGGTGGGCTGTGGGCTGTATTGCTGTTTGAAGACGCACACCTTTCAAGAGCGGCCGGCCAGCTCTTTTGTTGCTGCAAAAAACATCGAAGCTGTGTTATGACTGAGATTTAGTAAGGGGTGCTAGAGGGGAGGGGCGAAAGGGCACAGACAGAGCAAGAGGCAAGCCTGCACCTGAACTCGTGACAATGACACCCCAAGATGTCTATCCCCATAGGGCATTTAAAAAAATCATTGGGGTAAAAAGAACCCCTAAAGAAGCGTACTGTATTTAAGGGATGTAAAAGGAAATTGAAAGGGTGGGAGAACCGAAAGACAAGTGGAAAATAGGAAAGCGAGAAGGGGTTGGAGTCTGAAATAATTTTCTTGGCCTTTACTCGGATAGCGCCGCAGGACTGGAACGAATCCATGGTTAATAAAGTTCATTTGGATAAACAGCCCTACCTAAAAGCCGGCTGCTGATTCTGTGGAGAGTCTCTAAGAGAGGAGAAATAAATCACGTGTCTCCTTTAAGAATGCAACCCATAACACGCTAAACAACCCAGAAGCTTCTGGGGAGAAATGCAGGAGGGTGAGGACCTGGGCTGCCTCTGTCCTCCTAATCCCGAAGCCTTTGTTTCTTCAAGGGGCCGTGACTCTTAAACTCTCACATAAGGAAATGATTTATTTCCAACTATGGGGTACATAAAGCAATATCAGAGTCTGCCCGTCATGATTTCCAAGCAGAAAGTTCACATCCGTCTCAACTTTAACATGCCAGTGCTTTTGGTGTAAATAAGATTGCTAGCCTTCTCCCTTGGATTATGAATTATGCATGGGTTTCTTAGTCCTTTGGTCCAAGTCACATGTCAAAAAATAAAATCAGAATTAATGGGAACTCGAGGGCTTATTTTCACAAACAGGGGGCCCTCTGTGTTGGCCCAAGCAAATTTAAAAAACGCAGGAGGATAAATATTCATCGTATGGTTTGGATGAAATTTGAATTTGATTATTTTTCTGCTCCTCATGCATTATAAAAAAGGATAACATTATTACGAGAAAATAGCCTCTGTAAGATTGGCTTTAAATATATTCGCACCACAACCGAAATCAGTATAAATGCTGTTATTTCCATTAAATATACAATAGTTCATCGTTGTGTTCACAGCCCAGTTACAAGGCTCCTAATTCTGCAACGACTTGTGGTTTCTTAGGATAAAGGAGACATCCAACACACTAAAGAATAAGGTATCTCCCATTTAAACTTTAAAGCTGGGTGTATAGAGCTGGAGAGAAGCACAGGGAATTGTGGGAAGATTCCAAACACAGAACTGTGGTGATCAGAGTGCAGTACAGCTGAACCATGGGGTGTGCGTGGCTTTGTGTTTCCCCCGTCATCCTATTAGAGAAACGTGTACCCGCTCCACAATCAAGTCTGAAAGAACAGCTGAGAACCACAGCCTCAGCCCCATACCTTGACAGATGGGCAGATGGTCCCACGTTCCGTCATCACGACATAATGAAGCCATGTTGTACAGGTCAGGGTACCGGATCTTGAATCCTTCGTGACAAGTGATGATTAATTTATCTCCATGTCTGTATGTCTTGTTATGAATCTCGGCATCTTCAATTTGTGGAATGCGGCAATCTGCAATTGCGTAAAAAGGACACATTATTTTTGGAATTCAAACAGTTGTGGTTCACAGCTTCAGGAGAAAGCTCTTATTTTCACACCTGGTCTCAACCTACGCAGCAATCTGATAAATGGTTCTTTATTTATCGCTAGACTCAGGTCCCAAGGGCAAGCAGCAGAAGCTGCAGAACCTGCTTCACAGAGAAATAGGAAGAGGGGTCGAGGTCCAGGTCCAAAAGGAACCTTGTTTTCCGCCCGCGACACTTTACACTTTACAGTTGAGCTTACAAGCAATTTTGGAAACGAGTGAAGAAAGACAAAAGCTGGGGATTCACATGAACTATCTAGCTGGTTGCCCACTTGGCTGTGTTTGTGGACCGTGCACTGCACCAAACAGCCTGGCTGGCTGCTCTCGCCTGGTCCTCCCGCCTCTGCCTGTGGGGCGAGGGCCTGGGCCTGATAAGAAAATGTGCTTTGCAGAACAGCAAGGGGCCGAGCTGGGGCTGCATTTGCTATTAGCATTTCCCATCCACCTTATCTGTTTTTAAAAAGATAATAAATAGAGCAGCACATACTACTGCCTATATCACAAAAGACTGAGAGAAAGCAACTGTTGCCTTTGAAAAATGGAATCAGAGCAGAATGCAGGTGGCTGGGAGGGGAAGAGGCCACGGGGTCAGGAGAAGGGTGTTGGGGGGTACAATCATGCAACAAAATGATTAAAAGAGAAAATAAAACTAATCAATCGTAGGGCTTCCCTGGTGGCGCAGTGGTTGAGAGTCCGCCTGCCGATGCAGGGGACATGGGTTCGTGCCCCGGTCTGGGAAGATCCCACATGCCACGGAGTGGCTGGGCCCGTGAGCCATGGCCGCTGAGCCTGTGCTCCGCAATGGGAGAGGCCACAACAGTGAGAGGCCCTCGTACCGCAAAAAAACAAAAAAAAAAGCAAAAAAACCCTAATCAATTGTAACTATCCGCTTCTAACTCTAGCTACCTCCAGTTTACCCTGCGGGCCAGTCCACTCTGCGCTGGGAAGTTGGGGTCCTGCTCCCTCTGGCCCCTCCCCCTCTAAACACCGCCCAACTAATCCCATCTAATTTTTTTTTAAAATATTTATTGGAGTAGAGTTGATTAACAATGTTGTTGTGTTCGTTTCAGGTGTACAGCACGGTGATTCAGTGATACGTATATATGTATCTTTTCAAATTCTTTTCCCGTGTAGATTATTGCAGAATGTTGAACCGAGTTGCCTGTGCTATACAGTACGTCTCTGTTGGTTATCCATTTTAAATATAGCAGTGTGTACACGTCAGTCCCATCTGGTTTAAGTCACTTTGTTCACCATGTGTCTCTCTTCATCTCCTGTTTTAAAGTCTCTGATTTTACACGCATATATGCTTGTAAGCATGAGCTATTGATTTATTTCTACTTTTAGAGTCAGGTAGATGAGTTATGTTTCCAGTTTGCTGCTTCTTAGTTTTTTGAAACAAGGCAAAATTTAAAAACAGCACTTTGATGATCATAGAAGCTTCCTTCAGAAATTTCTCAGTGGGTTTCTCAGCCACTCCCCAAAGCCTACTGAATCCAGAATAGGTTGGAATAGTATTAATAGGAAGTCTGACCTTCAAGTTCCTCTAAGCTTTGAACGGTTAGCTCTAGGGTGATGAGCCTCTGGGAAGCCTGAGGCAGGTGGCTGGCCTGAGGATACCTCTGCGAGCTGGGAACTTGGGTAGCTTTCAAAAGAGCATGTCCCAGGAGCTTTGATGTGCGGTTGAAGCTGGGTTTACTGGGGGCAATCTGACAACAACGGACTCCAGAAAACAGAAAGTTAGTGACGGGAAAGCCTCGGGCAGAAGAGGCCTCCCAGGCAGAGCAGGGCCCTGGCAGCTGAGAGCGCAGGGGTGGCGGCCATTCACCATCTCCTATGAGTTCTCCGGAGGCAAACGCTTGCGAGCCCGGCTCTGCCTTGATCTCAGCCCTCGTTCCCACCATTAACTTGAGAGCAGCGACTGTGTCGCCACTTCCCCTGACGTTCCCTCCGTGCCTCCAGACCTTTGTACACACCTGGCAAAGAAAGGCTGAGGGAAGCCATGTGGACCTTTGCCCGAGAACGCTGTGCGCCTGCAGCCCCCTCGAGAGGCTGATTAACAGGCTTTCGGGGCAGTCCTGGCAGCTAAGCCTTCCCCTGAGGAAACCCATCATCAGCTCTTCCCTTTGCCTATGGATTTCAACAGAGAGAGTCTTGGCTGGAGAACTGGGTTCTGGTTTCAATCTTACTTCTCATTTTTGTGTCTCAGGCTACAGAAAGAGGTTTTCTAACTGTTCATGTTTAACCAATAGTTTTTCTGCAAGAATAGCTGAATTCCTCCCAAATCAATCCCAGAATAATGATGACGGGAGTCACAGATAATTGACAGTTCTCTGCACACCACTGCTGCCTTCTTCTTAATGGAAAATGTGAATTACATTTTTTTCAATATCGCTATGCAGAAATTATTCACAGCAAATAAAAACACATTTGTCAAGGCATCGGTCTGTAAAATCTGGGCTGTAAATAGATCCTGTGGTAGTAACTTATATGACTAACAGTTATTTTCATGGTTGACTTAAAACTTATTCAAGAATTAACCAGTATACTCAGGAGGTGGCCAACCGGTGGCAGTAAACTCAATGGACAGAACTGGCCATTTGGACACTGTGACATATGGACACCGGCTGACCAGGAGCGGAAGCACCCAGCCTTGTTTTCAAGAGTGGCTTCTCTGCATAGTGGTCTATAGTATAGAATGCTTTGAACTTCTAATTAGAATGTCACGTTTCCATAGGCAGGAGCCCGGGAATAGAGGTTCAAAGGGAATTCACAGCCTCCCAAATGCGAGTCATTATGTACTCTACTCAAAGAAGAGTCAGCAGAGAGAGTGATATAGGGCCAATTTACTATGTGAGTGGAACCCCATATCCACTGGGGAGTCAACAGTTGGAGTTCAAACTCCACCAAGGTAGAGAGGCCAGAAGCGGCCGTGCCCTCCGCGTAAGCACAAAACTCAAACAGACCATCTCTAACAAAGCCTAACCTAAACCTTGACAGGAGAAAATACCATCCAGAGCCTTTCTAATTATTTTTTATCCAGAATGTCTGGCACCTAATCCCCCCAACTGAAGGAGGGTGAAGTAGAAAGAAGGCTTTGGAGTAAATACATGTCCTAACCAGTTATCGGTAGCAGTCAACAACTCTGGACCTTATTTCTCTGGAAAGAAACAAACCAGGATCTTTAGTCTCTGAAAAGAAACATGCAACCTTCATCAATTCTAAAGTTTCATATAGAAATAACATGATTTTCTATAGCACAAATGCATCCAGCTGACACAAAGAATTTGTAAAAACTGCTTCAAAAATGTTGTTACCAAAGAAATATACCTATGAAAAAAGGTCTATCAAGTAGAATCAGGTCAACAGTCAAAACTTTTGTCTACAGGGTATCAGTGGGCACTTTGGAGATAAATTTGAGGGATATCAAAAGCTTCCATTCCAGAAATCATTTTTTCACCAGCCTATCACTATCATTATTTTTGTATATTGCTACTAGTAAATGAGGTTTTAATATGATAAATAAATAACAGAGTGGATAAAAGGCCCTAAGGCTGTACTACACATGTATACCTACGTACAAATCAATTGATCAGATTTAGTTGCAGAGAGCAGAGTCCTAAAGGATGGAGCAGGAAAGAGAAAGAGGAATTTTAAAGAATATGTGCCATGTGTTAGATTTACTTCTCTTTTATTTAATTAATTTATTTATTTTTATAAATTTATTTATTTAATTTTGGCTGCACTGGGTCTTCATTGTTGCGTACGGGCTTTCTCTAGTTGTGGCGAGCGGGGGCTACTCTTTGTTGTGGTGCGCAGGCTTCTCATTGCAGTGGCTTCTCTTGTTGCGGAGCACGGGCTCTAGGCACGTGGGTTTCAGTAGTTGTGGCACACGGGCTCAGTAGTTATGGCGCACACGCTCTAGAGAGCAGGCCCAGTAGTTGTGGCACACGGGCTTAGCTGCTCCGCAGCATGTGGGATCTTCCCAGACCAGGGCTCGAACCCGCGTCCCCTGCGTCGGCAGGCGGATTCTTAAGCACTGTGCCACCAGGGAAGTCCCAGATTTGTTTCCCTTTAAAATATTAGTTATACATGAAAACAAATCTGATTCCTTAAAAATGTTATGTTTCAACATCAATATGCCCCCCCAAAGTGTTCCTAGGAACATGAATACATGATACTCACTCAGATTCACAATTCATATTAGCATATTAAAGGCTCTGAAAGCCTTGCTGTAAAGAATTCTACTGGACCTTGTTTAAGCCAGCACTTGTAAAGCTGTTCACTCATTCATTGAGTTATTGAGTACTTACTCTAGGCCCAGTACATTCTAGGTGCTAGGGATAGAGAGAAAGTCAAGTATCTTACTCTTATGGCATTTGCGATGAGGGAGACTGCTAACAGGCAAATTATCAGGTAAGTGAGCTAGAAAATAACAGGCAATGATCACTGCTATGATGAACACATAACGAGGTAATAGGATAGGAACTGACTTCGGCACTCCTTTAATTCGTGTAGACAGGCAAGGCGCCTCTGAGGAAATGACTTTTATTAAGCTAAGACCTAATGACAAGAAGAATCCAATCATGTGTGGACCAGGAAGAAGTTTCAGTCAGAGGGAACAGCTACTACAAAGGCCACGGAAGAGCTCAGTGTCCTTAAAAACACAAAAGAAGATCAGGGACTTCGCAGGCGGTGCAGTGGTTAAGACTCCATGCTTCCAATGCAGGGGGTGCGGGTTCGATCCCTGGTCGGGGAAATAGGATCCCACATGCTGCACAGCATGGCCAAAAAAAAAAGGCTAATCTCATGTTAAAAAAAAAAAAAAAAAAGAAAATCTGTGTGCCTGTAGTAAGCAAGAGGGAGATGGAAAGTCAGATCATCCAGGGTCTTGTAGATGAGGACAGGGGATTTGGTTTTATTTTAGTGTGGCGGGAGCTCCTGGAGTTTCTAATGCATGGGCCATGACATGCTCTGTATCACGTGGGTACATGCAGCAAAGGGCTGGCCTTGCCAAAAGGGAGTTCTGGCCTTTGCCCTCAGCTCCTGGGAATTAACCTCTAAGCCCTTGGATTGCTCTACCTGAGATGAGTATCTTTGTGCATCTGGAGCTTAGCACAGACCAGATAGTCTATGCTAACAATGTGACTTAGGCCAGGGAACGGTGGTCCCCACAGTTATCAGCTCTACTTTTGGAAGAACTGGAGACACATAAGTGGCCAACTATGTCCACATGACCAAGCCCCAGTAAAGATGCTGGACACCAAGCCTCAGGTGAGCTTCTCTGGTTGTCAATACTCCGTGTGTTTTTGTTTTTTTTTTTGTGGTACGCGGGCCTCTCACTGTTGTGGCCTCTCCCGTTGCGGAGCACAGGCTCCGGACGCGCAGGCCCAGCGTCCATGGCTCACTGGGTCCAGCCGCTCCGCGGCATGTGGGATCTTCCCGGAGCAGGGCACGAACCCGTGTCCCCTGCATCGGCAGGCGGACTCTCAACCACTGCGCCACCAGGGGAGCCCAACTCCGTGTGTTTTGACACACGTTGTTGCTGGGAGAACAGGCGCTGTGTGTACAGCTCCACTGGGAGAGAGCAACTGAAAGCACATGCCTGGTGCCTCCTAGACCCTGTGTGCCTCTCCCCTTGGATGATTTTAACCTGTGTCCTTTTGCTGTAATGAACCATAATCATGAGTATCATCAGTCCTTCTGGTGAATTACTTAACCTGAGGATGGCCTTGGGGACTTCCAAACGTGTAGCTGGAATCAGAAGTGATAGTCTTGGGGGGCCTGCTAAATTCAGATTCCTAATGCATAAAACCTCTAAGAGGAGGCCTGGAGATGTGCATTTTTAACATGCCCCTTGGGCAATTCCCACGACGTCAAAGTTGAGAACCGCTGCTTGATGGATACACAAGGTGACTGACTAGATTGAAGACAGCGGTCCAAATGCAGAGGCTGGCTCACATTTAACAAGCCCCAGTCCATCCTTAGCAGCTAAGTCAGACAAATGCAGTAAAGAACAGAATCTTATGTGAGCAGCTGGGAGGCAGCTCGGCACCCAAGGCCTCTCCCTCCGCTGGCCCGATGTGGGGTTCTGAGGAGACCTGCATTATAACAGGACCTTCAAGATGCAGACTGGGGAGCCACGGTCAGCCCCAAACTGCTCAAGATAGCATGAGGGAAAATGAACTTCCTCTGGGATGGGTTTGGAAGGATGGGTTGCCCTGTAGTTTTCACAAGCAGCCCACCTAATTCTGGCAAGTTTCAGTTGCAAGCCTGTGAAGAACTGCTTTCTAGGGAATCTCCATGATGGGCGTGGTGCTCGAGGTTGCTCACCATCATTTTGTGACCTTTATACACGATCTGACAAGGCTCTGTACACGTGCAGATGTTCTGCATTTTCGAATAATTCTGCGACTCAAAGCAACTCCATACCTCCGTGGCCCCTGTACCGAGAGGGCGAATGGCAGCGCTCACATGACATGGGAGATGACGGGAAGCAGCTGGTAAAGGCTGCTAGGATTTGGATTCTCCCTCTGCACTTCCAGGGGGCTCAGCTGGGCAGGCTTGTGAACCCTCGTCTGAGGCGGTCCGGCCGTCATCTTGCAACAATGATAACTGATCATTTCTCTCATTTATCCTTGCTGCATCTGCCTCCAGCTGACCTGACCTTATTTCCTCTGGATTTGTTTTTCCTTTCAAGTCATGACCACATTTAAGTTAAAGAAATCTTTTCAAGAACAAAAACCCAAACTCACGCTGAAGCCACAAGGGAGGGAGAGTAGGGAAGCAGTGACTTCTGTTACAAGAATCATAAATAAGTCATGACAGTGGTCCCGGAGACAGGGAGAGGCAGTGCTCTGCTCCTTCCCATCTTAGAAGATGGAAAATGAGAAGAGATTATCTTAGGGGAAGACATGCAAATACTTGCTCTTGTGGGCACGGGCTGCTGTTTCTGATAACCCATGTCCAAGGCAACAAGAAAGAAATTTTACAAGGTAGAAAATGCACACAAGAAGAAAAGGGCCCTAAATAAAACGTTTGAAAAGCATCCATCTGTTTGGGGAAGTTTCTGGAACTGGGAGACAACTCACTTTCATATAAGAGTAACTGTAAAAAAGAAGTAGGACTACCTTGCTTTTGAAAAGTGTCTGCACCTCACAGTTTCACTGAATAAAGGAGTCACCTGCCATCTTTACCGCCAGCTTTAGGTCATGAGTCAAGTTGAATTTTTTAATTCAAAATTTATAATGTAATACTACTACTTAAACTTACACTGTACCTTTTCCCCAGGAAACTCAAAGAACCTCCTTAACTTCAAATTACGCATCTTTTATAGCAATCCTGGTCAGGTCTATGGGAGTCAAAATATTTTAGTAAGTACTTAAAAATAACGCTTACTGAGTGAATTCATTTTTTTTCCTTGTTGCACTCTGCAAGGAACTGGGGCAGAGAGGGGTTCAGCATGGAGACAGAGCAGATTGGGACAGGGACAGGGACAGCTCTCCTGTGCTCAGTTTCTAAAAGTTCCCAGGGTAATTCCAGTTACTGCTGCCACCTGCACTTTTTTGTCTCAAGTGTCCTCATTGTCTGCTTGTGGCTGAAGTCTGAGCTCCCATCGCCCAGATCAACCAAAATAGAATCTCTCGGAGAAAGTTCCAGGCACTGTTATTTCTAAAAGTTCCCTGGGTGATTCTGACACGCAGCCTGAGTTGCACACCAGCAGGATGGTAGAAAGAGCACTGAACTAGGAGTCAGGGTGTGGGTCCTAATCCTGGTTTATTTGCCATGTAACGTGTGTAAGTCACTTAAACTCTACAGGCTTTAGTTTCTTTTCTTCTTCTTTTTTTTAATGTGGACCATTTTTTATAAAGTCTTTATTGAATTTGTTACAATATTGCTTCTGTTTTTATGTTTTGGTTTTTGGCCACAAGTCATGTGGGGTCTTAGCTCCCCGACCAGGGATTGAACTGGGGCCCGCGGCATAACCACGGGACCTCCAGGGCATTCCTGGCTTTAGTTTCTTTGTTTATAAAATGACAGCAGTGGGCTTCCCTGGTGGTGCAGTGGTTGAGAGTCCGCCTGTCGATGCAGGGGACATGGGTTCGTGCCCCGGTCCGGGAAGGTCCCACATGCCGCAGAGCGGCTGGGCCCATGAGCCATGGCCGCTGAGCCTGCGCGTCCGGAGCCTGTACTCCGCAACAGGAGAGGCCACAACAATGACAGGCCCGCGTATTGAAAAAAAAAAAAAAAAAAAGACAGCAGTGACATTCTCTGATTCTAAGAATTAATGATCTCCCAGAACCTCTCTTTTACACTACAGAAAATCATGTTCTCTTCCCCATTGTCAAACAATATCAGACCACATCCCCACATGAGGAGGCCTCAAACTTTTTTGCATAAGAATCTGTTGAGAGTTTAAAAAAAAAAATGCAGGATCCTTGGCCTCACTCCTAACATGCTAATGCAGGAGGTGTGAATATGCAGGGAGTCCTTGGCACACACTTTGGGAAACCGGTGCCCCGCGTGAATAGGTTCTTACCGGTTTAAGCAAGATGCCACCCCCATGAGGTGTGGGTGTGGGCCCACTGTGATTATGTGTCACCTGCTCCCCCTCCCTTCCCCTGGGAAAAATCAGCTTTGGTCAGGTGAGGTGAACACACTGGAAAGCACAGACCTGGATCTGGGTACTAGCTCTGCCACTGGGATGCAGGGCTACCTATGAGACCGTGGAAAATGCAGCCTCTCCGAGCCTCCACGTTTCCTGTCTGTAAGGTAGTAGAACCTACTCCACAGGGTTGCCATAGTAAAGAAGATAATGCATATAAAGCATAGGTACCCAATACATATAACAGATGCCTCCTAGAGAATTCCCTGGCGGTCCAGTGGTTAGGACTCCACGCTTCCACTTCAGGGAACATAGGTTCGATCCCTAGTCAGAGAACTAAGATCCCCCATGCGGTGCAGTGCGGCCATTAAATAAGTGAATAAACAAATAAATTAATTAAATAACAGACACCTCCTAAAACACTGCAGTCTTGCTGAGAAGGTAAAACAGAGGCAACGTGAAGACCAGGAACAGGTATACGGGGGTGTTGGACGGGCCGGGTGCCCAACCCCAAGGTAGACTTTGCCGATAATGATGGCGGCGGGGCAGGTTCTGGATTGCTGTCTAGGGATCTTTCACCTTCAACTGCTGCCTCTCTGAATCCATCTCTGTCAACATCCCCAGAGTGCAGGACCCGGGACAGGCAACTCAATTCACAACGTCCTATGGAAAACTCATTCCCGATTGCTCTGACAACATCGCTAATTGTGGGCAAAGCAATGATAAAATGTGTACCAAGCTAATCAGAAGGACGGAAGGAAAGAATGCCCACGTGCTTTCCTTGTGTGTGAGTGACGAAAAATGGCTGGAGCCAACTGCACTTGGAACTCAAATGTCAGGAAAAGGAGTAAAGGGGAGGCCAGAAAAAAAAATTAGCAACTCCTGGAGGAGCTCATTGTAAGTATTTGCTGGCAAAGGTCTACCTGAGGGATGCAAAAGTCTTAACCAGACCGCCTGTCTAAAGGGGGCATCAGGCAGATGGTCTCCACCAGGCCTACAGCCAAGTGATGAAAGAAGACAGGCCAGGAAGCACCACAGGAAACAGCTGTCAGTGCGCTGGGGCCTCCCTTGCCCACCTCATGCATGAGAACCGCCTGCTTAGACTGGCAGGTAATATACATGGTAACATCTAGTGTGGGGAGCCGGTCGTCACGTGCACCGTGGCTAGCGTGTCATTGGTACCCACATCGCCCTCCTAGGCGGAGGGACCTTCCCGCTGAGAAGCACCAAGAGGCTGGGTGAGGGTGCTCTGTGGGTTGCCAGGCAAAGCTCATGGGTCTCAACTCGGCCCCTGGAACTGCAGGTCCAACCAGACCATCCTGCCAGGGGCTACACTGGTCCTCCTCAAGGCGAGGAAAGCCATCCCAAGGGGGGCTATCCTTACAGGGGCGGCCCTTTGGGGCTACACCAATGTGTGCTTGAAACAGTCCTTCTGTCTCTTGCTCGGCTCCAAGCACAGAGGGAGGACTTCCTGAGAAAGCCGTGTGCTCAGCGAGTTGGTTCTCAAACAAGCGGCGCTCAGCAGACCCACCAGCGCTCAGCGGCGTGGTCCTGGGGTTGCTCAGAAGAGTCATGGGGGGTTCAAGCTGGTCTGGAACGTGCTCTGGAAGACTCGCACTTGAACAAGCTGTCTGCCTGCGAGACCCGTGGGACTCTAACTTCACCCAAATCCTTTATATTTGCTTAGTACAGATCTATCTGAACTTTACCAACGTGACCACTATTTGCAGAGCTGCTCAAGAGAGAAGGTGAGGAGAAAAGAAAAAAGGTCCCCTCCACCTCATAGAGGAGGGTCTGAGAAGAACTCCTCCGATATGAAGACCCTTTGCATAAAAATGTACTTCTGCAGCGGCGCTGGTGTAGCCTCTGCCTTCCTGGTGCGTGATCGGGAGGTGGAAACTCAAAGGAGACAAGAAACAGGTGTGTTTCTGTACAAGTGGTACATGGTCTACATCCAAGGATGCTACATGGGCATCCTGAATCCATGCAGAAGCTGAAGCTCTGGCTAGAGGTGTCTGGCTTTAAACGGTGTCCCAGACACTCTCCCAGAAATGAGAATCCAAAGAAAGGGGGGATTTGGGTGCTACAGAACATCGTCTCGCAGTCTAAGTAAGGCTCTCACCCTACCCAGGAACTAGGCACAATTATTTAGTTAGTTCTCTTTTTTTTTAAAACAAAACCGAAAACTTGTGTCTAGCTAGTATAACCAATGCCATAAGAGCTGAGATGTATTCTGTATCCCAGCTGGACCATGGGATGGACAAGTAATGAAATATTTCCATTAATATTGATAATAAATAGATTTTGGCGAGGCATATTCAGATTCTTCTCTGTCCCCCATATGATACTTGTTCATAATATAAGTGGATTTTTTTTTTTTTTTTCGGTACGCGGGCCTCTCACTGTTGTGGCCTCTCCCGTTGCGGAGCACAGGCTCCAGACGCGCAGGCTCAGCGGCCATGGCTCACGGTCCCAGCCGCTCCGCGGCATGTGGGACCTTCTCGGACCAGGCACGAACCCGTGTCCCTTGCATCGGCAGGTGGACTCTCAACCACTGCGCCACCAGGGAAGCCCTATAAGTGGATTTGAAATCATTTTATTTTAGTTTCTTTGGAATATTTATTTTTAAAATAAACTACTTCTTCATGGTGTGCAAATCACAGTCTGAATCGCCGCAATACTGACCCCGCCCCTTTTAAGGCTATCAGGGTATGGATAGCATCTTTCTATGTCCTGATTTGACATGTATTGCTTAAGTGTCAAGTGAATATTTTTTAACACCTTTATTGGAGTATAATTGCTTTACAATGGTGTGTTAGTTTCTGCTTTATAACAAAGTGAATCAGCTATACATATACATATATCCCCATATCTCCTCCCTCTTGCGTCTCCCTCCCACCCTCCCTATCCCACCCCTCTAGGTGGTCACAAAGCACTGAGCTGATCTCCCTGTGCTATGCGGCTGCTTCCCACTAGCTATCTATTTTACATGTGATAGTATATATAAGTCCATTCCACTCTCTCACTTCGTCCCAGCTTACCTTTCCCTCCCCTGTGTCCTCAAGACCATTCTCTACGTCTGCGTCTTTATTCCTGCCCTGCCCCTAGGTTCTTCATAACCACTTTTTTTTTTTTAATTCCATATATATGTGTTAGCATACGGCACTTGTTTTTCTCTTTCTGACTTACTTCACTCTGTATGACAGACTCTAGGTCCATCCACCTCACTACAAATAACTCAATTTCCTTTCTTTTTATGGCTAATATTCCATTGTATATATGTGTCATATATTCTTTATCCATTCATCTGTCGATGGACACTTAGGTTGCTTCCATGTCCTGGCTATTGTAAACAGAGCTGCAATGAACATTGGGGTACATGACTCTTAGAATTATGGTTTTCTCACGGTATATGCCCAGTAGTGGGATTGCTGGGTCTTATGGAAGTTCTATTTTTAGTTTTTTAAGGAAACTCCATACTGTTCTCCATAGTGGCTGTATCAATTTACATTCCCACCAACAGTGCAAGAGGGTTCCCTTTTCTCCACACCCTCTCCAGCATTTATTGTTTGTAGATTTTTCTTTTTTTTTTTTTTTTTTTTTTGGTACCACGGGCCTCTCACTGCTGTGGCCTCTCCCGTTGCACAGCACAGGCTCCGGATGTGCAGGCTCAGCAGCCATGGCTCATGGGCCCAGCCGCTCCATGGCATGTGGGATCTTCCCAGACCGGGGCACGAACCTGTGTCCCGTGCATTGGCAGGCGGACTCTCAACCACTGCGCCACCAGGGAAGCCCTGTTTGTAGATTTTTTTAATGATGGCCATTCTGACCGGTGTGAGATGATATCGCATTGTAGTTTTGATTTGCATTTCTCTAATGATTAGTGATGTTGAGCATCTTTTATGTGTTTGTTGGCAATCTGTATATCTTCTTTGGAGAAAT
Organism: Leucopleurus acutus; assembly: GCF_964270905.1. Lineage (NCBI taxonomy): Eukaryota > Metazoa > Chordata > Mammalia > Artiodactyla > Delphinidae > Leucopleurus > Leucopleurus acutus. Next base: position 21,565,221 of record NC_139143.1, read on the forward strand.
GTCTGTTTAGGTCTTCTGCCCATTTTTGGATTGGGTTGCTTGTTTTTCTGATATTGAGCTGCATGAGTTGTTTGTAAATTGTGGGGATTAATTCTTTTTCAGTTTCTTCATTTGCAAATATTTTCTCCCATTCTGAGGGTTGTCTTTTCATCTTGTTTATGGTTTCCTTTGCTGTGAAAAAGCTTTTACGTTTCTTTAGGTCCCATTTGTTTATTTTTGTTTTTGTTTCCCTTTCTCTAGGAGATGGGTCAAAAAGGATCTTGCTGTGACTTATGTCATAGAATGTTCTGCCTATGTTTTCGCTAAGAGTTTTATAGTGCCTGGCATTACAGTTAGGTCTTTATTCCATTTTGAGTTCATTTTTGTGTGTGGTGTTAGGGAGTGTTTAATTTCATTGTTTTACACGTAGCTGTCCATTTTTCCCAGCAGCATTTATTAAAGAGGCTCTCTTTTCTCCACTGTATATTCTTGCCTCCTTTAGCAAAACTAAGGTGACCATATGTGTGTGGGTTTATCTCTGGGCTTTCTATCCTGTTCCATTGATCTATATTTCTGTTTTTGTGCCAGTACCATACTGTCTTGATTACTGTAGTTTTGTAGTATAGTCTGAAGTCTGGGAGCCTGATACCTCCAGCTCCGTTTTTCTTTCTCAAGATTGCTTTGGCTATTCGGGGTCTTTTGTGTTTCCATACAAATCGTGAAAGTTTTTGTTCTAGTTCTGTGAGAAATGCCACTGGTAGTTTGATAGGGGTTGCAGTGAATCTGTAGATTGCTTTTGGTAGTATAGTCATTTTCACAATGTTGATTCTTTCAATCCAAGAACATGGTATATCTCTCCATCTGTTTGTATCATCTTTAATTTCTTTCATCAGTGTCTTATAATTTTCTGCATACAGGTCTTTTGTCTCCTTAGGTAGGTTTATTCCTAGGTATTTTATTCTTTTTGTTGCAGTGGTAAATGGAAGTGTTTCCTTAATTTCTCTTTCAGAGTTTTCATCACTAGTGTATAGGAATGCAAGAGATTTCTGTGCATTAATTTTGTATCCTGCTCCTTTACCAAATTCATTGATTAGCTCTAGTAGTTTTCTGGTAGTGTCTTTAGGATTCGCTATATATACTATCATGTCATCTGCAAATAGTGACAGCTTTACTTCTTTTCTAATTTATATTCCTTTTATTTCTTTTCTTCTCTGATTGCTGTGGCTAAAACTTCCAAAACTATGTTGAATAACAGTGGTGAGAGTGGGCAACCTTGTCTTGTTCCCGATCTTTGGTTTCAGTTTCTCACCATTAAGAACGATATTGGCTGTGGGTTTGTCATATATGGCCTTTATTATGTTGAGGTAAGTTCCCTCTATGCCTACTTTCTTGAGGGTTTCTATCATAAATTAGTGTTGAATTTTGTTGAAAGCTTTTTCTGCATCTACTGAGATGATCATATGGTTTTTATCCTTCAATTTGTTAATATGGTGCTTCACATTTATTGATTTGCATATATTGAAGAATCCTTACATTCCTGGGATAAAACACTTGATCATGGTGTATGATCCTTTTAATGTGCTGTTGGATTCTGTTTGCTAGTACCTTGTTGAGGAGTTTTGCATGTATGTTCATCAGTGATATTGGCCTGTAGTTTTCTTTCTTTGTGACATCTTTGTCGGTTTTGGTATCAGGGTGATGGTGGCCACATAGAATGAGTTTGAGAATGTTATTCCCTCTGCTACATTTTGGAAGAGTTTGAGAAAGATAGCTGTTAGCTCTTCTCTAAATGGTTGATAGAATTAGCCTATGAAGCCACCTGGTCCTGGGCTTTTGTTTGTTGGAAGATTTTTCATCACAGTCTCAATTTCTGTGCTTGTGATTGGTCTGTTTATATTTTCTAGTTCTTCCTGGTTCAGTCTCAGAAGGTTGTGCTTCTCTGAGAATTTGTCCACTTCTTCCAGGTTGTCCATTTTATTGGCATATAGTTGCTTGTAGTAATCTCTCATGATCCTTTGTATTTCTGCAGTGTCAGTTTTTACTTCTCCTTTTTCATTTCTAATTCTATTGATTTGAGTCTTCTCCCTTTTCTTGTGGATGAGTCTGGCTAATGGTTTATCAATTTTGTTTATCTTTTCAAAGAACCAACTTTTACTTTTATTGATCTTTGCTATTGTTGCCTTCATTTCTTTTTCATTTATTTCTGATATGATCTTTATGATTTCTTTCCTTCTGCTAACTTTGGGGTTTTTTTGTTCTTCTTTCTCTAATTGCTTTAGGTGTAAGGTTAGGTTGTTTATTTGAGATGTTTCTTGTTTCTTAAGGTAGGCTTGGATTGCTATAAACTTCCCTCTTAGAACTGCTTTTGCTGCAACCCATAGGTTTTGGATCATGTTTTCGTTGTCATTGGTCTCTAGGTATTTTTTGATTTCTTCAGTGATCTCTTGGTTATTAAGTAGTGTATTGTTTAGCCTCCATGTGTTTGTATTTTTTACAGATTTTTCCCTGTAACTGATATCTAGTCTCATAGCGTTGTGGCTGGAAAAGATACTTGATACGATTTCAATTTTCTTAAATTTACCAAGGCTTGATTTGTGACCCAAGATATGATCTATCCTGGAGAATGTTCCATGAGCACTTGAGAAGAAAGTGTATTCTCTTGTTTTGGGATGGAATATCCTGTAAATATCAATTAAGTCCATCTTGTTTAATGTATCATTTAAAGCTTGTGTTTCCTTATTTATTTTCATTTTTGATGATCTGTCCATTGGTGAAAATGGGGTGTTAATTCCCCTACTACGATTGTGTTAGTGCAGATTTCCCCTTTTATGGCCGTTAGCATTTGCCTTATGTATTGAAGTGTTCCTATGTTGGGTGCCTAAATATTTACAATTGTTATATCTTCTTCTTGGATTGATCCCTTGACCATTATGTAGTGTCCTTCTTTGTCTCTTGTAATAGTCTTTGTTTTAAAGTCTATTTTGTCTGATATGAGAATTGCTACTCCAGCTTTCTTTTGGTTTCCATTTGCATGGAATATCTTTTTCCATCCCCTCACTTTCAGTCTCTATGTGTCCCTGGGTCTATAAAGTGGGTCTCTTGTAGACAACATATATATGGGTCTTGTTTTTGTAACCATTCAGCCAAGTTTAAGTCTTTTGGTTGGAGCATTCCATTTACATTTAAGGCAATTATCCATATGTATGTTCCTGTACATTTTCTTAATTGTTTTGGGTTTGTTACTGTAGGTCTTTTCCTTCTCTGTGTTTCCTGCCTAGAGAAGTTCCTTTAGCATTTGTTGTAAAGCTGGTTTGGTGGTACTGAGTTCTCTTAGCTTTTGCTTGTCTGTAAAGGTTTTAATTTCTCTGTCAAATCTGAATGAGATCCTTGTTGGGTAGAGTAATCTTGGTTGTAGGTTTTTCCCTTTCATCACTCTAAAGATGTCCTGCCACTCCCTTCTGGCTTGCAGAGTTTCTGCTGAAAGATCAGCTGTTAACCTTATGGGGATTCCCTTGTATGGGAACGGGGGCTCTGTTGTTTTTCCCTTGCTGCTTTTAATATTTTTTCTTTGTATTTATTTTTTGATAGTTTGATTAATATGTGTCTTGGTGTGTTTCCCCTTGGATTTTTCCCGTATGGGACTCTCTGCGCTTCCTGGGCTTGATTAACTATTTACTTTCCCATATTAGGGAAGCTTTCAACTATAATCTCTTCAAATATTTTCTCAGACCCTTTCTGTATTTCTTCTTCTGGGACCCCTATAATTCAAATGTTGTTGTGTTTAATGTTGTCCCAGAGGTCTCTGAGACTGTCCCCAGTTCTTTTCATTCTTTTTCCTTTATTCTGCTCTGCAGTAATTATCTCCACTATTTTATCTTCCAGGTCACTTATCCATTCTTCTGCCTCAGTTATTCTGCTACTGATTCCTTCCAGAGAACTTTTAACTTCATTTATTGTGTTGTTCATCATTGTTTGTTGGCTCTTTAGTTCTTCTAGTTCCTTGTTAAACGTTTCTTGTATATTCTCTATTCTATTTCCAAGATTTTGGATCATCTTTACTATCATTACTCTGAATTCCTTTTCAGGTAGACTGCCTATTTCCTCTTCATTTGTTAGGTCTGGTGGGTTTTTACCTTGCTCCTTCATCTGCTGTGTGTTTCTCTGTCTTCTCATTTTGCTTAACTTACTGTGTTTGGGGTCTCCTTTTCACAGACTGCAGGTTCGTAGTTCCTGTTGTTTTTGGTGTCTGGCCTCAGTGGCTAAGGTTGGTTGAGTGGGTTGTGTAGGCTTCCTGGTGGGGGGGACTAGTGCCTGTGTTCTGTTGGATGAGGCTGGATCTTGTCTTTCTGGTGGGAAGGTCCACATCCACTGGTGTGTTTTGGGGTGTCTGTGGACTTATTATGATTTTAGGCAGCCTCTCTGCTAATAGGTGGGGCTGTGTTCCTGTCTTGCTAGTTGTTTGGCAGGGGGTGTCCAGCACTGTAGCTTGCTGGTCATTGAATGGAGCTGGGTCTTAGCATTGAGATGGAGATCTCTGGGAGAGCTTTTGCCATTTGATATTATGTGGAGCTGGGAGTTCTCTTGTGGACCAATGTCCTGAACTCAGTTCCCCCACCTCAGAGGCACAGGTCTGACACTTGGTCCGAGCCCCAAGACTCTGTCAGCCACATGGCTCAGAGAAAAGGGAAAAGAGAAAGAGAGAGAGAGAAAGAAAGGAAGGAAGGAAGGAAGAAAAATGAAATTAAATTAAAATAAAAAATAATTATTAAAAGTTAAAAAGTAATAGAAAAATAAAAAAGAAAGAGAGAAGAGTGCAACCAAACCAAAAAAGAAATTCACCAAGGATAACAAGCACTAAGAACTATACTAAAAAAAAAAGAAAACAACGAACAGACAGAACCCTAGGACAAATGGTAAAAGCAAAGTTATACAGACAAAATCATACCAAGAAGCATACACGTACACACTCACAAAGAGAAAAAGGAAAAAAAAATATATATATATCGTTGTTCCAAAAGTCCATCACCTCTATTTTGGGATGATTCGTTGTCTATTCAATGAATAGACATATTCTATTGTCACAGATTCTATTGTGGAATCTGAGTATTCCACAGAACAGGGTACATCAAGTTGATTGTGGAGATTTAATCCGCTGCTCCTGAGGCTGCTGGGAGAGATTTCCCTTTCTCTTCTGTGTTCGCACAGCTCCCAGGGGCTCAGCTTTGGATTGGGCCCCGCCTCTGCGTGTAGGTCGCCTGAGGGTGTCTGTTCTTCGCTCAGACAGGACGGGGTTAAAGGAGCCACTGCTTCGGGGGCTCTGGCTCACTCAGGCCAGGGGGGAGGGAGGGGTATGGATGCGGGGCGAGTCTGCCGCGGCAGAGGCCGGCGTGACGTCGCATCAGCCTGAGGAGCGCCGTGTGTTCTCCCGGGGAAGTTGTCCCTGGATCCCGGGACCCTGGCAGAGGCGGGCTGCACAGGCTCCAGGGAGGGGAGGTGTGGATAGTGACCTGTGCTCGCACACAGGCTTCTTGGTGGCGGCAGCAGCAGCCTTAGCGTCTCCTGCCCGTCTCTGGTGTCCACACTGATAGCCGTGGTTCGTGCCTGTCTCTGGAGTTCGTTTTGGTGGTGTTCTGAATCCCCTCTCCTCGCGCCCCCCAGAACAATGGTCTCTTGCCTCTTAGGCAGGTCCAGACTTTTTCCTGGACTCCCTCCCGGCTAGCCGTGGCGCACTAGCACCCTTCAGGCTGTGTTCACGCAGCCAACCCCAGTCCTCCCCCTGGGATCTGACCTCCGAAGCCCGAGCCTCAGCTCCCAGCCCCGCCCGCCCCGGCGGGTGAGCAGACAAGCCTCTCGGGCTGGTGAGTGCTGGTCGGCACCGATCCTCTGTGCGGGAATCTCTCCGCTTTGCCCTCCGCACCCCTGTGGCTGCGCTCTCCTCCGTGGCTCCGAAGCTCCCCCGAAGCTCCCCCCTCCGCTACCCGCAGTCTCCGCCCGCGAAGGGGCTTCTAGTGTGTGGAAACCTTTCCTCCACAGCTCCCTCCCAGTGGTGCAGGTCCCGTCCCTATCCTTTTGTCTCTGTTTATTCTTTTCTCTTTTGCCCTACCCAGGTACGTGAGGAGGGGAGTTTCTTGCCTTTTGGGAAGTCTGTGGTCTTCTGCCAGTGTTCAGTAGGTGTTCTGTAGGAGTTGTTCCACATGTAGATGTATTTCTGATGTATTTGGGGGGAGGAAGGTGATCTCCACATCTTACTCTTCTGCCATCTGGAAGATCTCCCCTCAAATGAATTTATGCAAAGTCAATCTGACTTTACCTATACTTTTTCTTATGAAATGTGGGAAAGGGATGTATTAGCAGGGAAAGTGCCCCCCAGTAGACTAGTTGAGTGATTTTGGAAAGGAAGAGGCCCCGATGGTGGCTGTCCCCCTGGCCTTTAGTCACTGTACTTAGTATGTCAGCAGTCCTGTGCCCCCAGGCCATATTTTCAGTCCTTTGCCAACTCCATGGTACCCTCTCCAGCATACTGGTCACCTCCCCTGCTCCCTGGACCATAAAGTATCCTCACCCCTGCTCAGGGATGTGCAGGCTCTCTAGTCTTACAGAAGCAGCTTTGACAAGCACAGATGTTTCTTAGGCTGGAGGCTTTGGGTGCCAGGAAAATAATTCCTTGCCTATATTATCAGTTTTGTAAGTCCAAACTTCTGTAAGTGAGTTTGCCTGGAATAAACCATTTAGATTGGAGTAAAAGGAGAGAAGGGAGATGGCTGGTATGTGTGGCAGGGTGAAGTGGAGAATAAAAGAGAGGGAATCTGTGCGAATGCACAAGAAAATATTTGCTTTAATACCACCTTGCTTCTGTAGAGCACTTTACTGTTATAAAGCATTTTAATGCATATGAACTTATTTTTAAAAATCTGTATCTCAGGCAGAACTGGCTGACAAGGGAAGACTGGAAGAAGTCGAGGCAACAGTGACAAGACCTGGGCTAGAACAGATGTGTCCCTAAATCACCATTTAAGTCCGGGAAGACTCTTAACTTCTCTGAGACTCAGTTTCCCTATCGATCAAACAAAAACTAAATTAGAACGAGGGCTTGGATTATCTAATTTCTAGAGTCCCTTAGACTCTGAACGTTGATGATGCTATTTGTTATAACAATGTGTTGTTGCATAACTGATTACAGTAGGGCTTTTGTGACACCAAGAGGAAAGTCAGACTTAATCTTGTAGAGGAAAAATGCTGGCTTAGAATGAGTTACAGATCTGCTGCTTACCCATCAGTTGTGTGACTTTGACAAAGCGAGTAACTTCTCTGAGCCTCAGTTTCCTAATCAGGAAATGAGGACAATAAGACTTGTCTTGTAAGGCAGTTGTACTTGTTAAATGAGATAGTGAATCTGAATGTATTTTTAAACTCTAATGACCTAAAAAAATGTGATAATTTATTGTTATCACTATCACCAGCATGCAGAAAAATCCATTAGCCCTCTAAGAATTACCTAACAGGGCTTCCCCGGTGGCACAGTGGTTAAGAATCCACCTGCTAATGCAGGGGACATGGGTTCAAGCCCTGGTCCGGGAAGATCCCACATGCCGCGGAGCAACTAAGCCCGTGCACCACAACTACTGAGCCTGCGCTCTAGAGCCCGCATGCCACAACTGCTGAGCCTGTGTGCCACAACTGCTGAAGCCCGTGCACCTAGAGCCCGTGCTCTGCAACAAGAGAAGCCACCACAGTGAGAAGCCCGTGCACCGCAACAAAGAGTAGTCCCTGCTCTCAGCAACTAGAGAAAACCCGTGTGGAGCAGCGAAGACCCAATGCAGCCACAAATTAAATAAATGAATAAATAAATAAATTTTTTAAAAAAAGAATTACCTAACAACAGAAACAAATGAATTGAGCAGACCTTACTATTAGCCCAGCATAAGTCCTAACCAGGGAGTAAAGGCCATTCACAACTCCAGGGAAAAATAGTTTCGCTTCTTCCCTGCTTTACGACATCCATGGAGTAGACTTCCGTGTGCCCCTTGCCCCTTCAAGCCACATACAGAAGGCTTAGGCTGCTAACAGTGATGATTTTCTCCACCGTGAGGGCAACGAAAGTAATCTCCTTATACAGATCTTTCAAAGACCAACAAAGATCACCATTTATATTAAAAATAATTAATTATACCGTCGTACTTAGAAAGGCAATAGCTGTTCTTCCAAACTCTGTAAAATGACGATGAGAGCACAACATCGTGACTGGAAATGAGGAATCTCGGTACGTTCTTTGGAAGCACCTGGTCTTATTTTAAGTTGCCTAATAAAAGAACTGACACTCCACTGCCATCCCCAGGTACACAGTCCCTCCCAGCACATTTGGGGCTAAGTGTTCAGAATTATGCACGCAGACCTATATAATAGAAGCCTCTACTCCAAGGTGATTTTTCACTCCCTTTCTTGGAATTACTATGTATTACATTGTTATGTACAAGGTTGGAAAGAAGCTCATCTAAAAAGGGATAAACTTTTTTTTTTTCCAGGATGACCAAGTAACAGAGGGCCTTCATCTCTGGGCAATATTCAGGAAGCCTGTTGTTTTCTTTGTTCTCTGATGTTTTTGAGCTTGTCTGGGTTTTAAGCACTGGGTATCCTAGGCCATGGGTTTTAGCAGGAAAGTCTGTACATACAAATTAAATAACCTTTTTTTTTAAATTGAAGTAGAGCTGATTTACAGTGTTGTGTTAGTTTCCAGTGTACAGCAAAGTGATTGTTATATATATTCTTTTTCAGATTCTTTTCCATTATAGGTTATTACAAGATGTTGAATATGGTTCCCTGTGCTATACGGTAGGTCCTTGTTGTCTATCTATCTTATATAGTAAATAAACTTTTAATTAATAGAATCTTACAGAAATTATAGCTTGCATGGACTGCATGTAAGAGGAAAAATAAATTTACTTTTAAAAACCTTAATTCTTTATATAATTTTGGCTTTTTAAAAAATACCTTGAAAATAAAAGCAAAGGTAGCAAGTACTTTAAGGGTAAGACACCACCTTATCCATCCTTGATAATTTCCAAAAGGAGGCGTATAATAGATGTTTGATCAATGCTTGCCAAATTAAATTACTTTAAAAGTTTCATAAAGAAGATACACACTAAATCAGAATAAGAGTTTACATAGCATTATTATAAAGGCTCCATCCCCCAATAAAATCAATAATGGTGTTAAGAGAAAGTAAAACTCTCTTCTAATGAACTTGATGAGATATCAGTTCTGTGCCTCACGGAAATTTGGGGCTAGAATTCTTAACTCATGCCTATTCTTACTTCAACCTTGCTGAACATCAGAGATATATAATCAACAACTGGCATTCCAATTAGTTAAACTCAATGCATTCTTTTAAACTCTAAAAGTATCTCTATAGAATGAAAACAAACAAGCAAAAAAATATATATATATATATATATACACACATATATAAAGTTGTTGCAACCAATAGACTTAGGGATAATTGCTAGGAGTAAATGAATATCTTGTCACGACCAATAAATTTAGGGATACTTGCTAGAAATAAATGTCTACCTTGTCAATCTATCATTGTTTGCCACAGTTCTTTCTTTCCTTAAATGAATCATGTCTAACGCAGAACTGATAAGTAGTAATTGATTTAATTCTCTGAGTAACATGCATCTTCTGTATCCTTATATACAGTTTTGGCCCAATATATTTACTGCACTTTTTATTGAGTAACATGGAAATGAATGCTGAGTTGGCAGCCCAATAATAAATGGCCCTCATGTTATCTGAGTTGCCCTCTTGCATTGACAAAAATGGTGATAAATTGGGTTGTAATTGAGAAAGAAAAGGAAGACGATTACTCCTGATGCTGAGATGCATTTATCCCCTGCCCCAGCCCTTACTGAACACGCGTGCTCCTCCATCAGCCTGCAAGATCAGCCCTGAAACAGAAAGCAGCCCAGGGTACCGCCCCATCTGGCACACAGGCTCATACCCCTGCAGCCACAAGCTTGACCACGTGAGTGGCTTCCATGGGATGGGGGTAGGGGGTGGAGGAGAGCGCTTTACCTTCCTGCACACAGACGGGTTTATCACTTGGGATCCAGCCTAGGGTTCCATTCAGATGTTTCATACACAGTCTCTTTGTAGAGCCCTTCAGCTTGAATCCATCTTGGCAGTGAAATCGGGTGACGGAGCTTTCAAAGAAAACCCCTCCGCTGGGCGTCCTGAAGCCATTCTCAGGGACGCCTGGGTCAGCACACACCTGAAGGTCATCGAACCCTACATGGACAGAGAGAAGAAAAGGTGCCTCTGAATATATTCTTCGGATGCTGAAGGTTTCCCATGATAAATGGCAGACACTGTATTCTTTCCGATGCTATGGGCCACCCAACTCCACCAATAAAAAAGCCAAGAAAATAAACACTCTAGTGCACATTTCACACTGCTCTTTGCTCTTTGCTTAGAAAAGCGCTCATTAGTAATTTCAGTTCCACGGTCAAGTTAGCCCTTCAAAGAGTTTCTAGGAGTAGCAGATGAGGAAAAGTAAACAACGAAAGGAATACAAAATGGTAATGTCGAGACTGAAGTACAAAATGCAGAAGGGAGCAGAGGAGGGAGAGGTAGTCAGGAAAGGGGGAGATGGAATCTGAGCCTGGCTTTGAAGGACGGGTAAGACTTCAAGGACAGAACCAACTTCGTGAAGGGGGACACAGGGGAATGGCTTGCGCAACGGCCGGGCCGGGAGACCACGGGCGTGTCTGCAGAGCAGCAGGTGGCTGAGAGCGATACAGGGTTTGCAGAAGAGGCAGGTTGGCGATGCCCACCCTCCCCTGCCCCCTGCCCTCGCCCCCATCAGCCAGGCCTGGTCCACATTTCTCCTCCTCCGGGAGGCCTTCCTTAACCCCACTTTCCCTGTCCCCCCGCCCCCCCCCCCCCACCAATTTGTTCCACCACTGTAACGTGAACACAGCCCTGTACCGAATCATTTGGAGAATGATCGCCTCTCATTCTGGGTTATGAGCCCCTCGAGGACAGGTTTTGAGACTTCTTCACTCTTGTGAAACCTATCACAGCTCCGCCTAGAAAGTGCTCCATAAATGTTTGATGAGTGAAGAAACAGAGTTGGAAAAGGGAGAGGGAGACATACTGGGGTGACCCTAGAAAGCCAGGCTGAGCGAGGAGGCCAGTGTGGGGCCATGGAGCTGGGCAGTGGGGACGGGGAGGCCGACAGGACAGCAGTCTGAGGGACTAAGTGGAGGAGAAAGGGCCCAGGGTGTGGCTAGGAGACCCAGGCAATGGTGCAATCAGACGTGGTGGGCCTGAGAGCACAGGAAAGTGCTGGAAGCAGCAGGGAGGGCACCAGAGTGGGAGACATCCCGGTTCCAGGGGCCCCTTGTCAACTGACTGGATGTCGGGGTGGGGGAGACAGCCAGATGGCTGGGACGAAGGCCCGACTCTGGCCTCAATGAGGAGGAGAGGGCTGGGGTCACGGCCCGCACTGAGAGCTTCGGACAAAGACATGACTGGGACCAGATCTGCATTTTTGAACGATCTTTTGTGTAGCCACACGGAGCTCATGGATGTCACGAGCTCGTTGGGGGACCCCAAGGATAAGGAATGGGTCATCTATGTGCACAGTGCTCCAACGTACCCTCCAAGGAAAGCAATGTAGGCGACAGAGAGAGCCCCAAACTTCTGTGCACTACGAAGGCCTTCTACTCCATTTTCTTATAAAATCAACCAACAAATCCTTCCTGAAAAGGTACCCAGAATAACTATGCATGATTTCTTCCAGATGGGGGTTGGTGTGCCCGTCCACCCCCGCCCCCAGCGCAGCTGCTGGTGCCAGGTCAAGACGTGGCAGAGGGACAGGAATAGCCTGGGCCGTCTTAGAAAATCTCAGCCCAGACCGAGAGGCAGTATCACCAGGGCTCTTGGAGGACTTATGTGGTTTCCAGGCGATGGCCAGATGTCAGACTCATGAGACATATGATCCTCTGTAACACACTGGGCTTGCAAAACGTCCTCAGCTGGTAGGTGATTCCTTGACCCCAACTTCCATGGGCTCATGAAGGGCTCACTTGCTGTCCTCCCCAACTGACCTCAAGACCCTGGACATTCTGCCAGCACCGCTGTGCTGAAAGCCACAAGACACAGCACAGTAGGCACCGTGGCAGCACCGGGTCCAGCAGTCATAACGTGCTCTCTCTGCCGAGGGCATGTGGCAGTGGACCAAGCGAAAAGTCAAGGAGGAAAGCAGGGAAGTGGAGAGCGTCCACATCTGACTCTATTACATCTTTAAGTGGGAGCAGGTCTGATACTTTATCAAACAGAAGACGCTTTGACAAAGGACACCATCTAGCCTCTCAGCCCCCCTGACACGCAGCCGCAGCTCTGCCCCACTGTGAGCACCCTGACAGTGGAGGCTGTTTTCCAGCCCCTTGGAGGGTGATTAATACCCATCTGGGGGGAGGGCAACAAAGTACTAGCAGGATGGCTTCATGTCTTCGTTTCAAAGGAAAGCACTGTAAATTGTCAAGTGCTTCCTAAGTGATGAAGGTCAATGATTTCCTTCTGAGTCTGGCCATCTCAGGGTGGGTCCTTTAAACGTATACCCATTATGGTATTGAGGGGGCAACTAGCAGCAACGGAATTCGTGATTCCATGCCAGCCCAGAAAGCCCAGAAGCATAAACATACAGAAACATGAATGGTCTGGACGCTTTCTGGCAGTCTGCGAGTGAAAGTCACTCTGACACACATGCCGTAAGTCAAACAGAGGCCGTGTCAGTCACTGGGCGGCCACAGAAGGGCAAGCCAAGGGTAAGAGGAGGGGACAGACCTCTGGAAGGCCTGGGGCTGACTGCTCACAGCTAGGCAGACACCCGCCAGCCAGAGGGAGGAAGGGCACTGGGGGGGTGCAGGTCACAAGGCATGGAGGTGGGAAGCCGCTGAGCACATTTCAGGGAAGAGGTCGTTCTGCCAGGCTGGGGGCAGGGTGACCGCCATAGGTGGAGCCCTGGGGTGGAGGGTGGCGAAGGGAGGGCAGGAGACGGCGACAGCAGATCCCGAAGGCTGAATGTGTTAGCTAAGGGTCTGGACTTAATGAGGAGGTTGGGGTAGGGGCATGCCATGTACTGAGAGCTTCGAACAAAGACACGACTGGGATCAGATTCGTTTTGTTGAATGATCTTTCCTGTACTCGCAAGGGGGACGGACTCATCTAGACCAAGCAGGAGGCAGGAAGCTCATCGGAAGTGCTTTCAGGCTACCAGCTGCACTGAAGGAGCAGCGGGGCAGCTTTGTAACAGGACGTTCACGGATCCAGGCTCTCTCTGGCTAGGCTGGGACCCAGAAGTCTTGAGTTTTAGAAAGTTCTCTCAATGACTCTTAGGCAGCTAGGCCCGCACCTGCCCAAGGGAGGACCGGCATCTGAGAACTGTGGGACCTCAGGGCTTGTGCCAGAACTGGGTGGGAAACGAGGAGTCAGAACCAAGGCGGGCGCAATGGAACAGAAATAGGGCCACATGAGACACTAAGGACACAGAATCACAAAACCTGTGACCAACTGGATGGAGGACGGGGTTAGGGGAATGAATTCAAAGAGAGGCATCTAGGATAACGCCCGCGTTCTGATGTCGACGACGGCGTAGACAGCGGGGCCGTGCACTCAGACTGACAGGACAAGGTGAAGACAGCAATATGTCTGGTGGGGGGCCGGGCAGTTTGAGTTCTTGGTGGAGGGGGGACACCCAGGCAGAGATGCCTGGTGATGAGCTGGAGGCCGAGTCTGAAGCTCCATGGTGCCCTGGGCTGGTGCGGGCATGGGCAGGTGCACCGTCCCGGGAACGAGCACAGCGTGAGAGGAGAGACAGCCAAGGCACCCACAAAGGACACTGGGAACACAGGGCCGCGGAGAAGGAAGACCTGACTGTGTCATGGGAGCAAGGGAAAGGGGTTCAGGAAGGAAGGAGCGGGCGGCAGTGTCAGCTAAGATCCACTAGGCCACGTCTGAGAAGCATCCACTGGCTGGGGGCGGGGAGCGACGGGACCAGTGCCCGGGCAGCTTCAGGGACAAGGAAGAACTATCCCTGGGGCAGGACGCCTGCCTGCTGACGTTCAGCGGGGGGCAGTGAGAGTAAGCGTGGGCTTCTCTTTCCAGATGCTTAGTGTGAACAAAAGAACACAGGTTGGGAGTTATCCCTGGATTAGGGTCAAGGGAGGGGTTTGATTGTTGTAATAAAATTATAAGATGAAGGAGATTTGAATACGTCTCTACACAGCAGGGAGACATTGCAGATGAGGGGGAGCAAAGGGGAGGCAAGAGGGGTAAGTTCCCTGCACCTGGATGTGGGCAGGGAGGGGACCAAACCCTGGAGGAGGGATTGCCCTCCACTGGGGCAGGAAGGGGAGTCATGCCAGAACCTCCATGAGGGAAGCATGTGCCCCATAACGTGCTCATCCTCCAGGACTCAGCTTAAACAGCGCCTCCCCCTGGGAGCCCTCTTCCTCCCTTCAGGCACCTGGGCTGACCTCTCTCAGCCAGCCCCTCACCCCGTCATTGCTGGGCTGCTTAGCTGTCTCTCCCACTGGGCTGTGAACTCCTGGAGGGGGAGATGGGGTCCTATACTTCACTTCCTCCTATAGTGAGTGTGAGCATTCCACAAGTGCTGCTAGTGAAGGATTGGTGGGTGGATAGATGGATGGATAGATGGGTGATGGATAGAGGATAGGTGGGTGGATAGATGGATGGAGAGAGGATAGGGGGATGGATAGAAAATAGGTGGGTAGATAGATGGATGGGTGGACAGGAGATGAATGGATGGATGGATGGATAGATGATGAGGATAGGTGGGTGGATGGCTGGATGGCTGGATGGATGAATAGAAGATGAATGGATGGAGGGTGGGTGGGTGGATGGATGGAGGGTGGATGGATGGATGGAGTCACATGCTCTGCTGCACTCATCAGGCAAAGATCCCCACCCCATCCCACCAAACAGTCACACCTATCACTCTGACAGTCCCAGAAGCTTATGTATTCCATAGACAAGGGAGGTGTGCATTCTCTCCCCCAGCACAGACACACTCTCTCCTAACACCCTCTCACCTTCCTCTCGTCTCCCAGCCTAAGTAGACTGCATTCCTTAGATTTTTATACCCTTCCTCCAATCCACATCCTCAGACACCTCAGCCTTCCTCCTCCGTCTCCACTGTAGGGCCCAAGGTAGGTTTACGCAAAGGATTTGCCTGAGACATCTGTGCCTCCCCCGCCACCACACACACACTTGGGGCCGGTCACCCCCTGCTCACAAATGAGCCATGCGGACTGCTAAGTCCTAGGCACTGACCCCTCGACTCGTCACACCACCCTACCACCGTGCCCCGGGCCACAGAGCTGTTCTCTCTCAGAGAAGGACAGATCATTCAAGTGAGAGCCGAAGATGCAGCCCCGAATCCACCAGAAAAACGACTCCTGCTCTAATAAATAAATGATGAGAGCGTCGTGGAAATGATGACGGGAGAGCAGCAGAATTTCCCAATGAATCTGACTCGGTACTCTTTCTTTCTTTATTCCTTCCTTTTAAAAAGAGCATTTCCATCCACTTTCTCTGCTTTCATGTCGCCACTGCTAGCCTCCGGCTCTGTTCCCATGCCTGGGACAGCGCTGATGATCAGGGTGCTGTGGGCCGTGGGATCCAGCCCTCGGCATGGAAGAGGGAAATAAGAACAAGTGGTAAAAAGAGAGCAATCAGAAAATGGGATGGTATAAGAAGGAAATATTCTTCATTTTGGACAACTAATCCCATGGAGCAAGACAGTAATTTTCTAGGACTTGCCACGTCTTCAGACTCCACTTTTCAAATCACCCCCGAGCGGATCAGTTCCCAGCCCAGGTCATTCTTCTGTAGAGCTGTTCTCTTAATGCCTTTCTGAAATGTTGACGATCAGCCCCATCAGATCACACATCCATTAAGGGGGGGGTGGGGGGGTGGGCTGCTTTAGGCATTAGGGAAGAGGAGTGGAAAATGACCACTCAAATCATCTTATCCCAGGAACCATACTCCTAAGGTCCCCATCACTTTCACCCCATTCTTCAAATTCTGTGTATGCTTTGGAGCTAAGTAGCCACAGCATGGAGAAAAAAGTTCACAGCACGATTTCCAATGTTTCTTTGTGGGGGAAGTGGGAGGAAAAGGGAATATTCCATTTTCCTAAGTGCCTGGAAGCAGCATCCCCTAGCAGTTGCTTCTAAATTCAATTCAGAGTACAACACCTATCTACAAGAGACAGTCTTTGTGATGGTTCATTTTATATGTCCACTTGACTAGGCCAGGGGATGCCCAGATATTTCATCAAACATTTATTCTGGCTGTGTCTCTGAGGGTGTTTCTGGATGTGACTGGCTTTAAGTGGGCAGACTGAGTAAAGCAGATTGCCCTCCCTTACGTGGGTGGGCCTCACCCAATCAGTTGATGGTGTGAAGATAAAAGGGAGAGTAGAAAGAATTCTTGCTCTCTCCTGACTGTCTTCAAGCTGGAGGATGAATCTTCTCCTGCCATCAGACTCAGACTGAGACTGGAACTTACACCATGGGCTCTCCCGGTTCTCAGGCCTTCGGATTCAGACCGGAACTTACACCCTCGGCTCTCCTGAGTCTCCAGGTTGCCAGCTGCAGATCTTGGACTTCCCAGCCTCCATAATTGCGTTAGCCAAGTCCTTACAGTGCATGCATGGGATCTATCTCCTATGGGCTCTGTTTTCTCTGGAGAAGCCAGACTAATACAGTCTTCCTAAAGGTACTCGTGCACTTTACAAACAAGAGGAACATGGATGCTGACTGTCCCCACACTCCAGAGGATGCTATGGCTCTCTGGACCCCTGAGTTCAGGTAAGCAGCCCATTGAGGCAGTCGGGGCACAGTGGCAGGGGCAGGGGCAGCGCCTGGGGCCTGGGGGTCTGAACAGCGTGCTGTAGAGTCCCGGCCTGGGGTCCCCTCCAGTGCTTTCTCAGCCTGTGTCACACTCTTGAGTCCTGGTGTCTCCATTTCTGGCACTGATTTTCCTGCCTACTGTTTGTGAGCCCAGGAACAAGTCACGGGTAGGATTGTAATTTGAACTTGTTCTCGGTGGGATTGAGAGAATCCCCGTCTTCACACACAAAGAAACGCATCCGGCCTCAATCTCATTACGAAGTCTTGACACTTCTGATTCGGATACTTCTGAGTCTGCTGAAACCTACCGGACAGTTTTACTGTGAGCAACGGAAGTCTTTGAAAAGAATCGTAAAAATGAAAGAGGTGTGAAAAGCAATCTTTTGGCTTATTATAACTGAAAAGTCATATCCTAGAAAGGAAGAGTGTATCAAATGTAGCCAAATCAATTTCAAACTAGGACCGGGCTTCCGTCTCCTGTAAACTGCTATATGAGTCTTTGGGGGAAGAAACAGAATAGAGACACAAAAATTGATTTTTTATGCATTTACTTAGTGAGAAGGTCCTTCTCCTGTCGTATTTCACGTTTGTGAATGACTCGAATCTTCATGAATCCTAAACTCTGTGAGGGCAAGAATACTCATAAATGTTTTTGAGTCCCTGTATCAGTTAAAACAGGACTGAGCCAATAGCAACGGTGAAACAGTTAATGATTCAATAGGACGTAAATCCTCGTGGTTCCCCCCAAAGCTGACACCTCCCAGCACACCGTCTCAGAATGAAGAGGCTGGGGAACCTTTATGGTCCCCCAAAACATTCAAGAATCCAGGCAGTCAGCCACCAGACAGCTATTGACCACAACAGGGATCTGAAGAGCATTTCTGGTGATGAAACATGCTCTTGAGGAGATCACGATCTAACCTCAGATATCAGTTTCATGAAACAGAATTAGTCCTGGTGAGTGGAGAGCCTATTGCCCTCGACAGCAAAAGAATAAATGGAGAAGGATGTAGTAAGCTTGAGGAAGTCCCTCTTGGCCACGTAAGGGCTTTTCCCCCATTAGATGTGAACATTCCAATTCCAGCTGCCTTGGGCTAAAATCTGTCTTTCTCTCATCACCAGCAATGCAGACCAAGTTTCTTTTAAACCACCTAACTAGTAAAATATTACTGTGCTTCAAAAAGCATTTATACCAGGAAGGGAATGCTTCTGCCACATTAGGGAAAAATCTTCAGAAAAACCTATTCTTAAAGATTCTGAAAGTTTAATTATCTGGCTTGCTGAATTACAAGCTAAAATGCATTGGGAAGGTCCTGAGGATCTGTTGATGAGGGGACCCTTTGACCGTCTCTTTACTGCCAACACACACCTCACCTTGATCTCCCCCACCGTCTCAAGAATCCCTTGCTCTTAGAACTACTTTAATTCATTTATTAAACGAACACATGTATTGATAGCCTGCCTTATTCCAGAAACTGTGTGAGCTGGTGCTGTATCTGTAACAAGGCATCAGCAACAAAAAGAAGAAGATAGAGGCAATACTACAGAAATCATATTAGGCAAAATCTATTCAGCAAATAGATCAATTCTCTAACATCAGTATTTTCAAACACAGAGCTCCTGTGTATCAGGTCGGCTATAGGTGACCTGATAACATAGAACTACCTGATGTGCCAGAAGTTTCCGGCCACCTGGCGGCCAACTGCACTTTGGGGCTGGTCCATTCTCTGCCTGTCAGCCCATCAGAGGCTCCTGACATCCCTTCAAGGTGTTGCCACACTGGAGTTGAACATCAGTGGGTGTTCCTTCTGAGCCTGAGATCCTAGAGAAGTTCTACATATTCTGGAGGTCCGTCCTGAGCCAAGGTCAGGCTCAAACAATTAGAGGATCCCCCCCCGCCCCGCCAGTGCTAGATAGTTTAGGGGCTGCCAAACATCTTCCAGGAAATGCTAGGAGGACTGAGTAACCCGGGTCCCAAGGCTGCTGGAATGCCTCAACTCTTATGGAGATCAAGGAGCTGGTAGGCCTCTCCCACGTGAACCCACCAGGAGGAGGGAAGCCAGAGTGGGCCACGGAAGACCCTTGCTGGGATAAGAGGAGGCCCCAGAGTCAGAATGCGGTAGAAACAGCAAGTTAACAATTTAACACTGTGGAAATTACAATTAAAATCAATGTGAAAATGTAATTTGCTTTATAAAGATTCATTAATAACCCATATCTCCCTAACAAGATCATTAGTCAGTGTTTCTTGACCTCCTCTGTTCCAGTCTAAATCATCTCCATGTTTGGCAAAATTTCAGCTTTTTGTTTTTAAAAAGAAAAAGAAGGAAGGGGAGAGGGCACTTACTAAAACAGAGATGGGGAAAGGAAAATATAATCTGTGTATACACTCACTCAACAAACAGTGCTGGACGCTGGGGGAAGGAGCTAAGGGCGCTCAGTCAGCAGGTGGCATGAACTGGGACTTCCTGCAGAGCCAGCCTGCATCTAGGACCTTGAGTTTTTGATCTACAAGCTGTGGCCTTGCAGTAGGTCATGAAATCAATTTTAAGGGTCACAGCCAGCACTTTTTAGAAATGAAAGAGAAAGGAGAAGTCAGAGTGCCTCCTCCACGGTAAGGGTGAGTACTGTTTTGTGTGGTTTTATTAGTTCTGCTTGTGCACACATGCTGGTCTGCAATGGAAAATATAGTTCTTTCAGTGGTTCACAGTCAAAAAGGTTTGAAAAACACTGCTTTAAATATACTCCACCTTGTCGTTCCACGTGATAACATACATTTACTTCAAATAACGTAGTGGGTGCTTAAGGGCTCAGGTTCTGCAGCGAGACTGTGTACTTTGAATCCTGACTCTGCCATTTTCTAGCTGTGTACCGTCTACTATTTATTATAGCAAATTTATACTAACAGGATATCACTTAAACCTAGTTTTTGGAAGAACCAACAATGTGTTGGGGGGTTCAGGATTTATCTAGGTGGGTTGAAAACTCAGTGTTTTGGATTCCATTACCCAGAATCTACACTGAATACTGCATACACAGTTATAGACATAATAGAAACTTGGAATATTTGTACGGGAATCAAGTTAGGTAACATTTCCCAAGAAATAGGGAGAATGTTTTAATGTTTCAAGAAATATCCAGAGATGAATATAACATCGGCTACGTCTGAGCAAGTAAGTGTAGCAAAAATAAGTCTTAATAGCATAATTTCGACTTGATTAAAATGGATAGAGACTACAGATGTGGCAGTCATAGCACTCCCCACTGGATGCCAGAACTGGTATTTTTCTCCTCTTGATTTAATTCGCTCTGATTACTCAATTATTCCTAAGTCCTTTCACTCAGTTTCGGCTCCAACAAAACTGAGAACAATGCTAACTCATAATGTGATTTCACTCTAGTTTCATGATACTGCTCCCTAAAAGCATGTCCAGCAACATAATAAACTTATTCCAGATGGTGATATCATAACAGGGAAAAACAGAATAAACCTTCATCTGTTTGAAATAAACCATTCGGCAGAAAAATCTGAGGATTTCTTCCACCAGCTGGGAAGAAGAAGGGAACATGGTGGCATGGAAGGTTCACAGTTGATATAAACTTTAGGATGACCAGTTGACGAAACATCTGAAGAAGCCAAGGCTAAATTGAAAAACTGACTGAGAAGCTAAAAGTGTGGCTCTTTTCGAAAGCCAATCCTTATTGAGTATAATGAGGTGACCTGTCTAGCTGGCTCTGTGACCCTGGATAAATAACGCGATCTTCTTGGGTTTTAACATCTTATCACTGAATGAGGTAATCGGATGATTTATCAGATCTCTACCACTGCCAAATTCCATGATTTCTAGTCACTTTTTGATAAAAATTGGTAGAAACTTCCCAAAGCACAAGCACTCAGACTGAAGAGGCCCAGAAGGTAATGCGTGGTTGGTTAAAAAAAAAAAAAAAAGTCCTAGAACACACTTTCAGAATGCTTGTGGTTATTTGTTACTTCCTAAAAATCAAATTCCCTTCACGTGAAAAGGGAACGTCGCGAATTATTAGAGAAATGCAACTCAAAACTACAATGAGGTATCACCTCACGCCGGTCAGAATGGCCATCATCAAAAAATCTACAAACACTAAATGCTGGAGAGGGTGTGGAGAAAAGGGAACCCTCCTACACTGTTGGTGGGAATGTAAAATGGTGCAGCCACTATGGAAAACAGTATGGAGGTTCCTTAAAAAAACTAAAAATAGAGCTACCATATAATCCAGCAATCCCACTCCTGGGCATATATCCGGAGAAAACTATAGTTCGAAAAGATACATATGCACCCCAATGTTCATAGCAGTGCGATTTACGATAGCCAAGGCGTGGAGGTAAGCTAAATGTCCATTCACAGGTGAATGGATAAAGAAGACGTGGTTTATATATATACACAATGGAATAGTACTCGGCCATAAAAAAGAATGAAATAATGCCATTTGCAGCAACATGGACGGACCTAGAGATTAAGTTGCCTTCTGCCCTCCAAGTAGGAAGAAGCCTGGATTAGAAATCCGGACCCCGTGTTCTAATCTCTCACTTAGGGATTCACTGTGTGAGTCTGCACAGTCATTTAAACTTTCTGTCACAAATTTCTCAGCTAGAAAATGAGGGGGAAATTATTTAGGTGACTTCTAAGATTGCTTAGACCTAGAGACTAAGTAAAGGAAGTCAGACAGAGAAAGACAAATATCATATGGTATCACTTATATGTAGAATCTAAAATATGATACAAATGAACTTATTTACAAAACAGAAACAGACTCACAGACTTAGAAAACAGACTTAAGGTTACCAAAGGAGAAATGGTAGGGGAGGGATGAATTAGGAGTGTGGGATTAGCAGATACAGACTACTATATATAAAATAGATAAACAACAAGGTCCTACTATATAGCACAGGGAACTATATTCAATATCTTGTAATAGCCTATAATGGAAAAGCATCTGAAGAAGAATATATATGTATAACTGAATCACTTTGCTGTACACCAGAAACTAACACAACGCTGTAAATCAACTATACTTCAATTAAAATTTGTTTAAATAAAGAGGTAATTAAAAATCAAATTCCCTTTCTTTTCTGTAATCAACAGCTTTAGAGCAATTTGAAAACTGTTTTCCACATGGAGAGAACTTTACAGTTTACAAAGTGTTTTACATACACAATCTCATTTCACCCACACGCCAACCCTGTGAGATCAAGATAACAGTCTGATAGGATTCACTTTCCCAGCCACTGTATAAAAACCCAACTGTTAACAGTACTAACTTTTCTAACAGTACCCACAATCTTTTCAAAAACACTGTATATTCCCTCCCTTGAATGGTTCAGTCACCAACTAGAGTCCAGATCGTGAGGTTTCTAACCTTTATTTACATTCTCAAGTGCCACTGGGACTTTTTCATCATGTGGGGACAGCCAGGAAGAGCAAGATACAAAACAAAATAGAAGATGGAAAAGAAGCTGCTGAGTGAGGACCAGATCGTGCAAGAAGACTGTCTTCTTTTATCACCAAGACAGTCTTCCGTCCTATTAACAGGTAAACCTCGGTACATGCAAGTAACAAAGAGATTAGGGCTCTGTTTTGGGTTTTTTGTTCCTTTCTTTCTCTGTTTTTAAGATGCCCTTAGCTCAAGGAAAATCCTGTTTCCATCACCTGTATTAAGTCACCATACAAAACGTGCCCATATGTTCCAGGAACCACCATTTCTGTTCTGTCCTCCTCGGATTCAGCTATCTTCGGTCAAAGCCACACTCTTCTCCTTGCTGGGATTTGTGCCAGCAGCTCCTATATCTGAATGTGTCAGGATCACGTATTTAAATGGCAAGGTATTTTATTTTATTTTTTAAATTTATTTTTTTAACATCTTTATTGGAGTATAATTGCTCTACAATGGTGTGTTAGTTTCTGCTTTATAACAAAGTGAATCAGCCATACATATACATATATCCCCATATCTCCTCCCTCTTGCGTCTCCCTCCCACCCTCCCTATCCCACCCCTCTAGGTGGTCACAAAGCACTGAGCTGATCTCCCTGTGCTATGCGGCTGCTTCCCACTAGCTATCGATTTTACATTTGGTAGTGTATATATGTCCATGCCACTCTCTCACGTCGTCCCAGCTTACCCTTCCCTACGTCCTCAAGTCCATTCTCTACGTCTGTGTCTTTATTCCTGTCCTGGCCCTGGGTTCTTCAGAACCTTTTTTTGTTTTTTTAGATTACTAAATGGCAAGGTATTTTAAATACAGTTTTATCACCTATCTCCCTTACAAGGCTATTTAAGTCAAATGGGATCTTTATAAAATTATGTTGAAAACTACAAAACAGTATGCAAGTATATATAAGCTGGAACTTTCCAGCAATACAGAAGTTACAGAATGTTATTGCAGGAAGCAATCTTAGAAGTCACCTAAATAATTTCCCCCTCATTTTCTAGCTGAGAAATTTGTGACAGAAAGTTTAAATGACTGTGCAGACTCACACAATGAATCCCTAAGTCAGGGATTAGAACACAGGGTCCAGATTCCTAATCCAGGCTTCTTCCTACTTGGAGGGCAGAAGGCAAACCTCAAAGAGGGACTACACTACATTGCCCCCTGCTGGAACGGGCATCTTGCCATGAGGGCACCTTTACCTCGGACCATTACCAAAATGTACCTCCAGGAAAACGTACGGGGATCGGACTGTTAAATAAATCTGAAGGATTTCCTCTAAACTAGGATAGCTGTGTGAATTCATTCAAACAGACTTGTAGAGTGTGTGGTTCTTCTCTGACTGTAAAAATTGGGGGAACATTGCTCTTCTGATGCATAGAGAGTTGTTTTCCTCTCCCTCTTCTAACAGACCCTCTCAGAGCACAGCAGGCTAAGACATTACCAAAACCTCCCCGCAACAGGCCAAAAGGGCTTCAAAGTGAAACTCGAAAGAGGCAACCTAGTTCGCACGTGTTCCCAGCCGTCTCACAGCCCACCACGTGGAGATCAGCCTCCTTCTTCCGAAAGCCTGCCAAGTATTCCATTTATGCCTTTCACGGTGCTGTCTACCTACTCGTGATCAGTTACTTTTGTCACAGAAGAAAGCTTAGGCTGGAGGAAGCAGGAAGGGGCCAGGGTCGGGGAGACAGAGGCTCTGGAGGGCTTCTCCAGGGATAGGAGGGGATCAGGGGCTGCACAGGTGCTATGCCAGGGCCAAGAGCGCTGGTACCTGGGGTCTTGCTCAGCTTTGAGGGGCGCTTTGGGGGCAGCCTGAGCCCTCCCAGAGGAGCAGGACCGGAGACCCTGGCTGGAGGTACCCGGGCAGCTGAGAAAGGGATGGCAACACAGCAGCGGTCAAGTGCTCTCCTTGCCTGGCACCGCAGAAGCCCAGGACTCTCGTGGGATGCAACGGATGTGGACGTGGAGAAGGAGCCTCCCATGTTCCCCATGAGTTACCCACACGCACGCACAGAGACTGAACTTCTCATCACCCAGGCAGTTAGGGGCTCAAAGCAAACTACATTTGCTCTAGAGAAATACAGGAATTTGTGCCACTTCCTCCCTCTTGGTTTCCACACGAAGCCTCGCTCCTGGGGTGTAAGTTTGGCTCGAACAGGGAGAAGCCACCCTGGTCGCAGCTATCCCAGAATGCACGGGGCCTGGGTGAAAGTCATCCCTGGGGATAAGATGTGCTCCACCAAAAGGACTAGTCTTTTGGGATAACCCCCTGACATGTCTTTGATGGGCAGAGTTTTCTGACCTTATTGTATCATTCACAAAGCACAGCTAATCTGGTTTCCCCACGTGACCTATGTATGGTGCTTTATAAAGCGTCGCATCACTCAGCATTCTGTGGTTGAGTTGTAACATCCGGTGTGCCCATGAACTCCGGCACCAGGGCTTGCCTGGGATGACTGGGTGGCCTCACTTGTGGCCCACTGGTGACGAGTTGGAGATGGACCTTCAGCTTGAAAAGGCTGCACATCTTATCTTTTACTGGGTCCTGTGGTCCTGCAAAGGCATCCCTCTCCTTAGGCTAGACAGGCACTGGCACAGTGCCTTTAACCAGGCAGAGAGGGCAGTGAATCCGGATGGTGCCCTGGTGTCAGAGCCTACCTCTGTCGTGATGCCTAATGCCACGATGTTTTCTTGAGCACAGCAGTGGTGCTATGGCCTTGGGCTGCAGCAAGAATGTGCACTCCCTGTATTCTTCGACTGGGGACCCTTGTATAAAATTCACAGCATCCCAGTTTGCAAACATGTTGGTCATATAGCATTTTCTCAGGAGCACCTGTACATTCGGCACCTGGACCATAATAATTGCTAGTATCTGTTCATACGACAAAACACTCTGAACCCATTAAAATTACATTGTGAGGACGTGCTGATCATTCAATGTTAATGATTATGGGACAATTCCCCACATGTAGTTAATGAAAAAAAACAAAACACCAAAAAGTGTATACTGCACGAACATTTTTTTTAACTATACAAAAAGGATGCATTTGCACAGAAAAAAGAAAATGAAATGTTCCAAAATATTAACTGTTACTTGGGATTGAAGGCTGATGGGTGATCTTTATATTCTTTTTTATACATTTCACTACTTTCCAAATTCTCTGCAATGAATATTTATCATCAAGAAACAAATGTTATTTTTTAAAAGTGAACACTAATGGCAAGGGTGGGTTAAATTTGAGGTGGGTGAGAGCTGGCCCATGGGGCTCTCCACAGACACACACAGTCTCAAAGATTCAAGACAGAACAAAGCTGTGACATTCTAGAGGAACGCGGTACTGACGACTAGCTCTGCCTTGGTGGGTATGAATTCCACAGAGGCTCCTGCAAATAACAGAATGTCCCTTTAGTGGTCCCCCTAAATCATCTCCCTGCCCAAGGAGCGGCATTAACTCTGAGTGCCCAAGGCTCTGAAGGTCTGCGGTGAACGTCTGAGGGCTGTTAACATCTAGAATTGTGCTGGCGTGGTTTATAGCTCTGCTCCCCAAGAGGGGTGCCTGCACCCTGAAAATAAATGGTGCTCACCCTGGGCAGGCACCAGGAGACTAGGAGAGAGGCAGAACAGATGGATGCCGAGGATATAACAGGATAACACAGCCGTCTGGTCAGGACTGAAAATGAACCGCTACATCCTGTCTGAAATTACTTAATTTCTGAAACACTGTATTATAAATATGCTGTCAATGGAGCTAGTGGGTTTGTGAGGAAAGGAGGTGAATCAGAAATGGTTTGACAAAATACCACTGGCTCCCCAAACAAATATCCTTCCCTCTGATCTTAGCCTACACGCTACCTGGAGGATAGACGGAAACGCTACCAATGACGTAAGACATTCTCCAGGCAGCCTGGGGCTACTGACGAGCAGCTTTGCTTCGAAAAAAAATCATAGTTACTAAAGGGTATCGAAACGTTGGCCCTTTTTTATCTGCAGACTTCTACCCTAATTTATGGTTTTAAATGTCATGTTACAGTCTTACAGTTGTGAAGGAGGTAGAGGGTGTCTGTGAGCAGTTGAATAGAGGAATAAATGCATAACATGAATGCAAAGAAAAATGCAATTAGATAACTTTTTTATTTAGCAATAGGTTTGGGTTTTTTGTGATTATTTATTTTTCTTGCAAAATTTATAAAATCCCAAACTTCTATAACATAGAAGCAAGTAAATCGTCCTTTCTTGAGTGTCAACATGCAGCCTATACCATCATTATTGGCCAAAAAACAAAACAAAATAGAAAAATCTGCACTTAGGGAAAGCTGAGGCTTGCTCGCTATCTCTGCTGCTTCTTATGGCTGGAAGAACAGCAGAGAACTTTGTGCTCTAGGATTTGTCTGTTTGCTAATTTTCTCTACGCGCAATTCATTTTCTAATTTCATCTCTTCACTATTACTTCAGCGAGAAGCCGCAGGTATTGCCTCCACCTGTGAGGTATTATTAATTAGTAGCTAACAAGGGTGAGCAGGAATCATGTACTCCATTTGGTTCATGAGAGGTGGTGCTCAAAATCTTTTATACCAGCCAATCTGAAAAAAACACAAAAATCTGATTCTGGGTGCATTTAAGGATTCTTGGATTGTGCAGACCCAGACACACATACCTTGAGCAACCATGGAGATGAGATTGTCATAATTTCAAAGTTGGACAGGAAGAAAATGAACCAGCTGCTATTTAATTTTTATGGTGCCTACAATTTGTCTCATTAGCTGGCAAATAGGATAGGCTGGGAACTAAAGCTGCTCTGGCCTCAACTCTGCACGAGAGAAAAAAAGGGATGCAGAGCACTCGCTCACTCTGATGGGGAGAGGAGCCGGTAAATCACAGCTGCTAGGCTGGCTCCGTCACTGCAGTGACCCATGACCTTCAGCAAATTACAGAAGATTCCAGATCTTCCTTCCCTTATCTAAAAAAGAGGGTCTTGGAATGACCCTGTCCACATCTCAGAGCTGCGGGGCACCTGGAGAGGTAAGGATCCCTGAGTGCTTTGAAAACTCTGGAAGGCTATTCGAATGCGATTTGGAAATGACCTGATGGGTAACCTGAAGCCCAAGGGTGGCAGATTTGACCTGAATCATGGAGGTGCAGCCCAGAGGCTGGCTTCCCTTATTCAGAGACTCAAGGAAAATCCCTACATGTTTCTCTTTCTCTGTTCATGGTTGTTACCCCTTGGCCAGTGAGGCAGTTGGAGAAAGGGAGGATGAAAGTCAGTAGGTTTCCTAGGTCATTTCCGACTTAGAAACAGGGTGATGCTACCTGGTGACAAGTCACGGTAGCCTGCTGATAGAAGTCTGTAGACCATGTGGACCCAGTGGAGCTGGGGAAGGTGATGTCAAGCTCGACTTTCCGACCTCTGGGGAGGAGTGGGGTGTCGGAGATTGAGTTCAGCCATGTGGCCAATGATTGAATCACTCACGCCTATGGTAATGAAACCCCAGTACAGACACCAGAGCTCAGGTGAGCATCCCTGGCTGGTGATTTACATTGATATAGGAGAGTGATGTGTCCTGAGGACAAGGGCACTTTGTTTGGGGACCCTCCCAGACCTCAACCCGCATCTATTTTTTTGACTGGTCCTCATTTGATTCCTTTATAATACAACTATAATCATAAGTACAGCACTTTCCTCAGTTCTGTGAGTCACTCTAGTGAATTATCAAACCTGAGGGAGTAGACACCCCCAAATTTGCAGCCAGTAGGTGGCCTGGGAACCCCCAGAGCTTGTGGCTTTTGTCTGAAGTGGGGGCAGTCTTACTGGGGACCCTACCCTTAACTTACGGGGTCTGTGCTGAGTCCGGTAGTTGGTGTCCGGATTGCACTGCAGGCCTTTAGGGTCCAAGGTGGCAGGAAGGCAGTGAAAGACGGGATGCGTGACGTTGATCTGGATTTCAGTCAGCAAACCCGGGGCTGGATTCTCGCTTTATCGTCAACTTAGCTTTGTGACTTTATTCAGGTTACTAAACCTGTTAATTTCCCCCAGGCTTAGTGTGCTGACTGGTTGGTAAAATGGTGGAGATAATACCTGCCACGTGGAGTTACGAGGACTGAACGAAATGTCACACCAAGTCCTGAACATTCCAGGAGTGGAGGCTTGATCTGAGCAGAGCCGTGGGGTAAAGCCCAGAGGCGGGTGAAACAGCAACTCAGTCAGGTCCTGAGCCTCAGGGTGGGAGGCTGGGGGCACGATGTTGCCATGGCCTGCAGGTCAGGGGCAGGAAATGAGTGGGGCAGATAGGTTTTGAGAGTAGAAAGATGATCCAGAAATGCTCTGAAAACCTCCTCCTTTGAGCAGAGTGTCTGACAAGTGATCCCCACTGAGAACGCTCTCTCCTAGAACAGGGGCTGTTCCAGGTTCAGCCTTGAAGGAAAAGGAGAAGCTGAGGGATTGGGGCTCTGGGCCGCCCCCCCCCCACTTTTCATGTTTCCTATATGCGGGCTACAGGTAAAAAAAAAAAAAAATCTGAAAAACGTTTCTGCCACTATTTTAAAAAAAGAGTTTGTTTTAGAGAATAACTCTGATTGCTAGGATGGCTCCTCCCCAGTACCTTATCCTGAGTTTCAAGAATCAGACAACAAAATTAAAGTGACCAACCTTTGGGAGGGAGAGACTGCTGATTAGAAGTTCCGATTGCAAGGAAGGGGATGCTAGATTTACACAGCCTGTCTTAAAAGCCTGTACTTACAATAGCAAGTTTTCAAAAAAAAATCAAAGAAAAAACAGGGCTGATTTCGTAGCAAGACTCTAGAAGAAAAGGTGACTCAAAAGTGTTGAGACGCTCTTCTTTCTTCAGCCTCAAGGAAAGTGGCTTCAGATGTTAAGACCTGGGGAGCTCCCTGGTGGCCTAGGGGTTAGGATTCTGGGCTTTCACTGCCGGGGCCCGGGTTCAGTCCCTGGTCAGGGAACTGAGATCCTGCAAGCCACACAGCGCAGCATGGTGCGGCACGGCCAAAAAAAAAAAAAAAAAAAAAATGTTAAGACCTGCATACAAAGGCTGGAAGGAAGGGCACCAAGGTAACCACGGACGCACGTAAAGCTGTGGGGTGGGCTTGCAAGGGGAGTGACAGGAAAGTATGGTGGACAGAACCTCAAACGACTTACAAAAATCTTAAGGACCAAAAACTGGTAGGGGGTTGGGACCGACAGCGACTATTTGTGTATTTACCCAGCATCCAGTAACCAGGCATGAGGCCAAGTGCTTCTGGGGAGAAATGAGGGAGACTGTCTCTCCTTTTTCACATCAGTCTGATGGGGAGGCCGAAATAGTACTGCCTTGCACCCAGTGGCTTACAGAATTCTCACTGAAAACAGCTCCTTCAGCCTTAGACCTCTCTCTCTATCCTCTTCCACATCTTCCATGCCCTCAGCCAGAAGGAACCCTGCAGGAAGGGGGATGAGGGAGACACCAGGCAGTACTGGGCTCTCTCCTCGCCCTGATAACTGCCACTGGTTATCTGCCTTTTTCTTTCCCTCATCCATCCCTCATTCAAACAGACTTCTGGTAGGTCAAGTGCCGGGCTCAGTGGAGCGCAGAAGTTAGGCGGGGCGGGGGTCCCCGCCACACCCTCCTTTTACAATTGAGGAAACTGAGGCTCCAGGAGGTTGAGCAACTTGCCCAAGGTCATCAAGTTAGTGGGTCCCAGGGCCAGAATCTGAATCCAGGACTGTCTAGCCCACTCTCTCTCCCGACACGACCCCACCTGGAGAGGCTGTGAACTGTAGGGGCCGGTGAGTCTAAGAAGGCAAGGGAGGGCCTCTGAGGCGGCGGGGGGTGGGGGGGGTGCCCCTGTGGAGGTCAGAAGGCCTGGGAGCCGGATCTCATGGGGGGCGGCCACAAACAAGGCAGTGGGCTGGCGGGGGAAGGCCTTCACGTGAAGCATCAGGGTCGTGAATCGCTCAGATCTCAACCTGGTTCTGCAAAAACTTTGCTTTGAAATTCCTCTGAGTCTTAGCCCTCAAGCAATTTGGGCACGTGGTCTTTGCCAAGAGTTCATATTCCTCCTACTCCCAGAAGGACATCATCTGTTTATTTTTCAAAACCTCAAATCCCTGTTTCTCATGAGGCCAGGAAGCCCATCTGTTCCAGGTCCGCTTCGCTGCGGCCCTGACTGCACCGGAGCGGAAGCTCTTTAACTCGCATTCCGAATGCGGGATTAACGAGCCCAGCAACCTCTGCCCCTCACGGGGCTGACCTAACAACCTCCCCACGAAGACACCTTCCGACTCCACTGCCGGGTCAGGCACCTGCACCCGAAACACACACTGAAAATCGCAAGCCGCGACGGAGAGCACCAGATGGTCTGGTCTTCACGGGCAGGAGGAGCAAAGCTGCGCTTACAGCAGCACCGACTTCTTTTCTAAGGGCAAGCTTCTTCTTGCTGAATCTTAATCCACAGTTCTTTATGTTTTTCAATAAAGTCAAAAGCTCCCTCCTGACATTTCCAACCAGCAAAGAAAATAAAGGTGTAAGTGTGCTCAGAGGCACCCCTTTCCTTTCTAGGGAGAAGTGCTGGGGAATGGGCCGGACAGCGGGGAAGGCCAGAGCTTGAAGTGGAGAGAAATGGGTTCGAGTCCAGCTCTGCTACTGGTCAGCCGGGAGGTCTTGGCTGGACGGGCTGCTTTTCCCTCTGTGACTCCATTTTCTCACCAGCAAAACCAGTTTAACACAGGCTGAGTCATGGTGAGGATTCAATGAAGAGTCATGCCGAGTAAGGGCCTGATGCCCTCAGTAAGCTTCCTTCTGCCCTTCCTCATCTGGGAGAGGTTTTTTTTTTTTTCTTTAATGGTTTCTTCTACGCGTTTGATAATTTGGCCTTTAAAAATGTAAGTGAGGGCTTCCCTGGTGGCGCAGTGGTTGAGGGTCCGCCTGCCGATGCGGGGGACACGGGTTCGTGCCCCGGTCCGGGAAGATTCCACATGCCGGCCCGTGAGCCATGGCTGCTGAGCCTGCACGTCCGGAGCCTGTGCTCCGCAACAGGAGAGGCCCGCGTACCACCAAAAAAAAAATGTAAGTGAAAGTAGGAACAGTTACCTTCATCTCCTCTTTCTGTGTCCCTGCCACCTCAAGAAACCGTGCGCCTAGCGCAAGGCAGTGCCCCGCGTGGTCTCCGCCCTGCTTCGCTTTTAATGTCGTCGACACGGGGGAGGGTGGGTGGGAATGGGACCATCCTTAAGAACTCTGGTCAAGGGATTAAGGAAGGCGGAAAGGAGAACAGGGCTCCACCACCCACGTGTGGTGCCAGTAGGCTCAGCTCTCGGAACGAGATCAGGAGGCCGGGAGCCCCCAGGGGCTGGGGCTGCCGCTTCTCCCCACCCAGGCAGGGCCCAGGATGGCCTGTCCCTCTGCTTCCTGGGGCGCCGCACAAGGAAGCCCCCATGGACGATGGGTTTGCCTGCTGACATCCACATTTCCTTGGGGGGGGGGCGTGGACAGAGCAATGGGGTGGAGTCCTTAAAAGCGGGAAGTGGCTAACTCTAGCCTTTGGCACCCGGCCACTTGCCCAGGGAGAGGCAAACAGCTGGTTCAGTCTGAGGGTCTCAGGGCGTGTGGCGCCCCTCCCCAGCCAGGCCACACTATCAAACGCCCTCTGCGAGTCCCCACAGCCCCCGAGAGTGGTGACAAGTCTGCTACTATAAAAGTCTCTTTCCTTCCTCGATGGCCCTGGGCTCAGGAACTGCTGTCCTGGGACAGGGTCTCACCTCCACAGGACTGTGCCCCCGTGTCACTGGATCCCGCCTCACTGACAGCCCTGCCGTTCACAAACCTGCCCTAATTCTCCTTGGAACCATTTTGACGGTGCCCCGGCTTCTGTGGGAGACGGCATTTCCTTCAAGGTTTTCCTAAGTTGACTTCCTCCAAGTTTGGAAGGTTGCCCCTGACTCTGACAGTCTATGAAGCCACACGGTTTACAATGTTACGGATTTCTATCTGGACGGCTCTCCCGATGCACCTTTCCAGACGTGAGTCCGGATCCTTGCAGACACCTCTCCATCAGCAGCCCTGCCCCTCTGATCAGGCCACTGCCCAGGTGCACTGGACTCGCCCTGCCTCTGACGGAAGCACTGACAGCACACAGCCAGCCAGTGAGAAAGGAGACGGGGCCCTTGTGCTGAGACGGACGGTGATGCCAGAGCAACGTCAGTAAGATGCTGGCCGACCTGCCAACTCAGGAAGGAGCACAGTGCCTGCTCCAGGCTCAGGCTCTGGCCCTGAGTGTTCCTTCCTGCAACACTTCGGGAGGCAGCACACACGCAGAGAAAAACACAGACGCCAGCATCTGACAACCTGCCTTCAACCCGGAATCAGCCCACCTCTAGCTGTGTAACTTGGGACAAGTCAATCAACCTCTCTGGGTCTCAGTTACCTCATCTGTGAAATGGGGACAGTGAAGTCCTTACCTCTTAGGGCAGTTAGGAGGTTTAAAGGAGATATGATATCTAAAGCACTCAGAGCTCTGCCTGGTGCCTGGTAAGCAATCGATACATGTTGACTATTATTATCATCATTATTGAGTGGTCTTCATCTCTTCTGGGAAGATGTTTGACTTCTCCCGGCAGTACGTGTGTTTCTTCCTCTGTACCTCCCCAACGTCGTGCTCACATCACCAGCCCAGCACTTACTATGTTGCTATAATTATTTAGCCATGTGTTTTTCGATCCAACTAGATCACGTATTTGATCCTCTGACAACCCGGTGAAGGCCAGGGACCCCTTCTCAATGCAATGTTTTAAATGCATAAAATAAAATGCATAGGATTCTAAAGGAAACCAATCATACTGAAATACAGTTATCAAAATATTTCTCAAAAACAGATCTGTGATATGGTAATCTATGTTTGTCTTTATTAACACTTTAAATAACAAGATGTACTGCTGGGTCTCATAATTACCCTGATTTTAAAGGAGTGATGAACATAAATGATATTTTGAGATATTTACAACAACCATAAGTAACATGAAATATCTGTCAATTCTATTGGTGATAAAGTCACAGGGATTACTGATAGCACTCTGGTCAATCCCCCTGGTCAATCCCCTGCCTTTATAAGTAAAGGAAACGCTACACTTCAGTTAGAGATTAGTGAAAATCAAAAGGCGATTTTTTTTCTAACCTAAACTCATAGACCCTTTGAATTCTACTGAGAACCTTGATCTGGGCTGTGAGTCTCTAAGAGCTCGTTGTTCTGTTTATCTTTGTAACCTCAGCCTCAAATACAGAGCTTGGTATGCAGGAAGGACTTAACACATTGTTTTTTAAACTTAATAAACTTAGGACATGTGCGAAGTGCTACAAACAGATGCTGAGGCTCCTGCCCTCTAGAAGCTAGAATCTGTACGCAAGTAACTGTGACACAAGATAAAAGCTGAAAAAAGCCATAACGTAAGTGATTAGAAGGGTAGGGGCCTCTGGGGTGTGTGTGTGTGTGTGTGTGTGTGTGTGTGTGTGTGTGTGTGTGTGTGTGTGTGTGTGTGTGTGTGTGTGTGTGTGTGTGTGCGTGCGCGCGCGCGTGCGTGCAGTAGAGGACTGGATGACAGTCGTGCATCTATCAAATTATTTTGAAATTGTAAGTTATCAATCTATCATCTCCTTGACTAAAGTGAGCTTTTCACGGACACAGACCATGCTTTATTTATGTTTGTGCAACAGGAATGGTATATTGAAAATGTTAAACAGATGTATTTTTCATTCCCTTATAATCCTGTTCCCTGCAGCCCTCACACAATTACAGCTAAGTCTTTTCCCCAAAGGAGGGGAGCAGAGCAGCAAGGAAGGCCAGGGAGGGAAGGAGGCGGGCATGGAGAGAAAGGCTGCCACCTGCCACCCGACAGGCGGAGATGGTGGACAGACAGCCCTGGTAGACAGACAGCCCTGCTGCCTTTGGGCGGGGCTGGAAGAAGAGAGTAGGGAGGGGTAAGGGCAGCACCTCCTCCCCTTGGGGCTGACTCTCAACACGGGGAGGGCAAAGGGGAAAAGGGAGGGAGGAGGGAAGGAGGAGGGAGAGAGGTTAAGAGAAGAAGATAAAAGCTGAGGGCACTTATTTCTTGCATCCTTTCAAGATGCTGGGTAAGGACCACCTTGCAGGTGCCTTGGCATCAACAGAAGACGACCGTAGCAGAAAGGAAATGCAGTGGTGTGTACAGGGTCCTGAAAGGCAGGGGCCAGGAGAGCACCCACAGGGGCCCCTGGGCTTCCAGGTGGCATGAAGGGACCCAGTGGGGACCTGGAAGGTAGCTGAAACTTGAGAGGCAGCAGGTGTGCCGTGAGGCTGCTGCAGGGAGAAGGGAGGGGGCTTCATACCTAAACTGCAAGGTGAACCACACAGGCCGGGGACAGGGTGGAGAACAAGGGGAGACTCAGCGTGCGGAGCAGTCAAGCAGATGGCCACGCCGAGGGACCTCAGCCCCAGAGGTTACACAGCTGTGGACTCCGTCCTGGATGCCAGCAGGTGCCCAGGGCGAGGACTCAGAGGAGGAGAGCTCAAGGCCAGCCTGCCCCTTCCCAGCGCCATGAGGACATCCCGGCTGCCCCTGCACCGAGAGGCCATGTCAGCCCTTAGGAGGGCAAGGACTGAGCCCATCTCTGTAGGAACGGGTGACAGGGAGGTGACGGACACTCGTGGAAGAGCCGTCTACATGGTTTACTGTAATTGCGTCTGCTCTGCTCGGCAGAAGGGCTTTTATCTGTAGACACGCACTCTCTCCACCCCACCCCAAGATCAAGGTACTGCCACTCCAGTCTGGAGTTCTCTCTTGTGTGTCTCTGTGACACCCACTGCCACGACGCAGTTGAGACAGGCCTAGGAGTCCCCGGCCTTCATTTCGCCAAGGGGGGAAAGCAACCAAGGCACCTGGTAATCTGAATGATGTGCTTTGGTCACCCCCAACCAGGACTGGAATTAAAGCCAGCTCTCATTACATGGTTTGGCATCAGTATCCCTCCTCTACGCTGAGATCTTCATTGTTTAAAAAAATCAACAAGCAAATTAAAAAAGAAAAGAATTCCCAACTAATACCATCATTTGATTGAATCTAGCCATAAGAAAAAATTCAGAAAAGAACATGACTCTAACAGAAATATACTGAGAGTGGCAGGGGAGATTAACTTTGGAAGGTATGGAAGTTCTACAGAATTCGAAGGAGAGATCATTCGTAATTCACACCAAGCTTCGACAATGTGCACAGTCTCCTGTAAACCACGTGTAACTCACCCTATGAGTTCACCCATTTGCCAGACAGAGTAAGAGAAAGTGGCTTTTCTATCATATGATTAAAACGTGACTGTGACCCCACCATGCTTGGGGCCACGAGCTGTTGAGCTCCTGGAGAGCGGCTCCCAGACCCTACTTCCTCCCTGTTACTCTAACTCAGAGAGGGGCACTGAGCCACTACTCGCCAACAGGGATCCTCTGTGCACTTAGAAAAAGGCAGACATGAAAACTGCAGGCCAGAGCCCAGCCAGGGTGAGTAAAACTGGGGGCCACCTGTATAATCACAGGTGGGCACATTCAATAAGACATGGCATTTACACAAAAAGTCTCCTTGGTCAAATCTGTAATCATTTAGGGATAAAGAAGATGTGGTATATATATACAGTGGAATACTACTCAGCCATGAAAAAGAATGCAATAATGCCATTTGCAGCAACATGGATGGACCTAGAGATTATCATACTAAGTGAAGTCAGAAAGAGAAAGACAAATATCATATCTAAAATATGATACAAATGAACTTATTTACAAAACAGGAAGACTCACAGACATAGAAAACAGACTGACAGTTACCAAAGGGGAGGGGAGGAGGGGTAAATTAGGAGTTTAGGATTAGCAGATACAAACTACTATATATAAAATGGGTAAACAAGATCCTACTGTATAGCACGGGGAACTATATTCGATATCTTGTAATAACCTATAACGGAAAAAAATCTGAAAAAGAATATATATACACACATATAACTGAATCACTTTGCTGTACACCAGAAACTAACACAACATTGTAAATCAACTATACTTCAATTTTAAAAAATCTGTAGTCATTTAGAAAGCACCATTTTGCTGAAAATCTATCTTCTAAGGGGTAGTTTCTTTTCTTTTCTTTCTTTTTTTTTTTTTGAGGGGTAGTTTCTTTTTTGGCTCTGGTTCAGAGGGAAGCGTGCAGCAGAGAGCAGAGAGTTCTCAACAGCAGCCTCCAATCTCTTTATCCACAAAGGCAATCTTTTCCTCTGCACCCAAGGTTGGACAGAGACAGAACACTACAGGGGTAATGTCATCTGTCATGAGTAAAATCATTAGTGCTGTGTAAAAAAATTTTTTTAAGAAAATTGGCATTTTTCATCTCTGCTATGGAAATGATGATCACGGTGTCCAAACGTCCAAGTATGATTATTATTGAAATATCTCACATTTATTTGACTTCTCATGTTTTCTAAGAACTCCCACTTATTGGTCCTTCCTACCGGGCCCTTACATCCTTTATTTCAGGGATGAAGAAACGGGACTCTGAGATGTTAAGTGACTTGCTTACGGTCTTAGCGTAAGCGGCAGAGCCAGGACTAAAACCTACACCAGCCCCCTTCCTACTCTATCCGATACTCAGGCAGGGCTGTCTGAATTGCCCTGAATAGAGAATCCACCTTGCTGTTCTTCAAAAGTTCCTGATTCCTCTGGTGAAACCTATCAGGAAACCCTCTCTGGTCAAAAAGTATCTCTGCGTTGGCTTTTCCCACCTGACTGCCCACACCATTCAGAGTCAGCGCACCTACCCAGGGAAAGGGAGACCAAGGGTGCTGCTGCCCTTGCTGTTCATCAACCGTGTCCCAAGTCTCATTGCTTCCCCATGCCCTGCCGTCAGGAACATCTGCAAGGCTTGCTGGGTATAAGCCTTACTGAGCCAGTACCATCAGGCCCTTGTGTCAGCAGCCAGGCCTCAGGGGCAGTCCCTGCCGCCTCGGCTGGTGGACCAGTTGGCTGCTCAGAATCCGTAAGGGATTCTGCCATTCAGGGTCAAATATGGCTCCCGATGGAGGTGAGTCCTGTCCCTACCACCACTCCACAAACTTTTATTTTGGCCTAGAGTTGACAACCATTATTGGCGCCACGCTCTACCCACTAGGCTTCCAAACCCATCTGTCACTGGCTCGTGCCAAGAGAGCAAAAAATCAGCTGCTGTGCTTAGGCCTGACTTTCAGTTGCCTGAAGTTGAGGATCCTGTCCTACCACTTGTGTGCCTTCCTCTGCTAACACCTCTTCTTCTTCAGATCACTGAACTCCCCAGGGGTGATTTTCACTTCAGTTCAGCAGCCTTAAGAACAGGTACAGAGAAGAGTGAGAAACAGGGGTTTTTAAGTCCAGTTTTCTATTTATAATCAGGAAGAAGATTGAAACACATGCAAACAAAACATAAGGATTATTGATGGCCTTTATTTCCCCAAATTATCCTATTCTTGATCAATACATGAACGAAAATGACTGTGGGTTGTCTGTTCTGACAATAAC
Organism: Leucopleurus acutus; assembly: GCF_964270905.1. Classification (NCBI taxonomy): domain Eukaryota; kingdom Metazoa; phylum Chordata; class Mammalia; order Artiodactyla; family Delphinidae; genus Leucopleurus; species Leucopleurus acutus. The sequence continues at coordinate 21,603,146 of NC_139143.1, forward strand.
TTATAATCTTCTTCCAAAAAACTTGAAAACACCTTTGCCTGAAATTGCCCTGCTTTTCCCATGCGTTCACACTCCAAGTCCTTTTTCCCAAGGTTCTAGCTTGCTCTCCTCTAACCTTCCCCAGCACTTCATCCACACGTTCCTTTTCGGCTTTTGCTATTTTATAGTCATTTATATTTATACTGTTCTGTGCTCACCTCTTACTCTAAGCTCCTGGAAGGCGCACACTCCTGATTCAATTTTGCATCCCTAAGGTTCTTAATGCCGGCCTTTCACATGGGTGGAGCTCAGAAAAAGTTGGTTTAGTGAATGGACCAAGGGGTGACGGATGGATGGATGGATGGATGGATGGGACGGATTCAATGAATAGATGGGTGGATGGACAGATGGATGGATGGATGGGACGGATTCAATGGATAGATGGGTGGATGGACAGATGGGTAGATAGATGGATGGATGACAGATGGGTAGCAGGGAGGAGGAGAGACGGGAGACTCTTCTTTTGGGTATACCACTACAACTTACTCTCTTTTCGTATTTCTTTGGAAAAGCAACTCACATTCATCCTCATTATCACACTCATTTGATTCCTAGGCACGTTCTCAGTTTGGGGGGGTTTTGCAATTTCTCTGCTGCCACCACTAAATTAAAAGTACACCGGCAAGCTGTAGCAAGGGAAAGCCATAAAAGGTCCAGAACTTAAAGGGCTAGACATCTGACTAAACCACAACCCACATATCACTGTTCTCACTTCATATTTAAGAAATAAAAGTTTTCTGTTTGGAAAATTCCCCAGGCCTTCCTTCTCTCACCTGCTTAACAGCCTTCCCAGTTCTCTTGAAATATCTTTATTCTTTCCTAAGACTCTCATTGCCTATTTTCATCAAATTTTAAGTTTTAAGCAAGGAGAGTCAGAAAACAACAAAGGAGAAAATAAAGTCCACACTAAGAAAAATAAAACAGGTTAGTTGACAGCCAAAGGAATATCTGCCAATAGCAACGCCATTTGTCTTAGTTACTGCTTTTAACTTTCTCTCTCTCCTGGCGTGAAGAGAAATAAAACTGCGTGTCTCCAGCCTCACGCATATACAGTTAGCACCCCAGGCAACAGGAGCCGCAAAGTTCAAGTACAGTAGAGACAAATTCAAGTAAACAGATTGTAGACACAATTGATTGCAGCATTTAGTCTCATGGTGCTAGCCACCGGAGCTGGTGGGTTTCATGCAAAAACAGGGGACTCCTATGGGAGAAGAGTCCCATGTAGCCAGCTAGGGTCTCCTCCTCACAGAAGTATTTACCCACTGGACATAAAAGATATAAGGATGGCAGAGAGAGGGGAACAGAAGGAGGAGGGCTGCCAAACGGTGATTTGGGATCTTTGTTCCAATAAAAATGCCTGAACCCACATGCTAGGTGTGCTGAGTCTCCTCCCCCGCACCGTCAGATCACTGCTGGAGGATCGCCACCCGTGTGGCTGTCCTGCTGCGAGGCAGTGAAAGGCCCAACCAGCCCTTTAATGGATCCACTCAATGTCACCCCTTACATTTCTATACCTGCACTTCGACATCAGCTTCGTACTATATTCCCTGATGGCGCTGGCAATTATAACTGCTCGGAGTGGCGACCACTGCCCATAATCAAGAGTAATAATGACAGTGGCTTAGACTGGGTGGCCCTTTAGAGTTCCAATTCCAGCATCCAAGAGAGACCCATTCCTTAGCACGGAACCAACGCTCTGAGCTACCGAGTCCCACATGCACGCTTTTTCTGAACATTTATTCTTCTCGTTCCAAGCCAGCTGGGAAATCTCGTGTGCCAACAAAGTGCTGTCATTTCCAGCAAAACCACAGCTGAACCCGTGTCCCCACGTGGTCCAGGTTGAGCACCACTGAAAGGGCCTCGGAAAAGCAAATGCAAGTCTGGCCTGGAAACCACGGTCGTCTCACACTGCTTCTAGGAAGGCCCTGGGTTTATTTCCAAGGCCTCTGATACAGGCTATATGAGGCAGAACTGGCATTCTTGGGGCCTGAGACTTTTCAACAGCAACCTCCCTGACTAACTCACACACCGTGCAAGGTCTCGATTTGCAGGACTTTGTGGGCTTTTTTCCGCCGGGCTGAAAAGAATCCGTCCAAGCCATCTGCCCCTGCGGGCAGGAGCTGGCGCCCCACAGAGGCCAGAGAGGATGTGGGCTCTCCCTGTCCTTGTCAGAAAACCACCCCCAAACCCCCGAAGGGCAATGACGAAATGTCCACGTTGTACTGAAAACAAGAGTAAAAGTGAGAAGAAGACACAGCTCCTAGTGGATGAGGCAGCAAGTGGGTCCTTCATAAAGCCTAAAGGGACACTTGGGAATTCCAGTTTCCCATGCCCCCACCTTGCTGACCTCCCATCTACACTCAGCTTCATAAAATCCCAGCTTGGCGGCTCTAGACTGCTACCTGGAACCCCCAAAGAGAGGGCTGAGTCACGGGGACAGAGGACCCGTGTGGCACCGGTACGAGCCCCCCTATTCTCTAGCTTCTGAGTTCCAGTCTTCTCGGTCAAAGGCCAAGTACCAAGTGAAGCAGCGGTCAGGGCGGTATGTCAGGGATGCTCTAGGCAGCCGTAAAATACATAAGATGCCGTTCATAAAATATTCGGAGGGTGTTATTAGGAAGCATGGCTAGGCTACCTCAAAGCAACTTGTTTTCTACGTGACCATATGCACACATATCTCCAGAAAATACTATAGTATGTGTATAAATGGCATATCTATATTCAGACATGGTACGTGAACTCCACTGAGTATCAAAGGGATTAAATTACTTCGGTGAGTTCTCCTGCAAAAATTGGATACTTACTGCTGCTGGTATCTATAACAATTTTCAGGCACTCTGCATTACTTCACACCAACCTTCCTAGTTCATTGCAGTGAGATATATAAAGTTTCTTAGGATCTGCCCATTTCAACTAGAGGTCGTTCATTATTTTTAAAGGCTGTAATTTGGATTCAAGAGTTTAAAATAAGTATCCTGGGCACTGAAACATGGCCTGACCGCACTGGAGTGAGTTATTCTGCAATTCTCAGTGACTGAAAGTAATTGTGGGAAGATGGGAGCCTCCATAGACAAGCCTCTCCTTCAGGCCACAGGGAAACAGAACCAGGGGTTAAAACTTCCTCCCGTGGCTTGGTGGTCCGAAGCTGGACCCCTCCCCCTCCTGCCCTTGTCCTTTATAGATCCCTCTGGCTAATGGGGCACTGGGGAGGATGGAGACCATTCTAGCGGTGCCTCACCTGCCCATCTTCTGCCACGTTCCCACTCCAATGACTGCCCCTGGCCTCGTGCTCCTAGCACTCTGGGTGGACACTGCCCCAACTGTCCACCTCGCCTAGATCACTGTCCTGGGACACTCGGGCACACACTCCCCTTCCTAAGTTGCAGCGGTCAAAGCTTAGACCCCACTGGTACTTCAAACCAGACGCTACCACTCACTACCAGGGCAATTCCTAAACCTCTCTCTGCCTCAGTGTCCACACCTGTAGCCCGGGGATATCAGTACCTCCTTATAGAGCAAGCAGGAGGATTCAGTGAGACGATACGCATAACCACTCAGAACAGCGTCTGGTACTAGTATGCACTCAGTTTAAAAAAAAAAAAAACATTCTGAAAGACGTTGAAATGAAGTCAGAGCTACCTGCTGACCTTGGCACACTTAACACATGGAAAATTTTTCTCCTTCCCCAAACTTCACTGAAATGAAAATAAAGGATTATGGAGAGGTGTAAACCCCCAATGACACAGAGAACAGGAGAAGCAACAATGCAAAAAACGTCTCTAATTTTTACGGAACTGGAAAGTGGAGAGAGAAGTTAGCAGAGCTGCGAAGAGTAAAGTCAGGGGCACCCTTTCTGAGCCATGAAACCTCAGAAGGGCTGGGAGACCGGCAGCACCGATCTGCAGCAAGTGGGGCTGAAACGTATTAAGGAACAGTGAGACCCAGGTCCCCTCTCCTGGCTGGGCCCCCAGGTGATCACCCTTCCCCTACCACAGCAGGAGACGAGAGGTTCATTTTATGGCAGCCCCGGACTCGGAGACTCGGGGATATCAGGCACAGCAGAGATCAGGGAAAAGCCACCATACACAAAACAGGGGCTTCAGTGAAAGTGTAAACCTAGACCAAACACCCCTCCTCACTGCCCTTCTACCCTCTCCAGGAAAGGTGGTATCCAGGTGAAATCTCCTCATCCCTACCCCAGGCGAGAAATCAAGAGGATTCTCCTCCGGAGAAATGAACAGCCGCAGAGAAAACACTTATGGATGGTACAGATGTGGGTAGCTGGGGACCACCTCCCCCCACCCTCAGGGAAATGGCTGAAATTCCAGCCCAATCAATTGTCAGTGACGCCCAGGAACTGACAAACCCCACCTGTGCTCACAGAGCGTCCCTACGTGTCTTGGTATTAATTACGAATGGTCAAGGAAGCTTCCAATTTAAAAGGAAATCTATGAAGAAATAGGAAACAATGCAGAAAGAAAAACACTGCAGTTAATAGCCTCAAATAAATAACAGAAGATAGGTATCCAAGATACAAGAACAGAATGCTGTTTAAAAAAGAATCAACTAAAGAGCTCTTGGTAATTTAAATATGCAGCTGAAAAAAATGTGACAAAAATCTGGAAGAAAAGTCATGGAAATCTTTCAGAAAAGAGAACAAAAGGGCAAAGAGATGGAAAATTGAAAATAAAAGATAAGAACATTTAAGGACCAATCTAGGAGTTATAGGAAAGCCAGAAAGAAGAAAGAAAACGAAGAGGAGAAAATAAAGCAGTAATATAAGAAAAATTCCCGGAAATGAAAGGCACGAGTCTCCAAATGGACAAGACCACAATAAAGGAACAGACCCCATACTGTGTACATTATTGGGAATTTCAGGAAACTAAGAGATAGAAAGAGATCCTAAGCTTCTGGTGTAGGGAGGACAGGTCATGTATAAAAGACTGAGAATCAGAATGACATCACACTTCTCATCAGAAATATTAGAAGCCAGAAGACTACGAATTGATTCCTTCAAAATTCTATGCTTCACAACAAGTTATCAGTCAAATGTGAGAGTAGGAAAAAAAGACATTTTCAAACAGTCAAATCTCAAAATATTTACCTCTCAAACCCCTTACTCAGGAAGCTACTAAAGGATCTGCCCCATCAAAATCAGGGGGTAATCCAAGAAACGGGAAGACACAGATTTGGAAAACAGGGAATCCAACGCTGGAGGGCAGACAGACCCTCCAGACAACTGGGCAGCAGACCTGGAGAACAGGCAGTCCCAATTGGGATGGTGGGGGGAGGACTCCAGGAAGGATATCTCCAGGGAAAAATGCAATCGATAGATTACTGATTGCATTTGACCATACAGAAAATAGTATTAAGAAAGATTTAGAGTTCTTTTGGAGATTTAGGGAAGAATTAATTACAGGGACACAGAAAACACTTCAGAACAAAACAAAATACCAACAGAGTGATGGTTAACTCCTGGAAAAATAAAATGTTATTGAAAAAAAAAAAAAGGAAATGTTATCTGAGTATACTTTTGTGCTTAGTATAGTGAACAATACTCACCTAGTCAATGGAATGTAAACAATGACTGGATTTAAACAAAAATTAGGAGACAACTGTCTTGAGACCAGAAAGAATGGGAACTGGGGGAGGGAACTTCCCATATGAAGTCAACAGGTAATATCTAAAAATTTTAATACCTTTAAGTTTTAGAAATCAAGAGGTATCAGTGTAAGCAAATGATTTAGAAAAGTGAAGGTAGCCTCGTGAACAGTGACAAGTGTTGACAGTGGCTGCCTCAGAGGGGCAGAACTCAGGCCAGGGAGGGGTGACGCAGGGCACCGCTCTCTCCCAGGTTAAACCTCTACCCAGAGGTCACAGTTTCTGTGCTTCCTAAAACCCTTGGCTGTCTATTACCTAGCAGGTGAGAATTTCAGTCAATGGCCCTATGGACTTGTATGAGTCTGCATCGTTTATGCAATAGCTTCTTGGTGATTGTAACGGAGAGCTTTAGTCTGACTTAGTAAAATGTTCTGTTAGAAACTGTTTTGTAAGAAAGATACTTTCAACTACTAAATGCAAACCTGTTTCCAAGAAAGGAAAAGTTGAAATCTGCTCAAAGCATTAGCATTCGATTAGAATCATCAGGAAAAGCACAGTGGTGCCTGAATAGAAATGATAGTACCAAAGTGGTTCTATTAAAAAGAAAAAAATGAGCTGGCCTTAATTCTTATTGGGGTTCAACTATGACTATCTCACCCAGAAGAAAACTGTCTGATGGGCCAGGTTGGAAATTAACATAATAATGATAACAGCCACTACTACCATATTTATACTTGCATAACATTTTGCTCAATACTTTCACTTGTGTTATCGCATTATCCTCTTTTTACAGCTATACACATATTTTTCCGTAAGGACTTAACAAAATCCACACAGCTAATATTCTAGGCGGGCTTGGACCCCAGCTCTTCTGACTCTAAATTCAGTGCTAATTCACCAGCACCTAGCACAGTACCTGGCTCATAGGAGGTGTTCAAAGAGTATTTGGTGAAGGTGTGATTTATTGCGCCCCCCAGCTCGTGACTCCAGCCCACCTCGCATGGCCCAGAAACACCCCGGAGAGCCTGAAACCTGGTGAGAGTGTCACAGAGAAGGTAGGACAGGCTACTGCCACTGGCCCCCAAATTAGTCTCGCTCCTCCAGTCATGCTCCTGCCATATTCTCTGCACCCTTCACACTTTATTGTTAATGTTTTCCTGTCCATCTTCATCTTGACTACACACTCCATGAGGGCAGGCTGTGTCTATCTGCACGGCGCCCTCAGCGTTCAAGTATCAGTTGAATGTGTGAATGCATGAATGACACTTCCTAGAGCCTCCCCACGGACTGTGCCGAGTGGATGAGACCTTAAATGGCTAATGTTAGCATCAGGTGTGAGGGACATACAGAAGGATCCAATAATGAGTTCCTGATGACCGGGGTGGGAGGAAATGGGAGCTCTCGCTACAACCGGGTGTGAATCGCAGGAGCTCTTCTGCAACCTGCACACCACCGGAGTCAGCCATCTGCTCAGAAGACAGCAATTAGGACACTGCAGTCCGAAAGCCCAGCACCACATGCTCGCGGCTGTGAGCTGTGTACACAAGTGGCAGGTCGCACGTCCCCTCCCTCGCCTGTGTCTGCTGTGTGGTTACCTGCTACATGATCTGTTTACAGAGTCATCACTCAGGGTTGCTTTTGTGCTCAAGAGGCAGGGCTATTGTTTTTGGCATCAACAGGGGAGAAAACAAAGGAGGCTTAGAGTGAAAAAATGGGGCCAAAGCACACCAAATCCCTGAAGAAAGATCCCAGGAGCCTCTCAGAGGGCCTGCCCGGCCGAGGCCACCCAGCCCTCTGCACAGGGCTTCTTTCTCAAGCAGGACTAGAACCGTTCCGCCCGAGGTCCCCGGACTCTGAGGGGATGCTTGAACACTTTTTCATTTCTCTAGAAAGATGAATGGAAATAGTACCTTTATTCAGGACAAATCCACGTAGACCAACATAAAAATCCAGGTTTCTTTGTTTGATTGGGAATACAAGGTGGTGAAAAAGCTGATATTCACATCCACATATCTCTTTAATCAAAAAGGAGAGAAATGAACGAACTATTGCTGAATAAAGGTAGTCCCTCTCTTTTAGGACACAAAGTCAGTGGGTTGAAAATAATAAAAGGGATCCAGAGGGGTGAAGCCTGGGAGCCACTGTTCTCAGAGACGTATTTGGGCCCTCGGCTTTGTAATCAGACCGATCAGAGCTGCATAGAGTATCCAGGAACCCTGGAGGCATTTAGTACAGCCGAAAAAAGAGAGGAGGTGGCCAGACTGAGGCAGGGGAGAGAGGCAGGTACAGCCTGCAGAGCGCTCTGTGTCTGGTGCTTTGGTTACACTCCACCTGCAAGGGGGGACCAGTGAAGGACCCGTGCAGGAAAATGATACAAGCAAAGATGTGTTTTGGAACAACAACTCTGTTAGCGGTAGGGTTGACAGACTGGAGGCACAGAACCCACCAGGTGGGCTTCTCCAATGGCCCAGGAGCAACAGGAAGAGAGCGGGAATGGGGGCAGTGGGGCTGGGGACGAGGGGCAGTACTCAAGGCGCCTATGGTGCAGAACTGCCAGGGCGGGCTGGATACGGAGACTCGGCGGGTCCAGGCCTCCCATCTGGATCAGAGGCCCAGACAGATGAGAATGCCAGTCACCGAGACGGGGAAGTTGGAGAGAGAAGCACTTTGAGAGAAGACTATAATTCAGTTTTAGACAAGATGAGGTATGATGCGGGGGACACCTCAGTAGAAATGTCCAGTAGGCAGCTGCACATCCCCATCAGGTCCAGGAAAAAATTCTGAGTGGGGAAATACGTGCAGTTCTAGGTGGTAATTCAAGCCACAAGGGGAGATAAGCTTGCACGGGACAGACTGTGTGTCGCGAGAGGAGAAGAGGGCCAAGAAACTCCGGTGATAAAGTGATGTCCTCACCATCACAGGAGGAGAGGATTTCAAGAAAGAGGAGAACAGACAAGACCCCATGGTGGGCATGGACTTAGTGGTCCCTGTCTCCTGGTGGTGACATTTACCAGGGGAATTTCAGTGGGACGGTGCGGGTGGAAACCATATTGTTGTGCGTTGAAGAGTGAGATGGAAGTGAGCAGAGAGACTAAATATGGACTATTTTCAAGGAGGTCGGCTGCAGAAAGAGAACACTAGGGCAGGGCCAGGATCGAGGAAGGGTCTCCATTTGAAAGGGGAGCTATTAGGTGTCTTTGTCGACTGAGAAGGAGTCAGGAGGGGCAGTGGTGGGATGGAACAAAGGGACCCCATACACCTCACCTCGCTGGCCCCCATCCTGCCTACCATATCTCAGAAGGTGGCATCTCCCGCTGTCCAGTTTGTCTTGGGATGCAGTGCAGCTCTGGCCACCTTCCCTCAGGGACGTCAAGTCCTCTCAGATCTGGTGTGGGACTGAGGGGGTCACTAGAGAAGGGTTACCAAACCTAGCTAGCTACGCATCAGAATCTCGTGGTTCAACACATAAATCCCGAAGCTCCGCCCAGATCTGCCTTCTCAGAGTCTCTGGAGGCGAGGTCAAGAACTCTGTCTTGGTAGAAATTCCCCGGTGGTTTCTGATGCGCTGGGGCACCACTAACTTAACTAACAAAGCTTGTGAATCGTACATTTAAGGGTCCACAGGAAGCAGGGCCTGGTCCGCCCCTCACCCAGGACTGGCTGGTCATGAGGCCTCCCCACAGCTCCTGTCCTCACACAGTTCAGGGCAGTTTCCAACAGTCTTGAGAGAAACCGAGGCTAATTTGCAAAGCTGAAGGGACTGGGAGCTCATGCGCCGGCCCTTCCCTGACAGAGCAATGACAGAAATCCTTTATCCTTGAAATTGTCCTTCTTTACCCAACAGGGCTGGGAAGAACCGCAGGTAATAGAGCCCCGCGATCCTCTTGCTTGAATCACATTCCCTGAGGATGAATACATACAGCCCAATCCTGGAAGAACGTTCTGGCTGGGACACGAGCTTGAGTGTCAGGCCCACTACCCTAAGAAAGAATGAGCACTGCCCAGACGTGAGACACCCTCTTCGTCTGGGAACCAGGGGAGCAACACATGTGCCCATCACTCCTTTCTCCAAGACTCAGCTCGGCTCTCGGGAACTTGGTCCTATCCCCCGGAACTGTCAAGAATTCAGGCTCTGGAAGCTTAGAAGAACCGCAGGCTTGTCAGTCCTTCCGAGGGGGCAATGGGAGGAGCTGGGCACCTCGGCAGACACAGAGGAATGGCCTGACCCTGTGAGGCCTCAGCTGGGGTATGGAGCTGGGCGAGCACGCAGTGCTGCAAGCCATGAAGGAAGAACGCAGTCAGCTTCGTGTCAGCGAAGAGGCAGGAAGGGCATCCAGCCTTCCAGAGAAGGCTTTGAGAGCAAAGGTGAGGAAGGGCTGTCAACACTTAGTCCTTTATATCTTCGCTAATCCAAAGCGGCTTCAGTCCAGAGGCCACGGGATTCAACCTGCTTTGACCTCTAGGACGCTGGCTGGGTCAGAGAGGTTCCAGCCAAAGATCAGAGAGTGACCTCTTCCCACAGGAGGTGAAATGTGGTCCGTCTCAGTCCTGTGAACTAGTAAGGCAGTTAGGGAGAGAGAGAACCCATGCAATCAGGCCTGTGGCGGGAGAGAGGACGTCAAAGGCTGCTGGACTCTCTGTAAGGAGCATTTCTTCAAAGTCCATTGTTTCAGAAACATAATCATCACCTAGCCAAAACTGTCTTCCCGAAAAAGACATACGTGACCTCATAGAGCTAACCTCCTGTGTGTTACACGTGGTCTTTTAATCTGGTGTGCATGCAGGTGCTATCTGTTCTAGGGAGGGAATAAAAGTAGCTTTGATGGCTAAAATACACGTGTTTGACGTGCAAAGTGAAAGAGATATGGTCATGAACTGCTGTTCTTTGGAGAAAGGTGGTTCTTGTTGTAAATTTAGAAAATCCAAAGGTATTTACAAGAGCCATGGCAGTACTGGGCCTGCCGGTCACCCCTGTCAAGGGGGTCGTTTTGTCACCCTACCTGTCCTCCACTAGATCACCAGAACCCAAAATGCAGGGCCAGATGCCTGTCTGGGTACTTGGCAGGCTACAGGCGCAGCTGCAATTAGCAAGCTGGATCATGATTCAGCATCAGACGCGGGCAGCCTCCACCGGAGCATAGCGGACAGCTTAAAAATAGCGGAGCTGCGGCTGCATCTCGCCACCCCAGGCTCCACGCGAGGAAGGTCAGCTGCCGCCGGCAGAGCCTGCGGAGTGTCCGCCTTCCAGCTGTGACGGCGTGGGAAGCGGAAGGGGCGGCTCCCATCAAGCTTCCCAGGAACAACGCCCAACGCAGAAGCGCAGGTGGTCCCCGGTCCCGCCATGGGGCGGGCGCCCGAGGATTCACAGGTCCAGGTCTCATTTGAAATACACAAGCCACCGAGGGACACATCCAACACTGTTTCCCCACGTCCAGAGCATCACACAACTGCGTGTGCGGCCACACCCCTAGGGGGCGCCCCCGACTCCCCCTCCCCAGTTATTGACCAGCGAGGGTCTGCTCTCAGCCTGAGGGAGGGAAGCAAACATCTCGGTCCACCGAAAGGAGGTGGGATTTCGTCTTCAGAGAGGCCTGAGTTCCAAACCCGTTCCAACCATCTGCCAGCAGACATCACCAGCTTCCTGGTCGCCCATCACTACTCGTCCCTGTTTAGGACAAATTCTGTCCCTTCTTAGGGTCTCAGACTCCGGTGTAAAACAGAGCTCATGATCGCTAATTTTCTGGTCATGTTAAGGGTAAATGGGGCTTTACTGAAATGTGTGCCTTTGTTTGAAATGTCCTGAAAAGTTAAAATTTTTCTTGTTATTGCTCGTGAAATACTCATATTAAAACTGAAGTCTTAATTTAAAACAAAAAAGAAAGAGTAAATGAGGCAACATCCAAGGCGGTGAGAAGGATGGGCAGCGTAAATGAGCCGTGATAAATCCACACTTTCTTCATAGCAGTGACTGAGGTCTGCCCTGGGGGACCACAGTCACAGTGGAACCATGGTCAGGAGGACAGGTGGCGGCCTGGGGCATACAGGGCAGGGAAAACCACCGGCGGGTCCTTGGTGTCCTGCTATTGGTCGAGTTTTCATTTCAGTCATATTTTCTAGATGCTATTTTCTAGATGAAAAGGCAATATCTTCAGGGCTGCTGTTGTCTTTAGACATGTTCTACCCAATAGCCCAAACGGAGATTTACAATAATGGAGAGACTTGCCCTTTTTCTGAGAATACTAGTATTGAATAGATGTCACTTGTCCCCAAATTAATCTACGAAATTAACAAAACGATTCCAAAATATATCTGGAAGAATAATTTCATGGTACTAGCTGAGAACATTTTGAAAAAGAAAAGTAGTGAGTGGGGATTTGCTCTATCAGATTTTAAAAGGCACAAGTAGTAAAACAGTGTGGTAACGGCATAGGAAGAGACATCAAATCAATGGAATATAACAGAAGGTCGAGAAACAGACCCAAATATCTAAACAATGTTAGTATATTATGAAGCTAGTATTTCAAAACAGTGGGAAACGGACGGACTATTCAATCAACAGTGTCGGTACAACTGGCTAACCACTTGGATGAAAATAAACTATATCCCCACTTCTCTGAATACACACAAATGAATTTCCAGATTGACTAAAAGTTTAAATGTAACAAATAAAATATAGGAAATATAAGTGGGTATCTAAATAAGCTTGTGTTGGCAAAGAAATTTCTAAGCATGACACCAAAGAGCAGAAACTGTAGAGAAAAAAGGTTGATACATTTATAATAAATGCAATTAAAGGCAAACGGAAACTTCAAGGACAATCACTGTAGTACACGTGAAAGGGTGAATATCTGAAAAGATTTTACAAATGAATAAGAAGAAGATAAAAACATCAATAGAAAAATTGACAAAGTACATGAACCAACAACTCAAACCAATAAACACAAATGGCTTTTAAAGATATGAGGCCTTCTTCACTCCAGCCACACTGGCCTTCTTTCAGGTTCTGGAACATTCTATGCCACCTCCTGCCACGGGGTCTTTGCACAAGCTCTTCCCTCCACCAGGAACCCTCTCCCTCCATCTTCACCTAGTTAAATCCCTCAACTCTCTGGTCAAAGCTAATTTCCCCAGGAAAGCCCTCTTTAAACACTCCCCCAACCCAGACTAAATGAGATTCCCCTCTCTCCTCCCTTCCAAGTCTTTCAACACCAGGTAGTTTTCCTCCTGGCACTTTTTACAGCTGGTAATTATACATTTATTTTTGTAATTATCAGACTGTTTTCTCCCGCTCTGGATAAACTGCCTGTCTTTTGCTGATCATTTTATGTGCAGCACAACGGTTAAATAAATTACATGATACACATAAAATGGAATTCTACACAGTGAGTTAAAGTGTTATAGAAGATTAATTTTAAGAGTATAAAAGATATCATGATATATTGTTAAGAAAAAAAGCAGGTTATAAAATCACGTATACGGTACCATTTGGGGGGAAAACGTGTACATACAGAAAATAGACATACATCACATTTTTAACAGGAGGTTGGTGTGATGTCTGTTTTCTTAATTTTGCTTATCCAAATTTTTGTTTACTATTTCAACAGTGAATACACACGCACACATACATATATAGCTTTTTTAATAAGAGGGAAAGATTGAAACGAGCTATGGTTTTCCTCTCCAACCCACAGAGTCCAGTGATTCCTACAGGAGCCCAGTGGGTGTCCCTTTCCACAAGTTTCCCCCGACCCTCCACCACCTCTCTACCTTCATTTCCACCAACAGAAAGAAAGAGCCTAGCTCCAAGGCACCGTACAGGACTCTGTTTAGCCACCTTCAAGCCCCAGATTACTCGTCTTCAGAAAATGAAAACTAAACGGAAGAGCATACCGCACTTTAAGAAAACTAAACAGCCCAACTCCCAAGAACAGTTAAAACGCGAAATCTGTGCTTAGCCTTGAGAACTATGTCTACTCAATGAATATATGTGGACAGACTGACCGCCTAATGAAATGGACAAAGGGGCAACTGCAAGTTTTAATACTGAACAGCAAAGATCATGCTTACACTAGCTCAAAGAGGTGGGCGTGTTTTGTATGTTACGGGCATGCACGATGTCTGCCACAAGCAAGACCCCGGGAAGGAAAAGTGTTGCTGCCAAAGGTCAGGGGAGGGGTGGAAAGGGGACCCAGCTTCTCAGGTGAGGGTCTCATACAACGAAAAGACACATTTCATGAGAGTTCAAGTACCCCACTGGTCTGGCGCTCTTGACACAGTAAGCCTGTGCTGACACGGCACTTTCCTGTGGCTTCCTTTCTTGAGAGTGAAATTGGCCTGCTTATTTGTAGGTAAGGATGGAGCCAGCCTGCACTTAAAACACTGGTGGAACTGCTCAAGAATTGTCCATCCCTGAGAAAAAACCTCCCCTTGAAGGGCCGCCACGGACAAAGTCCGCTCTCCTTATCGGTGTGGGCTGGGCATGTTTCAGTCCCAGCGAGATGCAGACTTCAAGGCCAGATAAACTCCCAGTCACGCTCCATAGTCCCCAGACCCCACGGCCCCGCTTAATGGGGATGGACCTTTCCCATTTGCGGCCGGCGCACACTCCCCTTCCGCTGAGCTCTCAAACCAAGCAGGCCTGTCTTGTGGTCCATCCGGGAGAAGCCCGTTTGCCATGCACTCGGGGAAGGCCGGCAGCTTGCTCCCTTGTGTCCATCCGGACCGCTTTCCTGAGTTAGAACATTTAGCACTATTTCTTACGTTCAAGGCTTGCAGTTTGGGGGTGAGAAGAAAAACAGATTCTGCAGAAGTACTCCCAAAGTCCCCTCTGTTATCTCTTCCCTCCCATTCCTAGCTCATCTGGGCCTCCTCTTTCTCTCTCTTCCCCTACAGCTTCTCTCTCTTACTTTAAGGGGGGAAAAGATAATGCCAGTAATTCACTATTAAGTCCACATATGCACAACTTCTGTCACCCACTGTAAAATAGTAATAATACTAATACCAGTGAGGCTAACCTATATCGAAGGGTGCTCAGAAACCAGTCACAGAAATGCCGCCCCAAAGCCACAAATGAGCTCCCAACACGGGGGCTGCTACTTGTTCTCATGCATCCCCTCCCCCTCTGCAGAGTTTCACGCTGCTGACCACCCCCTCCCTAAACCATGTTATCCCAGAGTTTGGTAACACTGCCCTATCCTGGTCCCCTATCTGTCTCTCTGAACCTTCCCTTGGTCTCCTGTGGGGAAACTGAGGCACAGAGAGGTTCCAGGACATGTCCCAGATCATGAGCATATTAAGACATGGGCTGGAACTCAAATGCAGGCCTCCGAACTCTCTCTCTCTCTCCACCAGCCCTCAGGGGAGTCACCCCCAGGCCCCCGGGCCCCTCCGTCTCCTCTCTAGACCACTGAACTGCTTCCCGTAAGAATACTCCTACATCCGCGTTTATACCCCCAACTTCTCTTTTCCATCCTCATTCTCCAATGCCTGCTGGGCAATCCCACCTGCGTGTCAAAATTTAACTATCTTAAGACCAAACTCATCATCTTTCCAAAGTAAGCTTTTCTCCCTGACATCTGCATTACAGTTAATGATTCCACTCTTCTCTCTGACACCCACATTAGAAACCTCTGGCTACAATGTCTTCCCTTCCATTCTCTTGAATCCATCCTCTGAAAGGTCTTCCCGCCTTTCTCTCCCCTCTCAGCCCTGCTACCAGTGGGCCTCCTCTGGGCCTTCAGCACCCCTCCCCTGGAATACCTCCTCCTGGTTACCTGCTTCCATGACCCCTCCAGCCTACCCTGTCCCAACCACAGCCAGACTCATCACCCCAGAGCAGGGCTTCTCAACCTTGGCCCCATGGACACCGTGGGCTGTGTACTCTTTGCGGCCGGCGGGTATCCTGTGTGTTGTAAGATGTTCGGCAGCATTCCTGGCCTCCACCTTCCACCCATTCCAGTCATGACCCCCAAATGTCTCCAGACATTTGTAAATGTCCCCTGGAGGGGAAAAATCGCCCCCGTTGAGAACCATGGCCCTAAAGCATGACTCAAACATGCTGCTCCTTTCAGAAACTCTCAGTGGCTCGCCAATGTCCTCCCAACTAGTTCTCAGGAAGGAAACAGTCTTCAAGAGATTAGGGAATTATGTTTCCTACTTATGATCTCCTTTCTCTGGAGATTTTTGGGCTCCACCACCTTTGGGCTGGGGTTCAAGGTGTACTGGGGAAGAGGGGTAAAGAGGCAAAGCAGAGAGGGCAGCTGACAGATTCATCTTTGGTCTGACAGCTGAGGCTTCACGGCTGAGGGTACCCCTGCCTGGAGACAGTGAGGCAAGGCGGGGTAGACATGCAGGACTCCAGGGCCAGATAGCGCGGACTGGACCCCAGACCCACCCCTTCTTAATTCTAGGACCTTGGGCCTGTCCTTTCGTCTCTCTCTGCTGTGGTTTGCTTGTCTGAAAACGGGGATGAAAACAGTACCTAATTCATAAGGTTGCATGAGTCAATATGAACAAAGCACTTGAAAAGTGCCTGGCATGAAGCAAGTAATTGATAAACATTAGCCATCACTATTACCATTGTTAATAATATGGCTACTACATTTCCAGCCTTATTGACTGTATGTTTCCAAAACATGCTCTCAGTTCAGGCCACAGTGAGTCCTTACGGGGCAGTGAACACACCTTATGCTTGCCCACGGCGAATGCCTATGTTCACGCTCCTTCTTCTCAAATCCTCTGGTTTCCATGTCCTCCTACAGAAATTGTACACGCCTTTCAAGGCCTACCTCAAATGTCATCTCTGTTACAAATCCTTCCCTCCTCGAACAAGCCAAAAACCATCTTTCCCGTTCCTGGACCTCACGACGCTATGATTATGTTACAAGTATAGGGGATAGAATTATTCCAACTAAATACATCTCAACCCCTATCTTAGGGGTCACTCTACAGAACCTGGAATATTGTCTTTCACATAGTTAGTAATTCTAACTTGAATGCATAAAGGAAATAATTAATCTAAGATACTATTTTATAATACTATGATTTCTTGTCTGAGAGAAGCATTATAAGGCATATAAATACAGTTGCCCCTTGGTATCCTTGGAGGATTCATTCCAGCACCCCCAGGGATACCAAAATCCACAGATGCTCAAGTCCCTTATATAAAATGGCATAGTAGGGCTTCCCTGGTGGCGCAGTGGTTGAGAGTCCGCCTGCCGATGCAGGGGACACGGGTTCGTGCCCCGGTCCGGGAAGATCCCACATGCCGCAGAGCAGCTGGGCCCGTGAGCCATGGCCGCTGGGCCTGCGCATCCGGAGCCTGTGCTCCGCAACGGGAGAGGCCACAACAGTGAGAGGCCCGCGTACCGCAAAAAAAAAAAAAAACCAAAAGGCATAGTATTTGCATATAATATATACATAATATATATATATAATTTATGTACATCCTCCTGTACACTTTAAATCATCTCTAGATTACTTATAGTACCTAAGTAAATGCTATGTTAATAGTTATAAATACAATGTAAATGTTATATAAGTAATTGTCAGTGCCCAGCTAATTCAAGTTTTGCTTTGGGGAACTTTCTGGAAGTTTTTTTTCCCAAATATTTTCGATCTGTGGTGAGTCGAATCTGCAGATGCAGAACCCTCGGATATGGAAGACTGACTATACTCAAACTTCACTGCACTGAGCTGGATATCCTTGCTAATATATATTTGTAACAGAAAAGTGTTCAAACTTTCAGTTCTTAAAGTCGTAAGCATACCATTTCTCCACTTTTTTTTTAGTATGTTAAGTGCTGAATTAATATTCTTACATAAATCATCAATTGCTTCCTCGTAGTTTTGCTTCTGTGCTGGCTTTGATAGTTTCCCTGTACTAAAACACAGTCACACCTCACAGTTCCTGCTCAGGCGCCTGAAGATCTCAGCATGAAGGGAAGGGTTTCCCCGTTACACTGCTCCCGAGTCTTTGTGTGAGCGAATCAGGCTCAGAGAAAACAATTCACACTATACAGCATTCACGAAACAATGCGCTGCCGGCCATCAGCGGATGGCACAAAAGGGCCTGAGAGTTTGGGTCTCTGTTCCCTGGAGAAAATATCACCTCCTGTGCTGCTGGAAACCAAAACAGAGCCATCATCAGAAAGGAACCTGTCACACCAGCCTTGGGCCAGCCCACATGCCTGGGCGGCTGAGCACCACTGCCCTGTGGCCAGGCCTCAAGGGGACTGGATCCCCGGGCCCCAGCCCAGGGAGACTCAGGCACATGGACAGAGGAGACAGAGCGGGGCAAACAGACTCACTCATCTTCCCAGGGAGGTGAAGTGTGAAGAACAATAGCATATTTAAATTCCACAAAAAAACATGCCAGGCTGATCTGAGTGTCCCCTATAACTCTAAATGCATTGGAGGGAAATTAAAAAGAAGTACTTAGCAGTTCATAAGCATATGAAATACATTACCCAGGGCACAGGGGGCAGAGAACCTGTGGAAGAAGGGTTTTAAGGGAATTCATGGAGAACAAGGTCCAGGTGAGGGAGGGAAGGAAGGAATGGCAGAAGCAATCGTGGCTAGCATTCACTGAGCTTCTGTTCCCGGCCAGAACTAGTTACAAGTGCTTCCCCGTTAAATGCTTTTCTCATTGAATCCAAATAACCCCCAAAGATGGGCCCTGTTGTTATAATCCCTCAAGTGCCTGAAGGACGGTAAATGATGTCACAGAAAATCCCCAGCAGAGAAGAGACTGGGCCCTAGGCCTGGCTGTGCCAAGAACCAGCTGTGAAACCCACAACACACCCTCACCCTGGGCCTTCACCTCCACACCAGCAATTTAGAAAACCCGCAGGGCTCTCCAGTTCTACCGCTGCTAACCCAAAGCCCCGCCTGGGGGGACCACACACCTGAACAACAGGAAGGGCGATCACGCTCCGAATATTCCCTATGGCAGAAACATAACCCAAACAACTTTTTTTCATGAGCAACTAAACCATCTGCGTACAACCCTGGAAGCAGTAGCAGCGGCACGCTCGACGCTTCAGTATGTCACAGCGCCGTGCTGACTTACAGAGATAAGCGAGACAAAAGCAGTGCTTTTGCCTGTTTATTGGAATAGTTCTCGTTCCTGCCCACATTTTCAGGGAGAAAAAATAAAGACGAATATTTCTCACGCATCATGTCCTATGACCCCACAGGCTTCTGTGTCCCGCCTGTCATTCACCTCTGCCTCTCCCACCCTGCCTGGCCCAGGGCCTCGCACATAATAAAGGCTCCATAGATGCTAGTTGAGTAAAGGATCACCCCACCTCTTCTCTATTTATCCTTTTGATATTTATAGAGAAACCACTTTATAGCGGAGAGTTCTTCTAAACCGCACAGCGTTTGTTTGGCACTGCCAGGGAGGAGGAAGGGTTAAGTTAAAGGGGCAGCTCCGCCAGTCCAGATGAATTTGTCAGCCTCCCTGTCTGCTGTTCCTCTTTACACCCTGTTTCCCCAGCACGCCTTGAACCTCAGCCCATAGGGGTTTAAGACCAAAACTTCCAGAGAAAGTCACTCATAAGGAGGAAAAATAACTTGTCAAGCCCTTGAAAACGGCTTCCTTCTCTGCACCACTTCCATCCGGAGCTTGCTAGAGACTCACTCCCCAGCACTCTGTTCTGAGCCTGTGATTTTTTTAAACCCTTTCGGGTCATGAACCCATCTGAGGATCTGTGGACAGCAACACACCCTCTTCAGAGAAACGCACACACAAGTCTTCAAACACACGCACGGCCTGGGGAGGGACGGTTCCCAGCCCTCCATAAGCCGGCTCACAGGTCCACAGGCACAAGGCTGCAACTCCTAGGCTACGGGGATCAGAGAGGGGAGGGGGAGCTAGGCCTCAGTTGACCTGGCACTGCCTTCTCGGTTGGTCTGGACGACACCTCTTCTTTAACGAAAAGAGATTAGGGTCTCTTAACGCAGGCCCCTCAAAGCAGCACCACACCCCGTCTGAACTGACAAATCATTCAGCTCTTCTGTTTGTTTCAACTTAAAATATCAGAAGAAGAAGGGGAAAAGAAAAGAACAAAGGAAACGTTTTGACTAGGAGAGAAAAAATTGCTCTATAAAAGATACTTTCAGGGCTTCCCTGGTGGCGCAGTGGTTGAGAGCCCGCCTGCCGATGCAGGGGACGCGGGTTCGTGCCCCGGTCCGGGAAGATCCCACATGCCGCGGAGCGGCTGGGCCCGTGAGCCATGGCCGCTGAGCCTGCGTGTCCAGGGCCTGTGCTCTGCAGCGGGAGGGGCCACAACCGTGAGAGGCCCACATACCGCAAAAAAAAAAAGAAAAAAAAAGATACTTTGGAAATGACTCAAAAACACAATCAAAGATAACTTCCTGGGCTTCCCTGGTGGCGCCGTGGTTGAGAGCCCGCCTGCCAATGCAGGGGACACGGGTTTGTGCCCCGGTCTAGGAAGATCCCACATGCCGCGGAGCGGCTGGGCCCGTGAGGCATGGCCGCTGGGCCTGCGCGTCCAGAGCCTGTGCTCCGCAACGGGAGAGGCCACAACAGTGAGAGGCCCGCATAGTGCAAAAAAAAAAAAAAAAAAAAAAAAAGATAACTTCCTGTTACTGTGCATGTTAACCCGTCACTTCCCCACAGGCTAACTCCACATCATAATACAATATTTACCCGACCTGAACCAGGGGTGGGCCCACCGGGTGGCCTGGGGAGCCATCTGCAATAGATTTTTTAGTGGCCATTTACACTTGCCGCTGTAATGGAATAATGGGAGTGTCTAGCCGTAGGTCGATTCGGTTAGAGCGAATATCATGGCCCTTTAATTTGGGAAACTCTGCAAATCTGAGCTTCCAGATCATCTCTGGACCCCACTGTCAGACTCTGTATGTGGTTTGTCTGTGTACAGCAAATCTTAAGAAATGTTTGGAGAATGACTTCACGAGATGCATGCACAAGTTAAGTGAATGGCTTGTAAGCCAGCCCCCTTAAATACATACATACACACACACACACACACACACACACACACACACACACACACACACACACGTAGGTTCACATGGCAGTAGCCTTGGCTCATATGGCTTCTTCCTCCCCTTGTGCACCTAACTGCCACTATTCCTTCAGCACTCATCTCTGCTATCATCTCCTCCTGGAAGCCTTCCCTGATCTCCCCTGGCTGGGATAAGAGCTCTGGATCCTCATAGTATCTTTGTATTAGAATTAACATTTGTCTTCCTTTGATATCTGCTAGGGACTGAATTGTGCCCCCCCTCCAAATTCATATCTGGAAGTCCTAAACCCCAACATGACTATATTTGGACACAGGGCCTATAAGGAGGTTAAATTAAACCTAGTAAGGTTAAATAAAGTCAGAAGGGTGGGGCCCTAATCTAATAGGACTGGTGTCCTTATAAGAAGAGACACCAGAGTGCTCCCTTTCTTTCCCCCTCTCTGTCCATGCACACAAACCAAGGAAGGGCCATGTGAGGACACAGCTAGAAGGCGGCCATCTGCAAGTCAGGAAGAGAGCCCTGACCGGAAACCAACCCTGCTGGCACTTTGACCTTGGACTTCCAGCCTCCAGAACCATGAGAATATAAATTTCTGTTGTTTAAGCCACCCAGTCTGTGGTATTTTGTTATGGCAGCTCAAGCAGACTGACAGCAGTACCAATGCACAGACACACGAGCTCCTTGAGGGCTGAGACTGTATCATCGTCCTGTTTCTAGTCTTACTACCTAATGTGGTCCTTGCACACAGTAAGTGATTAACAAATTCCTGTTGAGTAAATATAAGAGTGGATGGAGGTAAGAGGCTGTAAAGACCTCCTCCCTTTCTCACCCTTAGAATCTCAGAGCTATGTTTAAACCCCCTCAGGTCAGAGTAGGTAAAAAACTCAGACCCTCCAGGTGCTGTCACTCACTGAGGGAGAGGCAAGGTGGCTGCCTTCTAGGTGTGTCCTCACATGGCCCTTCCTTGGTTTGTGTGCATGGACACAGAGAGGGGAAGGAGAGCGAGCACTCTGGTGTCTCTTATAAGGACACCAGTCCTATTGGATTAGGACCCCATCCTTCTGACTTCATTTAACCTTAATAGGTTTAATTTAACCTCCTTACAGGCCCTATGTCCAAATATAATCATGTTGGGGTTTAAGGGTTCATGATATGAATTTGGGGGCATAATTCAGCTCAAGGCAAAGCCAGACGTCAACCCTCTCAGTGTCCTTCCTGCCAGTTACTTGCAGCTGTTTGGGCCACCTGCCCAGATGTCAAATGCAAGAGGGAAGAGACAGTTTAGAAATAATAAAATGCTCAATTCAACAACATCTTTTATTCATATGGGAGCAGGTCCTGGCTGCAGAGTCCTTTAACCCGTTGACCAAGCCACCAGTAAGGGACCACTAGCTATGTCGGCGGTGCTTTGTGAGATCACCAAGGAGAAATCCTGTTGCCTGCCCTGAAAGAACCTGTAATCTAGTTGTCAGGTCTGAGTTAGGAAATATTCTCTGGGTCCTTGGTACCTTCATTAGTCAGTAGACTCGTGTTTACTGAGTATCTAGAACCCACAGAACATGGTCAGGTAAAAACAGATTAATCAGCTATGGACCCTAGCTTTCAGGAGCTTTTATAAGTAAAAACAAAACAAATAATAATGATGAGGATAATGAGAAGAGTAGCAGTCAACACTTAATGAAATCTCATTATAAGCCAGGCACTGGTCTCCATGCGTTCCATATATTAACCTATCTGTTCCTCACAACAGTTCTATGACATGGGTTTTATTATCCCCATTTCACAGATGAGGAGACTGAGGCAGAGACAGATTAAGTAGTTTGCCTCACATATAAAGCAACCAAGGAGTAGAGCTGGGATTCAATCCCAGGGATCTGTCTCCAGACCCCTTGTCCTTAGTGACTAAAAGTGCCACATAGGTGACAGAGACCTTCTTTTCCCGCCTCCTTAGAATGACGGGGCTGGACAGTGTGCAGTGTTTTCAGAGGGTGAAGACAGAATAAGAGGAGGCACAGCCATGTAAAGCAGGTACACACCCAGGTGGAAGCAGGTGGGGGCCCTGGGGTGGCTTGCTCAGCCAGGTCCCCACTCAGTGCCCACTCTGTCCAGGCAAACCCTGTAGGGGAAGCCAAGGGGCTCTGCGCAAACCCCCTGGACCAACCATCTCCATGGTCCTCCCCAGCTCAACAGTCTACGATTCCAGTGCTGTGAGACTTCTGACAACAGAGAAGATTTGCAGAGCTAAGGAAGCCAGAGATCACCCAAGAGTCTCAGAAGGTGTGGAAGGGAGATGTAAGCTGTCTCCTCGGACACGGGAAGGCTCGGTGAAGGTAGAAAGAGGATGGGGTAATGTTCCAGGCCCGGGTAAAGGCCAGCCGGAGGGCGATGAACCCTAACCCTAACCCTCACTTAGGGCAGAGCAAATGAACAGGTTCAGCAGATCCAATTTGAATTTTGTCCCACCCTTGTTTCTCCAGGTCCATGGGCCATCTTTAGCGCATGATCTTTCTTCTGGAACTTTTAACGAATATGTGGTCATCTGGCTCTTCAACTTGGTGAGAGCAACTTTACATGTGTACCTTCATCCAGGAACGATACTGAAGAAATAGAGTTTGCATGTAAATGGAAGGTCCAGGAGAAACGGGCCTGCTGCAGCCTCTTGCATTTCCGTGGAAGTTAGCTGATGCTCCATCACTGAGAACATGACCCAGTTTAGCAACAACATCGACACAGCAGGGACTAGGGAAAAGGCCAAGTATTAGAAGACCAAGGCCCATGGGAGGTGAGATGCCACAAGTGGAGGTGGAGACCAGTCCCCGGCTTTGCTTTTGATTAGAGCCTCTGGTAGCCACACGGCTGGAGGAAACCGAGAGAGAACAACGTTAACAGTAGCAGCAACAACAGACTCTCAGGAATCCGCCCTTGAGTATGGCTGCGGTCCTCTGCCCAGGGCGCAAAGGCGATCCTCACAGAGACAGGGCAGGTTCACTCCCAGTTTTAGATCCTCTGTGTTTGGGGAGCCCCCAAAGAACTGGGTCTTCCTTCATCTGGAGGTGACAAAGGGCAAAAGCTCTGGGCTCATTACCATGTAAATGAAAACTACAAGGCAGATTTTCCGCAAAGCCGCTCTCAGGCGATAAATGCCCTGCTACCTCATTCAACCATGCAGGACCCTCTCCTATTAATTCAAAGCCCGCTGATCGGGCTGTCCTTTAAAGGGCTGCTTCCCCAAATGAGACCCGGCATTCCAGGGTTGAGGACAGCTGGGGACCCGAGAGGCGGTTGGAGCAAGGCGCCCCTGGCGGCTAACAGGCTTTTTCCCCGAAGGGCTCTGAGGATGGATCGCAAACGGGATTTCCAGGCATTCCCTCTGAGGACTAGGAGTCCCAAGATCTCCAGCCCACAGACACCCAAAAGCAGCATCCCATCCGCAAACTATAAAGAGAGTCTGGAGGATTAGAGCCAGTATGCAGCTAGAGTTCGACGGAGATCAAGCACTTAGTGAGTCTCTGGATCCAGACGCGGCTCCCAATTCATGCTACTGTCCTACCTGAGCCCGGAGCTGCTGGCCCAGCTGCTGTGCCGGGATGCTTCCGGCTGAGAAATACCACGCAGGAGGAGGCGGAGGCGGAGAGGGACACGCAGAGCCCCCGCCTCGCTCCTGGACCTCTGAAGCACCTTTAATCCATCCCCTGCCTGCCTCACATGTTGAACTGCTTTTTCCTGGGGCATCTGTGAGCACACAAAAGGGGCTGACTGGGCTTGGGCCAACAGCTATTGAGAAGTTCCTCTCCGCGGTACAAGGACCTTCTCAATCTCCAGACGCTACCATTCACTGAAGGCGCCGGCGGCAGGGCTGGAGCACAGATTGGCACATTCCCCTTTGCAGCAAAAGAGCTCCTCCAGCTGCCTTGACATCGTGTTTGCATAAAATGAGCTTTCAGGGGGTCAGGACCCACACGTGGGGAGGTGTTTCCGTGCTGTGCAAAGCGTCTTCCTTTTGGATTTAGGAAAGCAAAAAGCAAAAATGGCCCTAGGCGCAGTGGAGAAGTCTCCTTCCAGACCAGCAATCCTAACTCTGTCTTGTATTTATAAAACCCCTTGTCTTCTGACCCTGCCTCTTCCATACCTGCACATCCGGCCCCCTGCGGAGTGTAAAGGACCGAGCCTTGTTGCCCCTGATTTACAGATGAAGAAACCAAAGCATGGAGAGGTTAAGTGACTTGCTTCAGAGGTGACAGAGCTGGTCACAGGGGGTGGGGGTGACAGAGGGTTCTCTCTCTGACAATCCGCACCTTTGAAGACTCACTGACAGCCTGAGAAGACTGAATCTTTGAAGGACCGGAGCACAGGGCTGCCAAAGGATTTGTGTAAGAAGGACGTGCAGCTGAAGCACGGAGCTCATAAAACGTCCCAGCCCCCCAGGAGCTCGGCGGAAGGGGCAACTGCGGGGAGGAGGTCCCCCGGGCACCCTCACCGCACTCACGCACACCATCCCCTCTGCTCAGAATCCCCAGGAGGGGGAACACACAAACACCACCTAGTGACCATGTCCAGCGCTAGTTCTCGGGTTAGCTCCGTCCTCCCCGTGAAGGTGGGAAAAGACTGTGACGCTTCTGCAGTCAGGCGTCAAACATCTCTGTGCACATCCTCCATCCTCCCAAACAGAGCCTTCCTCCCTCCCTCCTGCCCTGCGTTCCCTTCTGTCCAGTGGGTGTAGGCACCCAGAATTCAAAGTACTTAAACATCATCCTGATAATAACGTGAGATTAAACCTCCTGCCCCCAAACAGAACGGGCCATCAACAGTCAGAATCAAGTTCTATGGTCGTTGTCACTGTTCTGTTATTATTACTACCAACACTGCTTAGCAGCACAACTCTTCACCCCCCTTACTGGCTTCTCCTCTTGACATTTGAATGTGGGTGCTTCCCGGGCTTCCCCCTCAAACCCTCTTCTACACTCTCCTCCCGGAAAAGTCATGCCCCTCCTGCAGCTCCTGCCACTTTTCTTTTGGCCACACCACGCAGCATGTGGGATCTTAGTTCTCCGACCAGGGATCCAACCCGTGGCCCTGCAATGGAAGCGGGGAGTCCTAACCACGGGACCGCCAGGGGATTCTGATGCATAAATCTGCGTCTCCGGCTCTAACCTCTCTCCTGAGCACCTAAGCGAGTTTTCAACTGCCTGATGGACGGATGGTGCCCAAATGGGTGTCCTGCAGGCAATGCAAATCTCCTAGTCCAAACTGAACTCATTAGCTTCCCTCCAAATGACCGCTGCTGGGGCTCTGCGAACGGCCCTTCCTCCGGCCCCACATCCAGCCAGCTGTCCGGCCCCAGTTCCCCCTCCTTCTTCACCTACGTTACATGCATTCATTTCTCTGTAGTTAAAGCCCTAATCATGTCCCTCCTGGGCCAGTTCAAGATTCTTCTAACCGGCCCCCGCTGGAATACAAGTTCCCCGAGGTCAGAGCTGTTTTGCTCCCCACTGGATCCACCACCAAGTCACAGGAAACCCTTCATGAGCAAAGGTCTCTCTATCTCTCCTCCACCTTCACATTGCTAAAAAATTCTTCCCTGAAGCAAAGATCCAATCACGTCAAGTCCCCAAAGACATATTCTGTAGGTCACCAATTGACCCCAGTGTTCAAATTCCTACACGTCGTAATGAGCTGGGCATGCAGCTCCAACCTGCCTGTCCAGCCCCCTCCCTTGTGTCTTCTCAATCCATCTGCCCTTTACTAAGGCTGCCCTGGGCTAGTCCTTGTCTTTGGTACATATTCTTTTCAATCTTAGTATCTGTATCCTCTCTCCTGGAGGGGAAAAAAAAAAAAAAAAAAAGCATCTCTCAACCAACACCTTCTCTGCCTGGAAAATTATTTTATTGTTCAAGACTTAGCTCAAGTGTCCTCTTCTTTGGTAAGCCTCCCCCCGCCCCTCCTTCTTCCCCAGAGTCTCCAAGATACATCTCCACTGTGGGACCTGCTATAGGAATTATGACAGTGAGTTCTATACCGGGGCCAAGGCCCGGTGACCTCCTAGCGATTTCAGTACCACACACCTGTCTCAGCCTGTGCCATCGGGTGTTATTATGTATTTGTTACGCTATATTCCTTCAAAACAAACGAAGCTCTTGGTAGGCTAATCCCAGCATGGTGAATGTAGCAAACATTCGTTATTCATCATCAGTTTGTTAGTGATGACGCTGACAGCTCAGATAGTTATGATACTTCCCCCTAGTCATGCATTCGATGCTCACAACAATCATGGGAGCCAGATGGTCCAAGTAGGTCACAAATAATGAAACTGAGGCAGCAAACAGGTTACCGTCACTTAGCCAGACGGTGACAATAGCAAGGAAAACGGACTCCATGTACTTTCTACTGGACCCTATACCTCTCCAGCTCTTTGCCTCAAGAAATGAAGACATGACCACCAAGTCATTATTACCAGCAAAAAAGCACCTCCCATCCATAAAACAATGGTGGAAACAGTCTGGTGTGATGAAAAAACCTGGTCCACCATTTACAATCCAAGAGAAAAAATCTGGGCATAGAAAAATCTAAACATAGAGTGGCCCCAATGAGCCATCGAGTACATGCTGTCATACTACCACTTAAAGCTGCAGATGCGACTCCCAGAAGAAACTGAAAATGCATCCTTGGGTTAGATTCTGACACGGAGACTCAGAGTTAGTTAACAGAGGCAGTGTAATAGAACAATTGAGAGCCTCTCCCAGGATTAAGCCTCTAAACCTATCAAGTTTCTACAAAACAAGCAGATCCTGTTATTTCTGCCTGGAGAGAATCGGAATCTTCTGACTTTAAGTGTTAAAGGATTCTTCTACCTACTGAGGCTCTGACTTTGGAAACCAGCTAGATGAGCCGCAATGTTGTACAACAACCAGATTTTAAAGAATCCACTGTAAGAATGGATTTTCTTTCTTTCTTAGAAGAACCTCTCTCTTGCTGGTTCACCCAATTCAATCACATATCCCTTTTATAAATGCAATCAAACCAAAGAAATAAGGGCTTTTTGTATTTTGTTACTTGGAGAAAAAAGGCATCTCGAACACGAGTGACCCTCCCTGCTCGGCTCTGCTCCCTCACTGGTAATTCCAGGCCATAAAAGTCACCAATTGCAAACAGAAACGTGAGATAACCAGGTCGAACTGTCATTTCCAGAAAACCTTACTCATCCTCTCCCTTGAAAAGGTCAGTTTATTGGGATAGTGATGAAATGATTATTAACCAAACCTACTGGGCTCTGCAAGTCCTCTCACCCCACCATAGTGCTCCCAAGTTTACTGGCATTGCCAGACAATGTCAAGAATTATTTTGTTTTACTTCTCTGATGTTCCCAGTTCACCCTGTTTCAGATGAATGAAGCAATTACAATACTCTCAATGAAGAAGCTATATTCCAATGCACTTTCAATTCCAGTTTGTGAGCAAGTTACTTATTTCTATTTGTTTTTCTTCCTGGGTGGATAATTTCTTCTGTCTTAGAACAGTAGAGCAATCTTTTTCTTAAAGAAGAAATACTGGGCCAAATGCTTCCTTAAAACTTAGTGTCTTCAGCTCATACCATCAAACACAAACATCTTCCTGGACAGTAGAGTAAACAGCACTCAGATCTCATCAAATATCAAACCTTATTCTTAATTCAAAGCTGTTGAAGGAACTTTTCGTGGTGCCCATGATCCTCAGCCATAATTTTTCTTTTTATCTTTTGATATGTACTAATTAGATTATCATCTACATCGTATAAATGAAAAGACAGGTTTAAAGGCTGGCCCCGAAGAGATAGGTCTCGACCAATAGGCCTGGCCGCTTATCCGTCTTTGTCTATTTGTGGGACCTTAGGAGATCAACCTCCCAGAGAATGTCTCTTCAAATTAAAAAGAAAAAAAAAAAAGAGAGAGAGAGAGAAAAAAATCAAAATCTCTTCATTTCACTGGGTTGTTAAGAAAATTAAAGGTGGTGATACATGTAAAAACACCTTGCAAACCATAACATTCTAAGCACATACTAGCTAAAGTTATTATTAGTGCTTGACAACATGGCATGGAAAAGGACCCCTCCAAGGAAGGCTACCCCATTGGGAACGATAAATAGGAGGGGATGGTGATGGCCTGACAGTCACTAAGGCCATCTCATTGGGGACAATAAACAGGAGGGGATGGTGATGGCCTGACAGTCACTAAGGCTATCTCATTGGGGACAATAAACAGGAGGGGACGGTGATGGTCTGACAGTCACTAACGGAAGGCCCCAGAGACCAGCCATTTGTTTTCACACCCTTTCCTCCTCAGGGCAGGTGAGACTCAGAGCATATCTCATTCATTCTGACCCCCTTCCTCAGACAGTCACAAAGAGACTGGAATTGAAATAAAACACATCCTGATAAGTTCATGAGTTTCTAGCCCCTTCCCTCTCTCCATTCGGAGCTCAAGATTTAGGCACTGTGGCTCTCACTTTTTCTCGAGTTGAGAGATTCTGTTGCTGTTGTTGATTTGCTTATATATTTTCCGCTTTTGAGTCACAACACAAAAGAGCGCCCCTGAAATGCAAATCAAAACCACAATGAAAAACCACCTTACACCTGTCAGAATGGCTATCGTCAAAAAGATAACAAATATTAATATATTAATAGTATAGCACAGAGAACTCTTCTCTATACTCTGTAATGACCCACATGGGAAAAGAATCTAATAAAGAGTGGCTATGTGTATATGTATAACTGATTCACTTTGCTGTACAGCAGAAACTAATACAACATTTTTATTCAACTATAATCCAATAAACAATTTTTTAAAAAAGGACAACAAATAATAAGCATTGGTGAAGATGTAGAGAAAAGGGAACCCTTGCACACTGTTGGTGGGAATGTAAACTGGTGTAGCCACCATGGGAAACAGCACAGAGGTTCCTCAAAAAATTAAAAATAGAATTACCATATGATCCAGCTATTCCATTCCTGGGCATATATCCAAAGAAAATGAAAACACTAATTTGAAAAGATATATGCGGCCCCATGTTCATAGCAGCATTATTTACAACAGCCAAGATATGGAAGCAACCTTAATGTCCATCAACAGATGAATGGATAAAGAAGATGTGGTATACATATACAATGGACTATTGCTCAGCCATAAAAAAGAATGAAATTTTGCCATTTGGAACAACATGGATAAGCCTAGAGGATATTGTGCTTAGTGAAGTAAGTCAGACGGAGAGAGACAAACACTGCATGTTTTCACTTACATGTGGAATTTTAAAAATAAAACAAATGAGTATAACAAAACAGAAACAGATACAGAGAACAAACAAGTGGTTACCAGTGAGGGGAGGGGCACAATAGGGGAAGGGGATTAAGAGGTACAAACTACTATGTATAAAATAAATAAGACGGACTTCCCTTGTCCAGTGGTAAAGAATCCCCCTTACACGGCAGGAGACACAGGTTTGATCCCTGGTCAGGGAACTAAGATCCCACACGCCTCGGGGCAACTAGACCCTTGCACCAAAACTACTGAGCTCACGTGTCTCCACTAGAGAGCCTGCGTGCTGCAAACTACAGAACCCACGTGCCCTGGAGCCTGTGTGCCGCAACTAGAGAGAAGCCCGCGCGCCGCAAGGAAAGATCCCGCATGCCTCAACAAAGATCCCGCGTGCTGCAACTAAGACCTGATGTAGCCAAAAATAAATAATAAAATAAATAAATAATTTAAAAATAAAAGAAATAAGATACAAGGATGTAATGTACAGCACAGGGAATATAGCCAATATTTTATAATAAATTTAAATGAAGTATAATCTTAAAAACTATCAAATCACTATGTTATACACCTGAAACTAATGTAACATTGTATATCAACTATACTTTAATTGAAAAAAGAGTTCTCTTACTCCAAGGTGGGGCAGGCCACAGTTCCAAAATATTTGATACCTGTGGCTTAAAGAGCAATACTTGGGTTGAAACACAAAAAGCAAAAAAATGCATTTAGAGATTAGCATTTCCATGCCTACGGAGAAAGTTTACAATTAAAAGGATAATATGGGTCACCATGCCTTACTATCGGGGTGACCCTGAGCAATAATAGTTGCTACTTCGTAGAGCTGTCATGAGGATTAAATGAGTTAATATATGTAAATGAGGAGAACAGCATTGGCACAGAGTAAGCACTGTCTAAAGGTTTGCCATTAGTATTATTACAACAATTGACAAATTTTTATCCATCACTCAGGTGTTGGCCAATTTAAAACTTGTCCCCCCAAAAAATAAAATAAAATAAATAAAACTTGTCCCATCTTTTTCCAATCTTCCATGGTTAGCAACAGTTGACAGTTTGTTCTTGTGAGAATGGACCAATAAATCAACAAAATGTTGTATCTGATCCATGAGAATCTACATCTGAGGCATCTGTCCTAAGTGCTGCGGTTGGTTTTGGCGAAATGCAACTGTGCTTCTAAACAAATCAGAAAACCTATTTTTCTGCCCCTTTCTTTCCCTCAATTCAGAGACAATGATCCCAGTGACCTCTTTGGACATATTGTTACTAAGTGTGGTTATTTCAATTATCAAACACCAAATGAGCTTGCAAAATAAGACAAGGATAAAAGAAGTCTGGAAAAATCACCTTCCTCTTCAGTATCAATGAATAACACTAAATTTTCAATTGAATTAAAAATGTACGTGAAGAAAACAGTTTGATGCAACCTTCTGCATTCAAACTTTCCGAGAAGAAACCAGCCCTTACTTGTCACTTTCCTAAGGATCAAGGACTACATTCAATTCCCTTATCTTCGTATCCCCAGGGCATGCAAAAGACACTCACAAAAGATGGATGAATAGATGGAGAAAACAGAGCTGGCTTTTACCCACAGTGTTCAGAACCCATCAAATTCCTATAATCACAGAATTAAAGAATGTTAGTGATATGGAAGGAATTGCGCTCAGGAGAGTTACACAACTTGCCCAAAGCCACGTGGCTATTTAACAGCAGAGACTGAACTTGATCTATCACCCCTGTAAAGAACACTGGGCTCTCAAGCTGTACCAGAGCTTCCCAGCTAAGGGCAAGTCTCCGTGGCCTTTTGGAAGCTTTTGAAATATGCCTCTGACACCAGGAAGAGCGCCACATGGGTGCTTTTCTTCCCGTATCTAATCAATATTTACTGGAGAGCAATCTTCACCTACACTCTTTGTTACTCTCAGGAATTAAAGAACCACTGACTCTCTCCAACTTGCCACTTCAGGCCTCTGAGATGAGAGATTCGCTATTTGTGGTATGAAATCCTTCTCCTGTCTCCCAGAGCTTTCCGATTTCACCTCGGGGATAAATCAAAAGCGTTTCCATGCTGCTTATATTAGAGTGGCCTTTTGTTGAAGAAACGTGCTTTATAATTTGAGGCGCTGGGACTTTTGTTTACAGACTGAATTAAGTACAGGTTGAAACTGTGGCTTTTAGACATAACATTGCAGGAGAAGCTTACGCTCTACCACGTAAGAAATCTTTCTCAAACTCCAAGAGACGGGCACCTCCAACTCAGTGAGCTGGGCAGACAGCATTTGTTCCTGCCTGCTGGCACACAGCTCAATGCTACGGCCACATGGCCCAAACAAGACCTCCAGGAGCTTAAGCCAGCGGTACTAGTGCCACAATTCTGATGTGCAGACAGGGCAGCCCAACAGGGAGTGCCCTGGGTCAGAGACTTGGAAGCAGAGAAAGGAAACAGAGCATAGCTCAGATGATATTACGTTCCTGCTCTAAACCCTTCAGTGGTTCCCACTGCCTGCCGTGCGACACTCGGAATCCTCACGGGGGCTTATGATTGGGTCCCAAACTATTTATTCCTCCTCCTTACCTACTGGTTCCCTGCAGGTCTACCATGTTCTAGATGATCCGGACTGTTCTGTCTCCCTGAACAGTTCAATGACGTCACCACCTCCACACCTCTGCACAAGGTGTCTCTCCCCTGAGATGCTCCAACCACTGCCTCCCTCAGATCTCATCCTAAGTGCCACCTCTTCTCTAGAACCTTTCCTGAGTTCTCCCCCAACCTCCCAGGCCTCCTCCAAGTGGAAATGGCCTCAATCACCATGACACGCTCGTAGTACTTTTGTAACCGCCCATGGTAATTATTTTCTAAACGCTGTGTCAGCAATTTGGGAATGTCTTTTCTTGCTGTCAGTCAGCATTAGCTGAGCATCTTCTGTGTGTCAGATGCTGTGCTGGGTGCCTGGGACATGAAAATAAATAAAGTCAAGGTTCTTGCCTTCAATGGGCTTATGATCTAGTGGATGAGATGACACTAGGACAAAGGGTTATACCTAGTGCAGGGGGGAAATGAAATATGAAAGAGATGATGGCATTTTAAGTTGGGTCTTAAAGAGAAATGTGTTCACTGGGCAAAAAATAGAGAGGAAGGAAGGGTTCTTCTAGGGGAAAAGAACATTATATACAGCAGTGCTTGTCACAGGTTTTACTGAATGAATAAAACAAAGGCCGGGAAGGTTACAGATTGGTTAGCCCCCTGCTCACTACTGTCTACATTTACTGAGTGTGTTCATGACTCCCATCCCTCACAGCAACCCCGAAAGTTAGGCAGCATCATCCTCATTTTATGGATGAGAAAACTGAGGCTTCCAATGCCCAAACCCCCAAAGCTATCAAGTAGCAGAGCGTGGCCAGTGTTCCTGATACTACAAGGTTGTACTAATGAGTTCGCCTTCAAGGACCTAAACATGAAGCAAACTCTTAGCTCCCTTCCTCTAAGCCTGGGTGGACCACTCCGGGCAGACCTCAAATACCCAAAAACCATCTCAGGGAACACATACTGCGAGGGAAGAAGAGAGAAGCAGCCGAAGCTGTGCTGCGTCCAGATTCTGGGAACAGCGAGGCCCTGTGTCTCCCTATAAACCTGATGTTACTCCTCTCACAGTATATGGTTTTAGTGGCCCCAAATGTGGGTCCTCTTTCCTAATATATAAACGGCAACCTGGAAAGAGCCGTCCAAAAGTCACCTCAGGCCAACTCAGGCTCATTAAAACTCCCTTAGGGCTCTGAGAATTGAACTGAACCTCTGGCTTTCTAGGAGAAAGCGCTTTGTTTTTGACAGAGTTCTCTTCCCTCCTTTTCTTCATCTGATCACTTGCTCAATTTTTCCCTTTCTAGTTCAGGCTTTTTCTGTAACTCCTGTATTGGGCATATGCTCTTCTTTTTTTCCCTCCTAGCTGAGACTATTATATCTTGCTATTGTCATGTTCCTTTTCCATCGAAAGCAATCAAAAATGAAAATCCACATTTCAGAACAGTGTCTATTAAATAGGCACCTTTTCATGGTTGGAAAAAAAAAAAAAAAGACAGCACTCTCTGAGGGCTGACTTTCAGTTCTGTGTGTCACCTGAAGATTAGACGCTTGGGTGTGACTTTTGCCCCTTCACAGGCCATTTGTATTTGGGTATTTGAGAGAGACAGCAGAAAGTCTCGAGTCAGAACCAATTTACTTTAAGGAATTCTTCGTCGAAAGCATTGCTAATCAAAGTGCGGGCCTGAGACCAGCAGCGACTGCATCACTTGTGAGCTTGTTGGGAACGGAGACTCTCAGGCTCACCCCAGACCAGCTGAACCAGAATCTGCCGTTTTGCAAGATCCCAAGTGATTCATAAGTACATTAAAATTTTAGAAGCACTGGTCTAGAATTAAAATGAATTTGCTTTAATGAAACCACCCTGTAGCCTCCACGTGGACTTCTTTCCTAAGAAAGAAATCTCTGTACAGTAAACTCCATAGAACATCCTCCACCACGCTTTTCCACCCAAACTGTTTATTCATGAAAGAATTTTGAAATGATAAATCATCTTCCAGAAATCACACTCAGCCTGAGGGAGTTCCAGATGACACAAAGCTGATGGCCAGCCTTTCTGCAGCATGTGGGAACTAAGAAGGGAGAAGTAGGGCTTCCCTGGCGGCGCAGTGGTTGAGAGTCCACCTGCAAATGCAGGAGACACGGGTTCGTGCCCCAGTCCGGGAAGATCCCACATGCTGCAGAGCGGCTGGGCCCGTGAGCCATGGCTGCTGAGCCTGCGTGTCCGGAGCCTGTGCTCTGCAACAGGAGAGGCCACAACAGTGCGAGGCCTGCATACCGCAAAAAAAAAAAAAAAAAAAAAGAAGGGAGAGGTAACAGGCAACCCTCGTCCTGCCTTCTTTAAGGCCCTGGATCTTTCTGTTGATATCTTTGCCTCTCGGAAGAGCGGAGTAAAAGACGTGTTGTACAACCGCACGGGTGACTAATGTGAGACTGAGGGGGCTGTGCTGTGTACTGAGCTCTGAGATCCTTGAGTGGGGGGACGCTCTGTAAACACAAATGGCAGAACCAAGGGCCAGCCAAGTCCAGGCTGTGCTCACACCTCACACTTCCAATAACAACAGTCAAGACACACACAGATGAACCCTGACTAACCTGTCACCTACACTGGAGAAAGGAACAGAGAGGATGGAGAATCACGTGCACCTGGTTTAAGGAAATGACAGCTAGAACTGGAGGAAAGAAAAGGGAAGAGGGGAGGTGATGACCAGGCCCTGCTCGAGGCTGTCCTGCCCACCTGGTCTCAGTCACCCTCCAAGTGGAGCTAAAGCTCACGGGCGGACAGAGGCTGTGACCAGAGCCCTGGCAGGCCACACAGGTGCTGGCCTGCCATCCCACTTGACCTTGGTCTCTATGAAGAGGACACCTGCCTCAGAGACATTTTTATAAAAAAAGGGAGCACCAAAGAAGTTACCCCTTGTTGAAAAACCAAAACCGGGTCCCCCATCCAAAGTGAGTGTTTTCTCACTAATTCTGATAAACATGCACATCACAGGAAGCTCCTTTAGACTCCTGGCATCTTTCAGACCTCTAAGTGCAACGCCTGGGTTATTGATTCCTCTGTGTTAAAGCCCAACTTGGTAGTGCCCTCCCCCACTTCTACTAATTTTTCACTCATTATTTCCATCTTCACCTTTGAATTCTCTAAAACAGCAATATTTTAAAACACTAAAATGGTTTACTTGTATCAATCAATACCTGCTTTTCCACCAATTATAATTTCTTTGTAGATTAACAGTTTTTCAGCTCCAGAAACATGATTCTGTCCTTTTAATATGCCCACATCAGCAAGCTCTCACAGGAAATCTGGAACGGACAGCAAAGAGCAGTGGTGGCAGAAAGACCCTTAGGCTCTGAAATTCAGACAGGAATGCCATCCGTCTTCCTCTACCACAACCAAAAGACAGCCCTCCCCCCCAGAACCGAATACGTCAGAGATCAGCCGCCTCTGAGGACGGAGGCTCTGAATTTGATTTCAGCTAACTTCCACTTCATAGAAAAGCACTCGACTTTATTCCCCCTGTAACTCAGACCTGGATAAGCCAAGCAGTTCTCCAGAAACACATCTGAAGGAACAACTGTGCATCCCCTCCCCACCGTCAACATGCACGGGCATGCCTGAACACACCACCTCCCAAGGCAAAGAGAAAGTTAACTTTCAAATAAAGCTGTCCTGCAGCCAGTCTGGTCACATTTCCAGACCCTTTACATTCACAAAGGTGGTTCTTGCAACTCTGGCCTAAATCCAGAAGCTGAAAACTGACCTCTCCCTGCTGAGGGCACAGACCAGGGTCAAAGGTCCACAAACACACGTTCGCCACAAATACACCACTTTCTTTCTTCTCTCTCTCTCTCTCTCTCTCTCTCTCTCTCTCTCTCTCTCTCTCTCTCTCTCTCTCTCTCTCTCTCTCTCTCTCTCGGCCAAAGTGAGAATAATGGGCCAGGCTTATTGTCTTTCCTTCAGAGAAGCCAGGATGGGCGGCTGGTGGGAAGCTCCAGACAGAATGTGGGTGTGTGAATCTATGCAGGCTCCACAGAGGAATTTTCTGGGAACTCCAGGGGTTTTGAAGAAGGGTGGTCTCAGGCTGGGACACAGGGGCTCCTCGGATTCTCGGGTACCCCAGAAGTGTGGGGTGTAGGGGGGGCGTAGTGGCAAGGCTATCCTGCCAGCCAGGCTCCCCTTCCCTGCCGTCCCAGGCCCTCCCCACCACGGCGGGGTCACTCACCGCCCGTGAGCTGTGCAGGGCCGAAGCACAGCGCCAGCTGAAACCACAGGATCACGGCCAAGAGTCTCTGGGGGGACTGAGGCTGCTGCTGCTCTAGAAATCCATCTCCATTGCTCGGGTTCATTCCATGATACATCTTTCATCCACAGAGGGCATCCGGCTTGCAAGAGTCTGCAACCAAGAGCGAACACGACGATACCCCAGGCTGCCAGGGCGCCGGGGGCCACGCTCCCCCTCCTCCGCCCTGGGACCGGGACCCTCGGCTTCCCCTGCTCCTTTCCCATTCCTCACCCGCGCGGCCCCCGCCCCCTTTCCCACTGCGAGCTCCCCCCTCTTCTCCCCAGCGCGGGGTACACTGAGTAACTGCCGCCGCGGGATGCTGCGCGTGCGGGAGGGATGGAGGAGGGGTGGGAGGGCAGGGGTTAGCGCACATTGGCTCCGTGCCGGTCCCTCGGATTCAGCGGCTGTGACCACGACAGTAAAGTCTAAAGCCTTCCAGCCTCTCGGGGCTGAAAAAACACTTTTCCCCAGGCCTACACATTTCACTCCTAGCAATCTCACGAGGTGGCACCGGATCCCCCCAGCTACTTCTCTGGTTTTCCCCAGGATCGGGATGGGTCCTACTGCCCAGTCCCCAGTGAGATTTCTCTGCGCTGTCAAAAAATTCCTCCCTCGGGGAGCAGAACCAGGCACCAACTCCCCCTCCTCGGCCTGCGAGCGCCTCCCCGGGATGGAAAGCCCCTTCCGGGGCTCTCGGTCTTACCTGTGGGTCTCATGCATGCAGATTCCTTCCCTCCTCCGCCTCCTCCCCCCGCCAGTCTAACCCGCATCTGTGCGCGACCTCTGCTGCCGCCGCTGCGCGAGCGAGCGAGACGGAAGCCGCGGCGGCGGCGGCGGCGGCGGCGGCGGCGGCGGCGGCGGCGGCGGCGGCGGCGGCGGCGGCGGCGGCGGCGGCGCCCGGCTCCAGCTCCCCCCGCCCGCGCTCTCCCTCCCCAGGCTCCGGGAGCGGACGGGTGCGGGAGTTGCGCGGGGGAGGACGGTAGTCCGGCCGCGCGCCCCCGAGGAGTCACCCGCGCGCCCGCTACCTGAGCTCCCGAGCGCGCGGCGGCGGCGCGGAGAGAGGGAGGGGGCGGGGGCGGGGCGGAGGCGCGCAACCCGGACACGCACGCGGCGGGCACGCGCCTCCGCAGACCCAGCCGGCGCCGCGGCTGGGGAAGGGGCCCCGCCAGCGCGGGGAGGGGGAAGGGACCCGCCGCCGCCGCAACCAATCGGAAGCCCGCGCGCCTGCACCTGTCGGCACAGGCCTAGGGCCGGGTCGCCCCTTTCCTGGCGCAGAACGGCGGTCTCCGCCTGGGCTGCGCGCGAGCCCGGGTGGCCGCCGCGGCCTCCACGCGTCCTCCGGTGCCCCCAGAGCGCGGCACGGCGCGGGAGAGGGCTCCGCTTTAGGCTGCTGCCGCGGTGGTGGCTCCAACCCGTGGGACAAAAGTGCACAGCCCGGCCGGTCCCCACCCCAAGACCCTCACCACCGACGGGGTTCACGTGGGCGGGGCGGGGGACGGCCAATTGCCAAAGTCTCTTCCTTTCCTGCGTTTAGCTCTCCGCACCTCACCAGGTCCCACCAAGGCTCTGCGTGTCCGCTCAGAGCCCGAATGACACTCTTCCCCCTCCCCCGCTCCCTTGATATTTGCCCTTTTGCGAGCGGCAGGCTTGTGCAGGAGGACTCTGAGCCTGTCTGGGAGATGCGCTGGCCCCTCCGAACCTCCGCCCGGCGCGCGCTCTCCTTGCGGGGAGAGGGCGGGTCCTCGGTGCCGCTGCAGAAGGTGGAGTACGGAGGAGGGGGCGGCGGGGGGGGGGTGCTTCTGGGGCTGTGGATCGGAACCCAAGGGGTTCGAAGGTGTTTGGTTTGCCTCGGAAACATCCAAGTTTATCTGGAGAGAGTTCGCCTTGTCGGTGTTGTCTCTCTGCGGCTTTTGGTGCCCGAGCCCAGCCAGCAGAAGGGTGCAACTCACTCCCCACTGGTTCTGGCCGCCCGCTGGCCCTGCGCAAAACTGGTCTTCCTCGGCCTGCCTGGCTCCGAGGGCCTCCGTCCCAGCCACGGTAGTTAAGGGGTGTGAGCTGATGAGCTGGTGCAGGTAGGCAGCACTTTAGAACCAGCGGCACCCCATTATTCTGTAGCAATTTGTGGATATGAAAACCATGTTTCGGATACCGCCACCAAATCATCCTCTGCTTCCGTCGGCTTTCCCCAAATCTCACATACTGATGGTAGTCAGGAAATTACAGCTTTTACTCTGTCGACTCTTACTGGGAGTAATTTTAACAAATTCTTTCAGGATAGATTAACTTTTAGTAAATAAATCTAATTCAGCATTTTTTCTATTTATTTATTTTTGCTTTGTAAAACTGAGATGGCAGCTTTGTATAGAATAAGTTTAAGATTTTTCACTTGCACAAGTTCGTTTCTGCTGAAGCTTGTGCTTTGGGGCTCCAGAATCTTAGTTGGGTACCCATGCTTCCAAGGTCCTATGACTGACCTCTAGAGTTTGAATACTTATGTAATTGTTTTCCTCAGTAAATTTTCTAAAGCTTTCTAATAAGCCGTCAAATCAACAAACTCAGAAACATTTGTTGACCATGTGTATGTCTTTATAATCATAAGAGATATGTCTAAGCACTATTGAGACCTGTTCTCCAGCTGATAAGTACAATCCAGTCGTACAGAGAATATCAGGATTGAAATAAACATCCAAGTTTATCTGGTGCAAACACAGGACCTGTGCTTGAGTCCCCCCTCTGACATTTCTGCTAAGTGGTCATGCAGCCTCATGGAATACTTGAGGAAGCCTGTAATGTTTGCCCACAGCTGTCTTAGAAAAGCCCTCTTTGTACTGAACTGAAACCTACCTCCCTGAAACTTTTACACACTGGTTCCGGCTCTCCCATCTGGGCCCACACAGCTAGATGGAATTCCTCTTCCTTAAGACAGTGCTTTACCCATTTGGAGATGGCTTTATGTCCCCTTAACTCTTCCTTTCTCTGGGTTAAACTTAGCTACTTCGCACCGTGTAACAGTGCCTAGACTCCTCGCCAGCCTTGTAGCCTTTCTCTGGATGGGACCCAGTTTCACAATGGCCACCCACCCCCAAGCAATCAGAGTTTGTTTCCAGAAGGGGATTCCACATTCACTCTATGGGTTCTGACCAGCATACGACAGGACTGGCACATCCTGTATTTTAAATATTTGCTTCTATTAATGCAACTTTAGAAGACAAGTATTTGAGTGCAGGTACAGCACACCCTTTTGTTAGCTTTCCACATTATCTCATGTATTAGTTTCTAGGACTGTCATAACAAAATAGCACACACGAGGTGTCATAAAACAACAAAGATTTATTTTCTCACAGTTCTGGAGGCCAAAAGTCTGAGATTAAGGTGTCAGCAGGTTTGGTTTCTTCTGAAGCTGCTCTCCTTGGCTTGCAGATGGCCACCATCTTGCTGTGTGCTCACACGGTCACCCCTCTGTGTGTGCAAGTGTCTGGTGTCTCCCTCTGTGTGCGTGTGTGTGTGTGTGTGTCCTAATCTTTTTTATAAGGACACCAGTTATATCGGATTAGAGACCACTCTAACAACCCCATTTTAACTTTATTCCCTCTTTAAAGGCCCTGTCTTGAAATACAGTCACATTCTGAGGTACAGGAGGTTGGGGGGACACTATTCAGTGTCCAGTGTTACACTCATTTTACAGGCGAGGATGCTAAAGACAAAGGAGTTCAATCCATTTACTCACGACCACCCAGCCTAGGAAGGCGTCAGGTTAAAACTAAAGCAGTTCAGTTCCATCCTAATGGTTTTCCCAATACGTCACAGCTATTGCTATGAATACCTTCCACCTCAAGGATTCTAGGCAAGTTATCCTGAATATTAGGATATAGATTTTTCTCAAGAGGATGAGAATAAGGGGAGATGGAATGCAGGAGAGAGCATGACTTCCTTCCTGCTAAATGGGGAAAAACTTAATCTTTCTTCCTCTTTCATATAAAAGTCAGTGCCAAAACCAATACCAGTGGGGAGACATGCTGAAGCAAAGCCCCCGGAGCCTCCCTCCCAAACACAGGAGAGCCGAGGGGCTTTTCTGACCTGATTAAAAACTCCACCCCTCCTCGGACTCCACGCTTCTCTCAACCCTCCATGAATGACGTTCCTCACTGTTTTCACTCATTTTCCCCTCCCCTCTCCCATCCTCTTACTGCCCCCAACCTTGCCCTAGGATTTTTTTTCAAAACTTACTGAAGCTCTGTATTCACGGCATAGCCTTTGATTTCATTTTCAGTGGACAATAACATTTCATTCCAAATATATTCATTGAGCACCTACTATGAACCGGGCACTGTACTAGGTGCTGGAGATGCAGTAGTGAACAAAGATGCTAAACCCCCTGCCCTGGAAGAACTCACAGTCTACCTAAGGAACACATGATAAACAAAAGAAGAAAATATTGGGAGTGTTAGATGGTGTGAAGTACTAGGCAGAATAATAAATCAGGGAATTTATAGAGGAGATGTGTAGGTTAGAGCATAGGCAGAGTCGTTACAACAAAGTGATCCAAATATTCAGTAACTTAAATAGAAGTTTCTCTCCCTTATGTGAATGTCTTACTATTCTAGGTGGATGGGGCATCTCTGCTCCATAGGGTCATTCAGGGACCCAGATTCCTTCTACCTCATTATTCTGCCATCCTCTAAGATACTGTCCTCATGTGTGGGACTGAAGCTGGGTCACTGATCTGTCTGGGGTCCAGTCTGAGGGAGAGTGATAAGAAAAGGGAATCTAAGGCAAACAATTTCCTTTCAGGCAAGGGAGGCAGGAGTTACAC
Organism: Leucopleurus acutus; assembly: GCF_964270905.1. Classification (NCBI taxonomy): domain Eukaryota; kingdom Metazoa; phylum Chordata; class Mammalia; order Artiodactyla; family Delphinidae; genus Leucopleurus; species Leucopleurus acutus. Next base: position 21,644,776 of record NC_139143.1, read on the forward strand.
AAAAATTAACTCTCTCACCTATCATTAGTGAGAACCTAGTCACATGATCATATCTAGCTACAAGGGAAGCTGGGAAATGTAGTCTTTATGGGGCAAACGGGTGACCAGAAGCAAGAAGAGAGTGGACTGAAGGGGTCACGGGAAACTGGCAGTCTGTCACATGTGGTGTGCAAAGATCGAGGCTTAAATTTTTCATAAAGTAGGCAGGGAAGCCCTTACTGGGAAGGTAGCATTTAAGTAAAAACCTGAAGGAGTGAGCTATGCAGTTTTCTGAGAGAAAAGCATTTCCAGGCAAGGGGAGAGCAGACGCAATGTCCCTGAGGCAGGAGCATGCCTGTTGTGGACAGGAAACAGGAAGGATGTCAATGAGGCTGGAGTGAGTGAGTGATGCAGACAACTAGGGGGGCTGAGGTCGGAGAGGTCTCCTACTGAGGTGGACCTTAGAGGCATTGGCAGGCATCTGGTTTTTACTCAGAGTGAGAAGAGAAGCCATTGGGGGTTTGTGAGCAGAGAAAGGACACGATGGCACTTGAACGGGAAGTGTCTGAAAGGATTTATGTCCAGCATGGCATCAACCACACTCTACCACTCTGCTCTGTGGCCCTTCCATCCTCCCTCCTGAGCACCTCTCAGCTCCTGCGCCCCTGAACCCCAGAATGCCAGCTTTGAAGACACACTGCTTCACAGTCCTATCAGCCCTCAGTGTCTAAACATTATCTCCACGAAGCACCTCCCACAGTCCACACCTTTTCATTCATCCCAGTGTGCTTGCACTTAGCAGACTGGTACCGTGCCTCTGAGTAGACTGTGAGTTCTCTGGGAGCAAGTGTTTCTCTACTTGGTCCACCTATTGTTAAACATAGAGCCTGGAACACAGTAGAGCAATCAGGAATTATTTTCTGAATTAACTGATTAACAGCAGAAGGAGAGGAGACTTTCCCCACCAATCTTGCCCTGGCATTGAAAACCAGACTGAAGTCAGTTGATATTCTCTCTTCTCTCTGGGTTTCCTCAATCCTGCCCATCCAGGAAAACATAGAATCAAACACAACCCATTTAATGAGCTCAGGACATTCTAGAACATAGCTTAGCATTGCACTACATGCTGGTTTTGAGTACAGATCTAGAATTGTCAAAGCATATGACCCACCCACCACCTCTGTCCTGGATGGATAACACACTCAGTGAGGAGACACACTTCCAAGGCTGGAGTGTGGAACAGGATAAAAGTGCTCATTTGGAAATAGAGTTACTATATGATCCAGCAATCCCACTCCTGGGCATATATCTGGAAAAGACAAAAACTCTAATTCGAAAAGGATACATGTACCCCAACGTTCATAGCAGCACTATTTACAATAGGCAAGACATGGAAGCAACCTAAATGATCCACATATGAATGGATAAAGAAGTGTTTTTTATATATATATATATACACATATACATATAATGGAATATTACACAGCCATAAAAAAGAGTGAAATAATGCCATTTGCAGCAACATGCTGGTACCATGCCAGCACTGTCCCCCTGCCATAGGTCCATCTAGAGATTATCATATTAAGTGAAGTCAGTCAGAGAAGACAAAGACAAATATATGATATCTCTTATATGTGGAATCTAAAAAAATGATACAAATGAACTTAGTTACAAAAGAGAAATAGGCTCACAGACATAGAAAACAAACTTATGATCACCAAAGGAGGGAGGGACAAAATAGGAATTTGGGATTATCAGATACACACTACTATATGTAAAATAGATGAACAACAAGGACCTACTGTATAGCACAGGGAACTATAGTCCATATCTTGTAATAATCTATAATGGGAAATAATCTGAAAAAGAATATATATATGTGTATATGTATAACTGAGTCACTTTGCTGTACACCTGAAACATTGTAAATCAACTATACTTAAATTTTAAAAAGTGCTCATTCAGTCACCTCTCACCCATTCTTCCTCCATTCAAGATGCATTCTCGGGTACTTGACATGTTTCCGTCATTGTACTAGGTGTGGAGGATACAAAAATATAAAAGACACAATGTTTGTCTTCAACCAGTTTATAACCTATGGAGAGAGTAGAAAAGTAAATCTGCAATTACAGGGTCACGGGCTAAGTGCTAAGATTGTAAAGCAGATAGGATGGAGTGTGCTGGAAAAGGATCCTGGGGGTGACTTCATACGTTGTATGAATAGAAGTGTGTGTGTGTGTGTGTGTGTGTGTGTGTGTGTAAAGGGAAGAAAAAGAAGAGAAGGTGCAGTGAGTTTCCCGGCAGAGGGAACAGCTTGTGTAAAGACCAGGAAGGGGGGGGGGGGGAAGAGACCAAGTGTGGAATTTAGAAGACAAGTTGGGAAATGCCAAGAAGTAAAACTTCCAGAAAGCACCTGTGCCATACGGAGAAAGGCTTGGAAAGTCATGGAGGGAAGTTTGGTTTGTGTCTGAAGAAAAAGAGAGAAGACTGTGGAGGAGTGGAAATAAATTGGAGAGAGGAGCCAGGAATGGACTATTCACCATTGGACCAAAGATACGTGAAAGGTACTCAACATCACTAATTAATGAGAACATGCCAATTAAAACAACAGGCACTATTTTCCCCTATCAGATGGACTACACATATAAGTCTAATAACATCAAGCGTTTGGTGATGATGCAGGGAAAAGGGAATTCCCATATTCTGCTGGTACGAGTGTAAATTGCTATGTATTAACCGTGTCTTTTATTTTCTGTATTCTGATGCTTTGACACCCGGGGCCTTGCTGACCCTGGAGAGACTGCCCTTCCCAGGGCTAAGCAATTCCTAGAGATAGTAAACTAGAGCCCGCACACCCCAGTACCTCCTTTATGGTCTCTCACACTTAGAGTTACTATCCCCCTGACATAATCACCACAGGGCCAGGTACCAGACAACTAGGGACAGCCCCTATGCCTCAGAGCCCACTGAAATTATTCAAACTAGCCTATTATAAACTTGTTTACCCACCTCACCATTCCTTCCCATGAAAACCACACATTCCCCACTGCACCCCTCACTCCCTCTGCCTCCTGGCCAGTCCTGGTGCGTCCCCAAGTGGCCCTGCATGATTTGCCATGCCTCCTGCTTCTAGGGAATTGTGAGTATAAAGAAAAACACCTCTTTCCTGACAGTCATTTGATATCTACATGTCTTACTGTACCTGATTAAAACAAAGCCTTTGGTGTCCTTAAAACATGCTACGCTTAGAGGAGGGTGAACTGCCCTGCAAACGCACCACTCATTATTACCCCTAAAGAAGCCCTGGCAAGTTCACCTCAAACACTTCACCCACTAAGCAAAGAAGATGTCAGTACTTACTTCATACAGCTGCTGAGAGGCTTAAAGGGATCCCCTAGAAAGCACCTGAAGAGCACCCAGGACCAAGTACTCAGGCAAGCATGTCCCAGGATGTTCACTGCAGATATTTATGTAACGGTGGAAAATTGGAGACACCCTGAATAATGGAATGACTAAAGGAATTGTGGTACAGTCACACTAAGGAACAGTATGTAGTCATTAGGTATAAACTAGATCTCCATGTAGGACCATGGAGAACTCTCCAAAACATTGTTGGGTGAAAGAAGCAAATTGTGGGACAAAATGGACAGTAAGACATGATTTACGGAAAAACAATACCATAGATTTTCTATCAACTAATGTGAATAAAAAGGAAAAATGTCTGAAACCATGCACAGAAGACAGTGGGGTTGCATCTGGGTTGGTGAGAGCAGATGGAATTGTTGGGGAGGATTAATCAAAGAATAGTTTTATTTCTATAATTTATATTTTACTTTCATTATTTCATTTATTTATTTGTATATAATTTTGTTGAGAATACTATTATGTAATGCTTAGATAGTTAGAAGTTAATTTGCAATGCAAAGGAAAAGATAGGAGGGGAAAAAGATAAACATAGAAGAGGAGAAGGTCAGAATGAACCTGGGGCCTAAGGACATGAAGTTAACTTTGAGAATACCATGCACTGATGGTATATTTTTTGAAACTAGAGATAATGGAGATCTATCTGCATAAGGCATCTTTTGACTGAAGCATTTCCTTGGACAGGAGTGGAGGGATAGCCAGTAAGGACTAACTGCAAAACTAGTTTGCCATTTTGTAGAAGATCAACCCTGAGCTCCCCTCCTCAGAGCCCATAGCTTCCCTTGTCTCTCTCTGGAGCCTTCCTCATTTCATACTATATCCCTAGCAATGGGTTGGTTGTTTTCCTATAATAATTATAGTAGGCTAGACTGACATGACCGATAAGCCGAAACAAGTAACAACATAATAGAAGCTCCTTTCTCTTCACAGGACCGTGCAGGGCACTGACGGTGGGGCAGGGATGGGAGAATTAGAGGAAGACATTCAGGAGCAGACAGAAGGCAACTTTGTCATCATCAACATAGTTTCCAAGAATCTGTGATCACTGCCATTTCAGCCGTTTTACAAGATTTAAAGATGGTGAGACCCAACACAATGACACTTGGATAAATGAAAGGCAAAGTTCTCTGATTCTTAGAGCTCTGAACAAGAGAAGATTGCTAGGCAGGGCCACACAGAGGATTGCACCCAGGAACAGAGTAACAGCAGGCTGGGGGTCTAGGGGGCAGCTGATTTATGGCAAGTGGGGTGGGGTTAGCTAGGTTTCACGGTCTTCCTGTGGATTGGCGAAGTTGAATAATTTGGGGGTGGGGCTCTGGGCATAGGGGTTACCCCTAGTTGTCCGGTACCTGACTCTGGGGCAATTAGGGTATATGTTTCGTGGCCCCAGAGTGTTAGGGCCCAGCAAGTGAAGTGGTTTGGGATGTGGACTTAATAGGCTGTTTAAGAAGGGAAACTGACTGACCAGCCTCTATTCAGGGCTTCAAAACTGGGACAAGACAGTACAATTAAAAAAAAAAAAAAGTTATATCAGCCCATAGAAGAAGGAGGGTAAGGCATAGGGTCCAGGCCTAAAAGTGGTCCACATCTTTTCTGCCCACATTCCATTGGCCAGAATGAGGTCACATGGCCAACCAGTCACATAGTGTCACATAGATGCAAAGGGCGCTGGGAAATGTAGTCCCAGGGACAACCGTTTCTGAAGAAGGAAAGCTCAGATTTCAATGGCCAACTAGCAGGCTGTGCCAAAAGGCTGTAAATGAATCTGAACTCAAATATTTCTTTACTTCTTCCCCCCCACCCCCCCAGCCCCCCAGCCCCTGCTTTCTTAATATCTGTTTCACCTGCTTACATGGTGAGCTGCTTCAGGGCAAAGACCATCATGTTCTCCTGCTTTTGATTCTTCCCCAGCAATTATTTCTGCACCCAATGGGCTTCTCACTAAAACAAGTCTCAAGTAATTTCAGTATGCAAATTAGCTGCCACTTCAGAGCCTGGCATAAATATCTGATACTTAGAATATAATTTCAGTTAGTTAAATTTAGATCACTGGGGGGAAAGAGAACAGCAGCATAAATATTCTCCGGGCCTTTGGCCTTTTTATTTAATTCTGAATTGGGTAAGTCTTCAATAACTTTAAGCTTTGGCCTCTATATAGTAATATTTGGTTCTTGGATTAAATCAAACAAGTGTTGCTAATGAGATAGTTTAACAATGTCACATATAGTCAGATTTTCCATTTCGGTTGACTCTTGGGTAAAGGTATACCAGTGCTTTCAGGAACACTTTCAGTAGTTAATTACATTAAAAATGTTATTTTCCTGACCTTTTTACCTTGTCTCATCTTCTTTCACCTTGCCCTTTTTTCTTGGTTTCTTAAAGACTCTTACTACTTGGGCCTCTCACTGCTGTGGCCTCTCCCATTGCGGAGCACAGGCTCCGGACGCGCAGGCTCAGCGGCCATGACTCACGGGCTCAGCCGCTCCGCGGCGTGTGGGATCCTCCCGGACCGGGGCACAAACCCGCGTCCCCTTCATCGACAGGCGGACTCTCAACCACTGTGCCACCAGGGAAGCCCCAAGACTCTTACCTTTAAAACCACTGTCAATTTAGCATAAATATTTTCTTCAGGAAGGCTAACACTTAATGACACCAGGGAAGGGGTGGGAGAAAACAAACCTCACTATGGAATCACTCGACATTCATCCAGCACTTATTGAGTGCTTAAGGTATGCTGAACACAATGCAAATCCATAAAAATGCAAATGGCTATCATCTCAGCCTTTAAGAAGCTTACAGTTATGAACCTGAACCTACACTTCTTCTACATAAAAGTTTTTATTCAGTCACCGTTCATTCAACAGATATATCTTGGGTCCTACTCTGTGTAGGTTGCTGATCTACCTACTGGAAATACAGACTTGAACCAAACAAAGATGCCTGACCTTCTGGAGCTTACATTCAAGGAAAGGAAGGTAGGCAATTACTTATCCCCACTCCCCACCCTTCCAACCTAGAGGTGATTTCCTTTACCTGTGAAGTCCCCTGATACTTTAGTATCTTCTGGCCAATTGCTACTCTCTACCAGAGTTGACAAAGAGCAGGAACTAGGTCTTAACTTTGATATCCACCATGATGCTAGGACAGGGTTAATAAATGCTTATCAGCTCAATAAATGAATAATGAGTGCGTCTTTTCACAAAAGTACAACCTGTGTAGCTAAAGCAGGTGAAGACCCACAGGAAGCTGAAAATGCCTTTTTCATGTCCGAAAGCAACAAAGTAGCTGCAAGCTCAATGGGGTTTGCACCCACGCTCTCCCCCTGCCTTCTCCTGACCTGGTTTGGGGACTGGGATGAGAGGGTGTGGACATGAACTACATCTACCATTGCAACTGCATCACAAATAAATTTTGCAATGGGCTTTACAGTATGATTTTTTTTTTTATTCTCAAAGGAGAATTTTAATTCTCTAGGGGCCATAATAGTATGAGAAAAGATATAGACCCCTTCAAGGTATGTTTGGGAAATAATGGATAACGTCATACGTCTTGTGCCGAGAGAGTATGTGTGTTTAGGGGTGAGTTAGGAGATGGCTATTAATAATAAACGTAGAACATCCTGTTAGGGCCTCACTGTTAGGGACCTTACATGCCATACCAAGGAGTTTAAACTTTATTCAAAGGACAGTGGAGAGGTTGTGGATTGAAGGTTGGAATGGAAGAGGTTGTGGGGAAAGAGAAGAGTGAGAAAACAATGGAGCAGCCATCACAACAGGCCGGGTAAGGGGTAATGACGTGTGAACCAGAGTGGTGGCAGTGGCCATGGGAGAATGGAGGACTGAAGAGGAGGACTGTCAGATCTTCGAATGTGTTGAGGGTAAGGAAAAAGAGGATGCAAGGATGATATCAAGGCTTGATATCAAGCCTAGGAGACTAAGCTATAAATTACTATGAAAAATAGGGAACACAAATGAAAAGGTTTCATGAGAATGGTTATGAATTCAAAGTTGGACATACTGAGTTTGACTTGCTGGAGGGAAATACACACACAGATATCAGGCAGGCAGTTGGAAAATAGGGCTTAGGAGCTTTGAAGAGGGCTCGGTGTGGAAGAAGTAGGTCCACGGGTTGCTCCAAGTCTGTCTGTTAAAGCCACAGAATACATGTACTTGCTTGGGGAGTGCACAATAAAAAGAGAAGAGGCCCTGGTCAGAGCTTTTGGGAACTGTACTGTAGGGGAAGGAAGGAATGGAGAGAGGGAAGGAAGAGGGAGAGCAGTCAGTGAAAAAAAGAGCAGTGGTTCTCAAACTCTAGAGGGTCAAAGAATCACCCAGAGACATTCATGCAGATTCCTAGACCCCTCCCCAGAAAACCAGATTCAGTAGGAACATACAATCTAAAGAGAACAGTCCCTTCATTATCTCTTGATGCATGAGAGATAACCCCAAAATTTCACATCTTAACACAGCAACATTTTTGATCTCATGGTTTCTGGAAATCAAAAATCTGTGAGCAGCTCAGCTGGGTGGCTCGAGGCCTTTCGCACGGCTGCCATCAAGCTGTAAGCCAGATATCTGAAGACTTATCTGGGCCTGAAGCTCTGATTCCAAGATGAGTGTCCTCATCAAGTGGCAGCCAGCTTCCCCTAGAGCAGGTGATCCAAGAGAGCAAGGCAGAGACCACAATATCTTTTATGACCCAGGCTCAGAAGTCACATTTGTCGTTTCTGCAAAATCCTGTTGGTTACATAGGTGAGTCCTATTTACTGTGAGAGGAGAGTTCACAGAAGTGACAGGAGACAAAATCAGGGTGGAGGGGCAGCTTGGAGGCTGACTACCATATGTCCCTACCCTCCTGGAGTTATTTCGATGCAAGTAGCCCTCAAAGAAATACTGGATGGGAAAGAGTAAAGGTCAACAGAGGAAAGAAACTCAAACAGAAGGTGGACCTCAGTGCCAAATAGGACTGAGAAATAAAGATAAGGTTGAGAAGAGGCCAGTGGATCTGGTATATATCAGTATATCTGGTATATACTGGTATATACCAGTATATCTGGTATATCTGGTATATATCAGTATATATCAGTCTTGACCTTCTCAACTCGGAAGCAGCACTTGTAGAGAAACACAATCTTTTTATACAACTCATGGTGAGAAATATGTTTTACTTCATTGCCTGGTACACAATGCACTCGTATATAGAAACAAATGTTTCATGAGTTAATACCTATTTCTACTGCATGAGAAGCACTCATATTTCTTATCCTAGTCTGGTCTATTTCTCTAAAAAAAATGCTAGTCAAGACCCACTAAACTGACTTTGTTGGTCATTAAAGCATCTGACCTGAAGCTTGAAAAAGCTCAATAGGACTGGGTAACAGTGAAGATGATGGTTATGACAACAAATACATTTTGAGTATATACACTTGGCACTAAATGTAATACCATGAATTATCTTATTCATAACCACTCTATACTATAGCACCATTATCATAATTTTAGATGAAAAAGTTTAGTACGTAAGTAGCTTTCTCAAGGCCATATGGTTAGGAGGTGATACAACTGTAATTTATTTTAACCTAAACAGTATGATTTTGGAACTTATACTTCAGAGCTGTGGGATCGAATATGGAGGCCGCTGGCCACGTGTGTGTACTTCAATGTTAAATTTAATTAAAACTAAATAAAATTAAAGTTTCATGTCTCAGTCACACTAGCCATATTTCAAGTACTCAACAGCCACATGTGGTAGTAGCCTCCATATGTGACAGCAGAGATACAGAGTGCTTCCCCCATTGCAGAAAGTTCTGTTGGACAGCGATGCTCGAGAGCTAAACCACCAAGGGCCAACGTATTTGGAAGATGGGAGTCACCTGAGCATGGCTGTAAGGTGAGAGGAAGGAGTTGGAAAAAGAGAGAAGAGTCGAGATGGGGGATGCAAGATGGAGCAGTGGCCTGGGGGAGGATGGACGGGCAGGATCAGAGTACGGGGAAAGTTGGCTTTGCCAAGGGATGGGGACAATTTCTGCTCTGGGTCAGAAAGGAAGAGGAAAATGGGTGAAGGTCCAGAGGAAGGGGAAGGGGACAAAGCTTGCTTTGCTAACACTTGATTTTGTCTAAAACGTAGGGGCTGAGAACAGGAACAAAGAGTGAGTGGGCCAAGTTTGGGCATTGAGTCAAGTAAGAAAGATTGGAAATCATCGCTGCAGGAGGTGCATATACACAAAGAGAATGATTGATGCTCACCCATGGGGGCTCAGCTGTGGTTAGATACTGAATTTTAGATGCAGCCAACCATTTATTTCATTCATTCAACAAATACTTGCCAAGTGCCTACAACATGCCAGGCACTGGAGAAACATTAGTGAATGATAGTGACAGAAACAGGCAAGTCCATTCTCTCATGGAACTTACTGGTGGAGGTCTTTGTTAATCACTGAGCTGCCAAGTGTAGCCCTGCAATGGACACATACCACCAAGGAGAGGGGCTGGCGCTCTAAAATGGCTATGAGAGGGCATGGCAGGGGATTTCACCTGGTCAGGAAGGTCAGGGAAGGCTTGCCTCAAACCAAGACTTGAAGAAGGAGCACCAATCCACACAGAAGGGAGAACGGCTCACAACTTTGCCCTGAACTGGGACCATGCAGAGACGCAGGCAGGCAGACAAAGGCACCTTTGTAAGGTTCCTGTGGATAGAAGTGTTTGCTGAGCACACAGACAAAGCCGCCCGTGGTGGTCGAGATTCTACTCCAGCCCTGTGTGTGGGTGGCTTTGAGTGAAAAGACACCGTATGCTATCCACAGTAGGATAAGCCTGCTGGATGTGGCGGCTGGAATTTTCGTGGGCTGAGGGTTCCTACCCTGCTGATAACATCAGTAAAGAAGTCAATGCACAGGGCTTCCCTGGTGGCACAGTGGTTAAGGATCCGCCTGCCAAGGCAGGGGACATGGGTTCGAGCCCTGGTCTGGGAAGATCCCACATGCCGCAGAGCAACTAAGCCTGTGCGCCACAACTACTGAGCCTGCGCTCTAGAGCTCACGAGCCACAACTGCTGAGCCTGTGTGCCACAACTGCTGAAGCCCATGCGCCTAGAGCCTGTGCTCCACAACGAGGGAAGATAACACAATGAGAAGCCCGCGCACCGCAACGAAGAGTAGTCCCCGCTCGCTACAACTAGAGAAAGCCCGCGTGCAGCAGTGAAGACCCAACGCAGCCAAAAATAAAAAAATAATTACTTGATTAATTAATTAAAAAAAAAGAAGTCAATGCACAGCATTATTACTGATACAATACATGCAGAGTCAGCACTCACAGCAAACCATCCATCCCCAGACTTGTACTGTAGAGCTATCTCCCCTCACTTAGACCTCTCGGAAAAACAAATTTCCTTTGGAGTTAAAAATGCCAGGCTCAATTTTAGCAAAACAGAAAAAGATAAAACTTTAAAAAACCCACACAATTTTTAAAGTTTCAACAAAGCACATTCTTTTTAAAAAATTTAATATAATATCTATATTATGTTGAGGATGAGGAAGAAGTTCCAAATTGGGTAAGTTATTAAGTGTTACTATTTTTCCAAATTTCCTTTGGGAAAGCCTCTTCCTATGTTTAAGTTTACAAATTATTTGTGATAAAATTTCAAAAATAAATAACGTTATGGCGCAGTTTTGTGTTCCTGTGTCACTGCTGAGTGATCCAGTAACTGCATCCCGTTATCACACTGTGGAAGTGAACTCCCTTTCAGCTCTCAAAGTACTTATTTTAAGTCCTTCCTTCATAAGAATTGGTTGATTACCACCTCCTGCTTTTAACTGCATTAAGGTTACAAATGTGAAAAACATCAGAATGCTAAGATGAAGCAAAACTAGAAATGTTAAAAATCCTGTCCTGCTCTCTGGTCCACACGTGATTCTCTCTGGCTATAATTATGTTGCACTTGCTCAGAAGGGCGTACAATGTAGGGGTTAGGGTGAGGGCCAGGGTTCTGATTCTGGCTCCACTGCTAGCTAGCTTCCTGATCTTCTGATTCTCTCTCTGTGCCCCAAGAAAGAACAGTCCCTACTTCACTTCACTGTGGTAGGGTTTACACATAAAGCACTTACAACAACACTCTAACGCTCCAACTTAATATGGGTCAGCCCTCGTTTCCACACATATCTACTCTCATACACATGGAATATTTGCATGGTGGATAAATGGTTGTTTCCATGGGAACTTAACTTTCATATTTCCAAGTCCTTATCCCACTATCTTCTTCTTCTTCTTTTTTTTTTAAAGCAGTTTATAAGCTACAAGTTTCATTCTTAGAACAGCATTAACATAAGTTTTTCATTTACTGCCGTGGGTGTTCCCATAAAAAATTTGTTTTCACTGTTATGTGGGTCTGGTATTTTTAATGAGTTCATATCTCATAGGCACATGTAGAGAGTTGTCTATTCTGTATTCTCAGTTACTGTTGCTTTGGGGCATCCATATTCTTGTATAGTAAGGAAAAAGTGGGGGTGGGCATGAAATAACTGAATTCCTGTGAAATTGTACTGCAAAGCTAAAATCTGAAACTTAACCTATCATCCAGCCATTGAGGGAAAAAACCTTTTGACCCAATTATTATCTTTTTAGAAAAGGTAATTTCAAAGCAATACATTTTTTAATTATCTAGTGTCAGGTGTACAGCATCATAATTCGAAATCTGTATACACTACAAAGTGATCACATCCGTCACCATAAAATTGACCACTTTTGCCCACCCCCTAACCCCCTTCCCCTCTGGTAACCACTGATCTGTTCTCTGTATCTCTGAGTTTGTTCGTTTGTTTTGTTTTGCTTTGTTTTGCATACCACAGATGAGTGAAATCATATGGTATTTGTCTTTTCCCTTCTGACTTATTTCACTTAGCATAATACTCTCCAGGTCCATCCATGTTATCACAAATGGCAAGATTTCATTCCTTTTTATGGCTGAGTAGTAGTCCATTGGGTATACATACCACATTTTCTTTAACCATTCATCCATGGATGGACACTTAGGTTGCTTTCATATCTTGACTATTGTTAATAATGCTGCAATGAACATAGGAGTGCATACATGTTTTTGAATTATTGTTTTCATTTTCTTTGAATAAATCCCCAAAGTGGAATTGCTGGATTGTATGGTAGTTTTCTTAATTTTTTGAAGAATCTCTATCATGTTTTCCAACGTGGCTGCACCAATTTACATTCCCATCAACACATCCTCTCCAACACTTGCTATTTCTTGTCTTTTTGATACTGACCATTCTAACTGTGTGAGGCAACATCTCATTGTGGTTTGGATTTGCATCTCCATAATAATTTGTACTGATGAACATCTTTTCATGTGCTTATTGGCCATCTGTATGTCTTCTTTGGAAATGTGTCTATTCAGTGTCTCTGCCCATTTTTTAATTGGGTTGTTTTGCTGTTGTTGAGTTTTATGAGTTCTTTATACATTTTGGATATTAGCCCCTTATCAGATACATGACTTGCAAATATTTTCTCCCATTTAGTAGGTTGTCTTTTTGTTTTGATGATTGTTTCCTTTACTGTGCAGAAGTTTTTTAGTTCGATGTAGTCCCATTTGTTTATTTTTACTGTTGTTTCTCTTGCCTTTGGAGTCAGGTCCACAAAAACATTGTTAAGACTGATGACAATGAGGTTACTGCCTATGTTTCCCACTAGGAATTTTACTGTTTCAGGCCTTACATTTAAGTCTTTAATTCAATTTGAGTTGATTTTTGTGTTTGGTGTGAAATAATAGCCTAGTTTCATTCTTTTACATGTGGCAATCCAGTTTTCTTAACACCACTTATCAAAGAGACTGTCCTTTTTCTCCACTGTATGTTCTTTGTGACTCTGTCATAAATTAATTGTTCTTATATGTGTGGGTTTATTTCTGGGCTATCAATTCTGTTCCACTCATCAATGTGTCTGTTTTTGTGCCAGTATCATACTGTTTTGATTTCTATAGCTTTGTAGTATAGCTCAAAATCAGGGAGCATAATACCCCCAGCTTTGTTCTTCTTTCTCAAGATTGTTTTGGCCATTCAGGATCTTTTCTGTTTCTGCACAAACTTTAGAATTATTTGTTCTAGTTTTGTGAAATATGCCATTGGAATTTTGAGAGGGATTGCATTGAATCTATAGATTGCTCTGGGTAGTATGGACATTTTAACAATATTAATTCTTCCACTCCATGAGCACAGTGTATCTTTCCATTCATTTGTGTCTTCTTAAATTTGTTTCATCAGTGTCTCATAGTTTTCAGTGTACAGGTATTTCACCTCCTTGGTTAAATTTTTCCCTAGGTATTTTATCCTTATTGCTACAATTTTAAATGGGGTTTTCTTAAATTATCTTTCTGATAGAAATGCCACAGATTTCTATATATTGATTTTGTATCCTGAAACTTAGCTGAATTCATTTATTAGTTCAAAGAGTTTTTTGGTAGAATCTTTAGGGTTTTCTCTATATAGCATCATATCATCTGCAAATAGTGATAGTTTTGTTTCTTCCTTTCTGATTTGGATGACTTTTATTTATTTTTCTTGACTAATTGCTGTGGCTAGGACTTCCAACACTATGTTGAATAAAATTGGTAGAGTGGACATCCTTGTCTTGTTCCTGATCTTAGAGGAAAAGCTTTCAGCTTTTTCATCATTGAATATGATGTTATCTCTGGGTTTGTCATATATGGCTTTTTTTTGTTGAGGTACGTTCCCTCCATACACATTTTGTTGAGAGTTTTTATCATAAATAGATGTTTTTATTTTATCAAACACTTTTTCTGCATCTATTGAGATGATCATATAATTTTTATCTTTCATCTTATTAATGTGGTGTATCATGTTGATTGATTTGCAGATGTTAATCATCCTTGTATCTCTGGAAGAAATCCCATTTGATCTTGGGGTGTATGATCCTTTTAACATATTATTGAATTTGGTTTCTTAATATTTTGTTGAGGATTTTTCCATCTATACTTAACAAGGATATTGGCCTGTAATTTTTTTTTGTGTGTGTGTGATGTCCTTACTAGTTTTCGTATCAAGGTAATGCTGGCCTTATACAGTGAGTGTGGAAGCATTCCCTCCTCTTTGATCTTTTTTTTTTGGAAGAGTTTGAGAAGGATAGGTATTAAATCTTCTTTGAATGTTTGGAAAAATTCACCAGTGAAGCTGTCTGGTCCTGGAATTTTGTTTGCTGGGAGGTTTTTGACTACTGTAATCAGTCTTCAGGTTTTATATTTCTTCATGATTCAATCTTGGTAGATTGCATGTTTCTAGGAATTGGTCCCTTTTTTTCTATGCTGTCCATTATTTTGGTGTATAATTGTTCATAGTATTCTCTTATGATCCTTTGTATTTCTGCAGTAGCAACTGTAATTTCTCCTCTTTCATTTCTGGTTTTATTTATTTGAGCCCTTTCTCTTTTTTCTTGGTTAGTCTAACAAAAGGCTTTTCAATGTTTTTTATCTTCTATTTTCTATTTTTTTTAATCTTCTCAAAGAACCAGATCTTAAGTTCACTGATCTCTTTTCTTGTCTCTTTAGTATTTATTTCATTTATTTCTGCTCTGATCTGCTCCTTCCTTCTACTAACTTTGGCCTTCACTTGTTCTTCCTTTTCCAGTTCCTTTAGGTGTAAAGTTAGATTGTTTATTTGAGAGGTTTGTTTGTTTGTTTGTTTCTTGAGGTAGGCCTGTAATGCTATGTACTTCTCTCTTCAAACTGCTTTTGCTGCATTCCATAGATTTTGTACATTGTGTCTCTGTTTTCATTCGTCTCCAGGTATTTTTCAATTTCTCCTTTGATTTTTTCAATGACTCACTGGTTGTTTAATCTCTACATTTTTGTGTTTTTTCCAGTTTTCTTCTTGTAATTGAATTCTAGTTTCATAGTGGTCATTGTGGTCAGAAAAAATGCTTGATATGATTTCATTCTTCTTGATTTTATTGAGACTTATATTGTGGCCTAATATATGATCCATCCTGTAGAATGTTCCATGGAGAAGAATGTGCATTCTGCTGCTTTTGGATGGAGTGTTCTGTAGGCATCTATTAAGGCCATCTGATCTAATGTGTCATTTAAGGCTGATGTTTCCTTATTGATTTTCCGTCTGGATGATCTACCCATTGCTGTAAGTGGAGTGTTAAAATCTCCTACTATTATTGTATTGCTTTCAATTGCTCTCTTTAGGTATGTTAATATTGGCTTTATATACTTTGGTGCTCATATGTTGGGTGCATATATTTATAAATGTTATACCTTCTTGCTGGATTGACTCCTTTATTATTATTCCGTGCCCTTCTTTGTCTTTTATTACAGATTTTGTTTTAAAGTCTCTTTTGTCTGATGAGTATAGCTACACAAGCTTCCTTTTTGTTTCCATTTGCATGGACTATCTTTTTCCACCCCTTCACATTCAGTCCTTACTTCTAAAGTGAGCCTCTTGTAGGTAGCATATAGATGGGTCCCGTTTTTTCATCCATTCAGCCACTCTATGTCTTTTGATTGGTGAGTTTAGTCCATTTACACTTAAAGCAATTACTAATAGGCATGTACTTATTGCCTTTTGGTTAATCGTTCTCTGGCTTTTTTGTTGTTCTTCTTCTTCTCTGTTCCTTTCTTCTCTTTCTCTCTTTCCTTGTGGTCTTTTGGCTTTCTTCAGTGTTATGTTTAGATTCCTTTCTCATTTTCTTTTGTGTGTTTAAGTTTTTTCCTTGTGGTTACTGTGAGGTTCATATATAACATCCTATGTATACAGCGATGTAAGTTGATAGCAACTTAATTTTGAACACATTCCAAAGCTTTACATTTTTACTTCCCCCTCCATGTTTTTTTAATGGTATCTTTTACATCTTTTTATTTTATGCTTCCCTTAACTATTATAATTTTAGTTAATTTTACTACTTTTGTCTTTCAACCTTCATACCTGTTTTATAAGTGGTTGATCTACTACCTTTCCTGTATATTTACCTTTCTAGTGAGACTTTTACTTTTGTATGTTTTCATATTATTAATCAGTGCCTTTTCTTTCCAGCTTAGAGAATTGCCTTTAACATTTCTTGTAGGGCCAGTTTAGTGGTGATGAACACCTTTAGCATTTGCTTATCTGGAAAACTCTTAATCTCTTCTTCAATTCTGAATGATAACCTTGTCAGGTTGAGAATTCTTGGCTGGAAATTTTTTCTTTTCAGCACCTTGATTACATCATGCCACTCCCTTCTGGCCTGTAAAATTTCTGTTGAAAATTCTACTAACAGCTTTATGGGGTTTCCCTTATACATTGTAAGTTGTTTTTCTCTTGCTGCCTTTAAGATTCTCTCTTTAGCTTTAATTTTTACCATTTTAACTATAATGTGTCTTGGTGTGGCTCTCTTTGGGCTCATCTTACTTGGAACTCCCTGGGCTTCCTGGACCTGGCTATCTGCTCCCTTCCCCAGATTAGGGAAGTTTTCAACCATTATTTCTTCAAATTATTTTTCTGGCCCTT
Source organism: Leucopleurus acutus (assembly GCF_964270905.1). Lineage (NCBI taxonomy): Eukaryota > Metazoa > Chordata > Mammalia > Artiodactyla > Delphinidae > Leucopleurus > Leucopleurus acutus. The sequence continues at coordinate 21,661,685 of NC_139143.1, forward strand.
ACTCTGTGTCTGCTCTTTCTGAGATCACTCTAACGCAAGTGTTATTCCACCTGATGCTGGACCAGATGTTACTTAAGTATCTTCACTTTCTAAAATTCTTTTTCATTTTGCTGCTCTGTCTGGGTGATTTTCATTGCTTTGTCTTCCAGCTCATTGATTCATCCTTCTACTTCATCTGGTCTACTGTTGAACCCCTCAAGTATAGTTTTCAGTTCATTTATAACTTCTGTTTGGTACTTTCTTATATTTTCTATTGCTTTGTTGAAGTTTTTGCTGTGTTCATTCATTATTGTTCCAAGTTTGGTGGGCATTTTTATGATCATTACTTTGAACTATTTATCAGGTAGGTTGCTTATCTTCATTTCATTAATGTCTTTTGCTGGGGATTTGTCTTGTTCTTTGGTTTGGAACGTATTCCTCTGTCTCCTCATTTTGTCTGACTACCTATGTTTGTCTATATGTATCAGGCAAAACACCTACTTCTCACGGTCTTGAAGGAGTGTTCTTGTGTAGGAGATGACCCTTGGGGCCCAGAAGCACAGTCTTCCCTGAACACCAGAGCCAGGTGCTCAAGGGGAGGCCCTTGTGTGGGCTGCATGCACACACCAGCTGTGTTGGGGTCTCAGCTGCTGTGTGGAAAAGGCAGGGGCCTGGGGTGCTCACCTGACTTGGTTGCAGCATGGCCACTGCATGGAGAAGGCAGGACACAGTGCATTCGCCCAGCCTGGTTGTGGTGCAGCTGCTGCACAGGGTGGGCAAGACCCTCAACCAGCTGGGTTGTATTGTGGAGCGGGTAGAGCATGCCCTCTGGTGCTATCAGGCTAGAAGGAGGGTGCCAAAAATGGCATTCACCAGCTCTTCACCAGCAAGTTAGGATGAGATTGTAAAACACGTGCCCACCAGCACTTCCATCCCCAAGAAAGTCCCAGCAGGTTCCTACCTCTCTGGCAGCCACTGTAAAATCAGTAAGTGGGTCTCCCTCACTTATGGTCTAGGTGCTCTTTGCCATTTTTGCCCTTTCTGCCACTTTTGCCCTGGATCTCACTGCAAATGGGTCTGCATGTAAGCCCTTTAAGAGTGGGTTCTCTGTTCCCTATAGTTTTATGGTTCTCACGGACTTAATCCCCACTGATTTGTGGGGCTCCTCTTTTCAGTGCTGGACCCAAAGGTCAGGGTGCCTCACATGGGGCTCAATCCCTTCACTCCTTGAGGGAAAGTTCTATATCTTTGGGATCCCTCCCAGCCGTGGGTCACTGCTTCTGGGGTGGGGACCTGGGTGAGACCGTGTCTCTGTTTCTCTGTCTCAATGCATCTTTTTTATCTTTTGTTGTCAAGACACTGTTTATCTAGTTCTCAGGTCCTTTTCAGAAGAAAATTATCCATATGTAGCTGTACGTTTGTTGTGTCCATGGGAGGAGTTGAGTTCAGGGTCTTCCTATGCCGCCATCTTAAACCCTTCTACTCAAAGCAATAAATTTACATAAAATAAAAATTATTTAGACGTTAAAAGCTTTCACTTGCAACATGAATTTTGAGGAACCTCAATTATCTACAGTAGTGTTGTCCAATAGAAATATACTGTGATATATACTTACATATATATAATTTTAAATTGACTAATAGCCACATTAAAACAAATAACATGTGAAATTAACTTTGATAATGTTTTATTTAGTCCACTGTGTTTAAAATGCCATCTCAACAAGTGACCAATATTATAAAAAGTGTTGAGATATTTAACTATTTTTATAGTAAATTTTTAAAATCAGTGTGTATTTTATACTCATAGCACATGACAACTGGAACTACCCATGTTCAAATGCTCATACCCATGTGTGGCTGCCAGCTGCTATATTGGATAGAGAAACTCTAGTTTATTTCTCCCCTTTGGACCATCCAAGAACTAGTTGCTTTGTGCCAAGAGATCAAATCTGAAGACACTAACAGTCATTCTGAATAAGGGCCCAAGACACACGTCTATTCCATAAGTCAATTCAGATTGTGAGGTTAGAGCACATTTTGCCATATTTCCTAAGTCTCCAACAAATGCAGAAAAGAGGCCCATGTCCTCATTTGGCAGAATGTCTAAATTCTGAGGCCTCCAGTGAAATACATTGAGGATTTTTCTGCCAAATAAAAAGGAGGCTGATTGTTCCTAGTATCAAGGGAATGCTTCGCAGCTGAACATTTACAAAACATCTCTTTCATCTGCCTGATGGAAGAGCTGATCAAGGCTTCCCAGGTAGTCATTCTCCCAGGGATCTTGACCAGATGCTAACAATGCAGGTGAGAGCACTTGTCCTGCTTGGGCAGCTGTGCTCTAAGCAGGAGCCTCATCACCAGGTCCCTCAAAAGATAAGGTTTCTCTTCCCAGTTTCATCAGCCTCTTCCAGACATTCTGTTTGCTGCCCTGTGCCGTAGTCACTTTTATTACAGCTTCTTTCACCTGATTTCCAAAATCACTGTTTTCAAGGTCACCTGGATTGAGACCTCTTGTCACTGCCACTCACCATCTTCCCAGGCCCCTGGGGTAGAAACCCTCTTTCTCCAGATCGAGTCCACCTTCAGGTCATGGTTCCTTGACCTCTGCCGTGTACCTTGAATCCATCCCTCCCTCTCCCCTTGCCAATGTCTGGGTTTACACTCACTTCCTTCTTGCTTGCCCCATTACCGAACCAATTTCTTAATTAGCCCCCTTTCTCCAAGTCCCCTCCCCACACTCATCTCAATTTATCTTCTACCTTGCTGCCAGGGTGAGCTTTCTAAAATAGAAACTAAATCGGGTCACTTTTTGGTTTCAAGACTTTTACTGACTCACTGTTGTCTACATAGTGGATTGTAATGCTTTTTTATAAGCAGAGGAAGCCCCAACTTTTTCAAGAAGGTGTTACCAAGAACCCCAGGATAGAAAACAGATAAAATCGGAGCTGCTCTGAGCTGCTCTGGGTGAAGCAGGGACAGAGGCCTCAGAGGCTGCCCTGAAGTCCTCTAGCCCCACCTCCTCTGGGCCCCTGGCAGCTTCAAGGAATCCTGAAGCACTTCTGGACACAGCTGGAACCCTACTGCCCAGCGGGAAGCCTGTGCTCCTTGGCCTAGCATTCAGGGCCCAGTGGAATCTGGGTCCAGCCCACCTTTTTGGTGCCATCACCTGTCACGGCACTGCACACATACCCCAAGTCCCCACTACACAAACCACACATGACCCCACATGCCAAGCATTTCTGAGGCTTCACACTGTGGCCACACAGTGTCCTCTGCCAGGTGTGTCCTCCTGCCCATCCCTGTATGGTGAGATCCTAGTTCCCTTCCCAGGTTTAGCACCATCATTCTATGTGAACTCTTCCCTTATGAACAACCTGGATGAACTTCCGTTATAAACTAACCCCTCCCTCCTCTAGGAATACTGTTGAATTTACCATCTAACCACTTACCACATCCGTTACCTGAACATGTTTCTCTTAGCAATATTATGGGCAAGGACCTTTGATTATCTTTCTAATCCTGCCCCAGATTTCAATAAATGTTTGTGGCATCATGAAGTTAAGACTGTGTCCCCTCTATCGTCAACAGAGGTGAGTGAGCTATTCTCAATTCCATGAGGAATTCTGAGAACCTTCAGGGCAAGAAAGAGGCCAAAGAGCCCTGAATTGGGAAACTGGCTTGCTCCAAACTATGTATTTCTTTCTTTCTTTCTCTCTCTTTCTTTCTTTCTTCCCTTCTTCCTTTCTTCCTTCCTTCCTTTCTTTCTTCCTCTCTTTCTTTCTTTCTTTATAATTGAAGTATAGTTGGTTTACAATGTTGTGTTAATTTCTGCTGTACAGCAAAGTGATTCAGTTACATATATATATATACATTCTTTTTTTAAAAAATATTCTTTTCCATTATGGTTTATCATAGGATACTGAATATAGTTCTCTGTACTATACAGTAGAACCTCATTGTTTTTCCATTCCATATGTAATAGCTTACATCTGCCAAACTATGTCTTTAAATTCGGCCTACACTATGGCTATGGTTTTAATGCTCTTGGAATAATGATAATGATCACTCTAGTGACTAATTTTTATAAGGCAGCAACCACATGCCAAGCACTGCTGTAAGCATTTTTCAGGGATTAACTCATTTTTGTTTTGCAGAATGAAGGCCACAGGAGTTACTAAATTGAACTCCTCTTTCTAGCTGCATTGGGGACTGAATGAGATATTACAGATCATCTCCTGCAGCAATGAAGAAACCACCAGAGTCACCAGACAGAGAATAAGATGACCACTTCAGGTGATTCAGCAGGTGGCAGAGCTGCCTGGTGGCAGGTCTCCTGGCTCTTGGGTGGCTGTACTTTTGTCCACACAGCACTGCTTCTCTGTAACAGGAAATGGCCTGGTACCAGCGAGAGCCACATGGAGATGTACAACATGTTTTACAAAGCTTCCACAAAGGCATATGACATTCAGATAGCAGCACAACTCAGTTCATGCCCAAATATTTCCTCACGTAAATGATTCCATTTCAAATTTGATTTATTTTATGTAAAAGTTGCCTCCTGGTAAAAATTATAATCACTAAATAATTTCTCTAACAATGGTATGAGTTGCACCAATAGAAACCTATTGTAGAAACAACCTCCTGTCCTCAGCTATAGACGTGCTAATGACTGCATGTGAGATCCCATCCAGGCAGAGTGGGCTCCTGGGGAGGCCTCAGTCACTCTGGTTAAGGCTGCTACCACATGGCTTCAAGAACATGGCTGTCATGACCCTCGGATATATACTGATCATAATTTTTTGTAAAGCATGTCATCTTAGTCAGCTGAGGCTGCTCTAACAAAACACCATAGACTGGGTGGCTTAAATAACAGACATTTATTTGTCACAGTTCTGTAGGCTGGGAGGTGCTAGGTGAAAATGCAAGCACATTCATTTCTTGGTGACGGCCTGCTTCCGGGCTTACAGACAGCCACCTTCTGTTTGTGATCTCACATGGCAGAGAGCAGAAGGTCTGGTCCCTTCCTCTAATCCTATCATGGAGGCCCCACCTTCATGACCTCATCTAAACCTAATCACCTCCCAAAGGCCCCACCTCCAAATACCATCACACTGGGGTTTAGGGCTTCAGCATATGAATTGGGAAGAACACAAACTTTCGGTCCATAACACATGTCTCAATTCAAAGTGCATTTCCTGAAAGGCAGCATGATATGGAAAGACAAGGGAACCTGAAGTCAAAACTTCCACCATTGACCAACTGATCTTTGGGGGAATCAGTTAATATGGCCAAGTCTCAGATTTGTCTTAAGGAAATGTTATCAGTTCTACTGGTCCTGCCTAGCTGGGTCACTGTGAAACTTCAAGGAGATGTGGGTGAAGAGGACTGGGGTCAGTAAATACTTAATTTTCTTCTTTAAGGATTGACCATATTTGGAGAATGTTATCCAGAACTGTTTCCTCATTACATCTCAGAGAAAGGAAGTGACTTAGCCATGATCCACAGTCCAGGATGAACACAACAGAACACAACAGAGGCATCGCCCCTCCCTAGCACTCTATCCTTTACCTAAACTGTTTTAGGATAACATTAATTCCATTCTTCTTTTCTAGGAATGTGTAGAAACTTTTGTAAACCCGTATATTAAACCTTAGAATTTGTAATTGAAGGCTAGAAGGACATCAAAATGATGTTTATTGAATGCATTAAGGCACTGAGCTCTTGATACATAGTTTCATCTGACCCTCAGGGCAGCCCAACAATGGTACTGTCACGGCCCCTCTTCCAGTCCACTGTTCCAGAATTTGAGGGTCAGGAGAGTTAAGTAACTAGCCCAAGACCACACAAGTGGAAAGTGGCAGAGGAGATTCAAACTCAAGTTTGCATGACCAAATCCAGTGCTTTTCCCATTAGCCCTGGGTGCCTCAACAAGAAAAATTAATCTCACAAAACTGGAGAAAGAGGAAAACAACAATGTGATTTCGGCAAGCTGTCCACTGATGTTATTTCAGAAATGTGCACTTAACATTCATATTTTGTCAAAAGCAGTAATTGCCATATTAGGAGAAAACAAATTAGTTGTTTTCTCTCTCTCTCTCTCTCTCTCTCTCTCTCTCTCTTCTCTCTCCTCTCTCCTCTCTCCTCACTCCCTCTCTCTCTCTCCCCTCTCCCTCTCTCTCTCTCCCCTAAAAGTTTAAAAAGTACACTTTGGGCTTGCTAACTTAAAAGGGCAGAAGGATGGTGCAGTGAATTAATGTGTTTCCACGGCCGCTTCATTTCCATACACTGCAGAGGCGCAGAGACGCAGGGACCCCTGACTAAAGGACTTCCCCGCTACATTCCATTCTGGGGGTAACGCCTTCACCTGGCTACTTTTAAAATTCTGCTACTCTAAGGTGTACAAATGCGAGTTCAAATTCCTGCCTGAAACACCGGTGGGGGTTCACTACGCACCCTCAGCTTTAAGGGTCACCCTGTCTTTCTACAGCCTCTCCCCCCTCCCCCTCTCCTTCCCCTCCCCCTCCCCTCCCCTCCTCCCCCTCCCCTCCCCTCCTCCCCCTCCCCTCCCCTCCTCCCCCGTCCTCTCACCGCTCGGGCGGTAGGAAGTCCCCAGTGGGCGAGGGCCGAGGGCTGCGGCAACGGCGGGGGTGGGGGGGGGGGCGGAGGTGCATTGTGAAGTGGCCACAGCGTCACAGGCGGCCCGGACCCCCGGGATCCGAGGGCGGGGCGGGTCTCCGCAGCGACCCCGTGAGGTCCCGGGACCCTGGCTCAGACGCTGGGAGCGCGGGGAGGGAGCATGGAGGGCTTCGGCCGCTTCTCCCCGCGGCCTCACTCGGACCTCTGGGAGGCCCCGCCGCCCCGCAAGGAGCGCGCATCCTCGGCGCGGCTGGGCGGGTCAGGGCCGCAGAGCGAGCAGGGCCTGTGCTCCCGGGCCGGGACTCCCCGAGAGGGGAGCGAGGCCGCGGCGCCCTGGCCGCACCTGCTCTACTCGCCCATCCCGCGGCCCCGCCGGCGCCGGTACCCGGACTTTCCGCCTGAAAGCCGCAGCCTGACCGACGTGGCCCGGAGGCCCCCGGACCACGCCAGGAAGCACCGGCCCCGCAGACGGCGCCTGGAAGACGCCTGGGGGGAGGCAGGTACCAAGCCCCTGGAGCAGGGAGGCAGCCCGCCTAGCCCGGCCTGGCAGCAGCAGCAGCCCCAGCTGCCACCGCAACAACCTCAGCCCTGCCAGCACCACCCTCCGGCCTGGGGAGATTCGCCCCCACCTTACCCGCAGGGAGCTTACACTCCCCCGAGTGGAACTTCCAGGGTAGAAAAGGTGCAGAGCAGAGACCAGTGGGCAGTGCCGGCCTTCAGAGGTCTCGGTCGCTGGTCCCTTTCCTCGGTTCTCACGAAGAAGTGTTCTGTGCCCTCCAGAGAGTTCGGGACGCAGTCAGGTTGCGTGTACATCCAGGAAAGATACCGTAATGATCCAGGGGAGTCATTAGCCAGCCAGTACTCCCAGCCCTCGCTCCCCAGCAAGGCGATGCACAACCAGCATACCCAGATCCTCAAGTACAAGCTGGAAAAGGCAGTAATGTCCTCCAGGGACCGGAAGATTGTGGCCCTGGTGCTGACCTGGCTCAAAAAGGCCCAGAGGATGCGGGAGCTGCAGCAGCAGGCGGCTCTAGCCTGGGAGGAGCTGAAGCGCTCAGACCAGAAGGTCCAGTTGACCCTAGAGACAGAGCGCCAGCTGCTGCTGCAGCAGAGCCAGGAGCAGTGGCAGCAGGAGAAGGAGTGGCACAAGGCTCGCCTGAGGCGGAAGCAGCGTGTCCGACAGCGGGACAGGCAAGCGACCTACACGATCCGGCAGGGGAGCAGGTGGAAGGCGCAGCTAGAGGACCAAGACAACCAGCGCCAGGAGAAGCTGGAAGGGGTCCCCTCTGAGGCCGAGACCAAGCACGGGAAGCAGTACCAGGTGCAGCGCCTGCAGGAGCACGAGAGGAAGATGCAGGACCTGCGGGAGCAGAACAGCCTGCAGCTGCAGAAGAGGCTGAAGCACGCCTGTCTAAAGAAGCATGTGCACACCACGGAGGGCCAGAAAAAGATCCAGGAGACCAATCTTAGCTCCCTAGTCAATTACCAGGCCCGGAAGGTCCTCATGGACTGCCAGGCCAAGGCTGAGGAGCTCCTCAGGAAGCTGTCCCTGGAACAGAGTTCCCAGTGGTCCCAAGATTTTCCCCAGGGCCTGATTAAGGAGCATCACCGGGAGCCGAAGGAGAAGGTCAGGGAGGAGGAGCAGTGCCAGCAGGTCAAGTGGTGCGCGGAAGAGCCCGAGGAGCAGAGGAAGGAGCACAAGCGACTGTCCATGGAGCTCGCGGACCAGAAGATCCTGCAGACCAGGAGTAACGTCCACAAGAATATCGGTGACAAGGTGCAGCACATTCGGGAGCTCAACATCCTTCGGGAGAAGAATCATCACATCCTGAAGCTGAACGCCGAGAAGGAGGAAAAGTGCCACATCGAGGGCATTAAGGAAGCCATTAGGAAAAAGGAGCAGAAGACGGAGCAGATCTCGCGAGAGAAAGATGCAACCTTCGGTGAATTCCAAAAGATCTCCAGGGCCCCCGGGACAGACAACGTGAGAAAGTTTGCCAACAACTTCTTTGATCCGATAGGGCGGGAGGCCCAGGTTCGAGCTGGGCAGCAGGGAAGAGGCCACTGAGAACCTGACAACAAATAGCTTACAGCCCAGGCGGCTAGAAAGAGATGTGGCAATGTGATTCATTTTATAATCTGATTATAATTGAGCATTCATTTTTTAAAAGTACATAAAATAGCTGCAATTTCCTCTGATGAACTAGGTTATTGATTCATTTGGATGGTTGAGAGGGTTGGGGTAGAAATTTGGAAATTTTAAGAAAATTACTTGCCTTTGTACATTTGGATTTAAATAGAAAATATTCATTTAGTTCTCAAGTAATCTTAGAAGCATATGTCAGGCACATCTTTGAGAAACCAAAGAAAAATCTACAGTGGGGAATACAGTTCTGTGTCATGAGGTAAGTCTTTCCGTCCCAGAACTTATGAAAGTGTGAAGTGTAATGTACCCGTCATAAGAAATTTCCAAGAAAAAAAAAAGTGTGTGGGGCTAGGGGTGGGGGGAATTTCTGTAAACAAGTATATTTGGGAACACAGCATAGTACAGCCCCTCTTGGGATTTCATAATGCATGTGAAATTTTTAAAGGCTCTGAAAAGTCTGGCAGTAAAGACACATTTGATTAACCTAGTGTTTTTCACAAACCACAGAACTCTTTTTTCTTGGATCTTTCCATGGGATTGATGTTCTGTGAAATATTTTTGGAAACAGCTCTCTGCAGATCCTCCCAGGCTGTACTTCTTTGGCCTTCCCTTCCTGTGTTAATAGGAAATATTTATAATTCCTTTAGCACTACTGATTGACTGCACCACCACAGACATGCTGTCCAAAAGCTCACTGGAATCTTTTGGTCCAATTCTTTTTTCTTTCCCCCTTTTGGTCAGTCTCATCCAGTCTTTTGGAACAAAATTCTATTAGAGTCCTTCTCTTCCCCTCTGTTTCTCCTCTGTCTCTTCTGAAGGAGATATGTGATGTCATTCTGTCTACCCACATTGTGTCTAATTAACCTAAACAGTCTGAACGAATGGCTAAGCATGATTCAGGAACACGACATATAAAAAATAAGGAGCCAGAAGCTAAGTAGAATTTAACCCATCACATCTCAAAGTCTCTATTGAAAAATTCTAAAGGTGTTCTTTAAATGCCCCTAATGTAACATTTGTCTTTCAAAAAAAAAAAAAAAAAGAGAAGAGGAAGTAAGCCCCACTGGAAGATTTGTGTCTTCTTAGTGTTTTTGAAATGACATGAAAGGTGACCTGGCAAGGGGTTTTGTTCAAAGGTCAGTGTGAGATCCATATTCTCATCTTACATAATGGAAACTGGGGCCACTTCCCTGCCGTAGTTCCCCTCTGTCTACTGTCCCCAAAGAGACCTACTCAGGCCCTCACTCCTTTGCTCAAAAGTAGAAAGGCCCGTACATCTTGGCTCAATTTCTAATCTTATTATTTTCTTCTCTTCACCCAAGCTAATGCTGTTCTAGCCAAACGCTGTGTACATTCCCAGCATTCTAGGAGAGTGCTTAAAATATCTCAGACAGACGTCCCATGAATCTAACTCTTCCTCTCGACATAGGTATGTGACTTTGGGGAAGTTACCTTCCTGGGCCTCAGTTTCCTCATCTGTAAAATAGGATTATATTTCATACTTCAAAGGGATGTTGTGAGGGATGATTAAAATCATGTAAGGTGTCTGGCATAGTGTCCAGAACCTAATACACACAGTAATTAAATATTGCAGTTGTTATTATATTACTGGCTTTCCATTTTTGTCAATTCCATTCTCCCTATCTCACTGCTTTCTCACCAGCTGCCTCCTCCCATCATACCCAAGTCTGATTTTTCTGAGGTTAGCGCACATCCTGCCTCTGGTATGAAATGTGGGGCCTCCCTGGCTGCTCCATCTCAACATCAGCCTTCTTTGACAAGCTGCTCACTTTATGGCTTATTGAGCACTTAGAAATTGATGCTTCGTTCGCATATCCATTTTGCAATCCCCATCTTGGCTTCCAAACTGGACTGCATGCTACTTAAGGCCAGGGTCATTATACCCATGCTTAACATGGTGGTCAATATATAGTCAAAAGCCATTAAGCACGATATTTTGACCCTATATCCATATCCCATGCCTTTACCCTACTAATGTTCTTTGCTCTTTGCTCCAAGAAATAAATACAGACTTTCATTCTTTTATCCAATTCTTTATGAATATTACTGGTAGAAATAATCAATACAGAATAAGACTGATAGAGATGAAGTACATTTACTTTCCCCTATTTTTCCCTTAAAAAATATATTCTATATATACATATATATCCCCAGTATAAATATATATATATTTTTGACCCCCACCATTACCCATGCCCCCAAAGACCCAGTGAGGAGCCTAGACTTTTACCTTCACCAGGATGTAATAAGGAGCTCCCCACCCTGGCAGTGTCAGTTGAGACCACTTGGGGAGCCTAGACTTTCAACCACTACTGACACCACCACCACCACCACGATGCAGTAACAGGGCACCCCTCTCTCTCCCTACTGAGTGGTATCAGATAAAGCCTAGTGGAGAGGAGTTTTGTCACCCTCAATCAGTAACACCCCTCTGGTGTCAACAGATGTCATGTGGGGAGCAGTAATGAGGCACTCTCAGCCCTCCCAGCCAGGGAGGTATCAGTGGAGGCCTAGAGGGGAGCCAACATCCCCACCTCCACCCGGCAGTGGTGGAGAGAGCCCCCTCCCCCCCACTTAGGTGGCAATGGAGGCTGAGTGGGGAGCTGGACTTATACCCCTGCCTGGCAATAATAAGGCCTCAACCTTCTTCCCTTTCTAGAACAGTGTGAGAGGAAGCCAGATAAAACAGCAGATCCAGTCTTACAATACTCAGAATGTCCAGGTTTCAGTTCAAAATCACACTTCATATAAAGAACCAAGAATATCTCGAACTGAATGAAAAAGACAATAGGCGTCAATGTGAGGATGACAAATGTTAGAAATATCTAAAGTTCTTAAAGAAGCCATGATAAAAATGCTTCAACAAGCAATTACGAACACACTTGAAACAAGCAAAAAATAAAATTGTCTTGGCAAATAGAACGCCTCAAAAAAAATAATACAAGATATAAAGAAGAACCAAATGGAAATTTTAGAACTGGAAAATACATTAACAAAAATAAAAAGCTCAGTGGATGAGCTAAACAGTAGAATGGAGGGGGCAGAAGAAGCAGTGAACTGTAAGACGGAACAATAAAAATTACCAACTCTGAGAAATAGAAAACTACCAAAAAAAAAAAAAAAATTAGCAGAGCCTCATGGACCTGTGGGACTATAACAAAAGTTCTAACAGTCATGGCATGTCCCCAGAGGAGAGGAGTAAGAAGGCAGGGCTGAAAAAGTGCTCAAGGTAATAATGGCTTAAAACTTTTCAAATCTGGTAAAGAGCTAACCCTACCTGTTCAAGAAGTTGAGTGAACCCCCCAAAAGAGTAAACCCATAGAAATCCATAAGACATATCATAGTCAAACTTCTAAAACTGAAGAAAAGAAAATAATTCTTGATCAGAGAATGAGAAAATAAGCCACAGACTGGGAGAAAACATTTGCAAAAGAGTGGCTATATTAATATGAGACAAAGTGCACTTCAGAGCAAAAAATTACCATAGACAGGAACCTCATAAACTTACAAGAGAGTCAATCCACCGAGAAGACATAGTTCTAAACATCTATGTATAAACAACAGAATTACAAAATATATGAAGCAAAAACCAGTAGAACTAGAAAAAGGAATAAAATCACAGTTGCAGCTGGAGACTTGAACACCCTTCTCTCAACAACTGATAGGACTTCTAAAAAGAAAATCAACAAAGATACAGAAAAACTTAACACCATCAACTAACAGGATCTAATCAACAGTTGCAGAAAACCCTGGCCAGCAACAGCAGAACACACATTCTTTTCCAGCGCTCATGGAACAAATAGCAAGAGAGATCATATCCTGGTCCATAAAATAAACTCAAGAAATTTAAATTACTGAAGTCATACAAAGTGTGTTCTCTGACCACAAAAGCATCAAACTAGAAATCGGTAACAATGATACCAGGAAACTCTCCAACAGTTAGAAATTAATCAGAACTCTTCTAAACAATCCCTAAGTCAGCGTCTCAAAGGAAAATTTTAAAAATACATTGAATTTGGGCTTCCCTGGTGGCGCAGTGGTTGAGAGCCCGCCTGCCGATGAAGGGGACGCAGGTTCGTGCCCCGGTCCGGGAGGGTCCCACGTGCCGTGGAGCGGCTGGGCCCATGAGCCGTGGCCGCTGGGCCTGTGCATCCGGAGCCTGTGCTCCGCAACGGGAGAGGCCACAGCAGTGAGAGGCCCGCGTACCGCAAAAAATAAATAAATAAATACATTGAATTTAATTAAAATAAAATGTCAAATTTGTGGGACACAGCAAAAGCAGTGCTGAGAGGGAAATTTATAGAATTAAGTACATTTAAAAAGGCAAAAATCTCAAATCAATAATCTAAGCTCCCACCTTAGAATAACCTAGAAATAGAGCAAAACTAAACCCAAAGCAAGCAAAGAAAATCAAAGAACAGAAATCAATTCAAATAAAATTGAAAAATTCTTTGAAAAATTCAATAAAATAGACAAACCGCTAACAAGACTGCTAAAGAAAAAAGAGAAGACACAAATTACCAATATCATGAATGAAACAGCAATATCACTACAGACCCTGAAGACATCAAAAGGATAATAAGGGAATGCTATGAACAACTTTACACAAAGTTTGACAACTTAGATAAATGGACCAATTCCTCCAAAAACACAAACTACCACAACTCACCCAATATGAAATAGATCATTTGAATAGCCCATAATCACTCATGAAATTAAATTCATAATTTTAAAACTCTCCCCCCAAAATCTCCTGGCCAGATGGTAACACTCAAGAATTTCACAAATGCTTAGACAAGAAATAACACCAATTCTACACAACCTCTTCCAAAAAAATGGAAGAGAAGGGAACACTCCCCAATTTATTTCATGAAGTTAGTGTTACCACAATACCAAAACAAAGACAGTGTGAAAAAAACAAAACCTGCAGAATAATGTCACTCATGAATATAGATGTAAAAATCCTTAACAAAATGTTAGCAAATTGCATTTAACAGTATATAACAAGAATTATGCACTACAACAAAGTTGGATTTATTCCAAGACTGCAAGGCTGATTCAGTACTTGAAAATCAATCACCATATTAATAATCCAGCACATTAGCAAATTGAAGAAAAGCACATGAACATATAAATCAATACAGAAACAGCATCTGACAAAATTCAACACCCATTCGTGAGTAATACTTTCAGAAAAATAAAAATAAAGGGGAACTTCCTCAACTTGATAAAGAGCATCTACAAAAAAATCTACAGCAAGCATTACACCTAAGTGAAAGACTACATGCTTTCTCCCAAGATTGGGAACAAGGCAAGCATGTCCGTTCTCACTGCTCTTATTCAACATCATGCTGGAAAGCAAGAAAAGAAAATAAAAAGCATAAGATTGGAAAAGAAGAAATAAAACTATCCTTATTCATAGATGACATGATGGTTTATATAGAAAATCCAAAGGAATCTATGTGAATCTTCTAATAAGTGAGTTTAGCAAGATCACAGAATACAAGAGCAGCATACAAAAGTCAATCAGATTTCTTTATATTATCAATGAACACATGGTCACTGAAATTTAAAAATACACTACCATTTACAATAACTCAGAAAAACACATATAAATCTAATAAAACATATATACGACTTATTTGCTGAAAACCACAAAATGCTGATGAAAGAAAGAAGACCTAAATAAATAGACCTACTATCCATGGATTAGAGGATTCAATATAATAAAGCACAGGGATATCAGCTGGGTGCTTTGTGCTTTGTGACCGCCTGGAGAGGTGGGATAGGGAGGGTGGGAGGGAGGGAGACGCAAGAGGGAAGAGATATGGGAACATATGTATATGTATAACTGATTCACTTTGTTATAAAGCAGAAACTAACACACCATTGTAAAGCAATTATACCCCAATAAAGATGTTAAAAAAAAAAAAGATGTCAATTCTCCCCCAACTGATAAACAGATTTAGTGTAATTCCTCTTAAAATCTCAGATTTTTAGTAGATATGGACAAGGTTATTCTAAGATGTATACAGAAAGGCAAAGGGACTAGAAGAGCTAAAACAATTTTGAAAAAGAGAAAGTGGGAGGAATCAGTCTGCCCAGTTTCATGACTTATTACATGGCTGCAGTAATTAAGACTATGTGATACTGGTGAAGATATAGACACATACATTAATGGAACAGAATAAAGAAACGAGAAATAGACCCACAGAAATATGTCCAATTATCATTTTTGGCAAAGATGCAAAAGCAATTTGGTGGAGAAGGACAGACAGCTCAACATAATACTGCTGGAACAAGTGGGTATCTACAGGCAAAAAGTAAGGAAGTAACAGAAGGACAGAGACAGAGGGAGGGAGGGAGGGAGAAGGGGACGAAGGAAGGAAAGATTTCAACCCAAGTCTCACATCTTATACAAAAATTAACTCAAAGTGGATAATGGACTTAAATGCAAATTGTAATACAATAAAGTTTACAGGAAAATATCTTCAGGATCTAAAGTTAGGCAAAGAGTTCTTAAACTTGACACCAAAAGCACAATCTATAAAAGAAAAAATTGATAAATTGGACTTTATCAAAATTAAAAACCTTTGCTGTGTGAAGGAATCCGTTAAGAGGATGAAGTGACAAGTTACGGGATGAGAAAATGTAAGTTTAAACTATAATGAGATATCATTATTCACCTACTGAATGGCTAAAATAAGAAATAGTGACAACACGGAATGCTGGCAAGGATGCAGAGAAACTGGATCACCCAGGCATTGTTGGTGGAAATGCAAAATGGTACAGTCACTCTGGAAAGCAATTTAGCAGTTTCTTCAAAAACTAAAGATGTAACTACCATATGACACAGCAATTGCAGTCCTGGGCATTTATCCCAGAGAAATTGACTTATGTTTGTACAAAAACCTAAATATGGATGTTTATAACAGTTTTATTCATAAGAAGCCAAAACTGAGTTAACCCAGATGTCTTTCAACAGCTAAAAGGTTAAACAAACAGTGGTGAATCCATACCATGAAATACTACTCAGCAATGAAGAGGAAACAACTACTGATACACACAACAACTTAGTTGAATCTCCAGAGAATTATGCTGACTGAAAAAAGCCAATCCCAAAAGGTTACATAGTGTGTGATTCTACTTATATACCATTAATGAAATGACAGGATTTCAGAAACGAAAAACAGATTAGTGGCTGTCAGGGATTCTAGATGGGATGGAGGTGGAGGAAAGTGTTTGTGGCAATAAAAGGGCAACATGAGGGGTTCTTCTGGTGAAGGAAATGTTCTGTATCTTGGCTGTCAATGTCAGTATCCTAGGTGTGATACTGTGCTATAGTTTACAGGCTGTTATCAGGAAAAATTGGGTAAAGGGCACATAAGATCTCTCTGTCCTACTTCTTAAAACTATGTGAATCTACAATTATCTCAAAAGATTTCTAAAAACAAAATAAAACTAACATTATTTATTGCTGGAAAAAAATACATTTTTGTTGGTGACGATGAGAACGTCAAAACCCGAACCCAGGAAAACCAGATTTAGTAGAAATTTATTAACACAAAGTAAACTCAACAAAGGCTAAAACTGAAAATAGTAACAGTTGTTACTGACTAAAAATTGAAGCACATTTTCTCTATACATGTATCTATGTATAATTTGGCCTGGAAAAATTGAACTTGGTAGAAATAATTCCCGCAACAGGAGAAGCTGTAATTGGTCACATTTGATATCGTCAAGAACACTGATAAGTAAATGCAACTGATCTCAATGCAAAGAAGTTTCATAAATTGAAAACAAAAATAGAAAAATTTGGAAGCAATGACTGTACCATTTAGAAAACTGATCACAGAATTGAATTGGCTTAAAGGAGTTTGTGTTAGAAAATACTCTCTCAATGAAAACATAATAGCCTTAGTATTCTGACTTAAATATTTGTATTCAGTACTTAGCAGATCAAAACTATGGGATCAAAACATCCTATCATCTAGCCCAAACTTATGAAATGTTTAATATGTGCCAGGCACTTGACATACACTAGACACTTTTACATTCATTTATATCCTTTTATTTTATAACCTTTATAACATAAGTTAGCTACGGTATTTCACAGATGAAGAACTGAGGTTTACAGAGATTGATCAAGATTTCTGAGATGCTGCTGCTAGTAAGTGGTAGAGCTGGGATTTGAACCCAGTTCTCTCTGACTCCCTATGCTGTTTCCATACATTACCGGCCTTTCAGTGATGAAAAGGAAATATACCATTGTGATTATAACCCAGACTCTGAAACCAGACTATCCATGTTCTAATCTAATCTCCATCATTTAACTAAGAGGGGCATTGGGCAAGGTTCTTTACCCATCCATGCATCTTTTATGAAAATCTGTAATTATCTTTCACCCCATTAGCATTACAAGAACAAAACGATATGGTTATTTCAAAAGACAGAGAAAACACATTCAATGAAATTCAAAACAATTATTTATGATTTAAAAAATTAACTAGCTCAGAATCGAAAGGGATTTCCTTAATCTGATAAGGGGAGTCTAACCAAAACCTACACAAAATTATTTTTAATGGTGAAACAGTGAAGGCTTTTAAAATCAGGAAGAAAAAAGAAAAGAAAGAAAACATATAAGGTTTGGAAAGGGGAAAAGAAACCTAAAAATTCTCATTATCCACAGATGATATGATTGTCTGTATAGATTCTTTTATCTACAACCTTAAAAGTTTATATATGCATAATACAGCTTTGTGTAATAGCCAAGAAAAAGAAACAATTCAAAGTCCATCAATAATAGAATGGATACATAAACTGAAATAGTCACACAATGGAACTCTGTACGGCCAAGAGCAAACCAATGGTCAACAACCATACTCAACAACATGGGT
Organism: Leucopleurus acutus; assembly: GCF_964270905.1. Lineage (NCBI taxonomy): Eukaryota > Metazoa > Chordata > Mammalia > Artiodactyla > Delphinidae > Leucopleurus > Leucopleurus acutus. The sequence goes on from NC_139143.1 coordinate 21,679,367, forward strand.
GAAACTTAATGTTGAGTGAAAGAAGCTAGACACCAAAGAGCACACACTGCATGATTCCATTTACATAAAGTACAGATACAGAAAGACTAATCTCTGCTGTGGAAGTCAGGAGTGTGGCTCCCCTTGGGTGGGGGGCTAATGGCTGGAAGGGGTCCAGGAATGCAGTGTGAAGTAAGGAGGTAAAGCGTGGGATGTAGAAGCAAACGGTGTGGGGTTGAAATGCCGGCTCTGCCACTCACCAGCTGACAGACTGTCCACGCGGGACGTAACCACTGTGAGACTCAGTTTCCCCCACTGGAAAATGGGCATAAGGATGGTCCCCACCTCACTGGATTGCTATGAGATGAACAAGATAATGTATGTGAAGTCTGTGGCTCAGGAAGTTCTGGAAAGTGATAGCTATGGTTGCTGTCAGTCTTGTTCAGCTTCCTGGACTCCTCCACTAGGAGCCTAGTGATTCCTGGGGGTAAAAGACAGAGTTTTCCCTTAGCAGATGGCTTTTGATTTCAAGACGTTTCCTTCAAAGACGCTTCGGGGACACTCCAGACCCCAGATATGGCCTCTTCAGTCGACACAGGGGTTACTTTGTCATTGGAACTCCTGCTGAGGTCACAGACACCAAATGTCAAATGGTAAATTCTGCAAGGGGAGTGGGTGAGATACTTAATCAACTGCTTACTTGACTGCACTTCTTACAAATCTCAGACCAGCAAAACACACCTCTCATTCTTACCTTTATGGTCAGAGCTGCTTGAGTCTAAGGGCATTTTGGTTTGGAGGCTGTGTTTGGAAAACCTTCTGGTACCACTCTATCTGGGACTAGTCAGGCAGCCTCCCACCCCACTCTCGCCCGGGCATGCACCGCCATTTATCATGAAAAGAATGCAGCACCTGCTTCCCCCGCTAAATTTCCTGCTTTTTGTAAAAGCTTCTAAAATAGATTTTGAATTGTATGGTTTTCATAAATGCTGTTTTTGCAAAGCGTTTCTTGAATGATTATTTGTGCTTAGTGTTTGAAAAATAACTTCGCTCAAAGAGAAGGAAGATAATGTGTCTAGTGACTATAACTTATATTAATGGGAGCACCCCTGAGCCAAGTTGAAGGAGATGGAGATGAGACACATGGATAATCAACATCTGAGCTCCTAGAAGGGAGCCATAAACATGAACTGGCAGACTTCCGTGGAGCTTCATCAGTTCGTGTTCACTGAGCCTTATTCATTAGGGCAGTTGGGAAGCAGCAGGTATACACACGTGTGCACATGTGTGTATTCCAAGGGATGTAAGGACGAGAGTTTGGTCCAAGCATCCTACCAATGTGACTTGTGCCTCATCCCAAGGTGAGTCTGAGGCTTTCAAAGTATTGAAGAAAATAGGAAACGCTCCCCTAGTTCATGACGTAAAGCGGGAAGAAGCTTGAAGTGGGGCGGGCTGGGTTAGGGGTGCTGCACAAAAGCCCAAAATAAAACAGAGCCTTTTCAGCCCAGAAAGAAAGTCACCCTATCCGCTGCCCAGGCAGGAAAAGACACGGTCCAGAACATTTATTCTGCCATGCGTCAGTCTTTCAGGCAGAAAAAGTCCTGGCAGAAGTTGATTTTGCAAGTTGAACAGAGAAGACTCCTTTTCGGAGTGGAGGGGATCAAATGATACTAGATGTGAAAGCACTTTGGAAAGTTAAAGGGATTATACAAAGGTAAGAGATCATTGTCATTAGTGGTATGTTTGCTGAGAAGATGCCAGAATATTTCTTCTCCATAGATGATCATGACACCGCAAGGGCCAGTCGTGTCAGGGTGAGGATGGCGTCAAGTCAGGTGCCAGGAGGTGGGCCGTCAAGTGCAGCCCTACCGCTGATGAACCGCTAACTAAAAGCAAGCCCTTTGCCTCTCTGGCCTTGAGTTTCTATATCTGTAAATAGGGCATAATAATAACACCCTGCTCAGCGGGGTGTGGGAGGCCACGTAGGTAAACGTGCCCAGCATGTGAAAGCCCTCAAAAAACCAGCTATTGTTTACTGAGCTCTTATTCTGGGCCAGACACCACGCTGAGTGCTTTTTGTCTAGTCTCCCATTAATCTTTACAAGAAACCCATGTGGTAAGAATGGTTATTCTCCATGTATGATGGAGACACGGAAGCTCCGTGTGGATGGAGGCCCTGAAAGGTCCTACTGGGTGCCCGAAACCCGTAAGTGACAAGATCAAAACACAAACACAAAACCCGGTGGTTCCAGCCCCAAGCTCTGTTCACTCTCTCCCATTTTTCCTCAATAAATGTTACTTGAATCTCAACTAGGTTGTCCATCTTTTGAAGGCAGGTCCTGTTTGTACTTCCTGAACTCTCATCCCAGAGCATCTGTTCTGGTGTTGACTGCCATTAAATATTTACTGAAATTGAATTGTAATAGCTCTGTGGGAAGGTCCCTGCTGGCCGGGTCAGGCTCTGACAGCTGTTCTGTGACTCCACGTGACTCCCTGATCCAGGAGGGATGACCTCCGCACAGGAGCTCAGAGGCCATCACACACACAGCTTCCAAGGGCAGGTGATCAGACAACTGTGCCCGTCACCACCCTGAAAAGAGGGACCAGATCAGGTAGCCTCTGGTGGCCAGGCAGGAGTCTGAGGCCCTGGGGGCATCCTCCAGCCCAGCTGGCTTATCTCAAAGCTTCCCAAAAATCACTTCAGAAGTAACATTCGAGGTGTCCCTCATTGTAAATCTTCGAAAAGATTTCTTCGAAAGCCTGATGTAAAGACTGTATTGTAGGAAACACTGCATCACCATCAACTTGCAAGTGAAAACTGCTAAAGTGTACACAGTGGACAATTCACCCAGCATTTCAAATTAAGGCTTTTCTAACGTAGCATTTCTTTACTCTCACAGACAGATGCACATGGCCTGATTTGATATGATACCCAAATATAACCAAAGTGTAATTTAGGAAACTAAATTAAACTAAACCAAAGTGTAATTTATTTCTGAGTCGATGATAATACCACTGTAAATTTTCTTTAGGATAACTCCTCGTGTCAGAGATAATAATGTTCTGGTCTTCAATTAAATGAAAGATTGAGTATTTCCTAGGGAGCTAATTGGTAGATGCGGTGAAGGTGCTTCCCTTGTGCTGCCACGTCCCCTCGTTTTCCATTGTTCTTGGGTGCTCTCCTTTCGTGCATTCATCCCTCTTTGCGAGTGCCTAGTTCAGAGTTAGTCCCCTCGGGTATACATAATTCTGCAAGAGGAGGACCGCTCCTCTGCCATTCAGGACCCAGGGAAGCAGCCTTGAATGAGCAGGAGAGAACCAAACTGTGCTGACAAGCATGGGAGGCTGGCAGATGGAGCAGCTCATCAGTTTGGCACTGTACTCTGAATCCTAGCAAGCCCCGCCCCTAGTGCAACGCGTATCATTTTTCAGGGACTGTTTGCCAGGCTGAAAGTGCTGTGTGGGTAGAAACTGCAGCGTCCCATGGCCTCTCCAGCCTCTGACACTGAACTGGCTTTTGTCTTGACCTTCGCATATAAGATCTTGGACTCCCACAAAGTTGCCTCTGGAAGTACCCAGAGTAGGTGCCCCTCCCCACCGTCATGCTTGTGGGCCGTGTTCTGCCTCTGTCCCGCTCCCGTCCTCCTGAAAGCCCGCGTGAGAGTCTCTGGCACTACCCAAGTGAGACCCCAGTGTCCCCATCTTCCTACACAGCCACTGCTGCCGGGTTGTATGGTCCTACAGCACAGGGTGCCGTGTGCCCAGAATATTAAACTCCCGTGTCCCCCACTGTGAGCCCTGCTTCGTCCTAGGGACACACATGCCTGCCGTTCACATTCTTAGGTTCATGGTGTCTCACACAAGACAGTTCCTTCAATCCCTGCCTGCTGCCCTCCGCATGCTGCCCCTTATCAGAGGCCAGCACGAATCCTCCATCACACTCAGAGCCCCAGTGCATTTCAGTTCTTGTGAACTGACTCCTTCTGCCGGCCCCCAGCTCATCAGACCGGCCTGGACACGTTTGCTGTCAGTGAGGGCTCAAGGAAGGACACCCACTGTGGGAATACACTGGGGTTTTTTAGTTAACATGCTGTTTCGTTTTTAAAAACTGAGATAGATAGATAGATAGATAGATATGTGAGAAAGTTCTTCCTTAGAGTAGAAAACCAGCAAATAAATGTAAAAGGAATAATGGATTTAGAAAACCAGCACCTGGCAACCATCATCATAATGATAGATTCAGGCCAGAATCATCAATGGATGCTAAAATTAGTGAGTGAAATTTAGAGGAGTATATAGACCAACTCAAAGTATCTCCCCCCAGGATTCTTATTAATTACAAAGTAACCTTACAGAAGGGAAAATTAAGTCACTTTACTGTGGAGAAATCTGACCCATCCCCCCTTAACCAAATGATCAAAGCTAACATCACTGGTGATGAAACAAAGAGACAGCAGCACGTGCCTCCTGATACGGTGCCCTGAGAAAAACCCAGCACCACAGCTTTGGTGTTACTGCCCAGAGCATACGACCTGAATGCGATCACAAAGAAACATCAGACAAACCCGAAGGAAGGGTCGCTCTACAACGTAAGTGGCCTGCACTATGAAAAAATGTCAAGATCGTGGATGCAAAGAGATACTCAATAACTGTTCAAAATGAAAGCAGACTAAAGTGACACAACAACTGAATAATATAGTCCTGGGTTTTCTTTTGCTATAAAGGACTTTATAGGAAAATTGATGACAACTGAATAAAGTCTGCAGATGAGGGAACAGTACTGTATCAGTCTTGCCCTGTATCAGTATATGTGGTGAGAGAGAAAATGATAAAACCAATATAGTAGAATGTTAACATTTGGGGTACAGGCAGACCTTATGTATTGGGCTTTATTGTACTTCACAGATATTGTGTCTTTTACACATTGAAGTTTTGTGGCAACCCTGTGTCAAGCAGTCTATCGGCGCCATTTTTCTAACAGCATTTGCTCATGTGTCACGTTATGGTAATTCTCACAGTATTTCAAACTTTTTCATCATTATTATATTCATTACAGTGATTGTGATCAGTGATCTTTAATGTTACTATTGCAAGAAGATTATGAAGGCTCAGGTGATGGTTAGCATTCTTAACAATAAAGTTTTTTTGTTTTTTTTTTTTGCGGTACACAGGCCTCTCACTGTTGTGGCCTCTCCCATTGCGGAGCACAGGCTCCGGACACGCAGGCTCAGCGGCCATGGCTCACGGGCCCAGCCGCTCCGCGGCATGTGGGATCTTCCCGGACCGGGGCACGAACCCGTGTCCCCTGCATCGGCAGGCGGACTCCCAACCACTGTGCCACCAGGGAAGCCCAGTATTTTTTAATTAGGTTATATATGCTCTCTTAGTCATGCTATTGCACACTTAATAGACTACAGTGTAAACATAACTTTGATGTGCACTAGGAAACAACAAAAATTAGAGTGTCTCACTTTCTTTGATATTCTTTTTTCTGGAACCAAACCTGCAATATTTTTGAGGTCTGCCTTATTTGAGTGAAATTCTTTGTCCTAGCCTTGTAACTGCTCTGTAAATTGAAGTTAGGTCAAAATTTATTTTTTTTAAATCTAAGTTTTGCTTTGAGATCTCTGAAGGCATGTTTCTATGTTGCCAAACCAGGGTCGTGGGAGAAACAGTTGCTATTTTCCCAACAATAGCTAAATCCAGTCTTCTCCTTGGCTTTAAGGGCACAGCTGGCTTTCCAGGTCTTTGCAAACAGAGAATCATCACTGTTACCTGAATTTAAACCAGTTCTAAACCTTTTCATGGCTGTTTCAAAATAGCTTAGAAAAAATTGGTGGGGAAATGGGATGGGCGTGGGGTGAGGAGGGCTGCATTTCTAAAAGGACGCATATACCCTGTACAACCTGAGCCCCCCGTAGGGTTGTCTGCTCGGCTTCTGAGAGGGAAAAGCTGCAAGGTCAAGGCAAGACCCTCCTTCCCCTTCATGCCAGGGGCCAAGAGCTCCATGTCCACAGATTCCTGCAAGCCTGCTCATGACTCAGGTCTCAGAGCTGATTTCTTATAGTCCTAAAAATAATTCGAAACTAGCCCAAAGCCACTCACACATCAGACAACCTGAGGGCACTCTTGCTGGCATCAGGAAACTCAGAGACCTAATTAAACTCTTCTTCCCCTCCCCTCCCTGGGAGCACAGACTAGGAGAGAGCAAATCACAATGGTCAGATCCACGTGGGTGTCTCCTGAGGGGAGGGGGTGACCTCAAATCCCAGCAGAAAAGCAAAGAAGGTGGGAAGACTGTGGGATCCTGGGCTGCCTAAGGCTGGTTTCCAAGAAAGATGAGTCCCTGCTGCTTCTCTCTTTTGTTCAGGGGCCCGCCAACCCTCTGACAACCGCCCATATGTCCAGCTGGGGCAGTCCTGCTAGGAGCAAAGAGACCTGGATATCTGTGCTAGAGACGGGCTTCAGAGCAGTATGTGGGCCGTGGCAACAGGAAAAGACTATTTTCAGTTGAATCTGCAGCAATCTACCACTCCCCTCCTATGTGGGAGGGACAGATATAAACCAGGGACGGGGCCGTTCTCCCAAGCTTAGTTAGGAAGTGACCTCAGGATTGGACAGGAGGAAGTTATAGGACTAGAGTCCCCACCTCAACCCCTCCACCCCACTGTCACATACCCTGAGTGAACAGGAAGTGCTTATACACCTGGCAAGTATGCAAGAACACTTCTTAGCTTTGAATCAAATAAATAACATCGAGGCGACATTCAGTGTTCATTGTGTACCTGCCTCGCTCCAGGCACGATGCTAATCTCTCCAGGAGATGATTTCTTTTCGTCCTCCCAACCATCTATGTGGTAGGTATTATGAGTCCCATTTGAGAGTTGAGGAAACTGAAGCTGAGAGAGGCAATTTCCCAAGTCACCTTTGAGAAAGTGGAAGACCTGTTAAGCTTGCAATCAAACAGGGAAGCCAAACAACCACATGAAATATGAAACAGCAGTAAAAGAGCTCTTTGGAGAAGAGTTGCACCCTAAACTTTGTCCATGACCTCGCCATTTTCAAGGCTTCAGTCATCTCCATGCAAGGCCCCCCAAACCTGCAGCTCCAGGTCCAGTCTCTCTCCTGTGCTACAAAAATTCCCTAAGTGCTTGCTGTCTGCTTGCTGTCTCCTCCAGGTTGCCCTCTCTGGAACTCACACTCAGCCTGGCCAAAACTAAGCTCACCATCACTTCTATGTTCATCCCAGACTAACTCCTCATCCGATGTGTCTATTTCTGGGCAGCGACACCATCTCCTAAAGACAAAGGTTTGAAATCTTGAGGCTTTCCATCACTGCTCCATTATATGCTGTCCGAAATACTTTTCTCTCAGTTTCCTTCCTCTCCCATACCTGCAGCTCTTCTTTCACCGATCCTCCCTCACCCATCTAAGGAAATCTGGGCTCTCTTTTAGCAGAAAAATATGATAGAACTCCTTCCTCATCTATCCACCAGTGCCTAAGAATGATTTTTTGAAATTTGATCAGTCAGAAAAAGGAATGTCAAATCCTGGACGCTCACTTTACCTAGATCCAATTTTAATGATTCACATATATATCTTTATTATCTAACAAAATGGGACGAGGATACTCAGCGTGAAGAAAAAAACATTTTTTTAGAGTCTACCAAGCCTTGTGCCAGGTGCTTTCACATACATTATCTAACTTAATTATTATATCAACTCTGCAAGGTAGATACGATAAAACTCACTTTATAGACAAATTCAAAATCAAGCTCAAAGGGTGGGAGGGAGGGAGACGCAAGAGGGAAGAGATATGGGGATATATGTATATGTATAGCTGATTCACTTTGTTATAAAGCAGAAACTAACACACCATTGTAAAGCAATTATACTCCAATAAAAATGTTAAAAATTAATTAATTAATTTTAAAAAATCAAGCTCAGAGGGCTTCCCTGGTGGCACAGCGGTTGAGAGTCTGCCTGCCGATGCAGGGGACACGGGTTCGTGCCCCGGTCCGGGAGGATCCCACGTGCCGCAGAGCGGCTGGGCCCGTGAGCCATGGCCGCTGAGCCTGCACGTCCGGAGCCTGTGCTCCGCAACGGGAGAGGCCACAAGTCAGAGGCCCGCGTACCGCAAAAAAAAAAAAAAATCAAGCTCAAAGAAGCTGAATAACATGCTCAAATCATACATCTAGTGAGTCTAGAAGCCTTTCTCTTCTCTTTTACAATTTCTCCCTAAGTGATCTCACCCAGATTTAAAATATCATCCATAAGCTAATAATTTCCAGCTTCACGTCTACAGCTCTGTGTCTGGACCTCTTACATCCCCCCTTAAATGGCTAGTCCACCTAGATAAATTAACATGACCAAAACCCATGTTTTGGGTTTTCCCCTCCCCCACTAAAATAGTTTCTCCAAGGCTACTGAAACTTCTGCCTCATACCTACCACTCTCTCCCTTGCCCTCCATGCTCCAGTAACACAGGCTGACTTGGTATGACTTAAACATGTTAATCTTATTCTTGCTACAAAGAGTATGTATTTATAAGGAATATCCTTCCCCCAAATCTTCCTTCTAGCTTTTTCCTTCACAACTCAGATCTCTCACCTCCTCAGAGAGTTTCCCTAATCGTCTAGCTCAAGTAGCCTGTTGGTCCCACCACTTTGTATCCCATCATTCTATTTTCTCCTTAGTACATATCAGTACATATGTGAAATTAATTTTTAAAAATATGTTAGTTGGTTCTCTCCCCAGACCAGATAGTAAGCTCCATGAAGGCAGACACTTTATTTCTTATATCCCAGTTCCTAGTATAATACCTGACACAAAATGGGTGCTCAATAAATATATCTTGAATCGAAGAACGAAAGAGTTTCAGAATAAGAATTGAACACAGGCTCGTGTAAATGCAAACCTCATGCTGGATGAAGGTTGAGTGATGGTTACTTGTCTTGGAAATCACAAGATGAGGCAAGTTCCTAGGTGTGCATCAATTTCATTAAACCCTTTGTAGCCAGTTTGATCCCAAATAAGCTAAGGTCAGTGGTGGGTAAGAAGCTGGGGCCTGGGGGCTGCCATGGTGTCCCATAGTCAGTGCCCCCTTGAATGACCCATGCTTCCATCTCCATGCCAGGATGGCTACTGTGACATGCATTCAAACCTCTAATTTCACCCTGAGGTAGACACTACTAGCTGCCTTCCCAATAGGCATTTCCATCTTCCTAATGCCAAGTTTAATTCATGCATCTACCATTAGCTTGCCATGTGCTTTGGGGAAAGCTGGATACATCCTTAATCCCAAGGGTCTATATGAGTCTAAGCCAGTCATGGCGGTCCCATTCCCCTTGCCTGTGACCGGTTTAGGCATGAACATGGTATGCGGTCCTGGCTAAGGACATATGAGGGGAAATCTGTGTGGGGCTTCTGTGAAAGATTCCTTCACTTGCCCAAGAGAGACACAAGGAAAGATAGTTTCTTTTCTTCCACAAGAGTAATTGTGTCTGGGTGTGGCACAGTAGAACTAAGGCAGTCATCATGAGCTCACAACAAAGCTCATGTGTTGAAAAGGGCAGAATAGAAGTATGGACAGAAACAGGGGCCTTGATGATAGATAAGCCACTGAATTAACCAACCCCTGCAGCACTCTACCTCGAGATCTCTTTCTATGCGAGATGATAAGGACAATGGTCTTTACTGTCCAAACCATTCTGAGTTGAGGTTTCTGTTTCTTTCAGCTCAAAGCAGGCTCAAGGAGCCATGCCCTGATGAGGCTTTGTTGATCTACTTCTTGGCTCTGTTTCAGGCCTACATCAGTCAAAGTCAAATTGTTGCTGCCTTTAGCAACAATTGGTCACATCCGGTCCTCGGTCCTGAACTAGCCTCACTATGTGGAATCCTTCCAGATCAAGAAGAGCCACATGAAATAAATAATTTTGACATATTTATTGCACTTTGCATTTTATAGAGGTTTCAGTATTTCCTTCTAGATGCTTAAGCGTCTAGTATGTGCCAAGCATGGCACAAGCAGCATGATATAGCTGTGAGGGAAGCAGACAAGATCTGTGTCCTCATGAAGCCTACAAGGAAACAAGTACAATAATTTCAGATTGTGGTGACTGACGTGCAGGAAGTAAATAAGGCAATGAAACAGAGAGTAACCAACTAACTGCAGTAGGAAGACTTCTTAAGACCTGATGGTCAGGGAAGGCTTCTTTGAGGAGGTGACCTTTTCACAGTTGTAACTTGCATCTATTTTTTCTATTGTTGAAAAATGTACATAACATAAAATTTACCATTGTAACCATTTTTAGTGTATAGTTCAGTAGCATTAAGTACATTCACATTGCTATTCAACTATCATTACCTTCCATCACCAGAATTTTTCACCATCCCAAACCTAAATTCCATATCCATTGAACACGAACTCCCCATTCCTCTCTCCCCCGCAGCCCCAATGACCACCATTATGCTTTCTGCCTATGAATTTGACTACTCTTGGTACCTCATAGAATTAAAATCATACAATATTTGTCTTTTGTGGCTGGCTTATTTCACTTAGCATAGTCCTCAAGCTTCGTCCATGTTGAAGCATGCAGCAGAATTTCCCTCCTTTTTAAGGCTGAATGATATTTCATTGTATGGATACACCATTTTGTTGATCCATTTATCCATTGATGAACGCTTCAGTTCAAGAAGGTGACATTTGAAATGAGAGCTAAAGAATGAAAAGAACCAGCCATCCAAACCCAAAGAATGTACAACACTGAGAGTGGACCGTAGTGTAAACTGTGGACTTTCAGTGATTATGATGTGTTCGCATAGGTTCATCGTTGTAACAAATGTACCACTCTGGTGGGCGATGTTGATAATGGGGAAGACTGTACATGTGCGGGCACAGGGGGTATATGGGCAATCTTTGTACCATCCCCTCAATTTTGTTATGAACCTAAAACTGCTCTAAAAAAATAAAGTCTTAACATAAAAAAAAAAATAGCGCCAGTCACAGAAATTGCCAAGGGACTGGTTTCTCGGCAGGTGGGGCAGCAAAGATAAAGGCTGGGAAACTTCTAATCTTTCCTGAAGCCTCAACTCCAATGCCAGCCCCTCTGCGGTTTTCTCTCACATCCCTGAGCAGGTGGTCACTCCCTGTCTGTGCTTCCAAGGACTTTTACCTGTATATCCCATCGCGCTGTTGTCTCTCCTACCAGGCTGTGGTTCCAAACACACATTTTTTTTTTCCCCAAGAGCTGCAAACAACTGCAAAATGGTGAATTTGAGCTGCCAACAAACTGAAAATGATGGATTTGAGTTTCTCTTTACTTTCAGTCCCATAAGGCAGAGGAGATAAGGAACACGATGAAACAGCAAACGCAGGCGGAGGAGGAAAAGAAGCAAAGGGCTTGCGTCATCTCCTAGCTAAGCCTTGAATTTAGAGCCACAGCTTCCTGGAGCTGGGAGGGATATTGCAGATCCTGTAATACAAGGTGTGTGCTTTGTTCTGGGGTGAAATGTTTTGTGCAAGCTTCCTGGACGGACACGGAGAGGCTGGGAGAAGAGCAGGCTCTTAGCAGTCCTCAGAGGCGGTTAAAGCAAGTTTTCAGTGCCCCTCTGTATCCCCCTGGTGTCCCATCGGCTGGAGGACCTCACATTACTCCACAGTTGGTGGGCTTCTGGGGCAAAGGGGTCCTTGCAGGGCCCCCTCAGCTCATACCTGCAAGAGCTGCAAACAGCCCTGGGTGACTTGCTGTAAATCTTTGCTAACAGGAAGGAAAATGGTGGTTACTCCCATTGCCCCAAAGATCCTGGGTCCCAGAGAGAGAGAGAGAGACTTGGTCTTACTCCAGAGGATGCCATCCCATCAGCCGGGAGAGGGTCGCTGGTGGTGTGGAGGCCCCAGGTGCACTCTAGCGGTTGGTGGGTGGGCAGACCATCCTGAAACTGGCTGTTCAGAGGTGGCCCCTGTGCTTTGCTCGTCCACATGGCCTTGAACCTGTCAGAGCTGCCACTGCGCTTTGCCTGAACTTACCCTCTACATCCCAAGCCATTCTTCTCTGACTCTCTGTCACAAAGCTGATGAACACTCTCTCTCAGAATAATTCCCAGGCCCCTCAATCCCTTTCAAAAGCTAATTTCTCCCTTTACATGGAGCACAATTTTGTGGGGACAGAGGATATAGAGTAATGTCAATGCTGAATTCTCAGAAAATGGACAGACATTAGATCGATATGTATGCATCCCTCACATAGAAATAGGAGGATGTTCATCCTTTGTTTATCGACTAGTCAATCAAAAAATTACTCAGAGTCTATTGTGTGCTCAGAACTAGACAGCTTGGAAGAGACGGCACAGCCTGACGTGGTCCTGGCCATTCACAGAATCATCAACCTGCTGAGGATGACTAGAACACGTGAGAAAATGAGAGAGAAATTGAATGCTGTTGTGTGTGGCCCTAACCCTTTGTGCATAATTACAGGCTGTCATCCATCCCTGGGAAACACACCCTTTATATAGGATGGGTCTCCCTTGGAGTATTTTTGAAGGTGAACGAGGCACTGTTCTTCCGAATGTGGCATTCCTGCCAAACTCTCTAGCATATTCGTCATCTGAATAAATCTGATCAACAAAGGATACTCTATACTCCTCGGAGCAAACACCAAGTACAGATGCTGCATGTGGACCCTGAAGACGGACGGTCATCTCAGTGACAGCTCATTATCACATGACCTGGAAAGCCAAGGTTGCCAATGTCTCCGCCCCTCACCAGGTGGGGCCACGTCCCCTTGCCTGCAGGGATTCCCAGGGTGGCGGCTCTGTGTCTCCGGCTATGGCTACACCAGGCACGACTGCCGATTGTTCCCCTGGGGCTGACCTCATACACCTCACGCTTTTGTCCCCTGGGCTGCTGGGAATGTCCTTTGGGGTTTTCCCATCTGAGCTGCCATCTCTCTGCAGTGGCTCCTGCCCTTCCCCTCTTCCTCTCTTCTTGGGGGAATCACAAGGTTTAGGGAAAAAATAGAAGCAATTCCTCTCTAAAGAATTCCACATTTGAAAAAAAAAAAAAAAAGAAAAACAAGGGGCTTCCCTGGTGGCGCAGTGGTTGACAGTCCGCCTGCCGATGCAAGGGACGCGGGTTCGTGCCCCGGTCCGGGAAGATCCCACATGCCGCGGAGCGGCTGGGCCCGTGAGCCATGGCCGCTGGGCCTGCGCGTCCGGAGCCTGTGCTCCGCAACGGGAGAGGCCACAACAGTGAGAGGCCCGCGTACCGCAAAGAAAAAAAAAAAGAGGAAATCCAGATTTGGCTATTTGTTCCCCCTGTGATGGGCTCAATCACAGCCACCACCTCTGTCCAGAGTTACAAGTGCAAAGGAACCCGGAGAAGGGAAAAGTCAGTGTGGAAGGAAAAGGGCTGGGAAGGCTGCCTGGAGGAGGCACCTGACTGTGTCTTTGACCTATTGGCATGATTAGAAAGAGAGGGGGAGGGGAGACCCCAACAGGGTGAAGAACTGGGGCAGATCTGAGCAGGCTTGCGGGGGGGGGGCAAGATGAGAGTGACACCAGGGGCAGAAGGGCATGGAGGAGCCTGGTGAGTCCAGGGCAGAGGGCCAGGGGAGGAGGTGAATACGGTCCACTCCCCAGCCAAGAGTGAGCACTTACTATGCGCAGGCACTGTGCTAGGTCCTGGGGACAGAGCAAGGGACAAACAGACAAATCTTACTGCCCACCACACTGGAATGTGACAGAGCTTATATCCTAGTGGGCAGAAGCATTCTAGGAGTAAAATAATAAGTAAATTATATAGTATTTAGAACCCGATAAGTGCTATGGAGGAGAAGAAAGCAGGGAGAGTGAAAGGGTGAGCTGGAGAGGCTGAGGAATATCAAAATGTAAATGTGATGGTTAGAGAAGGCCACGCAGAGATAAGTGACGTTTGAGCAAAACTGTGAAGGAGTTGATGGAGTGAGCCATGTGAGGAGCTGAAGGAAGAGTAATCCAGCCACATGGACCAGCAAGTGCAAAGGCCCAGGGGTAGGAGCTAAATCCACATATCCACAGAATAGCAAAGGGACCAACATGGCTAGCGTGAAATGAGCAAAGAGAGAATTTTTATATGCCTCAGTTTTCTCAGCTGTAGAGGGGCAGTAATAATACGACCTCTTAAGTGATGTAGAGCGTGTAGCACAGGGCCTGCACACAGCGAGTACGGGGTGTGTATTAGCTGTTACTGCTTGCACTAGGTGCAAGTCATCAGCTAGCAGGAGGCAGAATGTGCTCCCCTAGAGGGATGTTTGAGAAAGAAAAGAGATGAAAATGTCTCCTTGGGGGTCCACCAAGGGGGAGGGAGGAAGAAAGAACAGGAGAGGGAGGAGAAGAGGCTGGGAAAGTGTGGGGCTGCTGAGGCTTTGAGAGGAGGGAGGGTCAGGAGTGGGTGATCTTTAGGTCAAACGCTGCAGTCAGACCTGGACGAGGGGGACTGAGGCAGAGACCCCATGTTCCACAAGCAAGTCATCGGTACACTTTGCAAGGGAATTTCACTGAGATATTAGACACAGCAGCCAAGACCACAGAGGATAAATGAAGAAGTGCTGGTATAAATGAAGGGCAAGGGCAGCATAGATCTCACATGGCCACCGAGACACAGGAGCCCGGTTGCTGGGAGTCACAGAGAAACAAGGCTAGAAATCTGCCAGGTCGATGGGGGAGATCACTCAGCCTGGGCGACACTGGGGGTTCCAGCATGTCCGCCAGTCACTCAGGGCAGCAGGACCCGAGGGATGCGGGGGCAAGGACTCCAGAGGGAAGGGTAGAAGCCAAGCCGGGCAGCAGGCTTCAGCTCACATTCCAGCCCCCCTGCATCTCTCACCTTCTCGCTTCTACGCGCAGGCAATTCTGAGGGTTGGCCAGCTGGTCTCAGAGAAGCAGGTGCTCCTTCATGGCTGCTCCTAGGTCCTCTGCATAGCGATGCCACAGGGAAGTGAGTTTGAAATTGACGGGGGTTTTCTGCCAAAACTGGTACCCAACTTGTTCCAGTCGCAATCTACTCATCATGTAGTGATTCAGAAATATGGCCAAGCAACCCGACAGAGACCCATATTCTTTCTCTCCCTCTCTTTGGTATCTTAGAGGTGATGAATCAGAATCTGTCATATTATTTATGATAAAGTGCCACACACATACTCCCTTTGACATTCAAATCTCGACTTAAATACCATGAAACATGCCTGCCCTCTTTAAAGGATGGCTTCTCTGAAAGCGGGTAATTCACCGTTACCTCTACATGACCAGGTGTAATTTGCGAGACCAGAAGATACATTTTCCTGTTTAAAACAATGAATGGGGCTGAGATGCTGATTTGTTTGGTAGCTGCTTTAGGCTGCCAACTCTAGACGTTTTCATCTTTTATCTAGGCTGGTGTCTGTTTCAGAGTAAAAACAGCCAGGAGCAGTCAGTAAGATAAACACTTGCCAAGAGAGAAAATCTTATCTAATCCACGTGGGACAAAGAAGTGCTGGTGGACCAGCCCAAGTCCAAGAGTAGGCTTGAGGTCCAAGGGGAAGGCTGAAATGGCCTGGAGGTCCACAGCCTTGCCTCTGCCCTCACAACCAGCTACACCAGTCAAATTGTTGTACAAAGGCCTTCTGGGAAACCGATACCAAGATGGCAAGAGATTTTTACTTGGAAAAATGTCAGAAGGACATAGGAGAGGGAGCGGGAGAAGGAAAGAGAGCCCACAGATGGTGGCACAGGTCTGGCGCCCCGGGAGGGGCCAGAGAGGAGGAAGGCTGAGGTGGGAAAGTCTCAGACTTCAGCTCCGTTCTAAGAAAGCTTCTGCCAAGCTAATGGGAAGTCTCCGAAGCAAAGTGACTCATCTAGGGAGTCCCCATCCTGCAGGAATAGGCCTGCCACAGTCCTCTGCCTTGCATAGTCATTGACTGGGACCAACCCTGGGGAAGCCTGGCCTCCATGCCAGTGCCACGTTGGATCCCGCTGGAGCCATCAGTCAACCTTGCTCCCTCCAGTGGAAGATCTGAGCGACACATTTTTATGGCTGCCAGGCAGACAGTTCACAAAAAGCCATGTCTAAAAAGCTTGGTAGGGACTTCCCTGGTGGCGCAGTGGTTAAGAATCCGCCTGCCAATGCAGGGGACACGGGTTGGAGCCCTGGTCCAGGAAGATCCCACATGCTGCGGAGCAACAAAGCCCATGCGCCGCAACTACTGAGCCTGCGCTCTAGAGCCCACAAGCCACAACTACTGAAGCCCGCGCGCCTAGAGCCTGTGCTCCGCAACAAGAGAAGCCGCTGCAAGAAGAGAAGCCACTGCAATGAGAAGCACGTGCACTGCCACGAAGAGTAGCCCCTGCTCGCCTCAACTAGAGAAAGCCCGCGTGCAGCAGTGAAGACCCAACGCAGCCAAAAATAAATAAATACAATAAATAAATTTATTTTAAAAATTTAAAAAAAATTAAAAGCCTGTTAATGATCCTTGTGAAAATGTTTGTGACTCAGATACCAATAGGAATGAATTTTACTCCAAGAGACCACTGCTTATTGGGATGATTTTGAAAGTCAAGGGACAGTAGTGGATTCTCCTTACAGGGGACTGGGCAGGGACTGGCTCTGGTTCTAGGTCTTGAGCTGTGTCCCACACACTGTCAGTGCTCCATAGAGTTTATTATGGTAATAATAGCAATAACGACCACCACAACGATAACAATAGAACAGAATAGAATAGAAAAGAACAGAACTAGGTTCTTATGTTTGCTAAGTGTGATGCTTTCCATAAAAATCCAGGGCTGAGATCATGGCAGAAGTGGGTTTTTTCTCTCTGATATATAACTTCCAAATTATGGTAAGTGCTATACTCAAGACACTCTTCAGTTAGAGAAGGAAGGGGCAGCTCACGGAAGGAAAGGGAGGCCGGCAGGATATTCCCATATCCCATTTCCCAACCACTGACACACTGTGCGGAACAGCATGTCGTAATCACGAGCACCACTGAATTAGCATCTCCTACCTGGCAGCCTTGGAACTGGATGTTTTTACGTATATTTATTATCTGGATTCCTCAACACAGGTCACAATTTTTTTTTTTTTTTTTTTTTTTTTTTTTTTTTTTTGCAGTACGCGGGCCTCTCACTGTTGTGGCCTATCCCGTTGCGGAGCACAGGCTCCAGACACGCAGGCTCAGCGGCCATGGCTCATGGGCCCAGCCACTCCACGGCATGTGGGATCCTCCCGGAGCGGGGCACGAACCTGTGTCCCCTGCATCGACAGGCGGACCCCCAACCACTGCACCACCAGGGAAGCCCTGAGCCACAATTCTTTATCTGCAACTCTGGAATCCAAAAAGCTCTGATAGCCATAGTGTTTTTTTTCCCAAAGTTTGAGGCAAACTCCCAAGGTGGTACAATCTGACCTGAACCAATGTAAGACTATTGGTTTATCCTCCGACTATGAATATTCATATGTTTCACTGCAGAAATACTAATGTGTTGCTTGCAGGGAGCTGCTCCAGAGCCCACTTGTGGTGTTATATAATGTACAGTTTAGGAACTGGATTACTTATCTATATCTGAAAAATTCTGAACTAGAAACATGCCTGGCTCCAGCGATATGGGATAAGGGATTATCCTCTTGAATTCTGCATCCATCAGCACATTTTCAGTTACAGGTAACAGACAACCTAACTCAAATTGGCTTAAATAATAAAAAGAATCTATTAGCTGATAATTAAAAAGCCTAGAAATTTTGTGACTTTCAGACCTGGGTTAATCCAGAGGGCCACAGATGTTAAGCCCTACACTCCCTCTCTCCATCTTTCTTGCCTCTGCCCTCCTCAGTCTGTCGGCTTTATCCTCAGTTATATTTACTCACTGAAGCCAAAATAGTTGCCATCGTTCCAGGCCTCACAGGGACAGAGGAAGAGAGCTCAGAGGAAGAGAGCTCAGAGGAAGAGAGACAACTTCATCATGGATTCCAAGAGAAGGGTCCCATGGCTACACTTGACAGCCACCATGTATGGTGAGTGGGGGTCAGTTGTGCTGATGAGCTTTGCCTGGGGCAGGTGTCCTGCCTCCAGGGCTAGGATCAACTTGGCTGACCTGGACCCCCAAACACAAACCAAGAGCTACTGGGAAGGGGAAAGGGGAAGTGGATGCCGTGGAGGCCATGACTACCTCATCGCCTCTTACTGAATACCTGACACACAGCCAAGCGCATTAAAGACACACAACGCATACTGGTTGCGATGGTTACGTTTATGGGTCATCTTGGCTGGGCTAATGGATGCCTGCAGAACTGCTAAACTTTATTTCTGTGTGTGTCTGGGAGGGTGTCTCCAGAAGAGAGTAGCACTTGAACCAGCAGACTAAGTCAAGATCACTTTCCCCAGTGCGGGGCGGGGGTGGTAGGGGGAGGCCTCATCCAATCGTTGAGAGCCTGAATGGAACAGAAAGGCAGAGGAAGGGCGTATTTGCTCTCTCTGCCTGAACTGAGACATCCACCTTCTCCATCCCTCGAATACTGCGAGTCTCTCAGGCTTTCAGATTCAGACCAGGACTTCATGCCATCAGCCCCTTGATTCTCAGGCCTTTGAGTTACACCACTGCGCTCCTGGTTCATCAGCTTGCAGACCGCAGATTGTGGGACTTCTCAGCCTCATGTGGGCCAATTCCTATAATAACAATTTTTATATCTATCTATCTATCTATCTATCTATCATCTATCTATCAATCATCCATCTATCTATCATCTACCTATCTTTCTATCTATCCTATTGGTTCTGTTTCTCTGCAGAGCCCTAACTAATACACCAGTCTTTACTCAATAGAAACCTTATCCCCAGTGGTAAACAAGGATTCTGCTTTCTTTATAGCATTAGTTGTCAACCCTGCTTCATGAACCCATGCAGTTTTCCATGTAGTTATCTTACAGTATTTATTTACTTTATTATACGTCATATTAGTCATTTGTGGAAATCTCATCCACCTCACTAAACTCTAAGCTCCTTTAGGTGGGGTCTTGTTTGGTTCTGCGCCCCCCCCCCCCAATGCTTAGTATGTGTCTTGTAATAGCAAACAATCTGTGTTGGTTGAACTAAGTTACCTCTTCCCATCTCGGGTCAAAGCAGTGACGGCAGAGAGAACTGGGCAAGGCGGGGAGTGTGGGGTAAAGATGGGTGGAGAGAGAATGATGTTCTCTTCCCATGTTTTTCATTAGAAAACTAACCCTAATAGCACCACACTTACCACACTGTAGTAAGGCGGTTCAGGGAGCAGGAAGCAGAAAGTGTCCTGGGAACTGCCTTGAACAGTAAAGCTGATTTATTTGTTCATACATAAAATCCTCGAGCCAGGGCAGGTTTCAGAATTCACTGAAGGACGGAGAAGCTCTAGAGTGTCGACATGGACCCAGTTTCTTTCATCACTGCTCTTTGCCTTCCCGAAATTGTCTTTCTCATGGCAGAGAGAACTGGGCAAGGCGGGGAGTGTGGGGTAAAGATGGATGGAGAGAGAATGATGTTCTCTTCCCATGTTTTTCATTAGAAAACTAACCCTAATAGCACCGCACTTACCACGCTGTAGTAAGGCGGTTCAGGGAGCAGGAAGCAGAAAGTGTCCTGGGAACTGCCTTGAACAGTAAAGCTGATTTATTTGTTCATACATAAAATCCTCGAGCCAGGGCAGGTTTCAGAATTCACTGAAGGATGGAGAAGCTCTAGAGTGTCGACATGGACCCAGTTTCTTTCATCACTGCTCTTTGCCTTCCCGAAATTGTCTTTCTCATGGAGGCGAAAGGCCTGCCGCAGTCCTAAGCATCTCCTCCTCACACCACGCCGTCCAGAAGGCTTGCACTGCTTAAACTGAAAGGTGGCCGGGGAGATGGAGGGTGATGCTGGATGGAAGCCAGGGGAACAGGGGAGCATCAGCTTTTCCCTGAGTATTTCATGGTATACTAGTTTCCTAGGGTTATTGTAACAAGTTATCCAAACTAGATGGCTTACACAACAGAAATTTATCATTGCACGATTCTGGAGGCTGGAAGTTCAAAATCAAGATGTTGGCACGATTGGTTCCTTCTGAGGACTGTGAGGGAAGGATCTATTCCAGGCCTCTGTCCTTGGCTTGTAGATGACCATCTCCTCCCTGTCTCTCTTTGCATTGCCTTTCCTGTATGTTTATCTGTCTCAGTGTCCACATTTCCTCTTTTCATATAAGGACATCAGTCATATTGGGTTAGGGGCCCACCCTACTGTAGTGTGACCTTATCTTAGGTCATTGTATCTGCAATGACACTGTCTCCAAACTAGGGCACATTCTGAAATACTGAGGGTTAGGACTTTGACATGAATTTTATTTATTTATTTTTTTAAAGAATTGTGTTGCATTCTTTTAATTTATTTATTTATTTATTTATTTTTGGTTGTGTTGGGTCTTCGTTTCTGTGCGAGAGCTTTCTCTAGTTGCAGCGAGCGGGGACCACTCTTCATCGCGGTGCGCGGGCCTCTCACTATCGCGGCCTCTCTTGTTGCGGAGCACAGGCTCCAGACGCGCAGGCTCAGTAGTTGTGGCTCACGGGCCTAGTTGCTCCGCGGCATGTGGGATCTTCCCAGACCAGGGCTCGAACCCGTGTCCCCTGCATTGGCAGGCAGACTCTCAACCACGACGCCACCAGGGAAGCCCCCCGACATGAATTTTAGAGGGACACATTCAACCCATAACACATGGGACAGTGGAGAAGATAGCTAAATGAAAATCAGGATTCTATTAGGGGAGAAGCAATAAAATGGATGCTGGGTCAGTGATCCTAGAAGCCTCTACAGTATTTTTGTTTTTTTATAAAGAGAGAGTGTATTTTCTCTTTTAAGTGCAGCTATTGTGGAAAATCACTTCCCCTTCCTCTAGCCTATGGTAGATGACAGACAGCATGACAATAAACCCTAAGAGAGAGATCTCTCCATCACACCACTTTCTGTCTCTGTGGTTTCACTGTATAGTCTCTCTCTGGCAGCTGTGCTATGTAGCCCTTTAGATCCTCTGAGATACCTCTGAATATTATCTATCTAGTCTTCACAGTGCCTGCTGGGAGACAGGACTTCACTTCGAGAAGCAAGTCTCCAGAAGATTATGGTAGAAATGCCCAGAAATGAGAGTCCTAAGGTTTGCCTGCTGTCCCAGGCATTTTTCTTGACCCAGAACACTCAGCATCTGGGATTAAAATCTATCTTTTCAACCTTGGTGGTATCCTCACACCCTAGTGGGGAAAGATGATCTCACTGGGCAGTGTCCACAGAATGTGGAAGTAAAAAAGGCAGAGACTTTATCTCAGATAAGGGCTCTGATGAAGGAATGAGCTGGGAGAGAATGAAGGTCACAGGATGACCTGGGCTATTTAGAGGTGCCCCAACCCCAAACAGTGGCTCCTTCAACCCAGGGAAAAGAAAATGCTACCGTTAGGGGTCCAAGCTATCTAGAACATCTTATTCAGAAGAACCCAATTGAGACCAGGTGTGATAATGTCTTACTTCTCCCTAGTAAAGAGGTCACAAACAACTCTAAGGAAAAACTGTGTGGGGTCCATGGTTTGTTTTATTTCATTTTGTTTTTTAACAACTTTACTGAGGTATGATTGACATACAATAAATTGAACTTACTTGAAGTGTACAATCTGATAATTTTTGACATATGTATACAACTGTGAAAACATCACTATAATCGAGATAATGAACATATCCATCACCCCGGAAAACTTCCCCCTCTTCCTGCTCTCTCACCAGTCCCACACCCATCCTCAGGCAAACACTAATCTGTTTTCTGTCCCTATATATGAGTTTGCTTTTTCTAGACTTTTATAGAAATGGAACTGTACAGTAGGCACTCTTTTTTCGTCTGGATTTTTTTCACTCAGCATAACTGAGATTTATCCCTGATGCTGTGTGCATCGATAGTTCCTTCATTTTTATTGTTGAGTACTAGTCCATTGTCTGAACATCCATTGACCACGATCTCTTTATTCATTCACCTGTTGAAGGGCATCTGGATTTCTTTCAGTTTCTGGCTCTTATAAATAGAGCTGCTTATAAATTCACCCTTGTTTGCACAGGAGGTCCACGGTTTGATTGTGGTATATTGGTTTGGCAGGGATGGCTTCATTCTCCGTGCGTGGGTATGTGGGCCACACAAGGATATTTTAAGGGATGAGTGGTTCTGCTGAGATCCCAGAGCTCTACTTGGCAGAGACTGGCTTGCTGCTGCTGCTGCCATCTTGGGCCATCTCTGGCTTCTGCTTCACTCTCCTTCCTTCCCCAACCCATAGTGCTGCCATAATTAGTGACTAGATTGAAAACTAGGGAAAATAGTCATCAGGGGAAGAAGAATTGACTTTAAAAGGACCTGAGTTTTATTTTTTTTTAAAATCAACTCTAAATCCTCCATTATTATCAAGCAAACTAGCTGGTCCACATAGAAAAACCCTAAGATCCAGGCCAGACAGGCCCCTGCCCTGCATCCTGGGATTAGAGGTTCCCACTCTGGCTCTCCTCCAGCCACACCTGACTCCATCGCATAGGAAGCCCACCCAAAGCCTGCGTTACCATCACCCCCTTCACCACGTGCTCAGTGCCCAGGTCCCTAGAATCGCTTGTCCAGATGACCTCAGTCCACTTATAGGACATCTATGTGCTGTTCTGCAGATCTGAACTCCCAAAAAGTAGACAGCTGTGTGCAAAGAGTGTGAACAGAACTTGCATGTGTTCGTAAGCGTACCCTCGTGTGTATGTACACCTGCGTGAATACACTAGTTCACAAGGCCCCTTGTAGTATGGGTTGCAGTCAAAAGTGAAAAGAGAAGGGGGCAGACAATGGGCCAGGGTCTGGGGACCAGGGGCCAGCTCTTCCCATGGTCCCAGCACAGACCTCCAAGGAGTTCAAAAATTTTAAAACCAAATCTGGCCTACGGGCTACCATAAAGGTTTATTTGTCAACATAGAAATCTAGAACAGATTTCACTTAACGTTAGGCTAGATTCAGAACTTTGACATATTCAGACACTGGGCCCATGGCTCTCCATCTGTACTCTTGCCTCGAGCTCTGAAAGTATTAGGGATGGGCCTGGGACCACCCCTCCCCTCCTCCTGCATCACATATCTGTCATGTTACTTGCTAGCTTTTGATCCTTTCTTTTGCCTTTCGGGGTTCTCCTTGATGTTCATTTTAATCTTTTTTCAACAGCATAGATATTGAGAGAAAAAAGTGTGATTAGGTTGGGGAAGAGGGGGACACACACATGGTGTAATCTGCCCCAAGCCCACCTGCCTGTAGACCAGACTCTGCAGAGGCTCTAGAATTATGAGTTGATGTTTCTCATCTAAATTATGGGAATCAGGGTAGACGCACTGCTTTGAAGTCAGGCAGCTCGGTTTCTCACTAGAAAGCTATCCTGAGCACCCCTGTGGAAGATGAATTGCCAATTCTCCACTCCTCCTTGTATCCACCCCCTTGCGGCCCCTCCCATCAGGAGATGGAATCTGTTTCTCCACCCCTTGGGTCTGGGCAGCCCTTGTTACTTACTGTGACTGATAGAACGTGACACGAGTGACAGTGTGCCAGGTCCAAGCCTAGGCCTCAAGAGGCTCTGTGTATTTTTACTCTCTCTCAGACCCCTGCTTCTGCTATGAAGATAAGGCTGGGCTGCACTGCTGGAGTATGACAGGCCACACAGAGCAGAGCCCAGGCCACCTCGGCCGAGGCCACCACTCACCTGTCTGCCAACTGACCGCAGATACAGGAATCAGCTCCACTGAGATGAGCTAAGCACTGCCCAGGGTAGCAGAACTCCCAACCTGATATTTAATTTTGCAAGAAATAAGAAACAGTTTTCTTAAGCCACTGAATTTTGGGGTGGTACGAGATTGTTGAGAAACTGCTTTTATGTTTCTGCACAGTTAGTGCTTTCTAAACAAATTTCACTGAGATTTGCTTCCTGGGCTCAAAGCAAGCCCTGAAAGGCAATATACAACAGATTAGAATGCGAGAGAGAACTCTAGAAAGATTTACCTAATTCTGGAGGTATGTGCACATTTCAAGGGAGGATCAGCTCTGGGACTTTGGAGATACCTGTGAGATATAAAACTGGAGACACTGGGCTTATCTTTTCCCTGGAGAGATTTATTTACATGCCAAAGGATTAGGGTAAGGATGCTTCCAGTAAGACTCCAAAGAGACTCCCTCAGAAAGGGAAGGTGAGAAAGCTGCCTCTTCTTTCTGCGCATAACACTGAAAATTCATTTCTCCGTGTCCTAGGCCTACAGACTGAGATTACCATCCCATAGAGCATTCCTGCAATTTATCTCTGGCTGGTGATCGTCTTGCTGTGAATAGAATAAGACATTTGTCTCTGATCCAAAAATGTCTTGTATGCATTCAAGACAAAATTAGTAAAGATAAAATTTCTGTTTGTTATGTAGCATTAATTGCAGCAATAGCTGACTGATACAACCGCTGATTTCGGTCTCCTTATTGGTTTCAGCTGGAGCATGTCGCCCAACATACTGCACTTGCGACTGATCTACAGGCAGGGCCTAGGTGGAAATCAGAATTTTATCTTACTGTTGTTGAAGCAAAAGGCTATTCTTATAACCAGGAATGTTGAAAAATCGACTAATCCAGATTTTATCAAACTATCCTTCAAGTGACCTTAGTAACTTGTACCATGTTCTGTAAAATGTAAGTGTTCTGTAAAATAAGGAATAGATTTTGGAAATTCTGGGTTAAACCAGGTTAACCTGGCTAAACAAAGTTAAATCTGTTTCTTTCTTTCAGAATTTCTCAGACCTTTATACAGAGCTATCTAATCAGTGTGCCTATGCAATGCAGGCACAACAACGATCATCAGACCAAAGTGCGAAACTGTAGCTTTAAAAATGTTAAAGTCATAAATTAGACACTAAAATGTGAATTACCTCAAATGTGGATTAAAGTACAGGATAATTCTTTTCTTCTTCAATCTTGTCCTATCCGTATGGACAAGTTATAAAAATGAAGCACTGACACCAAAAGCATAGGCAATAAAAGTAAAAATAGATAAACTGAACTACATCAAAAGTAAAAACCTCTGTGCATCAAAGGGCACAATCAACAGAGTGAAAAAGCAACCTACAGAACAGGAGAAAATATGTAAAATATATATCTGATAAGAGGTTAATATCCAGAACATATAAAGAATTCCTACAATGCAACAACAAAATAACCCAATTAAAAGATGGGCAAATGAGAGAATGACGTCAGCAAGACTGTAGAGTAGGAGATACTAGACTTTGTTCCCCCACAAAAATCCAATTAGACAGCTATCCACAAATGAAAATAGCCCTGGGAGGGTTCAAGAGTCACCTCAGAACCTACAGTAACACAGTGGAGTGAAAAATGGAAAATAACAGCACAGAGTTGACTGCTAGAGACACTGGCTTAGCAGCAACATCTGAAGACAGTTAGGAACAAAGAAGAAGAGAGTGGGCACTATAAGCATCAGCCCCGTGGCAGATGCCACTGTGGCCCCTAGTGGCCTAAAGAGGGCCCCAAAAGCCTCTGCTACTGAAGACCCCAAGAGCTCCCCCTGACAGCTGTGAACTTCCCACAGCTTTCACAAAGGAGGATCCCATAGCATTCATTGGTGCAGAATCCAGGGGCCTGCTCTGCAGAGAACACCAGCAGCTTGCACCATTGAGGTGACCAACAGAAATTACCACCACAGGGGAGATGCTGCTATGCACCCCCCTCCAGAAGCAGCTACTGTTGCACTGCCAGGAACCAGGGTTACCAGCACACCTGACAACCCTGTGCACACCCCAGACCCCAGAGCTGCAGTTGCTCTGTATGCACTTGCAATTCAGATCCTGGCTCTGAGACCACTTCATACATGCCCATGCTACAGATCCCAGCCCCATAGCTTCTCTGTGCGCACCTGTGTCTCGGCACCAGAGCCAATGTCACTGCAGGCTACCCAGTGCTCTAGATTCCAGAGCCAATAGAGCTCCACACATGCCAGCACTCCAGACCCCAGCTTCACGGCCACTTGGTGTGTACCTGTGTCTCATACATCACCACCACTGTGGAGTGGCCAGTGCCCTGGACCTTGGGGCTGCTGTTGCTCTGCAAGCATCCATGCTCCAGTCCCCAGCAACACTGCTGCTCCACGGGCACCCATGCATTAGACTGCAAGCGTACCCACAAGCAGGACCCTGCACCAAGAGGGATCTCCTCAGACATGATATACCCCAGGAGTAAAAGAGATCAACAGCCTTTGCCACTGAAGACCCCAACAGCCCTTGCTGTCACTGCAGACACCCACAGCCTTGGCCATCGAGGACCCTTGCAATCTTTGCCAACAATGACCTCAGCTGACAGAGCTGCATGGAGACTACACTGCTGGGTCTTCCCCAGAGCTGTAACCATGATATCCCATGCAGCTGGTGCCCCCACACCTATCTGCAGGTGAAGGTCTTTCCCTAGCTAAACCAATCTGTAAAGTCTGGAAGGAGTGACTCCTCCCCTCCATCAAATGCACATACATCAACACATGGCTACAAGAAACACACAAAAAAAATCAAGAAAACTTGAAACTGCTGAGGAACACAATAATTTTCCAGTAACAAATCCCAAAGAAATTGAGATCTATGAATGGCCAAAGAATTCAAAATAACTATTTTTGTAATCCCAGTGAGCTAAAGAGAATGTGGATAGACACCTCCATGAATCAGGAAAGCAGTACAGGAAAATGAGAAGTTCAACAAAGAGATAGAAATTATAAGGAAGAGCCAAACAGAAATTCTGAAGCTGAAGAATAAAATGAAATGGAAAAAAGAAGTGCAAAAGAAAGCATCAACAGAAGACTTGATCGAGCAAAAGAAACAATCTGTGAACTAAACACAAATCTTTTGAAATTCTCCAGTGAGAGGAGAAAAAAGAATAAAAAAGAGTGAAGAAAGCCTATGTGAATTATGAGACATCATGAAGCAAAAGAATAATTCACATAATGGGTGTCCCAGAATGAGAAGAGGAAGAGAAAGGGGCAGAAAGCTCATTTAGAGAAATAATAGTTGAAAACTCCCCAAATCTGAGAAGAGATATAGACATCTAAATACATGAAATTCATAGGTCCCCATACAAATTCAACCCAAGGAAGACTTCACTGAGACATATTAGAATGAAAACTGTCAAAAATCAAAGACAAAGAGAATTTTGAAAGCAGCAAGAGAAAAAGACAAAACAAAACTCATCTTATCCAAGGGAATCCCCAAAAGGTTGTCAACAGATTTCTCAGAAGAAACCTTGCAGGCCAAGAGAGAGTGTTATGATATATTCAAAGTGTTGAAAGAAAAAAAAAAAACTGCCAACCAAGAATACATTTACCCAGCAAAGCTGCCATTTAGAAATGAAGGAGAGATAAAGACTTCCCAAACAAAATTAAGGGAGTTCATCACTATTAGATCTGCTTTACGAGAAATGCTAAAGGAAGTTCTTGAAGTGGAAGTGAAAGGATGCTAATTAGTAACATTAAAACATATGAGAGTATAAACTCACTGGTAAAGATAAGTGTATTCTAAAATTCAGAATATTCTCATACTGAAATGGTGGTGTGTACTCTAGTAAAAAGGTAAAAAGACAAAAGTATTAAAAATAACTATAGCTACAGTAATTTATTGTATGAATACAACAGTGGACACACAATACAAAAAGAAGTAAATTATGACATCAAAAACATAAAATGGGAGGGGACAAAAAGGGTAGAGTTTTCTATGCAATCGAAGTTAAATTGTTATGAGCTAAAAATAAATTGTTATCTATCAGATGTTTTATGTAAACCTTATCGTAACTACAAAGCAAAACAAAAAACAAAACATGAAAAAAACCCAAAACGTATAGTAGATAAACAGAAGAGAAAGAGAAAGAAATCAAAGCACATCACTATGGAAAATCACCAAATCACAAAGGAAGACAGAAAGAGAGGAAGAAAGGAACAAAGGAAATACAAAACAGCTTAAAAAAATAAACAAGATGGGAAAATAATAAACTGGTTAATAATTACTTTAAATGTAAATGGATTAAAATTTCCAATCAAAAGACATATTGTGGCTGAATGGATTAAAAAAACAAGACTCAATTATTTGCTGCCTAAGAGAGACTCACTTCAACTTTAGCACACACCTAGGCTGAAAGTGAAGGAATGGACATGGAAACCGATGCAAATGGAAACTAAAAAGTAGCATAGGTAGCTCTACCTATATCAAAAGTCAAAAACTATAAAAAGAAACAACAAAGGTCATTATATAATGATAAAGAAATCAATTCATCAAGAAGATATAACAATTATTAAATATATATGCACCCAACATTGGAACACCTAAATATATTAAACAAATATTAATCGAGCTAAAGGCAGAAATAGACAGCAATGCAGTTATATAAGGGGACTTCAATATCTCACTTTCAACAGTGGATCGATCAACAAAACAGAAACTCAATAAGGAAATATTGGACTTGAACTATACTTTAGACCAAATGGACCAGACATATATAGAGCATCCCATCTAACTGTAGCAGAATATACATTCCTCTTAAGTGCACACAGAACACTGTCCAGGATAGATTATATATTAGGTCACAAAACAAGTTTTAAAAAAGTTAACAAGATTGAAATCATATCAAGTATCTTTTCCTGCCACAATGGTATGAAACTAGAAATCAATACCAGGAAAGCTGAAAAATTCAAAAATATGTGGAAATTAAACAACACACTTTTAAACAATCAATGACTCAAAGAAGAACTCAAAAGGAAAATTAAAAAAAATATCTAGACACAAATTAAGTGAAACATGGAACACAACATACCAAAACTTATAGGATGCAGCAAAAGCAGTTCTAAGAGGGATGTTTATAGCAATAAACACCTACAATAAAAAAACTCAAACAACCTAATTTTACACCTCAAGGAACTAAAAAATAAAAATAACCACAACAGGGCTTCCCTGGTGGCGCAGTGGTTGAGAGTCCACCTGCCGATGCAGGGGACACGGGTTCGTGTCCCAGTCCAGGAAGATCCCACATACTGCGGAGCAGCTGGGCCCGTGAGCCATGGCCACTGAGCATGCGCGTCTGGAACCTGTGCTCCGCAGCGGGAAAGGCCACAACAGTGAGAGGCCCGCATACCGCAAAAAAAAAACCCACATTAGCAGAAGGAAGGAAATAACAAGGATCAGAGCAGAAATAAATGAAATAGAGACTAAAAAAACAATAGAAAAGATCAATAAAACTAAGATCTGTTTTGAGATAAACAAACTTGGCAAACCTTTAGTTAGACTAAGAAGAAAAAGAGAGACAACTCAAATAAATAAAATTAGAAATGAAAGAGGAGACATTATAACTGATTCCACAGAAATACAAAGGATCCTAAGAGGCTAAACGTTTATATGTCAACAAATTGGATAACATAGAAGAAAATGGATAAACTCCTAGAAACATACAACCTACCAAGACTGAATCATGAAGAAATAGAAAATCTGAATAGATCTATAACTAATAGGGAGACTGAATCAGTAATCAAATATCACCCAACAAAGAAAACTCAGGACCACATAACTTCATTGGTGAATTCTACCAAATATTTATAGAAAAATTAATGTCAATCCTTCTCAAATTCTCTCCAAAAAATTGAAGAGAAGGAAGACTTCCAAACTCATTTTCTGAGGCTTGCATTACCCTGATATAAAAGCCAGTCAAAGACATTATAAGAAACAAAAATTATAGGCCAATAACCCTGATGAACATAGGTGCAAAAATTCTCAACAAAATACCAGCAAACTGAATTCAACAGCACATTAAAAGGATCATACACCATGATCAAGTGGGAGTTATCCCTGGAATACAAGGATGGTTTGACATATGCAAATCAATAAATGTTATACACTGCATTAACAAAATGACACATAAAAATCATATGATCATCTCAATAGATATAGAAAAAGCATTGACAAAATGCAACATCTATGTATGAGAAAAACTCTCAACAAAGTGGTTATACATGGAACATACCTCAACATAATAAAGGCCATATATGACAAGCCCACAGCTAATATCATACTGAACAGTGAAAAGCTGAAAGCTTTTACTCTAAGATCAGGATCAAGACAAGGATGCCTACTCTCAACATTTTTATTCAACATAGTATTGGAAGTCCTACCCAGAGTAATTAGGCAAGAAAAAGAAATAAAAGTCATCCAAATTGGAAAAAAGAACTGAAACTGTCACTATTTGCATGACATGATATTATCCTAAAAACTCCACCAAATGACTATTAGAAATAATAAACAAATTCAGCAAGAGGGAAGGATATAAATTCAATATACAAAAATCTGTTACATTTTATACACTAATAGCAAACCATCAAAAAGAGAATTTTCTTTAAAAGAATCTGATTTATAATTGCATCAAAAAAATACCTAGAAATAAATTTAACCAAGGAGGTGAAAGAACTGTACACTGAAAACTGTAAAACACTGATGAAAGAAATTGAAAGAGACACAAATAAATGGAAAGAGGTTCAACGCCCATGGATTGGAATAATTAATATTGCTAAAGTGTCCATACTACCCAAGGTAATCTACAGATTTAATGCAACCCCTATCAAAATTTCAGTGACATTTTTCACAGAAATAGAAAAAAACAATTCTAAAATTCATATGGAACCACAAAATATCCCATATAACCAAAGCAACCTTGAGAAAGAAGAACACAGCTACAGACATCACACTTCTTGATTTCAAACTATATTACAAGCTATAGTAATCAAAATAGTACAGTACTGGTATAAAGACACATAAACCAATGGAACATTATTGAGAGTCCAGAAATAAACCCACACATATACAGTCAACTAATCATTGACAATGGCTCTAAGAACACACAATAGGAAAAGGATAATCCCATCAATAAATGGTGTTGGGAAAACTGTTTATCTACATACAAAAGAAAGAAATCAGACCCCTATCTTACCCCACCCACAAAGATTAACTTGAAATGGATTAAGGACTTAAATGTGAGACCTGAAACCATAAAAATTCGAGGCGAAAACATAGGGGAAAACCTCTTGACATTAGTTTTGGTAATGATTTTTTGGATATGACACCAAAAGCACAAGCAACAACAGCAAAAATAAACAAACAGGACTATATCAACTAAAAAACTTGTGCACAGTGAAGGAAGTAATCAATGAAATGAAAAGGCAACATGCAGAATGGGAGAAAATATTTGCAAACCACACATCTGCCAAGGGGTTAGTACCTAAAGTATGTGAGGAACTCGTATAAATTAATAGCAAATAGTAGACGGACCTTCAAGATGGCGGAGGAGTAAGAGGTGGAGATCACCTTCCTCCCCAACATACATCAACATGTGGAACAACTCCTACAGAACACCTACTGAGTGCTGGCAGAAAACCTCAGAATTCCCAAAAGGCAAGAAACTCCCCAAGTACCTGAATAGGGCAAAAGAAAAAAGAAAAATCAAGAGACAAAAGAATAGGGACGGGACCTGCCCCTCTGGGAGGGAGCTGTGAAGGAGGAAAGGTTCCCACACACTAGGAAGCCCCTGCACTGGCAGGGATGGGGTGTGGGCGGGGAAGCTTCGGAGCCACAGAGGAGAGCACAGCAACAGGGGTGCGGAGGGCAAAGCGGAGAGATTCCTGCACAGAAGATCAGTGCCAACCAGCACTCACCAGCCTGAGAGGCTTGTCTGCTCACCTGCCGGGGCGGGCAGTGGCTGCGACCTGAGGCTCTGGCTTCGGAGGTCAGATCCCAGAGAGAGGACTGGGTTTGGCTGTGTGAACACAGCCTGGAGGGGACTAGTGCGCCACAGATAGGCAGGAGGGACTCCGGGAAAAAGTCTGGACCTGCCTAAGAGGCAAGAGACCATTGTTTCAGGGTGCGCGAGGAGAGGGGATTCAGAGCATCGCCTAAATGAGCTCCAGAGACGGGTGCGAGCTGTGGCTATAAGCGCGGACACCAGAGATGGGCATGAAATGCTAACGCTGCTGCTGCAGTCACCAAGAAGCCTGTGTGCAAGCACAGGTCACTATCCACACCTCCCCTCCCGGGAGCCTGTGCAGCCCGCCACTGCCAAGGTCCCGTGATCCAGGGACAACTTCCCCAGGAGAACGCATGGCGCGCCTCAGGCTGTTGCAATGTCGTGTCAGCCTCTGCCACTGCAGGCTTGCCGCGCATTCCGTACCCCTCCGTCCTCCTGGCCTGAGTGAGCCAGAGCCCCCTAATCAGCTGCTACTTTAACCCCTTCCTGTCTGGGTGGGGAACAGATGCCCTCAGGTGACTTAACACACAGAGGCGGGGCCAAATCCGAAGCTGAACCCCAGGAGCTGTGCGAACAAAGAAGAGAAAGGGAGATCTCTCCCAGCAGCCTCAGGAGCAGCGGATTAAATCTCCACAATCACCTTGATGTACCCTGCATCTCTGGAATACCTGAATGGACAATGAATCATCCCAAACCTGAGGCGGTGGCCTTTGGGAGCAACTGTAGACTGGGGGTTTGCTGTCTGCATCTAATTTGTTTCTAGTTTTATGTTTATCTTAGTGTAGTATTTAGAGACTATTAACATTGGTAGATTTAATTATTGATTTGGTTGCTCTCTTCCTTTTTCTCTTATACATATAGTTTTCTGTTTCCTTTTTTTCTTTTTGTGACTGTGTACGTGTGTGCGTCTTTGTGTGATTTTATCTGTATAGGTTTGCTTTTACCATCTTTCCTAGGGTTCTTTCTGTCAGGTTTTTTTTTACTATAGTTTTTAGTGCTTGTTATAATTGGTGGATTTGTTTATTGGTTTAGTTGCACTCTTCTTTTTTTTAAATTACTTTTATATTTTAATAAATTTTTAATTATTTTAATAAAGTTATTTCATTTTATTTTATTTTTTCTCACTTTACTTCTGAGCCGTGTGGCTGACAGGGTCTCGGTGCTCTGGCCAGGTGTCAGGCCTGAGCCTCTGAGGTGGGAGAGCCGAGTTCAGGACATTGGTCCACCAGACACCTCCCGGCCCCTCATAATATAAATCAGCAAGAGCTCTCCCAGAATTCCCCATCTGAACACTAAGACCCAGCTCCACTCAATGACCAACAAGCTCCAGTGCTGGACACCCCATGCCAAACAACTAGCAAGACAGGAACACAACCCCATCCATTAGCAGAGAGACAGCCTGAAATCATAATAAGGTCACAGACACCCCAAAAGACACCACCGGACGTGGTCCTGCCCACCAGGAAGACAAGATCAAACCTTGTCCACCAGAACACAGGCACCAGTCCCCACCACCAAGAAACCTACACAACCCACTGAACCAACCTTACCCACTTGGGGCAGACACCAAAAACAATGGGAACATCGAACCTGCAGGCTGTGAAAAGGAGACCCCAAACACAGTAAACTAAGCAAAATGAGAAGACAGGGAAATACACAGCAGATGAAGGAGCAAGGTAAAAACCCACCAGACCAAACAAATAAAGAGGAAACAGGCAGTCTACCTGAAAAAGAATTCAGAGTAATGATAGGAAAGATGATCCAAAATCTTGGAAATACAATGGAGAAAATACAAGAAACGTTTAACAAGGACCTAGAAGAATTAAACAGAAAACAAACAATGATGAACAACACAATAAATGAAATTAAAAATTCTCTGGAAGGAATCAATAGCAGAATAAGTGAGGCAGAAGAACAGATAACTGATCTGGAAGATAAAATAGTGGAAATAACTACCGCAGAGCAGAATAAAGAAAAAAAGAATGAAAAGCATTGAGGACAATCTCAGAGATCTCTGGGACAACACTAAATGCCACCATACGAATTACAGGCGTTCCAGAAGAAGAAGAGAAAAAGAAAGAGACTGAGAAAATATTTGAAGATTATAGTTGAAAATTTGCCTAACATGGGAAAGGAAATAGTCAGTCAAGTCCAGAAAGCACAGAGAGTCCCATACAGGATAAATCCAAGGAGAAATACGCCAAGACACATATTAATCAAACTGTCAAAAATTAACTACAAAGGAAAAATATTAAAAGCAGCAAGGGAAAAACAACAAATAACACACAAGGGAATCCCCATATGGTTAACAGCTGATCTTTCAGCAGAAACTCTACAAGCCAGAAGGGAGTGGCAGGACATATTTAAAGTGATGAAAGGGAAAAACCTACAACCAAGATTACTCTACGCAGCAAGGATCTCATTCAGATTCGACAGAGAAATTAAAACCTTTACAGACAAGCAAAAGCTAAGAGAATTCAACACCACCAAACCAGCTTTACAACAAACGCTAAAGGAACTTCTCTAGGCAGGAAACACAAGAGAAGGAAAAGACCTACAATAACAAACCCAAAACAATTAAGAAAATGGTAATAGGATCACACATATCAATAATTACCTTAAATGTAAATAGATTAGATGCTCCATCCAAAAGATATAGACTGGCAAAATGGATAAAAAAACAAGACCTGTAAATATGCTGTCTACAAGAGACCCATTTCAGACCCAGGGACACATACAGACTGAAAGTGAGGGGATGGAAAAAGATATTCCATGTGAATGGAAACCAAAAGAAAGCTGCAGTAGCAATTCTCATATCAGACAAAACAGACAGTAGAATAAAGACTATTACAAGAGACAAAGAAGGACACTACCTAATGATCAAGGGATCAATCCAAGAAGAAGATAAAACAATTGTAAATATTTACGTACCCAACACAGGAACACCTCAATACATAAGGCAAATGCTAACAGCCATATAAGGGGAAATTGACAGTAACACAATCATAGTAGGGGACTTTAACACCCCACTTTCACCAATGGACAGATCATCAAAAATGAAACTAATAAGGGACACAAGCTTTAAATGATACATTAAAAAAGATGGAGTTAATTGATATTTATAGGCCATTCCATCCAAAAACAACAGAATAAACTTTCTTCTCAAGTGTTCATGGAACATTCTGCAGGATGGATCATATCTTGGGTCACAAATCAAGCCTTGGTAAATTTAAGAAAATTGAAATCATATCAAGTATCTTTTCCAACCACAACGCTATAAGACTAGATACCAATTACAGGAAAAAAAATTGTAAAAAATACTAACACATGGAGGCTAAACAATACACTACTAAATAACCAAGAGATTACTGAAGAAATCAAAGAGGAAATCAAAAAATACCTAGAAACAAGTAAAAAGGAAAACACGATGACCCAAAACCTATGGGATGCAGCAAAAGCAGTTCTCAGAGACAAGTTTATAGCCATACAATCCTACCTCAGGAAACAAGAAAAATCTCAAATAAACAACCTAACCTTACACTTAAAGCAATTAGAGAAAGAAGGGAAAAAAAAAAAAAAAAAACCGATGTTAGCAGAAGAAAAGAAATCATAAAGATCAGATAAGAAATAAATGAAAAAGAAATGAAGGAAACGATAGCAAAGATCAATAAAACTAAAAGTTGGTTCTTTGAGAAGATAAACAAAATTGATAAGCCATTAGCCAGACTCAACCAGAATTAAAGGGAAAAGACTCAAATCAATAGAATTAGAAATGAAAAAGGAGAAGTAACAACTGACACTGCAGAAATACAAAGGATCATGAGAGTTTACTACAAGCAACTCTATGCCAAAAAAATGGACAACCTGGAAGAAATGGACAAATTCTTAGAAAACCACAACCTTCCGACATTGAACCAGGAAGAAATAGAAAATATAAACATACCAATCATGAGCACTGAAATTGAAACTGTGATTAAAAATCATCCAAAAAACAAAAGCCCAGGACCAGATGGTTTCACAGGCGAATTCTATCAAACATTTAGAGAAGAGCTAACACCCATCATTCTCAAACTCTTCCAAAATATAGCAGAGGGAGGAACACTCCGAAACTCATTCTACAAGGCCACCATCACCCTGATAACAAAACCAGACAAAGAAGTTACAAAAAAGAAAACTACAGGGCTTCCCTGGTGGCGCAGTGGTTGAGAGTCCGCCTGCCAATGCAGGGGACACAGGTTCGTGCCCCAGTCCAGGAAGATCCCACATGCCGCAGAGCGGCTGGGCCCATGAGCCATGGTCGCTGAGCCTGCGCGTCCGGAGCCTGTGCTCCACAACGGGAGAGGCCACAACAGTGAGAGGCCCGCATACCGCAAAATAACAAACAAACAAAAAAAAACTACAGGCCAATATCACTGATGAACGTAGATGCAAAAATCCTCAACAAAATACTAGCAAACTGAATCCAACAGCACATTAAAAGGGTTATACACCATGATCAAGTGGGGTTTATACCAGGAATGCAAGGATTCTTCAATATATGCAAATCAATAAATGTGATACACCATATTAACAAATTGAAGGAGGAAAACCATATGATCATCTCAATAGATGCAGAGAAAGCTTTCAACAAAATTCAACACCCATTTAAGATAAAAACTCTCCAGAAAGTAGGCAAAGAGGTAACTTACCTGAACACAATAAAGGTCATATATGACAAACCCACAGCCAACATCATTCTCAGTAGTGAAAAACTGAAACCATTCCCACTAAGATCAGGAACAAGACAAGGTTGCCCACTCTCACCACTATTATTCAACATAGTTTTGGAATTTTTAGCCATGGCAGTCAGAGAAGAAAAAGAAATAAAAGGAATCCAAATTGGAAAAGAAGAAGTAAAACTGTCACTGTTTGCAGATGACATGATACTATACAAAGAGAATCCTAAAGATGCTACCAGAAAACTACTAGAACTAATCAATAAATTTGGTAAAGTAGCAGGATACAAAATTAATGCACAGAAATCTCCTGCATTCCTATACACTACTGATGAAAAATCTGAAACAGAAATTAAGGAAACACTCCCATTTAACACTGCAAGCAAAAGAATAAAATACCTAGGAATAAACCTACCTAAGGAGACGAAAGACCTGTATGCAGAAAATTATAAGACACTGATGAAAGAAATTAAAGATGATATAAACAGATGGAGAGATATACCATGTTCTTGGATTGGAAGAATCAACATTGTGAAAATGACTCTACTACCCAAAGCAATTTACAGATTCAATGCAATCCCTATCAAACTACCATTGGCATTTTTCACAGAACTAGAACAAAAAATTTCACAATTTGTATGGAAACACAAAACACCCCGAATAGACAAAGCAATTTTGAGAAAGAAAAACGGAGCTGGAGGAATCAGGCTCCCGATTTCAGACTATACTTCAAAGCTACAGTAATCAAGACATTATGGTACTGGCACAAAAACAGAAATATAGATCAATGGAACAGGATAGAAAGCCCAGAAATAAACCCATGCACATATGTCACCTTATCTTTGATAAAGGAGGCAAGAATAAACAGTGGAGAAAAGACAGCCTCTTCAATAAGTGGAGCTGGGAAAACTGGACAGCTACATGTAAAAGAATGAAATTAGAACACTCCCTAACACCATACAAAAAAATAAACTCAAAATGGATTAAAGACCTAACTATAATGCCAGACACTATAAAACTCTTAGAGGAAAACATAGGCAGAACACTCTATGACATAAGTCACAGCAAGATCCTTTTTGACCCACCTCCTAGAAAAAGGGAAATAAAAACAAAAATCAACAAATGAAACCTAATCAAACTTACAAGGTTTTGCACAGCAAAGGAAACCATAAACAAGATGAAAAGACAACACTCAGAATGGGAGAAAAGTTTTGCAAACGAAGCAACTGACAAAGGATTAATCACCAAAATACAAGCAGCTCATGCAGCTCAATAACAAAAAAACAAACAACGCAATCCAAAAATGGGCAGAAGACCTAAATAGACATTTCTCCAAAGAAGATATACAGATTGCCAAGAAACACATGAAAGGATGCTCAACATCACTAATCATTAGAGAAATGCAAATCAAAACTACAATGAGGTATCACCTCACACCGGTCAGAACGGCCATCATCAAAAAATATACAAACAATAAATGTTAGAGAGGGTGTGGAGAAAAGGGAACCCTCTTGCACTGTTGGTGGGAATGTAAATTGATACAGCCACTATGGAGAACAGTATGGAGGTCCCTGAAAAAACTAAAAATAGAACTACCATATGACCCAGAAATCCCACTACTGGGCCTATACCCTGAGAAAACCATAATTCAAGAAGAGTCATGTACCACAATGTTCACTGCAGCACTATTTACAATAGCCACGACATGGAAGCAACCTAAGTGTCCATCGACAGAGAATGGATAAAGAAGATGTGGCACATATATAAATGGAATATTAGCCATAAAAAGGAACGAAACTGAGTTATTTGTAGTGAGGTGGGTGGACCTAGAGATTGTCACACAGAGTGAAGTAAGTCAGAAAGAGAAAAACAAATACTGTATGCTAACACATATATATGGAATCTAAAAGAAAAAAGAAAAAAAATGGTCAGAAGAACCGAGGGGCAAGATGGGAATAAACATGCAGACCTACTAGAGAATGGACTTGAGGATATGGGGAGGGGGAAGGGTAAGCTGGGACAAAGTGCGAGAGTGGTATGGACATATATACACTACCAAACGTAAGGTAGATAGCTAGTGGGAAGCAGCCGCATAGCACAGGGAGATCAGCTCGGTGCTTTGTGACCACCTAGAGGGGTGGGATAGGGAGGGTGGGAGGGAGGGAGACGCAAGAGGGAAGAGACATGGGGACATATGTATAACTGATTCACTTTGTTATAAAGCAGAAACTAACACACCATTGTAAAGCAATTATACTCCAATAAAGATGTTAAAAGAAAAAAGATGTGACAGATATATACAATGGAATATTACTCAGCCATAAAAAGAAATGAAATTGCGTTATTTGTAGTGAGGTGGATGGACCTAGAGTCTGTCATACAGAGTGAAGTAAGTCAGAAAGAGAAAAATAAATACCATATGCTAACACATATATATGGAATCTAAAAAAAAAATGGTTCTGAAGTACTTAGGGGCAGGACTGGAATAAAGACACAGATGTAGAGAATGGACCTGAGGACATGGGGAGGTGGAAGGGTAAGCTGGGATGAAGTGAGAGAGTGGCATGGACATATATACACTACCACATGTAAAATAGATAGCTAGTGGGAAGTAGCCGCATAGCAGAGGGAGATCAGCTCGGTGCTTTGTGACCACCTAGAAGGGTGAGATAGGGAGGTGGGAGGGAGACGCAGAGGGAAGGTATATGGGGATATACATACACATATAGCTGATTCACTTTGTTATACAGCAGAAACTAACACAGTATTGTAAAGCAATTATACTCCAGTAAAGATGTTAAAAAATTAATGAATAAATAAATAAATAAAAACAAGTAAGACATAAGGATGTAATGTACAGCACAGAGAAAATAGCCAATACTGTATAATAACTTTATATGGAGTATAATTTATAAAAATCTCAAGTCACTATGTTGTATACCTGAAACTAATATAATATTGTAACTATACTTCACTAAAAATAAAAAAAAAAAACATGGAAATGAGATAGAAAAAAAAGTACCTTAGGTTGTAAACAATATCTGTGGCTTTATCCTGTAATAGTTGGGTAATTATTTAGCACAACAGTGTTGATATTATTAAATTATAAAGTGAGAGAATTTTTTTAAAAAAGCAAATATAATAATAATAATAATCCAATTTTTAAATGGACATCGTACCTGATAGTCTTTTTTTTCCCCAGAGAATATATACAAATGGCCAACAGGCCAATGAAATGCCGCTCAGCATCACTAATCATCAGGGAAATACAAATCAGAACTATAATATCACCTCATACCTGTTAGTATAGCTAAAATCAAAAATACAAGAGTTAACAAATGTTGGCGAAGACGTGGAGAAAAGAGGATCCTTGTAATTGTTGCTCACAATGTAGGTTGGTGCAGCCATTATGGAAAACAGTATGGAGGTTCCTCAAAAAATTACAAATAGGGCTTCCCTGGTGGCGCAGTGGTTGAGAGTCCGCCTGCCTATGCAGGGGACATGGGTTCGTGCCCCGGTCCGGGAAGATCCCACATGCCGCGGAGCGGCTGGGCCCGTGAGCCATGGCCACTGACCCTGCGCGTCTGGAGCTTGTGCCCCGCAACAAGAGAGGCCGTGACAGTGAGAGGCCCGTGCACCGCGATGAAGAGTGGCGGCCCCCTCTCGCCGCAAGTAGAGAAAGCTCTCGCACAGAAACGAAGACCCAACACAGCCAAAAATAAAAATAAAGCCAACCAAATTAAAAAAAAGAAGAAGAAGAATTAAAAGCAGGGTCTTAAAGAGATATTTGTACACTCATGTTCATAACAGCATAATTCACAATAGCCAAAGGTGGAAGCAACCCAAGCGTTCTGATGGATGAATGGCTAACAAAGTATGGTCTATACATAGAATGGAATATCATTCAGCCTTATATAGGAAGGAAATTCTGACACATGTTCCAACATGGATGAACCTTGAGGACATTATGCTAAATTAAGTAAGGCAGTCACAAAAAAGAGAAATATTGTATTATTCCACTTATATGTGGTACCTAGAGTGGTAGAAATCATAGGGACAGAAAGTAGCATGTTGGTAATCAGAGGCGGAGGGGAAGAGGAAATGGGGAGTTGTTGTTTAATGGGTGTGGAATTTCAGTTTTACAAAATGACAAGGTTCTGGACATTGGTTGCACAACAATATGAACATAATTAACACTACTGAACTGTACACTTAAAATGGTTAAGATGATAAATTTTATGTCATGTGTATTTTGTCACAATTAAAAATTTTAAAAAGAAAGAAAATGAAGGAATAATGCCAAGCAAACTATGTCAACATATTCTCTCAAAACACCCACCTTAGCCAGGAAAAAAAACTAATGTTCTATGCATCTCCAAGTGCAAAATAAGAAACAAATAACCTCAAAACATCAGTTACAACAATATCAGATCAAACTGAAGAAGCTAGAAAAAAGTCAGGCAATTAATAACTAAAAGCTAAAATGCCTCCTGTAATTGCATAATGGCTCATTTTCCCTGCTGCCTAGAAATTGTCAGCCCTGTGTTTGGAACCAATGAAGCAAAGGGAATAGAAAAGGGAGCACTTTGGAATAGTGCTATTAGTAGGTGCATCGTAGCATTTCAGATGGCACACAGGCAAATTATAGAGTCAAAATGTCTCCACAGCAGGTTGATAAGTCTGCAGATGTTAGTGATTGTGTTCAGTAATTGTATTGGTAGGAATCCCTAAAGAAAGGACCTTGGAAGAAGCATGTCTCTTTTGCAAAGAAGTACCAAAACAAACCACAGGTGATGAAATATTCGAAGTGATAGATGGAAGCATCAAAACAAATAGTATCAAAACCCTGCATAAATGTAGGGATTGATGGTATAGCTGCAGTGACAGGAAGGAATAAGTGATGTGCGTCAAGCATTTATTCTGCAAATCGTGAGACACCAGTAATACCTTATTTTATTCATAGAGAAGCCTTCATATGAGCAATTTTACCTATAGATCTGAATTTATATTGAATGATACTATAAAAGTGGTGAACCTAATGAAATTCAGGCTATACCATCCCATCTGTTTTCAGTTTTTTCTACATAAATGGTATCACAATACCCATTTCTGATGTTTCATGCTGAAGTGCATTGGCTGGCCAGGGAGAGAACTGTGTCAGGAATTTATGGACCAAAGGAAGAATTAAAAATTAATTTATGAATCATTCATACTATACAGATATACTAAAAAATAGTTCATGACTTTCTAAATGATTTAACTAATAAGTTTGAGCATCTGATAGAAATTAATTAAAAATTATAAGAACTGCATGAAAACATATAAATGTGGGTGGACAAAGTTTATGAATTCAAAGCAAAATTTACCTTTTGATAAGTGGGGTTAATGTGATTTACTGGTGATATTAATCAAGACTAATATATGAATCCTAAAAATGATTAAAGACCAATAGAAGAATATTTGTGTAGGCTTAAGGAAAAGTTTCATTATTATTTAGAAATACTAATATGATCAAATTTGATTGCATTCTAAATCTATTCACATTATCATAAGATATTATATTTGGTAATGAAAGAAAAAGAAAAGTTGCTGGATTTAAATAAAGAATCATCTTACCCTTAAAGTACAACTTAAAGAGATCAAATTACATACATTCTGGCGAGTGGCGAGGGGAAAGTTTCTGCCCGCTGAGGAATAAAAGACATTATTCTGCCATTTGGTGCAACATATGTGTTCCAGTGCTAACTATTAAAATCTTGATTAAGATTTATGTGCAGCCATTTCAAATATAAAACCCAATATTAAAAAGTAAGTTCGTGAAAGTAAGATCAAGTTTCTCATTAAGGATTATTTTCAAAAAGTAAGACTTTGTATTTCATCTTCTAATCACAAGTATATAATATACAGAAAAATGTAATATATGTAAATGGAAATCCCCTCCTGTTTACTCCAGTGAGCTACAGAAATAGAATATCATCATTTTCTATGTGTGCAATCATGTAACAAATGCTGGGAAGCAATGTTTTAATGTATTATATGCACTGTTTATACTCAAAAGAGTACTACGGTATGCAGCTTTCCCCAAACTGACTCAATCATAGAACTTTTCTTGCGTGTAACTGGTTCATGTCTTATGGATCACTAGTGTTTCATAGAACACAGTGTGGAGAAACTGAGGTGATCTAAACCTCTCACCACACAGATGAGGAAACTGGTGTCCAGAGAGGGGAAGTAAATTGGCCAAGGTTGTATCAACGTTTTCGTATCTCTGAACCACCCCGTGGCTTCAGAGTTGAATACATTCTTGGATGATACAGAATCTGCTGATATTATATTGAAAGCAGAGCAAGCAATAGCATGTGGAGTTTTTCCAGAAAGAATCCCTCAAAGTTCAAGTGGAAGTTACTTTGTGAAAGATCTTTTCTTTCGTCCTTTTTTTTTTTTTCTTTTTTGCATCTCTCTGCTTTCAGATCATTTGCTCTTTTCTCTTCTCAATCATTACATGGCTTCCCCAAAGAGGCAATCAAATTAGGATTGGGATAAACCCATAAACAATTCTTTATTGTTTTTTTCTTAATAATGACCTGTCATCATTTTAACTTCAGCTCCCTCAGAACTAGAGTTGCATTTATCCTGTGGTCTCCTGTTTTAGAACGCCCATCCTCATTTTCTATTATCACGTAATTCCTAGGACTGATTTGCATTGTATGCATACTTGTTTTCTCAATCATTCGGCTAATTTGACTAATCAAATACCCTATTTTTCAAAGATTTTACTCTTTGAATCGTCCAGCAGTTGGAAACATGGACAGCCACTGCAGAGTTCCTGAGCCCTGAGATTCCACAAACCCAACATGTGAGGTGGGGAACAGAGGCCAGAGCCTTCCAGCTTCAGATCTCCAATTCTCATCTTTAATTCTTTTTCTTAGACTTCCCGTAAGAGTTAAAAGAGAGCCATATAGTCTGTATCTTGGCCCTTGTCACATGTTGGGTGTTAAAACTGCCTTGGAGATGGGGTGACAACAGGACTTGTATTGGGCCTTCTCCTCATGAGAACTGAAGCAGGGCTGAGCTGAGAGAGGGGTAGGGCTGTGACAAGGGCACAACAAAAGCCTCAGTCATTCCCACAGGGAGCTCTGGAGCTGGGACAACCCTTCAGAGTTGTCCCCAGCCGGGCGAGGGTCCCAGGCCTTTGGACCCCTACATTGTCCAGTCATTGGATGCCATTTAGCCCCTGGAAGGGGCAGGAAGTTGGGCGAGGCAACTGTCTTCCGTTGAGGGCAGTTCCCAGTGCTCGGCGGTAAAGTGGCAGCAGCGGGGGGAATAAATCCTTCCTTTTAGAGGAGGCATCGGGAAGTACAGCACAGCATTCACCACCACGGAGCTGCTTTGGACTTCAGGCCGGTCAGGTAAATACTCACCAGCAAATGCGTGGGCTCCATGCTGTAGCTGGAGAAACGTTCTTCAGACCCGCCAAGCCCCCTAAATGAAGGCGAGTACCACCACCTGGAACCAGGTTGTATGGCTCAGTGCAAAGTTCAGGAGACCTGGAAATACCGGACGCTTTGCACAGCATAACCCATGGTTATGGATGCCAACTACCGAGTCAGTCCCCTTGTCCCTTGCCATATGGTATTTCTAGATCCAGGGTTGTCTCACTGTGCTTGGGAATCAGCTCCAACCCTTTCCTCTGGGAAGCGCTGTGCTCACCAGGCAGAGCTGTAGTCACCTCCAGAGTAGCGCCCTCCAGGCAGGTACCTAAGCAGCATCAGGCACCCTGGGATCCCACTGCACAAAGCCGTGCTGTCCTCCCTCCCTCTTTGGGGTTTGTCGTGTAGGTACCAAAGCAGCACTGACCTCTGCCCCGGACTCTCTGAAATGTTTAAGGAAACAACCTTCAGTCTTTATCTGCAGCTCTCTCCTCTTCTGGCTCCACCACTGGACTCAGTCCTTGGGGACCTGGCTGGGACACGCGTCCAAATGACAGCCCCTGTGCTATGCTCTGCGGTGCAGCCTCACTGTTGACATCCCAGGTTCTGGATTTGAAGCCGGGCTCTGCTGCTCACTACGTGCTCCCACTCAAGTTACCGAAACTCTCTGTGTCTCCCCTTCCTTATCTGGTAAAAGAAGACTTAATACGTCCTACTTCAGAGGTGGGAGAATTTTAAAAATTAACATATGCCACATGCTTAGAATAGCGTGTGGCACAGAGCAAACACTCAGTAACATGACTTCTTTTCGGAATTGCCCTACCCTCCAAGCACTAACCCAGGCCTGGCTAACTGATCTCTTCCCTGAGGATTTCTCCCCAGCAATTCCTCAGGCAGATTTCTGATTGTCCGGCCTCTTGGCACAGTGATGAGCACAGAGCAGGCCCCAACTGCAGGCAGCCGGGTCCATAGCCACCCTTGGCACCTCTGACCT
The DNA here is from genome assembly GCF_964270905.1 of Leucopleurus acutus. Classification (NCBI taxonomy): domain Eukaryota; kingdom Metazoa; phylum Chordata; class Mammalia; order Artiodactyla; family Delphinidae; genus Leucopleurus; species Leucopleurus acutus. The sequence goes on from NC_139143.1 coordinate 21,724,339, forward strand.
AGTACCAAGGGAGACCCACCCCCAGCCCTGGCTCAGCGGACCTCCCAGACAGGCAGGGAGCCCAGGTCCCTGATGAGTGTATCTTCTGTACTTCCTGCGGCACAGAAACAGCATGTCTCTCTTTTCAATCGCCCTTCCTCACTTTCTAATCGTTGCCTGTGCCGTGTACGTTCCCCTGGGCCTCTCGCTGCCCGCACGCCTCCTCCCTCCGGAGCTTGTGATTGGCATCAGCAAGACCCTGCCTGGCCCTGCGGTCCCCTCCCACACGCGGCGGGACCTCAGTGACTGTTCTCAGCTGCCCGTCCTCTTGCCAAAGTGCAGCCCTGACTCTGTTCCTGGCTGACTTCGGCCCAGTCACTTCCCTTCTCTGGACCCAGCGGCTTTACTTATCCCTGAAAGCTCAGAGCTAAGCAGGATAATTCATCGGCTCCCTCCAGCCCTAACAGGACGTCGTTGGGGACAACAAAGTGCAGAGGCGTGGGCTTCAGACACGGATGCGAGTCCTGGCTTCACACGCTCCCACCATGTGGCCTTTCGCAGCCTCTCTAAGCTTCAGCTTCTGCATCTTCCAAGAACAGATGACGGTTCTAGCCTAATAATAATAATAATGCCCTGACCCCATCTCCTTCCTGTCCTTCAATGCAGACTTTTCCAAGAATCCTTTACTCAGCTCATCTGAATGTGGTTTTTTCCCCCCATAATTAGGTCCCCGTGACACTGAACTACTCTCCTTCTGAGTGTACAAATGATGTGTACCTTGCATTCACATCATTATTATGGGGTGGGGACAATGTCCCCCCTGTACCCTATGCCAGCCCAACACAGGGTCTCACACATTGTAGGTCCACAAAGGACATCCTTTGATTTGATCATAGAAAAGAAACAAAGGCTCAAGTGTACCCCTCATCTCTGAAGTCCTGGCATCAATGACACATCAAAGGAGGGGTACCCCTGGGGTACACAGAGTAGGGGGTATAGTAGGAGACTTTGCAAAATGTAACTTGGGAAACCAGAATTTACACCTGAGGGTTGATATAAATCTAAGGAAAATAAACCAAGTCAGGCCCCTGACCCCTCCCCATGGCCCCCACCACTGCCCTTTAAATAATTCCAGATGGCCCCTCACTGGGCTCTCAACAGCACCCACCAGTGTTGTTTATGTGTCACTAGGTTTGCCCCCTTTTGTGGGGAAAACCCAGGAGGTCCCGGGAGCGGAGGCAGGTCAGGCTGCACCTGCCCACACTTAGGGTTTTGTTTTACAAACCCAAAGGACGCAGCTCTGCTCTATGCACGATTCCACACACACATCTGTTGTCCTGTCGCATGTGGGGAAAAAGTGAGAATAATAAAATCATCTGTCCTTTTTTATACCCAGGTCATCACTTCCAGACTCGACTCTAATTATTTTAACCACCACAAAACCCTCTTCAACAAAGGAGCGTACCAATTAATTTTCCCTTATCCGAGATGAGGTCATAATGCATTCCTCCAGGAAAGACAAGCTCTGGATACTGGAAAAGAAAAGAGATTTTAGGACTCCATTGTCATCTCTAATCCTCCTTATGAGACGAAGCTGGTTTTCTTGTCACTCAAACAGGTATTTACTTGGAGCTTGAAGTCATATGAGCCTATAGGGTCCTCAGGCAGAATTACAACGGTGGTAATTATTCGACTCCTCTTTGGTCTAATTTACTGCTCCTTGAAGTGTCTTGTGTGCAGGCAGGCCCAGAATGCAAATGATACGATTGCTTTCATTAAATCATCCTTTTATGACTGTATAATTTCAGTAATTAAAACCTTTACTAATATATTCTATGAAGCAGGCAGAATGTTACACTAATGTATGGCCCTTATTAATTTTTGAAAAACAGGGGTGAAATTTGAATAACCTGCTTCCTCACACTTAAGAGCTCTGGAAAGAAAAAAAAAAAAGAAGCCAGATACAAGTTTGATTAATGTAAACTAATTAGCATTCATTGTTTTTTATTCCCTCTTCCCCATCTGAAAAGTCACATTAGCGGGTATTCATTCACATTGCCTACTGCATATTTCAAATCCTATCTTATTCCTGGCATACCTCTGGGTTTGTGACCAAAGGAGAGAGTCTGCCGACCTTTAATCATCACAATTAGAGTGTGAGAAATCTAAAACATCATCTCTGACTTCCTTGTCTGTCTCAGAGAGTTCTAGGAGCTCTTGTTTTCCCCCAAGCAAGACCTTTCTATGTCCTGAGGAATACTGGCTACACTTGATTCGTTTTTTTTTTTTTAAGATTAGTTTTTATTGGAGTATAGTTGATTTACAACGTTGTGTTAGTTTCTGCTGTACGGCAAAGCGAATCAGTTATACATATATCACTCTTGTTTAGATAAATGGTACAAATGAACTTCTTTACAGAACAGAAATAGAGTCACAGATGTGGAAAACAAACTTATGGTTACCAAGGGGAGGAGGTGGGGGAGGGAGATTGGGATTGACATACACACACTACTATATGTAAAATAGATAACTAATAAGGACCTACTGTATAGCACAGGGACCTCTACTCAGTACTTTGCACTTGATTCTTTAACGTGCCTATGGGCACGAGATCACGGGCATCCGCAGGCACACGCAGCCATGCACAGGCTCAACCAAACACGGAGCTGCTACTTGGGTGCTGTTCCCAAAAGATCAGTAAGAACTAGAATCTGGAACACGGATGGTTTCAGTTAGATCTGGAAGCAGGTCTCCTGCACTGCTTTCATCTTCCATATAACCAAAGAGGTCAAATGCTCACGCTCTGTAGTAACAGTTTCAAAAACACGTTGGGATGTACAGTGGCTGAATTCAATTTAAGTCTTAGTTTAAAAATAGCTCTTCTATCTGCAAGTCAAGTACCAAAGTCCTTTCTAAAAAGAACAATTTCCAGTCTGAAACTAAAATCCCATCTCAAGAAACCCCGAAGGGGATCGTCGTTTGTTTTTTAAATTTTATTTATTTATTTTATTTTTGGCTGCGTCGGGTCTTAGTTGTGGCATGCAGGCTCTTTGTTGTGGTGCGCAGGCTTCTCTCTAGTTGTGGCGCGTGGGCTCCAGAGCACATGGGCTCTGTAGCTTGTGGCGCGTGGGCTCAGTAGCCCCATGGCATGTGGGATCTTAGTTCCCCGACCAGGGATCAAACCCACGTGCCCTGCACTGGAAGGCGGATTCTTTACCACTGGACCACCAGGGAAGTCCCTCGTCTTTTGTTTCTATCAAACATTTAAGTAAGCAAGTAATTAGCTAGGGTTAGTACATCGGTAATTTTGACATCCGGGTTTTGTTATACTGGTGTGTGCTGTCGTTCAACAACCATCATCCCTAATATCAGCTTTTTTCAACATTTTTTTTAAACTTCTAGTATGTGCCAAACTCTATTCTGAGCTCAGGATCTAAAGCTATCAGTGGCTCCACATTGCCTATAAAATAAAGTCCATTCTTCTAAGTCCTCCATGATCTGGCTCCAGTCCTAGCTTTGCCAACATCATCTTCATCATTCTCATACATTCACCTTCAGATCTACTTCCTGTTCCTAATACACAGGTTGTATGAACCATCTCTGCCTCTGCTGATGCCAGTTCGAAGGCCCTGTTCCCTGGTGGCTGCATGTCCAATTCCTTTGCTCCCTAAAATGCAGCACGAATGCCATCTCCTCTTTAAGTCCTTTCCATATATAGGGGATCGTGTTCATATCTGTGTTCATATCTGTGTCCCACAGGTCCTTATTGCTTGGGGAAATAAAAGGTGCCTTCTCTCGCAGATAGTGACTAAGGAACTGACCCCTAGTAAAAGTAGCCCTGTTTGACCCTGATTAACTACGAGGACTTACTTGGCCCAGGCTTTGTCCTTCAGTCTTTCCCTGAACAGACCTGTTGTAAACATCCACATTTTAATGCACACAGAATTCAGATTGATGGCAAAGTTAAATGAGGACTCTTGGGAAAGATGTGAATTTCATGAAGTCAATGAAAGTGATGTTGGAGAAGTGTCTAATCTTGTGCTAAGTCATTGACACGTAACAACTGAGGAAGAGAATATCAAAGAGGGTGATACCTTCGAATGGGCTTTAGGAGACAATGATCTGAACACGAAACAATTAGGACAGGCCTTTGGAAAATTAAAAAAGCCCTCAAACATTTTGGGAGAAAAGACTGCCTTTTTGATTAGTCCAGGAAAGTAGAAAGAGAAGTGAAGAAGGTTGTCTTATGCCGTCATATAGTTTTGTCTGACAATGATGCAAAAAATTCTGTAATCAACCCTGGTTTCAGTTTTCATACACCCTAAAATTTAGTGGAAAGTTGTAATTATAACTTAAATTGTGTTACAGCAAAGATAATTTTATTTTTTCATAATTTTTCATTTGGTTTCCCTCAAGACAAAGTCCCAAACTGTTCACACTAGTTACTAGTTAATGCCCCATTTCAACAGGCTTTGCTTAGAACCAACTATCCTTGGATAATAAGGACCTCCTGGACCACTACGGCGATAGCATCTCTTCCTTCTCTGAATATGTGTAGCCCTTTATCTGCACTTCTCACCCTTCAGCTGATGTTACAGCTCTTTAGGAACCAGTATTATCTCCCCCCCATCTTGAGGCAAGACCTGCGTATTCAGTATTGGAGGTTGAGTGTGGCCTTTGCTGTCAGGCTGCCTACAATGAAATCGCACTTCTAACTCCTTCAAGCTGTGTAGTCTTGGGTGGTTTCTTTACCCTTTCTGCACCTCAGTGGCTCATCTGTAAAATGGGGACAATAAAAGTGTGTACCCTATGAGGTTTCTTTAAAATGTATTTTATTAATGTATATTTGATTTACAATGTTGTGTTAGTTTCTGGTGTATGGCAAAGTGATTCAGTTATACATATGTATAATAGTTTGCATCTGCTAATCCCAAACTTCCAATCCACCCTCCCCCATAACCCTTCCCTCTTGGCAACCACAAATCTGTTCTCTTTGTCTGTGAGTCTGTTTCTGTTTCGTAGATAAGTTCATTTGTGTCATACTTTAGATTCCCCACATAAGTGATAACATGGTATTTGTCTTTCTCTGTCTGACTGACTTTACTTAGTATGATGATCTCCAGGTCTATCCATGTTGCTGCAAATGGCATTATTTCCTTTTTTATGGCTGAGTAATATTCCATTGTATATATGTATATAGCATATCTTCTTTATCCATTCATCTGTGGATGGACATTTAGGTTGCTTCCATGTCTTGGCTGTTGTGAACAGTGCTACTATGAACATAGGGGTGCGTGTATCTTTTTGAGTTATAATTTTGCCAGTCCCGATATATGCCCAGGAGTGGGATTGCTGGATCATAGGGCAACTCTATTTTTAGTTTTTTGAGGAACCTCCATACTGTTTTCCATAGTGGCTGCACCAATTTACATTCCCACCAACAGTGTCTAAGTGTTCCCTTTCCTCCACACCCTCTCCAGCGTTTGTTATTTGTAGACTTTTTAATGATGGCCATTCTGACCAGTGTGAGGCGGTACCTCATTGTAGTTTTGATTTGCATTTCTATGAGGTTGTTTTAAAGACTAAATTAAGTAATAGACATAAAAGATCTTAGAATAATGCTTAGCATATGTTAATTATTCAGTTAGTGCTAACCATTTTTAATGTTATTTCCATCCCCTGGAATGTCTAGGGGGAAGCCACTTTTACCTATTCATGTAGGTATCTCCCATGTGGAGGTGCGAACTTCTGTCACTGTCCTCTCTCCCCTAACTGGCTTCACCCTGGGCAGGAGATGTGACTTTATCTGATTAGAGGTTTTGAAGGAATAAACTGGGCATACTGACGTTGACTCAGCTCCTTCCTTTTTCCTCTTGGGACCCGGGCTGCTCGCCAATACTGGCACCAGCCCTGGCCTTGTGGGGAGGGGGCCTGGGGTACCCAGATCTTCTATAACTGGGTCACTTTACCTAATTTGAAGATTCAGTTAAGAAGCCCATTTGCTCTTAGTCTTAGCTACATCTTTCAACCAATCAGTACTAACTGTGATATTTCGGTCTCCATCTGCCTTATTGTTTGTCCTATTTTTCAGTTAGTTCAGAACTTGAGTGCAGAAAAATTGCTATTTACTGGAGGGCAGGGTCTCCTTGAAGATTCCTGGCTGGTAATTCAGTTAATGTTTGCTGGATAGATGAATAAATAAAGGCATAAATTCCAGATTCTAGTTTTGCTTCTTGAAACATTATTTTTCAGATGAGAAAGACCGCAATATAGCAAGCAAAATCCTTATTGTGTTTGGGTCCAGTGAGTCCTATTAAAGGATTTATAGAAAATCAATCACATACACTCCTGTGTGCAACACAGGATCACCCAAAGGGGGAAAAAATGATACTGAAAATACAGTAGCTGCTCCCCAAATCCCTTCTCCAATGGCCCTTTCAACTCAAAGACCTGGAGATTCCAGCTCTTCATCCACTGTTCCAAGGATGGCAGCTCTGAGCATATAATATGCCTCATACCTGACCTTTTCTGGTCAGAAATTTGCTTTGTGAATTAAGAGACTGGTGAAATGGTCAGCCTCTGCTTATGATTTGATAGCTGTTGACATTTTGTGTTTGTGAAACTTTCTTCTCTCTGCTAGAACTTTCTTTCCCCTAAACTAGCTGGGTTTCTCCTCAGGCATTGCTTGCACATCCCTTGTGCACCGTCCCTCCCCAGCCCAGTGCTCCTCATTGCTCACCATCCCTGATACCCCCCATACCCCCAAGTGAGGCTGGCAGGAGCCTCCAGCCTCCTCGCCTGGTGCTGCTGTGGGCGCCCCTCTTTCTGTTCGTCAGCAGCCTGCAGCAGCCCCTCTTCTCCCACTTCCCGTTCTCTGATTCCTTCTGATTTCCTGGCCCCATCCAGACTTACTTCTGGCACTTGTCCTTTACAAACCAGCTCAGCTGACATTTGAACTCTGTGCCTGAACTGCCTGGCCCACCACGGAACCCAGGAACCACACTCCAGACACCTGAGCTTGCCCTCGTCTGTCTGTCTTCTCTGGCTCTGCATTGCCAGAGATATCTGGCCCTGGGGTATACTGAGCTCCTGTCCTGACTGGTGCCCCTTACTGCCCAGTGACACACCCACTAGCCTCCTATATACCAAGCTCTCTCCCTAGGTCCGATGGCCCCATGAGACCGGCAGCGCTTCCTGGTAGGACCATCATGCCCTCTGATTATCATATGATCAGCTGCCTCCTGCTCATCCTTAGGCATTGGAGAGGGCAGTCTGTTTCAACCTCTGCTTGTCCCCCACCCCTGCTCAGCTCTACTGACCAGGGCAGGGAGTCCACTGGCCACTTACCCCATCCACAGTGGGCTCCAGCAACAGCCCTGCTCCCTCAGACTCCAGCCCCAAGCCTGAATGCTTCTTGAGTCATGGCCTCCCTCTCCCTATTCCCTGGGTGGGCCTAGTCTACAGATAGTAAGTACCCTAGATAAGATACAAGTATCTTATGCCAACCCTTATCCACTGGGAGTGGCAGCCTCAAATGATGTGTTGAGGTTATTTCTGGGCTTAGCAGGAAAGAATGATGCAATCGATTAGTGATGTCTACCATGTGAGCAGGAGTGGGGAGGGGTGATCTATATGCTGTTTGCTATCCACTCGACAGTGCTTCTGCCTCAGTTTCCCTAAGCAGGTCTGATTCTCTGCTGATTCTAAAGTCTGGTCTGATCTCTAGCCCACCTCACTGGTGCCCCAGATCCCATCTCTGCTGGAGAAGTGACTCAATTTCCTATCTCCTCTACCCGTGGCTTGGGTCCTGCCTTCAGCAGACTGGTCACTTGGGAATATGCCACAGTCACTGCCCACCCACTTTCAAGTATTTTGGTTTGCTCAGTTCTTCCTGCCACCATCTCCCAGCTGCAAAACTGGGCACTGGTTCAAAACCATAGTCAGGTAGCACCTCATACCCCCTAAGAGGGCCAGAATCAAAAATTCAGGTAATAACAAGTGTGGGTGAGGATATGAAGAAATTGGAGCTCTCATACACTTCTGCTGGGAATGCAAGATGGTGCAGCCACTTTGAAAAACAGTCTGTAAATTTCTCCAACAAACATAGGTTACCATTTGACTAAGCAATTTCACTCCTAGGTATATACTCAAGTGAAATTAAACTTATGTCCACAAAAACCTGTATACGAATGTTTATAGCAGCATTATTCATAATAGGCAAAAAGTAGAATCAACCCAAATGTCCATCAAGTGATGAATGGATTAAAAAATGTGGTATATCCATATAATGGAATACTATTCAGCCATAAAAAGGAGTGAAGTACCGATACCTGTTATAACTTGGATAAACCTTGAAAACATTGTGCTGAGCGAAAGAAGCCAGGCACAAAATACCACATATTATATGATTCCATTTGCCTGAAAGTCCAGAATAGAGAAATCTATAGAGATAGAAAGCAGATTACAGGACTTCCCTGGCGGTCCAGTGGCTAAGACTTTGCCTTCCAATGCAGGGGGTATGGGTTCGATCCCTGGTCAGGGAGCTAAGATTCCACATGCCTCATGGCCAAGAAAACCAAAGACATAAAACAGAAGCAATATTGTAACAAATTCAACAAAGACTTTAAAAATGGTCCACATCAAAAAAAATCTTCAAAAAAAAAAAAAAAAGCAGATTAGTGGTTGCCAGGGCTGGGAAGGGGATGAGGGGATAAGAGGTGATAGCTAAATGGTACAGAGTTTCTTTTTTAGGTGATGAAAATGTTCTAAAATTTCCTAAAAATGTTCTAAAACCATGGTGATGATTGCACAACTCTGTGAATATACTAAAAACCATCAAACTGCATACTTTAAATAGGTGAAACGTATGGTATGTTAATGATATCGCAATACAGCTGTTTAAAAAATACAGAACAGGTCCTGGTGCCAACACCTACCTGAATGAGGTCTGGGGTCCTCATGGGCCCATCTGGCCTAAGCTGGGCTGGGTTGCGTCTCTATTTTGTGCCCCAGGGGCTTCCAAGCCAGCACTGCCTAGCTCCAGCCAGGACTCAAAGTGACCTTGCAGCATGACCACGTGACACAAGCAGGAGTGACTGTGAGAACAGGAGGGCATCAGAGGCCACGTCCCTCTTTTCCTGGAACTGCTCTGACAACTGCTGCTCATGAACAACTCGGCCAAATTCATGGCTTCACTCCTCCTACGCCAGCGGCCTTGTGAGCGTCCTGCCCTGGTCCCGGCCCTAGTCTGATGCTGGTCACCCTGAGGGCTCTCCATGCTCTCGGGATCCCTCAGCTAGCCTGTTCCCCCCAGCCCTCCAGAGGGACTGCACCAAGGATGGCTGGTTCAGTTAAGGCTACTGTGACTCAAAGTCCCAACAGCCGGCTTGAGTAACAAAGAGGTGGCAGGGGGGATTCATTCCAAAGTTTAGAGCCCTGTTTCTCGACCTTTTCTTTTTTTTTAAATCATCCCCTCTCAGGAACTGTTTCAGAGATCTCTATGTGGAAATCAGGTCCCCTAACCCCATAAAATTTTAGTACTGCAGATATATTCTGTATCTGTTTATGTACTATGGCCTTTGGAGGGCCACAAACCATTGTAATATCAAAGGCTTTTTTGCCCCCCAAGAACTAATTTTGCCTCCTTAGGGCAATATCACCCCTGTTAAGAATGCAGGATATTCTAGTTTTCTCCAGATATATAATTCGAAAAGGTACATGCACCCCTATGTTCATTGCAGCACTATTTACAATAGCCAAGACATGGAAGCAACCTAAATATCCATCAGTAGATGAACGGATAAAGATGTGGTACATGTATATAGTAGTATTCCATTGTATATAATGGAATACTACTCAGCCACAAAAAAGAGTGAATTAATGCCATTTGCAGCAATATGGATGGACCTAGAGATTATTATTCTAAGTGAAGTAAACCAGACAGAGAAACACAAATATCCTACGATATCATTTATGTGTGGAATCTAAAAAAATACATACAAATGAACTTATGTACAAAACAGAAATAGACCCAGACATAGAAAACAAACTTATGGTTATCAAAAGGGAAAGGAGTGGGGGAGGGATAAGTTAGGAGTTTGGGATTAACATATACAAACTACTGTATATAAAATAGATAACCAACAAGGATCTACTATATAACACAGGAAACTATACTCAATATTTTGTAATAACCTATAAGGGAAAAGAACCTGAAAAAGAATATATACATATATGTATACATACATGTGATTCACTTTGCTATACACCTGAAACTAACACAGCATTGTAAATTAACTATACTTCAATTAAAAAAACAGGAGTTTAAGTCCAAAACAGATTTTTAAAATGAAAAAAAAAGTGTATTCTGTCTAGCTGAGCTACCATGAGCTGAGTCCCATTATTTTAAACATTTCTGTTGATCTTTGTACCTTCTGTAATTCTTGCTTTATAAATGTTATTTGGTGCAAGAAAAAATGAATGCAGGATATTCTAGAGGGATCTCAGGGGAACCAAGGCCACAGGTGTCCCGAGCCTCAGAAATAGTTCAGAACCAGAAAGGAAAGTGGCTCTGCTGCTCTCCTCCTGCTCTATCCTTATCTGTGTATTTGCTCCTTTTTCTCTTCCTCTCTCTGCAAAGTAACTTTCTTCGCTGTGCAGCCACCTGTAGAAAACACTGCCCATACTCCCTAGTGTTGACTATTCAAGGAAGCAACCCAGATGAAGGCTGGAATCCCTTAGTTTCCAACCCTAATGATCATGGATGGACTTCTTCCAGTCCAGGTTGGAGTCGCCCACTTCTGAGACAATCAGTGGGGCCAGTGAGCAGGGTCATTAGGTACAAAAATGGCTGCTGGGGCTCCATCACTATTACGAAGTGGACAGAGAAGACAATTTCCAAAGGAGGGATGCCTGAACATCAACATCCTAACGCTGGCTTAGAACCCCAGCTCTCCCATTCCTTCCTCTCTTCCATACCTCCCTGAGCTTCATCTTCTGTAGATTACTCTGAAACTTCACCCAGACCATGGCTCTACTCCCAACTCAGGCGTGGACCTCTCACTGATGTCCTGAAGTGAAGTAATACTCAATGAGGGGCCTGGAGAGCCCACTGGCCCTGACACGGTCGGGAACCCGGTGACTGACCTTGGCCAACTGCCTATCTTCCTTTCTGCGAATGGTCAGTTGCATAATGTGAATTTCACCTTGTCTCTCCATCCCCAGCTCTGAATCCTTGTTCTAAGCTGTGTTTCCTCAAAATGACCCTCTTGGCAGCTTCCTGGAAACCAGCCCTCACCTGTCCCAGTGTACTCTGTGCAGGACTCCTAGGGCCCACTGTCGTCCATACCTGGATCTTCTCCACGTCTATTACCTGCATGTGAATTTCATCTCATCCACCAAGCCGCAGCTGTCCCTGCCTTCAAGAAACAACCGTAGGCTTTTAAGCAAATACTCACACCTGGGAGTTTCCCTAGACTCACTGAATCTACCTTCCTAGCCAGTTACACATTCCCTGATGTGTACTTGTCATTCATCACACCCTCTCCCCTCCTCTGTGTGACTGTCCCTCCCAAGGTGTGGCCCACGTCCAACCTTCATTCTGTGCCCCAAACACAGAGGACCCGCTGCCCTGAGGTGCTCCCTGTTAGATTCCTCCTGGGCACCATTCTTTCTAAGGTGTCACAGTGGCAAGCGGCTGGCAAAGAATTTGAGTGACATGCCCTGTAAGCCAGAAACTGGCAAGATAGTAAGAGATGCTGAGAAGCACATGGAACAGCTCTGTCCTTTCATCCCCGAGGCAGCAGCTGTGTACTTAGTATTTGGAGCTCTCAGGACCTTGCTCCCCGGAGGAACATCTGTCTGGCTCCTAAGACTTGGAATGGAAAGTCGACAGATCCCAGCAGAAGTGCCAAGCCTCACTCATCTCGATAGAGGCACAGAGAGTTCTTCCTGTTCAGTTTCCAGGAGGCTGATGAAGCTGAGGGGCAGTGGCAGGCAGGCACGGATATAGTCATCTTTAGAATCAAGTTTCAACGTAACAGCCCTCGCCTGCACAGCCAGGCAAATGGCTGTGATCAGATAAGAGCAAATCCTTCTTTCTGCCCAGGACTCTCAAATGCCTCCAGACTCACAGGCAGTTAAGTCTTCTCAAGAGTGAAGTGATCAAATAACAGGTGCAGAATGGTTTTATCAAGAGTTGTTCTGTAATAACCTATATAGGAAATAAATCTGAAAAAGAATAGACATAGGGGGCTTCCCTGGTGGCGCAGCGGTTGAGAGTCCGCCTGCCGATGCAGCGGACGCGGGTTCGTGGCCCGGTCTGGGAAGATCCCACGTGCCATGGAGCGGCTGGGCCTGTGAGCCATGGCTGCTGAGCCTGTGCATCCGGAGCCTGTGCTCCGCGACGGGAGAGGCCACAGCACTGAGAGGCCCGCGTACCGCAAAAACAAAATAAAACAAAAACAAACAAACAAAATAGATATATGAATGTTTAACTTTGCTGTACACCTGAAACTAACGCAACATTATAAATCAACTATACTCCAATATAAAATTAAAAACAAAAAGAGTTGAGTCACTGAGATGGTTGCCACAAAGAGTGGGGCTTAAAGATGTGGGTTGGAGCAATGCCCCAGAACTTCATATGTGAGGGACGCCTTCTTCCTCATCTTCACCATCCCCACCTCCACCCCCTCTCCTGCATTTGCTTCTCTCCCTACACCGGGGTCATTCCTCTCTCTGTCGGCAGCCTTCCTGCTCTCTATCTGCATCACAGCTGCCTCCATACATACCTCTCAAGGGATTATCTGGCCCACAAAGTGCCCCCTGCTCTAGGAAGACCCTTAAAACTCAGAGGTGAGCCTCCTATAACTTTTTCTGCCCCTGTGATCTTGCCTCTGCCCCACTGATCGTCCCCATAGTAGACCCCTGACCCAAGCTGAGCTGGCCAGTCTCTCCTGCAAATTTGAACTTAAGAGAGACACAATGACCGGAGCCACTGGAGCAGAATCACACTGGTGGCCGCCCAGCTATCCTGCTGCTCTAGGTCTGAATCGGTCCCAATTCCTCTCATTGCTGTGTCAACTGGAACTATTATTATTGCTAAATCTCTCTTAAGTGAGCCAGGGCTAGATTCTGTTGGCTTCCACCAAAAGAACTCTGAAGCTAACTGAACCATTTTTTCCATGTTTCTATTTCAGATTCCCTGGAGAGAGAATCTGACTCAACCTCGCCTCTGGAATGGCTTTTTCTGGGTCAGCGTCTACCCCGAGGCCAATCAGCTGTGGCCGGGAAAAGCAGGGCCACTTAGAAACATAGCTATAGTGGCCCACCCTTGGATGTACTGTTCAGGGTTGAAGACACCGTTTCAGGTGGCTGGGAAGGCCCCCAGGAAGGGTCTCCTACAATGAGATCAGGCAGGGAAGGGGGAGGAGGCATAGATGAGGGTAGTAAGCAATCTGGTGTGACTGCGGAAAAGGGCTTGTGATGGAGCGCAGTGTGGGGTTCGCTTGCCTTGAGCCTTATTATGTCTTTCTGAAGCAGGAAGAAATGTTCCTAGAATTACGTCTCCACTGGACTCCGCAAATCTTCTAACTTTGGAGGCTTGGCGCCTGGTGGGCTGCAGAGACGTCCGACTTCAGGTAAAGGATAGCAGTGCTAACTAGTATGCTTCCATAAGACATAACGTATCGGTTACTCGGAGCTCTGTCCAAAGCTGTCAGCCTAATTAGCTTTAATATCCTCTTTGCCAAAAAACCTAATGTGAAAACACAGACACATGCAAGGAAAACACATTTGGTTAATTAGCCTTGTGAAAACAACGTTCCTCACTTCTGCGCCAGCTCCCAGGTCTCTTCACTAAGCAGCCAGGGCCACGGCTTCCTGGAGGGATCCAAGGCCCTGTCTCTCTGATAATGAGAGTGGGCTTCGGGGAACCCTGCCTGCCACCTACCAGGTGCCAGAGGATGTGAGCTGGCTGCCCCTCTTCATCATCTCCTAAGTCACCTGGACCGACACCTAGGTCAGAATTGGAGCGAGTTGTGGAGTTAGAGCTGGAAGGGCCATGGGGAAGCACCTGGAAGAGCTCCCTCATTTTATTTTATCATTTTATTATTTATTTATGGGTGAAATATACACAAACATGAAATCTCCCATTTTAACCATTTTAAGTACACAATTTAGTGGAATTAAGTATTCACATTGTTGTACAACCATCACCTCCATCTATCTCCAAAACTTTTCCATCATCTCAACAGAAACCTTTATACACATTAAACAATAACTCCCCATTCCGTTCTCCCCCAGCCTCTGGCAACCACCATTCTGCTTTCTGTGTCTACATTTTTGATGACTCTAGGTGCCTCATATCAGCGGAACCATACAATATTTGTCCTTTTGTGTCTGGCCTATTTCATTTAGCATAACGTCTTCAAGGATGATCCATGTTGCAGCCTGTGTCAGAATTTCACTCCTTTTTCAGGCTGAATAGTATTCCATTGTATGGATTACCACTTTTTGTTTTCCATTCATCTGCGGTTAGACATTTGAGTTGTTTCCATCTTTTGCTATTGTGAATAATGCTGCTATTAACATTGGTTTACAAGTTTATCAATTTTTAATTTTAATGTCATATTACATAGTAACCACACTCAGTGTAGAAAAACTTAGAAAATGCAGATAAATGAAAAAGCAAATCAAAATAATCCTTAACCACAACACTGAGAACTAACCCTATGAAGATTTACTATTTAGCCTTCCAAACGTACTCTCACTCCTTCAATTTCTTTCTCCTTCTATATATCCATGTAGACATACTTATATTTGTAAACAAGATGGAACTATACTATACACATTTGTTTTTTTTAAATTTAATTTTATTTATTTTTTTATGCAGCAGGTTCTTATTAGTTATCCATTTTACACATATTAGTGTATATATGTCAATCCCAATCTCCCAATTCATCACACCACCTCCACCACCACCCCCCCCCCCCACACTGCCGCTTTCCTCCCTTGGTGTCCATACGTTTGTTCTCTACATCTGTGTCTCAATTTCTGCCCGGAAAACTGGTTCCTCTGTACCATTTTTCTAGGTTCTACATATATGCGTTAATAAACGATATTTGTTTTTCTCTTTCTGACTTAACTTCACTCTGTATGACACCCTCTAGATTCATCCACATCTCTACCAATGATGCAATTTCGTTCCTTTTTATGGCTGAGTAATATTTCATTATATAAATGTACCACATCTTCTTTATCCATTCCTCTGTCGATGGGCATATGGGTTGCTTCCATGACCTGGCTATTGTAAATAGAGCTGCAGTGAACATTGGGGTGCATGTGTCTTTTTGAATTATGGTTTTCTCTGGGTATATGCCCAGTAGTGGGATTGCTGGGTCATATGGTAATTCTATTTTTAGTTTTTTAAGAAACTTCCATACTGTTCTCCATAGTGGCTGTATCAATTTACATTCCCACCAACAGTGCAAGAGGGTACCCTTATCTCCACACCCTCTCCATCATTCGTTGTTTGTAGATTTTCGGACAATGCCCATTCTAATTGGTGTGAGGTGATACCACATTGTAACTTTGATTTGCATTACTCTAATAATTAGTGATGTTGAGCAGCTTTTCATGTGCTTCTTGGCCATCTGTATGTCTTCTTTGGAGATATGTCGGTTTAGGTTTTCTGCCCATTTTTGGATTGGGTTGTTTGTTTTTTTAATATTGAGCTGCATGAGCTGTTTATATTTTTTGGAGATTAATCCTATGTTCATTGACTCATTTGCAAATATTTTCTCCCATTCTGAGGGTTGTCTTTACATCTTGTTTGCAGTTTCCTTTGCTGTGCAAAAGCTTTGAAGTTTGATTAGGTTCCATTTGTTTATTTTTGTTTTTATTTCCATTACTCTAGGAGGTGGATCAAAAAAGATCTTGCCGTGATTTATGCCAAACAGTGGTCTTCCTAAGTTTTCCTCTGAGAGTTTTACAGTGTCTGGTCTTACATTTAGGTCTCTAATCCATTTTGAGCTTATTTTTGTGTATGGTGTTAGGGAGTGTTCTAATTTCATTCTTTTACATGTAGCTGTCCAGTTTTCCCAGCACCACTTATTGAAGAGACAGTCTTTCCTCCATTGTATATCCTTGCCTCCTGTGTCATAGATTAGGTGACCGTAGGTGCATGGGTTTATCTCTGGGTTTTCTATCCTGTTCCATTGATCTATATTTCTGTTTTTGTGCCAGTACCATAATGTCTTGATTACTGTAGCTTTGTAGTATAGTCTGAAGTCAGGGAGCCTGATTCCTCCAGCTCTGTTTTTTTTCCCTCAAGACTGCTTTTGCTATTCGGGGTCTTTTGTGTCTTCACACAAATTTTAAGATTTTTTGTTCTAGTTCTGTAAAAAAATACCAATGGTAATTTGATAGGGATTGCATTGAATCTGTAGATTGCTTTCGGTAGTATAGTCATTTTCACGATGTTGATTCTTCCAATCCAAGAACATGGTATATCTCTCCATCTGTTGGTATCATCTTTAATTTCTTTCATCATTGTCTTATACTTTTCTGCATACAAGTCTTTTGTCTCCCTAAGTAGGTTTATTCCTAGGTATTTTATTCTTTTTGTTGCAATGGTAAATGGGAGTGTTTCCTTAATTTTTCTTTCAGATTTTTTCATCATTAGTGTATAGGAATGCAAGAGATTTCTGTGCATTAATTTTGTATCCTGCAACTTTACCAAATTCATTGATTAGCTCTAGTAGTTTTCTGGTGGCATCTTTAGGATTTTCTATGTATAGCATCATGTCATCTGCAAACAGTGACAGTTTTACTTCTTCTTTTCCAATTTGTATTCTTTTGATTTCTTTTTCTTCTCTGATTGCCATGGCTAGGACTTCCAAAACTATCTTGAATAATAGTGATGAGAGTGGACATCCTTGTCTTGTTCCTGATCTTAGAGGAAATGCTTTCAGCTTTTCACCATTGAGAATGATGTTTGCTGTGGGTTTGTCATATATGGCCTTTATTATATTGAGGTAGGTTCCCTCTATGCCCACTTTCTGAAGAGTTTTTATCATAAGTGGGTGTTGAATTTTGTCAAATGCTTTTTCTGCATCTATTGAGATGATCATATGGTTTTTATTCTTCAGTTTGTTAATATGGTGTATCACATTGATTGATTTGCCTATATTGAAGAATCCTTGCATCCCTGGGATAAATCCCACTTGATCATGGTGTATGATCCTTTTAATGTGTTTTTGGATTCAGTTTGCTAGTATTTTGTTGAGGATTTTTGAATCTATATTCATCAGTGATATTGGTCTGTAATTTTCTTTTTTTGTAGTATCTTTGTCTGGTTTTGGTATCAGGGTGATGGTGGCCTCATAGAATGAGTTTGGGAGTGTTCCTTCCCCTGCAAGTTTTTGGAAGAGTTTGAGAAGGATGGTTGGTAGCAGTTCTCTAAATGTTTGAGAGAATTCACCTGTGAAGCCATCTGGTCCTGGACTTTTGTTTGCTGGAAGATTTCTAATCACAGTTTTAATTTCATTACTTGTGCTTGGTCTCTTCATATTTTCTATTTCTTCCTGGTTCAGTCTTGGAAGGTTATACCTTTCTAAGAATTTTTCCATTTCTTCCAGGTTGTCCATTTTATTGGCATAGAGTTGCTTGTAGTAGTCTCTTAGGATGCTTTTTATTTCTGTAGTGTGTGTTGTAACTTCTCCTTTTTCATTTCTAAGTTTATTGCTTTAAGTCCTCTCCCTCTTTTTCTTGATGAGTCTGGCTAATGGTTTATCAATTTTGTTTATCTTCTCAAAGAACCAGCTTTTAGTGTTATTGATCTTTGCTATTGTTTTCTTTGTTTCTATTTCATTTATTTCTGTTCTGTTCTTTATGATTTCTTTCCTTCTGCTAACTTTGGACTTTGTTCTTCTTTTTCTAGTTCCTTTAGGTGTAAGGTTAGATTGTTTATTTGAGATTTTTCTTGTTTCTTGAGGTAGCCTTGTATTGCTATAAACTTCCCTCTTAGAACTGCTTTTGCTGCATCCCATAGGTTTTGGATCATCGTGTTTTCATTGTCATTTGTCTCTAGGTAGTTTTTGCTTTCCTCTTTGATTTCTTCAGTGATCTCTTGGTTATTCAGTAATGTATTGTTTAGTCTCCACGTGTTTGTGTTTTTTACGTTTTTTTCCCCTGTAATTGATTTCTAATCTCATAGCGTTGCGGTCAGCAAAGATGCTTGATATGATTTCAATCTTCTTAAATTTACCGAGGCTTGATTTGTGACCCAAGATGTGATTTATCCTGGAGAATGTTCCGTGCGCACTTGAGAAGAAAGTATAATCTGCTGTTTTGGGATGGAATGTCTTATAAATATCAATTAAATCTATCTGGTCTATTGTGTCATTTAAAGCTGTTTTCCTTATTAATTTTTTGTTTGGATGATGTGTGCATTGGTGTAAGTGAGGTGTTTAAATCCCCCACTATTATTGTGTTACTGTCGCTTTCCTATTTTAGAGCTATCAGCAGTTGCTTTATGTATTGAGGTGCTCTTATGTTCAGTGCATATATATTTATAATTGTTATATCTTCTTCTTGGATTGATCCCTTGATCATTATGTAGTGTCCTTCCTTGTCTCTTGTAACATTCTTTATTTTAAAGTCTATTTTATTTGATATGAGTATTGCTACTGCAGCTTTCTTTTGATTTCCATTTGCATGGGCTACCCTTTTCCATCCCCTCACTTTTAGTCTGTATGTGTCCCTAAGTCTGAAGTGGGTCTCTTGTAGACAGCATATATATGGGTCTTGTTTTTGTATCCATTCAGCGAGCCTGTGTCTTTTGGTTGGACCATTTAATCCATTCACGTTTAAGGTAATTATCTATACATATGTTCCTCTTACCATTTTCTCAATTGTTTTGGGTGTGTTTTTGTAGGTCCTTTCCTTCTCTTGTGTTTCCCACTTAGAGAAGTTCCTTTAGCATTTGTTGTAGAGCTGGTTTGGTGGTGCTGAATTCTCTTAGCTTTTGCTTGTCTGTAAAGCTTTTGATTTCTCCATCGAATCTGAATGAGATCATTGCCAGGTAGAGTAATCTTGGTTGTAGGTTCTTCCCTTTCATCACTTTAAATATGTTATGCTACTCTGTTCTGGCTTGTAGAGTTTCTGCTGAGAAATCAGGCGTTAACTTTATGGGAGTTCCCTTGTATGTTATTTGTCATTTTTCCCTTGCTGTTTTCAATAATTTTTCTTTGTCTGTAATTTTTGCCAATTTGATTACTATGTGTCTCAGCATGTTTCTCCTTGGGTTTATCCTGTTTGGGACTCTCTGCACTTCCTGGACTTGGGTGGCTATTTCCTCTCCCATGTTAGGGAAGTTTTTGACTATAATCTCTTCTAATATTTTCTTGGCTCCTTTCTCTCTCTCTTCTCCTTCTAGGACCCTTATAATGCGAATATTATTGCATTTAATGTTGTCTCATAGGTCTCTTAGGCTGTCTTCATTTCTTTTCATTCTTTTTTCTTTATTCTCTTCCACAGCAGTGAATGCCACCAGTCTGTCTTCCAGGTCACTTATCTGTTCTGCCTAAGTTATTCTGCTATTGATTCCTTCTAGTGTATTTTTCATTTCACTTATCGTATTGTTCATCTCTGTTTGTCTGTTCTTTAATTCTTCTAGGTCTTTGTTAAACGTATCTTGCATCTTCTTGATCTTTGCCTCCATTCATTTCCGAGGTCCTGGATCATCTTCACCATGATTATTCTGAATTCTTTTTCTGGAAGGTTGCCTATCTCCACTTCATTTAGTTGTTTTTCTGGGGTTTTATCTTGTTCCTTCATCTGGTCCATAGCCCTCTGCCTTTTCATCTTGTCTATCTTTCTGTGAATGTGGTTTTTGTTCCACAGGTTGCAGGATTGTAGTTTTTCTTGCTTCTGCTGTCTGCCCTCTGGTGGACGAGGCTATCTAAGAGGCTTGTGGAAGTTTCCTGATGGGAGAGACTGGTGGTGGGTAGAGCTGGCTGTTTCTCTGGTGGGCAGAGCTCAGTAAAACTTTAATCCGCTTGTCTGCTGATGGGTGAGGCTGGGTTCCCTCCCTGTTGGTTGTTTGGCCTGAGGTGACCCAACACTGGAGCCTAGCCGGGCTCTTTGGTGGGGCTAATGGGGGGGTGGGGGTGGGATGAATTGGGAGATTGGGATTGACATGTATACACTGATGTGTATAAAATGGATGACTAATAAGAACCTGCTGTATAAATAAATTAATTAAATTAAATTTTAAAAAAATATATTAAATGGGGAATTCCCTGGCAGTCCAGTGATTAGGACGCTGTGTTTTCACTGCTGAGAGCCTGGGGTTCAATCCCTTGTCAGGGAACTAATATCCCGCAAGCCTCGTGGCTTGGCAAAAAAAAAACACACAAAAAAAGTATTCAGTGGAATATTATTTACCTTAAAATGGAATGAAATTCTGATACCTGACACAATCTGAATGAACACTGAAGACATTGTGCTCAATGAAATAAGCTAGACACAAAGGTACAAATACTGTATGACTCCACTCAGTTGAGGTACCTAGACAGTGAAATTCATAGACACAGACAGTAGAATGGTGGTTACTAGAGGCTAGAGGAGAGGAAAATTGGGAGCTATCATTTAGTAGGATCAGAGTTTCTATTTGGGATGATGAGAAAGTTGTTGAGATGGATGGTGGTGATGGCTGTACAACAATGTGAACGTACTTAATGCCCCTGAACGGTGCACTGAAAAAATGGTTACAGTGGTAGGTGTTATGTTATGTATAGTTTATCACGGTAAGTAAATAAATGAAGGAGGATTCACATCCACTTGCAGGCTTTTCTCCACAGTCCTCACCAGGTGTCATCAAAAACCCAGTTCTCCAGACTGGTGGTTGCCAAGGGGGAGGGGGTTGGAGGAGGGATGGAGTGGAGGCTGGGGTTAGTAGATGTGAGCTTTTATACACAGAATGGATAAACAACAAGGTCCTACTGTATAGCACAGAGAACTATATTCAATAAACCATAATGGAAAAGAATATTTTAAAAAGAATGTATATATATGTATAACTGAATCACTTTGCTGTACAGCAGAAATTAACACAACACTGTAAATCGACTATACTTCAATAAAAAAATATATTGATTGGGCTTCCCTGGTGGCACAGTGGTTGAGAGTCCGCCTGCCGATGCAGGGGACACGGGTTCGTGCCCCGGTCCGGGATGATCCCACGTGCCGCGGAGCGGCTGGGCCCGTGAGCCATGGCCGCTGAGCCTGCGCGTCCGGAGCCTGTACTCCGCAACGGGAGAGGCCACAACAGTGAAAGGCCCGCGTACCGCAAAAAAAAAAAATATATATATATATATATATATATAGATAGATTAAAAAATAAAGTTCCCCAGATGATTCCCATGTGCAGCCAAGGCTGGGAACCACTGGTCTTTGGGGTAATTATCTTAATCCCTTATGGGGGAAAAACATTGCTCTTAAACTACCAAAGATGGTCCCTTTGTGGGTTCTAGAAGGACCTGACGAGTGTGAACTAGCTGACCTACAGGCCAGACTGCCCGGGCTAAGTCCTGAGCGCTCCCCTTGCTCAGATGACTGCAGGCTGTTACTTCACTTCTCCAAGACATCAGCGGGACTAACCAGAGTGCCTGCCCATGAGGTTATGCTGTTTTTTGGTTTGAGGAGTTTTTGGGGTTTGGGGTTTTTTTTAAATTTATGTGTTTTATTTTAAATTGGAGTAGAGTTGATTTACAATGTTGTGTTAGTTTCAGGTGTCCAGCAAATTGATTCAGTTATGCATATATATCCATGAGGCTGCGTTGTGAGGGGACATGAGACAGCCATGCAAAATGCTTGCCACGTGGAAAGAGGTCAATAAATGTAGGTTGATATTATCAGTTTTCAAATCAGCCAAGAGTGAATAATTCCTACTATGTCCGTCGGCTATGGCGGGGGAATACAAAGATGTGTCAGGTCAGTTCCTGCCTCTAGGCGTTTACAGTTATATGACTTTACAGCTACATGTGCCTTAAGAGAGACAAACCAAATGCTGTGGCAGTTCGAAGACAGAGGTGTGATGACGGCAAGGCTGGAGAAGGAAAAGCCTGAAGGTCAACGATATCTGAGCTGGCCCTGCCTGGACACGAAGCAGAAAGCTAACCCTGTCTGGCAACATCCTTCTCCTTTTCCGATGAGATATCCCAGCCTTAGAGGGGTTAGAGACCCACCTAAAGGTCAGAGTGCTTCATAAAACGCCCCAATCCCCACCCCTACCCCGCATGGGGTAACCCCATGACCCTGATCACTGAAAAGCCCCCAGGAGGCCAACTGACAGGCCTCACTGCCCAAATGTGGTTCATCCCAGGGCGGCTCCAGGCTACACACAGGCTCAGTGTGCTCTGGGCACAGGCAGCTGTCCAAGCCCATGCAGCTGCCCTCCTCCCCGCCCAGGTGGGGGGACCCTCCAGGCCACCTGGGGTAGCGCTCCCTCTTGGGGACCCTAAGAATCCAACAGAACTGGAGGGGACTGTGCTGGGCAACCAGCTGGCTGGAGGGAGGGCAGGGCTGGTGTTCTTTCATGGTCTTCCTTGGCCCTTTGTCCTCCCAGCTCAAAGCTTTCGTGATGGAGAAGCCGTCCCCATCTTTAGGGGGAGATCTGGTCATTAGAGCCTGGGAGGAGGAAGCCCTTCTCTTCCTGCGGACCTTGCAGCTTTGATGTCACTTAGGTTTCTGTTGAACCTGGACTTGGAGAGAGTCTGGAGGAGGGCACACAGGTAACGAGTGGTGGAACGGGGCTGAGGGCATTTCAAGCAGAAGAAACCGCACTAGCAGAGAGGCTCAGAAAAGACAACCCAGGGCATGTTTGGAAATTCGAGAAGAATCTGTCAGTTCTGATGGGGAGGGCAGCCCATGAAGGCAAGATGGAGATTTAAGACTAGAAGGGTAAGGGTAGGTCTGAGCCAGATTGTGGAGGGTTTGCCCTTCCTTCAGTCGACAATGGGGATCCATGGAAGGTTCTAGAACAAGGAGTGAGATGCGACTACAGCTGTGACTTATTTGTAGTTTGTTGAGCACATGAATGAATGAGTGTCTGAGGAAGACGTGATAGTCGTGGGCAGGATGCCACGTGTGACAAAGATTGGCAGGAGGAGAGACTTGGCTGTAACATGTCCCCATGGCCTTCTGTACGCTTGGGTAACTGGTACAACTGCTCTGCAAATTCAGCATGCAAGTAGGCTCGTATCCATTCTATTTCTTACAAATAAACAAAACCAGCTCAAACCCACACACCAGATTAAGGAGAAGTCCAGAATCTCCCTCCTGGTGTTCCCCCATGTTCCTTCCTTTGTTTTGCTCTCGGCTGCCCCAGGTTACAGTCCCCCTTGGTTTCTGAGGGAGGACCATCCCCTGCCTGGTGTCCCTGGGGCTCCCTGTGGTTCCCTGGGACCTGGTACCAGCTCCTCCAGCCTCACACCCAGCCATCCCCACCAGCAGTCCCAGGAGCCCAGCACAACTGGTTCAGGCCTCCACCCTGGGCAGCTCCCACTCCTGCCCAGCCTGGACACCCACCCACAGGAGGTAGGGCGACCCTCCCCTTCCCAAGGCTTGGGACACAGAGGACATCCCCTTTCCCGGCAATGTGGCCTCCCTAAATATTACCAGGGGCCCAGGAGCCTCCAAATGCAAAAGGTCTAAAACAGCTTCTTCTCCAAAGACAAAGTCACTCAGCCTCCTTGGCACAGATGCCCGGACCCCCTCCGGGGGACCCAACAGGCCCACCTTTTTCATGTGTCAGGGAGGCACATTTAGTGCCTCAAAGCTGACTCACTCAACTAAGAAACACCACTAACTCTAGGATCAGAGAAAGAAAAGGAGAAAGGGAGGAACAGAAGTACAGGGCATGAGATCTCCCACTACATTTGTACTGTAATATTTTTCATACTATATTATTATTATTGTTGTTGTTTTACTTGGGGTTTTCCTTAACATTGTATATCCTGTATATATTACAGTCTGAGCACATGGCATTTGCTTATGAGATCTCTATGGAGG
Source organism: Leucopleurus acutus (assembly GCF_964270905.1). NCBI lineage: Eukaryota > Metazoa > Chordata > Mammalia > Artiodactyla > Delphinidae > Leucopleurus > Leucopleurus acutus. The sequence continues at coordinate 21,748,393 of NC_139143.1, forward strand.
AGGGAGGAAAGTGAATGGGGAAGCTGGAAACTAAAACTGAGATTCACCAAGTGCCTTCTGCTGGCAGGCTCTCCGCTGAACGCTGTGCACACATCATTTCATTGACCTCTCCCCACAGCCTTAGAAGGAAAGTATTATTGTTATTCTGATTTTACTGATTTAAAAAAATGAAGAAATAAAGCAGATGAATGCATGCATGAATGACAATGCCATTTTTCTCCGCCTTTCCATCATGCAAAGATGACTGGCGTTCCTGAATTATAAAACATTTTTCAGAAAGTCAGAGAACAAAAAAAAAATATTAAAAAGAGATTAAAGCAGTATGATTTCCAAACCATTCAGTAAAGGATGAAAATAGCTTTGTTATCCAGTGCCTGCCTTCATAAAGTCATTGTTATCATGAGTTAGAACCTGCATTAACTCTGAAATTAAAATAATAGCCCCACGTGCAGCAAATTCTGAAGACACACTCTACGGTTTTCCGAGCGCTTATTAATATTCTCCTGAACTTCAGTTGGATCTGAACGGTTTACCAAAACAGGATCCAGTTTACGTGTTCTACTTCACAAAGAAAAAGCAACAGAATGGGGTGACTCTGAAAAGCTTCTTTTTTATATTAAGCAGGCCTGAAGTACAAACTCTAAAACGATCAGTGTAATGTCTGCATTTAGGAACAGGAGGAAGGGCCTCATGCACACACCTCAGGATGTGTCTCCGTGGACAGTTCTGGAACCACTGAGCAGACTCAGAGCAGTCTCTGTGGAGAACGTGGCTCACAGTCTTGGTTCCAACGATCCCAACAGCAGCAGCTGTGACAATACATTTTTAATCAAATCTAAAGGCAAACTTGTAAAGAAATAAACGCTATTCAAATAAACACAATGCATTTTCCTGAAATATTATGCTTTCTGGGAATTAGCCCAAAAATATAAAATAAAGAGAATTCTATGGGGATTCACTATTGAGTCACAGATCTTGAAGGCATTATCTCTGCACTGACTTCCAGGACAAATGACACTCTCAGTTGGCACTTCCTGCATGTTTCTGACCCTCTGTTCTGGGGCAGCTCACCCTGGTGGGCCCTTCAGGGGTGAAGATTGCCATGTGGTCAGTCTTTGGCATTGGGCTGAGAACGCTTAGACAGTAGAGCCCATGGTGTCTGATTAGCTCTGCCCAGCCTCATGAGGAGAAGGGCCTGGCCTGCGCCGCCTGATGTTCCAAAGATGGCTTTCCTGAGGACAAAGCAGGACAGGCTGGAGGGCAGATGCCACCGGTAGAAAGAGCTGTGGCCAGAAGGGGTGTTGCATGGTAATCCAGTACTTGGTCCATTTTCATTCTCCTGCCATTCAGAGGCCTGGCCCCCGGGTCTGCTTTCACTATGCTGTTAGTGTCACAGAAACAATACTTTGAGTAAGGAAGAGAGAGCTACAAAGGCACAAAAGTCTTTCATATTTGCTTTACACATGCCCTCCCCTGAGCTACCTGCAGACAGGTTTAATATGGGGATCTCTCACAGCAGGTGCAATAGCAGACAAGGATAGATGGGGAAAGAGAGGGAGGGAGGGAGGAGAGGAGGGAGGGAAGGAGAGGAATGAAAAGTCCAACTTCTGAGAAAAGAGTTCTTTACAGCCAGATCAAACACAAAACTAGAGAAGCAGCAAACAGGACGATTTCTATTCTCATTCAACTCTCACAGGAGATAGGAACGCACACGCTAAAACAGCATTGGCCGGTGTAAGAGCTCACAGTTTTCCACAAAGTCTTTACCCAACAGGATTGTGCAGTTGAGTTGATCTACAAGTGGTTCATAAAAAGCTCCCCCCTCACCCCGCCAGACACACCGAAAAGCCAAGTTTCAAAACGCCATGACCCTGATCACTGAAAAGCCCCCTGGAGGCTGACTGACCTGCCTCCTGCCTGAAGGTGGTTCATCCCAGGGCGGCTCCAGGCTGCACGCAGGCTCAGTGTGCTCTGGGCACAGGCAGCTGTCCAAGCCCATGCAGCTGCCCTCCTCCCCGCCCAGGTGGGGGGACCCTCCAGGCCACCTGGGGTAGCGCTCCCTCTTGGGGACCCTAAGAATCCAACAGAACTGGAGGGGACTGTGCTGGGCAACCAGCTGGCTGGAGGGAGGGCAGGGCTGGTGTTCTTTCACGGTCTTCCTTGGCCCTTTGTTCTCCCAGCTCAAAGCTTTCGTGATGGAGAAGCCGTCCCCATCTTTAGGGGGAGATCTGGTCATTAGAGCCTGGGAGGAGGAAGCCCTTCTCTTCCTGCGGACCTTGCAGCTTTGATGTCACTTAGGTTTCTGTTGAACACCTGGATTTGGAAGCAGTTGGAGGAGTGCACTTAGGGATTGGAAGTCGTCCAGGAATTTCAAGCAATCAGATGCACCCGGAATGTTAGTAGTTTAAATCAAGGTTTGACAAATTACAGCTCATGGGCTAATCCAGCCCTCATCCTGTTTTTATACAGCCAGCAAGCTAAGAGTGGTTTTTATATTTTTTAAAAGTTGTAAAACAAACAAAAAAGAATATGCAACGGAGACATATGTGATGTGCAGCACCTAAAATACTATGTGTCCTTATGTGATTTACAGAATCAGCTTGCCAGCCCCTGGTAAATGAAGGCGCTAGAGATGATAAAATGTCTAAAGTTCACGAGAAAAGGTAAAGACAGTGAATCCCTGGTGGCAAACATTCATCTTCAATTGAGAATGACACTAGCTGAGCAGGCGCATGGCTCCCCTCTCACCTGATGGAGCCCTGCCTGCTTATTATAGGGTGATGAGGGCGAAGTTTCCTAGATGGAAATTGTACAACGTGGAGGGATGTGATGGATAGTTTTATGTCGACTGGGCTGGGTCATGGTACCCAGATATTTGCTCATACATAGCTGGATGTTGCTGTGATGGTATATTTCAGATGAGATTAACATTTAAACCAGGAGACTTTGAGAAAAGCAGATTGCCCACCATAATCTGGGTGCATCTCACCCAATTAGTTGAAGGCCTTCAGAGAGAAAAGATTGACCAGCCCACCGCGCCCCCCGGGGGAAAAGGGAATTCCGCAGCACACGGCGTTTGGATGGTCTTTCAGCGTCTCCAGCCCACCAAACCCACCCTGCCGATTTTAGGCTGCCCAGCCTCTGCCATCACATAAATCAATTCCTTAAAATAACTCCCTCTCTCTCTCTCTCTCTCTCTCTCTCTCTCTCTCACACACACACACACACACACACACATGCACACACATACACGCACATACCTACTCATGTGTGTGTGTGTGTGTGTATGTATGTGTGTGTGTGTGTGTGTGTGTGTGTGTGTGTATTCTATTTCTCTGGAGAACCCTGACTACTACCCAGGGGGCTGACCTATATACACATCTTGATAAAAAATGCTCTCTGGTTACAAGTGAGGCCTCGGTGAGACTTGTTCCCATGGTACAAGTTCATCGAGTTCAATAAACAGCCCCAAACGTCTACAAGTCAAACTAGACTCTGCTTTTTCTGTGTTTCCTAAGACTCCGCATGGGGCTGAAGACACACAGAAGTCAGGCTCCTGGCTACCGCAACACTCTCTGTCCAGGGCTCCCCCCGCCCCGTTCTTTGGACACATCGCCAAGGCTCTGGAAGAGTACTCAGGGTAGGGCTCGTACATGAGGGTCCCAAGGTTGGCGGCGGCCCTCTGGCTCTGATCACCAACTTTCCTCCCACTTAGAAGGTAATGCAGTGATGGAGACACAACAGGGCTGGACTGTCCTAGCTCAGGAGCCCGAAAGGAGACTCTGAGGCCGAGCTTAGCAAGCAGGAGTTTTCCTGGGCAGTACTCTTGGGGCCAACACCTTTTCTGGGCGAGTGCAGGAAGCAGGGCTGGGCAGAAGAAGCAGGTGAGCGTCGATGCCACCCCGCAGGGGCATCCGGAAATCCTGCGGGGAGCTCTGCCGCTGGGAAGCCCTTCAGAGGTGTTCCCGTTAGAGAGAGGGGGTCAGGCCTTCCTACCCCCTCAGTGACCACTTATCTCTCTCCCCAGAGAGGCTGCCCAGGAAGAGGATGTGGTCTTGGCTGCAGGCAATTCCCAGAGAGGACTGAGCTGTGAGCCAGAAGGTGTTGGGAGAACGGGAGACTGTCCTGGAGGGGTGTCTGAAGGATGCAGCTGGCATTCACTACAGTGAGCTCAGCAAATAGCTTCCCAGCGGAGCCACCTTCCTTATCTGCAGCTCCACTTTCTCTGGGCTTCACCAACCTATGCAGACAGATAGGGTCCTAGCAGCGGAAACAGCCTGAATTTGCAGCACCTCCCTCAAATGAACATAACTCAAATGCCTCCGGTCTTACCCACTGGCGTCTGTCAATGTCACATCTGTAGCACTGACCAAACCCACCATTCGTTTGATGAGCAGAGATTCCAGTGTTTGGGGCGGCAGATGAACTCTCCAGTCATTCTCTCTAGGAACCCCTGGCAGAGTGGGCAGGGGAGAAGATTTCACATACGATGGAACCACCTCTATCTCCGGTCCAACCCTCCTTCTGTTCTGTGCAGTCTCTTACTGAGCTGCCCATGGGCTTCTAGCCATGCCTACTCATGCCCAATGCCTGGGCCACTTCTGACCATCTCACCCCCTTCCACCCCACCGCTGGCCAGCAGGAAATTTCCATCCTTGCCCTTCTCCTGGCCAGCTTCTGCAGAAGGGTTGCTGGGTTTCAAGTGACAGCTCTCTAACTGATGCCCCAGCCGGTCACCTTCCCGGATCCCAGGCTCTCGGTGGTAGTGGGGGTGGGGTGGGGCGTGGTCAGGCCAGCCTCAGGCCATATCTGGAATGTGTACACACATCTCGGGCCCTGCCGCCAAGGCTGATCCACGCTGCTGGACCTTTGCTACCGCCACTGTGACGGAAGGCTCACTCCATCTTCCAAGTCACCCAACTTTGGGGAACCCATTCCATCAGATCGCTCTCTATGTCTGAACCCTGATTATGAGCTGGCTTTAAGTTCTTCCCACTAGACTCTTAGGATGTGTCTGAACATTTATATTTCTGTCCAGAACTTTCCAAGAGAGTCGAGAAGCTTCCTCTCATTTCTTGACAGTTGAAAAGTACCCACTCGTGGCAAGCAGGGGAACTCTGAGGGATTTTGCTACGTGATTCCAGAGCCATACTAAGAGAATCATGACAACGCAGCCCAAAATGACGGCACACAAAGCAACTGGTGTCCTTTCAAGCTCTGTTTGACAAAGGGATAGAAGAAATGCTTTTGAGATGCACATTTAAAAGTGTCCCACCTAGGGAATTCCCTGGCAGTCCAATGGTTATGACTCCATGCTTCCACCGCAGGGCGCACACTTTCTGTCCCTGGTCAGGGAACTAAGATCCCACATCCCATATGCCGCATGGCGTGGTCAAAAAAAAAAAAGTGTCCCACCTACACTTGGATGCTGGCCCAGCTCCACTGGTCACCCTCAGCATGATCTAGACTGGGATGACCACAGCTATGTGGGTCAGAAGAGCTGGATTCTTACTCTGGCGTATCCTTTCTTTGCTGTGTGCACCTGTCCTACCTGGGCCTCAACTTTCTCATTCGTAAAATGGAGCTACGGCAGCCTTGACTATCAGAGTGTAACCTTGGATGTCAAGTGAGGCGATGTCTGTGAAGGAATCTGTCAGGTATGAATTACACAAATGTGGAGACCAAGATGGCTGTGAAACTCACTGCCTTCATCAAGAATGCCTGGGCCGGGCTTCCCTGGTGACGCAGTGGTTGAGAGTCCGCCTGCCGATGCAGGGGACGCGGGTTCGTGTCCCGGTCCGGGAAGATCCCACATGCCGCGGAGCGGCTGGGCCCGTGAGCCATGGCCACTGAGCCTGCACATCTGGAGCCTGTGCTCCGCAACGGGAGAGGCCACAACAGTGAGAGGCCTGCGTACCGCAAAAAAAAAAAAGAATGCCTGTGCCAAGGAGCTGGAACTGCCCCATCCTTCACCATCTGGGCCTTGCTATAATTCTGCCCACACTCGGCCCCTACACCATGTACAATATCTTGGTCAACCAGGCCACACCCTACAGCCACCTCCGAGATGATGGGAATGTGCCCAGTTACCCCCAGGACACCAAGGCCCAGCTTGGAGTGGAAGGAGGAAGTATGAGCACCCCATCCGCAGTGGCCCCCAATAAAAATGTGAAAACGGAATAAATAAATTACACATATAAAACAAACTAGTGAGTGTAACAAAAAAGAAACAGACAAGAAACTAGTGGTTATTGGTGGGGAGAGGGAAGCGGGGAGGGACAAGGTAGGGGTAGGGGATTATGAGGTACAAACTACTATGTATAAAGTAAGTATGCTACAAGGATATATGGCACAACACAGAGAATATAGCCAATATTTTACAATAATATAAATGGACTATAACTTTTAAAAATTGTGAATCACTTTGTTATATACCTGAAACTTACATAATATTGTACATCATACCTCAATTAAAGAAAAAGAGAACGTAATTCAATGAAGATAAGGACATTTTATGCTTTACATATCTTTGTATTCTTTGAGCCTGGTAACTACCCTGTACATAGCAGAAACTCAAACACATTCATTGAGTGAAAGAAAGAAAGAAATTACACAAAGGTAGGGTCCACTTTCTAGCTTCGTGGTCTAACAGCCACACTGGGAGGTCACTACCACATGCTGCTTATTCTCTATTCCTGAGTCCACACGTGTGGTCCTCAGCCAGAGGCAGGATGTGTACGGGCTTTATCAACACAGCCCCTGCCCGATAGATACCCAGATGCCCTGATGGGGGCTGGGAGAAGATGTAGGTTTTGAAAACTCGCCTCAATAAGTTCCACCACGACCCCCCACCTCCCAAGTTAAGCCCCCCAGGCTCAACTCCTTCAAAGAACCCACTGAGAATCAAAGGCCCTGGGATTCCCGACACCTCTAGCGCATTCAGAGCAAGAAGTTCACCAGACCTTCTTGAACTGTAAGCAGTGTCAGACACAGCATCCTCTGTGTTTTCCTAATGTGGGTCCTCACTCCCAGCTCATTCGCTGGCTGCCTGGCCCATCTGGAGAGGCTTGGGGTGCAGCAAATGGTTTCCAAAGGTCTGAATTTAATGAGATGCATCTTTTCTAAAGCCATTCTAGAAAGAGATAGTGGCTTCCAGTGGGAGGTAAAGAGACCTCCTGGAAGCCATTAATCTTCCCACATCTTAGGGTGTGCTAGGCAGGCAGTTTGGAAGGAGACCAAACCCAACTGCGGACCCAGGGAGGATTACTTTGGGGTGAGCCTGGCAAGTCGACTCTCTAAGAATGTGTACCTCAGCTGTCACCAAGGCCACTGCCGGATCCCAGCTTGGGAGGGGAGAGGAGACAGGGATAAGAGTGGTGACAGTCCCTCAGCTTCTGCACTCCAGGCCCAGCCCTGTCCAAGCTCCACCTCATCCAGTCCTCACAACAACGTGACGAGGTAGGTTCTTTATTTTTTTTTAATTGATTTATTTATTATTTATTTTTGGCTGTGTTGGGTCTTTGTTGCTGCATGCAGGCTTTCTTTAGATGCGGCGAGCAGGGGCTACTCTTCGTTGCGGTGCATGGGCTTCTCATTGCGGTGTCTCCTCTTGTTGCAGAGCATGGGCTCTAGGCGAGTGGGCTCACTAGTTGCGGCTCGCAGGCTCAGTAGTTGTGACGCACGAGCTTAGTTGCTCCGCGGCATATGAGATCTTCCCAGACCAGGGCTCGAACCTGTGTCCCCTGCATTGGCAGGCGGATCCTTAACCTCTGCACCACCAGGGAAGTCCCCAATGAGGTAGGTTCTTTTTTGTGTGTGTGTGGTACGCGGGCCTCTCACTGTTGTGGCCTCTCCCGTTGTGGAGCACAGGCTCCGGACGCACAGGCTCAGTGGCCATGGCTCACGGGCCCAGCCGCTCCGTGGCATGTGGGATCTTCCCGGACCGGGGCACGAACCCGTGTCCCCTGCATTGGCAGGCGGACTCTCAACCACTGTGCCACCAGGGAAGCCCTGAGGTAGGCTCTTTATTAGCCCATTTTACAGATTGGGAAGCCAAGGCTCAGGGAAGATAACTGAAGCCAATAGCCAACAAGTGTCAGGACTAGGGTTTGACCCTTGCTGTCCAACCACTATGTTATGCCCCCAGAGAGAGGCTGAGGCATTGCTTCTCAGAGAAAAAGTGAGTGATCCCCCAGTTAGGAACTCAGAAAAGGGCCTTCCTTTAGGCTTAGCAGGCGTGGGGTGAGTGGCATGGGAGTGGGTTGGGGATGTGGGGAGGAATGGGAGCCCCCAGACCTGGGACAGCCCTTGGCACCTGCCTGGGCTTTCCATTTGGTGGTAAAGTCTCTGCTGCCATCCCCAGGGCTGCCCAGCCTCCCTTTCCTTGGCCTCCTCCTGTCCATCTTTTTCTCAGGGCGGGGGGGGGGGGGTGCCCCACAGTTCAGAGCACAGCTGAGCTGGTCCTCTGGCCTGGGCACCCCATCTGTTCTGCTCTCCTCCTTTCTCCAGGAGGAGGAAATGCCCGTTTTACATGAACACACTTGGGCATTGAGCCTCTTAGGAGCCGTCTGCGGGAGCTGCAGCCTGAAATGTGAAGCATGGGAAAGGCTGGTCCCCCACCCTGCCTCACACAGCTGCAAGTCAGTAGGAGGGCTGCTTGAGACAAGCAGCACTTTGTCATTTATTTTTCCTTTCCTCTTTTTTTTAAACACTTACATTCCATAATAGCTGGTATTCCTCAGTGTTTACTTTCATCATTATAAAGCCCTTATTCCTTAAATGTTTGCTTAACATTTTTTGCAGAGCAAAGGAGAAAGCTCCAAGGGCCTCTGCAAACAGCTGCTTCCCAAAGGCAAGGGAGGAAAATACCTAAGGCAATGCTGAGGTGAGAGGGGCCGTGAGCCCTGGGAGGTTCTCCTGGCAGTCCGAGGGCTGCAGCTCATTGCCAAGGCCATAATATGGCTGCCTTTAGAGCCCAGTCACTGACTAGTCTCTGGGGCCCATGAAGGCCATGGAGGTTATGAGAAAAAAAGTCATTCCCTGGAGGTCCAGTACTTAAGACTCCATGCTTCTGGACTTCCCTGGTGGTGCAGTGGTTAAGAATCCACCTGCGAAGGCAGGGGACATGGGTTTGATCCCTGGTCCAGGAAGATCCCACATGCTGTGGAGCAGCTAAGCCCATGTGCCACAACTATTGAGCCCGCAAGCCACAACTACTGGGCCCATGTGCCACAACTACTGAAGTCCCTGCACCTAGAGCCCGTGCTCCACAACAAGAGAAGCCACGGCAATGAGAAGCCCACGTACCGCAACCAAGGGTAGCCCCCGCGAACTGCAACTAGAGAAAGCCCGCACGCAGCAACAAAGACCCAAAGCAGCCAAATTAATTAATTTTTAAAAAAAGACTCCATGCTTCCACTGCAGGGGGCACGGGTTTGATCACTGGTCGGGGAACTAAGATCTCGCATGCTATGTGGCATGGCCAAAAGAGAAAAAAGAAAAAAGAAAAGGGAGAAAACAGTTTCCAATTTATTAAAAAAAAAAGAAAGAAAAAGAAAAAATGGTCATCGCACCTTCCACCCAGAAGCATTCAATGAGATGTGCCCACAGTGCCGGAACAGTTCAAATGATCCACACCCCAGTGGGGCCTCCGAGTTCAGGCCCCAGCAGGGTAGAAGTTTCTTTGGGGAGCTCTGAGACCAGGATTGGCTCCAGAATAGCCAGATAGCAGCCCCAGCCAGGCATCTCCAGCGACTTCTTGGCAGGTCAACTGCATGGTCTCTCCTGTGGCCCCTGTTCCTTGAATTAACTCCTTAAATTTGCAAAACTCCTTGTGATTTTCAAAACACTTTCACACACATTTTTTATTTGATCCTCACATTATCCTGGAGGAAGGCACCTGGCAGATGAGTAACTGAAGCATTGGAAGCTTAATGGCTTGCCTAAGGTCACTTCGTGTTATGGATTGAATGTCTGTGTCCCCTTCCCTCAAATTCATACGAGGAAGACCTACCCTCCAATGTTAGGTATTTGGACATGGGTCTTTGGAAGGTATTACATTTAGATGAGCTCATGAGGATGGGGTCCTCATGATGGGATTCGTGCCCTTATAAGAGAAGGTACCAGAGAGCTTGTTTTCGCTCTCTCCCCCCATGTTCATGCTCACACACACAGGGAAGAGGTCATATGAGCACACAGCAGGATGGCGGCCATCTGCAACCCAAGGAGAGAGCTCTCACCAGAAGCTGACCATGCTGGCACCTTGATTTTGGACTTCCAGCCTCCAGACTGCGAGAAATAAATGTCTGCTGTTTAAGCTATCCAGTCCATGGCATTTTGCTACAGCATCCCGAGCAAGTAATACATACACTTGGCTTCTAAGATCCCGTTGGAACACCAAGGTCTATGGCCTCAGCACCTCTCAGTGAATGGTCCCATTCTCCAGCTCCTAACCCCAGAAAACTGGATGCCATCCTGATTCCTCCCCTCCAGTCACCTCCAACCCACCATTCTACCTTAAATATCTCTGCAGCCCAACCCTGACACTCTGTCCCTATAGCCACTGCCTCCATTCAGGTCTTTATTTCTCACTTGGATGAATGCAATGCCCTCCTCCCCATTCTCCACCTGGCATGCAGAACACACACACCTGGTTACGATTCTCCTCCAAGTCACCTTTTAGTGATCCCCCAGGGCCTTCAGGGTCAAGCCCAAACCCCTGGCACCTTCAGGGCCCTCATGGGTCACCTGATTCTTTCTGAGCAGGCATGCTGCTCCCAGGGCTGGGCATGGCACCCAGCTCCAGCCCACCACCCCTCAAAACCCTGCGGATGACTCCTAGTCACCCCTCAAGATTAAACTCAGCCTCACCTCTTCTGGGAAGCCTTCCCAGAGTCCCCCAGTCTCAATCAGGGGCTCCCAAAGCCCCAGGTGCCTCCTCTCATCATGAAGCTGCTTCTCCTGGGATATTCCTGTGTGCCGATCCTCTGTCCCTCCCACTGCACTCTGAGTTCCATGGGACACAGGACTGAGGTCTAATCTCCATATTACCTGGCTCTAGCTTAGGATACAGTTTTTGAGGGAGTGAATAGGTCCAAGGACTTCCGTTGGATTCCTGAGATGCAGACTCTGTTTAGGATAGGATTTTAGAATTCCTTCTCCAAGTCTGTTATCTTCACTCTGTCTGGCTCTAAACTTGGCTTCTTTGAAAAAGTGCCCATGCTGATTCCAGCCAGGCTCCCTAGCTCCCAGCTGCGTCATCCTCATGCCTGCCTCCACCCACACCCACCCACCTCCAGGGGTGAAATGGTACACAAAGGCAGAACCAGGTGCCACCTGAGAAACAGTCCTGAAGATACGTCCCAGGCATCTGCTAGTTAAGGGGCATCCAGCCTCCTGGAGGAGGGGACAGAGACAAGGGATAGAATACAACTGTTTTGCCTGTTTGGGGGTTGGGGGCAGGGATGGGTGGGTAGTGTATACTTACTTCTGCAGTGACTGTATGTGGGTATATGGACAAGGTCTGTCGTCTGTTTAGGGACCTGTTTTGTATTCTCCCAAAGCTACACCCATTTTTCTTTTCTTTTTTGAATGTACTTTTTTTTTTTTTTTAAACCAAGGTTGTAGAATTCCAACTTTTTTTTCAACCTTGGCACCTGAAGTAGAATGCCCTCAAGTGGACAGATTTTAGTCCTTAGAGAGTCAGTGTGTGTGTTGCTGCTTATTTAAATACAGTTCAGTTGAAGCCCCAAGAGTGCCAAGGTCCTCCCTATGCTTTCCAGATGCCCTTCTTCTCCCTAAAACCAGAAGAGGTGAGCACCTGAGCAGGGAATCTCAGGTGACTTAATTTAGTTCGTCGGTGCCTACTCTGAAGAGCTGGGTGTCCGTTCTTGAAGAAACAAACTCACTGGAAGGGCATGTTTTCTTATTATATACTAATAACTTCTTTTACTAATTTGTACCAGAAGTTCCTTGATTGTGACTTATGCCAAGTAATTATGAAGAATTTTTTTTTCTGAGTATTGCAAGAAGGCTACCAAGTTGGAACAGGCAAGTCCTGGATGTGAAAGCTTTCATTTACCTACCTCATTCATGTGTTATTTTTGTAGCTATAGTCTCTGTTTGCTCATTTGATGACGGCTGAAGCTGAAGTGTTCCTAGGCCCTGTCGTAAACCTAAGAGTTAACATATTGGTGGGAGCAGCTGGAAGTTCAAGACGTTGTTGTGATTCTTTTTTTCTTAATCCCCCTTTTGTATACGTGATATTAAGCAGATGATGAGGCGTTAGTCTTGAGGATTTAACAAGGAAGGAGAAAGAAAGACCCACATTTCTGGGTGAAGTCTTTGCCCCTCTATGTGGAAAAGTGGATTGCGACGGTTCTCAAGTCTGTCTCTCAGTAATTGCACCTGACTTTAGGACCCCCCCAAAATTGTTTTTCTGTTTTGCCAAGTTGGGCCTTTCCTTCTGGAATTGTAAGTGAACACAATAATAGTACCTGTTTACACTGTGAAGTGGATATTGTTACAGAAAATACACCAGAGGCTTTCTCACTTGTTAAGCTAATAATGCCTTGTGAATGTATGATCTACGGAGAAACCCTTGTAGTTTTTACCTGCTGATGCTATCTGTCTGCTGGAGAATAAATTCTGGATGGTTCTTTTCTTCACACAAAAGAAAAAAAAACAAAAACAAAGCTCAGGCCCCTTGGTCCTAGGGGCCTGAGCTGACCCCTAGGACCAAGGAAGTGGCACAGGTGGCCGCGTCAGAGGCTGTGACCCCTATTGGTGGGTCATAAATACTACTCCACTCTGAGGAGTCGAGGCTGGGAAGCATCTGTGTAGGCGGGGTCTACCTCTCCCAGTCTCCTGAGCCTCTTGGAGGGGCCTGTGGCTGGGTTCTGACCTACAGAATGTGGTCGAAGTGGGGTTCACAGCTTCCAGGCCTGGCCCCCTACCAGCCTCCTGCAGGACTCTCCACTTCCTTGGGGCTTCCTGGGAGCTGTCCTTGCAGGATGGCAGTGTTACCCTCAGCCCAGGCCCTGAATGGGACTCTACTCCCCCTGCCGCCACTGCCAGCTGCACTTCATGTGAGCAAAACAGAAACTCCTTTTGTGCTGAGTCCCCGAGATCTGGGGCTTATCTACCATTCATGCAGTGGGAAAGCCAGAGCCAGGCGCAGACATAAGTGCTCGTGGGATCGGCCACAGCTCCTGGAAGGAATCGGAGTCTGCATAAGAGCCAGTGGGTGGGTGACTCTGGGGTGGGAATACCTGGTCCAGGTCCTGCCTCTACCATTTACTGAAAGGATGTGCTTGGGCCAGTCACTTGCCCTCTCTGGGCCTCAGTTTTCCTCTGTAACATGGGGATTCATCTTAGTACACACCTCAGAAGGTTGTTCTAGAGGATGCTGTTGGAGACTCACCCTGTCCCTCCTTCCGAAGCTGGGCTGCTAACAGCTCCCAGCTGTACCCTTCTCTGTCCCCCTTCAGCCACCTCCTCACCCAGAGATTCCTTCGAGGTTATACCCCTACTCCCAACCCGGGCTCGGGGAGAGTCAATTTGAACAAGAGATTGAGGAGAACAAAGCCCTTGCCTCAAAGCGGCAACTCTGCGATGTCAGAGCTCCTGTGGTATCAGGCTGCAGTTATGCTCCATCAAGACCGTCCCCTGGCTTCCCCTCTTCCCCTGCCCCATCCTTGCTTCCCTCACGTCTACGATAGCGCCCACTCACTAAATCACCTGCCTAAGAATCCTCATCTCAAATCTGCTTCTGGCCAACCCTCTCTAAAACAGTTGCGAGGATTAAATGAGATTATGCGAGTCAAACAGTGCCTGGTATATGGCAGGATCTTACGAGAAGGGAGCGAGCGTGATTACTATTCCTGCCAGAGCCAGTGCTGGTAGGGCCAGTCCAGCCCACAGCCACGGAGCCACGGCCTCAGGCTATGACGCCACTAAGATGCACCGCCTGCCCTGCGCTGAGCTCACCCCACCAGGCCCAGAGGAGGGAATTCAAGCAGAGAAGCTGAGTTTGTACACAGTTCACAGCCCCCAGTGCGAGGGGTCGGTGAAATACTACCCAAGGCAGCTCTCTTGTGAATATAGAGCTCTGATTGTTCCAAGTAACCAGGAACATTCCTTTGTAATAAATAAGCTGTCAGCAAGAAGGAACAGAAAATCTGGAAACCTGGATGACCGGGGACAAAGCTGATCTTATGAACAGGCAACCAAGTATGATTTGAGAGACGCCAAAAATCTCAACTTTCCAAACTCACAGCTTGTCCCAAAGCCCCTGCCCTCCCCAGCCAAGGTTCCTGAAATGCCCCCATGCCAAATGCATTCCTTAGAGTTTTGAGCACAGGTTTAGAGTCAAATGGACTTGGGGTCTGTGACCCACAAGAGAAGAAGTGTCAAATTCAAGCCTACGTCTTAAGCAGAGCACGACTGGGTATCAGAAGTCTCCAGGTGGTGCCAGGCGGTCGGTGCTTTTGTCCCATGAAAACGATCAACTGCCAAGTTCATAGACACAGAAAATAGAATTGTAGCTGCATGGGGCTGGGTGAGGGGAGAGTGAGGCGTCGCTTAATGGGTACAGGGTTGCAGTTTGGGACATGAAAGAGTTCTGCGGATGGATGGTAGTGACAGTTGTACAACAATGTGAATGCATTTAATGCCACTGAACTGTACCCTTAAAAATGGTTAAGATAGGGCTTCCCTCGTGGCGCAGTGGTTGAGAGTCCACCTGCTGATGCAGGGGACACGGGTTCGTGCCCCGGTCCGGGAGGATCCCACATGCCGCGGAGCGGCTGGGCCTGTGAGCCATGGCCGCTGAGCCTGTGCGTCCGGAGCCTGTGCTCCGCAACGGGAGAGGCCACAACAGTGAGAGGCCCGCGTACCGCAAAAAAAAAAAAAAAAATTGGTTAAGATAATAAATTTTAGGTTATGTACGTTTTTCCACAATTTAAAAAAAAACCCACTACAATCAGCCAAAGACAAAAGTAGTTTTGATGCTCACTGTGCTGAAAAGGTTGAAGGGGCCTGGCCCCAAGCTCCCAAGGGCCTTCAAAGGGAGCACCTGAACCAGGTGCTGGGCCAGGCCTGCCTTCCCAGGGCGTGTGCAGCGCAGGGTGGGGGGCCGGGACAGAGCAACAAGTGGGGAGGGGAACACAAGCCCTGCGCTTCCGGAGAGCATCGGGAAACCCTTCCACCCCTCCCACGTTTCAGATGAAACAAGGCAGATGCGGAGTGAAAAGGAGAGGCTCTGGGGGCTCGGCTTCCTGGTTCTCTGCAAGGACCACTGAGCGTGGCGCCCGTGGGTAGGTCCGGGCCAGGTGGGCTCTGATAGTCAATCAACAAACAAGCATTTCTGGGGCTGCACCAGGGCACTGGGGATGCAAAGATGAGTGAGAGCCTCTGTCCTGCCCTGGATCCCAGCGGGAAGCCTGACAGGTGAATGGGCAGGTACAGCCCTGTGTGGTGGGGATTCGGGTGAGGGACCCATTCAGGGCAGGGGTGTGTTGAAGAAGTTGGGGAGAGTATTTGAAGGGAATTGGGGGCCAGGGAGTAGGCTCCCAGGTCAGAGAATAATCCACGCAGACCTCTCACGTTCTCTCCACCCCGCTCCTCGTTTGTCTGGGGTCCTGCTGACAGACTACAAGCTAAGAGAAAGACAGACTGAGGCCTTGATGGTCCCCATGGTTGCCCCCTTAAGAATTCGCCACATTATTACTAAGACCGACTTGGCAAGAAAACGAAATCTCTCTGGGGGCCAGGTGGGCATGGGGGACAAATTCCCACAACGAAGAAGCAGAACGTGTCCTCGGTGCCCTCCACCCTCACATCCCCTCCGCCAGGAGACAGGGACTGAGAATGATGCCCAGCAGTGTGCCTTTGTTTCTGTGGCATGCGGTTTCCAGGGAGACCAGGGTCACTGCCTACAGGAAAACATCCACCCACACAGCTTGAGAACAGGATGTATCCTCCGAGCCCTCCTACGAAGGAGGCCTCAACTACTTATATCCATAATTGTGTCCCCATGGGGATTTCAAGTGATGCTCTGACCCGGACATCCAAAGGATAGCAATGGACGCTTCTGGAGACGAGGAGCCTCCTGCCCTGCGTCACGTCCTAGGCCCTGCTCTGTCTGTCTGTCTGTCTGTCTCTCTCGACCATCTCTCGGCTGGTTCTGAAGTTAGGCAGGGAAGAGAGAAGGGTTACACCCTGACGCCCTGGAACCTTCCTCACGGCACCTGTTGTGTATCTTCCTTTCCCGGGGGGTCCTGGTGTGTGACTTTCAGGACCACGGGGGAAGGATGTGATCTCTCCTTCTGAAACTGCTGACTTTAGCCTGACTCCTCTGGCTACGAGTCCAACCCTAGGGACAGTGGGGGGAAGGGGAGCGGGGGTGGAGAAATAAGGGGTGAGGCAGTTGTGCATTTATTGCACATCTGTGAGCACTGCACACGCTCCCTCGTCCTCACACCACCCTGGAGGCTGGGGCTGTGCACCCTTGCTGCTGACTGCGAGGAAACCCACATGCAGGGCGTCCCCTGACCACATCCTCACCGCTAGGAAGTCGGGGGCAGGGCCCTGCTCAGGTCTAGCTGAATTCAAAGCTCTTAACTCGCTAAAATATACTGTCCCCTGAGACAGGGATGGACTTTCTGTGAACACCTAGCAGAAACCAAATTCAAATGGTTTTGGGGGTGTTTTGTTTTTCAGTAAACATAACACCCCGCTGCCTTGAAGACATCCCTCCTGGTCTCCCAGTCCAGTAGACACACTAGTCTGTGTGTCCGCTCTCTGTCTCTCTCTCTCTCTGTGCCTCCTTCTGCCTGTATCTCTCCGTCTCTGTCTTTCTCTCTCTCTATTTCTATCCTTCCCTCCCTTCCCTATTCACCCTCATCAAGTTTGATTTCCCCAGTAGAGAGCTTTCCAGCTGTAATAATATAGTCCATCTTCTGGTGCTTAAGGCACTTTTACCTATTATCTCATCTGTATATCTCATTTCACAGCATCTCTGTAAGGTGAAGGCTTGACAGAGATAGTGAAACAAGAAACAAGAGCTATTAAAGAATGTACACAGTGTTCTGTACCAAAGCAGGGAGGTGCTGGGGCTCCATGAGAATACCCACTGGGCCTGGCATATGAGGCTTCGTAGCCACCTGCATCTAACTCCTCCAACAAGCCAGGAAGTGGGTCATTTTAAGAACAGAAGATGTGCTATGGAATCAACATGAAGGAAGGAATTAGCTCTGCCTGGAGCATACTCTCTGAAATGACCATGTGACATTTGTGCTCAGCCTTCAAGGATGGGTAGGATTTTTCTAGGTCAACTACAGGAAGAACAAGAATGATCTGGAACAGAGAGGTGCCAGTGTCCTGGCTCGTTTGGGCTTGTGGGACTGGATAACCAGGTGCCTGATGTGGGCAGTGGAATAAAGATGAGATTCCAGAGACCACGGTGATTTTTCCTTGGGCCAATGCTGTGAGTGTACCAAGGGGTTTAGGACATAGTCCTGCCCATGTGCAGCTTATAACCTAATTGGGGAAATAAGATTGGTAGGCATTGAACCATTGGAGCCATTGCCTTAGAGGATGTGGCTCTAAGTCCAAATGAAATAACATTCCAAAGAAAGGAAAGATCAAGTGTGGGCGAGGTAAGTCCAAGAAGTCATCACAGGAAAGGGAGGAGGTGAACTGGGGGGAAAGGGAAGTATTTAGGGAGGCAAAGAGGAGAGGGACCTGTGGGGAAGCCAGAGGGAAGGTCGGGGTGGGAGCCTGTTAGGCCTCTGTCCTCTCAGCATCACATTTGCCCCCAGACCGCCCCCCTTTCCCATCACCCTGCCCCGCATGATCCTGACTTGATCTATGGGTTGATACTTCGGGGGGGGGGGGGAATATAATGGGTCATTACATCGCTCTCTTTTTTATGTGAAAAGTCTACCACGGCTCCTTTTCTGGTGGAAAGTAAGTAAATCAAGGGGCGTGGGGTATCCAGTTCCCTGAGGGGGTGGATGGAAATGTCAGCCCCTGAACTGGATTTTCTGCCTGCCTAGTCCTTTCCATTGGCAAATTCAGGTGCCAGCTTTGTTTCTCATGCCTGGAACCTCTAGAGAGACACTGGCTGGCCCAAGGGACTCTAGAGAGATCGAAGCATATTGGTCCTCAACAATCAGCTTGTGAACGAATGAGTGAGTGAACGAATGAACGAGGACCCGAACTCCCTTTCCTTTCCCTTCCATCACCCACTACAGGCAGCTCACCAGGGTCCTGTGTCTCCTATTTGTCACTCCTCAGTACCTGCGGGGGACTGGCTCCAGGATCCCCACAGATACCAAAATCCACGGACGCTCAAATCCCTTATATAAAATGGTGTGGTATCCGCATAAAACCTACACATCCTCCCGCATACTTTAAATCATCTCTAGATTACTCATAATACCTAATACAACATAAATGCTACACAAATAGATGATCCAAGCAGCCAATTCAAGTTGTGCTTTTTGAACTTTCTGGAATTTTTGTCTCTCCAGGATTTTCGATCTGCCGTTGGTTGAACCTGCCAGTGGAGAACCTGCAGATACAGAGGGTCGGCCGTCCTCAATTTTGGCCAAATGCTGTTCTAAGTACCTTATTCATATTCCCTCTCACTCCCTCGACATCCCTGAGTATGTTCATGCACATGTGACG
Organism: Leucopleurus acutus; assembly: GCF_964270905.1. Classification (NCBI taxonomy): domain Eukaryota; kingdom Metazoa; phylum Chordata; class Mammalia; order Artiodactyla; family Delphinidae; genus Leucopleurus; species Leucopleurus acutus. The sequence continues at coordinate 21,767,083 of NC_139143.1, forward strand.
GCTGAGAAAATGGAGGTTCAGGGAAGTTGTGAATAATACCAATGATACTAATAATGTCAATGATTGCTGACTCTCACTGAGCACTGAATGTGTGTCAGGCATTGTCTAAATGGTACAAACACATTATCCCATTTAACCCCATACAACACTATGAGGTGGCCACTTGGAAGATAAGGAAACCAAGAAAGAGCTAAGTGATGCAGGAAGTTCACACAGCAACTGAACGAATGAAGGAGACGAATGGGCACTAAGAAAGCAGGTGGGATCTTAGCTTCCCGACCAGGAATCGAACCCACGGCCCTTGCATAGGAAGCTTGGAGTCTTAACCACTGGACCACCAGGGAAGTCCCATCACTTTTCTTTAAATAAATAAATAATATAAAAGAAAAATAAACCACCTTACCTAACATAATAGGATAACATATATAAATTGCCCAATTGTCCAAAACAATCTTACTCAAAAATTACTAGCTTCCTTCCCTATCTATAAAATAGAACTAGTCTTGTCTGCCTCTCCCTACCTTACAGGGGTTGGGTGCCAGTGAGATGAGGTATCAAATATGAAGACATTCTGTGACCTATATCTCTATGGGACACAGCTTCCCCCCATCATTCTCCTGGGGAAAGTGCGACGTTGATTTCCCAGCACTCGCTGGCCTCCCGTGGCTTGTGTCAGTGACTTAGGACCCAGCGTGATGATTTTGCCAGTTGGCTCCAAAGCAGACAGGTCAGTGAGGCCTCTGACATCTTACACTCCCGTCTGCCTGATGGTAAGCGAGTTACCTCTAGCTCCAAGTAAAGCTCAGGAAAGGGGACGACCACCTCCGTGCCCTTCGGGGAAGGACTAGGCCCCAGGAAGGCAGCCCAGAAGACCAGATGTCAGAGTGCAGAGTCCATGAACCAGACGGGAGCAGAAGGGAAAGCCTCTCTAAAGACCAGCGCCCCTACCAGAGATGGCTGGAGGCTGAGCTTCCCAGCAGCCCGCGGTGGAAGGGAGCCTCTGAGCAGAGCATGTGTCTCACCTGGTGCTGCGGCCCCTGGGGAAGCTGGGGTCCAGGGACAGGTCCTGGGAGGCTGATGAACACCTAAGATGGCCCAGGTGTGAAGACAGGGCCATGCTTGGGGGCTGTTGAACAGGATGGTGGACGGGGTGGGTGGCTGGATGGCAAGGAGATTGGGCCCAAAGCGCAGAGCAGGAACCAGAAAGCCAGAGGGCGTGAGGCCAGAGGCAGAGCAAACTCAGAGAACTGCACCTACCTCCTGACCTTCCTGATTTTCCGACAGCCAGCACCACAACTAGACAAAGGCACTCACCCTCCCCTCTTAGCCCCATTTCCACATTAGAAAGCCCGAAAAAGCATCAATTATCTGCTTCCGTTTTAGAAAGTCTTTAAATAATTAACGATTACGGGATGGCTTTGAACTCCTAAGATAGGAGCTGCTGTGGAAATATCATTATTGTTTTGAAAAATAATATGTCTCCAATCACTAGCTCTGTTGTCTTATCCTTGGGGGTAGCTGTTTGCAAGCTGATTAATTAAAACTCCATTTTTCAGACTTTTTAATTTAGATGTTAATAAATTCAATACTTTTATCCATTTGTTGTCCCAAATAAGATCCTCTGGGAATAACTTCTCATTTACGATAGTGACCTGGGCAAGGAGGCTCATAAAACTGTATTAGGAATGCCTTCGACACGAAACGATGAAAATTGCATTATGAATATACAGTCCTCTTGCAGGCCTCCAAATTACTAGACCCATGACACAGCCCAAACTCCACCATTAAGTTGAATTAATATTCCTGTAAGAACTGTAATGCTTACACAGTCTGATTTTCTGTTTAATTCCTCAACCCAAGCCTATTGACTTTTCCATTTAATTGACTTTGCCTCAGTCTTTACCCAAAGGAAAAAAAAGAGATACAGAATCAGAGGGAAAATGACTTCAATTGCATCTCTCTGCCCTTCCACTCTGAGGCTGCCCCACTCCACGCTCCGGGCTGAGAGGCAGCCCACCTGGAAGGAGAGACACAGCCCTCATCCATCAGGGGAACTGGGGACCTGCACAGGTGGCAGGGAAGAGCCCATGTGACATTGGGCACCCTTTCTCAAGATGAAGGTGCCTGGAGATGGTACCCAGGACAAGGGGTGGTCAGAGATTTGGGGGAAGAGAGGGCTTCTGCCCATCCAGGAGGGCCAGCTCCCAGCCCTGATGGAAACGACAGCCAGCAGCCTCTCTGGGTCTTGGGGCTGCACAGCAACACAGAACTGCTCTAGATGTTTACCGCAGGGTGTAATCTTTCTCAAAAAGCCCCGTTGAAGAGAACCCCACCCGTCCTCTGGGCATCACGGTCCAGCCCCCAAACTCTGCAGGGAGCCACAGCATGGTCCTTGCACTCCCGTCTCTCCCACCCTCCCCTCTTCTCTCCCCTGCTCCTCCTTTCTGTCACCGGGCCTCTGCTTCCCTTTCCTCCCTCACCTGCTCTCACTCACCCTGCGGGCTCTCCTCAAAGTTTTGTTTCACACTCGCAGTAGACCGTAATCGCCGAAACAATAGTAAAGATTCACCCATCACTCCTCAGTTACTTCAGGGTGACCAGAGGCAGTGGAACTACCCCCAAACCACATCTGGAACGTGGAAGGATGGTTTCATAAGCCATAGTCCCAGTCACACCTCTGTTAGCTGCTATTCAAATGAACCTCGTTCCGTGAGCACGGTCCCTGGCGTGAGGCGGGTGCTCTGTGGGAATGAATAGGGTTGCAGTGACACATGCCAGTCCCCCCATGAAGTGCTACAGCGGCGGGCAGGTCTGGAGACGGCTCTGCCTGGCTAAGCCTTTCCTCACGTCTAGCTTTACTGGGGAGGCAAAAATGGCATCAACAGACCCGGGATGGGTGGATGGACACATTTCCCTTCAAAAGGGAGCAGGCTAATCGGACCATATGCTGAGAAGAGAGGTGAGAAAAGAAATCCCCCCGGATGCAAACACAGAACAAGCAGTCGGTGTGCGTGGAACAGACTGCTCTGAATCCCAGTCACGGGGTAGCTTCCCTCCCGCTGCGTGTGCAAGGCCCGCTTCCTTGCGTCTGGTGAACCGGTAACACCTATGTCCCACGGCCATCCCCTTACAGCCCCCATCATGTCACACCGGGGTCCCAGCCTCTGTGCTCACCTGCCTCCCATCTCCCTTCTGTTACCGACCCAGGTCCTTGGACTCTTCAATCACTAGAAATCGGTAAGAGTCCATCGAGAAATCCAGGTAAGGCGGTACTGGGAGCAAAAGCAAGTAACAGGTGCCCTTGCCCGCTCCCTGAGGAGGGTGCCAGCTGGCTCCTTAAGCGGAGTTACGACAGATGCAGGTCCCTGGGTTGGGCGGGGGGCAGAGCTTAGGTGGTCTGCCCACCCCCTTGGTGGTGCTGTGTGCAGGGATCATACACGGTCCCCTGCTTTTGCTCCCAGCACTCAGGAAGTGACAGTTGGTTTGTGGCCTTTTTGTATCTTATTGCTTACAGTTGCCCCAGCTGCGCACACCTGCAGTTATTTTTAGTTTCCTTGTATTTTGTTGCTGGAGGAGACGTTTGTCCAGGTGCAAGCGCTCTGGTAAAGGGTCCCAGGTCTCAGGGCCCAGGGCCTGTCTCCCTTCCACTCCCACAACGTTCTCAACTGTATCCACAGAATCTGACCCAGGGTAGGAAGAGTTCATTTATGTTTTTCCCCTCATCACCAAAGCAGAGAGGAGCCTGGCTGCACCACGTTGAGAGGAGGTATAGCAAGGGGTTAAGCCTCAAACCTGGCCCTGCCACCTTCCAGCCATGTGACCATGGGTGAGGTACTCACCTCCTCTATACCTCAGTGTTCCCCTCTATAAAATGGGGCTAAAAACCATGGATTGCTTTTGTACAGATTAAATGACTTGATATGTATAAATTGCTCAGAACATTGCCTGCACACAGCAAGCTCCATGTAGGTGTTTGCAATTATCGTTAATAAGATGTTTAACCCCTTGAGGGTAGGGAGTGTACTCTGCATCCCCAGATCTCCATCCAGTTTGTGGAACATAACAGCAAAATCATCTGGCCGAAAGGCATGGGAGAGAAACGCAGTTAGACTCAAGTCCCAGCCGTATGATCTTGGATGAGTTATACGTTACAATGACATTCATTTTCGTGAAAAGCTTGAAAGTCTGCTATGAGGATTGGAACGATGTTCGTAAAACCCTTATTAGCATAGTGCCTGGTGCTTCAGGACACTGGATGAATTGGTGGCCGTACTCTTTGTCATTATTGCTGAATAAATGAGCACAGAGTGAGCTGCAGTCCCTCCAAGGATGGAATTACATCAGTAAATCTTCAGGAAACCTGCATCCCCATGGGCGGGGCCAGCTATATAAATTGTGGGGTCCAGTGCAAAATGAAAAGGTAGGGCCCCTTGTCCAAAAATGATTCAGTATTTCAAGATGGCGACAGCAGAGCATTGCACCAAATATGGACCTTCCTTAGGGCACAGGAGTCATGCCTGTGGGACCTGACCAGGACTAGTTTCAGCCGAAGGGACCAAGGCCCTCTTATTTTGTAATCAAGAGTCTGGGCCCAGAGAATTCGGGGGCCTCGTGTCGCTCCTCTTTTGGATCGCTCAGCAGGGCGAGGCCGAGAGCTCAGAGCTCCCAAGGCCAGGCCAACTGTCCTCAATGACTGTCAGTTCCCGGCAGGGGCCCGAGCACTCCCTCCTGCAGCGCAAGAAATGAATGACTCAAGGCCATCCCTTATCTTTGATTAAGTGTGGACAAAAAAAAAACGTACATGGTACCTGCAGCCGATTGAATTACTGGCCCTAATCTCTCACCACCCCTGCCCGCACTCCCTGCCACCACCCCCGCCCCCACCAGCGTATTGACCTCCGCAGTAAGCTGGGTGCACCTCACTGCCCCTTGACTTGCGGCACGTCCATGTTACTTGCTTTGGTCAATGGGAACAGCTGGGCTTGCCCTCTGGCACACCTGCCTGTCACCATGGGAAGAACACGGCCTGCGTGGCCCGTGTCTCAAGGAAGAGGAGAGACACATAAAGCAGACCTGGACCCACCTCACAGTCTGCAGTCACGCCCAGCTAAACGCACCCGAGATCAGCTGAACGCATCCAACCTGTAGACCCATAAGCGAGAAATAAATACTCCTTGTTTGGGGCCAGTAAGCTTGGGGTATTTTGTTAAGCAGAGTCACTGTGGCAATAGCTGGTTGATATGGTACCTCGCAACCCAAAGAAACTGTCACTCATCCCCCAGACACTTATTGAATGGCTATAATGTACCAGGCACAACTTCTGGGGGTTTGGAAATGAAACACACACACACACGCACACACACATCCTCCACCCACAGTCAAGTAACCATTTAGAGGAGAGAGCAAATCTGTGTAACCATTACAGGGAGTGAGCAACTCTATTTTTATCTCCCAGTTTTATGCAAATGTATTCCTGGAAGCCCATTTTCCCATGGCAGGCCCCATGGCTCTCCTGGTCACTCCTGCATAATACAAGAGTTCTCCAGTCCTCACAATCACAAGTCTTGGTTTAATAATTAAAATTCCAGCCCAGAGGAATAGTCAAGACTCCGCTCTTGATCCAAGCTGGAGACCCCCCCCCTCCACTCCCAGATCTCACGCCTTGGAGGCAGCGAGGCTGGCTGGGTGGATGTGGTCACGGTCCTCTCTAGCCCCCCTACCATGGGCTTCTACTCCTCCCGTCCAGCTTTAGGCCCACTGGAACTGGACTGAGGTGGGGGAAAGAGAAACAAGGAGTGGAGAGCAGAAAGTTCTCCCTTGACGGGCACTGCTGGGTCATCTAGAAACCAACTTTCTCTTAAGTGAGGGAAGAATCTTGTCTCATGTGCATTTATGAGGGCACATCTGGAGACACCCTCAAAACTGGGGCACTCTTGCCATCAGTTCCCTTGACCTGTGTCAAAGTACCTCTATTCATGGTGGTTCCTTACACTTTCCTCAGTCTCTAAGCTATCAGTGATCCCTCCAGCTCCTTTCAGCTGTGTCTGTCTGGCCCTCCAGGTGACCCTCTAGGACAGGTCCTAAGATGGCCCACACTAGCCCTCTCTCACACATGGTCCAAAGTGGTCCATGGGCATCACCCTGCACCCTCTGACCTGACAGATGTCAGGAGAACAGGCCAATCCCAGTGTGGCAGAAACTTCTGCCTTGCGCCTCCCCTCACAAAGCTGCTGGTGAGCCTGTCTCTCGCCTTCTAGATCTTTCAGGGGGACTCAGACCATGGACCGCTCTGTCCCCCAAACTAAAGGAGATCCATATTGATCTTTCTGGGTGATGTATTTAAAACTCTTCCATCTTGACTTGAGGTGAAGGAGGATATAGGTTCCATGCCCTCTATTGGTCATGGTTTTCAGATAAGAAAATAGAAACCACTTGTTATTTTAGTGAAAAAAGGGTGAAAGAGTGAAACTTCCCTTGTCGGCAATACTCTGTGTGTGTTATCACATGTGCCAGGAGAGTAATGCATCCTGATTCCATGGGGAGAAGAAAATGAAGAGTCCACACTTGGAAATTTCCTGGGCTCTGCTGCATGCATCTCTTCCCTTGAATGATTTTAATCTATACCCTTTTCCTGTAATAAACCACATTTGTGAATAAAAGAATGTAAGTGAGTTTCTGTGAGTACTTCTAGTCAATTATCAAAATTGAGGGTGGTTTTGGAACCTCCTGAACTTATAATTGGTGTCAGAAGTGGGAGCAGTCTGATAGACTGTCCTCTCTAACTTCCCAGTTGGCTAACTTTTGCAGAAATCAGGTGCGGGTCAAATTCGTGGAAGGGCCAGAGGAGAGAGATTCAGGAGTGCCTCTCTAGCCCACCATAGAATTTCAGATTTATCACCATGGCAGTGATCCCAAAGATCAGGAAGTTGTTGTGCTATCTGGAGTCTGAAAATTATGGAAACCACTGCTGTTGTTCACATCTTCTCAATAGCCCTGAGGCAGGAGACTGGCTGGCAAACAGAGAATCCACTGGGAAAACTCATGTTGGCCAGAGCACACGCACCTGCCGCCATGCTGGAGGAGAAAGAACGGCTCTGCCTGCTACTCTGGCTTCCAAATCTAGCTACAGGGCATCTCATTGGTAGAATTAAACCACTCTGCAAACAAGCAAGTTTGGGAACCGGCCTCTAGACTCCTAAAGAGAAGAGAGCTAGAGCCGGGTGAACGACTCCCCGCCTCGGGCTCAGCAGGAGTTCTCACTTGGAATCCACTTCCTAATTTTCCATCACCAATCTTTGATGCCCTCACTAAGAATGAGGGGTTTGAGACTCATGTGACTGAATTTTGGAGAGCTCCACGGCAAATCCTGCAAACAGTCTCACCACTTTTTTTTTTTTTTTGCGGTACGCGGGCCTCTCACTGTTGCGGCCTCTCCCGTTGCGGAGCACAGGCTCCGGACGCGCAGGCTCAGTGGCCATGGCTCACGGGCCCAGCCGCTCCGCGGCATGTGGGATCTTCCCGGACCAGGGCACCAACCCGCGTCCCCTGCATCGGCAGGCGGACTCTCAACCACTGCGCCACCAGGGAAGCCCTCACCACTCTTTAGAATGATGCATGTATGGTCCACGAGCTTCAGCCACAAGCACCCTTTTAACATCTGATTACACATGTATCAATTAGGATACAATAAACACTTGGAATAATGAAGGTATGAACATCATTCCATGTTTTACCCCAGTCTTCTGTTTGGGAATAAGAGATGTGATCATACAGCCTGATATTCAGGTGAGACCCTTCTCTTTAGGACCCTTATTTCCAATATCTGCAATTAAAGGAGATAAATTAAAGAATTAATACTCATTTGGTAAAGGATAACTTGTTTATAAAACGCTTCACCTGAATAATAGGGATTTCCAGATATTTACCACTTGTCAAAACAGAGGAAAGAAACTCTACAGTATTAAGAGCTATTGTGAGTTAAATACCAATTATTAATTAGGTGAAGTATCTCAGAAGCAGTTATGAAATCACTGGAGAATCACAATTTGTGTAACACATTGTTTTTATGAATGCATCTTCTTTATAAAAAATGACCCAACTATGCATTATGGGTATGGCATGGGCTGGTAAGTGCTTTCCAGAGGCCTCATGGGTGCATTTCCCATCTCCCTTGGATGCTAATCTCCTAAAGGGAAAGATTCTGTTGTCTGTGTTTATCGGTTAGAATGCTTTCGGCTGCAAGAAACAGAATATCCCAGTCAAAATAACTGAAACAATAAGGACATTGATTATTTCACACATCAGGAAGTCTGGGAATATTCCCAGGTCTAGGGTTGGTTAATTCAGTGTAATGAAGTCATCAAGGACTTATTGACTTCCGCGTTTCCATTCTGCCATCCTCAGTGTTTGCTCGGTCCCCTCAAGGTGGCAAGATGGCTGCCAGCCACCCATCCTAATGCAATCACATCAGAAAGAAGGAGGACAACCTCTCTTTCCATTTCTCTTTTTGTCAGAGAGACAATCTTTCCCTAGAAGACTTTTCTTGCTGGCTCCGTAATCAAGGCTGTGTCTCATGTGTGGTATGCTTGACCAGAAAGGAAGGAGGAGGTTGGGAAATGTTATTGGTTCAGCAACCAATAGCCAACTCTGCTCTTTCCTGAAGCCATAGCTCAAGGCTCTGCACATAGTAGGTGCTCAGTAGACACAAGCTAAGAAATAAAATACCCAAGAGCCAGCTGGGACCGGTGCTCACTCACTCAATCTCAACGTCCAGGCTCAGTAGCCTCCCTCACAGGCACCAAGAACCCCATTTTCCTTCCTCCTGTCCTGGAAGCGGCTGGTAAGGAAACAAGTAAAAGAACCCACTCTGTGTTTTGCCACTATCGTGCTCTCCCATCTCCTGCAAGAGACTATGCGCCCAGGCAGTGGCAGCCCAGAGACCCCGCAGGAGAAGAGCTGCTGACAGGAGCACGATTGTACCCGTGAAGATGAGAGAGCCAGTCCCGGGCTTGACCTCAGGGAGGCCTGCCTTCAGATCAGGAAATAGAAGGGCCTTGTTCACATTCCCAGGGAAATTGAGGACAGCACTCTTGAGTTAAAATAAATGCATCACGCAGGGCCCCTTAGAGGAGCTAAAACAAAATGGTTTTCAAGAGAAGAGAACCGTAGTTCAGAGGCAAAAGGTGTCAGACTGCAGAGGTCCCCATCCCTAGCGGGGACCTGTGGGCTGGACGCTCTCTCTCTCCTCAAGATGCAGATGGGGACGAACTGAAATGTCGCAGCCTCTTCCACTTGCCATGGTGACAAAATTGCATTGATCTCAGTAGCTCTGTGGCCTCTTACCGGCGTTCTCTCTGTGTCCACTCAGCGTCCTCCAGGAAACCAGAGGAAAGTGAGACTTCACCAAAGATCGTGGCAAGTGAGGAGCTTGGACATGGATTTAGCCCCAGCTGACCCTGTGGCGAGAGCTGGAGCAGCGCAGAGGGCGCAGACCATCGAGGCAGAAGGAGGGAAAGGCAGGCATCTTATACCTAAGGGAACAGAAGCCCCAGAGAGAGACACACAGGTACTTTGGCTCACTGGAGAGACTTATGAGCCCACTCTCCGCTCCTAATTAGTTGTACAATCTTGGACAAGCCGCATAGCTACTTTGAATATTGGTTTCTTCATCTGTAAAATGAAGTTAATTATGTCGACTGCAAAGAGCTGCCATGAGGACCAAATGAGATGAGCCGGGTCTGGGGCAGATCTTCCCGGACCGGGACATCTCCATGACCGTCTCCCTTCCTACCCCTCTCCCTACTCCGCCTTGGGGCTCTTGGGGGCAGCCGGAGGCTATACATCATCACAGCACAGATGTTCTTCTCTCCCCAACACAGCTCTGAGCCTGCCAGTTGAGGGGGGATGAGGCAGGCAGGGGACCCCACCCATGAGTCCCCCTAGTCGGAGCATTAGCCAAAGTCTGGACGGTTCCTTGGAGGAATCACAGACGCAGCCCTGCTCACCCCAATGGCTGGGAGCCATCTCTTCTTTACCCCCACAAAGAGGCACAGCTGCTGCTGTGAGGTCCCGGCTCCTTCCTCCTGCCCCTTCTTTCCAAACCACCCTCCCCGGGCCTGCCCTCATGGTGGCTGCTGTCCCCACCCCTAGCTTCAACCACCTGGCGGGAGCAGCTTTGGCCTTCAGAGACTAAGGACACCAGCCCCGCCTCCCTCCCACCTTGCCCTGGTAGTACCTGGACAGGACCCGCCCCTGTCCCAGTTATGCTGCAGAGTCAGTGCTGATCTAAGTGAGAACAAGAGCCCACGTGGACCAATCCGGAAGAGTGTCCTCAGGGAAGTCACTGTCTATAGAGATGAGCTCTTCTGCTCCAAAGCTCCTGGGCTCCTGGATGAGTGTCCTTGGCTATCCCGAGCACCATGCCCTGGCCAAACACCAGCTACCCTGCTTTCACCGTCCTCTGATCCCCGCAAGTCTCCCATCTGAATTGGAACTATCTCCTTCAGAGGAAACTTCCAGCACGAACAGAGATACCCAGAGCCCCCGGGCAACCCTGGGGTGGCAGCCAGGGTCCCTGCTTGTGACTTCTTATAGGACTCAAGCAAGAAGCATTAAGCCTCCGGATCCTCTAAAGCTTGATGTGCAGACATGATCTCCATCACAAGGGAGTTGTAAGGAATAACTGAACAGCAGTTGTATTCTTAAAGCCCTTTGCAAGGTGTCACGTAAATAACTCGCCCTGTAAGTGATTGTCATATATATAAAATGCTAGAGACGGTGGGGAAAAAATTATCACCAGAGGCAGAGACACACACATTCGTGTCAGGAAAGCAGGTCTCTGGGAGTAAGGCACCTGCAGTGTCCTGAGAATTAAATGTCAGCAGGGACCCTGTCCCTCGTCTTCATTTCCCGGTTGCCACAGCAGTCAGCAGGAGACGCGTGTATGTGTTTTAAAAATCACCAGCAGTAAAATCCACTTAAAATATTAAAACAGCCCTGATCTGGGAAACTTAGAGTGGCATTGATTCTACCTATGATTGCTTTTAATTCTCTGCAAAGAGTGAGATGATCAAACATAACCATTATTTGGACATCCTATCTGTGGTCGCTAATTCTTTATTCTCTGAGCGCCATGGAGCCTGCGAAGGGGAGTTTTCTTTCCCCCAGTAGCATGGTGTTTAGCATTAGTTAGATGTCACGTACAAGTACAGCTCAAGGCCAAACTTCCCCAGCCCCACATATTCCCTCCATGGTTAATTGGACAGTGTTGAGTCAGCTTCATTCTCAGCGTGAAAAGATTCTCAGAAATAGAATACAATTGCGTAAAAGTCAGCACACAATGCTTTAGTGGGACAACTTTGGTGTCCTAGCTCTGAGCTTGAAACAAACAAAAAGAGTCCCATCCTGGGGCTTCCCTGGTGGCGCAGTGGTTGAGAGTCCGCCTGCTGCTGCAGGGGACACGGGTTTGTGCCCCGGGCCGGGAAGATCCCACATGCCACGGAGCGGCTGGGCCCGTGAGCCATGGCCGCTGAGCCTGCGCGTCCAGAGCCTGTGCTCCGCAACGGGAGAGGCCACAGCAATGAGACGCCCGTGTACCGCAAAAAAAAATAAATAAATAAATGTATTTTTAAAGGATAAAAACATTTCCAAATTTTCTTAATGGGATTTTTGTTTTTAATAATGAGAAGTGGTAACATTGATGGAGTGTCTGATCGGGGCCCACTCCTGAACCCAGAGCTGAACATACATTAACCCGTCTAACCCTAAGAGCAACCCAGGCCAGTCGGAGCCACTATGGGCCCATTTTACAGATGAAGAAACTGAGGCTCGGTGAGGTTAAGTAGTGAGGACTAAAATACTGCCTGCCGTATCAAGTAAACAAAGGATGTTGCAGCCATCAAGCCATTACATTACAGCTGCCCAGACGGTGAGCCCCGAGGGAACTCAGGATGAGAAAACACAGGATCCTGGCCCCAGAGAGCTGAGCTGCATATCAAAGGAATGAATTCAGTGAGCCCAGACTGTTGCATCTTCCCATACATAGAAAAGCACTAAATTCCTTACCTTGTGATATCTGGTTTTCTTTAATTAACAAGAATCTTTTCACATTCCGACTACCTGCCCTTTGTTGCAAAAACTCCTATATACCCCGGCTCCCTACCTCATCTCCTCACAGCAGTCTCTCAGAGTTATTTGAGATGCTGGCTCCTGGGCTTGAAGTCCTAAAAATGTCCATCGAATAAAACATACTCTCAACTTTTAGGTTACGCATTTTTTTTTTTTCAGTCGACAGTAACTCATCCAGGGTCACACGGCTAGGAAATGGGGATTCCGAGTTTATCTGACTCAGAGCCTGAGTTTTGAGTCAACACATATCCTGACTTTTTTCTGCAATCTTGTCTAAACCTTCTCTATTTCTACTGCTTCTAATACTTAATTTTTGTCAGGCTTTAAGAAAACTAAACTTCTGCCCAGAGAAAGAATGTTCTATCCATTTAGATGCTCACTTATTTCTTGGTGCAGAGGGCAAATTCCAGAAGACAGTTTCTCTACCAAGGTGAGTCAGAGCCCGGTGTGCTGATGCTGCTGGACCGTTTGAGATTGAAGGCCTGGTGGCACCCAGTCCTCCAGGTATGCTCTCCTGAGATGCCTACTCCAACAGTTTTGTTTGGTCATTGGGGCTGTTGAGAAGAGCTCGCTGCACCTCGATTAGGCTGGTCCCCTAGACTTTGCCCGCTGGCCTACAGTACTTTCACTGTCCCTCCGGGGTCAATCAGTCCCCTCTCCCCCGCCCCCAGAATACCCCTCTCTCATCCCTCCTGGACACACAGAACCCTCCCAGATTATCTGTGCCCCACAGTTACCAAATGGGCTCCCAACTGGCTCCCCTACTCTGACTCCTTGAAAGTACCCTACCCACCCCATAAACACCTGCCGCCATTGTAACCACCTCAGCTCAAGAACCCACATCACCCACCTGGACCCTCCTCATCAGCAGCAACCCCTAAACTCACTGGCACCTCACTTCATTCCCTGGCTCGGCCTTTTGTATCTGACTCTGTGGTGACCTAGTTCTGGACCATCCATTCAGCTCAGGCCTCGGCCCCCTCAGACTCTGCTTCCAGTGTTGGCTCCTTGCCTCTCCCTGCCCACACCCCACCCTCCGCTCAGGGTCCATGTCCTCCCACCCCTACCCTGCCCCAGTGAGAAGCAGACGACAGAATCCCATTAGGGGGAGAGGGAGGGAAAGACGTAAAGTGCTAGACACTTTGTAATGGTCACTTAATGCTCATGCCTTTGCCCGCTACTTGTAATTTATCCTCCCCTTTGCTCCAGAAATGGGGTAAGAAGCCTTATGAGACTACATAAAAGGCCAACTAGCATGGATTAACAGCAGACGCAAAAGAAGAAAGAGGAGTAACAGGGCACATAACCAAGATTAAAGAGCCAAGTGTGTCCATAAAGTGTGCGCTCGGCGTGGGCCATAGCTTCGCCTCCAATATCCCCTGCAGCCAATAAGAGGACATGAGCAGTAGCTGAGGCAGGTATTGCCATTTCCCATTGACAGGTGAGGAAACTGACCAACAGGTTAAGTGACTCAGTCACATGGCCGGCTGGTCGAAAGGTGGCGATGAGATTTAAATCCATGCCTGCCCGAACAGAAGATGCTTCCTAAGTCTATAAGACCCCCGGACTTCCTCCTGAACAAGAAGCATCCGTCAGCCTCTCTCAGCCACCGTGGTATCACCTGGACGATTAGAGAAAAGGCCACCTGGCTGCAGTGGGCTTGTCCCCAGGGGCCATGGCACTGAGGGAAGTGGCCTCCTACCACTGCTCTGTAGGAGAAGCAGAAGCAATCATGCTGCAGCCCTGAAGGACGGCCTCCACTTCTGGGTGACAGCCCTGCTTCCCTGCTTCCCCCCGAAGCAGCATACAACGAATAGGCTCCTCATCTGGGGAGATAACATTAGCCTCGTCATTACCATTTCACTAAATAAGTCATTTTAAAGTAATTACATTGAACTCTAGAAAGAATTAGCTCTAGGGCTTCCCTGGTGGCGCAGTGGTTGAGAGTCCGCCTGCCGATGCAGGGGACGCGGGTTCGTGCCCCGGTCCGGGAAGATCCCACATGCCACGGAGCAGCTGGGCCCGTGGGCCATGGCTGCTGAGCCTGCGCGTCCGGAGCCTGTGCTCCGCAATGGGAGAGGCCACAACAGTGAGAGGCCCGCACACCGCAAGAAAAAAAAAAAGAATTAGCTCTAGTTGACTCTTCCATTCCTGCTGATTATGGCATTGGCAGAATTCATTAGTCCTGTAGATAAACCAGAGTGTTTGTGGGTGCACTGGGTAGAGACAAGCTCACATGGGCTGGTGCCAGGAGCCTGGGTGCATTAGGAAAGCTCAAGTCTGTGGCTGGCAACATGGCTTTGGGTCTGCCTGTGGCCGCTCCTGGGCCACAGCCATTAGCCCTGAGAGCTGCATCAGGCTGGGAAACGCCTCCTCACTGGTTGCTTTACCCTTTGCCTCTCCTTTTGGTTCCAGGAGAAAATCTGTGAATTGACTTAACCACTTTCCTCTCAATTTGAGAGTCTCAAAGAACAGCTGGAGACAGTGCCCTGAGGGAAGGGGAGCCTGGACCCTGTGCTGAGGAGCAAGCTAGGGAGGACCAGTCCAGGAGCACTGGGTGCTGTGCAGTGGATGCATGTGGACAGTCACGGGCTGGAGTTCCTCCTTGGCCACTGCAATGGATGGATGTTCACGTCCCCCCAACATTTATGTGAAACCTCATCCTCAATGTGATGGTGTTCAGAGGTGGGGCCTCTGGAGATAATTAGGTCATGAGGGTGCAGCCCTCATGAATGGGATTAGTGCCCTTATAGAAGGGACCCCCAGAGAGCTCCCTCACCCTCTTTCCATCACGTGAAGACACAACAAGAAGATGGCAGTCTGCAACCTGGAAGAGGGACCTCCCCAGCACCGCCCATGCTTACACTCTGGTCTCAGACTCCCAGCCTCCAAAACTGTAAGATGTAAATGTTTGTTGTTTCACCCAGTCTATGGTACTTTGTTACAGCAGCTCAAATGGACCAAGGCTGCCACCTACCCTTAGCCTCTCTAAGCCTCAATTTCCTCAGCAGTCAGTGGGAATAACAGTACCCTCTGGCAGGAGTGTTGGGAAGGCTGTCATTTGTAGTGTTAATAGCTAGATTTTAATGCAGTATTTACCACATGCTGGATACTGTTCTGAACACACAGACAAATTCATTTAACCATGATCACAACCTTATGAGGTAGGTACCATAATTATTCCCACTGTCAGATGAGAAAATTAGGATCAGAAAGGTAAATAATAACCAGGTGGCCCAAGGCCACACAGCCAGCGAGTGGCAGAGCTGGGCTCTGGAGCTAGATGGTCACCTCCATGCCCCTTGCTCTTAGCCACTATGCCTCGTCAATTAAACGAGATAAAGCATAAAAAATTTCATAGAAATTCTGGCATACAGAAAAACTCAACTACTGTTAGCTGTTATTGCTGTTAATTTTGCACATTAGTGGGATGGAGAGGAAAGGCCAAACGGGAAATTCCACTGGAAGGGACCCTATGACCCTGGGTTCCTAGCTTCCCACTGTAGCCCACCTCCCAGCAGACAGGAACCCATTTCAGAAGCTGTTCCCTCCGTAGACACTGTAGTAATTTTTCCGAACACAGAATGTTGGGTTTGGGGAGCTGGGAAGGAACTGAGTGACCCTCCAGCCCAGCTCCCCCACATTACAGATGAGGAAACTGAGGCCTGGAAAAGTCGCAGAGTGGAGGCGGCAGGGGCCTGGCTCCCCTGACAGTTCCTCTACCGGCAGACTTGATGTCCTATGCTCTTATCTGCATATTTTTCCATAAATTTGCATATTGGGCTCCAGAGATTCAGCGTGTGAAACAAAATAAAAGAATTTATGGATACTGAATTCAAACGTAATAATCAACTCGACATACTTGAAATGCAGAACAGAGAGCGTCACCTAGTGCCCAGGACAACCCAGGAGCTGCTCCGAGGAGCCATGAGACATCTCCACGACAGCCCACCACAGCTGGGACACAGATTCAGGACACAAGTCTCTCCACACAGCCTTCATGAGGCCCCAAGAGGCGAAGCAACTTCCCTAAGATCAATGGACAGCTTACGACAGAGCTAAGACAAGGACTCCAAGCCCCATAATGACATCCACCTTCCCGGTGAAGCTGCCAGGAGGCCTTTCTGAAGTGCAATCTCTTCCTTCTCTGGCTGACGACGGGGAGCCTCTAATCCCCTGTTGGCTCAGAGCTGTCCCCCCAAGGAATTGTCCCCTTGGAAAAATCCAGAGGCCACGAGCAGATGAGCCCAAGGACAAGTAAGTGCTGGGCTGTATGGACACACCCTGGCTCGTCCCCGGGGGCACATCCCTGGAGCAGGCAGGCCCCAATGCTGGTCTGCTTGGCCTGAGGGTGTGGTCGGGAGGTAGGCCAAGGGAGGGAGAGAAATAAAAGCACCCACCAGAGCCCACGTGGGAAAAAAGAGAAGCCAAGGAAGCAGTCACCACCCTGCTGGAAAAGAACAAGCAGGACTGACCCAGGAATGCCCAGCTCTCTCCTCTAGAGCCCAGGGGTGAGAGATTAGCATGAGGCTGGGTGGAGGACAGCTCCAGATGCTGGACGGGTCTCAGGAAGGGAGTCCTGAGAGATCCAGTTAAAGAGAGACTGGTCTGAGGACCCTGGGGCGCCAGGAACTCAGTGAGAGTAAAAGGCCAGAGACAGCCGGGAAGACACCCCTTCAGTCTGCAGGGTTTTCCTTGCAGACACTTGGCTAAATACAGGGAATTTGCTGATTAATTCATGCAAGGCCCTGCCCATCACAGACTGCAGAGAAGCACCTTCTTCTCCAGAGACGGTGAGAGACATCGTGGAAAACCATCTTCTGGACTGAACTGAAATTGTGCCTGGGGTGGGCAGATGGGCCTTCAGGGGCTCAAGTTCAGGTTTCTGCAGACCCTTCCTCTCTGGTCCATGGCTCTGGACTTCTCTCTCTGCCTGGCTGGGAGGCTAGAACTGAATGGGCTCTAATTTGAGTTTGGGCATGTTGGAAAAAAGTAAAGAAACTGTGCTCTTCTTCACCTTCATGGGGGGTGGAAGGAAGTGGGCAGGGTGGGTGGGGCATCTGTAGGCCGGGGAGGGACAAAAGGAAAGCACAGGTGGAAGGAAGAGCCCCAGCAAAGGTAGCATGCTTGGTGACTGTAGTTAATATCAAGCCACCCTGCATGATTAAAACACAGTGATGGGGCTTCCCTGGTGGCGCAGTGGTTGAGAATCTGCCTGCTGGTGCAGGGGACACGGGTTCGAGCCCTGGTCTGGGGGGATCCCACATGCCACAGAGCAACTAGGCCCATGAGCCACAACTGCTGAGCCTGCGTGTCTGGAGCCTGTGCTCCGCAACGAGAGGCCGCGACGGTGAGAGGCCCGCGCACCGCGATGCAGAGTGGCCCCTGCTTGCCACAACTAGAGAAAGCTCTTGCATAGAAACGAAGACCCAACACAGCCAAAAATAAAAATAAAAATAAATTAAAAGAAGGCTCAACATTTAAAAAAAAAAAAAAAAGAGTGATGAAACTGGGGTGAAGTCTGGCTGGCAACAGGACACCACTGAGAGCTTTGAGAAGGAGACAGAGTGGTGCACTGATGCTTTAGGAAGCAATTCCCGATGCAGGGGACAGAGAGGTAAGAGCTTGAAAGGAGAAGAGTTAATTAGGAGGCCTCTGCACCGGGACAGGCCCGGCGAGACAAGGGAACAGGCTGAATTCAGGCAGTGGGAAGGAAAGGCGGAGACAAGGAGGGAATGAAAAGAGAACTGACAGGAATCAGTGATGGATCAGCTATGAGGATGAGTGAGAGGAAGGCGTCAGAGATGACTGGGCTTGGAGCCAGAATGGCAAGGCGATGACATTAAGTGACATCAAGGATTTGGGAGGAGCGGGTGCGAATTAGGTATAAAGGGAGAAGAATGAGTTCATTTGGCAACGTGGAGAACCTCAGGTGTCTTCAGGAAAACCTTGTGGAGATCCCCAGAAGGCAGTTGGAAACTCAAGACCAAATCAGAGGTAGTTGGGCTGGAGAAAGGATGGAGATCTGGAGGTTGACCTCATTAAAGGAGCCAGAGAAGGAGACTGAGAAGGAAAACAGGAGAAATTGAGAAGGAAGCCCTGAAGAATTCTGAGCAGGTAAAGGTGAGGACAGACACATCCTCAGTAGCTAGCAATGGGGAGGAATGGGGGGGACCTATGGGTAGGTAGCAGGAGTCAAAAAGGCAAAAACAAAAGAACTCTAGAAGATTTTTTGTGAGAAAGTAAAGGCCCAGAGTGCACGAGGCCACTCCCACTCCCAGGGCCTGTCTGGGAAAATAATAATTTCATAAAGAGTAGTGAACAGGAAACACGCAAATATCCTGGATTATTCAAAATGGTTTATACATCTCAGGTTATTAAGACTGCATTCTTCAGATTAATTCACTCAGTGAATTCAAATGCAATCTTTTCATAACTTTATAATCATCGACGGTGTAAATATTTTTTTTTTTTTTGCGGTACGCGGGCCTCTCACTGCTGCGGCCTCTCCCGTTGCGGAGCACAGGCTCCGGACGCGCAGGCCCAGCGGCCATGGCTCACGGGCCCAGCCGCTCCGTGGCATGTGGGATCCTCCCGGACCGGGGCACGAACCCGCGTCCCCTGCATCGGCAGGCGGACTCCCAACCACTGCGCCACCAGGGAAGCCCAGTGTAAATATTTTTTAAAACCCGCAGTTACCGTCAGCTCCATCCTTCAGAGGCTCCAGCCAAAAATATTGTAATCATTCTCGACTCTTCCCTCCCAGTCATACCCCATACCTAACCCGACAGCAGATCCTATAAGCTCTCCTCACCACCTCCACGGCTGCAAGGCTGGTCCAAGCCACAAAATGCCTGATATTTTGCAGGTACTCAAAAATCTAGGCGGAATGAATGAATCTCCAGCTTACAGGGCCACCCACCCCACCTTCTGAATCTCTGTCCACTGGCTCTATATTCAGCTCTGCCAACAGGAGGCGCCCCCAGCAGGTGAACCCGCTCCGCAATCACTCCTACAATTGTAAAACCTGCCCCCTTGTGGTACAGCCTCCCTTCCCGAGACACCAGCTTCTCAGAGGTCTGAGTTTCAGCTTGATGGGGTCTCTCTAAACTTCTGTTTTAATAATTCCAACCTCTTCCCTTTGTTCACTCAGCCCGACGCAGTTGCTTCCCACAGCTGCTACCTCCACGGTACCTTCAAGTACTCTTTTTATCCATTCAATTACTAGTTATAACTTTTTACCTAGATAACAATTTGCTGCGTTTAATTCTTTCTGTTCAAATAACTGTTATGGTTTCTGTCCCCCGGGGGACTGTGGCAGATACAACTCACCCCGCAGGAGAACCACCCGTAGCCTACAGCCTTCATACCTGGCCTTCGACCTGTAAATCAGGTGCTGAGAGTTGGGAAGGGCTCCAGCCCTCATGATCTAGGTAAGAGCAGAGGAAAGTCCTTGTTCACACTCTCTTCTGTTCCACAGATTTGCCTGAACTCCAAGATGCAGCTAGTACCCTCATGGCTCCCTGTGCCTGTCTCCACCACATGCTGAAGCCACTTGTTTCTACACATGTCTCTCTCCTCAGAGACACACCCACAGGAGGGATCCTACCTTATTCATGTCGCCCACTGGCCAGCATACCTCCCTGCACATAGTAGGAGCTCAATGAGTCTGATGAGCCTAATAGACATTTGATAATCCGATATTCCAACATGATGTGAAAGCCACTTCCTTGTTTTCATGTGCTATCCAATCTACTATAAATACACACACACAAAAAAAATTCTATGTGGCAGTAAAAACAAAATAGAAAAGAGAGAGAGAAAAAAAATTAGTCTGCTTTAATCACCACAGTGCAAAATGGGACTTACAGACAGGAAAACATGGCCAGTCTCCAGTGAGTCTCTCTCCTCATAATGTTCGGCTATAATTATGTTTGCATCATGTCTGCGTGTTATTATTTACATTTCCGTGTTGGTTGGTGTTTGTACAGTTGGCAGGGTTCCCGAGGAAGCTTTCCTTCTGAGGCCAGAGATGGCTGCATGTCTCCTGGAAGGGTAGCTGAGGTCCCCAAACATCTGAGCTCCTCCAGACGACACCAGCCTCTGAGACCAGGAGGACCTGCCAGACAGGCTTATCTTCTGTCTCAATCGATCCAAAATCTCCCTCTCTCTCTCCCTCTCTCTCTCCTTCCTCCTCCCCCCGCCCCTCCGTCCCTCTCATTTCTGGGAGAGCAGCTATTAAAATCACTTGTGTGGGCTTCCCTGGTGGCGCAGTGGTTGAGAGTCCGCCTGTCGATGCAGGGGACACAGGTTCGTGCCCTGGTCCGGGAAGATCCCACATGCCGCGGAGCGGCTGGGTCCGTGAACCGTGGCCGCTGAGCCTGCGCGTCCGGAGCCTGTGCTCCGCAACAGGAGAGGCCACAGCAGTGAGAGGCCCGCGTACCGCAAAAGAAAAAAAAAGAATCACTTGTGAAATACGTAAGGCCCCCTTTATAGTTGCTAGTGTTTCGCCTGTGTAACTAGGAAGTGCATTGTTGTGTAATTCAGAAATTAATTAGTAGTAAAGGTTTCAAGAATGCAGGTGGAAGGGGGAGGCCAGCGGCACTTCCTCCGCCAATCATCTGGATTGCTTTCAGCTCCAGGGGAATGTTTCTGGCCTCTCGCAGGGGCTTTCTGAGAGTTGGCCTTTTCTTCTTCACCCTGGGTGGTGAGGACACAGCTGCAGAAGCTACAGCTGGCTGCACGTCAAGGTGCTTTGACCCAGTGCTGGGCAACAGCCCCAGAAGGTGGCTCTCAGCTGCCCAAAGAGCTCTGGGGGTGCTTCCAGCCCAGGGAGTGGAGGAAGTGGACGTTACCCAGCAACCTGAACCTCAGGAGGCCAAGGATACTGCCCTCTCTGGGGAAGAGCCTGAAATTCTTTCCCTCTGATATAGAAAGGCAAAGCACCCCAGGCAGGATCATGGCACAGCAGACAGGAAGAAGCAAGGAAGGAAGGTGGCTGCTTCCTGGTCCAGCAGGTCCTGGGGGGATGCAGCGACGGCCCCAAAGTCACAGCCCAGGCTTTTCCAAACAGGCTCTGTCTTTTCCTATGCTCTTCCCTCCTCTCATGCTGTTCCCTCCATCTGGAACACCTTTCCCTCTCATTTACTGGTGCCCACACAATACCTAGAATATAGCTGATGCATAATTAATATTTACCAAATGACTGAATGAAGTCCCAGCTGCCCAACTCCTACCCATCTTGCAGGAAACCTGCTCCCTTTCCTGAGACAGCATTAACCTCTCTCTCTTCTTGTGGCCTGTCTTTTCTGTACCTCTCTTCCAGCACTGATGTTACACTGTTTCAAATCGTGTTACTTGTATAGGAGTCTGTCTCCCCCATTCGCCTGGAAGGTTCTGGGAGGCAGAGACCTCAGTTATTCATCCTTGCGCCACCCACCATCCCACCATCCCACCTCACCCCCCCTACAACTCCCAGGGTGAGCACTGAGCCTGGCTTGTAGTTGGTGCTTAAGACGTTTACTGATCAAATTACTGAGTAGAATTGAAGAGCGTGGCTCCACGCCCTGAGAACCCACCCCACTGCGTCAGGAGGCTGAGAGGATTCCACTCCAGGTCTCCAGGAGTAGCCTAGGGGCCAGACAGAAGCCCCTCATGCCCACTGGGTAAGCCCAGTGTGCAAATCCACACATGAGTATCTGTGAGGTTCTGGAACGGGCTCCCTGCCAATCCCTCCCAGAGCATAAGTAGAATAACTATGACTACAGGAACATTTGGGCTTGAATTTCATCACCAGATAATGTCTCTCATCTCCTAATCTTCTCTTCCTTGCTGAACTCAATCCAATGGAACAAGCCGAAATTGAAGGCTTACACTATGCACAGAACCACAATACCTTCTAAATCCCAGAGAATTCCCATGTGCTTTCCTCTGTTTTTACTAACTGAGCCGTTCCCCTCAGCGAATACTCAGAGGCAGCTCGCTGGTCTGCAGGCCTCCCCGGGGGCCTGGCGTCCTCAGGGTTAGGATGAGTACTGCCCCGCCCCACTGGCTGAAAGGAGCCATGAACCTCAGGGTCAGAGAACAAGGTGACCTGAACAAAAACCAGGTGTGGCCCAGAAGGGGAGGCTCCAGCTCAGATGGTTCTGGAGCCAACAGGCCACCAGCAGGAGATGCCACCGGCAAGGACAGGCGGGCTTGGATGGAAACCACAGTGGAGGGAAACCTAGATGCCCTTTTCCCAGATTCCAGTCCCTACAGATCATCCTGCCTGGTCGTGGTGAGAAGGAGGAAGCCGGAGGGGATGGGCGCTCTGCATGAGATTTAATTAGACTGAGAAGCAGATAGAGCAGACTCATATCACCAATATTCTTTCTTAAAGCTGCAATTATGCATCAGTCATTCAATACCCCCCAAAAATGGAAGATTGCTGTAGGTTAAAACCAGAAAAATGAGGACCCTGGTTGAATCCTCAGTCAAATAAACCAACTGTAAAAGTATATTTTTAAGTCCATCAAGGAGATTTGAATATAGACTCGTTATTAGATGTGATTAAAGAATTATTGCTAATTTTGTTAGGTTGGATAATAGTTTTGTGGCTGTGTAATAAAATGCCCTTTGCTGGAGATGCACAATATAGGGTAAAATGTCATGATATCTGCAATTTACTTTCACAAAAACTTCTTCAGTAAAATTCATCAGCAAAAATGATAAAACAGATATGGTAAAACATTTAAAATCATTCACTGTAATGGATAATACATGGGACTTTAGTATACAGTCCTTTTATTTATATGTTGTTGATATTTATTGATATATATATTAATTTTATATACTATTATTATATATCTTGATATTTATATATCAATTATGTATAAATATGTAAATATGTACATAAACATATAAATTTATAACAATAAATACATACAATCATTTTAACAGAAATAAATTTATAAAGTATAAGAATGTAAATATAGCAAATATTACAAAAGAAAAAGCAAGTTTCAGCAGATGGCAGTAAATTGCTGGGTCTCCACACGCCTGCACTCCTGACTGCTCCAGAGCACAGCAGGGAGCTGGGAGAGGCACCATCAGCCTTCACAAGACCTTCCTAACTCAGTGGCTGGGACCATATCCCCTGCCTCATCTCCATCCCCCATAAAGCCCTATGTTAATCAACGGGTGAAGCAAACACAGGCCTCCCAAAACTGTAAGGAGTCAACGTGTGTATTTACAGCTTGCAAACTCCAAATCATCACCCTTTCCCCCACGAGCTGCCACTAGTAAGTGACCACTGCTATCCTTCCCAAAGACTGCAGCTCAGGTATGACAGGTACGCATCAGATAGGATTGAAGGCAGATGGGATTCAGGGTGCTTCTCTCTATCCTTATCTGTATCACACAGATGGGGTCCACAGTCACCCTATCTATAACATGGAGCCGCGGAGCAGAGCAAAGGTGGCAGGTAGGTGTCCCCGCACTAGGTCCTTCCTGACACCGTTCTGAAGTGCAGAGAGAGGTTGGGGGTGGCGGGGTGTCTTGGTTGTCCACTGTCCAATTACGTGAACTCTCGAGGTCAACCCAGCCCATCAATCAAAGGGAAGGGTTCAAAAAAAAGAAAAAGGGAAGGGTTCATGTATGAAGGGAGATGTCGACCGGGGGGATGGGATCCCCCGTGGAAGGAGAGCACAGAAGCGTGGGCTGGGGAGATGGGGTTTGGCCGTGTCCTGGAGCCACAGCGGAAGCAATGACAGGATCAGGGCTTGTGGGAAACTGGACCATCTAAAGGTGAAAAGATGCTGAGCATCTGGGGCTTCCCTGGTGGCGCAGTGGTTGAGAGTCCGCCTGCCGATGCAGGGGACACGGGTTTGTGCCCCGGTTCGGGAAGATCCCGCGGAGCGGCTGGGCCAGTGAGCCATGGCCGCTGAGCCTGCGTGTCCGGAGCCTGTGCTCTGCAACGGGAGAGGCCACAGCAGTGAGAGGCCTGCGTACCGCAAAAAAAAAAAAAAAAGATGCTGGGCATCTGAGAGGCTGCGCGGCGTGAGGCTTGGAGTGAGAGGCAAGAAGTCAGCTTAGGTGGCAGAGCGAGAACAGCTGATGCAGGAATTTGCTGTGTGCCCGGCTGCCCCAGCCCGGAGGAGCAGCTGGCTTTAGGGAGGCGGTGAGGAACGGAGGGGAGCCCCGAGCAGGGCGGGGGCCTCCACCAGCTGCGCCCCGGGCAGGACGCACAGGATGCCGTCGGGACCTTGGCGGGAAGAGCCCCCTGCTGCGTGTGGCAGGGCCACCGGCTTCTCCCAGCCCTGATCAACGAGGCTTCTGCGACTGTGCATAATTACCGAAAGCCCTGCTCGGGCCGGCGACGTGAGCAGAAAGCTAATACTGCGTGCCCCGAAGCTATCACGGGAAAGGGGACTGGCTAGAGGTGGCCTTGCTGGTGTGGAATTACCCAGCATAGTCCATACACCCTGACCGCCTCCCGCCAGTGTCAGGTTCCACGCCCCCGGAGGCCTCCGTTGCGTCTGGGGGTGGCATGGTAGCATGTGCGTCCTCACGTTTGCTAATGAGGAAACAAGCTCGGCCTTTAAGAGAAGTGACGGGGCTCTGCAGGCGAGGGAGGATGGAGAGGAAGAGAAGGAGGCTCACCCTGCCCCCATAGCTGCCTCAAGCCTCCTGCCGAGCTGCTTCCCTCTCCTTCCAGAAAGTGGGGAAGCCGAGAGCCTGCAAGGATTCTCTGCACAAATCAAAGACCCGCCGACGTGGGAGGCAATGGCTGCCTCGGCTCCTGGCATGGGTGGGAAGGAGCCTGGGGACGGGGCAGCTCAGCAGGGGACCCTGCAGGGGACACATCTTCTTCTTCTCGCCATCCCCCCGCTCCAGCCCTTCACCCGCCCACGGAGGCTGGCTGTAATGCATCCAAACATCAGCAGTTCCCCTCTGGGGCTGCAGGAAACTGCTGTGAGGGACCAGTGCAAACCCATCCTCTCTACTGGGAAAACAAAGTGGGGCCCAAGTGCTGCAGAACTTCCTCATGTGCAAAGGAAAAGACACGGGTTTCATTCACCGAGCGCCTACCCTGTGCCAGGCACTGTTCTAGGCTCTGGAGGAATTAGGAACGCTCTGCATTCACAGACTGTCCACAGGAACAGAGAAGACGTGAAACACGTGAACGCAATAACGTGGGGGAGGCCTCGGCCGGGGAAGCACAGGAGCCTCCCTGGGGAATCCACGCTGAGGAGCCACCATCCAGCAGGGGCTGATCTTTCCTGAGATGCAGCCACACAGAGGGGCGACGAAGAGGCCACACCAAAAAGCAGCACCTCTGCTGCCTTAATTCAGGGGGCAGAGAGGAGCAGACAGCAAACTCTCAGGTGTTTAAGAGGAAAGCTATGCAGTGTGAAGATCCTTAGCTGGCCTCACAGGCTGTACTGGTAAGAAGTCCCCAGGACACCACTTCCCTGGGACTGGGACCCCCAAAGCAAATCTATTTTGTAACTAAACTGTTTTCTGGTTTTTTCTGTTCGGTTTGGTTTTTTTGCTTACCAGACTATTCCCTGAAGTAGCCTGTAGGCCTGAAAAATAAACCTACCTGCTGCCCGCCAATTATAACACAGTCCTTTCAACTTAGGCAGCCATGCTATATTCGAAATGTAAAGGAGAACTGCTTTGTAGTACTTTATTTTTAAACAACAGGGTGGGTCAGGGACTTGTAGCTAACACCACCTGGGCCGACAGGGGCAGGCTGGGTGGTATCCCCAGGCAGCCTGAGGGCAGCTGGACATACACCTGCTGGGTCCTGCAGATGACCCAGGTGATGAATGCTCCCTCATACTTCTGACTACACGTGGAAGGACCTCTTTTCTTCTGGGACCTACAGACTGCCAAACAAATACAGCTCCTTCTCCACCCTCTGGTGAGTGAGCTTTCCCTGCAGGGGCGCCATCCCAGAGCCTCTCCCTGAGGGGTGCAATCCCAGAGCTCCCACAGCCCCCTTCAGTTAAGGGCCTACCCCTTCTCCCCGCTGGGCCTTGGGAGAGTTGAAGACAGCATTAAAGTGGACTGGTGTTCAGTCAGAATGGTCATCAACAAAAAGTCTACAAATAATAATTGCTAGAGAGGGTGTGGAGAAAAGGGAATCTTCTTACACTGGGAATGTAAATTGGTGCAGCCACTATGGAAAGAGCCTTTAAAAACTAAAAACAGAGCTACCATACGATCCAGCAACCCCACTCCTGGATATATATCCAGGAAAAAAAAGAAAACCCTAATTCAAAAAGATACATGCACCCCAATGTTCATAGCAGCACTATTTACAATAGCCAAGACATGGAAACAAACTAAGTGTCCATCAACAGATGAATGGATAAAGAAGATGTGGTTTATATGTATATATATACACACACACACACACACACACAATGGAATACTACTCAGCCATAAAAAGAACGAAATAATGCCATTTGCAGCCACATGGATGCAATCAGAGATTATCATACTGAGTGAAGTAAGTCAGAAAGAGAAAGACAAATACCATATGATATCACTTACATTTGGAATCTAAAATATGACCCAAATGAACCTATTTACAAATAGATACAGACTCCCAGACATAGAGAACAGACTTGAGGTTGCCAAGGGGGAGGAGGGGGAGGGATGGATTGGGAGATTGAAGTTAGCAGATGCAAGCTATTATATATAGAATGGATAAACAACAAGGTCCTACTGTTTAGCACAGGGAACTATATTCAATATCTTGTAATAACCTATAATGGAAAATAATCTGAAAAAAAAATATATATATATATATATAACTAAATCACTTTGCTCTACACATGAAACTAACACAATATTGTAAATCAACTATACTTAAAAAAAAAAAACAAGCTGACGGGTGTTATACCATACTTATAAATCATGTTCCTATAAGG
This sequence comes from Leucopleurus acutus, assembly GCF_964270905.1. NCBI lineage: Eukaryota > Metazoa > Chordata > Mammalia > Artiodactyla > Delphinidae > Leucopleurus > Leucopleurus acutus. The sequence goes on from NC_139143.1 coordinate 21,794,133, forward strand.
AACGTTCATCCAGCTCTACTTCTGGAGGTCAAAAATTAATCTTTAATCAGACTAATACAGAGGCCAAGGCATAAATGTGTTTTTTCTCTCCAGTAGGTCACAGCTATGGGCTGAATGGTTGTATCCCCTTCAAATTCATACGTTGAAACCACACCCCCCAATGTGGTGGTATCAGGAGGTGGGACCTGGAGGGCTAATTAGGGTTGGATAAGGTCATGAGGGTGGGGCCCTCATGAATGGGATTAGTGTTCTTCCAAGAATCATGAGAGAGCTTGCTTCCCCTCTGCTCTCTACCCTGTGAGGACACAATGAGAAGTCTATAGTCTGAGAGAGATCTCCAGAGCCCAACTATGCTGCTCCTATCTCGGACTTCTAGCCTCCACAACTGTGAGAAAATGTGTCTGTTTTTTTATAAGCCACCTGGTCTCTGGTATTTGCTCAGACAGCCCAAACTGACTAAGGCACTCATCTTCCTGTACACTTCATTTCCAACATCTGCGTATGAGAGTCAGCTCTGTCCCAGCTACCCATTAGGACACTAGGCTATGGTACCTATTTTCTTACCAACAACAAAGATCGTTGTGTTCCGCCATGAGCAAAACTAACCTGAACTGCATTTCCCCTAAAGCTATTTGTCAGGTAAGAATTCCCCTCAGCAAGAATTTTCCTATCCTTTCCTTTCCTTTAGCCCATGCTGACCTGCAGTATAGCAATTTCTCCCGTCTGCAAGTGAGGAAGAAAGGCCTCTCCCCCTAGCAGCCCCTCCCTGCACCCTCCTCGGAAGGGCAGGGGCAGCTCCTTTCCTGAAGGCAGTCCCCAGAGGCAGTTTAATCTATAGCAGGCCTTTCCTCCAAGAAATTCACCCACATTTCACATCTTTCAGCAGCTCTGGGCTGCGTCATTGCTCAAGAACGTCTTTTCTAAAGCAGGAACACCCCAGGGCACCCCCCAGATTACATATCGCTAGACGAAGGCAGAAACCATTTTGACCCACAACTTTAATTAATTTCTGTCTCTCCATTGTGCTCTGGAATCAGCTTAAATGCTGCTGAAAGAGATCTCGGGCTCCCCAGACTGCTCCAGTGGGACAGGCCAGGATCTCAGGGAACAAGAAACGGCAAGGAAGAGATGAATAACCAGTGAATGCCCCCTTGAGGATAAATGTTCACAAAACTGTAAAGAAAGGGAGAAAAGAGGCAGGCAGGCTGGCAGGGAGCATCACCAATGTCCACAACCCTGGGTCAGACCAACATACAGCACAGCCACTGCAAAATAAGGAGATCGGGGTGAGCTCAGGGGTCCTCAGGAGCTGGTGTGACTGCGCCAGAGGCGCTCTCCTGCCTCACATGGTATGACTTGTTCTAGCTGTGTCCTCCAGTAAGTGCCTTGCTCAACAGGAGGAAGCAAGGAAGCCCTTAACTAGGTCACTACCCCCTGAGCCAGAGCCCCATGGAAAAGTGACTTAGGAAAAGCTTAGCCCCAAAGGGACTTCCAAAAGTTTCAGGTTCAACACTATTGAGCGGGTGTTTGTAGACATCCACAGACATGCTTCCAGGAAGGCCTTCCCTAGATCACTGAAAGGGGTCGGTGACATTCCCATTCTAGAGAAGAAAAGAAGTGGTTGTACCCAGACAACTAGGCAGGGCCAGGAATAACCTGGTGCTCTAGTTCCTCTGCCTGAGAAACAGATCTAGGGCAATGCCTCCTGGCCTGGCCCCTCAGCACATACCCACACCTGCATCCCCACAGGCCAATAAAGGCCCTGCTGCATAGGCTGCAGCCCTCCACAAGGGAAGGGCACGACGTTGTCAGCATAAGACATTATGGGCTTTGTACACAGTAATTTACACCCATCTATTTTGCATCTGCACTCTACCTTGTTGCAATTTAATTCTTTGTTTCTGATATCCTTCTATATGTCAATCAAAGATGCCTGGTCCTAAAAGTTAGGCACTTTAAATTATACCTACCACCCACCATTCCATCCAAATTAATAAGAGCTTGCATCCTTGAAATGATCTGATATGTAACTGTAGCTTTATCTTTAAAACAACAACAATAATAATAATAATAATAATAAATAATATTTGAAAAATTGATGACAATGACACTCCTCCCGGCAATGCCTGCCATAGAACATGTGTTGCATCCACATGGAAATAAGACAAGTCAGTGTGAGTTAACAGCGCTCGGCAGCAATACCATCCAAGAATGTTCAAGTATCATCACGAAGCAGTTTATCAAAACCACTTACCTCTGCCAGAGAGAGCCGGACAATGCCATTCTGGTCCTTGTTCAGAAGGCTGAACAGTTCTAGAATGACAGAGAACGAATGAAATCAGATGGGGATGTTCCTGGACTTTGGAACAGCCAAAGAGAGCTGTCTCTGTCCACCCCACCTGGCACCTTCCCCCGGCCCCCCAGCTCCCACTCAGCTTCAGGGACCCTGAAAGCTAGATCTGGATCCAGTGCCCAGGGTGAGGGTTTTAGACAGCAGATGTCCCCTTGCCCAATTAGACAAACCTCCAGATGTGAGCAGAGGAGGTCCTTTTGCCGTCTCCACCCTCAGAAGCTCTAGAAACTTGCAATTCTTTCAACAGGGGTTGGCGATGGGGTCGTGGAACAGAGGTGGTTTCCCCATTTGTGGGTAATCCAGTCACTGACCTTTCCCCATTAGAATTTACCACTTCCCAGCCCTCCCTGGAAGGAAAACTCCCTCCCTTAATATGATACCTTAGCATGAGCCCAAGGGGGCACTAGACCATCTAAAGGCTTCCAGAAGGAGACCCCTATTCCCTCCCTGGGAAGTGACACACGCTCTCAGTATGATCCCCATGGAGGCACAGATGTTAAAAGCCATTTAAGGACCGTTGCTGGGACTCATTCATTTGGCCCAATGACTGCATGTAGTAGGTGCACAACAATCTTTCCCGTTGCAGAGAACAGGCTCCGGACGCGCAGGCTCAGCGGCCATGGCTCACGGGCACAGCCGCTCCGCGGCATGTGGGATCTTCCCAGACCGGGGCACGAACCCGTGTCCCCTGCATCGGCAGGCAGACTCTCAACCACTGCGCCACCAGGGAAGCCCACAACAATCTTTTTAAATCTCCCAGAGAAGGCAGCACTTTGGGCGTGGCCAGATTGGGCTTCCTCGGCGCTTTAGTTTCTGCTTCCCCTCCCCCAAGGATGCCACAGTTTCTGAAGCCTGTCTGGTTCTGCTTGCTGTCCCTGCCCCCTGCCCCTCTCCGCACCTCAGGAGAAATGAGATAGGGTTAAAGGAGAGAGTGACTCACTGAAGAGGGTCTCCAGGCAGATCATACAAGCAAGGAAGCTGTCAAAGTCGATGCCAAGTTTGCTGCATGCATACCGCATGGAAATGGTCTGCTGTACCTGGTTGCTAAGGGTGAAACCTACGGGCAGAAGGGGGCCAAGGTGATAGGTGGAGTGGGGGGCTCGGCCCTGTCTACAGCAGAAATCAGGGCTGACTCAGGCCTGACGCTGCCCCCTTCAGAAGATACCAGAAGGGTCTAGTCATCCAATGTCTCCTTTTAGATAATCCTCAACAGGATAAGCCTCCTCCCTGATCCAAGAATAAGGCCTGTAGCTCCAATACTAACTCAGCTGTGCATCACATTGGCTACAGCAAGAAAAAACAGGGAAGGTGAGGGGATGGTCTCTCCTGACCATCCCCTTCACAGCCCCGTCCCCTGTGATTGCTGTCACCTTCCCAGTAACAGGCAAAGTCCTTAGAAAAAGTCTAAAGAATTCAGCAACATTCCCTCCTCCCCAGATAAGGAAGGTGCTCAACAAATATTTGTTGTCACACTGACATCCAACATAAGGTAACTACCACTGATGGTCATTAGCAACCATCATATTAAGAGTTTAAAATGAGCACATCTTGGGACTCCCCTGGTGGTCCAGTGGTTGCTCCCAAAGCAGGGGGCCCGGATACAATCCGTGGTCGGGGAACTAGATTCCCCATGCTGCAACTAAGGATCCTTCATGCTGCAACTAAGACCCGGTCCAGCCAAATAAATAAAGAAATATTTTTAAAATAATTAAAACTAAATAAAATGAGCACATCTAGGGGACTTCCCTGGTGGTCCATTGGTTAAGAATCCGCCTTCCAATGCAGAGGACGCAGGTTCGATCCCTGGTTGGGGAACTAAGATCCCACATGCCATGGGGCAACTAAGCCCATGTGCTGCAACTGCTAAGCTCTCACACCACAACTACAGAGCCCGCGTGCTGCAACTACACAGCCCACACACCACAGCAAAAGATCCCGCATGCCGCAACCAAGACCCGACACAGTCAAAAATAAATAAAGGAGGAGCTTCAAGATGGCGGAAGAGTAAGACTCGGAGATCACCTTCCTCCCCACAAATACATCAGATACACATCTACATGTGGAACAACTCCTACAGAACACCTACTAAACGCTGGCAGAAGACCTCAGACCTCCCAAAAGGCCAGAAACTCCCCACGTACCTGGGTAGGGCCAAAGAAAAAAGAATAAACACAGACAAAAGGATAGGGACGGGACCTGCACCAGTGGGAGGGAGCTGTGAAGGAGGAAAGGTTTCCACACACTAGGAAGCCCCTTCGCAGGCGGAGACTTAGGGTGGGAGAAGGGGAAGCTTCGGAGCCACGGAGGAGAGCACAGCCCCAGACAGGGGTGCGGAGGGCAAAGCGGAGAGATTCCCGCACAGAGGATCAGGGCCGACCGGCACTCACCAGCCCCAGAGGCTTGTCTGCTCCCCGCCGGGGTGGGCGGGGCAGGGAGCTGAGCCTCGGGCTTCGGTTGGAGCGCCGGGAGAGGACTGGGGTTGGCGGCGTGAACACAGCCTGCAGGGCGTTAGTGCGCCACGGCTAGCCGGGAGGGAGTCCGGGAAAAGTCTGGAGCTGCCGAACAGACAAGAGACTTTTTCTTGCCTCTTTGTTTCCTGGTGCGCGAGGGGAGGGGATTAAGAGCGCTGCTTAAAGGAGCTTCAGAGACGGGCGCGAGCCGCGGCTAAAAGCGCGGGCCCCAGAGACGGGCGTGAGCAGCTAAGGCTGCTGCTGCCGCCACCAAGAGGCCTGTGTGCGAGCACAGGTCACTATCCACCGTCCCGTCCCGGGAGACTGCGCAGCCCGCCATTGCCTGGGTCCCGGGATCCAGGGACAACTTCCCCGGGAGAACGCACGGCGCGCCTCAGGCTGCTGCAACGTCACGCCGGTGTCTGCCGCCGCAGGCCCGCCCCACATTGCGTGCCCCTCCCTCCGCCAGCCTGAGTGAGCCGTAGTCCTCCAATCAGCAGCTCCTTTAACCCCGTCCTGTCTGAGCGAAGAACAGACGCCCTCTAGCGACCTACACGCAGAGGCGGGGCCAAATCCAAAGCTGAGCCCCCGGGAGCTGTGAGAAGAAGAGAAAGGGAAATCTCTCCCAGCAGCCTCAGGAGCAGCGGATTAAATCTCCACAATCAACTTGATGTATCCTGCATCTGTGGAATACCTGAATAAACAATGAATCATCCCAAATTGAGGAGGTGGACTTTGGGAGCAACGATTTTTTTTCCCCTTTTTTTTCTTTTTGTGTGTATGCATATCCTTCTGTGTGTGATCTTGTCTGTATAGTTTTGCTTTTACCATTTGTCCCAGGGTTCTGTCTGTCCAGGTTTTTTTTTTTTTTGAAAGCATCATTTTTATTCCTAATTGTATTACATAGCTGAATATGTGAAAATATGTTATTATTAACATTTTCTTAGACATTTGGATTGTTTTTCTTTTGGAGGTGTTAAAAAACTAATTTCAGTAAAAATTCTTTATAATCTGGTGTTGATTTGATTGATGGATTTTTTTAAAGTTTAATTCATAAAATTGGAATAGCTCAGTCACAAATTGGTAGTAGGTTTTTGTTTTGTTTTGTTTTGTTTTTGTCCCATACAGGATAAATCCAAGGAGAAATACGCCAAGACACTTATTAATCAAACTGTCAAAAATTAAATACAAAGAAAGCATATTAAAAGCAGCAAGGGAAAAACAACAAATAACACACAAGGGAATTCCCATAAGGTTAACAGCTGATCTCTCAGCAGAAACTCTGCAAGCCAGAAGGGAGTGGCAGGACATACTGAAAGTGATGAAGGAGAAAAACCTGCAACCAAGATTACTCTACCCAGAAAGGATCTCATTCAGATTTGATGGAGAAATTAAAACCTTTACAGACAAGCAAAAGCTGAGAGAGTTCAGCACCACCAAACCAGCTCTACAACAAATGCTAAAGGAACTTCTCTAGGCAAGAAACACAAGAGAAGGAAAAGAGCTATAATAACGAACCCAAAACAATTTAGAAAATGGGAATAGGAACATACATGTCAATAATTACCTTAAATGTAAATGGACTAAATGCTCCCACCAAAAGACACAGATTCGCTGAATGGATACAAAAACAAGACCCATATATTTGCTGTCTACAAGAGACCCACTTCAGACCTAGAGACACATACAGACTGAAATAAGGGGATGGAAAAAGATATTCCATGCAAATGGGAACCACAAGAAAGCTGGAGTAGCAATTCTCATATCAGACAAAACAGACTTTAAAACAAAGTCTATTAGAAGAGACAAAGAAGGACACTACATAATGATCAAGGGATCGATCCAAGAAGAAGATATAACAATTGTAAATATTTATGCACCCAACATAGGAGCACCTCAATACATAAGGCAAATACTAACAGCCATTAAAGGGGAAATCGACAGTAACACAGTCATAGTAGGGGACTTTAACACCCCACTTTTACCAATGGACAGATCATCCAAAATGAAAATAAATAAGGAAACACAAGCTTTAAATGATACATTTATCAAGATGGACTTAATTGATCTTTATAGGATATTCCATCCAAATACAACAGAATACACATTTTTCTCAAGTGCTCATGGAACATTCTCCAGGATACGTCATATCTTGGGTCACAAATCAAGCCTTGGTAAATTTAAGAAAATTGAAATTGTATCAGGTATCTTTTCCGACCACAACGCTGTGAGACTAGATATCAATTACAGGAAATTATCTGTAAAAAATACAAACACATGGAGGCTAAACAATACACTACTTAATAATGAAGTGATCACTGAAGAAATCAAAGAGGAAATCAAAATCTACCTAGAAACAAATGACAATGGAGACACGACGACCCAAAATCTATCGGATGCAGCAAAAGCAGTTCTAAGAGGGAAGTTTATAGCAATACAATCCTACCTCAGGAAACAAGAAAAATCTCAAATAAACAACCTAACCTTACACTTAAATCAATTAGAGAAAGAAGCACAATAAAACCCCAACGTTAGCAGAAGGAAAGAAATCATAAAGAACAGAACAGAAATAAATGAAATAGAAACAAAGAAAACAATAGCAAAGATCAATAAAACTAAAAGCTGGTTCTTTGAGAAGATAAACAAAATTGATAAACCATTAGCCAGACTCATCAAGAAAAAAAGGGAGAAGACTCAAATCAATAGAATTAGAAATGAAAAAGGAGAAGTAACAACTGACACTGCAGAAATACAAAAGATCATGAGAGATTACTACAAGCAGCTCTATGCCAATAAAATGGACAACCTGGAAGAAATGGACAAATTCTTAGAAATGCACAATCTGCCAAAACTGAATCAGGAAGAAATAGAAAATATGAACAGACCAATCACAAGCATGGAAATTGAAACTGTGATTAAAAATCTTCCAACAGGGCTTCCCTGGTGGCGCAGTGGTTCAGAGTCCGCCTGCTGATGCAGGGGACACGGGTTCGTGCCCTGGTCCGGGAAGATCCCACACGCCGTGGAGCTGCTGGGCCCGTGAGCAATGGCCACTGAGCCTGCGTGTCCAGAGCCTGTGCTCCGCAATGGGAGAGGCCACAACAGTGAGAGGCCCATGTAAAAAAAAAAAAAAAATCTTCCAACAAACAAAAGCCCAGGACCAGATGGCTTCACAGGTGAATTCTATCAAACATTTAGAGAAGAGCTAATACCTATCCTTCTCAAACTCTTCCAAAATATAGCAGAGGGAGGAACACTCCCAAACTCATTCTACGAGGCCACCATCACCCTGATACCAAAACCAGACAAGGATGTCACAAAGAAAGAAAACTACAGGCCAATATCACTGATGAACATAGATGCAAAAATCCTCAACAAAATAATACCAAACAGAATCCAACAGCATATTAAAAGGATCATACACCACGATCAAGTGGGGTTTATTCCAGGAATGCAAGGATTCTTCATTATACGCGAATCAGTCAATGTGATACACCATATTAACAAATTGAAGGAGAAAAACCATATGGTCATCTCAATAGATGCAGAGAAAGCTTTTGACAAAATTCAACACCCATTTATGATAAAAAAAAACCCTCCAGAAAGTAGGCATAGAGGGAACTTTCTTCAACATAATAAAGGCCATATATGACAAACCCACAGCCAATATCGTCCTCAATGCTGAAAACCTGAAACCATTTCCACTAAGATCAGGAACAAGACAAGGTTACCTACTCACACCACTCTTCTTCAACATAGTTTGGAAGCTATAGCCACAGCAATCAGAGAAGAAAAGGAAATAAAAGGAATCCAAATCGGAAAAGAGGAAGTAAAGCTGTCACTGTTTGCAGTTGACATGATACTATACATAGAGAATCCTAAAGATGCTACCAGAAAAGTAGTAGAGCTAATCAATGAATTTGGTAAAGTAGCAGGATACAAAATTAATGCATAGAAATCTCTGGCATTCCTATACTCTAATGATGAAAAATCTGAAAGTGAAATCAAGAAAACACTCCCATTTACCACTGCAACAAAAAGAATAAAATATCTAGGAATAAACCTACCTACGGAGACAAAAGACCTGTATGCAGAAAATTATAAGACACCGATGAAAGAAATTAAAGGTGATAAAAATAGATGGAGAGATATACCATGTTCTTGGATTGGAAGAATCAACATTGTGAAAATGACTATACTACCCAAAGCAATCTACAGTTTCAATGCAATCCCTATCAAACTACCAGTGGCATTTTTCACAGAACTAGAACAAAACATTTCACAATTTGTATGGAAACACAAAAGACCCTGAATAGCCAAAGCAATCTTGAGAATGAAAAACGGAGCTGGAGGAATCAGGCTCCATGACTTCAGACTATACTACAAAGCTACAGTAATCAAGACAGTATGGTACTGGCACAGAAACAGGAATATAGATCAATGGAACAGGATAGAAAGCCCAGAGATAAACCCACGCACATACGGTCACCTTATCTTTGATAAAGGAGGCAGGAATGTACAGTGGAGAAAGGACAGCCTCTTCAATAGGTTGTTCTGGGAAAACTGGACAGGTACATGTAAAAGTATGAGATTAGAACACTCCCTAACACCATACACAAAAACACACCATCCTCAAAATGGATTAAAGACCTAAATGTAAGGCCAGAAACTCTCAAACTCTTAGAGGAAAACATAGGCAGAACACTCTATGACATAAGTCACAGCAAGATCCTTTCTGACCCACCTCCTAGAGAAAGGGAAATAAAAACAAAAATAAACAAATGGGACTAATGAAATTTCAAAGCTTTTGCACAGCAAGGGAAACCATAAACAAGACCAAAAGACAACCCTCAGAATGGGAGAAAATATTAGCAAATGAAGCAACTGACAGGGATTAATCTCCAAAATTCACAAGCAGCTCATGCAGCTCAATAACAAAAAAACAAACAAACCAATCCAAACATGGACAGAAGACCTAAATAGACATTTCTCCAAAGAAGATATACAGACTGCCAACAAACACATGGAAGAATGCTCAACATCATTAATCATTAGAGAAATGCAAATCAAAACTACAGTGAGATATCATCTCACACCAGTCAGAATGACCATCGTCAAAAAATCTAGAAACAATAAATGCTGGAGAGGGTGTGGAGAAAAGGGAACACTCTTGCACTGCTGGTGGGAATGTGAATTGGTACAGCCACTATGGAGAACAGTATGGAGGTTCCTTAAAACACTGTAAATAGAACTACCATATGACCCAGCAATCCCACTACTGGGCATATACCCTGAGAAAACCATAATTCAAAAAGAGTCATGTGCCAAAATGTTCATTGCAGCTCTATTTACAATAGCCAGGAGATGGAAACAACCTAAGTGTCCATCATCGGATGAATGGATAAAGAAGATGTGGCACATATATACAATGGAATATTACTCAGCCATAAAAAGAAACGAAATTGAGTTATTTGTAGTGAGGTGGATGGACCTAGAGTCTCTCACACAAAGTGAAGTAAGTCAGAAAGAGAAAGACAAATACCGTATGCTAGCACATATATATGGAATCTAAGAAAAAAAAAGTCATGAAAAACCTAGGGGTAAGACCGGAATAAAGACACAGACCTACTAGAGAATGGACGTGAGGATATGGGGAGGGGGAGGGTACGCTGTGACAAAGTGAGAGAGTGGCATGGACATATATACACTACCAAATGTAAAATAGATAGCTAGTGGGAAGCAGCCGCATAGCACAGGGAGATCAGCTTGGTGCTTTGTGACCACCTAGAGGGGTGGGATAGGGAGGGTGGGAGGGAGGGAGACGTAAGAGGGAAGAGATATGGGAACATATGTATATGTATAACTGATTCACTTTGTTATAAAGCAGAAACTAACACACCATTGTAAAGCAATTATACTCCAATAAAAATGTAAAAAAAAAAAAGATGATACAAATAGATGGAGAGATATACCATGTTCTTGGATTGGAAGAATCAACATTGTGAAAATGACTATACTACCCAAAGCAATCTACAGATTCAATGCAATCTCTATCAAACTACCACTGGCATTTTTCACAGAACTAGAACAAAACATTTCACAATTTGTATGGAAACACAAAAGACCCCAAATAGCCGAAGCAATATTGAGAAAGAAAAACAGAACTGGAGGAATCAGGCTCCATGACTTCAGACTATACTACAAAGCTACAGTAATCAAGACAGTATGGTACTGGCACAAAAACAGAGATATAGATCAATGGAACAGGATAGAAAGTCCGGAGATAAAACCATGCACATATGGTCACCTTATCTTTAATAAAGGAGGCAAGAATATACAATAGAGAAAAGACAGCCTCTTCAATAAGTGGTGCTGGGAAAACTGGACAGCTGTATGTAAAAGAATGAAATTAGAACACTCCCTAACACCATATACAAAGATAAACTCAAAATGGATTAAAGACCTAACTGTAACACCAGGCACTATAAAACTCTTAGAGGAAAACATAGGCAGAACACTCTATGACATAAGTCACAGCAAGATCCTTTCTGACCCACCTCCTAGAGAAAGGGAAATAAAAACAAAAATCAACAAATGGAACCTAATCAAACTTAAAGTCTTTTGCACAGCAAAGGAAACCATAAAAAAGATGAAAAGACAACCCTCAGAATGGGAGAAAATATTTGCAAATGAAGCAACTGACACAGGATTAATCTCCAAAATTTACAAGCAGCTCATGCAGCTCAATATCAAAAAAACAAACAACCCAATCCAAACATGGGCAGAAGACCTAAATAGTCATTTCTCCAAAGAAGATATACAGATTTCCAACATACACATGAAAGAATGTTCAACTTCATTAATCATTAGAGAAATGCAAATCAAAACTGCAATGCGATATCATCTCACACCGGTCCAAATGGCCATCATCAAAACTCTACAAACAATAAATGCTGGAGAGGGTGTGGAGAAAAGGGAACACTCTTGCACTGCTGGTGGGAATGTGAATTGGTACAGCCACTATGGAGAACAGTATGGAGGTTCCTTAAAAAACTACAAATAGAACTACCATACGACCCAGCAATCCCACTGCTGGGCATATACCCTGAGAAAACCATAATTCAAAAAGAGTCATGTACCACAATGCTCATTGCAGCTCTATTTACAATAGCCAGGACATGGAAGCAAGCTAAGTGTCCACTGACAGATGAATGGATAAAGAAGATGTGGCACATGTATACAATGGAATATTACTCAGCCATAAAAAGAAATGAAATTGAGTTATTCGTAGTGAGGTGGATTGACATAGAGTCTGTCATACAGAGTGAAGTATGTCAGAAAGAGAAAAACAAATACTGTATGCTAACACATATATATGGAAAGTAAAAAAAAAAAAAAAGCATGAAGAAACTAGGGGTAAGATGGTAATAAAGATGCAGACCTACTAGATAATGGACTTGAGGACACGGAGATGGGGAAGGGTAAGTTGGGACAAAGTGAGAGCGTGGTAGTGTATATATGGACATATATACACTACCAAATGTAAAATAGATAGCTAGTGGGAAGCAGCTGCATAGCACAGGGAGATCAGCTCAGTGCTTTGTGATCACCTAGAGGGGTGGGATAGGGAGGCTGGGAGGGAGACGCAAGAGGGAGGAGATATGGTGATATATGTATATGTATAACTGATTCACTTTGTTATAAAGCAGAAGCTAACTCACCATTGTAAAGCAATTATACTTCATTGTAAAGCAATTATACTTCAATTATACTTCAATAATAATAAAAATGTTAAAAATATATAAATAAATAAAAGTTTTTAAAAATTAAATTAAAATAAAGTGAGCACATCTGGGTCTCAAGACGTTGTCTACAGGATGTGTCCTCACCTGCCTTCTTCAGGGCTGTCCTCATCTCGTGGGCATCCATGGTCCCCGAGTGGTTATAATCGGTTTTCCGATAGATCTCGTAAAGTAGAAGAAAATTTCCAGGTAGAAAACAGCTTTTTGTGGCCCCTGCAGAACCATCTCCCTCCCCCCCACCACTTCCTCAGAAGGCCAGGGACACCCTCAGAGAAGGCTTCACTGATTCCTCCCAAGAAGTTTCCAGAACAAAATTAAGAGCTTGGGCTGAGGGCCAGTGCTAGTCCTTTTGCCCTGTGAACAGGGGAACTTCCTGTGACAGCACTGGCACATTGACAGCACTTCCGTTGACAGAACTGGCAATCTCTCATTGACTCCTTAGTCCTTCCTGAACAGTATGTCCAGGTTTGGTGTTGCCTTTGACCATGATGAAGGATCTGGTCAGACCAGGGCAGCAAATAGATCAGGAATGGGTGTCACGGAAGGCGAGGGTGTAGAAACAGAACAGAGGATGGTGACAAGAGCCCAGAGTATGCACAACAGGGAGAGGGGTTACCAGCTACTTCTGAATCTTCAGCCAGAGCGTCTTGAATTCCACCAGCCCCAAGGTGCCCGTCCCATTGCTCTAAGCAGGTTAAAGGCCAACATGATCAAGCCCAGATTCCACATGCTCTATGGATTTCGTTCTCTTGTGACCTTGCACAGTGAGTGTCTGAAGACCTCAGTGAACATCCGTTTCTGTAGTAAGCAGGGCCCTGGGGTCACGGTGGGAAATGTTGGTGGGAGACAAATTCAAATAAAGATTAAAGAGTCAAACACTCACCAAGGCCCTCCTTTGAGGTCAGGTACAGAGCTAGGAGCAAAGGGCAAGTCAGGAGCCTAACGCCCTCCGTTCATTAGCATCCAGCACCCTCGTCATCCTGAGTCATTGAGGGGTTGAGCTCTATGGTCTGTTGTAAATTCCCTTCCAGATTTAAATGTCTCCCGTTGACAGTTGATGTCAAAATGTTATCAGAGGGACTTCCCTCGTGGTCCAGTGGCTAAGACTCTGTGCTCCTAATGCAGGGAGCCTGGGTTCGATCCCTTGTCAGGGAACTAGATCCCACATGCCACAACTAAGAGTTCACATGCCGCAACTAAAGATCCCGCATGCCGCAACTAAAGATCCTGCATGACGCAATGAAGATCTCACACACGGCAACGAAGTTCCTGCGTGCCACAACTAAGACCCGGCGCAGCCAAATAAATAAATATTTTTTTAAAAAATGTTATCAGAAGTGTCCTCAGGAGCACGGGATTGGGATTCTCTGCCACACGGTCTACAGGTGTTTGTCTGGTGTCCTGCAGGAGCTCTGAGCTTCTCAACACTGATTCCTGCGACCCTGGGACATGGTCCCAGGAACACAGCTGGCTCATAGGCCACTGCTCAACCCAAACAGGCCAGGGGCTGTGTGCAATTCTCTGTGTCCAGCAATATTGATTAAGCACTGGGCTCAACCTGGGGGGCTGGTTTTGAACTGTCCCTACCCTCATGAAGTTCAGTCTCTTTGAAACTCTACCCTTTTCTCAGCCATCCCAACTAATCACTAGACATCAGTGTGTTACAGCTCAGATGTTAAAATTCTGAAACAGAACATCATTCCCACCTCCTTCAACTAGCTAAACAAAAAGTCACGTTTACACCCAAGAGTATAAACCTCACCCTTTAACAAAGTCTGTGTCCTTATTTCCACGATCCACGCTGAGTGTTGGCTGCACCACAGCCTTCAAGTCCTAATACTTCGACCAACATACCTGAAAAGAGTAGTCTACAAGGAGGGCTAACGCTCTGGTCTAGCTAGTCCCATGTATACTTGTATCTCATTTCATCCTCACAAGCTACATATTGTTATTCCATTTTCCGGGAGAAGAAACTGAGGTTCAGAGCATTCAATAACTGTGGTGGAGCCAGAACTTGGACTCCTGTCTGTTCCAAAGCCCTTGTCCCAGAGCACCAATGTATCCTCAATCCCAGATGGAATTGCCTACAGACTCCCGGGCCCCATCCCAGACTTAATGAATCAGCATCTCCAGGAGTGAGACTCAGGCAACTGGATTGTTAAAACCTCATGGTTTTTAAGTGCTGATACATGCTATAGTGGACCACATGTTATATGAGTCCATTTACATGAAAATAGCCAAAACAGACAAATCTATAGACGAAGTTGTTGTAGGGCAGAGGGTTTCAGGTTGTTGAGAGGAAAAGGTGAGTGACTGCTAATATGGGTGCAGGGTCTCTTTTGGGGGTGATAAAAATGCTCTAAAATGGGTGGTTGGTGTTTATACAACTCTGTGAATATACTAAAAACCATTGAACTGTACCCTATAAATGGGTACATTGGGTGGTATGTGAATTATATCTCAATAAAGCTGTTATATTTACACAAGTCTCCATGGGCAGCTCTGCTGCATATCCGGGTTCAGAACCACTGCCCCAAAGCATCCAAACCGTGGAACAGACCCTCTTGAAGAATGACTGAGTCACGGTCCTCCTGGAGCCATGAAAATGCAAATACCCCTGGGAACAATGAGTGAGTGACTACAAGGTCACCCTCAAATCTAAGTTAAAGTCGATAGGCAAGTTTGAGAAGAATGATTCAGAAATCAAGGAACTATTTGTAGAAAAATGCATCGATGCTTAACAGCTCTTTGTGGCTCACGAATTAAACTGTGGACCATGCCGACCTCATAGAAGGACACAGGGCTGGAGAGTCCCAGCATCTGAAGCTCTGGGACCACAAGGATAGCACCCGCTCTCCGTGGCTGACACCCCCAGCAGGGGGCAGCACACGCGTGCTGGCTAACCAGGACTGCTCTGCATGACTACCGTGTAAGTACAGTTCATTCCTCCCGCCCCAAAGGTCATCAGATCTTATCACGGATGAAGCCCTCAGAACTGAGGGGCACCCTCCTAGGCTCCAGTTTTCCAAGAAATCACCTTCACCAGCAGCACCATGGAGAACGGTAACCTGGACCCACCTGAGGCCAAGTTTCAAGTACGTGATGTTCCACACTTCCCCACTCTGCGCTTCATTTAAGCCGTTCCTTCCACCTAGGATGCCCTCACCTTCCCCATTCCTCCCCAAGTCTCTTACTCATTCTTCAATACACAGCGAGGGTTAAACTGGGTCAGAGTGACAAACAGGTTTTATCCTGTGTGATATTTCTCAACTACTGGTGGTGGCCGTGTCAATACTGAGAGACAAAGACAGACGGGGATAGAAACAGCCGGGGAGAAGGAGGAGGGAGGGGCCTTGTGGGAGGAGCCTCGTGGGAGGAGCCTCGTGGGAGGAATACTGTGATGAACAGGAGGAGGGTCACAAATGCCACATAGTTGCTGTCTTTGAATTAAAGGATTTTAAACAAGTCACTTCAACAGGGCACACCTCAGTTTCTTCACCTGTAAAATGGATCATCTCGCGCTTACTGAGGAGCAAAAACGAGATGACATTTTCCTTTACAGCTCAAGCAAGTACCTGCCATATGCTCAGAAAATGCCGGTTCCCTTCTCCCTCTTTCCCTTGCCTCCGTCTCACTGGGAGAGGTGGAGGAGTCCTGAAAATCACGATCAGAGTAAAAATAATGTGACATTTAAAGGATGCATCCATCAGGCTGATCATCTCCCTGCAAGTGTTGATGTTGAATCCATCGAATTTGATGTCTGTTCCTAAATATTTAAATAGAAAAGAGGGGAGGGAATCAGGATCATTTGAAGGCAGGGGAAATAATCTCCCTGGTAGGAAGCCACCGAGGACGCCAGCCAGAGTACGGAGCCAGATGTGAGTGCCACAGAAAGGAGAGAGCATGGCGGCGGGCTCCTGAGCAGGGCCCCCTGGGGGTGGCACAGGTGGGCACTGGCATCGGGGTTCAGTGTCTGAACCTCAGCTTTGCTACTCACAAGCCACCGGGACTTCAGCAAACTAATATCTCTGAGCTTTGGTTTCTTTCTCCATCAGTAAGAACAGTACTTGCCCCCAAAGCTAATTGGGGCTAAAATGAGATAATGGAAGTGAACTTCTTAGCGCAGTGCTTGGTATATAGCAAGTTCTGAACAAACCAGCTAACTTTTTATTGGCTAGGTATCGTTCTAAGCACTGTACTTCTACTCCTCCAAATAACACCATGTGGTAGATACTTTCATCCCTATTTTATAGATAAGGAAACTGAGGCCCAGAGAGGTTAAATAATTTGCTCAAGATCACACGACCCAGGCAGAGCTAGGATTTAAACGCAGGCCACCCGTCTCCATAGCCCAAGCTTTCAACCATGACACACAGCCTCTCACACGGCAGCTGTTATCCTTACTGCTAAATTGCAGGTATCTCCTGAGAGCTACAGCCATCCCTGGCTCCATACTCACTTTGCCCACACCTGAGAGCCAAGGCAGGAAGGAACCAAAGGCCCTGCAAATCCTCTCTTCTTCCCTGGGCTCTTTCTCTGCAAGGCAGGAGGGAGAGCTGGAGCAGGGCGGGGTGTCTCTGAGCCTGCGCCTGGGCTCTGAGCCCTGGGGAGCTGCTCGGCCCCAGGTGGGCACACACCCGGCCTTGCCCCTGCATCCTGCATGCTCACCCCCTGTCCTGTTGCCATGGGTGAACATGCCCATCACTCAACCAGGCGGAAGCCCGACCCCGGCCCAGCCCTGGGCCCAACAAAAAGCCAGTTCCATGCCAGCTTACATGGGGCTGCGGTTCAGAGGGAAGGAGCAAGGCTTTCCTCAACCTGGGTGCAGCTGGATCCTCTGACAGCCCCCGGGGCTTGCTAAAGACGGAGAACTGTCACGACCTAGGACAGTCAGAATCCTCCCCTCCACACGCTTTCCCCAGGGATGCGCTACAGAACAAGATCTTCAAACTGCACAGTTTCCCACTGTATCAAAGTTATAAATTTGGCGGGAAAATTTCACTTACTCTCAGCCCAACTTCTTTCCTCCCAAGACTCAGGACTCCTTCCTGCAGGGCCGGTTGGCCCCAGCACAAGCCCCGCTTTCATCCGGCCCAGCACCCCTCCCGCTCCAGCCTCTCCCACCTGCTGGACACTCCATCAGCCCAGAGGGAATCAGGGCCCCGGGCCAGAGGCCAAAGGCCCCTTGTCCCCATCTGCAGTGCCCCTGGCCCAGTGCCTGCACCCATCCTTACCCCACCCCCACCCCAGCATCTGTCTTAGGCTCCCAGACTTCCTGAAAAGCCCCGAGGAAGAACTTACGTTTGGAAAACACCTCATTCAGAGCCATCTTGAGTTCATTGACACTGATCTCAGAATCCTAGAGAGAGGAACCCAAATGCAAACCATGTCAGGCCCTGACAAGCGTTTCAAGACATTAAATTCATGTAGAGTCAGACACCAGGTCCACTGACTCTATGATTTTAAAAGGCTGCGACATCTTTAAAAAACTCCAATTCACAGTTTCTCTGGGGCCCCCATAGCCGGGTGGGAAGTGTATATTAATGGCGTGAGCGGGGTACACCTTCTGCAGAAGGCTGCACACGGTGCCTGCTGCCTTTCTCCGGGCTTGCCTAACCCAAGACCAAGACATGGCAAGAAGCAATAATAGGAGGCAGTGCTGACGGGCCACACGCCTGATGTGGGACATCCTCAAACCCTCACAACAGCTCTGCACCCATGTGAGAGTTAAGGAAACTGTGATTGCTAAACACCATATACATTCACCATGTAATTGTCATTTCCATGTGATGTAACTGCTGGGGGTTCACAGCCAGCAGTGGCAGAAACCTAAGACTGTCTCACCCCAAAGTGCCCGCTTTCCCCACTGCACCTATGGGAGTTGCTATTTCACGCATAGCCCATCTCAAACTGGAAGTAGAGATTTAGGGGAGTAGGATTTCCCACGTGCATTTGGGATAAACACTGAGCCAGTAGGACGGTTCGTCCCTTAACTCTGAGCTGGAGGGCAGACCTCGGGCAGGACGATGAATGAGGCTCAGAGAAGGGATGCTGGACTGAGATCTGGGTTCCAGTCGTGACTCCGTCCCTTACTCTCCGTGCGACCTTAGCCAAGTCACTTCCTCTGGTGAGGTGTGGTCTTATCACTTGTCCCCATGGGGCCCCACTTCTCCCCGCCTCCACCAGCCAGGCCCAGGCTATTCTACTAGAAACCAGGGAGGTGGGAGCTGCACAGGGCAGTCTTGCCTGTGAGCACAGCTGGCCTCATTCAAGCACGGCACGGTCAGTCCCAATAACAAGACCTGGGGACCCAATGGAAAGCCTCCAGGCCAAGAATGGGATGTTGAGATCTTGGCCTGTCCCTCACCGGGCCTTGTGCCCCAGCAAGCTCCTTAACTCTCTGTGCCTGACCCTTCACCCGCAGAGCAGGGACAGTGACCGATACTGTCCCTCCAGGCCGGAGAGAGAAGATAAGCTACGTGAAGAACTATACAAATAGGAACTTTTACTTTCTTATCAGTCTTGATGTTCTAAATAAAATATGGTCCCTTGGCAGCTAAGGCAACAAGGTTTCGTTAGCAAAAACACTGGTCTGAGCGCCCATCTAAAACACAGATTGACTCATTTTTGCAAAGATTTTTTAATGGCTATATAAAGGAATTTTTTCCCAGGTTTTATCTTCTGCAAGGATTCTGATGTATTTTCTTCTACGCTATCCTTAAGTCTAGAAAGTGGCTCTGAGCTTCCCTGCAGGGTGGAGAGCATTGTTTTTGCCTTCTGTTATGGACTGAATGCTTGTGTCCCCAAAAATTCATATGTTGAAATCCAATCCCCAATGTCATAGTATTAGGAGGAGAGACTTTTGGGAGGTGATTAGGTCATGAGGGTGAAGCCCTTTTTTTTTTTTTTCTTTTTGTTTTTTGTGGTATGCGGGCCTCTCACTGTTGTGGCCTCTCCCATTGTGGCCATGGCTCACAGGCCCAGCCGCTCCGCGGCATGTGGGATCTTCCCAGACCGGGGCACGAACCCGTGTCCCCTGCATCAGCAGGTGGACTCTCAACCACTGTACCACCAGGGAAGCCCAAGGGTGAAGCCCTTTTGAGTGGGATTAATGCCCTTATAAAAGGAACCCCAGACAGATCCCTCACCCTCTTTCCACCTTGTGAGGACACAGTGAGACTTCAACAGCCTGCAAGCTAGAGGAAGGCCCTCCCCAGAATCCAACCATGCCTGATCTCAGACTTCCAGCCTCCAGAACTGTGAGAAATAAATTTCTGTTTATTCTGTTTCATATGCTTCCCAGTCTGCAGTACATTGTTATGGCCGCCCAAGATGACGGATGCCTTCCAAGGCCCTTTGGCAAACCTTATTATCCTTCAAAGAGCAGTGCATTCACTGTATCTATGGGGCCAGTTGTGACACTTGCAGTCCTGAGTCTGCTCTGACTTATGGCCTCACGGGACTGGAATCACAATAAGCTAAGTCAGCAGGACAGGGAGGAAAGAAGCAGGGGGCACACCAGCGTCTTCCCCTGGCTCCATGTGCCCCTGAGCGGTGCTGGCACCTGGGCCAACTTGAATTCCACAGCCCAAGCTCCGCTGGTGTCCCTGAGGGCAGGCAGGGCGGCGGGCCGGTGAACACTAATCCCAGGCCCGGTTAACTGAGCCGCCTGCCACCTGGGCTGAGCGATTCCTCTCATCTCTGCAGGATATTGATATAGGGAAGTTTTGCCTCCCCGCTTTTTATAAAGTCAGGGCTCTGATCCAACCAGGCCAGTTTACACACAGAAAGGCTTTTGGTAGGATCTAGAGATTCGGATTTTCTGTTTTCTCAAAAAGCAGTCAACACAGCAAGAAAAATGGCCTTGGTCCCAAGATTCCTCTCCCCAGCAGTGCAGGAAAGGCCTCTCAGGTTTAAGACAGGAAAGTGGCAACAGACAGAGTTGGGGGACCGGAGACCTGCGGCCTCATCGTTTATACTCACGGAGATGCAAGGGGAAAGACTCAGGTGAGCTGAGCTTTCCAGAACACTCTCCTGCCTGTCTGGGAGCCTGTCTATGCCCTGTACTCACCTTCCCTGCAAGCTTCTCAAACAGGCTCCAGAGCTGGCCGTCTTCTTGTCCACCTCATTGGGGTGTGGCTAAAAGGCAGGGCAATTGCAAAGTTAAGATGGGACTCGTTGAGGAGAATGAAAGACAAAGATTTAAAATTCATTCGTTCGTCATTCACTACATCTGTTGCATATCTGTCATGTGTCGGACACTGGGTGGATGGGGGTACATGACAGTAAACAGGAGAGGTCCAAGGTCCTGGCCCCAGGAGCTCTCCATCCAGCAAGGTCCAGGGGTCTAGGGGCTTCCTCTATCAGCGATGTGAGGAAGTGATCCCCACCAACCCTGAATTTCTGATTTCAACCCTGAATCTCTTTCAGAGATCGGTGGCAACACTGACAGCAGAGAATCTCGGTCTGGGTCTGTGGGCTCCTAAAAGAGATTCACTGATGACCTTCAAGGGGTCTGTGAACTTCAGGTATTGCATGAAAATTGGGAGTAACGTTAACATGTGTTTTCTTAGCTTTCACCAGCTTCTGAAATAGCAACATGATTAAAAAGGAGTTAAAATCACAGCCTAGTGGAAACAGCAGAACTGGAAGCCAGAAGACAGGAGTTCAAACACCACACTGACTAATTACGAAACTCCATCTCAGGGCTCTGACATCCATTTCCTCAAGTCCAGTATTAAATTAACTAGGCTTGTTACATGGGGTCATTTGAGAATCAAATGAGAACTAATGTGTGTCAAAGTCCTTTGAAAATTGCTAATCATTATATGAGTGACTGTCCAGAGACTTTCTGATATGACCATGGGCTCTTTGCAAAATGGAATGAAACTCCTCAACTGTCATCACCAGACAGAAAAGTCACAAGTTTCCCAGATGTCTTGAAGAGTTTCAGAAAACCAAGTCAATTTCTTCCAAAACCATCACTCAGGAAAGTACAAAAGGCCTGATCTGGCCCAATGATACTGTACTATTAAGAGTAGCAGCGGTAGTGATAGTACTTACCTTTGTTGAGCACTTACTACCTGTCAGGTACTATACATAGATTGGTTCATTTAATACTCATGAGTACTCTATGAGATTGGTCTCATTGCTATCCACATTTCACAGATGGAGAAACTGAGGTTTAAAAGTGTTAAGTCGCAGGCCAAGATTACACAGCTGGTACATGGTAGAGGCAGGATTCAAAGTCAAGCTTGTGCGCTGTTTCACAAGCCACCAGTCTGATCCCCAGAGCAGCTGCTCTCAGCATCCTACTGCAACTCAACCTCGCCAGGGCTCTGCTTCCTCGTCGATAACACAGGGGTTTTAATGCCTATCATACTGTTTACATTTATGAAGAGTAAATCCAAAAATACATCTAAAGTTTTTAGAAGAAATGATAAATACTTCTCATCACACATGTATGATTTTAAAGTGGTCTTGTAGAATAAAAGCTTTATATCGTCCATGTAATAAAATATACGATAACCTGAATCTAGTGTGAAGTCTACAGATTCTGAACACAGAGTAATATTCTATTATTCTGGGGGAAAATAGTATGAACTGGAAAGAAAGGAAGGAAGGAAGGGAAGGAGGGAGGGAGGGGGGAAGAAAGAGAGAGGAAGAGGGACTTTCCTGGCAGTCCAGTGATTAAGGCTTCACCTTCCAATGCAGGGAGTGCAGGTTTGATCCCTGGTCAGGGAGCTAAGATCCCACATGCCTCGTGGCCAAAAAACCGAAACATAAAACAGAAGCAGTATTGTAACAAATTCAATAAAGACTTTAAAAATGGTCCACATCAAAAAAAAAATCTCTAAAACAAGGAAGAAATAGACTAGAGCTATACATTTCAATAAGGATAAATCTCAGGGCTGCGGATTGGGCTGGCTGCTCAGACCCACCTTCTCCAGCTCTACAGCACCGGCCTTAATATTCCCTTCCAGTTCTACTGTTCTCCCTCAGGGACTGGGAAGGTCCTGGCTATAGAAGTCAACTGCAGTAATAGGGAGGATTCTATTAAAGCAACTGTATGACCTTCTTCCCTAGGAATCATGCAGACATTCAAATACTGTACTTATAAAAATTACACAAGTTATACATGAAAACGTGCAATATCAAAGCATATTAAAAGTTCAAGTCCCCCTTGGAAGGGGGGGCGGCGGGATGAACTGGGAGATTGCTATTGACATTTGTACACTACTATGTATAAAATAGATAACGAATGAGAACGTACTGCATAGCACAGGGAACTTTACTCAGTGCTCTGTGGTGACCTAAATGGAAGGAAATACAAAAAAGAGGGGTTATATGTATATGTATTGTTGATTCTCTTTGCTGTACAGCAGAAACTAACACAACATTGTAAAGCAGCTATACTCCAATAAAAATTTATTTTACAAAAGTGAAAGAAAAAATGGACACGGGCACAAACGGGTGCATAGCAGGTACTTCACCACTAGGGGATGTCATTGCACACGGGAGTTTCTGGATACCAGGGAGAAAGATGCTTTTAAATGATGGCATACATGGTCTGGCAAGCGGTACTTCAGTTCGTTCACTCCTTCAAAAAAATATTTACTGGACACCCGGCACATGTTGGGAACTGTTCTGTATCTGTGTCTGAGATGTAGTGGTGAACAAGACATGGTCCTTGCTCTCAAGGACCTTAACGTAGTGGAATTATCTGTTGCTCTGAGAAAATATACATGAAAACGCTTTGGAAATGGTAAGGCAACCTGGCAAAAACAGGTATTATTTTACTGTTGTCATATTACATGTTGACAGCATCTTTGCAACCCTTCTCTAGTGTGTTTGTTCAATTGCTTTCTTTTTTCCCTCCCCCATTCCAAGCAGGCCCTTTAAATGTCCAGCTGTCCAAGTCTTGGAGATTTCTGGAGGGAGGAAAACAGAAGTTCTTGAAGGCAAGGGCAATGGCTCTTCCTGTCTCCTGTAAAGTCTTAAGTCCCCTGAATATATTATCCCTGTGGCGTGTGTGTGTGTGTGTGTGTGTGTGTGTGTGTGTGTGTGTGTGTGTGTGTGTCAGGGGGAGGGGTACCTTAAAGAGAAAAGGCCAAGTTTCCCTGAGACCAAGAAGATGTTGGCCGTTCCCAGGGCCCTGAAATATGGGAACCCTTGTATGGCTCCATACATGATGCTCTGGGGACCTCAAGGGACGGTTGTCCCCTAGGCCTGGCGACTCCTAGTTTACCAAAGATTCTAAGCCGCAGACCTAGAGCTGCCCAAGAGCTGGCCAGACATGAAGGAACCTATGAGCTGAGACAGCGGGCATCTCAAGGGAGAACAGTGAGGACCCATGACTGGTACAGACTTCCTGGTGTTTCAGAAAACCCCAAGACCATGGGAGGTGGAGACGGTGCACCCCGACAATGACTGAGATTGAACTCCTGAAATGGGGGTTTAGTAAGTTTTTGAGGCTTTTTTGTTGTTGTTGTTGTTTTTGCTGTACGCGGGCCTCTCACTGTTGTGGCCTCTCCGGTTGCAGAGCACAGGCTCAGCAGCCATGGCTCACGGGCCCAGCTGCTCTGCGGCATGTGGGATCTTCCCGGACCGGGGCACGAACCCGTGTCCCCTGCATCAGCAGGTGGACTCTCAACCACTGCGCACCAGGGAAGCCCAGTAAGGTTTTTTTATTAAAGTGTAGTTGATTTACAATATTGTGTTAGTTTCTGGTGTACCGAAAAGTGATTCAAATATATATATTCAGAGTATAAGAAAGAATATAAGTATATATTTTCTTTCTCATATTCTTTTCCATTATGGTTTATTACAAGATATTGAGTATAGTTACACTAGGTCTTTGCTGTTTACCTATTTTATATATTGTAGTGTGTATCTGTTAATCCCAAACTCCTAATTTATCCTTCCCCCTCTTTTCTCCTTTGGTAACCATATATTTGTTTTCTATGTCTGTGAGTCTGTTTCTATTTTGTAAATAAGTTCATTTGTATCATTTTTTTAGATTCTACATATAAGTGATGTCATATTATATTTGTCTTTGTCTGACTTACTTCACTTAGTGTGATATTCTCTAGGTCCATCCATGTTTCTGCAAATGGCATTATTTCATTCTTTTTTATGGTTGAGTAATATTTCATCATCATATATACCACATCTTCTTTATCTATTCATCTGTTGATGGAGACTTGAGTTGCTTCCATGTCTGGGCTATTGTAAATAGTGCTGCTATGAACATTGTGGTTGCACGTGTCTTTTCGAATTAAGGTTTTCTCTGGATATGTGGCCGGGAGTGGGATTGCTGGGTCATGTGATAGCTCTATTTCTAGTTTTTTTAAGGAACCTCCATACTGTTCTCCATAGTAGCTGTACCAATTTACATTCCCACCAACAGGGTAGGAGGGTTCTCTTTTCTCCACGCCCTCTCCAGCATTTATTATTTGTAGAATTTTTGATGATGGTAGAGTCAGTTTTAAGTTGATTTAGCAGGGAAAAAAAAGGGGGAGTGAGGGAAGGATAGTTCTTCCCACCTGAATTGTGGACTCAGATCCATACCCTCCACACTGGCACACTGGCCTTTCTAACACACTTGGGACCACTAGGAGGAGCAGCTACTGTGAGAGACAAGGCCTGGGGGGCAGTGAAGAGGCTGAGCTGGCATCTACCTGCAGTGCAGAAGGGGAAGGGGGCAGGAGGGAGAGCTCTGACCAGCTGGGACCACCCAGAGGCAGAAGCACAGAAAGGGCCTCTGGTGCCAGGAACTGCAGCTGACTCAAGGCAGCGGCCGCTACTGACCATTAGCTTAACTACTGGACACCAAGTCCAGTTCAGAGACTAATGGGTATGAGAAGGAACAGACAATGGGGCACATGTTTTCTATCTAATAGACTCACGGCATAACTGCCCCGCCCCCAGGGCAAGATGGGTCCATCTTTGGCACCTTCTCATGCATCTGCAGAAATAAGAGCTTAAAGATTTGATATATGCCAAATAATACCACTACCCCTCACAAAACAGCCACACTCAACGTGCTGCCTCTGTGCACCGCATCTGAGAAACAGGGCAGGGAGGGAGGGGTAGAGGGAGTGAAGCAGGTGAACCCACAAACTCTGTGCATTTCTTCCTCCAAAGTCTGCTCTGAAATGACCTCCCCCATGGAGCCTCCCAAAGGAGGTGCTCACTCCAGCACCCTCAGACTACATTCACACAGGCTTAGATCCATTGCTGGCGTGAGCTGCCCTTCATCTTTTTCCTTATGCTTCTGTCATTTGTCTAAAAGACTGGATGGAGGTCTGTCTAAGAGCAGGGACTAGATCTCTTTCTCCCATTGCCTTCTCCATCCCACCCAGAAGTGC
This sequence comes from Leucopleurus acutus, assembly GCF_964270905.1. Lineage (NCBI taxonomy): Eukaryota > Metazoa > Chordata > Mammalia > Artiodactyla > Delphinidae > Leucopleurus > Leucopleurus acutus. The sequence continues at coordinate 21,820,108 of NC_139143.1, forward strand.
TCAAGCTCACAGCAAGTGCTCTGAGGATCCACCTGCCTGAATGTGGGGGACACTCAGACTCCCCCTACGGGGTAGGAATGTGTTACAAAGCCTGGGTTCCGGGTGCTCCGTCTATCTCATCTTCATCAGGAAGAGCCAGGACCTAGAAAATGTTGTGGCCCTGATGAATAAAGTTATCATCCTCAATATATAAAGAGCAGTTATGAATCAATAAGAAATCCCAAATGACTGCTATGCATCAGTGTCAGAGCTTGGCATACTAAAATGCGGCATACCTCATGTGGGCTTCCAGCTACTACATCCCCAATTTCCCTAAAACACAAAGAAAGAAAAAAACAAATATGAGTAAGTCAAACATACAGCTAATGGCTAGGTTCTTTTAGGAAGGTTTTAGCTCTGCTGAGGGATTGGATTCCTACACAAGACCTTCAGTTCCTACTAGCACCAAACTGCATAAACTGAACCAGGACCCCTCCCTTCACCTCCCCACCCCACCCCCACCCTGAGTTTTTCACCAGAGACAAGAACTGCCAAGTTCAGTGGGCACCCCATGGAATCTAGAATGTTCCCCCTGGTGGATCACTCTTCTGGGGAATTCTCTCCCCACCTTGCCCCAGTTACTATTCTCATCTTCCCCTAGGAACCCAGCTATGTGAATCCCTGTTGAAATGGTGTCTGAGGAGTGAGCCACCAAGCCCACAGCCCACGTGTCCATGCACACACGTACATGGTTTACGTGGTGCAGTGTGGTGTGTGTGTGTGTGTGTGTGTGTGATGTATATGTATGGTGTGTGTGTGGTGTGTATGTCTGCGTTATGTGTATGTCTGGTGTGTGTGTTGTGTGTGCAGTGTGTATGTCTGTGGTGTGTGTATGTGTTGTATGTTGTGTAGTATGTGTTGTGTGTCGTGTGTGTGTATGTATGTGTTGTGGACGTGTATGGTATACGTCTGTGTTGTGTGTGTGTATGTCTGTGGTGTGTGTGTGTGTGTGGTGTGTGTAAGGGAAGAGGCGGGGCTCTCATCTAGATCCTCCTCTATGAGGTGCCCATCCCCGCTGCAAGGAAAACGCTCTAACCAGGCTGTTACTGGTGCCCTTTCTCTCTAGCCTTGAGCTTTTTTAAGGAAAACTCCCCCATGTCCTACAGACCAACGTGTAGGGGCAGTAGTGGGACACCTAGTGAAGGATCCTTGAGATCTATAGTGTTCTACAAATTTCTTCTGGGAGCCGGGGGTAGGTCCCACACAGTGACAGGGCCTGCACCTGCGCGGAGCCAGGTCCCCCTGTCACCCCCGCCACCCTGGAGGGAAAGGACACGCCCAGGGCCTTGGCCTTCTTCTCCGAGAACACCCTCAGGCAGAAGTCGCCAACCTTGAAGGGCCTGAAGGTGGACGGCACCACCACGTGCTCCCCGGGGGGCAGCTGCACACGTGCCGAGACCTGGCACAGGTTGACGTAGGTGCTGGAGCGGGCGGAAGGCTGGCGGCCCAGGAAGAAGACCCGGCCCAGGTGCTCATCCCTGTGGCTCTCCAGCTGTGCAAAGCAACAGTCAGGGTCAATGTCTTGTGAAATCCTGGAAGACGAAGGCCCCAGAGTTGGGTTTTATCGCACTAATTTAGGGACGGTTGATTTTTAACCCTGGGCTGAGAATCAGGAAGCCTTGGATTCTGTCGTGAGCTCACCGTGTGTCCATCATCAAATGTGTTCAGAGCACCTCTGGGTGCCCGGCCCAGGTTGAGGCACTGACCTTGGCCAGACCCCTTGCCCTCTTCCCGCTTAAATGAAGGATTGGACAGCAGGTGTGCTCCGTGTGTGTGCTCAGCTTCTCTCTGGATATCTGTCCTCATGAATCATCCCTCATTGAATCCAACAGACTCTCACTCTGCAGCTGTACCTGGGGGTGTGGCGCTGAGCTCCCTAATACAGGCCTGTGGCTTAAATACTGGTTCCCAAGCAACAGTAGCCAGGAGGGCCTGCTCACCTTGGCCTGGCTTGGAAAATCGCTCTGCGAGGTAACCAGGGTGATCAGATTTGGGGGAGGGGGGCGGGGCAGGGAGGCAGACAGAGGGGCTGGCCACCCCGAGGGAGGCCTGGCCCTCCTGGGAGGCGGAACATGCTCCCCAAGACCCATCTGTCTGTAGGAGGGAGAGGGAGGTTGTGGTCATAGGCCACGGGCTAATTAGTGGCTACAGAGTGCTTTGAAAACGCTGTTGCCGGTGTTATTGCTGCTGCGATTAAGCCTCCCCATTGCACTGTAGCTTCATGCCCAGTCTTCATCAAGATGCCTGTGACAGAGCGCAGGTGCTGGTGAGCTGCAAGGGCTGTGACTTCTGTGTGACCCAGAGCTGGACTGCCCACCCCAGGGTAGACAGTGTCTATTCGTGGTCACCCGACCCTCTTTGGCACAGCGGGACCCCCCAGCCTGCCCCTGCTGACGTGGGCACTACAGCAGCCACAGCCTTGGGATCCCCACCCCCCCCACCAGAAGTTTTCTACTCTGGGCAGAATGCTGGGGCGTGGCCAGCAAGGCCTTGGCTGACTGCAAGTGTTAAGGGGCTAAATGTCATTCTTGCCCTCCCTGATGACTGCGAGGGGAGGAAACAGGAAACCAGCAGGGGAGAAGGAGAAGTGTGGGGTGGGAGGTGGGAAGGGAACGGGGCAAACTGAGTTCTAGCAGGAACCCAGGGGCGGGACAGATTGCAGACGCCTCACCTGGGAGGCCGGGGTGAGAGGTGGAGAGCACGGAGGCAGGAGCTGGGGCCCCTCTGTCCTACTGGGGACTCCACACAGGCATGTGCCACCAGGGCCCTGGCCCTCGCGCCTCCCCGTGGCCTGGCCCAGCCACGAGTGTGTGGGCCCAGGGTCAGCGTGAGCACCCCTGGGGGGCTTGTTGAAAGTGCAGGTCCTCGGGCCCCAAGCCAGACCTGCGGAATCAGAGACTCTGGGGCTGGGGCCCAGCAGCCTGTGCTTTCACAAGCCCCCCAGGCCTTGGAACCGCTGACCAAAGAGCCACCGGCACCTGCAGAGCACAGGCTCCACAGCGACGCACGGAGAGCACCGGGAGATGCTCCTGAAGGCTGCACTGTGTGTGCAGAGGACCTCGCTCTCATAGACGGGCCGCTTCTGATGGGAGCCACCACCCGTCAGACTTAGTGCACGTTTGAATTTAATGACTTTTGAGTAGTGAAGAGGGGCATGCTCTAAATCATCCATTCGCTCTTGTCTGTTGCCTCCATAACCAATAATATGCATCTGGGAGCCATCAGGCGGGGTAGACCAGCGATCGGCACCCTTGGAAGAAGGCATAGGCTGGAACCTGTGAACGTGGACCTCATTGGCACATGCTACCAGGTGGCCAAGGCTGAGGACCCCGGGGGAGCAGGGATTAGCACAGCAGGGCAAACGTACCCCTACATCATTCAAGTAATAGACTCCGGCTGGGGTAGCCCCAGACAGAACAAGTGGTTCCTAACCTTGGCCACACGTTGGACTCACCCCAGAGATTCTGCCATAATTGGTCCGGGCACGGAGACGTCTAAGAGCTCCCAGGTGTCCCTAGCGTGCAGCCGAGGAGAGGCTCGCTGGGCTGGGCCGAGCTGGGGCCTGACTGTGTGCCAGCTGCGTGGATGAGGCAGTCTCACAGCACCCCACCAGCCCCTGCCCACGAGGCCACTGGGATAGCTGGGCGAGGCCTGGGACCACAGCAGGAAACCCCAGATGTAAGTACGACCCTGATGACATGCCTCTCTAACCCAGCTGTAAATCACTGAGGAGATGCAGGAAAAGCTGGGAGCCACAAAGATCAAGGTGGTGCTTCCTTCTCTGGGCCTTTATTTGAGCCTAAGTGAGCTACAGTCATCTTGTTTGTATCAGACCACCAGGCACACAAGGGGCACAGGTCACCACTGTCCCCTTCCTGGCGGGTGGGACCCAAGTGTCTTTACCAGCTCTCTCAGGGTTAGCAGCTCACCGGATCCTGTGGGAGTCGGTTTGTGGGAGAACCGGCTTCCATCAGAGGAAGCACATGCCACTGGGTGCCCATCACGAAGGCAGCCCAGCTGTTCCTTACCAAGGAGGAAATCTCCGTCAGTGTTCACATACCTCTTTGGGGACCTACAGGGCAGGAGACAAGAGCATGTCACCTGAGGGCGCCGTGGGCCTCCCTTTGTGCCTTTGTGTCCCTCCCCACATCTGGCCCACAGACTGCACAGTCCTGGGCCACTGGGAGGAATTCTGTGCTAAAGAGAGAAGCATTAGCATTTCTGAAACTGGAAAGTCATTGGTGAATTTTCAAGGCCATCTGTGGACTACTGAGCCCTAGAAAACCGAAAGGAGAAAAAAGTTCTCCTTTATTTTCATATTGTATAATCTACCAGGACCCCAAATGTCTGAGGAGGACTAACCTTGGGGGTTAAAGGAGAACTAACATCTTACAGACCTAGAGACCTGGCCTCCAGATCAACGGCTTGGCCAGAAAGGGGTCTCACTCAACTCGAGACATAATTTAATCACCACTGGCTACAGGGATTGGTCCAGGAATAGGCACGTGACCCAAGCTGAGTCCATCACAGACTCCTCTAGGATTTTCAAATTGGAACTAAGGGAAGGGGCCCCCTTGTTTTATGTGGGTGATATTAGAGAGGCTGTGCAGAAAGCCAGACCAGGAAGATGGCATTGACACCAGAGGGGAGATGTGAAGAGAAAGTGTCCTGAGAGCAGGCACGTCCCCTGTCCTAAGCATCCCTGTCCTTCCCTGGGTTTGGTGACAGGAGCTGGTAAATTCCTTTTTCACTAGTCTAGGTAGAGTTAGATCCTATTATTTGCAAATGGAAATGGTGATGCCCACAGGAGATCTCAGATGCAGAGTGGGAGTCCTCCCATGCCAGAGGAGACTCTGAAGAGGGCTCAATCCCCCCTTGTCCTTTTCCCACCGTTGCCCCTCCCACGCAGGCTCTTTTGACCAGAAGAGTAGCAAGGGCATTGTTTGTGGCTTAGGTCTGTGGACAGCTGCCAACTCTGAGGGAAAAAAGTTAGGGAAAATTTGGGTCAGCTGGCATCCTCACTCTGAAGCCCCTGTTTATAATTGGCAGCAGAGGTAGAAAAGTCTGCAGTCACTCCTCTAAGTTTGCATCTAAAGCTAAAATCCCGCATGCAGAGGTCCCGGCTGTCTGGGAGAGCAGAGGTCCTCGGGGGATCTGCCTCCCAACAGCCTTCACCCCCTGGGCAGGGACTCTCAACCACCTCGGCTGTCTTTGCATTCACCCCGCCCACCGCCGCAGGCGATATGCTCTGATTCCACTGCCAAGAGGCCCCAGGCAGGAACTGAGCCAGCCAGCCAGGCCTCAGGTGGCACAAGTCCCCAGCCACAGCGTCCAGACAGGAGCGCAGGCCAGCCTTGCCCACTGATGGATGGAAAGGGACAGTCACCTTTGAAATGCAAGATATCCTGAATGCAAATGACAGGCCTGCGTGGCAGGAGCCTGTTGTCACAGCAGGAAAGATTACAGGGGAGAGAGCGGGGGCCAGACGAGCAGGGCTTTTTAGCCTTTGGGGGTTTCTGGCTGTTCCTCAGTCACTGCCAGTTTTCCCACCTCAAACCAGACTCCAGTTTGCAGACAGTTAAAGCCAGAAGAAGCAGTTCCAGGGGTCAGAGAATGGTACCCCCTGCGATCCCTACATGGCCTCTCTCCAACACCAGGTACTTTCTACAAGCCCAGGCACAGACACTCCCTACAGGGCTGTACACCTTCCTCACCCTGACGTGAAGGTGGCTGTGTTCACAGATGTCATGCTCTAATTTATATGCCTCTGGCGGTAAGAGGAAGGTCCACGGATCACATACATGGGGTTATTTTATAAGCAGCTGTAAACTAATGTCTGAAAAATTGACATGCCGTATATATTATTTACGAGAGCAAATGCCATGCCCACAAAGCTATTTCCGTGTGTTAGCTCACGTACCTTTGAAAGAACGCTTTGTTGATCCGGTTATAGAAGGTAGAGCTGGTGGATGAAGAGCTGGTGGCCACAGTCCCCATTCAGCCCACCCTTTGGCCACGCCCGCCTCCTGCCTGCTCTCCCAAACTGTCACTTCCTCTCCAGCTGTCAAGAAGCACATGATGTCCCCTATGGCTGGAATGTTCTCCCTCGTCCACCTTAGAAATCCAGCTCCTTTTTTTTTTTTTTTTTCCAATACACCGGCCTCTCACTGTTGTGGCCTCTCTCGTTGCGGAGCACAGGCTCCGGACACGCAGGCTCAGCGGCCATGGCTCACGGGCCCAGCCGCTCCGCGGCACGTGGGATCTTCCCGGACCGGGGCACGAACCCGCGTCCCCTGCATCGGCAGGTGGACTCTCAACCACTGCACCACCAGGGAAGCCCTCCAGCTCATTTTTTGACACCCTGATCAAATTCTTCTCCTCCACGAAGCTATCCCTCTCTGAGGAGACCTCAGCTCACCGTGCTGGTCCCCGTCATAGCAGATCTGCCCTGCCCTGTAGCTAGTGGAGTGCGTGTGTGGTTTCCCCCTCTAGATTGTGAGCACCCTGAGGTCGATAACCTTCTGCTCTTCCTCTGGATCTCAGCTTTCAGCACGGCACCTGGCACGCGGCAGATACGCACTAAAGAAGTGTTGAATTGATATGCATAGGGTAAGTGCTTTCTTGGTTTTTTATCCCTATAAGCAAAAAATCTGTTTTGGTCCTACTTACATTCTAGGTGGGGATGGAAGGGATACGCTGGAGTAGAATTGGAGATTATTTATTTGAAATACTTTTCTCCAGCCATCAAGCAGCAATTATTTTCCAACTCCCATTCCTCCAACACAAAACACACACACATACACACACACACACACACAAAACTCTAAAGCTCTAAGTTCCAAAATAAGTGAAAGAAAGGGGCTGGAGGTCACGTGAGCTTGACAATTGCACTTTTCCTTAGTGGTTTCTTATTACAGTACTTCTTTCCCATGCACTTATGTATACTGAGATGTTGGGCTTCCAGCCAGCTCTTGGTGTTTCTGATTAGAATTATATTTTTCCCAAGAAATTCACTTTTAACAAATTTCTATAAAAACAACCACCACGAATCCCTCCGGAATTCGTTATAAAAAGTCTTTGCCTACGTAAACTAAGTGGATTCCAATTTGATCCTGGCTAGACTTGTCAAGACCCAGAGGTCTTGCTCTAACCTACTTGTTAGGCTGCGAAATCTATAGAGGGGGGGTTACAGGGCAAACTGGGGTATTGAGACACGCACTGCAGCCTGAGCCCAGAGCCAGCTGTGACCTTCAATCCAGAGACACTAGAACTGAAAATGACCTGGGGCTCCTTTCACCCCAGCCCACGCCTTGTGTGTCCCAACAAGTGTTTCAAGGTTGCCCAGGGAGAAAGAGGATTTGTCTTTGGCTCCCTTCCCCCACTCTGTGATGTCCTCATACTCCTTGTGTCACCTTCTTGGCTCCTGTCCCCTGAGAAGCCTATACCTGGAGAGAGTCTAATAAGTATAGTTACACTGAACCCTCAATGACAGACAAAGCTTAATGAATTACACGTCTCAGTGTTAACAGTAGAGATTTAAGCCAGAGGAATGAATCTCTAATTGTGGAATTCAGGCCTCAGTAAGGCCACTGGGGGAGGCATTTTGGGGAGCAAGGAAAATGCTTGATTAGGGACATCCAAACAATAAGAAAGATTCGCTTCAATTGCTGGGCAAAATATTCTGACCAAAGACATCAGGCGTGCCGTGACGGCTTACCCCAGCTCCAGAGTATCTTGTAGACAGCATCGGCTATGCTGAGCATGCCCTGTCCCATCCTCTTCTGTCGCCTGCAATTCTTCTGCAGCAGCCCCAGCAGCACCGTGCAGCCGGGTTCACCAATGCTCTCCTCCTGGTGGTCGCCCACCTCGTCCAAACAGATTTTGAACTGGGGATTGGTCCAGTAAGCGGCTAGAAGTCACCCAGGAGATGGTGGTTCCCCCCAGGGGGGGTGAGGAGATCGGGAAAAATAGAACGAAAGGGAGGAATTTTGATCATCTCAAGGAAACATAACTCTGGCCAAACTGTGCCGGGTAAGCAGGGCTTAGCAAGTTTGTTTTACAAGGTGGTCAGTATTTCCTCCTATCTCCCTACCCCACCCACATACCAGCACACACACCCCACAGCATGTGGAAACTTTACACTTGTCCATTTGATCAACCAGGGCCCAGATATACTTGACGGGATATTCAAGGTCCCGTGGTCCCAGGGCTACACTGGGTCCCCCTGGGAAGGAAACTCCAAGTCTTCTGGGGAAATGATTAACATCTCCTTGTTCTCAGCCTGTGAAGAACTGACCTGTGAAGATGAACCCATCTCCTGGAGGAAGGAGGTCTCTGGGGGGAAAAGCAGGTCCCTGAAACAGATGAGGACAATTCTAGCAAAATCTAGCTACCAAGGAGGCCTCTCCTGACAGACTATAAGAAGATGACCAACCACTCTTGCCCCCTGGGAAGCCTGTCTGACGGGCCCCCGCTTCAGATCACAGCCCAAAACAGCCATGATTGCTGATCCTCTGTCCATTGATCCAGGGGCCCCACTAGATGGCTCAGCGTGGCAGCCAGAGATGAGGGACGCTCCCTCAAGAGTACGTCATTTAATAATGCCCAAGGAATAATAATTGGCGATTAAGAAGCATGCCTGCCGTACCACCTATGGATATTTTAAAACACTGCTTCATTTCAAATATGACCTTAAAAAAAAAAAATCTCTCCAAATAGTGACTGGACAAGCCAAGGCACAGAGAGGGCAAATGGGACACACAGCAATTCTATGACTGACTCAAGTGGCAGAGTATGATTGAGGAAGATAGGCTTGGCAGCCATCTCCATGCCAGGGCCTCAGTAATTTCAATAACTATGTGCCCTGGGGGAAGAAAGGGGTGGGGGATGGAGAGAGTGCTTAGATCTTCTAGGTAAGGGTCCAACATGATACAATAACAAGGCATTCACAGGTGACCAAGAGCCACTGGTTATTATATTTTCTTAATAAAATTACTTATTCAATTCCACCTTCCCAGAACTTCCACTTCCAGATTTTTTTCTTTTATCTAAGGCACAAGTGTGTAGAATTTTTTGTGTGTGTGTGGTACGCAGGCCTCTCACTGTTGTGGCCTCTCCCGTTGCGGAGCACAGGCTCTGGACGCGCAGGCTCAGCGGCCATGGCTCACGGGCCCAGCTGCTCCGTGGCATGTGGGATCTTCCCGGACCAGGGCACGAACCCGTGTCCTCTGCATCGGCAGGCGGACTCTCAACCACTGCGCCACCAGGGAAGCCCCTACAAGCGTGTAGACTTTAAAACAAATATCTGTCGATTCCAGAGGAGCCAGAGACAATTCTGTAATCTTCTAAACTTACATCATTACCAAAGGGCAGGAACGGTCCATCTGTCCCGACAGCTAGCTGGCGGCACAGATGGGGTAACGATTTCGTGCAGACAGATACCTTAGGCACCCCTACAATTCCGAGCTCCCAAAATGATCCATGCAAATTTCCTACACATTTTCTAAGAGCTTGCTAATGGTGAGCATATTTTAATTTCTCCCAAATGCAACATCACTGCAATCCCTACAGTTTTTGTTTACTCCTTAACAGAGCTGGAAGAAGAAAATGGGTGATAAAGATAACACATCCCATTTGTATAACACTACACCATTTACAAAGCGCTTCCGAAGGTGGGTATTATCCCTCCACTTTGACGATTGGGAAATTGAAGCTCAGACCAGGGAGACGATCCTCCCAGGGTCCCAGAGCTGTTGCACCAGGCATCTGAGCGACAGTGGCAGGAAAGGACCACCCTCCTTCCATCTCTGCCGTCAGAAATGGGAGCTCGGGTTGGATGGGGATAATGAACAAGAGACCCGGTCAGGACCCAGGACTGCACCCACATGGGATTTTATTCTAATGCTGCTTCCACGCCCTGAGCACAGGCCTGCAATGAGCTCTGTCGTGAGAACAAGGCCCAATGCTTACAAGTCGAAGTCGGTTAACAATGTCAACGTCAGACCAGGACCGGGCCTGGGGAGGTGGGAAGTGGAGAGGGTGGGTTTTGCTTTCTTTCATTTCTCCTTAGAGATGTGGGGTTGTTTTTCGGAGTTTCTTCCTCTGGTGCTGCCTCAGCTGATTCAACCTAGGGGGAGCCTCTATGTGTAGATACTAGTGGTCTCCCGCGAACAGGGAAGGCTTCCCACCTTTAATAAGATGAGGGCCCGGGTTAGTGCAGAGGCAGCGGTTTGCGCCAGGCTATCCCCACCAGGGAGGGAGTTCTGATGACGACCAGGGGAGTGGACAGTGGCCATTCGCACACCCTGTGTGTGACCACCCCTGACCCAGGCTGTCTGACTCGGGTGCAAACAAAGCGGAATGGCCGCTCGGACGGATGCCGTCTGCTGATACAGTGATGCCGAACCCGTGTCCCTCTAGCGCACCATTAGCCTCTGTCCCAGGGCGCAGTGGGCCGGTTGCCAGCCAGCCGGGCCACATGGGGATGGAGGAAGCCTCAGAGAAAAACAAGAGGCCTTGGTGCAGGGTGACAAGAGCATGGTTCGTACGAAGAAGAACGGCCTTGGGGGGCAGGGGGCAGGTGGGTGAAGCAGAGATAGTCTGAACACACAGACGCTGAAGAATGACGTTACCTGAGATCAGGCCCCGGGTGAATGGCTGCAGAGCCGCCATCCACCACTGCTGCCCTGGCCTCCAAGCCCCAGGAAGAAGCTGGGCCACTAAGGGGTGCCAGGAGCCAGAGAACAGAGTGCAAAGGCACTGTCCCAAGATTAACATATAAGGATGCCCAGCCCTGGGAGGACAAGCCAGAAGAAGGTGAGCACGGCAGCTCTCGCCTCACCTGGGGAGTGCTGGCAGCCGCCGGCAGTGGAGCCCCGTATCCAGTACCCATTGAATAGAATCAGGTTCCACTTGTGCACCTCCTCGCTGCTCAGGGAGTCCAGGGACAGGTTGCAGATCTCTAGCCGAGAGAACTGCCTCAAGAAATCTGAAAAAGACATCCTGGGGGCAGAGGGACAGGTGGGCTCTCAGTCGAGAGAGCTGGGCTGGAAAAGTGATGGAACGCGTGCCCCCTGGGCACAGGACGGACCAAAGGCCGTGGGCTAGCTCGAGTCTTTTCTGCAGCCCACTGTACAAATATGCAGGGGTCATTGACCACATTTCTCACTATTGTTAGCATCTCCATTTTTCTTAGAGAACCCCCTCTCATATCTAACCAACCAGGCAAAAAGCCAAAACCATCAACTGGAGAGACCCTGGCAGGTAAATTGAACCAAACCACCATCTTCAAGTTCTGTCCTGTTTTCATCTAACTGGTGTTCAAGTTGGAGCCTAGAGATGGCCCCTAAACCACGTCATATTCTTAGCAGTGTCCCTATTATCTTCCTTAGCCCATGAGTGAAGGAAGTTATCTTATTTTATTTTTTTTTTTGCGGTACACGGGCCTCTCACAGTCGTGGCCTCTCCCGTTGCAGAGCACAGGCTCCGGACATGCAGGCTCAGCGGCCATGGCTCACGGACCCAGCCACTCCGTGGCATGTGGGATCTTCCCGGACCGGGGCACGAACCCGTGTCCCCTGCATCGGCAGGCGGACTCTCAACCACTGCGCCACCAGGGAAGCCCAAGTTATCTTATTTTGCTGCTATGCTAAATCTTGGACTTAAAGAGATAGGAACGGTGCTCCTATTTCACTGGAAAGTTATGGAAACGGAGGAAGACAAGCTGATAGCTAATCCGTGTTGAAGCCCAGATATCTTGGTTTCAATGCTTCAGACGTACTGGTACGGAGGTAGAACTACTCTGGGGTAAAAGCGGGAGGAGAAACAAGCCCTCCTGGCTGGGAACCATGTGGAATTCCTGGAACACCTAGAGAGAGCTGCCCACCTGTGAACCAGGAATGGACCCACAACTAAGGGGACAGCACTCCCGCAGGTGACTCTCACCAGAACTCTCCATCCTCAGCTTTCTTGTCCAGCTTTTCTTTCTGCCTGAGATCTATGTAATTCCACTCTAGTGCACTGGGAAAGAAAGAATAACATTTAAAGTTTTTTTAAAAGGAAGCAGAGGTGATCATTCCTGAAGGGTTTGCTGCAGTGCAAGCTATTTACTGCAGCTCAATTTCCCCCTGAGAAATGGGGAATACCGAAATGATAGCCACGGGTGGGAGGGGGGTGTAGCCTGGGGAAGGGACGGGGCTCCATGGGCCCTAACAGGGTGACCCCAGGCATGCAGCAGGAACACTGCGCATGGCTTTGCTCTAAGTTCACTCTCCAGGCAAGTTTTACATTCATGTCTGATTCAGCCCCCCAGGCCCTGATCACAGGCCTGGGCAAGTCCAAGGCAGGAGCTGCGAGAATGGCCGGCACAGGCCACTCCACTGCTTCTCAATTGGTGAGATGTCCTTCTGGCTTATCTATCAGTCTGAACTGAAGATACTGTGAGAGGGTCTGAGCATCTCTGGGCACATGAACATGGTCCCCTTCCTGAGCCTGCAAAATGACCATCAGGCCCAGTTTTGTGACAATTTCCATGAAGTAATGTCACCCTGTGAGGCCTCCTGCTGGCGGCCTTTCCATAGCAATACTCACATAATTTGTTGAAATGCCATTTCCAGCTACCTGACCTTTAAGGAGTTAGGTTTTCCTGAAATATGTATGCAACGCTAAATAACTGAGCAGTATCCAGATCCGTCTTTAAAAAATCCCCTCCCTGATTGCTTTCAGCAAAACGTGAAGACCTCCCCGTCGCTGCATAAAAGCTGGGGCATACCCAAGCCCAGCCTCTTCCTCCAGGGGGGCTCTCAGGACCCCTAGGCATCAGAGATGGGAGCACCCAGGGCCTATTTAGTTCATGGAAATAGTCATTGGATCAGACCAAACCTCAGGGGCTTCCCTGGGCTTCCCTGGTGGTGCAGTGGTTGAGAATCCACCTGCCAATACAGGGGACACGGGTTCGATCCCTGGTCCGGGAAGATCCCACATGCTGCAGAGCAACTAAGCCCGTGCGCCACAACTACTGAGCCTGCGCTCTAGAGTCTGCAAGCCACAACTACTGAGCACACGTGCCACAACTACTGAAGCCCGCGAACCTAGAGCCCGTGCTCCACAACGAGAGAAGCCACCGCAATGAGAAGCCCGCGCATGCAATGAAGCGTAGCCCCCGCTCGCCACAACTAGAGAAAGCCCGCGCGCAGCACCGAAGACCCAACCCAGCTGAAAATAAATAAATAAAATAAATAAATGCATTTTTTTAAAAAAGAGCCAAACCTCAGAATGTGCTTGTTAGAAACAAAGATTAGGGGACTAGCTGGAGAATATGAGATCTGACCTAAATCTCCCGGTTAGTTTTTTGAAACTTAAAAAAAAAAAAGTTCTAATTTAAAGACATTGGGCTGAGACTAGGGATTTACCTCAGAGATGCAGCACCCTCCTCCCCCAGCAGCCATGTATAAATACCCCTGGCTGCATCTCCACATGGAGCCTGCGGGGCTTGCCTGTCATCACCTCACACCCTTGGACCTGTCCCAGCCTGTTAGGGATCGAGCATCTTTGGGGAAAGGAGATAAAGTCATATAAGCCCCGTAAGCAGCTTGGGAAGCAGCTGCTGCTTAAAATGGCTGAAACTGGGGTTCAGTTTCATTCAGCCATGACATCCTTTTGGGGCAGTTGGCAGAACTAAGGTTTTGGGTTTGCTCCATCATAGGCAGGAGAATGAAAAATCTTTAATATAAGAGGTGATCCGTGGCCCTGGGGATGTGTTTCTTCATGACACAAACCTCAAGGGAAGTACCAGCTACGAGCACTAATGATGTGTGATTAGTTTATAAATGTAATAAAGTTCCCTTCCAAGGCCCTGGTGGCATCATGCAGTGTGGACAGCACGTATGAGGTACATACGAGGCTTAAGGATGTGCTGGGGGGGGGCGAGTTGTTATTATGACCATTCCCACTTCATCAGTGACACTGGCCAATTCTCCATCCTTCCCCAGCGCCAACCTGCCTCCCCCGTGCCAGCGGTGCTAACTAGGATGGAAACTGGGCCATGCTCTCTCCATCCTCCGGTACCACGGTGGCATCGATTCCAGGGCACAGCTGTCCCAGGACACCGAGGCCTCTGTGTCCAGGCACCACCTCTGACTGGCTGCCACTCTCCACTGTGAGAGGTCTGGGCCCCTCCGTTCATTAATGGCTTTGTTGGGAGAGATCAACACCCGCCCGTAATGAGCTCTGGGGGAGCGGGCGCCACTCCCACTCATCCTCACTGCCTCTGGCGGCCAGTGGCTCCTGGGATCCAGTTCCTATTTCTAGGCATGTTTCTTCTTGATGCTGAGGGGTTTGGCCTTTGTCCGAGTGACCAGGCTTTGTGGAGTGGAAAGAATCTGATGGAGAGTGAAGGGTCTCACCTTTGGATGACCGCGGTGGTAGGTAGAAAACAAGCCAACCCTCTGGCGCTCAGCAAAATTCCACTGAGCTGCCAAACTTGCAAATGCCAAAGCAGAGCAAGGAATCGAAGACTACAGCTGAGTGGTTTTTGTTTGGCTTTTCCCCACCTGGAACCACCTAACACTCTTTTCCGAACAGGCTGTGTGCTTTGTGGACGGAAAGCACTGCCGAGCGTACTCCACTGTGGGTCTCATGATCACTGCGTGTTTTGCGTGATGCCTTCCCGCAGAGGGAGGTGAGCACGGCCGGAGGGAGGAAAGAACCTACTTATCGCTCCAGGCCCCCATCCATTCCACTTCGCCCCACGGGTTCCGGAGTCTCATCAGCTTCTCTGGATGGCCCCGGAAATCCACCTGCAAGGGCCACAGACAAGGGCAACTGAATCGCCGCGCATACCCCTGCAGCCCTGCGTTCATGTCCTCGCCTGAGCGGACCTGCATTCAATTCCTCAAATGCCCCTAAACAACCACTTATATTTGTTTTTAATACATGTTTTCAAGCCTTAGCTAACTACTCTATTTTCCACAATCTGGTTGAATGAATAGTAAGTCCAGCATAAAAACAAGTGTCTATCTGCTGTAACTTGGATTAAAATTTGATAGTTGACTGACTCAGTTCTTAATATATGAGACCTATTGACAATCAATGCCCTCCAACAAATACTAAGAACAGAGCAGTTAGCATATTCTGAGCAGGTAGTATGAGCTAGGCATGGAGCTGGGCAGCTCGGATGCATTAGCACCTCATTTAAAACTCACCACAATCCTATAAGCTGGGTGCTGTTTTATCTCCATTTTCATCTCTCTCAAAACTCTGAGACCCAGAGAGAGTAGATGTGTATGGATAACTGATTCACTTTGGTGTACACCTGAAACTAACACAACATCGTAAATCAACTATACTCCAATAAAAGTTTTAAAAAACAAACAAGCAAACAAAAAAACCTCTGAGACCCAGCCAGAGGGGTTGAGTTATCCAAGATTACCTAGTTAGTAAGTAGTAGATGGAGGACAGGCACCCAGGCAGTCTCTCTCAAAGCCCATAGTGGGAAATCCATACATCCACCTTCTCCTATTGTCTACGGAACACTCAGCAGGAGCCCCTATGTGTGCCTTTGCATACACGTGCAAACATGATGGACCGTTCTGTCTTCAGTGTCTGACCCGTCATGCCCTCGCCCAGTGTTTACATATATGTGCTCAATTCATATTTGGGAATTGACTTCATTAAAGAGCGTATTTGTGAAACACAAACATTCATGCCTTTTTAATAAATAACAAAAACTGAGACAACCACTGCGTTTCCTTTTTTGCCTTGGCCATCACGAAACCCAAAACAAAATTAATTTCTCAACTGGAGTGCTGTCTTTAGCCTAGAGTGTCTGGTGTATTTTACCTTTGTTGTATGGTTTTATTGTGTCCATGCTTTTCATTGTAAACCACTGCACATCCTTTTTGGAGGTAGGCAGACTATGGTAAATAGAGATAATGAAAAGTTCAGCCCATGCTTTCTCCTTGGGTTGGAATGTAAGGAATACTTGCTTTCCTTCCCACCATCACACCCCACCTTGAAAGTTGGGGCAGGTTTTACTGCCTTTTTCACTTTGGAGATCCTATGGGTTTCCACTGCTTTACCTGTACAAACATACTTTTTTTTTTTTTTGCCATATGACATACAGTAAGATATACTTTTTAAATGCTTTTCTTTTTTTTCATTTTATTTATTTATTTTTGGCTGCACTGGGTCTTGGAAGCCGTGCGCGGGCTTTCTCTAGTGTGGAGAGCAGGGGCTACTCTTCATTGCGGTGTGCAGGCTTCTCATTGCGGTGGCTTCTCTTTTTGCAGAGCACGGGCTCTAGAGCTCAGGCTCAGTAGTCGTGGCACATGGGCTCAGTAGTTGTGGCTCATGGGCTCTAGAGCACAGGCTCAGTAGTTGTAGCGCATGGGCTTAGTTGCTCCGCGGCATGTGGGATCTTCCCGGACTAGGGCTCGAACCCGTGTCCCCTGCACTGGCAGGTGGATTCTTAACCACTGCACCACTGGGGAAGCCCAAACACCCTTCTTAGAATGAGTGTAGATCTAACTGACAATTTCTACAACTTTCCTCCAAAACTTCGTCCCTCTTCCTGGCCACATCTCAGGATAGCCTGCATTTAGTTAGAACCCATAGAGTTGAAGCTCAAAGAGGCTACATTATCCATCTCTGAGTGGGTAAGAGGTAGGAGGGCCCTTGTAATAAGCAAGAGCTGAGTGTGGGTCGGTGCCAGGGGCTCTGCCACCAGAGATGCTGCACCTCAGCAGGGCAGGGAAGGGCTAGGTGGTGATTCCCTCTCTTTCTCTCAAGGATGCCAGGGATTTATGGTAGTATCATTACGCATTGCCCTTCCGTCTCCCCATGCCCAAGTTTACCTCTTCGACTCCAGTGACAGAGGACGCGTGACTCTTAACCAGCTTCAGGCTTGTGATGGCTTCTGCTGCAGCTGCACTGGAGACCTGAGTTGAGAGTAAAGTCCACTCAGAGTGGCTGCCCCTGACCTTGTTGGGGCCAGTCCTACAATGCTTTCCAAGGACATGCTACACAGCCACAGGGCCCCGGTGCAGGGCTGGGGAGGGGGGGCGGGGGAAGGTGCAGCAATTAACCTCAGGTAAATAGAGCTCTCTCCATCCAAACCCTCTTTGATCAGGCCTGCCTGCCAGTCCTGGAGTATGACTTACCAGCCTTTGAAATGACACAGGAAGTGGGAGGCCATTTATTCTCCAGGAAGGACCCCATGCTGCCTGCAGAAGACTAATTATCCATGACAGTTGTCTGGACTGGCCCTGGTTCACCAGTGGCAGTGGGTGTCCCCAGGGTCCCTCCTCAACAGCCCCTCCCTCTCCCCAGACCCCACGTCACTTCTCCACCAAAAATACACATATCCTGCTGGGGTTTTTATAGAGAGGAGAAAGGGGAACTGCTCTTGCTTTGTCATTCACGTGTGTGAGATCACCAGGTAAGGGTCGAGAGAAGGAGAAAGAGCAGGTGGAGGGGCAGGTGGCAGCAGACCACGTGGCTGGTGGCCTCCAGGCTCTGGTCTACACACTACCTTGGAACCACATACAGCCAGCCCCCAGACAGGGCACCACGCCTGGTTCAGAACCTCTTCCCTTTTCTTCAGTGTTCTCAAAGCCCATCATGTATTGTCAATCACCATATTTGTTTTCCAAAATCCCAAGATTACTTAGCAAGAGGGGGTAGCAAAGGTAGGGTCCAGGATCCAGAGATCAAGGCTGCATTCTTAGGGCAATTCCTGCAGTACTAATGGGGCTTAACACTTAGAACTCCTATGGTTTCTGAGTTTATGAGACCAACTCCAGTTCCTACCCATTAATTAGGTCTTCCCACCGGCTCCCATGTGGTAGGAACAAATATGTCACAGGACTTGCCCTGTAAGTCCTAGACTCTACTCTGGCCCAAAGCCTTCCCAGCCTCCAGCCCCTGTCCGGTTCTTTCCCTACCACACATGGGGAGGGGCAGCAAAGAGAAACCGTCCCGGCTCACATCAATGGAGCAGGCCAGCAGAGACCCTGCTCGAAGGGCCTTCCGGATGATCTGAAACAGACTGGCTGGCGGATTCTTCAGCTCATAAAACTCAGAGATGCCACCTGTGAAATCCTCAAAGCCCTCCAGCGAGAGCCTCGTAAGAACTGTTGAGCCTGTTGGGAAAAAAAAAAGAATACATGCATCATTCAGAGCCATTAGCAACCCCAGCGAGGGGACCACATGGGATGGGGTCGGTAGGACATGGTGTGGTCTGGAAGGGACAGGAGGACCTTTGCCAATTTTGTCTGTGGGTCAGGGAGGGGCTTAGGCACACTTTCACGTGGCCAGCTCAGCACTTTTCCAGGAGCAAATCTCAGATCACCTCTCACCAAGCCATGTGCTCTATTAAAAACCAAAGTGCAATTTTTCCAGAGCTGACCTTGGCTTCTTGGGTTTCTGGGGGTTGGGGGCATGGGTAGGGATGATGGGGACCCTCCCTCAAAGCTGAGAGGCATCCCTTGGGGTTTGCTTTGGGAATAGGGCTGGGAAGGAACAGGGGTTGCACAAAAGGGTACCAGTCAATGAAACTGATTCAAAGAACCCCAGAGAAGACTTTGAACATTGAATGCCAGTGAGAAGGAGCATGACTCCCAAGCAAAGGGTAGAGATTTTGATGAGTTTGGGATCTAAGTACATTTGCTTTATTCTTCTTCTTTGTCATTCTTTTAAAAATTCACATTGGGGCTTCCCTGGTGGCGCAGTGGTTGAGAGTCCGCCTGCAGATGCAGGGGACACGGGTTCGTGCCCCGGTCCGGGAAGATCCCACATACCGCAGAGCGGCTGGGCCCATGAGCCATGGCCGCTGAGCCTGCGCGTCCGGAGCCTGTGCTCCGCAGCGGGAGAGGATACAACAGTGAGAGGCCCGCGCACCACAAAAAATAATAATAATAAATTAATTAATTAAATTAAATAAAAATTCACATTGACCTAAGAACTGACTCGGGGGTTTGAAAGAGGACAAAGCTGAGACACTAAGAAGCTAAGTGGTGGTCCCAGTTCACTCATTCATGTGGGACAGAGCTGAGCTTTTAACTCATAGCCCAAATTTCTGTTTCTCTTAGTTATGGAGGGGTACTTTACATGGGGTGCAGGGGCTGGGAACGATGGGCATGTCACCCAGAGTCTGGGGAGGGGCAGGTAAAAATCCTCCAAGGAGACGGCAGAGCCTCCTAGCTCCTCCCTGACCCACTTATTTGGCGTAGGCCTTCTCCAGCAGCGCGCTCCAGAGCTCACTGCCTTCCTCGGAGCACAGGAAGAGCAGCTCCCCGTCCTTGGTGGGCAGCCTGTCGTCCACCACCACCTCCACCCACCCTCCATACTGCCAGAACCGCGGGAGGAAACACAGAGCCCGTTCACAGGAATGAGCTGAGAGGTAGAGTCAGTGTTCTCAGTGGACCTCAGAAGGAGCGTCTGTGCTGATCAAGGTTCCAGCCTTGGACATTTAATGAACTCCTTAAGAGCAGGATCTGTGTCTTACTTATCCGTGCCCATAGGAGATGCCAGCAAAAGCAGGAAACATCGAGTCCAGTGGCTGAGTTTGTGGATAAGAAAACTTGCATCACGCAGTGGCAACAGTGATGCCGCGTGATGCCACTCGGGCTCACATCTCCTGACCCTCACTCCAAGGTGCCTTCCTCGGGCTTCCCTGGTGGCGCACTGGTTGAGAGTCCGCCTGCCGATACAGGGCACACGGGTTCGTGCCCCGGTCTGGGAAGATCCCACATGCCGCGGAGCGGCTGGGCCCGTGAGCCTTGGTCGCTGGGCCTGCGCATCCGGAGCCTCTGCTCCGCAACAGGAGAGGCCACAACAGTGAGAGGCCCGCGTGCCGCAAAAATAAATAAATAAATAAAAAATAATAAAGACATGTAGTCACCTTCAGGATGGGAATTTTATTTTTTCTTTTTTTTCCTTTGGCGGTGCCTCCCGGCTTGCGGGATCGTAGTTCCCCAACTGGGGATCGAACCCAGGCCCCCTGCAGTGAAAGTGCCGAGTCCTAACCACTGGACCACCAGGGGAGTCCCCAGGTTGGGATTTCTTTATTCGAAATACCTGATCCAGCCTGATGGCCAAGAGTGATATTGGCAAAGAAGGAAGAAAAAACACAAGTAGCCTCTGACGTAAGATACCACTGTCTTCATGATTTAATAGTGATACAAGGCAAAGGGCTTAGGTAACAGATCAGAAGTCCAGTAAACATTCACGGAGCCCTGCTACCCCCCAGGCACGGTGGATTACAGAGATGCAGAAGAGAGTCAGTCCCATGGAACACACAGGCAGGGCTCCCAGGGTTATTACAACCCCTTCTGCCCATCGCAGTGCCCACTTCCAGGAGGACGAGGAGCCGTGTCAATTCTCTACTCATCACAACCACCCGGCGGGCTGGGTTTGATTACAAGCCCACTGTACAGCTGTGCAAACTGAGGTGGCGAGGCCACAGGCAGACCATGAAGACCCAGGTCTCCCTGGGGGGCTTTTTGCACCCAGGGTGCTGAATTAGGCACTGCTGGTAGCACAGATCCAGAGAAAGAGAGCAGCCTTCAGGGAGGGACATGTCCCGGAGCACTGCAGGGTGGTGGATTCAGGGGCAGGGAGAAGATGGCAGGACCAAGGTGACCTGGGGCGGGGAGAGAACAGTCTGGCCAGACCTGGTCCCCGCCACCCCACTGGCATATGGAGGTACACTTTCTCCGTTCTGTCGGCCCACTGCACACTGCCCCCTTCTTTTGGAGAACCCCCCTGTGGTTTGGGGGGAGCCTGGCAGTCAGAAGAGCAAAGCCCATGACCCAAGCTGAGCCAGTCAAATAGCACCTCACCCCTCTGGCTGAACCCAAGGAATGGGCAAAGATCCCAACCACCAGATCAGAGACTTTTTCTGAGATCTGTAAAATCAAAGGTGGTTTGCGATACTACCAAGTTGAAGGCTGGAACCCTAGTGGTCATCTCTCCTTCTGCGTGAAGCCAGCCTGGCATGGAAGAGGGTGGAGTGGAGACAGGACAGGCAGAGAGAGCTCCAGGAACACCTAGATCCCTAGATCCAGGCTTCTCGAGGCCAGCACTGCCCTTCCCTTTCCACGGTCTAGTGGGTGAGCCAATAACTTCTCCTTTTTCTTTAAGCTGGTTGGGTTGAACTTCTGAAGCCAATGACTAAAGGAGTCCTGGCCAGTCCAGAGTCATGACTTACCGCGTCGGGTGAAAGAAGCCAGAAGCATGTACTTCGTGGTGGGACAGAATCTATTTCTGTGGACACAGAGGCCTCAGAGGGACACGCATGGGCCAACATGCAAAGGAGAGACAGACGGTGCTGGGACAGGCAGCAGAGGGACAAGCGAGGTGCCCGCAGTTCCCTGTGTGATGCGCCAACCATGAGCCTTCGCTGGAAGTGGGCACCGCAGACGCGCCCGACAGGGCATAATCCTACACTTAACAACTTATTTCCTCTCACTATGGTGTGGCCCTGAGATCTCCTCACACTGGAGGGATGCTGTGTGTGTGGCCCTTGCTAGATCTGGTGAGCGTGGGCTCTGCCAGGAAGACCAAGCGTGGTAAGGCTGCAGCTGCAGGGAACCCCTCCTCAGTGTGTCCGGGTGAAGAACTCCAGGCCTGGGGATCCAGGGAGGGATTTTGTCTGGGGGCTATTTCATCAACAGATACGCATTTGATTACTGGTGTGGAGGCAAACCACACCGCCCTCAGGCAGAGACTGAGTCACCCAACAGAAAGTCATATTACACAGTAAGAATTACCTGGAGCAATTGAATCTTTAGCATTGCAGACTTCCCAGTCTTTCTTCCTATAATAATGTCTCCAAAGAAAGTTAGCTCCTGGACTCTACATGAGCACAGACTCTGGTGGGAGGCAAGGGGCTCACATGGCGAGGATGAAGCCTGGCTTGGCGAGAAATACATCGTATATATATAATATAATTACATTGAAATAGTTATCAAAATATGTTTTTAACATTAGAATATGGTAAGGTTCGTACTTCTTTATTAACATTCTATATAAAAGTTTTGGAGTGGCGACTAATAAACACCATAATTATGAGGTAATGATGAATATGTGGTATTTTGAATTATTTGCAACAATTGTAATGTAATATGAATATAAGCCATGATTTCTATTACTGTGCTTCATTGTCTGCATTCATACCAAAAGGAAATAAGTTAGTGAGAGTTGGTGTAACTAAAGATGTAACGGTACAATTCTTTCATGCTCTGGAGATAATGTTCAATATACAAATCCTCTGGTAGCCCACTGACTCAAATTCACACTAAAGTGTAAATGATTGTCCTGGGCCCTTTCCTCAGAGTAGATAAGACAGTGGTGATAGTGGGACTGAATATGAGGTCACTAAGCACTGGGAATCAAATAGAAGGGAAAGATATTCCATGGTGACTGAAGCAGCCACACTTCAAACCTGCTGACAAAAACCCTCACACACACACTACTGCGGAGAAGGACATTCACTGCACCATTTTGTATAATAGCTGAAGAGAGAAAATAACTCGTGTCCATCAGTAGGAGACAGGCTAAATCAACTGGTACTTCGCACAATGGACTGCAATATTCTGTGTGGTTACAAAGGAATGAAGCCCATACGCTGACATGGAAAGAGCTCCAAGACATTTTATTTAGTAAAATAATAACAAATAATGGAAAGGTGCTAAACAATGTTTACAGTATGCTGCCTTCAAGGCAAGAAGGGGATACAAATTAGAATACGTATTTAGACTTACTTGAATTTGCATAAAGAAACAGTGAAAGGATAAGGAAAAAAAAAGGTTCCAGGACAGCAAGCAGTGGAATAGATGGAGACAGACAGGAAGCTGAATCTTCACGGTGGACCTTTCAGCTGTTTTCATTTTTGAACAGTGTGTATTCAAAATAATAATAAAATCACGGTAACACAAAACTGTGTAAAGGACATCATTTTCATTATATAGATCAACTGTTAAAAAATAATAACAGGACTTCCCTGGTGGCGCACTGGTTAAGAATCCGCCTGCCAATGCAGGGGACACGGGTTCGAGCCCTGGTCCGGGAAGATCCCACGTGCCGCGGAGCAACTAAGCCCATGCGCCACAACTACTGAACCTGCGCTCTAGAGCCCGGGAGCCACAACTACTGAGCCCATGTGCTGCAACTACTGAAGCCCGTGAGCCTAGAGCCTGTGCTCCGCAACAAGAGAAGCCACAGCAATGAGAAGCCCGCGCACCGCAATGAAGAGTAGCCCCCGCTCACCGCAACTAGAGAAAGCCCGCGTGCAGCAACGAAGACCCAACGCAGCCAAAAATAAATAAATGAATTTTTAAAATAATAAAAAATAATAACAAAGATGTTTTAAACCTGGAATAGACCCCACTGCACTGTGCTGGACTGTGTCAAGCCTGAAAGGCACTGAACAAACATGAATCCCTGTCACACCCTGATTCAACAGGTGCAGCATGACACCCCCTGGTTCTCTGATCAGGAAGTTTTCTTCTTAATCTCTCCACGATCCACCCCATCGTTAACGCCACCGAGCTCAAGTCTCACAGGCCACACAGGTTGTTGTCACTCAGCTCCTGGCAACCACCCTGGTGCTGAGTTGCAGGCCTGGCGTGCAGGCACCCGCTTCGATACACGTTGAGGCTCCATCTGGTCCACAGGCCCTCCGGCCCCGTACCCAGCATCCTTCAGGAAATTGGACTCAACACCCGCTTTCCGCTCTGCTCATTAAAAACCACCACTGCAGCAGGGCTAACCCGGAGCAGCCTCCACGGTGTGGCCCCCTCACTTTGACGTGAGTCGGATTCGGAGAATCAGGTTCATTTACTGCTCCTCTAGCTGCAGGCTCCATCAGCAGCGCACGCTCACCATGGTAACGCTCAGGCCTCTTTTGGGAACGCTTCTTTTCTCTGAGCTTAAAACTATTCAAAGGAAGATCTATCCAAGTTGATCAATTAAAAGACACTTATTAAATACCTTTGCCAAAGTCAAAACATCTACAACAAGAAGCTGTTAAAAGCATAGATTAGAAGCTGTGTTTCCCTGAGACACGTGCTCAATGAGGTTAAATATTTAGCTGGAAGTAAAAAGGCACAGCACAGTCATCCAGAGCAATAAAAGGTCAGAACGCTACCCCTGTGTGAGCCCTCACACGAAGGCTTAGGAGACTGTGGCTGTCAGGGAACAGGGCTCGCGTCTGAGCGGTACCCGAATCGTTCCCACTGCTTTGTGCGCACGCACCATGAGCTCTGGCTAAGGGGATATCGGCTATACTCGTCAAAGGAGAGAACATTGGAAGCATTTAAAATAAATGCCGGTGATTCAAAATCATAAAAGTTTCCCACAGGCTCAAGAGAACAGGAGGAACAAGGAGAAAAAGGATGGAGGGGAAATCTTCTGAAGGATAAAGGGTGATTGGGGCCACGTGGACGCTGAGATTTTGTTTGTTTGGCTAATTTTCAGCAGATAGAATTTGTCTCCTCCTGCCTTCGTTTCCAGGTCTATTTCCTGAAGCTGTCACTGGCTGGCCGTTTGGAAGCCCAGCGAATTCAATTCAGAGCCGTGTTGTCCCTGAAACGTCAGTGTTGTCCCACTCAAAGAAGAAACTGTGATGCCCTGGGATCAGGAGGGCTTATGAGATCAACAGTGCTGATCTGCTATCAAGGAGAACCTCGGTTTCCAACACGTAAGGCTAGAACGTACAAAATAAATTATTTCCTCAACTTAACTGAGCCTGATTTGGAGGGAATACGAAAGGTTGGGAAGTGAAGCTTCTTAATCCCAGGATTCCGGGCTGGAAAGAAGCTTGGCTGGAAAGCTGGGATTCTTCTTTTCTTACTCATGCTAAGAGCATCTATTATGACAGCCCATAATTATATAGACATGGCCATTCCACAGGGCAAATTACATCCACTTAAAGGTCACTACTATCAAAACACAGCCCAGCGTGGTTATCTGCTGCATGCCTATACTTCTGGCTCGTGACTCTAGCACTAAAAGGGGTTAAATGAGCCTATGGAAAATCTCTTGTTAGGAGGAACCAAATGTAGTTCCAGCATTCCAGGCCCAGAATGCAGAGTACGGTCTCAAAACACAAACCCATACGGATAAGTCACAGACATAATGTAGTCGGTCAACTCTAACAGCGTAATCTGACGTTACTCATTACACGTACACACCTGCCTTCTCCCAAATCAAATAGGACTCTCCCCAGTTACTTACCTAGCACACCCTGACAAACGTCTGTACGCGTGGCTCCACCAACGATAAACTGAGGGCTGGGACACAATTCCTGAAACCAATTGGGAAAGCAATTGCAAAACACAAGTCACCAGATGCCCAGTGATGGTGGCAGCAAGAGTGAAAGAACTTGATAGTCCCAAAATTCATGGGAGAGACCTAGGAGAACATCTACTGCACATACCGCCTTTTATTGCTGAGGATGCTGAAGCCCAGAGAAGGCAGGAGAGCTACCCACAGTCACACAGCCAGGGGTGGCAGAGCAGGAGCTGGTGCCCACGGCCAGCTCTTTATCGCTATACATACTGTGTGGGTGTGTGGGTGTGAAAGCGGGTAGGGGGGAGGGTAGGAGAAAGGCAAAGGCTGAGATAATGACATGAGGAACTATGATCTCACCCATTCAGACAACACCCCTATATACAGGGAGAGGATGAGGCTAATGTATAACACTCTAACAAAATGCCCTGCACCCTGTAGACGCTCATTAAATACTTGACTCAATGATGACTCCGTGTGCTGATGGAAACACTGAGGCGTCAGGAAGTGTCCTATACAGAGAGGAGAACTCAGCTCCATTCCCACATCTGACCTACGCTTTCCCTGCTCACCTACCTCAAAGTGGCAGCCCTACAGCCTTGTATAAAGCTGCTAGCTCCTACCTAAATGGGCCAAGACAGTGCCTTTGGACTGGCTTTTTTTTTTTCTTCCAAATATTAAAAAAAATCATTAACTTGTTTTCTATTAAAAAAAATATGTGCATATGGGTAAAAAAAAAATCTAACAGGGCTTCCCTGGTGGTGCAGTGGTTGAGAGTCCACCTGCCGATGCAGGGGACACGGGTTCGTGTCCCGGTCCGGGAAGATCCCACATGCCACGGAGCGGCTGGGCCCGTGAGCCATGGCTGCTGAGCCTGTGCTCCACAACGGGAGAGGCCACAACGGTGAGAGGCCCGCGTACCGCAAAAAAAAAAAAAATGGTTAAGATGATAAATTATATGTTGTGTGTATTTTACCACAATTTAAGAAAAAAGGAAGAAAGAGAGGGAGGAAGGAAGGAAGGAAGGAAGGGAGGGAGGGAGGGAGGGAGGGAGGGAGGGAGGATGGAAGGAAGGGAGGGAGGGAGGGGGGAAGGGGGAGGGAGGGGGAGGGGGAGGGGAGGGAAGGGGAGGAAAGAAGAGCAAATGAACTCATTGGTGCACCTCATTTCTGGACACCCAACCTTCCTGCAGGCCCCTGAGAGACTTCAAGGGAAGAAAGAAATGAAGCATTTAGGAACAGGCTGAGTTTTCCCAGATTCCAAGGCACCTTCCCAATAGAGATAGAATCAGGGTCATTACAAACTCAAGAGTCTATTCAATAATCTGTAAGATCTTAGAGGATAAAACTGGGTTCTATAATGTATCCTGTGATATGTGAGCACAGCCTGGTCAAAAGCAGCTGAGTGAGAATCCTTCACTGATGACTGGGGCTGGAGAGGGTACATTCTGACAAGCTTTTATTTATTCATCTGAAAACTCCCAATAATGGGAGTACTTCAGTTCCACATTAATCAGGTTCTACTACCTCATGGTCTGGCTTTTATAGCATTTTGTTGACAGGCACAAATCAGCATTCCAGTCTGAATTTATCATATTTTCGTGGACAGTGAGACCAGGTAAAGACACAGTTTAGGGGAGAACGTGAAATGTGGTTGAGGAGGTGAGGGCTTTAAGAGTTTCAAATGAAAGAGAAAAACTAGGCAAAGGCTAAAGATACCTGATTTTGGTCACAGAGTGAAATCTTCTCCCCTCCCCCCATATCCATCTCCCCTCCCCCAAGCTCCTGGGGGTCCTTCAGTTCCACTCGAATGTATTCTCCTCCCCTAAGTCTTTCCATCATTCAGTCCTAACATCCCACATTGCCATGCCCGTGATTGATGCCTCTGTTAGCACTTCCTTCATTCTGCCCAGGATGTCGGTCCTTTATTCATGTGTCTGCCTCCTCACAGTCTCCCTCAGAGCCGAGATCCCAGCTCAGTTTCTCCCCGACCACCTTTCTGAACAGGGCATAGCCAACGCCTGGCCCAAAACAGAGGCCTAAAAAAACTGTCTGTTGAAATGAAATGTGGCTGCCAACTCTTGACACTAGAATATAAAACCATGGTCCCCAACCTTGATTTTGCCAACGTCCCAGAGCACCCATATAGGTTCCAGAGGGGCATGGAAGGTGGCTATGGGGGGCTGGAGGGGAGAAGGGCAAAGGAGTTATGCTCAGAGGTGGTAACTGTTGTGCAAAATTGATAGGATGAAAACAGAAGGGGTAGAGATAGTTGGAGTTAAAGGGTGATTTTGACCACATCCAAGGAGTTATTCTCTCCTTAACTTCCCTCTTCAACCATTGCCAAGAAAATAAGGACCATGGCTTGATTTTCCCATCGTGGTCTAGAAGACAAACGGCCCCCTGGCCAAGGGTCGCAAAGCGTGTTCTCTTAGGAGACTTGTGGGCCAGGCACTGAGCAGAGCACTTCAAAGGATTATCTGAATTCTCACAACCACTCTGTGGGGGGGGCTCCTATCCTTGAGGTTAAATCACTGACAAGGGTCACAGAGCAGTAGGTCATGGGCCCAGGTTTTGAGGGGATGGTTCTACATCCCTTGCCCTTGAGATCTGGGGTGGGGGGTAATCAGTGACAGCATCCCAGAGTCCCTGACTCCCATCTGTATTCACAGACCCCCAGCCCCACCTCTCCACTCCCTAGCCTCAATAGAACAATGACAATTCACAACCCTGCACACTTCAGCAACGACGTCACAATGTACCCCAGGACTGATTACTTCTAGCATTGGTTTTTTCCGTCTTGCACTGGCCCAGGGGTCCTATGCAATAGCTACCATGCCTTCTGTGCCTGTTATATGCCAAGCACTGTGCTCTGACCTTTATCTCCAGTCCTTGTACCAACACTGAAAAATAAGATGCCAGTAGCACCATTTTACAGATGAAAAAACTGAGGATCACAGCAATTATCTGTCCAAGACCACACAGGCAGAGGCAGGATTCAAATCTAACTTGTCTGTTTCCAAAGCCAGTGCATGCCTTCCCTCTATACATTATCACCTCTGAAAAGATGTTTTTTAAAGTGGAGGGGCGGGGGTAGGCTGAAATACGGGTTACAGGAACATAGGGCCAAGAACCATAACTTCTCCCTCAGCTACTTTTGACCAGAAGCGAGGGCCCTCCATCCTGACACTCAACAGCAAACCCATCTCCTTACCACGGGCTGCTTCCAAACAATGCCTTGAGTCTGGGGGGAGCATGGTCCAAGATCCTCGTAGTCCAAGGCTGGTGGGGACGCTGGGAACTCTGGATCCTTAACTAGGACCCCTGAGTCCAAGCACTTCTGCCTCAGGGTCTCAAAGTCCTGGCCCAAGGACTTCACGGCTTTCTGGTTGGAGCCAAGACCTTCAGCTGCCGCCTGCTGCTTGGATACTCAGCCACCAGCGCTGCCATGGTCGAGGGCTCCGTGGGGTAGACAGAAGGGCAGAGCTGCTCTGTGCTGTCAGAGATCCGCCCCACGGGGAGGGGAGCTGTAAGGCAGTGTGAAGGGGAGGTGGAACAGGTAAACATCTCACCCGAGGCCCTGCTCCAGAGGGAAGTGAGTCACAGCCAGGAACAGATATGTACCCAAGGTGCAAATGAATCTGCCCCACCCTCCCCTTCTGCTTTCAGCAGACAATTTGGAGGCTGGGAAACTTCCAGGGCCCCTCCCAGGCCATTAGCCTAAGAAATCCATTAGGATCACAGCCATCCATCCCCATCTCATTGCAAGACCCTGCTTACTTCCCATTGGTCCCATCAGCTGAGATGAGAAGGCTTATTGGGCAGCTTGAGGCCAGTATTTTCCAAGGAATTGGTTCTCAGCAGGAGGGCAAGGGGTTAGAGGGGTCTCCTTTCCTTCCAGAAAAGTTTAGTTCCATATTCGCTAGGAGGACAAAAATATCAGAGAAGGGTGATTCATGGAGTGGATCAGAGTAACCCCAAGCAGAGGTGTCCCTCTACAAGTGAAGGCTTTGGCCTTTGCCTGGGTATCTAGCCCAACAGCACCAGTAATTAGCTCTGTCACCTTGGGCAAGTTAGTTAACCTCTCATCCCCTTAATTTTCTCACCTGTAAAGCGAAAGGTAATCGTAGGTTCTACCTTATAGGGTTGTTTGGAAGGGTGATGAGATAGTACACGGAATTTGCTTAGAATAGTACATAAGAAACACTCAGGAAGTACCAGTCATGGTTATTCCTAGGAACCAGGACCAGAAAGAGAAGGCCTGGGGAATAAGAGTTGTGGGTTCTAATCTCAGAAGGGAAATGGGCTCTGGGACCTTGCATTAATCGCTTTTCTCAGGGTTCCAATTTCCGAGGCCTGGTTTACCCTAAGGATCTGGAACGTCAGTGATTTTTGAACCTGGGAGGGGGAGTGGCTGAAAAATGGTCCTCCAAAGATACTGAGTCCCAAACTCTGGAACCTGTGAATAGTACATACCGTATTTGGAAAACGATCTTGGCAGTGGTGATTAAGGATCTTGAAATGGGGACATTATTGTAGCCCTAAATGGAATCACAAGGGTCCTCATGAGACAGAGGCAGAGGGAGACTTGACAACAGACAAAAAAGGAGAAGGCAGTGAATGAATAAACACCCACAGGTATAAGATGCCCAGTGGTTGGATAGATACATACCAGGTATAGTGGACCCAGCATCTTCAGGCAGGGAGCTCATGAGATTGTCTTCCCTGCTTCGGTTTCTCCCCGAGCCTCCCGGGAACACTCCCTTTAGACTGACTGAAATGAACAAGCCCTTCTCCATCTAATCACTGAGTAAACACAGCTGGTAATTTCCCTTCTCCATAAGGGTCTCCTTTGGGGTTAGCAATCTCTTTCCCACCCCACCTGCCTAAATCACCTCCCTTGTCACGTCCAGATGCTGCATGAACAAATTCATCCTCATCTAGGGAGACAGGTCTGAGCTGCTGGGAAGAGAGCCCTCATTTTCCGAGCCAGGAGCCATCTCTGCTCACCAGCCCCACCTGAGCTGACAGCCAACGTCTCCCCGTTACCCAGCCGGGCTCCCGCTGGCCCTGTCAACCTGAACAGACATCTCCCCAGCCTCACACCTCAGACACCCCACAAGAGCCACTGCCAGCTCCACCCAGGAAGCCCAGGATCCAAAACAGAGGCCGATGAGGCCGGGCAGAAACACACCTGCCGTCACCGACTAGTAAGAACACTTCTAGGCAAACAGTGTTGGTGAATGCAGCTCAGACAGAGCACTCAGCTTATCCACAGCGGCTCCTCTCGGCCAGAAGGACAAGGCTGCATTGTGTCCTCAGCAAGGAAGACAAATCACCCCAAAGCCCAAGTGTGCTTTTCAGACAAAGTCTGCAAAGCTCTTTGTCATGCAGAACCTTAACTTCAGTCTCTCTCCTGGGCTTCCCATTTCAGAATTCTGAGGCAAGCATGGGGTGAGTCCAGTGTCGAGAGGATTACAGAGTTCTCGTACATTGCTGGTGGGAATGGAAAATATACAGGCACTTTGGAAAAGAGTTTGGCAGTTCCTCAGAGTGACAGAGTAACTTCTAGCAACATTCCACTCCAGGGAATTGAAACAGACTTGAAAACTTAAGTCCACACAAAAACTTCTACTCCGACGCTCGTAAGACATTATTCACAGTAGGCAAAAAGTGGAAACAGCCCAATGTCAGTCAACGCGTGAATAGACCAACAAAATGTAGTACAGCCATGCAACTGAATATTATGCA
Organism: Leucopleurus acutus; assembly: GCF_964270905.1. Classification (NCBI taxonomy): domain Eukaryota; kingdom Metazoa; phylum Chordata; class Mammalia; order Artiodactyla; family Delphinidae; genus Leucopleurus; species Leucopleurus acutus. The sequence continues at coordinate 21,851,184 of NC_139143.1, forward strand.
GCCATAAAAAGGAATGAAGTACTGACATAGGCTACAACATGGATGACCCTTGAAAATATTATGCTAAGTGAAAGAAGCCAGTCACAAAAGGCCACAAGTTGTGTGCTTCTAGTTATATGAAATATTCAGAATCGGCAAGTCCACAGAAACAGAGTAGATTATTGGTTGCCGGAAACTGAGCAGAGAGGGGAACGGGGACTGACTACAAATAGGTGTGAGGTTTCTTATCGGGGGTGATGGAAATTTTCTGGAATTAGATAAGCAGTGATGGTTGCACAACATAGTGAATATAATGAAAAAAATCACAGAACTGTATATTTTTAAATGGTGAGTTTTGATTATGTGAATTATATCTCAATTAAAATTTTTAAATAAAAGAAAATAGTATTACAGAGACGATGGCCTGCTGTGATCCACGCGTTCATGAGTCGTCTCTAAGTAACAGATGGGTTCCCCGTCTGCCCGGGACAGGAAGTATCCCATCACTCCAAAGAGTGCCAGAGCTGTAAGACTGATCCGTATCTAACCAGCCCTGAGAAAACAGAAGGCTGGGAAGGCCAGATGTGTGGGCTCATCGCTCTCCAGGTCTGTGGGATCGCACACCACCCCAGTCTCTCATCCCTGGCAGGAAAGGGTGGATCCACTCAAGCCCAGCTAGGAGGCTAGCTGAGACTGCCCCCCAGTGGCCAACCCAGACCCTGCGGACCCAGTGTGACTAACGTAAAAACTTACTTTTGAATAGAGATAGCACTTTCAAGTCCATGACCCATTAGAGAGTCACAGCAAGTCTATGGGTAGATTGTACTGTCAGGTTAACCCAAAGTTACTCACATGGCAAACTTGACCCTAAGTCTTCTGATTTTATTTATTTATTTTGTTGTTGTTGTTGTTTTACAGTATTTTTTTTAAATTAATTCATTTATTTATTTTTATTTTTGTCTGCCTTGGGTCTTCGTTGCTGTGCGTGGGCTTTCTCTAGTTGCGGCGAGCAGGGGCTACTCTTCGTTGCAGTGCGCGGGCTTCTCACTGCAGTGGATTCTCTTGCGGAGCACAGGCTCTAGGCATGCAGGCTTCGGTAGTTGTGGCACACAGGCTTAGTTGCTCCGCGGCATGTGGGATCTTCCCAGACCAGGGCTCGAACCCGTGTCCCCTGCATTGGCAGGCAGATTCTTAACCACTGCACCACCAGGGAAGCCCAAGTCTCCCGGTTTTAAATTCCATGTTCTTTCCAGGGCACAGGACCTACACGGCCTACCAGTGGGAAGCCCTGGCCTGGGCAATAGGCCATGAGGCAGGAGACCTGAGAGACAGAAGCCCATTGACCATTCGGCTCTCCAACCCACAAGCCTTCTCTGCACCGACACTTTGCTGGGCAGGGACAGCCACCAAGTAGAAGGATCAATAGACAAGTAAACACCACCCCTGCCCACAAGGAACTTCAATGCTATAGGAGAGACAGAACAACACTCAGAGAAAGGAGCGGCCAGTTCTGAGGTGACAGAGGATAAGGAAGGCTTCATGGAGGAGGCAGCATTCCAGCTGGATCCTGAAGATTTAAGGGACTTGAAGGATGATTAGGATTTGAAAGAGGGCAGTGAGAAAAGGGCATTGGAGACTAGAGGGGCAGCAAGAGTAAAGGCAGGAAGGGCAGTTAATATCCTTCAGAGCGGCTGGAGTGAGGGATGAGGTGATGGACTAGATGATACAGTTTGTAGGGGCTTTGAACATGGAATTTTTCTCTGTAGTTAAGAGGCAATCACTCTAAACCAGGCAAGAATGGATGACGGCCTAAATAAGGTAGTGGCCGTGGGTCCGGGCAGGTGGCGAGATGAATTGCCAAGGGTCCCTCCTCTGCGTGTGCAGGAGTGGCCGGGAAGGCTGGGTGGGACAGGGGACGTGGCCAGGATACCGCTGGCCTCACGGAGGCCCTCTCCCACCCCACCCCTAGAGCTCTAACGGTTCAGGACTCATGTTTTGAGTAAATAGGGGCAACGTGATTTCCTCCAAAAAGGAAACTACTTCCTTGGAAAAAAAAAAAGCTTGGAAAAAAGGTGAGAACTGTCCTGGCCCAGCCTGCTGTAGAAAACAAGGCCACGGAAGGCTGGAACTGTGCACATCTAAAATTTATCATGCAAGCCTTCAGAGTGCCATGGGTAATTGCTGGAGCTTAGTAACTGTTTTTGAGGTCGTTCTTTTGGGCACGTCACTCTGTCACACACTCCCTTGCCCTCTGTCCCTGCCGCCAGGGGGCCGTGGATGTACCTGCATCGTCAGTTTTCTCCTTCTCTACGAGGTCATTTCCTTCCGCATACAACCTTCCTTTAACTTCTCCTCTTTCTAACCTTTCTTGAACCCATATCCCTGATCCATTTCTCCCTTTCTTTTTACAACAGAATTTCATCAAAGGGGTATATACAGTCACTGTGCCTAATTCTCCCCTCCCAGGCTCTTTTACTATCCCTCCAGTCAGATTTTTAGGATAAACCACTGTGGCAATGAACCTCATGACCATGATGTTGCTAAAACCAATGGTTATTTCTCTGTCCTCATCTTACTTGACCTATGAGTAGCAATTAGTCACAGATCAATGCTCTTTCCTTCCAGAAACAGAGAGGGGGGAAGAACTTCACGAGGGATGTCCTTGAGTGGGCAAGAAAGGATCAGATCTAGAACCCAAGGGAAGACATTGGCCTTAGCTAGTAGTACAGAGAGTCCACCCCTAGTCACAGGAGAGAAGGCAGAACAGATGTGAACGTAGATATGACAGTGGGACCCTGGAAAGTTCTCTTCTGACTGCTTTAATTTTTACTCATGGAAATAGGAATTAAGGACATTAGCTGAGAGTGAGAATGGGGTGGAGGTGTTGGAGATTTGAAAGAGGGAAGGGATGAAAGAGAATGGGAGAATGAAAGGATGGAGACATAACAGTATGGTTGCCAGGCAACACTAACAGCACAGTGGAGTCAGTGAACATCAACTGAGTGTGAGACAAACCAGCCTGTATATTAGTTACCTATTGCTGCTAACAAATTATCCCAAACTTAGTGGCCTAGAACAACAAATACTTATTATCTTACCATTTCTGTGGGGAAGGAAGTCAAGAATAGCTTAGCTGCGTGGTTCTGGCCTCAGAGTCTTTCTTGAGGCTGCAGTTAAGATGTTGACTGGAGCTGCAGTCAACTGAAGGCTTGACTGGGGTGGGAGGATCCACTTCCAAGATGGTGCACTCACATGGCCGTTGGCAGGAGGCCTCAGTTTCTCACTCTGTGGGGCTCTCCATAGGCTGCTTGAGTGTCCTCATGACATGGCAGCTGACTTCCTCCAGAGCGAGCAATCCAAGAGACCAAAGAGGAAATCGCAGCACCTTCTACAACCTAGTTTCTGAAATCGCACACTGTCGCTCCTGATTTATTCTACTCATTAGGTGCAAGGCTACTAAGTCCAGCCCACTTTTTTTCTTAATAAGTTTATTTTATTTTATTTTATTTTATTTATTTATTTTTGGCTGCTTCAGGTCTTTGTTGCTGCACGCAGGCTTTTCTCTGGTTGCGGTGAGCGGGGACTATTCTTCATCGCGGTGTGCGGCCTTCTCATTGTGGTGACTTCTCTTGTTGTGGAGCACGGGCTCTAGGCGCACGGGCTGCAGTAGTTGTGCGGCACGTGGGCCGAGTTGCTCCGCAGCATGTGGGATCTTCCTGGACCAGGGCTCGAACCCGTGTCCCCTGCATTGGCAGGTGGATTCTTAACCACTGCGCCACCAGGGAAGCCCAGTCCAGCCCACTCGTAAAAGGAAGGAATTAGCCTCCACCTCTTCAGGGGAGGAGTATCAAAGAATTTGTGAGCATATTTTTAAACCACGACAGTTTGATTGTATTCTTTATTCCAGTCATGTTCGGCTGTGCAGGTACAGGTGCAGGTGCAGGCATAGAATAGGTGGAAAGTTGGGTTAAACAGGGTTATGGACACCTGAGAACAGGAAACCTAAGAACCAGAGTCTTGATGGTACCAGGCTTTCTGAAATCAGAAGTTGAATTCTGCTGAATGTTGGATACTCATAGCTCCCCCAGCCTCAGTATCAGGACTTGTGGCTCCTTCCACCACTGCCCTCCTGTTAGCAAGCCTCTGTTCTGGTCAACCATCTCATTCTGTCTGGCTCTCAGCTGGCCTCCTTGGACTGCTCATCCTTTTTGCTCCAGTACAACTCTGAGTTTCCCACGGCCCATCGTGTCCTCTCCAGCTCCAGCTCTCTCTCTTGACTTGTCAAGTAAGTGAAACTCCCACCACTAACTAGCAAATCATTCCTTCTGTGTTTCTCAGTCCAGTTTCCCAAGAGAGAATCTAACTGGCCCAGCTCCCCTTTTGGAGCCAGACCACTTGAGTCCTATGTCACTGACCGGTTTAAGGGATAAGCTGCTGCACCCATGGGTGCAGTCCTATGTCACTGACCCGGTTTAAGGGATAAGCTGCTGCATCCATACCGCTTGGAGCCCGTCACCATTCTGTGCACCTGGGCTCTGATGAGTGTCACCTGCTGGCAGCCCCTCCCTGTGTCCCTCTGTTGGAAGGAGGCACTGATCTCAGGCTGTCAGAGCCCACTTTGCCAGCAGTCACGGAAGCCAGAAGTGCCTCTCTAACCGGGGCCGTCTGCCCTCCAGGGTGCTTGGTGACATAATAGAGCACAAACATATCTTTTTTTTGGACTCTCAATTTCACTCAAAGATTTTTTTTTGTAAGGCAAATTAGGGGGGTTTTTGGGGGGGTTGTGGGGGGGCATTGTGGGGGTTTTTTTGCAGTACGCGGGCCTCTCACTGTTGTGCCCTCTCCCGTTGCGGAGCACAGGCTCCAGACGCGCAGGCTCAGCGGCCATGGCTCATGGGCCCAGCCGCTCCGCAGCATGTGGCATCTTCCCGGACCAGGGCACGAACCCGTGTCCCCTGCATCAGCAGATGGACTCTCAACCACTGCGCCACCAGGGAAGCCCACAAATTAGGTTTTTAATAAGAAACATATTTAAGGGCTTCCCTGGTGGCGCAGTGGTTAGGAATCCATCTGCCAATGCAGGGCATGCAGGTTTGAGCCCTGGTCTGGAAAGATCCTACATGCTGCGGAGCAACTAAGCCCGTGTGCCACAACTACTGAAGCCCGCGCACCTAGAGAATGTGTTCCACAACAAGAGAAGCCACCGCAATGAGAAGCCCACGCACCGCAACGAAGAGTAGCCCCCTCTCGCCACAACTAGAGAAAACCCGCGGGCAGCAACAAAGACCCAACGCAGCCAAAACTAAAAATAAATAAATAACTAAATCTATTTTTAAAAAAGAAATATATTTACGAAGATGTCAGACTCTTCTGAAGGATTTTGTATTTGCTCTTCTCCAAGTTCAAATGTCCTCATTTTAGTGGGTCAATTTTTGAATGTGGGGGAGAAAAACCCATACATAAAAATATACAAAATAAAACACACCAAAAAAGGAAAGATAAACACAAAGATCAGAAGGGTTTTTCCTTCCATCTTGAAGAGGAGGGAGATGGGGTGGGAGAGGAGCAGAAGAGAGGTACACATTTCAGGTAATGTTTTCATTCTCAGGTGGGTGGTGGCTACATAGGAGTTCATTATACTATGAACAAGAAATGAAATGCATGGACTAATGATGAGCTTGTGTCCTAAATCAAGGATTATAATTAATCTAATTTTGGACATTAACAGAAAAAATGTTCCCATGGCAGGCAGAAGGGGAGATATTTATGGGCTGGGAATTTTGTGCAAGGAGCCTCAAATCTTATAACCCTGGTGCCACAGCAGAGCTTGGCATGAAATTGGATGGAAGGAAGGTACTCACAGCCCATCAATCATTTTTCCCTTGCAGGCCATAGGCTGCACTGGAAATAGCCACGTTTCTCATCTCCCCCCATCCCCATCACTAGGACAAAGAAAACACTGAATTTTCCACTGGGTTTTTCAAAGGGGAGGCAAAGGAAGAAAAAAAAATCTTCATAGGTGTTTATCAGACTTCCAACTTCCAGCAAACTTTAGAGGAGTGCCCCAATCTGAACCTGTGAAAAACCAGGTGGGAACTTGGGCACATCATAGCAATTTCTCAAGGTTGATTCCAAAACGTCGAGGTAGATCCTTCCCGTGGTTACTATTTGAACATATGTCCTATCCAGTCTTTCTCCTAAATGTCCCTTGAGTTACTTCCTTCTTCTCCATGCCCACAGCCACAGCTTAAGTACAATTCTTTTTTTTAATTAATTAATTAATTTTTTTGTTTGTTTATTTTTGCTGTGCTGGGTCTTCGCTGCAGCTCGCGGGCTCTAGGTTGCAGGACGCGGGCTCTAGGGTCTGCGGGCTCAGTGGTTGCGGTCCGTGGGCTTAGTTGCAGTATGTGGGATCTTAGTTCCCCGACCAGGGATCGAACCCGCGGGGGGGGGGGCTCCCTGCATTGGGAGCACAGAGTCTTAACCACTGGACCACCAGGGAAGCCCCTTAAGTACAATCCTTTATCCCTTCTAGCCTGGATCATGGCGATAGTCTTCCAAATTTCTCAAATCTCTCCAATCTCCAGTCTGATTGTTACTTTAAGTATTTCAATGCCCCTCATCTTGCCTTAAAGATGATGTCCCAACTCCTTGCCTTGGCATCGTGGCTCTCACCACCTGGCTTCTACCCCAGCCCCATTACCACAGCAACCCTATCTGCCCATGCTTCCTCCATACAGAGCTATGGGAAACTCCCCCAAACCTACCATGCCTTTTAACAACCCCCCATGCTCCCTCTAACTGAAATGACAGTCACTCTGTTCTCTCCCTGCTTTGCCATGACCCGCCTTTCTAGATTACATTCAAGTATCAATTTTCCAGAAAGGCTCCCAAGGTAAAGGCCATCCTGTGCATTACACTGAATTGTAATCATCGGTTTGCTTCTTGGTTCTGAATTGCCTCCACTCCTCCCATTAGAGTTAAAATTCCTTGCATGCAGGGGACTGCATTTTTCATCCCTATGTCTCCACTCACCCTTCCCCCACCCCATTATCTCAAACCCCTTTCCTTTGGCCCAGTACCTAGCACATATCAAATATTCAATACATGTTTGATGAATGAATAACTAGCTAAACATACAAGTTATATTCAGGCTTTGTATCTTGCATCCTTGGATTAGCAAAAGACAGAGTATAATTAAGCCCAGGATGGGTAAAATTATAGGAATTTCAGTACACATGTATCCTGAGGGCTCTTATTTTATGCGTAATTCTCTGAAAAGGTTTGCAAGTATGACTTAAACCAAGACAACATAAGAAGGGGTTAGGGAAGGGCTAGGGGGATCTAGACAAAATAGTAATATAAATGCAGCCAATAAGAACCCTAGACCAAGAGTCTGTAGTGGATTCCATCCTCCGCCCTGTCCCATCCTCATGGTGACCTGGAGAAGTCACTTTTCTCCCAGGTCTTCCTTTGCTCACCGGACACAGGGGACATGGGGGGGCACAGAGCACAGCTCCACTATGCGCTCAACCAAGCTACACTTGTCCGGAGGTGACTGGCTCCTGGGCAAGCTGAACGCAGCCATCAGCCCTGGAGCTGGGACAAGCTGTGCCAGGGGAAGATGAGGGGCGCTCCTTTGCGGTTACTGTGCACTCACGCACGCACACTGCACAGCACTGCCCTGCGCGTCAGGGCCCTGACTGAGCCCTTTACTTCCAGCATCCTCTGTTTCAGCAGCAACAACCCTGTGCAGTAGCAACTCTCATCCACCACGTTTTACAGACGTGGAAGCTGAGTTTCATCACACAGTTCATAAATAGCAGAACCAGGACTTGGCAACAGGTTTGTCTTACCTAAAAGCCCACGCTCTTCTCCAGGATAGCATATAGACACCGTTTAAAGAGACACATAAATGATCGCTTGGAAACACGCAGAATGAACGTTGGAGTTGAACTTGGTGGAGGCTGCTTTCTTGTCACAGACAGACCCCACCCACAGGGACTGACAGGTTCCCGTTGCTAGTGGGAGGTGAGACTCTTTACGTAGCAGGTAGCAAGGGCCAGGAGGTCCAGAGAGAGCCCAGCTCCTCCCTGCAGCCATGGCGGGGATGTGGTTTCTCAAATCAGCTGAGATTCTGTCTAGCTGAAATTAGAGCTGCAAGCAGCAACCGTCAGTGGCAAGGAATTTTTAAAGGTTATCAAAACAAAGGTGTTCTGACTCCAGCAGCTGGTGGTCTCTGCTGCCCCCTAGATCCCTGTCTCATCCCAACCCACCTTGTGGATTCATTTAAAACCAAGTGCCTGGTGTAACAGTGTCTGTGTAGTAACACTCTTTTCCTGTCTCGCTCCTCAGAGGGTGGTAGCAAGCTGGGTTTTCCAAAAACACTTATAAAGACTATTTTAAACATATTTATAAGCAACTATGGCATTCTGAGAATTGAGAAAGGGAAAGAATCATGCATTCATCCTGCCTTTCCAGTATGGACTGTATTTCAGGGTAAATAGTTGATAAGGCAATGCTTTTCTGTATAGAAGGATTGCAGCTGTATAGAAGGATTGTCACCCTTTTGCAACCTTTGAAGAAATAATGGGCTTAAGCAGCCACCAATGCATGATAAAACTATTAGATGAAAAGTTAAATAGAAACTTTATAATGGATGGATCAGGCTGACAATACCTAAATGTGTTTATCCATCTGCACATCACTGAAAATGTGAGATGATTGATTTCTTACATGATATCCTAGGATATACAACACAAGTCCACCCGTGAAGAATTCTATCCTCTCCCTAAAACTGAACTTAAATCTGATAAAACCTCTAGATCTAACTGCCATTTTAGAGAAAATCAAAGATTAGGCACTTTCTCAATGTCCATACTATTGACATTTTGAACCACACAATCCTTTGTTGGGTAGAGCTATTCTGTGCATTATAGGATATTTAGTAACATCCCTGGCCTAAACTTACTAGATAGCAGTAGCATCCCTGCAGTCATGACAACCAAAAATGTCCAGACATTGCCAAATATTCCCTAGGTGGCAAAATCAGCCCCAGGTAAGCACCACTGAGTTAGAGACACATGTTAAATGACACCATGAGGATACAGTCAGCCTGCTCCCAAATGTGAGAAAGTCTACAGGACAAATGATCCACTTTCTTCCAAAAATAAATGCCGTGGGGGAAAAAAAGGAGTGAAGGCATGTTATAGATCTAAATGTCGTTAAATTCATCAATCAAATGCAATGTTTGAGCCTTCTTTAGACCCCAATTTGAACAATCTGTAAAAAAACATTTTGGAGACAACTGAGGAAAACTGAACATAAGATTGGTACTATATGATGGTAAGAAATTATCGTTAATTTTGTTGGGTATGATAAGATATTGTAGATGTATTTTTATTGTGTATATATATATAAAACTCCTTAACAGATAAACACTCACACCAAAGTATTTTCAATTAAAATTATATTTTTCTGTCTTTTGACTTAAAATATTCAACAAAGAAAGAAAGAGCCAGCAGAGATGAGTAAATAAAACAAGAAATTAAGAAAGTTGATCATTGTTGAAGCGGACTGATGAGTACAAGAGAGTTCATTCTGCTTCTCTCTTTACTTTTGTGTAGGTTTTACAGGTTCCATAACAAGATGGTAAAAATAGAATAAAATAAAAGCAAAAGGTCTTTTGCTTCTAGTAATAGTAGATCAGGTTATTCAAACGATCCTCCCACTAAGGACAAAAAAAAAAAATCTGGATGAAGGTGTTTAAATTTAAGAGCATTAATAGCTAATGAGGGGGGACTTCCCTGGTGGCGCAGTGATTAAGAATCCGCCTGCCAATGCAGGGAACACGGGTTCGAGCCCTGGTCCAGGAAGATCCCACATGCCGCAGAGCAACTAAGCCCATAAGCCACAACTACTGAAGCCCACGCACCTAGAGCCTGTGCTCCACAACAAGAGAAGCCACCGCAATGAGAAGCCTGAGCACCGCAACAAAGAGTAGTCCCTGCTCCCCGAAACCAGAGAAAGCCCATGTGCAGCAACAAAGACCCAACGCAGCCAAAAATAAATAAATTAAAGAAATAAATTTAAAAAAAAAGCTGAGGGGGCTTCCCTGTTGGCGCAGTGGTTAAGAATCTGCCTGCCAATGCAGGGGACACGGGTTTGAGCCCCAGTCCGGGAAGATCCCCCATGCCGCAGAGCAACTAAGCCCGTGCGCCACAACTACTGAGCCTGAGCTCTAGAGCCCGCAAGCCACAACTAATGAGCTCATATGCCACAACTACTGAAGCCTGAGCACTTAGAGCACATGCTCCGCAACAAGAGAAGCCACCACAATGAGAAGCTCGCACACCTCAACGAAGAGTAGCCCCTGCTCACCGCAACTAGAGAAAGCCTGTGCACAGCAATGAAGACCCAACACAGCCCAAAATTTAAATAATTAATTTTAAAAATAGCTAATGAGGGACTTCCCTAACCCTCTTGCACTGTTGGTGGGAATGTAAATTGATACAGCCACTATGGAGGTTCCTTAAAAAACTAAAAAAAGAATTACCATATGACCCAGCAATCCCATTATGGGACATATACCCAGAGAAAAACCATAATTCAAAAAGACACATGCACCCCAATATTCATTGCAGCACTATTTACAATAGCCAGGTCATGGAAGCAACCTAAATGCCCATCAACAGATGAACAGATAAAGAAGATGTGGTACATATATACAATGGAATATTACTCAGCCATAAAAAGGAAAGAAATTAGGTCATTTGTAGAGATGTGGATGGTTCTAGAGACTGTCATACAGAGTGAAGTAAGTCAGAAAGAGAAAAACAAATATCGTATATTAAAGCATATACGTAGAACCTAGAAAAATGTTATAGATGAACTGGTTTGCAGGGCAGAGATAGAGACACAGCTGTAGAGACCAAATGTATGGACATCAAGGGGGGAAAGTGGTGGGGGTGGTGGTGGTGGGATGAATTGGGAGATTGGGATTGACATATATACACTGATGTGTATAAAATGGTTAACTAATAAGAGCCTGCTGTATAAAAAAATAAATAAAATTCAAAAAAAAAAAAGCTAATGAGGGACTTCCCTGGCAGTCCAGTGGTTCAGACTCCACGCTTCCACTGCAGGGGCATGGGTTCAATCCCTGGTCAGGGAACTAAGATCCCTCATGCCGCAGTGCAGCCTAAAAAAAAAAAAACAAAAACAAAAAAAGCTAATGAGGATGAACCAGATAAATTGTAGGAAGGAGACAGAAAGATAAGTCATTTATACAAACCTGCTTTTGCACTGAGGGTGTTTGTTTGTTTTTGCTGCTCCTGTAGGAACAGCTGAATAATAGCTTTAAAAATTAAGCTGAACTTTCAGCAGCCCTGTGGGAAGAAGGGAACAAGAGTCCGGCACAGAACTCAACCAAGGTGAGAAATCCAATACCCTCCCACACTTTAAATGAGACACTGAAGTTTCTCTTCTTAAAGATAAAAGCAAACCAGAAGTAAACTCTCACCTAGAATTGCAGGCTGAATCTGAGTGACCCTTCCAGGGAAACTCAATCCTTAAAAGGGGACAAAAATGGTCCTGACTAGACCCAGGAGCCTGGCTGAAACAAATGAAAATCCTCTCTGGAGGAAGGTGATGCTATCCTATGTCTATTAATATTCCTATAAATATTTTTTCAAAAACAATATTTATTGAGAGCCATAAGTAATAACAGAAAACAGAAAGACTCACAAAGACTTAAGCTTTAAGAATTTTCATTCATTAAATACCTAAGATTACTATGATTAAACTGATAAAATTCAAACTTTAAAACATTTGCATGACCAGGAAACTATAAAAAGCTACATCATGGATTTGAAAAAGTCAAAAGGAACTTCTAGAACTGAAAAATTCAGTAACCCAAATTAAGAACTCACTGGATATATTTGACAGTGGATTGGATACAACAGAAGGGAAAATTAGTGAACTGGAAGTTAGATCAGAAGACTGAAGCACAGAGAGATAAAAATATGTAAAGTAGAAAAAGATAGGGTTAGAGACATAAAGAGTACAATAAGGTATAATAACATAAAATTGAATTCCCAAAGGAGAGGAGAGAAAGAAAGGGGTAGAGAATATTTGAAGATACAATGGCTGAGAATTTTCCAGAACTGAGTAAAATCATCAAACCACAGATTCAAGAAGCTCAATAAAGCCCAGGCAGAATAAATGAAAAGAAATCAATATCAAGACACAAAATGGAAAACCCAGAAAACCAGATAAATGATTCCATAAAACCAGCAATGATTCCATTGCTGACTAGTGAGATTGCTTCTGTATATGCAGGCCTGCATACATATTTGGGATTCAGTTTACTGTAGAGAAAGCTAAGAGAAGATGGGGTTGGAGAAAGAAAATGGGTGGAGAGACAAACTAGATGAGGATTTCATACTGGGCATCCTAGCTCCTGGCCTCAGCAGCCCTGCCACGAGTCTGCCCCATTCTTTGTCTTCAAGAAGTTGATTTTGCAGGCCATTTCCACGTTGTAGGTCTGCCATCAGATCTCACAGCTTCCCTGCTGTCACCAGCGGCGTCTTCTCAGAGTACCGCCATCACATCCATGTCCTCTGTGAGCCTCACCATGGTGAGGATTCAGTTTGGGGTCCTATCCACGCCTTCCACGTTTCCTTTCTGTACCATCACAGCCCTGCTAAGAACTTCAGATGCTTTGTTATGACCTTGGATTTAACTCTTCACTCAACTGGCCCCCACACCCTCATGCATGTACTTTTGTCTTTGGCTTATTTTGAGTTGGTTTCTGTTACTTGCACCAAAAGGATCTCTCCTAGTAATATTACATTCTCCTAGTAATATTATTTTTAATAGGAGACTTTATTTTTTAGACAAGTTTTAGGTTAACAGAAAAATTGAGCAGAGAGTACAAAGAGCTCCCATATACCCTTCACTTCCTACCCCTGTCCCCACAACACACACAGTTTCCTCTATTATTTTTGTTTTGTTTTGTTTTAAATGCTTTTTATTTATTTATTTTTAATAGATCTCTATTGGAGTGTAATTGCCTCACAACACCGTGTTAGTTTCTGTTGCACAACAAAGCGAATCAGTCATATGCATACACATGTCCCCATATCCTCTCCCTATTGAGCCTCTCTCCCATCCTCCCTATCCCACCCTTCTAGGTCATCACAAAGCACCGAGCCAATCTCCCTGTGCTATGTTGCTGCTTCCCACCAGCCAACTATTTTACATTCCGTAGTGTATATATGTCGATGCTACTCTCACTTTGCCCCAGCTTCGCCCTCCCACCCCATGTCCTCAAATCCATTCCCTATGTCTACCTCTTTATTCCTGCCCTGCAACTAGGTCCATCAGTACCATTTTTTTTTAGACTCCCTATATATGCGTTACCATAAGGTATTTGTTTTTCTCTTTCTGACTTACTTCACTCTGTATGACAGTCTCTAGAACCATCCACATCTCTACAAATGACCTAATTTCTTTCCTTTTTACGGCTGAGTAATATTCCATTGTATATATGTGCCACATCTTCTGTATCCATTCATCCGATGATGGACACTTAGGTTGCTTCCATCTCCTGGCTATTGTAAATAGTGCTGCAATGAATATTGTGGTACATGACTTTTTTCGAATTATGGTTTTCTTAGGGTATATGCCCAGTAGTGGGATTGCTGGTTCATATGGTAGTTCTATTTTTAGTTTTTAAAGAAACCTCCATACTGTTTTCCATAGTGGTTGTATCAATTTACATTCCCACCAACAGTGCAGGAGTGTTGCCTTTTCACCACACCCTCTCCAGCATTTATTGTTTCTGGATTTTTTGATAATGGCCATTCTGACTGGCGTGAGGTGATATCTCATTGTAATTTTGATTTGCATTTCTCTAATAATTAACAATGTTGAGCATCTTTTCATGTGCCTCTTGGCCATCTGCATGTCTTCCTTGGTGAAATGTCTATGGAGGTCTTCTGCCCATTTTTTAACCGCATTGTTTGTTTTTTTGATATTGAGTTCCACGAGCTGTTTGTAAATTTTGGAGATTAATCCTTTGTCTGTTGTTTCATTTGCAAATATTTTCTCCCATTCTGAGGGTTGTCGTTTTGTCTTGTTTATGGTTTCCTTTGCTGTGCAAAAGCTTTTAAGTTTAATTAAGTCCCATTTTTTTAATTTTTGTTTTTATTTCCATTACTATAGGAGGTGGGTCAAAAAAGATCTTGCTGTAGTTTATGTCAAAGAGTGTTTTTCCTCAGTTTTCCTCTAAGAGTTTTATAGTGTCTGGTCTTACATTTAATTCTTTAATCCATTTGGAGTTTATTTTTGTGTATGGAGCTACGGAGTGTTCTAATTTCATTCTTTTACATGTAGCTGTCCAGTTTTCCCAGCACCACTTATTGAAGAGGCTGTCTTTTCTCCATTGTATGTTCTTGCCTCCTTTGTCATAAATTAGGTGCCCATATGTGCGTGGGTTTGTCTCTGGACATTCTATCCTGTGCCATTGATCTATATTTCTGTTTTTGTGCCAGTACCATACTGCCTTGATTACTGTAGCTTTGTGGTATAGTTTGAAGTCGGGGAGCCTGATTCCTCCAACTCCATTTTTCTTTCCCAACATTGCTTTGGCTATTTGGGGTCTTTTGTGTTTCCATACGAATTGTAAAATTTTTTGTTCTAATTCTGTGAAGAATGCCATTGGTAGCTTGATAAGGATTGCATTGAATTTGTAGATAGCTTTGGGTAGTATAGTCATTTTCACAGTATTGATTCTTCCCATCCAAGAACATGGTATATTTCTCCATCTGTTTATATCATCTTTGATTTCTTTCATCAGTGTTTTATGGTTTTTTGAGTACAAGTCTTTTGCCTCCTTAGGCAAGTTTATTCCTAGGTATTTTATTCTTTTTGTTGCAATGGTAAATGGGAGTGTTTCCTTAATTTCTCTTTCAGATTTTTTGTTGTTGGTATATAGGAAAGCCAGAGATTTCTGTGCATTAATTTTGTATCCTGCAACCTTACCAGATTCATTGATTAGTTCTAGTAGTTTTCTGGTGACATCTTTAGGATTTTCTATGTATAGTATCATGTCATGAGCAAACAGTGACAGTTTTACTTTTTCTTTTCCAATTTGGATTCTTTTTATTTCTTTTTCTTCTCTGATTGCCGTAACTAGGACTTCCAAAACTATGTTGAATAAGAGTGACGACAGTGGACATCCTTGTCTTTTTCCTGATCTTAGTGGAAATGCTTTCAGTTTTTCACCATTGAGTATGATGCTTGCTGTGGGTTTGTCATATATGGCCTTTATTATGTTGATGTAGGTTCCCTCTATGTCCACTTTCTGGAGAGTTTTTATTATAAATCGGTGTTGAATTTTGTCAAAAGCTTTGTCTGCATCTATTGAGATGATCACATGGTTTTTATTCCTTAATTTGTTAATGTGGTATATCACATTGATTGACTTGAGTACATTGAAGAACCCTCGCATCCCTGGGATAAATCCCACTTGATCATGGTGTATGATCTTTTTAATGTGCTGTTGGATTCTGTTTGCTACTATTTTGTTGAGGATTTTTGCCTCTATGTTCATCAGTGATATTAGTCTATAATTTTCTTTTTTGGGGATATCTTTTTCTGGTTTTGGTATCAAGGTGATGGTAGCTTTGTAGAATGAATTTGGGAGTGTTTCTCCCTCTGCAATTTTTTGGAAGAGTTTGAGAAGGATTGGTGTTAGCTTTTCTCTAAATGCTTGATAGAATTCACCTGTGAAGCCATCTGGTCCTGGACTTTTGTTTGTTGGAAGATTTTTAATTACAGTTTCAATTTCATTACTTGTGATAGGTCTGTTTATATTTCCTAATTCTTCCTGGTTCAGTCTTGGAAAATTGTAACTTTCCACGAATTTGTCCGTTTCTTCGTGGTTATCCCTTTTATTGGCAGATAGTTGTTTGTAGTGGTCTTTTATAGTCCTTTGTATTTCTGCAGTATCTGTTGTGATTTCTCCTTTTTTGGATCTGATTTTATTGATTTGCGTCCTCTCCCTTTTTTTTCTTGATGAGTCTGGCTAAGGGTTTATCAATTTTGTTTATCTTCTCAAAGACCCAGCTTTTAGTTTTATTGATCTTTGCTATTGTTTTCTTCATTTCTATTTCATTTATTTCTGCTCTGATTTTTATGATTTCTTTCCTTCTACTGACTTCGGATTTTCTTTGTTCTTCTTTCTCTGGTTGTTTCAAGTGTAGGGTAGATTGTTTATTTGATATTTTTCTTGTTTCTTGAGGTGAGATTGAATTGCTATAAACTTCCCTCTTAGAACTGCTTTTGCTGCATCCCACAGGTTTTGGGTCATCGTGTTTTCATGGTCATTTGTTTCTATGCATTTCTTTATTTCTTCTTTGATTTCTTCAGTGATCTCTTGTTTATTTAGTAGCACACTGTTTAGCCTCCATGTATTTGTGTTTTATACAGTTTCTTCCCTGTAATTGATTTCTCTTCTCATAGCATTGTGGTCAGAAAAGATGCTTGATACAATTTGAATTTTCTTAAATTTTCTGAGTCTCGATTTGTGACCCAAGATGTGATCTATCCTGAAGACTGTCCCTTGTGCCCTTGAGAAGAAAGTGTATTCTGCCACTCTGGGGTGGAATGTTCTATAAACAGCAGTTAGATCTGTCTGGTCTATTGTTGTCACCTGGCAACCATATTTTTACTGTCTCCATATTTTTGCCCTTCCCAGAATGTCATGAAACTGGAACCATACAGTATGCAGTTTTTTCAGATTGAGTTCTTTAGCAAAACATGTTTAAATTTCCTCCATGTCTTTTTGTACCTTGATAACTTGTATCTGGATTTTGCATCCACCAAACCTGCCCCACTGGCAGAAATACCTGCTCAGCCATAAAGAACAACATTCTCCTAGCATCAACAAGACAACTCCTTAAAAGATAACATTCCTGGGCTTCCCTGGTGGCGCAGTGGTTGAGAGTCTGCCTGCCGATGCAGGGGACACGGGTTCGTGCCCCAGTCCGGGAAGATCCCACATGCCACGGAGTGGCTGGGCCCGTGAGCCATGGCCGCTGAGCCTGCATGTCCAGAGCCTGTGCTCCGCAATGGGAGAGGCCACGACAGTGAGAGGCCAGTGTACCACCAAAAAAAAAAAAAAAAGATAACATTCCTTCTTGATCTTGAAAGGGGCCATGATGACACTTAGATCTGGATTGTGTAAACTGTCAATAATACATCATTTAATACACAGCCTTCTGTCTCAAAAAACTTATATAACTGTGCATTGACTTCTAATGGATGAAACAGTTCTTGGAGCTTTTTGAGTTGCTGTTCCCAGGTTACAGTCTTCTTTTGGCTTCAATAAAATTTTCCATTCCTTTCTTAGACCAACTGATTAATTTATCATTGACACAGGATATATCTTTTCCCATTATTTTATTTTCATCCTTTCTTATCTGTAAGCTTATATATCATTCTGTTAATGCAGATCAGTCAATCAGTGATTGATTCTCTGATTCCCCAATGTTAAACCAACCTTATATCCTTGGAACAGACCCAAGCTGTTGGTTGTGATTATTACCATATGTATATGGCTGGATTTCATTTGTTAACATTCTCTTCAGAAGACAAAGCAGGATGTGGGTCCAGGTGGGAAGGGTGTGTCCTTGGGTGAGGTGGCCTCCTGCAACTAAAACACACCCTAAAGGAACTGAGAGTTGGAAACTTTCTGCTAATCACACTCCCTGCCGTTGGAGCAGCCCACATCCAGTGATTGACAGAGACAAAGGTCTAAAGACATTTTGGCCCAACCTAGCATTTCTTATGGGTCATGGATGGTCCAGAACATTCCATGGGATTGGCCAAAATTTTGTCTCAGCTCTATCACATTTTGACTTCACCCTCTGACCAAGACTACCTACCAAGCTTTATATATATGTTATATATATTTTATATATATATATATATTACTCTTTTTTTTTTGGCTCCACTGCATGGCATGCAGAACTCCCCCAACTAGAGATTGAACCCATGCCCCCTACAGTGGAAGTACGAAGTCTTAACCACTGGACCACCAGGGAAACCCAAAAGCTCTATATTTTAACAGCATTTTTTTCCTGGGTTTTGAGAATGTGGTCACATTTTCTTTTTGTGCTGAGTCCTGTAAATTATGTAGCAGGCCCTGAGGGTGAGATCCCGTGCCACTAATTTGGTTGTCCCACGGGAGTTTGGAAAAGAGGAGTAATACTTTCAGCTATTATCTGTCATTTACCCCTTAATGTAAATGAATTTCAGATCCTTTCATGAAAGATCTTAAAACATGTAAAAAGCGAGCTTAGGGGCACTGCATACCTGGAAAGTAGAAAGAATACCTACATTAAGGCGGGAAAAGGTGATGAAATGGGGTCAGGGGTTAAAGATAAACTCCAAATTTTGTACCCAGTTAGGCTTTGTCAGACTCTTATTCCTGATGCTAATGTGAATAAAACGTACAGCCCAGTTATTAAAAACTAAAAATTAAGACATCGTTTATATGAGTCATAAAATAATTCCCTAACCCCCAGGAGTACACTAACACCACATATAAGAGTGAACAATCAGAAACGTCATTCAGCCTCTTGTTTAAAACTGGCTTTGAATGGCCCAACTCTGGAGAATTGGAGATGCTTTTTATTACCTGGGGTTCTCTGAAGGGATATCAACTTATCAGAGTTCTAAATAGAGAAAAATATCTGGAGTTAATTAAAATGTGCCGATACTGTCATTTTCCATGTGGGGCAGAAAGAACTAATGTGTAGTTAGGATATCAGCAAAAGGCTAGTAAAAATATGTCACTGGTAAATTGAATGTACAACTCCTGGGAAGTGATCACAACTTTTTTTTTTTTTTTTTACATTCTGTTCCATGTACATTTGATATTTCTATTTATATGGCTACTTTGTACAAAAAGTAAGAATCTGTTTTCATGTGAAAGGAACTTGTAGAGTTAACAACACTCTGGCTACAGGTGTGGAATAAACTGTTCCAGTCCTTTTATAAACAGATTTCAGACTCAGAAAGGATCTGTCAGACAGAAGAAAAACTAATCCAAGAGACTTTATCCACAGCATTTTGACCATATATCCTGAGCAAAGGCAACTGTAAACAAATATTGAATACTGGTTGGTAGTTTTGATTTTCACAGTAGAATGGGTTAGCAATTTAAAACTACTTTCTGTGTATTCTTGGATTAAGTAAATGAAAAAATATATCAAGAATGATGGAAGCCATGTTTTTCATTGTTGGCGAAGGGAATTACAAGTATGGAGAGAGGGATCTTTAAAACAAATTCATGTGGTGTTTGTTTGGAAATTGAAGGTCAATGGGAACTCGTGTGCAAGGTATAACATTTAATAAATTAAGATGTTATTTCATTTATTCACTTTTATAAATATAAAGTGAAGATGAATTTATTTACCCAATGTTTAAAAATAATTTATTTACCGAATTAAAAGAAAACCAGCAGGGTAGCAAAGGTGGTTCAAAGAGAATTTGAAAGATTAAATATTTTAGGCACTTGGGAATGTAAGTTGGTACAGCCACTATGGAAAACAGTATGGAGGTTCCTCAGAAAACTAAAAATAGAATTACCATATGATCCAGCAATCCTACTCCTGGGAATATACGCGGACAAAACTATAATTCAAAAAGACAGGGATTTCCCTGGTGGTCCAGTGATAATCCTCCTTGCAATGCAGGGGACACAGGTTAAATCCCTGGTCAGGGCACTAAGATCCCACATGCCACAGGGCAACTAAGCCCACATGCCACAACCACTGAGCTTGCACGCTCCTCAACTAAAGCCTACATGCCACAAACTACAGAGCCCACAAGATCTGGAGCCCAGACGCCACAACTAGAGAAGAGAAAACCCACATGCCACAACTAGAAAGAAGCCTGCGCACCACAACGAAAACCCCCGTATGCCTCAACAAAGATCCCGTGTGCTGCAACTAAGATCTGAGGCAGCCAAAAATAAATTAAATAAATAAATAATAAATCTTTTTTTAAAATCCTAAAATTTATTTTAAAAAACCCAAAAAGACACATGCACCCCTGTGTTCATAGCAGCACTATTCACAATAGCCAAAACACGGAAACAACCTAAATGTCCATCGACAGATGAACAGATAAAGAAGATGTGGTACATGTATACAATGGAATACCAGTCAACCATAAAAAAAGAATGAAATAATGCCATTTGCAGCAACATGGATGCAAACAGAGATTATCATTCTAAGTGCAGTGAGTCAGAAAGAGAAAGACAAATACCATATGATATCACTTATACGTGGAATCTAAAAGATGGCACAGATGAACCCATCTACAAAACGGAAACAGACTCACAGACACAGAGAACAGACTTGTGGCTGCCAAGGAGGAGGGGGAGGAAGAGGGATGGACTGGGAGTTTGGGGGTGGTAGATGCAAACTTCTACACTTAGAATAGATAAACAACAAGGTCCTATGTATAACACAGGGAACTATATTCAATATCCTGGGATAAACCATAATGGAAAAGAATATAAAAAAAAGAATGCAGGGCTTCCCTGGTGGTGCAGTGGTTGAGAATCTGCCTGCTGGTGCAGGGGACATGGGTTCGAGCCCTGGTCTGGGAAGATCCCACATGCCGCAGAGCAACTAGGCCCGTGAGCCACAACTACTGAGCCTGCGCGTCTGGAGCCTGTGCTCCGCAACAAGAGAGGCCACGATAGTGAGAGGCCCGCGCACTGTGATGAAGAGTGGCCCCCGCTTGCCACAACTAGAGAAAGCCCTCGCACAGAAATGAAGACCCAACACAGCCAAAAATTAATTAATTAATTAATTTAAAAAACAAAAGAAAACAACAAAAAAAGAATGCATATACATGTATGAGTCACTTTGCTGTACAGCAAGACTGGCACAATATTGTAAATCAACTATACTTCAATAAAAATTATTTTTTTAATATTATAGGCACTGAATAAAGAATAGGATTTCTGGGTTAGATACAAAACTGGTTAATGTCATACAGGGCAAGGAAGCTGTAACCTTTGGGATCTGGGGATTTTGTTTCTTTTTTTGTGTGTGTGTGTGTGTGTGTGTGTGTGTGTGTGTGTGGTATGTGGGCCTCTCACTGTTGTGGCCTCTCCCGTTACGGAGCACAGGCTCCAGACGCGCAGGCTCAGCGTCCATGGCTCACGGGCCCAGCCACTCCGCAGCATGTGGGATCTTCCCAGGCCAGGGCACGAACCCGTGTCCCCTTCATTGGCAGGCGGACTCTCAACCACTGTGCCACCAGGGAAGCCCTCTTTTTTTTTTTAATTAATTAATTTATTTTTGGCTGCATTGGGTCTTCACTGCTGTGCACGGGCTTTCTCTGGTTGCGTCGAGTGGGGACAACTCTTCATTGTGGTGCGCGGGCTTCTCATTGCAGTGGCTTCTCTTGTTGTGGAGCACAGGCTCTAGAGCTCAGGCTCAGTAGTTGTGGCACATGGGCTCAGTAGTTGTGGCTCATGGGCTCTAGAGTGCAGGCTCAGTAGTTGTGGCGCACGGGCTTAGTTGCTCCACGCCATGTGGGATATTTCTGGACCAGGGATCAAACCCGTGTCCCCTGCATTGGCAGACAGACTCTCAACCACTGTGCTACAAGGGAAGTCCCGGGGATTTTTTTCTGATTTCTTTGGTTTTTGTTGTTTTATTTTTTACCTGAAAGAAATGATTTATATCAGTACCAGACAAAAATCTGCATGTTAACATGTAAGCTTATACAGTCTGGGCTCTATTCAATGGTGAATAACCATTCAAACAAAAGCACATTTCCCTAAAAAATAAAAAAACCTTTGAGTGGGCCTTTAGCTGCAGAATGGACAGTGTCCTTTATAGAGCGGACAAGATATGTCTGCCATGAGGGCCAGGAAACATTGCTACTTCAGTAGCAATAAGCAAGCACCAGGATCTTGGTTTCTAAACACCATTCTCCATTACTCCATGAAGCAATGGTTAATTACAGAGCTAGGGCAGAAAACGTATAAGAGAGATCTAGAATGTAGTTATGTGCCAGAAAGTAAGGGAGTGCTCAAAGAACGGTGGGGGCTTGTTAAAAGGACACAGGAGCCTACTTGAAGGGACTCCACCTGGCCAAATCTGGGGCAATTTAAGCATAGAAATAAATAATGACAGTAAAGGATTAGAATCCATTGAGTAAAATAAGAATCTGTGTGTCTTTATATAAATAACTGGAGGAGAAGGAAAAGTGCTTCCTAACAGTGGAATGCCAGCCAATAAAGGCAGAAGAAATAATAAAATGAGAAAAAACACTATTTTGTAATACTCAGAGTAATGGTTGATTCAGGCAAAACATATCAATGAATGCTACAACTAGTGGATGAAAGTTTGATAAGGAACAGGATATTTATACAGTTTCAAAATATTTCCTATCAAATGATTGATTGATTATAGAGGAAAAAATAGTAACTTTACAATGGAGACACTGACAGACACCACCTTCACTAAGTAATCAAAATGAACATTACCAGTAATAGGACAAATCAATATCATGTACCTCCTGATATAATGTCCTAAGAAGGACACAATATCATTTCTGTAATATTATTGCCAAAATGCATAACCTGAATCTGATCATGAAGAAACATCAGACAAACCCAAACTGAAGGACATTCTTTGGATAATTAGATAATAGCAATGTATCAAAGTTAAATATTCTGACTTTGTTACTCCTTAAAGTATTTAGGGGCAAATAGACACAATGTCTGCAACTGATTCCCAAGTGGTTCAGAAAAAATACATTCATGTATTTTATATATATATGTATATATGTATGCATACATAATGGTATATGCATATATTCTTTTATATGCATTTTATATGCATATAAAAGAAATGAAGGAGTATGGTGCTTGCAAGGTGATGAGGTTTGGAAATGGCTGCTAAAGACACAGGGAATGTGATTTGCTGAGAGAATAGGGAGGACCTGAACCTTCTGGCCTCCAATTCCACCACTTCGGTGAAGCATCAGTGACCAAGTCCAGCGACCGCTCACCAGTCATCTTCCTTGTTGATCTCTGATCTGCTGTTGACTTTGTCTCCTTGAAAACATCTCTTCCCTCCACTTCCACTGGCATGGCTCTCCCGATTTCTCCTTCTGCCTTTCCATCTCTTCCCAGCTTTTCTTTCTCTGCCTATTTCTTTCACGCATGTGACATTCAGGGTTCTGGTCTCGCCACCCTTCACAATTTCCCACCTCAGCTTCATCTATGCTCACAGCTTCCATGACCACCTCATACTGAAGAATCTCCCACCCTCATCTCCCGCTCAGGCCCTGCTCTTCTAAGGTGTATCTACATTTCCACCTGTCCTTTGGGTACCTGCACCCAGCGGCATCTCAAACTCAACATGTCCCAAACAGAGCTCGCTGTCTTCCTGTTCACTCTGCCACACTGTTGCTCCAGTCTTCTCTACCTCGGAAAATATCCTGTTCTCAAGACGGAACCCTGAGCATCATTGTGCACCGAGCACCTTCAGTCAGTCGCTGAGTCCTGTCTTTTCTGCCTCCTAATTCTCCCTCAAACCCGTCCACTTCTATCACTACAGTCACCCCCCGCCAATCCGTTGACCCCAGCTCTCCTTGGATCATTGCAACAGCCTCCTAGCTCTCCTCTCCCCCTCTAGGCCACGCGTCACACTGAGGTTAAACGCCGTGGGTGAGCACTTTAACCTGAGTCTGAACTCCCCCAGATAACTCACAAAGCCCTTTGTGTTCTGCCCCTGCTCTCCCCTCTGGCCTCATCTCCTACTGCCTCTCCCCTCTTGCACCCTACATGCCAGCCCCTCAAACTTCCCTCACTTCCTCCAGCCCAATATTCCCCCATCAATTTGGAAACCTCTCCCGTTCCTACCATTCCTCACTCCACTCGCTTCTCCCACCCACTCACTCGCTCTTACATAAATTGCATTCAGCTGTCACGCATCACTTGTTTACTACCAGACTCACCAAGTCTGGTTGAGGATCTCCTATAATGCACTTCCCACCAGAGTATTTGCCACGGTGAACTGTGATTTCCTGTTTATTTGTCTTTATCTTCGTGAGGACAGTACTGTCTTGTCCACGGTTGAAGCCTCAGTGCTCGTCGTTATACCTGGCACATTATACCTGGCCACATATAATGATAGAGAGATGGATAGATGGATCAATAGATAAATGATGGATTGATAATAGATGATAGATGATAGAAAGATAGATGATAGGTAGATAGATAGATAGATGATAGAGAATAGGTAAACGAACAAACAACTCAGTATAAATTCCAGAGGGTTTTGGAATCTGGACTCATGACTTCCTGAGAGCCATAGCAATACACATTGTCAGTTTTACTCATTATGGCCGAAAAGTATCAAAGGCCTTTGAGGTAGAGATTTCCTTTTCCACAGCTAGGTTGGGAGTTTTACGGCTTTGAAGGAACAGTACTATGTTTTGCCACGTGGTGGCGCCAGCACAACACCAAAGAGGCCTTCAGAGGCGCCATTTCGCCCCCATCATCAGACTGGGGGTGATACCTCCCACCCTTGTTGACAGTGGACAGCATTATTGTGGTGTAAAGACTTTACTAGGGGCTTGTATTCATTGTTTGGGAAATCTTGGCAATATTTACAGCTCTCTGAGACTCAGAGAGATCATCCCAGCTCCACGAAAGGGCGGAGAGGGTTATTTCCTCTCCCACAAAAGTGTGTCAGCCTATTGTGCTAATAAGTGAGAAGGCTGCTCCCCTGTGAACGAGGAGAAACCTTGGGGAATTGCTGTCTTCAGAAAAGCCGAGTACTCTTCCCTCAGAGCCTGCCTCTGAGGGCTGAGCAGGCCCTGGGGACTGAGAGGTGGGGCTCTGCAATCCTGGCCAGAGTCCTGCTTCTGGAAGGAGCCTTCAGTGCTCCTGGCATTTCCTGTGATGGGGCTCAGGGGCCCCCTCCACCCAAATCCCTCCCCCTCCACCTCCCAGCCTTACTCACCCTCACCTCCTTAACCCTTTGATGACTCCCTCAAGGCCCTTACAAGGCCCTGTAGAGGCGGGCTCCTGGTTTGCAGTACTTTGTAATCAGCCCTGAATGCCCCAGGGTATTTGCACGCCCCAGGGTATTTGCACACCCCAGTGGGTGGAAATGGGGTGGAGAGACTGGGCTGTGTAATGGCCAGTCTGGTCCCAGGCAGACTCCCTGAAGACTCTCAGGGCTCCCCAACCCCATAGGCCAGCATCAGCACCCACATCTGAAGGATAGACCAGTCCAGCCAAGGAGAGTGAGGGGAAGAGGGAGTCAGCAGGAAACAGACCTTGACCAAGAACCTTCTCATGTTTCTCCTAGAGTAGACATCACAGCCGCCCCACCCTGGGGCAGAGATCTTCTGGCTCTCTTGTAGAGAGCAATGTTTCACCCCACCCCACGATAAACACAGACACAAGACACAACCCTCATGGCTGTTAAGCCTGGGCTCCTAAAAACTCTCAATTCAGGGACCCCTTTAGCAGGACACAGGGCCCTAAGCAGCATTTCCCCCACCCTATATAAGTGACACAGCCATGGGAGATACCAGCAAGCTTTGCCTAGAGTAAGCTTTGTGTCTATGTTCCTTCAGTCAACAGACCTTCACCAGGGACCCACCAGGTGCCAGGCACTGTGCCAGGATCACAGGGTGAATAAGAAAGACAGTTCTCCAGTTCAGGAACTTACAGGCTAGCAGGGAATCAGACCCATTAGTATTTGTCGCACCTGGTTATAAGCACTGTAAAAGAAGTGACACAAAAAGTGCTAAGGTAATAGCTCTGATTATTCATTATTGTGTTTTTTGATTTGCATTCAAAGCCACATCACAGAATATACATTAGAGAGCACTTATGTCTTCACGTGACTTGCATTTTTGATCAGTGCCTATGTTGCAGGAAGGGGGACCCCTTCCAGGGCCCGACAGTGGGCTCTTGTCTAAAGCTTGGAAATGAATTGTCTAAGGAGACACTCGTGCTGACAAAGTGAGAGACTTTATTGGGAAGGGGCGCCCGGGGAAGAGAACAGCAGGGTGAGGGACCGCAGGAGAAGTGTTCTGCCACATGGCTCGCAGCCTTGGGTTTCATGGTGATGGGATTAGTTTCGGGTTGTCTCTGGCCAATCTCTCTGACTCAGGGTCCTTTCTGGTGGTGCGCACAACGGCTCAGCCAAGATGGATTCCAGCGAGGAGGATTCTGGGAACCTGGTAAGACATGTGGATAGGTGTCTCCTCTCTCCTTTTGACCTTTCCCGTAGTTTTCTGGTTGGCGGTGGCTTGTTAGTTCCGTGTTCCTAACCAGAACCTCGTGTTGTAAAATAACTCATGCAAATTGTTGCTGTCTTTGCCTGGCCCGGGCGGGCGGTTTCAGTCAGTGTTTCCCCTAACACCTAGACTGCTTGGGCGGAAAGAAATTCCTCCAAGACACTCCCTTCTGAGTCTGAGTCAGGAAGCCTAGGCCTCCCAGGCATAACCGGGTCAGAGGCAGGGTAACTGGGCTCCACTATGTGTTCCAACCAGAGGCTGGACACAGCCTGGGAAGCGGGCAGCAAGATGGGAAACCCACCCCCTCCCACGAGGCAGAGGCCCCAGTGCTGGCTCCAGCCCTCCCTTATGACTGCTGGCCCTCCAGCTGTCACAGCCCTTCTCTGGCCTCAGCTTCACATCTGCAGCAATTAGATGGGAAGAAATGGTCCTGCCCTCTTCTCCACCCCTAAGCCTGTCGCCTTTGTGATTCTCATCCTTGCCATTAGGAGCTGAAGGATCTCCATGCTCTGAGCCAGATGCTGTGTGGCCACATCACTAAGGGGTGACTCAGACCCAGACAGGGCTCTGAGGCTCCTTTTGTAATTCCCTCGTTTGGCCCCAGGCAGGGTCTCTCTTTGGAGGTGCTGGGCAGAGCCTCTCTCTGGGCCAGGGAAGAACCTGGGCACCCAACACCCAGGCAGTGACAGTCTGGCATGGGCTCTGTAGCTGACCACCTCATCCTCAGAAGAGACTTATGCTAAGGAATGTCTTTCTGGGGACCTCCCTGGCGGTCCAGTGGTTAAGACTCCACGCTTCCACTGAAGGGGGCGCTGGTTCGATCCCTGGTCGAAAAAAATGAAAAAAAAAAAGGAATGTCTTTCCAAGCTTTAAATCATGTGAAAATTTAAGTTACAAATTGTATGGAGAATGCCTTGGGCACCATTATGCTTCATTGTGCCTGGAAGCCCAAATTAATGTTCTAAAAAGTAAGTATCTTGGGCTTCCCTGGTGGCGCAGTGGTTGAGAGTCCGCCTGCCGATGCAGGGGACGCGGGTTCGTGCCCCAGTCCGGGAAGATCCCACGTGCCGCGGAGCGGCTGGGCCCGTGAGCCTTGGCTGCTGAGCCTGCGCGTCCAGAGCCTGTGCTCCTCAACGGGAGAGGCCACAACAGTGAGAGGCCCGTGTACCGCAAAAAAAAAAAAAAAAAAAAGTATCTCTAAGTCTGTAGAAAAGTCGTGTGTGTATGTGTGTGTGTGTGTGTGTGTGTGTGTGTGTAAAAGAAAACAAACAAACAACCTCTCAGAGGAGGAAGAAGCCTCAGGCAGTGGAAATATCCTGGTTATTCTACCCCCAGCGCTGGCTGCATTTACAAGTGGCCCCTGTGATTGGAAGTTGGAAGCAGAGGGGATGATGGACCAGGCAGGTTCTGGGGCAGGAAAAGCCAGAACAATGTACACAAAAGGCACAGGCAGAGAAAGAGGAGCTGGTGAAGGAGGTTGAGGAAGAACAGGCAGAGAGCTGGGAGAAAAGCTGGGAGAGGGAGTCATCCTCGGAAGCAGAGGGAGGAAAGGTTTCGAGAAGGAAGGGGAAGGACTGCAGTGCCAGAGGCAGCGCACAATACCTCAGGTGAAAACAGGGAAGCCTTGGTGTCTGCAAAACAGCTCAAAGGGTGTGGCTCAAAATATTATCTCTAGCCCTTGAGGAGGAACTAGATCCTTGACTGAAGGTCTGGAAGCCATCAGTGACTGTGGCCATTGCAGTTTGCGGCGTGCTGATAAATAAGGGTCAGAATGTTCATTTTTCTCCCCATTCGCTCCGCAAACCACACTGCCTCGTGTCTAGGGCAGGGCTTCCCAAATGCAGCTTTGCGTTCAAATTCCGACTCCACTATACTCACTAGCTGGATGACCCCAGGGAAGTCACTGAAACTCATGGTGCCTCGGTTTCCTCATCTATAAATGTGGAAAACATGACAACACCCATCCATGAAATGAAAAAATATGTGTAGAGCATTCTAGACGAAGACAAGCTCTCCCCAGGCTGCTCTAGCCACTGACGATACAGCAGAGGCACTGGGCTGGCCATTGCTGCCCACTGCTGACTTCTAAGAGGCCTGCTTTGCTCAGGAGTCCCCAGTGGGTTGGCTGGGGATTTCTCAGGCGGCACTGCTGGCCCCCCAACCCCACTGTTTTTCCTTCTCTCTCTCTTTCCACAGGTGTCAGGCTTGCACTGTGGTCCAAAGGCTCCCCTTCCTCCTCTGCTCCCTCCCCGCTTTCTCTTTCACAGGTATCACCCCCAATCAATCTCTTGCACGTCTAACTTTGTGTTGGCATTTTGCCTCCTGGAGGACCCAAATCGACAAAGTAAAACAGAATTCTTTGCTACAGGACTTGCCTGAGCCTTTAATGTAAGAATATACATTATGGTTCTCAAGAGGGGAACATCATTTGAAGTGTTTCCCAAATTTATTTGATCACTAAAAGCTAACGTCCACACACTCACAGCCACAATACCATAGAACATCCATTAACATCTCATGGAATTTATGATCTGCTAAGTAAAGTTTTGGTTTTTTTGTTTTGTTTTGTTTTGTTTGCTTTTCTTTTTTTTTGTGCTAGAACCATTTTAATATAATTATACATATCTTCCAAATCCAGGAAGAAAGGTTTATGTATATATAACTTTTCCATTTAACATCTGCAAACATAAACAACGAGGATCTCAGTTTATAAATTCATCAGGGTCAGAGCAATTGACCAACGTCTCTTTACTGCTAGGCTTACCAACAGCAAATTACAGATGAATTAGTGTCCTTTGGTTTCTGTTCTCTCACCTTGTCCAGAGACATTTTGTTGTAAAGTTTCAGTGCAGCTCACCTCCAGCCAAAGGTAATCTTTCTAGATAAGTACTCAGTTGCTCTGAATTTACTTATAATTATAACCTCTTTAATCATAGAAGAACCCCTGCAGAGGTGGAGTTCAAGGTTGCATACAATAACAGGAGATCACTGTTTCAAAGTCTAGCACAGATTAAAAACCACAGATGCACCATTTATATAAGACGCATACTGATTGTCTCTTAAACTACATATTGACTCCTTGTGAACATTATATATATATATATATATTTTGCGGTACGCGGGCCTCTCACTGTTGCAGCCTCTCCCGTTGCGGAGCACAGGCTCCGGACGCGCAGGCTCAGCGGCCATGGCTCACGGGCCCAGCCGCTCCGCGGCATGTGGGATCTTCCCAGACCGGGGCACGAACCCACGTCCCCTGCATCGGCAGGCGGACTCTCAACCACTGCGCCACCAGGGAAGCCCTCTTGCAGAACTTTATTTATTTTCCCTGAGGTTAAGCATTCGGGCTATGGATTTGGTATGACCTAGATGCTTTATTTTCTCTTCTTTTCACTTGGAGAAAATAATCTAAAGAAAAATTCTACAAAAAGAAGGTTCTACTCTATAGCACAGAGAAGTATATTCAGTATCCTATGATAAACCATAATGGAAAAGAATATTTTAAAAAAGAATGTATATATAGGTATAACTGAATCACTTTGCTGTACAGCAGAAATTAACACAACATTGTAAATCAACTATACTCCAATAAAAACACAATATTGACCAAGAAAAAAGAAAAAGAAACAAAAAGAAAAATTCTACAAAAAGAGATTCCTTTGCTCTGGCCCTCTGAGACACACACACTTTCTCTCTCTCTCCCTCTCCTCTCCCTCCCTCTCTCTCTCTCTCTCTCTCTCTCACACTCACACACACACACACACACACACACACACACACACACCCCCCTAGTGGCACACAGGCCTGTGGCCCGCCCCCAGGCAGCTGTGGGTAATCCCAGCTGCTCTGACTCACCCCTGCTCTCAGGGCTGGGTGACTCACTGCATCAGTGAGGCTAATGGGATGTATGTCTGTCTGTCTGCACTGGTGAGTTCCTGTGGAAGAGATTATGCCATCAGAAGGAGATTTTGCTGGATCCAGAGAGATAGAATCATGTGAGAGGCTTTGAAAAGTACAGAGCAGTGTTTATTCAGGTTTTAAAAACTGGACCTTGTCCAGTGGCGGGTGTAGTCATCATCATGGGTAACTACAAGTAAATATGAGTAGCTCAGGACCACCAAGTTCCTTTGTGAGCAGAGTCCTGTGTGCAGAGGCCCTGAAGGCTGACGAATCATCAGCCAGGACTGCAGAGAAGAGGGTGTGGCCCGGGCCAGAGGATGGTACTCCCAGGTGACGAGGGGGTTCCTCTGTGAAGGGCTGCAGGAAGCTTCTGTTACGGCTGGTTTGCCTTTGTCGCCGAAAGGCCTGGGAAGGGGAACCTCAGCCACCTGCCTGGGAGGAGGTGCTTTCCCAGGATGGGCTGTCCTCCAGCAGACCGGCTGGAGGAGAAATCTGCCCACTCTGCTGCTGGACGGGTGGACAAGCTTTCTCCCAAGAGCCCCTGGGGGCTCAGTGGCCCAGCAGTGAAGGAAATTAACAGCTTCCAGGAAGGGTTGTCTCTTTCCTCTGCTCTCAACTGGGATGGTTTCGTAAAACACTTGCGCCAGAAACCTGTGACTTAGGAATGAGTGCCTGTGTCCCTCATTTCATCCAAGGGTACAGAAAGCAGAGCCTGGTGGTGGCAATGGTACCCGTCCATCGGGCAGTGCCAACTGGAGATGGAGGATGTCAGGTAAAAACACATCCAGACTTAGATGGGGAAGACTTCTATCAGAAAGAAAGACTGTTGCAACAGGGGGAACTCTCAGGTCTCAGAAAGCTGCAAGGATCTCAAAATCAAAAAAAAAACCACAAAACAACAATTTGTTTTTTAATAGGGTAAAGGAGGGGCGACAGAAATAAGCAGAATCTTTGGAGGGGAAGCTGGACAAACAAGGGGAAACGAATGGGGTCTGATGGGAAAAGGTCATGCTGGGGGTCAGGAGATTTCCCGGGAGAAGCTGATAAGCGGGACCTGGTCTGCTTTTTCTGTGTTTGCTCAGACTTGGAGGCAAGAGAGAAACCTGACTAAAGTTTGGTCAAGCAGAGTGTAAGAAATGGACACGTGAGCACCTGGTCAAGGACAAGATAGATTGAGGGAGGAGGAATAAAATTGGTAAATACAAAACCAAACACAAATGGAGGCTGTTTCCATGGAAATGGGGTGCCTGGGAATTCCACTCCTGAAGCTCTTGGTCCAAAGGGCTCCGTTCTTAAATATGAATAAATACTCATGGCAGCCAATGCAATTCGAAAATCCTATGAAATCCGGGAAATTTAGAAAGTGGGGAGTAATAGGCAATCCCCCAAAGATTCTGAGGGACAGAGTAGTTCCTTCATATGCAAACCACTACCCCCCACTTATAGAATGGGTGTGTGGCCCTCATGAACAAGGCCAGTGCTGTCTTTAAAGCTAGGAGGAGGCTGGCACCCTGATGACGATTGTAAGGCCAACTGGCCCGAGGCAGGGGAACACAATCAGATTCACAGGTTGCATCAGACCGAATTCTCCGGACCACCCAGTTCCAGAAACTGCCCTGGAGACATTCCGGACCACCGAATTCCAGAAACTGACCTGGGGACTTTGAACCCGGCCCAGCCTTCCCACCAACGCTCCCCCAGGATACCCGAAAAGACCACCTGCGCCCTCCCAGATTCACCACACCCCTTTCCCTTCTTCCCCTATCAAATCTTGCCCAACCCTCGCCCAGGTGCGACTTCTCTGGCCCCTTTCTCTCGGAGCAGTGAACCTCGCCCGGGAGCGCTCCCTAATAAAGCTCACTTGAAGCTTTCCTCTGTTTCGCGGTGCCGTTTGCTAAGATCCGACCTTACAATGATGGAAAAGTACCTGCAGGGCTGGCTCATACCAGCTGCCTGCAAACCTTGAGGCCATGGAATCTTTGGCTATGAAAGAATCCCGTAGGTCACCAGCCCCTCTCTCTGCAGGCCCCTCCAGCAGAAGGACCCCCATCTGGCTGGCCCTCAATCATTAAAGACCAAACACTTTGTGACCCCAAGTGATTCTGATACTCAGCCGAGTTGGGGAACCCCTGACCCCTTGAACACAGCCAGTGCTGCTGGAATCTCTGCGTCACAAGCCACTATTTAATTAGTTTTTATGTTGAATTAAAATCTGTGCCCCTTTAAGTCGATCACTAGTTCCACTTCTCCCTCTGGAGCAACACAGAATGAATACACTTCCTCTTCTCCAGGACAATCCTGTAAACACTTGAAGTTAGCGCATCGAGTGCCCAATATCCATCTCTTATCCAAGAAAAATGCCTCTATTTCACTTGAATATTTCTCACCCATTTTATTTATTTCTCCATCATTTATTAAGAGGCGATAATGTGCACATGACATAACAGAGCCTGTCCACAAAGTGTCTGTTAAAAGAGTAAATAATGGGGGCTTCCCTGGTGGCGCAGTGGTTGAGAGTCTGCCTGCCGATGCAGGGGACACGGGTTTGCGCCCCGGTCCGGGAAGATCCCACATGCCGCGGAGCGGCTGGGCCCGTGAGCCATGGCCGCTGAGCCTGCGCGTCCGGAGCCTGTGCTCTGCAGCGGGAGAGGTCACAACAGTGAGAGGCTCGCGTACCACACACACACACAAAAAAAGAGTAAATAATGACTCTCATACAAATATAAAATAACTACATGTCAAAGATTTGATTTAACTCATGAATAAATGAGGGAACCAGTAGATATTAAAAAAAATAGTTTAAAGGAGAATGCAAAAGAACAATTAGGAATGCTGAATGGAATTTGTTAATAGATGCAAAACTGAGGGAGGGAATCCGTTTGATTGCGCTTCTACCCAAAGAAGTTCATTTGCA
Organism: Leucopleurus acutus; assembly: GCF_964270905.1. NCBI lineage: Eukaryota > Metazoa > Chordata > Mammalia > Artiodactyla > Delphinidae > Leucopleurus > Leucopleurus acutus. The sequence continues at coordinate 21,884,338 of NC_139143.1, forward strand.
TATACATGGACGATAATTATTTGCATTACTATCGATTTCTACAATACCCTGAAGACTGTGAAAGGCACAGACCGCTGCAGATCTGACCCCTGGCAGGGTGATTAGGCTTCACCTAATTCCATAGAACACCAGGAATACTTTGTAATTCCAAAGACTTTTCAGTTTTTCCTGACAGATCCTTGTTTCACTAAAAAATCCTGAATATTCAAATCTCAAACTGTCCTTCAAGATTGACTAAAATGCCACTTTATCTGGTCTTCCTCAGACTAAAAGGTAATTTTAAAAAAAAGGTAAAATCATGACTCACATACAGATATAAAAAGAACAAGTTTTAAAGATTTTATTTAACTTATTAATTAAATGAGGCGACTAAGCATACGTTATGACTGATTCAAAGGAAAAGTCAAAGAGGCACAGATTTATATGAAGTAAAGAATAAAGAATATTGAATGTGCAAATGGACTCAACTGGCTTCTCCACGGTGGGGAGGGAGATCCCCCGCCCCACACTGAACAGAATTAATTTGCATGTAGAGAAAAATTATTTTGCACTGCTACTGTTATCTACAACTTTGGGTTGTAAAATGACTCAAAAACAGTGAAAGGCTGGAATCGGATTACTTGGGAGGAGGTGCTCTAAACCAGACTTTCTCAGCCTCGGCATTACTGACATCTTTGGATGCTGACTAACAGTTGTCACTTCCCATCTGGTTCTCAAAGTTGCTGACCTTCAACACCCGCCGAAAGGAGTTCAGGGTGGAGATCAGGAATGAGGCACTCTGTGCTCTGAGAAAAACTGGCAGAACAGGCCTTTAGACAGTTAGATATTTTCAGGAGAAGATTTTATGAGCCCAATTTCTTGCACCTTCTCACATCTAGGAAAGCACTAAAACCATTCATGGAGACGTCTCCTTGTGACTAGCTGCAACCTTCTGCCAAGATGTGAGCTTGACTCTATGTATCCCCCGTCACCAAAATCACATGTGTACCGTCCTCCTCCCACCTCTTCGGAGCAGTTCCTCAGAGCTGAGAGGCTGTCTCCCAGGCTATAATTCTCATTTTGCCCCCAAAAAACTTAACTCACAGCTCTCACGTTGTGTTTTTTTCTTTCTTTTTTTCAGTCGACATGGACCACGTAATTCTTTGTTCTGTGGGGAGCTGTCCTAGACATCCAAGATGTTTAGCAGCATCCCTGGCTTCTACCCAATAGAGGCCAGTAGCACCCCATCATAACAAAAACTATCTCCAGACATTGCCAAGGGTCACCCAAGGCCGGGAGGAGGGGGCAAATTCACCCTCAGTTAAGAAATACTGCTCTAGGGCTTCCCTGGTGGCACAGTGGTTAAGAATCCGCCCGCCAATGCAGGGGACGTGGGTTTGAGCCCTGGTCCAGGAAGATCCCACATGCCACGGACCAACTAAGCCCGTGTGCCACAACTACTGAGCCTGCACTCTAGAGCCCGCGAGCCACAACTACTAAGCCCACGCACCACAACTACTAAGCCCACGCACCACAACTACTAAGCCCACGCACCACAACTACTGAAACCCGCACACCTAGAGCCCGTGCTCCACAACGAGAGAAGCCCACACACCGCAATGAAGAGTAGCCCCCGCTCGTCACAACTAGAGAAATGCCACACGCAGCAACGAGGACACAACGCAGCCAAAAATAAATAAATAAATTTTTAAAAAAATTAAAAAAAGAAATACTGTTCTAAACAATGCATAGCTTTCCACTGAAACACGAATTCTTCCATATTAGCACAGAGATGGAGAGGAAGGGACGACCGCACTCCTTGGCACACACCCATTCCTGTGTAAGAGCCAAGAATCTCACGCTATCTCTTCAACGAGCAGAATGGTCACAGTGGCCCCTAACACAGGCAGTGTTCTAAAGGCTTTACCAATATGGACTCCGTCCTCCCAGATAAAAGTGAGTTTCAGATAAATAGCAATTAGAGAAGAAGAAATTTTCTTCCACCCTTCTATGTTCTTCCGGCTGGTCTAAAAATTAAATTGGCATGAGGCAGGTTAACAAAAGAAAATCAAATAAAAGTTTAATACCACGTATACATGGGAGAGAGCCAGAAAAACTGAGTAACTCGCCAAACTGGCTGAAGCCCTCTCCTTAAACACCATCTTCAGCTAAAGACAAATGAGGATGTTGGTGGTAGGGGTTTGGGACTTCAAAGGGGCAGAAGACAATTGACTTGGAGATGGAAAAGCAAATATTTGGTAAACAGATGTTTGCTGGGCCAGGTGGAGACAATGGGACACAGGGAGGAACCTGGTCTCTAGGCCAGTCTTCCCCACCACAGTGAGCCCACATTCTTTGCACACATCTCTGGTGATGGCTCTCTTCTGAAAAGAGACCCTTTATCTAAATTCTTTAGGCAGTTACCGGGAAGGTCAAAGCTTCTTCCTGAGTCTTTTGGGCCTTGACTGTTTTCAGCTCAAAATAATCCACATGCCAGAGAGATATTTTGGGGTGGCAAATTTTGCTCCCCTACGTAGGAAATAATTTTTTAGTTTAAGTATGCCCCCGTGCAATATTTAGGATATACTTATACTAAAAATCATTAGTGTTTACCTGAAAATCAAATTTAACTGGGTGTGTTACCAAACGCAAGTTCATGTGCCTGACATACAGCGAGCCCAAACAAACCGAAACAGAGTTTGGAGCAGAGAAAGATTTGTTGCAGGGCTATGCAAGAAGGCCATCTCATGCTTAAAATGCCCCCAACTTCTTCAAGAAGTTCAGCAAAGCATTTTTAAAGGCAAGATGAGGGAGGGGCATGGTTGGTTGTTGCAAACTTCTTGGTGTTGGAATCCTTCCTTCTTGTAGCTGTTCATGTTGGTCAGGTGAAGATGTTCCTGTAAACCTCCAATGAAACAAAAGTTATTCTCTGTTTTGCAACTTTTTATCTCTATATGAAGGTACTCTTAAAGGTCAGGGCCCTGAGAATAGGCTATCCTGTATATTTCAGGCTGTAGATAACATTCTTTTACAAAAGGTTCGGAGCCAGCGTGACTAAACGCAGGCAACAAAACAGATCTAATATGGAGTCAGATTTGTTCTTTCCTATTACAGGTGGATGTATTTTTATTTGCCAAATCTAGCCACCCTATCTGTGATCATATAGCTAACCAGTAGCAGTGTGTAGCTACTGGTCATGATTGTAACATGCCTCTGGTGACTTAGAATTCCTGTTCTGCCTCTAATTAGTTGTGCAACATTGGATGATGTCATTGAACCTCTCTGATGCTCAGTTCTCCCATCTGCCAATTGGGACTATAGCGGAGGGACAACCTTCTCACAGAGCTAATTTAGTCCCCTGGAGCTCTCTCCCCGATCTTCTGACTCACAGGGTGTGTCCTGGAGAGTCAGGACAGCCCCAGCCTCGCGTTTCGCCCAGGGTTGGGTTTGAGTCCCCACTTTTCCACCAGGACGCCCAGGTGCACGGCGCGAGCCGGCTCGGCCATCCCAGGCGCCGGCCGCAGGTAGCAGCACCGGCCCCGTGGGCCGCCACCGCCGTCCTCCCGCCGGCGCTGTGCAGGCCGCCGGCCGGCAGGGTCTAGGGCCGCGCGCCGAGCTGGCGGGGAGCGGCCAGGCCACGCCCCGACGCGCGGAGTGCGCTGCCCTGCCGGCTGAATCATCACCCGCGGCGGCCGCTCCCAGTCCCGCAGCCGCGCGCCGAACCCTGGCCGCGCCCCTGCGGAGCGCCGCGCTGAGCAGCAGCTGAGACTCTCACTCGCGCAGCGCGGACACCGGGCCGACCATGGCGGGCATCGCGGTCAAGCTGGCGAGGGACCGGGAGGCGGCCGAGGGGCTGGGCTCGCACGAGAGGGCCATCAAGTACCTCAACCAGGACTACGCGGCGCTGCGGGACGAGTGCCTGGAGGCCGGGGCGCTCTTCCAGGACCCGTCCTTCCCGGCCCTCCCGTCTTCCCTGGGCTTCAAGGAGTTGGGACCCTACTCCAGCAAGACCCGGGGCATCGAGTGGAAGCGGCCCACGGTAGGCAGCGGGCCCGCGGCGGGATGCGGGGCGGGCGGGGCGCGGAGACCGGAGGCGCAGCGACCGGGCCTCGCGGCAGCCGAGAACCAGGCCCAGCGCGCGGGGAGCCCGGGGAGCGCGCAGAGCCGAGCCCCGCAGCCGGGAGCCCCGTCCCCGCGCTGCCCAGCCGGGGACTCTGCAGGCGCGGGGTCGGGGGAAGCTCCGCGGTCGCCCGTGTCCCCTCTGCCACCCACGGCGCCCGCAGGACGGGCCGAAATGCACGCTGCCCGTAAATCCCACTAGCAGTCCCGCCAGCAAAAACTCACAAAAACTGGGTTGATATAGGGGGAACCTGGAGAAAACTTGTTGGACTCTGGTGGGGAGAGAGTCTGCGGAGAAGGGAGGCAGGGTGCCGGGGGTGGGGTGGGGGTGGGGTGAGTGGGACACTATCCAACCGGGAAAAGTCGGTCTCTAACTCAGTTAGGCAGCTTCAGGAAGGGAGAAACTCCACGCCTGGCCTGGTCCTTTGTGACTAAGGATTGCCTTATGCAGCCACGGTTAGATTTATCCAGTCGGAGTTTCCTGTTTATTTTTCCAAATGGGGGCCGACCTCCCTGTAACATTTACCCTGGGGATTATCAAAAGGACAGGGGAGATGCAGCCAGGAGCCAGTTCCTGCACCTTACTCACCCTCCCAGAATCCTCACCCCTGCATCTCAAGGGCCCCTCGGTGTTCCCTTATCCCGCCCCGCTGGGTCTCTGTCCTCCTTGCCCTGGCAGGCCTTGGAACAGTTTCCTTCCTGATTAGTTTGTCCATCCTATTTCCCCTGGAACCCCTCCTGGCCCCATGTCCTATGGGACACCTCACCGATCTTCCCCCACCAAACCTCAAGGAGGCTTCCTGGGAAATACAGCCTCCGGACTCCTGTTAGGGAAATAAACATTCCCGCCCTGCTCCCACTTCTCTGAGCCCCTCACCCCCACCCGCTAGTCACCTTCTGTTACTCCAAACCCAGCCCGTAGGCAGCAAGTTCAGTAGGAAGTGTCCTTGGCCTAGAGCACTTGAGTTCATTTCTTGCTAACCTGCGTGAGCCGTTTAACCTCCCTGCCTCCGTTTCTTCGTCTAAAAGAAGAGGTGGTGCCTACATAGTTTCCTCTCCCCACTGGCGCACCAGGCCCAGCACCTTTTAGTTTCTCAAGGGCACCCATCTCTTTCCTGCCTCACCTGCCAGGGATGCTCTTTCCTGGTTTTCTGGGGTCTGGCTCACTTACTCTTTGGGACTTAGTCAGATGTCACCTCCCCAAAGAGATCTTTCCTGACCATTCTTAGCAGCCCCCTTCTCATCTTGTTATTCTTTATCACTGAACCCTGCTAATTTCCTTCATAGCATTTTCACAACTTATAAATGTAATTACATATATTTGTTTGTCCTTCCTAGTGAACTGCAGGGACCATGTGTGTATTGTGCACCAGTCTATCCCCAGTGCATTCAGAGTATGCATTCATTCGTTCATTCATTCATTTAACAATACTTATCCAGTGCCTGTTACATGTCAGGCAGTGTCTTAAATGCTTGGGATACATCTGTGAACAAAGACTGTGACTATTTGTGGAATGAGTGAATGCAGGACTAATTAGCCTCAAACAGAATTACAGCTGTGAAAGTGATAAACGAGAATATTCGCCTTACACTTGTATAGCACTTTACAGTTTACAAAGTGAATTTACATACTTCTTTGCTTATTCTTTCATTCACTCAATAAGCGTATCTTGAACACCTACTGAATGCCAGGCACAGTGCATATGGTTTCTGCCCCTGAAGGCTTTAGGGGCTAGTGAGGGGACACAGACAGGTCACCCAACAGTTGGAAATGCCTGTAGGACTTCCAGATGGGGAAAAGACCATTCTAGGGCCCCAGATTAGGGCGGGACAGGGTGTGCACTGCACATCCAAGGGGGAGGGTAGCTGTTATTGTCCCATTCAGCAGTTAAAGAAATTGAGGCCCGGGGAGGTTAGCTATTCGCTCATACAGGTGTCTGGGGTGGAGCCAGGACTGTGTCCAGCCTATGGGTGTCGAGAGCCACAGCTCACAGCCGCCCTCTCTGCCTTCTCCAACACCACTGTGGTTCGGGTCAGGCAAGGCGAACAGACACGTGTCCACTGGATCTAGATGGAAGCAAGTCATTGGTAACTGTAACAGAGCAATTGCAGTGGCATAGAATTGCAACGGGGTAGAAGCCGGATGGCTGTAGAACCCAAAGTAAGGAACCGGAAATGAAGAGCGTGCCCAGCTAATTCCAGCAGGGGGCCTGTGAAAGGAGAGGGGGAAAAGTGTCAGGGAGAGTGGGACCTGGGGCTTGAGAGCCTGGTTTTCAGATGAGAGCAATTAGAATGTGTTATATGTCAGGTCCCAGAGAGAAAAGCAGCGGGGAGACGGTGAAACGGAGCCACCAGGAAGTGAGAGTAGGGTTGCAGGAGGGAGGCAGGGGAGCAGGCCAGCCCTGGAGCGGGGGCTGCTCCTCTGGCCACAGAGGGCTGGGGGCTGGGAAGGAGGCTGAGGAGCACAGGGCTGCAGTCCCTGTGGCTGACGCAGAGGCACAGCGAGGAAACAGCCGGCACCACCAGGCAGGTGGGAGCGAGGGCAGGTGTGTGAGTCCCCACCTTACCCGAAACATCTAAGGCCGCCGAGTGGTTTATGATTTGTTTATACTCAGCTGGCTGAACTTAGCCTCAAACCTGCATCTCCTGCCTCAGGTTCAGTGATTATGATCAACTCCTCCAGTAATAATTAATAGTAGGTGACTTTTATAGAGCTCTTACCAAGGCATGTGTACATAGTCAACTCATTTAACCCTCAGAACAACCTGATGTGGTAGGTACACTTGTCAGCGCCGTCCCCATTATACAGATGAGGAAACTGAGGCTTAAAGAGGTGAAGTAACTTGCCAGGGTCATAGAACCCATATAAGAAGTGACAGAGCCAGAATTAAAACCCAGGTTGTCTGACTCCAAGGCCCAAGCCCTCAACCCCTTTCCTGGGACTGTTAAGTTCCGTATTTGATTCCGTGCCCTTCGTGTTGTGGACAAGTTTCAATTTCCTGAAGCATCTCTAAGGGCCACTCGAAACTTTTCCTTCTTTGGAGAGGGTGCCAAAGGTGTGAGGAAGTTTCTCAAATATAGTGGAAAAATCCTTCTAGGGTAAGTGCCTGGCACACTGAAGATTGTCAGTATGGTTTTTGGGCTCCCAGCACCAAACCCAGTCTCTTCCATCAGCAGGATAAGCGTTTGGCTGGCAGGCCTTGGGCCAAGCTGGCTTCATTTGCCTCCCAGAAACGCAGTCTCACTGTCCCTGTCATTCCCCCAAACAGCCCAACCTTAACAGGGAAGGGACAGTGCAGAGGCGTGAAAGGAGTGTGTTCTGCTGCGGATTCCAAAAGAGCCTCTACAGCCCAAGCCGGGATGGCCAGGGTCTAGATCCAGGCCTCACCCAAGAAAAGCTGCTGCTTGACAGGGAGGGGGGTGGGGGGATGGGTACAGGGGGCTGGGCACTCTGGGGTGGAGCTCTTACGAACCAAGGGGTCCCGGCCGAGGGAAGCCCAGATTCATGCCCTGACTTCCTCTGTGGTTTTGGGGTGGGGCTCTTCAGAATCAGGAAGCGTACTCAGAGGGGGCTGCAGAAGGGCCAGCACTGTTCAGGGTTGGGTTCCAGCAGGCGACTTGTGGGACAGCCCTTGGAGGCTTGTTAGTAATGCATTAGGGGCAGGGCGGGAGGGAAAGAATATATGGTTTACACCGGTGAGTTCAAGTCCCAGTGCCCTCTACAGCTTACGAGCAGTGTATCTTGGGATATGTGGCTTTATCTCTTAGCCTGTCTCCCCACCTGTGAAATGGTGTCGGTGTCCATCTGTGCTCCCGGAAGGGCTGCCTGAGATAAAGTACCACACACAGTATTGACACACAGCAGGCTCACGGTACGTGGACCCCCAAGTATCATGGCCCGTGGACGAATCCAGAAGGCTAGATACCTTCCCCTGCCCTCAAGAAGCGTGTGAGTGTTAGGAAGACAGACTGGTACCCAGCACCACCACATAGCACACAACTAGCTGCTAAATTGCAGAGTACACATACTCTGGGATTCAGGATCCAAAGGATGGGTGAGGGCTGGACTGTGAAGGAGAGCTTCGTGGGGTTGGTGGCAGTGGGTCTTGAGATACGGTAAGATGTGGAAAAGGAGAGAAGAGCGTAGGAGAGGGAGGAATTCCATGCAGGAACAGAGAAGAGGGACCGGCATAGCGGGCAGGGCAGCTCCAGAGCGCGGACCGTCTCAAGGCCCCCAGAGGAGGCTGGACTTGGCACTGCCCTGGCCCTAGGAAGGTAGCGTGATGAAGTGGGCTGTAGGCGGTGTGGAGCGTTGGGGTCCCGTGGCAGTCTAACTGTAACTGCATAGCTCTCCCTAGAGGGGAGGGGAAGGGGCGGAGGGGGTCCGATGCACCTGCTGGGAAGCGAGGTGTCCTGACTACAGGAGCACATGGCAGCTGGGTTGACAGCACTTTGTGGGTCTCGTTTCCAGGAGATCTGCGATGATCCACAATTCATTACTGGAGGAGCCACTCGCACAGACATCTGCCAAGGAGCCCTGGGTAAGTGATGGCATCTCAAACAGGCTACGGGGGCTTGTCTGAAAGGCTGTGGGTAGAAGGCGTGAGGGATGATCTATGGCTCCGCTCCCTTGCCAGAGAGTTCGGCAATTTCCAGTTCTAGAAGCTTCCTGGAATGTCTTGTCCCCTGAGGACCCCGTGCTGTGGCAGACAAATGCACAGATGTGCGGTGAGGCCTCCTGGGTCCCCTGCCCTGGGCTAGTTGTTGAAGTTACAGAGACACTCCCACTAGAAGACAGAGGAGCTTCTGCATCTCAGCCACCCTTGGTGTCTGTATGTCCCGGGGCCCGTGTTGCTAGTGGCCCACTGAACAGTCAGACTCTGGGCTGAGGGCCAGGTGGGAGGCCTAGCCCAGGCCCGGTTGCAGCACTGAGACATCAGGTCTCTGGGGTTCAGGGGTGGGATGGTGACTCAGTGTGTGGAGGAAGAGGAAACCCTCACACTCACTGCTGGGAGGAAGTTAACGTACCAGGGCGTTCTCAGTGTTTGCAGGACGAGCTCACCATGGTATCACAACAGTGCATGGGGGTGCTTATTGTCACAGAGGCAACTGAAATGTTCATTTAAGTAAGTTCAACTGGAGTAGCTGAATCGTGAGGGTCTGAAACTTTGCTCTCTGTAGCTGAGCTCTGATTTTCTGGACATAGTGCCTGCTGAGATTGGAACCTGCTCCAGCTTTGGCATGAAAGCCCCCAAGTTTTCTTTTTTTTTTCTTTAATTTATTTTATTGACGTAAACTTGATTTACAGTGTTGTGTTAATTTCGGCTGTACAGCAAAGTGATTCAGTTATACATGTATTCTTTTTCATATTCTTTTCCATCATGGTTTATCATAAGATATTGAATATAGTTCCCTGTGCTATACAGTAGGACCTTGTTGTTTATTGCTGTACAGGACCCGAGCGTTCTGCAAAGAAGTCTTAACGATGGGGCCTGGGACCACTATTTAAGATTCTCATAGAATCCACGCTCATTTTTTTTACTCATAATAGATATGGGCCTGTGATCGCTGGAGGAGATTATTTGCTGCGAATAACCAAACACTTGTTTCGAGCCATCAGCTCCAACTTGCTTTCCAGACCAGTCTATCAGTAACAAAATTAATCATCTTGAATTGTACCTTCTTTCCTGGCCCACCCAGCAGAGGTTCTGTCCTGGGAGTGACTTGTTTGAGGTCATCCAACAGCTGAAGTGAGGGCCTGGAATGCAAATGCAGAGAGTCTGTGTGTTTAACCCCTGAGCTAGGCTCCCCAGAAGGGACATGGAAAGTTTTCAGTCTCTGAGGGATGTCAGGGCATTTGTGTGAATCGTTAGGACAGGCAACTGGGAGCCCCTTGTGAAATGGGTCTCCGAGAGCATGACCCAGGGCTGGGCGTGCAAACACCGCTCTCTGAGCTCAGCCTCTGTGTGCAAATTCCTGAGATGCCAGAGCACATTCTTACCCATAGAAAACGTACCTCCCATTTCCCACCTTCTCTCCCCCACAAAAGAGAGATGCCCCGGGGGCCTAGGGCACCTAGGTGGGTGCTCCCGGAAAATCCATTGGTTAGAGAAAATGGAAGTTAACAGGGCTAGAAGTTGATGGAGACTTTGACCAACCATGGGGGCTTTAGGAAATCTGGAAAAAAAAGGACAACTGTCATACCTCGGCTAAATTCCACACCTCGACTAAACATCTACTTTAAAGTTTAATGACATCTTAAGGGCCAAATTGCAAGATTTAAGTCCTGGGTAAATACTGTCAGGCCACTTGGAGAGGAGACTCTCGCAAAGCTTACACTCCCTGGGGTAAAATTCCCCATGATATGCACCAAATCAAATAGAAACAAGATTAAGTGTAAGTCCTTTAAAACATTTCTCAGTGATCAGGTCTGTGATTTCTAAGGTTTTTTTTACACCACATTGGCCGTTTTGTCCTCTTGGCCTTTTATTTTGGAGGATCTGGGTTTGATTACGATCTGTGAAGTGTGGTGGACTGAACTCTCGCTCTGATTCTGGCATCCGGACACAGGGTGGGCATGGGGTGGTGACTGTCACCAGGTCCCAGCAGGTTCAGAAGCATCAGGAGCAGGGGGGCCGCGGCAGTGACCCCTGGCCACACAACCAGAGATATGAGTCAAGGCTCAGCTCTTAGTTGGCAGACGTTGGGCACGTCATCACTTGGAACCTCAGTCTCTTCTGAAAATGGGAGGGAGGGGGAGAGTCAACGGGGTGACCTCCGAGATCCCCTACGACGGGGCAGTCAGCTATTGTAGAGTCGTTGCTCATGCCTGACACTGAGTGTAAATCTTGTGCTGGAGAATAAAAGCACCGAGGGCAGATCTCTTATCTCAGAGCAGGAACGATAAGAGCCCCTATCACTGTATAACAGTATGCAACTCCTGGAGCATTTTCATTGCATTGTCTCATGTAATCAAGTAAATATTTTCACCCCCACTCTGCAGATAAGAAAACTTACCTTATCTGGAGGCAGGGGGTGGGGAGCCCATGCGAGGCCACAAAGCTAAAAATTGCCAAAGGAAAGAACCCTGATCTGATTGTAAAGCTTTCCACACTCTTCTCACTCCCATCACAAGTGGCCATGAGGCTATGTTGAGGGATTTTGGAGGTAAAATTCTCAAAGCAAAATTTATTTTCCTACCTGTACTTTCTACCCTGAGACTCACTCAGTTCACCAGTGAACCTGGGCGGGGCCCATCCTGGGACTTGTACGTTTCTCAGCCTCCTGCCTCCCTTCACAGGGCTGCCCAGCAATGGTTAATCCACCAGCTCCCACCCACTTTCCCAGAGGGTAAGCTGGAAGCCCCACCAAAGTAATTCCAACCATGTTTGCAGAACTGCTCTGACGTGAGCCATCCGCTTTGCAGACCCTGGTTGGGCTCAGCACTGAGTCAGTGAGGAAAAATCTGCCCATCTGGAGGAAGGGCTGGAGACCCAGGCTGAACCTCGGCCAGGCTGGCCCTACAGCTAAATATGGCTCTGGAGTTGCTGCTTTCAGCCTCTTCTTACAGGTGATGGCCATGGAGTGGCCCCAGGAGCCCAGGAGGTCCCAGAGCTGAGCTCCTCCTACCTTTGGTTTTCACTGGGCCACTGCGGGGCTTTAACCACTGCCTCCTCATAGCCCCCCATGGGCCCCAGAGCCTTCAAAGCTCTCAGAGGAAGGTAGCTGCCCTGGCCAGGTGCCCCCATAGGCCCTCGGCTTCCTGGGGGAAGGCTCGAGGCTGCCAGCGCTGTCAGAGCTGTTGAAACCGCACAGCCCCGTGTCTTTGTAACCTGGCCCCTCAGAGGTGGATCACCCTGCCTCTACCCCTAAAAGTCACGTGGGCCCCCAAACACTAGGAGATGCTTGGCTACGGGGTGCCCCTCCCCACAGCCCGGCTCAGCAGAGAGTGGGGAAGGGCAGGGCCAGTGGGAAAAGCGTGCAGGAAGCAGGTTTCCAGTTCCTGCTTCCTCCCCTGCTTACTAGCCTGGGTGACTTTGGGCAGGTTACCCAAGCTCTCTGAGCTTCAGTTTCCTCTTCTATAAAATGGGAATAATGATAATACTCCTTTCCCAGGGCTGTGATGAAAAATGCGATTAATATAGGCAAACACATTGGCAAATTGTAGAGTCCTGAACAAATTCAACCTCTCCCTATTTTCCCATTTTTAAATACTGTAAATAACTTTTTAAATGATTCTTAAATTATATATTTTTCTCAGTGTCTACAATCCATTTTATTTTAATATAATCTAAACACATACCATTTAGAAAATACCAAGAAAAATTTATGTACAAGAGTTGATGCTGTTGCATTGGGATAAAGCTGGCACGTTCTTGCTACTAGCATAGCCCAGGAAACACCACCGAGGAAACCTAATATATTGGAATAGACGTTGTGGTGTTTGGCCCACAGTTTGATAGCTCTCAGGGTTCACCTGAAGTTGTCAGTGTTTGGTACTAGATGTACAATTTCATCGGTTACCCTGCAACCATTAAGACTTCTTACGCATCTTATATTTAAATTTTTAAGCAGACTGTCATCTCTTAAGCCCAAGTCTCCTGGAACTGTCTGCAGTGCTAATCCTGCAAACAAAATATCAATCTCTATCCCATCAGAACACAGTCTGATAACTGGTACAAATGCTTCTTCAACAGCTCTTCAATCTTTTACTGCTTCCTGTAATTTCAACTTATCATAGAATGAGGTGAAAAAGTCACTTCGATCAACGTGTCTTCGTGCAACACACACAACACACAACGCATTAATATCGGCACCTTTTGTATGTACTCGTAATCTCTAAGATCCAAATGTAAAACTTTTTCCACCACCATTTTCAATTACAGATTGTGGAAGATTCTTGCTTTCACTGATTTCTCTTATCCACTCTTTTATCAGGTTATTTAATTTTCCCCAAATTAAAAAATCCTGCGCTGCAGTTCCCCTTCCTCTTCAAAAACGCCAGAGGGCTTCAGAGTCTCAATTAGTTTCTGTGTAAGCAGGCAGTCAGTCTCCTTGGGGGCTGCTAAGCTGATGGGAGAGGTAATGCCATAGTGCTTCTGCGGCAGCTGTGTTTGCTGTGATCCCTGCGTTGTAACTGGAAACCGCATGGTCTCCTGCGCGGACACTGCCCAGTCATCCGCCTCCCCCGCTGCCGCCCTGGGCATGACCCACTGAGACGGGGGTGAGGGGTGCCTGCCTCAGCCCTGGATCCAACCCCCTTAAATTATAATTTTTAAAAGCCATTTTAATAGGTGCCTTTTAAACATTTTAATAGACTTTGTTAGAACAGTTTTAGGTTTACAGAAAAATTGAGATGATAGTACAGAGAATTCCAAACACACCAGCCCAGTTTCCCCTACTGGTAACTTCTTACATTATTAAGTGTGGGACATTTGCTACAGTTAATGAACCAGCATTGATACATTATCATTAACTAACGTCCATACTCTAGCTTTCTTTAGTTTTTACCTAAGGTCCTTTTTCTGTCCCAGGATCCCATCCAGGACCCCACATTACATTTAGTGGTCATGTCTCCTAAGGCTCTTCTTGGCTGTGACAGTTTCGCAGCCTGTTTTGGTTGACCTTGTCACTTTTCAGGAGTACTGGTCCGGGATTTTGGAGGATGCCCCTCTACTGGAATTTGAAGGTGCCTTTTTAAAAAAAGAGTGCTTGTAGTTTAAAAAAAAAAAAAAGAACTAGAAAATAAGTGTTGGCTGGTTTGGTGGGGAAAATAAATATCTTTTTTCCTGTTTCTTAAAACAACGGCTTCACCGCCAGCCCCAGCACTGCCCTCACCGTCCCTGACCCCAGTGGCTTCCCCCAGCTCCCGGGGCAGATGTGTACGGTCCGTGAGTCCTCCTGTCCTCTCCCCGGCAGCTCTTCTGGTTACAAATGCTTTTTCACAGCTTTTCTCCCCTGTGGCTACTGCCTGGGCTCCCAGCTTCCTTTCCTGCTGCACCTGAGACAGGCCCATAAACGTGCCAGGGATGAATCTCCCGGTGGCCCCGTCCAGCCCTGGCTGCCCCAGCCTTGGCAATCACACAGCGGGGTTCCTGCCTCATCCGAGGCCTAAAGTTGGGCACATCTCTCCTTGGCTGTCCCTGACCTCCTCTCCCCAGGGAGGAGAGGCAGTGGGAATCCTCCCCAAAGAATCCCCCCACCATTGTCATGTACATGTTCCTCCGAAGCCAGAGGAAGCTTGCGAAGAGTTTGCGAGGTTCCTTGGCTCCCCGTGGGCCTGTGGGTCAGAGGGTGACTTTGCACTTGTTCGGGCGCTTGTTCGGGCGCTGAGCCAGGAGCCAGGTCGCATCCCCGTGTGGACTCTGCTCCGTTTCTGAGTTGAGGGGATTGGATCCTAGTTCCGTAAGGTCTCACTACTTCTGGCGTTCTGAGGCTTCCCCTGGCAGTCCCCCCTCTCCACCACCCCCCGCCGGCACCAGGCTGCAGATCGTGTTTGTTGAGCAGCAACATCTCCACCCCAGGGCCTGAGACCTTTGCTCAGATCATCTCCCACAGGATCAGCCATGATCAGAGAGGCCCCCATCCAGGGGATTTCAGAAATGAAGGGCCGTGTGTTCTGTGAGGTCTAGTGGGGTCCCGGGCAGCAACTGTGGGGCGAGGAAGCCCCAGGAGGAGGGCAGTCTGCTCTGGCTGGGCCAGCGTTGGGTGGCCTGTGTGCAGTGGGGCAGACTCTAGACCAGCACTGTCCACCAGCACTTTGAGCCGTGATGCGAACGTTCTACACTATCAATATGGTAGCTGCAAGCCACATGTGGAGCATTTGAAGTGTGACTAATGCAACCAAGGGACTGAATTTTTAATTTTCTTCAGTTTGGACATGAAAAGCCACGTGTGCGTTATGGCCACTGCAGCGTTGGGATCCGGCCTCCCATCCTTGACTTTCCGGGGTGGGATGGTCTCCACACAGAGACAAGCAAGCCACGTACATCAGTAAACATCTGTAAATGGCACGGTCCAGAGTGAGGACTTGGGTGTCCGTCAGTTAGAGGTTGGCCTCTTGGTTCTGCCACTTCCTGGCTCTATCACATGGGGTAAATCACCGTCCTCGTTAAGCCTCAGTTTCCTCATCCATAACATGGGGATGATAGTAGTATCTACCTCAGAGGGCTGTGAGGATGAAATTAAATAATGCATGGAAAGCTCAGAGTGCCAGAGGCTGACACTTAGTAAGGGTTTAATAACTGCAAATTGCAAGTTACCTTTGGGGAGAGTGTGGCTTGAGGGGAGTACGGAAATGAGGCTGGGGAGGGGAGATGGAGCATGCCCTGCTGTGTCTTGAACAACCGATGGGGTCCGTCTCTAGCACTTGGCATTAGGAGGTGACCAAGGCGCTGATGTTTGGAGAAAAGTTCAAGAGACTCGGTGAAGTCTCCTGCTCCAACTTTCAGGGCTCGTGCAATGGCCGTTGCTCCCTGACGTTTCCCAAAAGGCCAGGAGGCTCCTCACTGCCACCACACTTGGGCTCTCTCCTCTCCTAGCACTCGCTTTGCCTGTAGCGCGCCTGCTATTTTCAGTCTCAAGCCTCTACTTACCCACCTGTGAAATGGGAACAAGGTGACATGTCTGTCCTTTCCTTTTCCCATGAGGCGGAGAACCTCAAGGCTGTATGACTGATGGTTTCTCTCTCTCTGGGGATCAGGACCAGAGTGAGAAAACCTCTAACGTTCACTCTTACCGCAATCCCCGACGTGATCTCTCCCGTGTTTTGCCGCCCCAGCTGCATTGAGACTTTACCTTTCGTTCAACGCTGTGAAGGCCCCCCGGAAACCAGGAAAGTAGATCCTCACCCTCTGGTTCCTCCGGGAGGTGAGGAAGGAATTCTGACGAGTAGGAATCTAAGATGGGGTTGGCTCCACCTCCTTGCCTGCTGGGGCCTCTGGGCACGGAGGGGTTGGGGAGGAAGGCGAGGTTGTGGATGTGGATGGCAGGAAGACACAGGGCTACGGTGAGCTGGCTGGTAACTCTGCCATCTGGTAGTGACCGCCGCGTCCACGGTCGCGGGGAGCTGGGGGGCAGAGTTGACACCTACAACCGGGAGGCTGTGTCCTCCGGGTCCAGGGCAGCCGAGGGCGGCACGGGGCAGGGCCTCCCTTCCGAGAGTCTGGTTCGTCCGTGCAAGTTCGGTGTGCGACAGTGTGACCCTGAGGCCTCGGCGTCCTGCATCCTCCCTTCTCCTTCTCCCTTTCAGGGCCCCGCTCCTCAGGAGGGCAGGGGGAAGGGAGGGAGAGGGCACACATGTGGTTCGGATCATTTGTTGTGGCTGCAGTCGTGCTTGCAGCTCACGGAAGGCGGCTGAAGCCCCGTGTTTACCAGGGTTGGGATGTGAGCAGAACGGAGCACCTCCACCTCCCCCCGACAGTGCCGATATAATGAGACGTGATTGTGTGTAGGGGGTCATTCCGCTTTGGGGGTGCCCTTCTCTGGGCTGCTCCAGACAGTGAAGCAGTCACGGGAGGGATGGCCCCGTGGGACTCATCGGCCGCCGTCGCGCAGGGCCGGGCACTGGCAGGGTGTGCACGTCCTCTGGGGAGCACCAGCAGCCCCGGGGCTGGGGGAGCGCCTGTTGGCTCCCAAGGACTTCCTTCCAAAGCTGAGACGCCCCAGGCTGCCTGGGCCAGGAGACAGGTATTCTGCCAGCAGGGTCTCGGTCTGCTGGAGACTGCTAAATACCAGTGTCTCGGGAAGGGTCAAGTTTCGCCAGAAGTAGCCTCAGTATCTTGGTCCCTTTATCATTTATCTAGCTGTCACCATGGAAAAGCAAAGGCACAGAGCCCTGCAGGGATGAAACACAGGACAAGCAGGACTTGAGAGGGAGAAGTGTTTCCCCGACCTCGGCCCTGCTGGTGGTTGCGGCCGGCTCATTCTCCATCATGGGGGTGTCCCGAGGGCTGCGGCACGCGTGGCAGCGTTC
Source organism: Leucopleurus acutus (assembly GCF_964270905.1). Classification (NCBI taxonomy): domain Eukaryota; kingdom Metazoa; phylum Chordata; class Mammalia; order Artiodactyla; family Delphinidae; genus Leucopleurus; species Leucopleurus acutus. The sequence goes on from NC_139143.1 coordinate 21,901,409, forward strand.
CCAGCCTCTGCCCATTAGATGCACTGGCAGCCCTCCCCAAGCATGACAACCCAAGATGTCTCCACACAGAGCCAAAAATCCCTTGGGGGTAAGGGGAGCAAAAACGGTCCTGGGGGGCAACCAGTGGTAGATCCAGGGAGAGAAGGAGGCTATGGACACAGTAAGTACCACGGGGCAGGCGGAGGGCAGTCATTGGGCACCCAGGGTGTGATGCCTGTTCTGGCAGCTGGTGAAGACCAGCCCCACACACGTCCAGAATCACCTCCCCTAAGCCAGCCACAGTTGGGAGTAAGCGTCGTCCTGGGGAAGGAGGAAACATGGAGCTGCAGTCAGGGCGGCATGGCTGGGATGTTTGACCCCATGGAGAGGAGCTGCTGCAGCAAAGGAGGAGATCGGCCCTCTCTCCGTCTCGGGACGCTCCCCTTGGCAGGCCGTCTGTCTCATCAGCTTCCCAGAGCAGGCATGTGCGGTGCATCTCAGGTCCTGGGGTGCCCCGGGGACCGCAGAGTGATTGGGTGTCTGGGCACGGCGTCCTGGCGCTGGCATCTCTCCGTGTTGACTCCTCTCTTGCTGGCACGCCCGCCCCCCTGCCCCCCAGGGGCAGACTCTGTCAGCTGGCAGGGGCCTCTTACTGCCCCTGGCCAGGCACAGATTTCAGGAAGGTCCTGGTCTCCTTGCACCTGTATCTACTGCGTGGCAATCTGCCCCACCATCAAAGGCTTGAAACAACAGCAATCATTTTCTCATTCTCTCCTGTGGTTCTGAAGGATAGATAGCTGGACTTAGCAGGGGGGACTCTCTCAGGGTCCCTCGTGGGGTTGCAGTGTCAGATGGGGACGGGCTCAGGTCACCCGAAGGCCCCCCCCTCATGTGTTTGGTGCCTGGGCTGGAGGCTCGTCAGCTGAATCTCTGGGGTCTTCCTGCATCCTGTGTGGTCTCTTCCATGGAGGCTTTAAGGGAGCTCCACTTCTTACACAGAAGTTACAGAGAGAGAGCCTCAGAAGTCACAGAGCATCACTTCTGCCATATCTATTCACTGAGACAGACAGAGGCCCCACCAGGTTCAAGGGGAGGGATGCAGATTCCACCCCCTGGTGGGGAAGGGCAAGGTCCTAGAAGAACAGGTGAAACTGGAAATATCGTGGCTGCCGTTTTGGGAAGATGCCACAGTTCCTCCCCTTTGAATACTGGTCACCAGTGGTGACCCAGGGCTGCTCGGACACTAGCCCATCGTGGTTGGGGCAGGTGTGTCCTCTGTTCTCTGGGACTTCCCAGTACGCAGGGCCGAGGGGCACTCAGCGGGCTGGGCTGGTGGTGCCGAGCTTTCCTGAGACACGCTGCCAGGCCCCGAGGCCCTTTCTGCTTCCACTCGGCCATTGGGTGCCTGTGACCGAAAGAGCAGTGGGCTGCGACTTTAGGCAGAAGACAAAAAACACCGCGGCCCTTTCTCTGCACCAGACTCGTCTTGTCTCCAGCTCCTTCTCCCACATCCATCTGGTCCTCCCTGTTCTGGGTCCTTAATGCCTCGTCACGCCTCTCCCAGCCTCTCCACCTACCAAGGCCCCATTACTCCAGGTGGGCCCTAGTTCTCACCTGGATTCCTGCTCTGGGTACCTGCCTGTCACCGGTCCATTCTGACGTTACTGCCAGAGGCCCTGTCATCAGGGAAGTGACGGCCAGTGGGGGAAACGGACAAATTAAATATAAGTTCTGATCATGCTATAGTAGGGGTCAGCTGGGATGCAGTGTGAGGACACAGGAGGGGAACGGCAAGGGATGGGACAGTCCCCAAGGACGACTAAGGAGAGAGGTGGAGGGAAGGTGTGGGACAGAGGAAGCAGAGCAAAGTGTGTGCTTCCCCAGCAGGAAGAAGCCCATTCTGGAAAGTGCAAGTGGTATTTTCTTGTGCCTGGAAGGTCTGTGCAGAAGAAGAAAGGGTGAAAGGGACCCTTCATTTAAATTCCCTCGGGGTCAGTTCAGACTCTGCGGAAGTTTAACCCATCTCCAGACTCTGCCCTCCCTAGACCCCCGGCGTCCTCACACCCCCTCTGCCCTGCTCCCCACCCTCCTGGACGGTGCCACGCCACCCCCCATACCTTCGGGTGCCTGCACTTGACCTTCTCTCTCCCTGCAAGCACTTCCCACCCCACCTCCACCTTGCTCTCAGGACCAGTCCAAGCTCCCCTCTTCGAACCCCATGGCCCTACAGCCCGTGTGACCCGTTTGGACTTGAGTCCTGGGGCTCACCCCCGTCTTCTCTGATGGTGTTTCCACATTGTTCCCCACGCCAGCTGGTGAGCCCAAGCGTGAGAAGCATCCTTCTCTAGACCCGGCTCAGGTGGGACGTCTGAGACCAGGTGGGAGGCAGAAGAAGCACGTAGGCCAGTCAGGTGCTCAGAGGCTCTCGGGGCGGCTGGTATGCCCCAGGAGCCGCGGGAAGCAGCAGCGAGGGGTGCAGAGCCCTGCAAGGCTGGCCCTGGGCTTCATGTTCTGTCCACTCTTTCTCCTCCGAGATGAAGAGCTTCCTCGGCCTGTGTTGCTTCATGGAGCACGTGCTCCGCGTTGGCAGCGTCCCTGCCCTCACAGAGCTTGCCTCCTCCTGGGACTGTCAGCAGGCACCATGCCCTAGAGTGATGGAGCTGCAGCGGGACAGGTGGGCCGGCAGCCAGCATCTCCTGGGTCCTCTGCTCCGCTTCCCGGTGGGTGGAGGAAAGACAGTGATGGTGGGAGGGAAAGGAGCGGAACACACACAACAAATATCACGCTCCCCTCTTGGGAAAACTTCCAGCAGCCACCAGTGTAATCCTCATCACCATTCCAGCCCCATTCCACCCCTCCCCAGTACAGTGGGCCCCAGGCGTCCTCGGCCTGTGCTCAGCGCTGACCCTCGGGACTGGACACAGAGGCCCGGGGAGCACAGCTCTGGAAATGTATCGACGTGACTCTGCATGAATTTATCTTTTTAGAAGAGGGCTCCGGAGCTTAAAGGAGCTATTCATGAGGTCTGCCCGTGGGTGCTGTGTGCTCAGAGGGTGGGGATCTGGGCGTGCCGAGTGTGTGCAGTGGAGGGAAGCCTGTGTGTACATGGTCACGGTCACAGCGAGGCTGCAGAGGAGCCGGAGAAGGGCAGCCCAGCCGGGGACAGTTAAACTTTTATCCAGGTAGCCTGGGTGCCCGAGTCCAGGAGGGTGAGGCAGCTGTGCTTAACGAACAAACCAAGATCCTACTCAAGCCTCCTTTTCCCAAGCGAATTAGAAGGGCAGGGGGAGGTCTGAACTACGAGGGGGTTCCCTGAGGTCCCTTGAGAAAAGTGGCTTAAATGATCTCAGCAGGTGCCCAAGGGTGGGCCAGAGAGAACGACACTACATAGGCATTGAACAGGTGAATAAATTCAGAATTAATGCATGAACACTCTTCCGCCGTAGGCACAAAATACAGTAAAATTTTGTGTGAAAACCCACAGGAAAGGCATGCGGGGAGAGAAAGTGAGTATCAGACTGCAGAGACGGGGGAGGCAGTTTGCTTGTTAAAGGAGCCTCTTGCCTTGTCTCCTGTGAGGGGACAGAGCAGAGTCCGCGAAGCCATCCTCAGCCCAGGGGGCGGGTATCGGGGCCCCTTGTCCTGCGCTGGGGTGGGGGTGGGCGTAGGGGGCAAAGGCCACAGTCCCGGTTGAGGCACGGGCGGGGTGAAGGTGAGGGGCTCCATCACTGCAGGGGCCGTTCTTGGGTTTTGAGTAAATGCGTTCGTGTCTATATCCTCGTCAGTGCGCATCCTTTACCTTTATTTACCGTCCCCCCCACCCCCTGCTTGCTTCTGAAGATTCGGCAGGGGCTCAAGATGATGAGACAGGCCCCCAAAGCACTCAGCAGGTCACAGTCCTCCCCGGTCTCACTCCCTCCTCCTTCCCACCTACCCGCACCCCCATCCTGAGCTGTCACCCTTTCCGAAACAGGGCGTAACTCATCCTCAGTCGAGACGTCACCTCTTCTGGGCCTCAGTTTTCTCCCTCATAAACTTAGAAGATAAAAAGAGCAGACCCTCAGAGACAGTGTTCTAAATGCTTGACTTTTTTCCTCCCATTTAATTCGCAACTCTGTGAGGCCATTTCCTATCATGAAACCCATTGTATGTACGAGGAAATGAGCACGAAGAGAGTAGTTTGCCCTGAGTCAGAGCCGGAATTTGAACTCCATGTTCTGGCTCTGTTGTTTCTTAATTTTGGGGGTGTGAGGAGGAAGGAAACCTGACTCCTCCCTAGAAAATGCATATATTGGCATACATACAAAATGCGCACACAGTGTTTTCGGGTTCCAGCTCTCTGAAGCCCATCCAGGACCCCCAGTTTCCCTTTTTCATCTGATCCTAACAACCCTTTGAGGATATGTGTGTATTATCCCCCTTCCACAGCTGAGAGAACATGGGCTCAGACAAATTAAGAAATGTGTCCAAGATTACACAATCTTAAGTGGCGGGGTCAGGATTCAAATCCAGGTCAGTCCTCCTAGCTCTATCCAGGGGATCTTTCCTTTCTGGTTGGGGGGTCACCTGGAGGCCCCACGGGGCTGTGGGTGCCTGTGCAGCCCCTGCCCTGTGCCTGGGATCCGGGAAGGCCAGCCAAGGCGCACCTCCCCCTCTCACCTCCGTGGTGGGTCAGCACATCAGCCCAGCCGCAGCCTTCCTTGGGACCCGTCGGCACCCAGGCTGACGGCACCCAGGTTCTCATCCAGCGGGCCAGCGCTCCCGGTGGGCAGGCACCCTGCAGCGGGCTTGTGGACCTCCCTCTAGCTCAGTGCTGGCAGCGAGAGCCCCAGGACAACGTGGACTGGACTCGTAGAGGGGATTGTGCAGGAAGGGTGATCCCTAGGGCCTGGGCTGGAAGGACAAACCCGGCCAAAGGGGACTGACAGGGCGGCCGAGAGCCAGCATCTGAGGAACCCAGGGAGCGTGGAGTTGGTGCAGGGGTCTCCCGGTGCCAGGAGGCAGCAAGGTGCATGGAAAGGTGAGAGAATGGGTGCGAAGCAAGATGAGAAGGGCAGTTCTTTAAGGGAACGGGCAGGAACACAGGCTCCAGCGAGATACGCCTTTTATAGGGATCCAGAGGTCCCCACTGGGGAGGGCAGGGAACCTCTGCGCCCACCTAAGTCCAAGTTCAAGGGGCAGGTCTGGACCGCCCCCGCCCCGGCCTCGGCTGGTTTCCTTTCTCTCGTGCTTTTTATTTGCGCCACCCCTACCCCGGCTCCAGACTCCCAGAACCCTTCCTCTCCCTTTTCCCCACTAACCTGCTCTCGGTCATTTTCATGTTAGGGCATGTAAATGCACGGGTCCCTTTCCCTCGGTACTTGCGTTTGAGGTCCCACCTCAGTGCAGGGTGAGGACTGTTCTGTCCGGGGAGTTTCGTCTGCACGTGGTGCAGATGTGCAGAAGAGGGGGGCTGCGGGCTCCTGTAGGGAGGGGCACCCAGGTGGGCTTCTAGGATAGGTAGCAGGGCAGAAGATCCCCAGCCTCACAGACCTGTACTGGCCGAGTGTCTCCCAGGACAGAAAGGAGGAACAGAAGCTTAGCTGGGTGTCGGGGGAGCCCAGATGTGGGAGTGGTCAGTCTGTCGAGCCTGCTGGCAGGCCTTCAGGGTGGTTCAGGAACCTCTGGGCAGGGCCCTGTGTGCTGCCTCAGTGATGGACGGGGCCAAAAGCCACCTGCTGAAAGGAAATGTCGCAGGGAGCCAGGGTGGTCAAGGACCTCTAGTGACCCAGCTCTGATACTTGTCCCTGCTTGTGTGCAGGGCTCTGGACAGACCGAGGCAGGTATCAGACTCCCGGAATGAGAAAGGCAGATGACAGGTGGTGAGTCAGAAGGTGTTAAGTGTTTAGATACGCCTCGCCTCATTCCTCAGAAACTGTTTTGGCCTAAACGCCCCCCAAGAAAAGGCATACAATGAAACCATATATTACAAAGAAAAATAATCATTTCTATAGACAGGACTTCCCTGGTGGCACAGTGGTTAAGAATCCGCCTGCCAATGCAGGGGACATGGGTTCAAGCCCTGGTCCGGGAAGATCCCATGTGCTGCGGAGCAGCTAAGCCTGTGTGCCACAACTACTGAGCCTGAGCTCTAGAGCCCATGCGCCACAAATACTGAGCCTGTACTCTAGAGCCCGCGGGCCACAACTACTGAAGCCTGCATGCCACAACTACTGAGCCTGCGCTCTAGAGCCCGCGAGCCACAACTACTGAGCCTGCATGCCACAACTACTGAGCCTGCGCTCTAGAGCCCGCGAGCCACAACTACTGAAGCCCGTGCGCCTAGAGCCCATGCTCCACAACAAGAAAAGCGACCACAATGAGAAGCCCGTGCACTGCAACGAAGAGTAGCCCCCGCTCGCTGCAACTAGAGAAAGCCTACACGCAGCAACGAAGACACAAAGCCTTTAGCCAAAAATAAATTAAATTAATTTAAATTAATAAAGTATAGACAATCCAGAAAGAAGAGGATGTCAAAACCTGGAGAGAGGAAAAAGCACATGGGTGCTGTCAGAAGGACCTCAGTCACTAGAGGTGGGCCCTGCAGCTAGTGTTGATGCCTGACAGCCGCTCACTGGGCCCCCAGGGAAGATCTGGTTCTGAGCAGCCCAGCTCCTGGAGCACCTCCCAGGGTGAGCCAGCGGCTCCTGTGCCCTCACAAGGTAAGCCAGCATCTCCCGTGAGCTCCATGGTCCCTGCCTGTGTGAGATGTCAACAGCAAGGGTTCCAGGGTCAAATAAATTTGGGTAACATTCATATTATACCCCACTCCCCTTACCCCTGGGAAGGTCACAGTGTGTAATTATTGAAAAACATCTGAGATGTCTCCACACTTGACCTGGTTAGCTTTGCATTTCCCAAACTTACTTGACCACAGAACCCATTTCTCAAGGAGCATCTGTTAACCCCAAGGAACTAGTTTCTACACAACACACTTTAGGGGACACAGGAATAAGTGACTTGATTGGTTGTTTGTTCTTACTGACTAGAGACCAATTATTATGGAAGACTTTACGAAAAAATAATCATTTTCATTTAGAAGACCTGATATTAAGCTTTTTTTTTTTGCTGCAAATACTGACATAACCCAATTATCTATTGAAGGCAATAAACTAGAGTTTCTGGTAATAAAACTACGATTTAAGCACATAGGACACATGTTCTATATAACAAATCATCCAAAAATAACTTCAGTTTGTGAAGATATGAATTACAGAATGGGAGCCAATACTATGTTCGCCCAGTTTTTCTTTTTTCTGTTTCCCCCTTTTTGTTGTTGCTGTTCTGTACCTTGCTTTGTTTCACTTAACACATCTTGGAGATTATTCCGTATCAACAGAAACCATCTTCGTTTCTTTTTAGGGCTGCACAGAATATTGTCGTAGAGGGAGCATAGTTTGTTTCACCTGTTCTCTGTGGATGAACATTTACCTTTAGTCTTTTCTGTTGCAACCAATGCTGCAATAAATAACCTTACACATACATTATTTTCACACGTGAGTATGTCTGTAGGAAGATTACTACATGTGGAATTGCTGGAGTATATTGACGATATCCTCAAATTGCCTTTGTCGGCATTGAGCGTGTACATTCCCCCACAGCCTCTCCAAATGATCATGCTTTGACCTTTGCAATCCGAAAGGTGAAAAATGGTGTCTTAGTATAGTTTTACTTTATGTTTCTTTTATGATGAGTGAGGATAAATGCCTTTTACTATGTGTAAGAGACATTAATTTTTCCTTTTTCCATTAACTCTGTTTATATCTTTGCCCATTTTCTTTTTCTTTTTTTTTGCGGTACGCGGGCCTCTCACTGCTGTGGCCTCTCCCACTGCGGAGCACAGGCTCTGGATGCGCAGGCTCAGCGGCCATGGCTCACGGGCCCAGCCACTCCGCGGCATGTGGGATCCTCCCGGACTGGGGCACGAACCCGTGTCCCCTGCATCGGCAGGCGGACTCTCAACCACTGCACCCATATTTCTATTGAACTTTCATTTTTTTCCTTTTAAATACTAGGAAGATTTATATATCACTTGTGGTCTGGGAGCTGAATAACAGATATTTTTCCTTATTAATTTTTAGTTTGACCTTGCTTATTGTGATTTTTTTTTTACCATGCATATTTTCTTTACTTTAATGTAAAGTTTATCATTTAAAATTTTTATGGCTTCTAGGTTACAATTTGATAGCCTGTCACCACTCTAAGATTATAATAGAATTCTCCCATTGTCTCTTCTAGGATATATAGATTATAAATATATTTATAATGTGAACATATTAAAATATAATATATCATATAAATACATAAACAATAAATATGTAAATAATACAAATGGCTAGATTTATATATAACATATAAATAATATAAAGTACATTGTTAAGATATATAATGTTATGTTTATGTAAATATTATTCCATTTACAATTTATCCCCATGACAAGATGAGCTATAACTTGATTTTTTTCTAGATAGCTACTCAGTTGTTCCAGTTCCAGTTGTGAATAATTTATCTTTACTGAAGTCCTATGTTTGGAACTATTTCTGGACTTTCTATTTTGTGCCATTTATGTATGTCTGTATACTCTTGCACAAGTTCTGTCCTATTTTAAATATGTTAGCTCTATATGTGTTTTAATAGCTAATAGAGCTAGACTCTGCTCCCTTTAGATTTTTTTCTGGCTAGCCTTTATGTTTACTTTTTCCTTGTAAATTTTAGGATCAGCTAAGTTCCAATTTTTAAAAAATCCTCTTGCTATATTTATTGGGATTGCATTCAATTTATAGACTGACTTAAGAGGAAGCGCCAATTTTATGATGAATCTTTCTAGCCAAGAATGCGGGCCGCCTTTTGAATGGAGTAAATGATTGTCTACGCCTCTCCAGGCAGGATGGTGTCCTGGATGGATGACTAACTAACTCCAGGATGGAGTTAGCTATAAGGGTGAACAGCCGGTGGAGGACAGACCACAGTAGCCAGAGAAGTCTTGAACACTGTTGGATATAAACGGCGTGGCTGGAAGCCTCTGTAATCAAATGAGGAAGCATAACTATCCCTCCCAGAAGAGAGCCCTGATGTGAGTCAGAGGCAGTTGTCAGGATTCTAGAACTGGGTCGTGTACAGATGCCACCTTGAAGGAACAGTGCCTGCAGCCAAGGGACATAGCTCGAGCCGAGCTCACAAAGAAGGAGCCAGGGAAGAAATACACTAATCTCACTTTCCTCCCTCCCTCTGGTCTTTAGGGCTCCCTGCTGGCCAAACCCTCCCAGCAGCCAGAGGCCCCAGGAGCCCACAGTTTCATCCACTGAGGTCAGCTCTGGGGCAGAGGGCAGGATGGAAAAGGGTGTAGGCTGGACGTGGGGAGGCAACCGGATGGGGGAGGCAATCCATCCTCACCTCCAGCTCACACAGTCCGGCACTCAGGCCCCCAAGACAGTTGTTTCTGCTCTGAGATAAATGGAGTAAGTAAAGATCAGAAGGGCTTCCCTGGTGGCGCAGTGGTTGAGAGCCCGCCTGCCGATGCAGGGGACAGGGGTTCGTGCCCCGGTCTGGGAAGATCCCACATGCCGCGGAGCGGCTGGGCCCGTGAGCCATGGCCACTGAGCCTGCGCGTCCGGAGCCTGTGCTCCGCAACGTGAGGGGTCGCAACAGTGAGAGGCCTGTGTACCGCAAAAAAAAAAAGAAAGATCAGAAGGTTATCACTTCCTTCTGCTCCTTCTAAAAGGACTTTGTACCTGGGCAGGAAGGCTAAAATCATGTAACGACTGGAAAACCCACCAGGAAGGGAAGGCAGAAGTTTCGTGGTGCACTGTTCAGTGACACATCCCCTGAGCAGTCTGGGCGGCCACCCTCACCCCTGCCAAAATATCTTCTTGTGTGACTGGAGAGCAGAGCCAAACAGACAAACAAGTGAGCACGAGAAAGAAATACTTGCTAAAGTCCAGAGTCTCTTATAGATATATAATTTAAACACTCGTAGAAAACTACACGCCGGATCTTCCTTTTTCAAGCCCCAACCACGTGGCAACATTCCAGGAGAGGCCTTGGTCACTGGCAGGCACCCTCTCAAACCAGTTTGCGCCACAAGTGGTCTGGAGCCTCGGAGGTCAACGGGTTGCCTTGCCCGGCCCGTACCATCTGGCCTGGTTTTTATCCAGACCAGGATGTGACTGACCCAAACAGGCTGTGCCAGGAGGAGACTCCAGTGACTTCTCCAACCAGGTCACCTCTACAGAAGCAGATCACCATGGGATTACCCGGAGGAGACGGGTTTTCATAAATCATTCTCAGCCCGGAGGAGTGGCACTGTGTGAGGCTACAGCTAATGAGGGTGTAGAACAGGTTTCCACGTGGGGAGAAAACCCTCAGGCGGACGTGGCCATCCAGGCGGAGCGAGCAGGAAGCTAGAGAGAGGACACTGTGCAGCCCAAACACTGAGACATAATGGAGTCACCTCTCAAGGACAAAAGCCCCCAAGACCGTGTTTTGTGAACTGGGTGAATTAGAAACTGACACCTACTTGTAAAGGAGACTGTTCAGATTATACATTAAAAGCATGTGCTTTGCTCAGGCACGTCTGACAGCCACTCATTAGCTGGGATCTTGGGGTGAGCCACCCAATCTCCTTACAGAGGGTGGTAATAGTACCCATCTACCCCAAATTGTTTTGTGGCGAGGAAATGAGATAACTTCATGATAACTTTCGACTGAAAAAAACGCACAACCTAAAAGTTGCGAGTTACGTTTTATTCGGGGACCTATCTGGGGACTATAGCCTGGGAGACAGCCTCCCTGGTAGCTCTGAGGGACTGTTCCAAAGAGGTAAGGGAGGAGCAAGGTATATAGGAGTTTTTACTGAAAAAAAATCACGTAGTGGACATCAAAAGATTACTGCTAATCACAAAAAAACAGACATCTCAAGTTAATGACTTTAGTGTTTTTCTATGTATGGGAGGATCCAGGAGTCTGGACTCATTGAAATTATTCCCTAGATATCATATGCGTCTTAACTATCTAGGACCAGTTTTTCTCCGTCCTGAATCCCCTCAGGGTGCACTGTTTGGGTGGCTGCCGTGGCTGATGGCTTGATGGCAGCAACATTGTTGTTTCCTGCAATGAGAGGCAATATTTTGTTGTTGTTGTTTGCAACGCATGTGAAGCATTTTAGCACAGGGCCTGGCACACAGTAAGTCAAGTCTCCGTGAGTGTAAACTGTGATAACCGTTGTCTTCAGATCTTGTAACTGAGAAAGCTTATATGAGCAGATATTAAATAAACTTTAAAAATGGGCTCTACATAAGGGAGCTTCCCAACTTAGTTAAAAATATTTTGCTGCGTGGGGTGAGGGAGAAAGTTAAGAAATGAGAATAATACAATAGGATTTCAAAGCTTCCACCTTATTAGAAATCAAGATGTTCTTCTAAGTGGCTCTAAGTCTCCCTCAACTCCAGAATTTGGAGACCTGATAAAAAAACTTTGAACCTTTGACTGTAAAATGCATCTAACTCTTGTTTCTTCTTGCTTGTGCTGTGATCTTAGTGCCAGGGTCTTGGCTGTGCAGTGATAGGCCATCCTCCTGTTGCTGTAAGGAACTGCACTGCATTGAATGGGTGATACGTGTTTTTGTTTGTTTTTGTTTTGTTTTTTCTTTTTTTGCGGTAAGCAGGCCTCTCACTGCCGCGGCCCCTCCCACTGCGGAGCACAGGCTCCGGACGCACAGGCCCAGCGGCCACGGCTCACGGGCCCAGCCGCTTCGTGGCATGTGGGATCCTCCCGGACTGGGGCACGAAGCCGCGTCCCCTGTATCGGCAGGCGGACTCCCAACCACTGCGCCACCAGGGAAGCCCGGGTGATATGTTTTAATATTTCTGAGCCAAGGATATTGGGGTATTAAGATACAATATAGGATTTCAGGAAGCTGCCAACTTGTTACCCCTTAGTTTTAAATTTGAATTGCAGTTGGATTTTCCTGGTTAGAAGTGGGGTCTTTCCCTAGTTAGAAGAATCAGATACTCTTAACCAAAGGAAATCTTCAGCAAGGTACGGTTTTTAAACAAAACCCAGGATTTGGATTCAGAGGATTTACATGTTAAGACCTGCTAACTGTGTAGAACACAGACTCCTGAGCTTCGTCCAAAAAAGGTGATAATAATTAGGATAATCATAAGATTTCTGTAAGGATCAAATAAAATGTGAACCATGTTCTTTGTAAATTGCAGAGTGTTATATACAATGTTAACTACTTGTTATTTCTTTCATTCCTTCTGGCGGAAGGAGCACAGACCAGAAGTTGAGTCTAGATTCCTGTCCCTGCACAGGTCCCCCTTTCCAGGACCTGTGACCTCAAGAAAGTAACTTCATCTCTCTCTCTCTTTTTTTTTGGTTTGGCCACACTGTACAGCTCGAGGGATCTTAATTCTCTGACCAGGGATTGAACCTGGGCCCCAGCAGTGAAAGCACAGAGTCCTAACCACTGGACCACCAGGGAATTGCCTTTTTTTTTTTTGTAACTTAGTCTCTAAAAGGTACAGTTTTGTGGTCTAGGAGACATTCTAGGATTATGAATCCTTTCAGAGGAAACATGTTAGATTGGAATAGGAAGGGATGAAGAAAGCAATCCTCTCTGAAGGGCAGGGGGAGATGAGGCCTTGCTCCTCTCAGGATGACCAGGAAAAATACTTCTGGGACACGAAGGAAAAAAACAGGGAGCCGTGAAACTCTCCCGTGAAACAGGGAGCCGTGGCCACTGATTTCTGGGATGTCGCAAGAACGTCCAGGTCTGGTGGTGAGCGGTAATCTGAGACACATGTACGGTCAGCACTGACCTAGATGTATGACCCACAAAAAGAAAAAGAAAAAAAAAGGAAAAGGCATTACTACCTGAGTTCAGTCACTGTCCCACAAATAGCAGCACAGTCAGCCGTGACCTCCAACGCTAAAAAGCAGCCGACAGGTCCTGCAGACACACACTCGTGTGATGCCTACACACACGCACAAGGTAAAGGCATCGACGCTTGGTACCAAGGGAAAGAGAACCAGGAGGGCGTTAGAATGGCCCTCCCAGAGTCAGACAGAGTGGGCAGCTCTTCCGAGGATTTGACAGAAGAGCTACAGGAACCATGGGAATAACTGGTTTCAGGACAGATGTCGCTGAAGTTCCTACACTTGGGCCCACTTTACCCACACGCCTGTCTGCCTCCATGTATTGACAGACCCAAGTCATTTTCCAAGATTCCTAGAAAATCTCAAATAACCTCAAGGAAAATAAGAATCACAGTCATCTCCAGGTTCTCAAAGAAGGACTAAAGTCAGGAGAAGATCTGAAGTTGGAGGAAGGGGAATAGATTGAAAAGGAGGATCTCATGACTCGAAGAGCAGCTGTCACTTGGTGTAGTCATCCTCCAGGGCAGACAGCATGATAAGGTCTAAGTGAGAGGGGGGTGGGTGCTCAGAAAAGGCCTGAATGTCGTCTGTTTCAATGACAGTCTGGTTCCTACAAGGCAGCGTACGGAATCAAGCCGGGAAGAGCTCCTCTACATAGATTTCCATCCTCACCAACCGGGGGCTCCTTCCGCAGGGCCAGTGCTTAAAACCCTCACTGTCAAGTTTCTTTGCAAGCTCCTATTCTCACTGTGTCAAAGAGTGTGTCTCTAGTTTGGTTTATATAAAGATCTAGTTGACCCAGAAGGTTGTCTCTGAGATCTGACAAACACCACACCTTTTAAACTCTTCCTTGCAGTGTTTTACTGTTGGCAGTGCACTTAACCTCCTAAGCCTTGTCATTCTCAGCTTTTAACATGGAGATGGTCATAGCACCATCCTCATAGAGCTGTTGTGAGAAATAAATGAGATGATGAACCTGCAGCTCCTAGAACACTGGCTGGCACATAGGAAGGCCTCATCAGTAATGGCTATTGCCCAAGCTCCCCTAGCAGTCAGGAGGCAGGAACTGGTAGCCCTGGCTAATGGGTCAGGAAATAGGGACTTGACCAGTTCTTGGAACTGAGAAGTCCAAGGCAGGTGTGGCTTCAGGTACAGCTTGATACAGGGACTCAAGTGATGAAACCAGGACATGGTTTCTCTCTCTCCAGCTCTCAGCCCCTCTCCCTCTGAGTTGGCTGCAAGACGGCTTCAGCAGTAGGCCGCCCCTCATTGTAGAGCCAATGCAGTAGAAGAGGGTACCTGTCCACTCTCTCTGAAGCCCCAGGAGTGGTCTCCTCACACCTCCCTGGCTCTGGCTGGATGGCAGAACCTTCCCCAAGTGAACCACTGAAGCCAGAGAACATGCAGCCCAGCTTGCTGAAGATCCACCTCTGGAACTGGGGGCAGGGCCAGCGCTACCCAAACCTCTCAGGCAGGGAGACTTGCTTCCCGGAGGGTCACTGGTGGCGCCAGGAGGGAAGAGATGGCCGCTGAGTGGAAAACTGCGGTGAACCCACAGTGGCCGCCCAACCTAAGGAGCAAAGGGATTTAACTTCCTTTGGCTACTGACTGGCTGGTTAGGGAGAGGTGTGCTTCCACTTCCCACAGGGCCAGCTTGAGCACCTAGAGGCCTCAGAGCTGTTCCGCCGTCATTGCTAAGTGTTAGCAGGTCAGTCGGTTCAGCAACTCTCAGGACACCAACTAGTCCACAGAATTCAAAGATTGCGGTGAATTTCAGTAACACTCTTTAAAAAGAGTTGACATTTAAAAAAATATTTTTTAACTTATTTTTATTTATTTATTTTTGGCTGCGTTGGGTCTTCGTTGCTGCGCACGGGCTTTCTCTAGTTGCGGCGAGAGGGGGCTACTCTTCGTTGCGGTGCGTGGGCTTCTCATTGCAGTGGCTTCTCTTGTTGCGGAGCATGGGCTCCAGTAGTTGTGGCTCACAGGCTCAGTAGTTGTGGCTCGCAGGCTTCAGAGCACAGGCTTGGTAGTTGTGGCGCATGGGTTTAGTTGCTCCGCGGCATGTGGGATCTTCCCAGACCGGGCCTCAAACCTGTGTCCCCTGCATTGGCAGGCGGATTCTTAACCACTGCGCCACCAGGGAAGTCCTTCAGTAACACTTTTAATAGACCTGCCAGTTAATAAAAATAAACCCAGCCATGGAAATCAAACTCATCTGAGGCTATTTCCTATTCTTGTCATGGGAAATTGTAGGAAAGTGCACATTCCTTAAGAATGGAGTAAACTGGGCTTCCCTGCTGGCTCAGTGGTTGAGAGTCCGCCTGCCGATGCAGGGGACACGGGTTCGTGCCCCGGTCCGGGAAGATACCATGTGCCGCGGAGCGGCTGGGCCCGTGAGCCATGGCCGCTGAGCCTGCGTGTCTGGAGCCTGTGCTCCGCAACGGGAGAGGCCACAGCAGTGAGAGGCCACGTACCAAAAAAAAAGAAAAAAAAAGAATGGAGTAAACTTCCTCATCCTCGTCCCAGAACGCCCCCATCAGTCGGGCCTTTTATCTCGTGGCAAACATGACCCCTCCCCGCCACCAGCTTGCTTCTGACCCCCTGAAATGGGTGTGTGCTTTACACACATGCTCTCGTCACACCTCCCAGTTACTCAACGTGTCGCAGAGGAGGGCACCGAGGCTAAGGGGAGGCCAGGCTGCCAGACAGCTGACCATCTGACTGTCCCCATCTTTGACTCCCACGTGTGGTACCCACACACCCGCCCAGAGGTGTTCCTCGCCCGTCCTCAGGGAGATAGCCCAGGGTGCCTCCTCAGATTCTGGCTCTTGCATTTGCGTCCATGGGGCTGCCTGCCGGTGTCTTCTTCCTCTCCCTCAAACTCGCCCACTTTTAAACCCTGTGTTGACAGAAGCCTCTGCTGCTGAGTTGGAGTCCTCACTCCACACATGATCGCTGCCATGCACCTTCGGTGGCCCAGGCCCAGAGCCGGCTGTGAGGACACAGTCCAGCCATCACCGGGTTCTGGGTTCTTCAGGGAATGAATTCTCCCATCTCAACTATCACAGCAAAAACATTTCTCCCTCAGCATTCCCTCAAAGCATCACCCCAGCCCTCCTCCATAGCCCTCATGTGAGGACCGCGGGGGAACATCTGTGCCGGGCTCACCTTAGGCCTCAAGTGCCAGAGGTGGGCACAAGAGGTTTAGCATCCTCCCGGCACTGAACCTGTCTGATGAGAGCTCCTTACACCGTGTTCACAGGTGACTGCTGGCTACTGGCAGCCATTGCCTCCCTCACCTTGAATGAAGAAGTCCTGGCCCGAGTCGTCCCCTTGGACCAGAGCTTCCAGGAGAACTACGCGGGGATCTTCCACTTCCAGGTAACTTAAGAGTTGGCTCGAGCTTCTCCTGAGCAGGTCCTGAGGGCTAGGAGCAGGTGCTGGGGGCCAGGCAAGGACACTGAGAGACAGCAGGAAGCTGCCTGGCCTGTCGTCGCCCTGGGACCCTGTAAGGACAGCAATGCGGAGGAGGGCGGTAGGGCAGGGCACTCAGGAAGTAATTCCCACGTTTCTTTAAGAAAGTTGACCATTTGGGGTCTGAGACAAAATGTTAAGGTACCGCTCGCTGTTCTCCTTTTATGCCGGTAAAGGAGAAATAGCATTTTGAAAAGCATAAGGCTGGAGGGGCAGGTGTGGCCTGGGAGGGAAGGGCAGGTGCCTCTGCGCTCGTTTCTCAGCGAGGCTGTACCTGCAGGAGGAGGGCTAGAGGGGAGCGTCTCCTCGGGGATGCGATGGGCTTGGGGAACCGGCGCCCAGGGGCCGGGCAGGGAGGAGCCAGCTGCGGCTCCCCCCGCACACTGCCGCCACCTCCCCCTCCTGCAGTTCTGGCAGTACGGCGAATGGGTGGAGGTGGTGGTGGACGACAGGCTGCCCACCAAGGACGGGGAGCTGCTCTTCGTGCACTCGGTAGAGGGCAGTGAGTTCTGGAGCGCGCTGCTGGAGAAGGCCTACGCCAAGTAAGTGCCTGCCGTGCCCGTCCCCCCGCAGCCTTCCCCCAGCTGCCCTGCATTCTGGGAAGCAACACAGGACTTAGGCGAGGGCTGTCCCGAAGAGAAGTCCTCTGGTACAGAAGGACTACTTTGGACAAGATTGGGCTCTCAATTCTAGGAGATAACGCACCCAGCTCTTGCCGTTTTTAACCAAATGCACAGGAACGAGTCATGGTACTGATCGTGCTGGCCTTGAGAAGGGCCTCTGCTTCCTTGGCAGGTCATGTTACATTTTTGTCAGCTAAATACAGCAAAGAGTTGCTGCCCGTGGGCAAAACTATCCACTGCAGAGGTATGAAAATGATGCAGACTTGCCCACAGTACATAATACGCTGAGTAAAACTGGTTTCCCCAGCCGGGCCCCCGCCCCCCCAGGCTGCCCGGAGTCGAGCCTGTCCAGCGCTCAGCACTGCCCGTTCTCAGCGGGACGCCCACGTCGGCCCCCCTCCAGAGTGGCCGGGTCCTGGCCCTGCTGTCTGGGCTCCCTCTGGGAAAATGACCGGCTCTCAGGCATCAGGAGGATTTCTGTTCCTTCCAGCCCCTGCCAGGGAGGAGGGCCAGGAGTCACACACCCAGCTGTGAGAATCTGGGGCCTGAGATGCTACTAAGTCTTATGCTTTAACAGTAGAGTTAGGGAAGCCACAGGGCGCCAACATCGCCATGGGGAGAGACCAGCCCCTCCTAACACAGCACACGGAAGCTGCTTTCATTACTGAACTGTTTTCTTTTAAGCTATAAATGCCAAACAGCCAATTTAGCAGACCTCCCCTTTCCTGCCAGGATGTAGAAAGAATCAATACAGGAGGTTGGGCCAGATAAACACCGAGGTCCTTCCTAACTCTTAAGGTTCTGTGAGATTTTTCCAAAACCTTCACCAAGTACCAGGCAGTGGTAGCTTTGGTGACAGTCACTGGCCCTCGTGGGCACCCGGAGGTGGAGACAAACCAAGGAAAGACCGAGCAGGGGGTCCCTGCAGCATCCAACAAAAGAGGCGTGGGGGGAGGGGCGCTCTGAGAAGCAGAAGTGTCCGCACCAGGTGGCAGCGGCATCTGTCCCCCTCCTGCAGGATCAATGGGTGTTACGAAGCACTCTCCGGGGGTGCCACCACTGAGGGCTTCGAGGACTTCACCGGAGGCATCGCCGAGTGGTATGAGTTAAGGAAGGCCCCTCCCAACCTGTTCAGGATCATCCAGAAAGCTCTGCAGAAAGGCTCTCTCCTTGGCTGCTCTATCGATGTAAGTCCAGGCCTCCCTCCCTGGCCGCACCCCCATCTGCTCTAGCTGAAGGGAGCCTCCGCCAACAGTGACCAAAGAGACCCACTGCCCTCATTCCCCACACGGTTGGCGCGTCCTTTGTCCACCATAGTGCACCTCACCCGGAGCCCAGGGGTGGCTAGGCAACCACCAGGCTGGCTGGGGTACAGCTGCTGGGGCGATGGTGACTCCAGCCTTTCCTTCTCCCACCTGCTTACAACCCTCAGCCTCCTTGAACTCACCACCCCGGACCACAGCTTCCCTGAGAGTCCCCTGCCCTCTGCTGGGCCCAAGGCAGGACCATTCTAGACACCTTCTGCCCCACCTGCGGGGCCTATGACCGCAGGGAGCCCAGCAGCCTTCCCTCCACTGCTGCAGGGTTAAGGGGCCTGTGGCAAGACTTCAGAAGGCACAGGAAGGAACCATTCCCACGTGCCACCCTTGCTGGTGAACGTCACCAGAGGAAGGGAGGTGGGCACAACCCCTGTCCCCAAGGAGCCTCCAGGCTTTGCCTGTGCCCGGCACCGGAGCCCTGTCCTAGCTCTGGTCCCTGTGGGGACAGGGGTAAGAAGTGTGGCTCTGGGGGCCCAAGTCTCTGTCTGACTCTAGGCAGGGATTCTCAGACTTTCTCTGCAAACCATGTTTGCATGGCAGAGACCCTTTCTACTCCGACACAGCCCTTCTCATTGACCCAGACAAAAATAACAACCTCCATCAGAACAGATGGGGAAGGAATGACTGGGGAAGTTCTAGTAGAACAGAAGCCAATTCTGAAGTCAGGCAGAAACGAACGGCTGTCCTAGTGTAAACCCTGCAGTGGGTGGGGCAGCCCTCGCAGTTTCAGGGGACTCAGCGCACCTGGGCCACCGATGCCGTCCAGGTGTGTGTCCTGAGTCCCCTCCACGGTGTGCCCTTTCCTGCGGGAATTTGTGACCGCGCCGGGCACACACGAGTGCAAGCGCCGCTCTCCCAGAGGGCTGCCCTCGGCCTCTTCTCTGGTTGTGAATAGCCGGGCAGCGCCTCAAAGAAGTAGTAGGTGGGCCTCCAGGCGGGAGCGAGAGCCCTCCACCCGGGCCAAGGCCCTGCTGAGCCCTGAGCGACAGAGGGAGGGAGGGAGGGAGGGAGGCAGGGAGGCGGCCGGCCTGGGACTGATTCTCCCACATTTCCAGATCACCAGTGCTGCAGACTCGGAGGCCATCACCTTCCAGAAGCTGGTGAAAGGGCACGCGTACTCGGTCACTGGCGCCGAGGAGGTAACGCCTGGCAGGCATTTTCGGGGGTCTTTCTCTTGTTCGCCCGATGGCGAAAGCCATTTTTGCTGCTTGCTGAGGGTGGGGCCCTTGTTCCCCAGTTCTCGCTGCAATTCAGGGCCAAGGGGATGGGCCGGCCCTCTCCAGCCCCTGCCGGCCACGTGCTGCCCTCTGCTGGCCACAGGTCGGTCCAGGCCCTCTGTGCCACTGAGTTCCAGAATTGTCTCGCTCTTCTGGACCAGGTAAGATAATACAACAACACTGCATCTGTGTAGTGTTCCGTCCTCTTCAAAGTGCTTTCATGAGACTTCCAGGAAGATGGCGGAAGAGTAAGACGCGGAGATCCCCTTCCTCCCCACAGATACACCAGAAATACATCTACACGTGGAACAACTCCTACAGAACACCTAATGAACGCTGGCAGAAGACCTCAGACCTCCCCAAAGGCAAGAAACCCCCCACGTACCTGGGTAGGGCAAAAGAAAAAAGAATAAACAGAGACAAAAGGATAGGGACAGGTCCTGCACAAGCGGGAGGGAGCTGTGAAGGAGGAAAAGTGTCCACACACTAGGAAGCCCCTTCGTGGGCAGAGACTGCGGGTGGCGGAGGGGGAAGCTTCGGAGCCGCGGAGGAGAGCACAGCAGCAGGGGTGCGGAGGGCAAAGCGGGGAGATTCCTGCACAGAGGATTGGTGCCGACCGGCACTCACCAGCCGAGAGGCTTGTCTGCTCACCCGCCGGGGCGGGCGGGGCTGGGAGCTGAGGCTCGGGCTTCAGTCGGAGCGTAGGGAGAGGACTGGGGTTGGCGGTGTGAACACAGCCTGCAGGGCGTTAGTGTGCCACGGCTAGCCGGGAGGGAGTCCGGGGAAAAGTCTGGAACTGCCGAAGAGGCAAGAGACTTTTTCTTACCTCTTTGTTTCCTGGTGCGCGAGGAGAGGGGATTAAGAGCGCTGCTTAAAGGAGCTCCAGAGACGGGCGCGAGCCGCGGCTAACAGCACGGACCCCAGAGACGGGCATGAGACGCTAAGGCCGCTGCTGCCGCCACCAAGAAGCCTGTGTGCGAACACAGGTCACTATCCACAACCCCGTCTGGGAGCCTGAGCAGCCCGCCACTGTCAGGGTCCCGGGATCCAGGGACAACTTCCCCGGGAGAACGCACGGCGCGCCTCAGGCTGGTGCAACGTCACGCTGGCCTCTGCCGCTGCAGGCTTGCCCCGCACTCCGTGCCCCTTCCTCCCCCCGGCCTGAGTGAGCCAGAGCCTCCGAATCAGCGGCTCCTTTAACCCCGTCCTGTCTGAGCAAAGAACAGACGCTCTCCGGCGACCTACACGCAGAAGCGGGGCCAAATCCAAAGCTGAGCCCCTGGGAGCTGTGAGAACAAAGAAGAGAAAGGGAAATCTCTCCCAGCAGCCTCAGGAGCAGCGGATTAAAGCTCCACCATCAACGTGATGTACCCTGCAGCTGTGGAATACCTGAATAGACAACGAATCATCCCAAATTGAGGAGGTGGACTTTGAGAGCAAGATTTATGATTTTTTCCCCTTTTCCTCCTTTTGTGAGTGTGTATGTGTATGCTTCTGTGTGAGATTTTGTCTGTATAGCTTTGCTTCCACCATTTGTTCCGGGTTCTATCCATCCGTTTTTTTGTTTTGTTTTTTTTCCTCTTAATAATTATTTCTTTATTTTAATAACTTCATTATATTTTATCTTTATTTTATTTTACTTTGTCTTCTTTCTTTTTTTCCTTCCTTCCCTCCTTCCTTTCTTGCTCCCTCCCTCCCTCCTTTCTTTCTTTCTACTTCTACTAATTCTTTCTTTCTACTTTTTCTCCCTTTTCTTCTGAGCCGTGTGGATGAAAGGCTCTTGGTGCTGCAGCCAGGAGTTAGTGCTGTGCCTCTGAGGTGGGAGAGCCAACTTCAGGACACTGGTCCACAAGAGGCCTCCCAGCTGCACATAATATCAAACGGCGAAAATCTCCCAGAGATCTCCATCTCAACGCTAGCACCCAGCTTCACTCAACGACCAGCAAGCTACAGTGCTGGACATCCTATGCCAAACAACTAGCAAGACAGGAACACAACCCCACCCATTAGCAGGGAGGCTGCCCAAAATCATAATAAGTCTACAGACACCCCAAAACACACCACCAGACGTGGACCTGCCCACCAGAAAGACAAGATCCAGCCTCATCCACCAGAACACAGGCACTAGTACCCTCCACCAGGAAGCCTACACAACCCACTGAACCAACCTTAGCCACTGGGGACAGACACCAAAAACAACAGTAACTACGAACCTTCAGCCTGCAAAAAGGAGACCCCAAACACAGTAAGATAAGCAAAATGAAAAGACAGAAAAACACAGCAGATGAAGGAGCAAGATAAAAACCCACCAGACCTAACAAATGAAGAGGAAATAGGCAGTCTACCTGAAAAAGAATTCAGAATAATGATAGTAAAGATGATCAAAAATCTTGGAAATAGAATAGACAAAATGCAAGAAACAGTTAACAAGGACCTAGAAGAACTAAAATGAAACAAACAATGATGAACAACACAACAAATGAAATGAAAAATACTCTAGATGGGATCAATAGCAGAAGGCAGAAGAATGGATAAGTGACCTGGAAGATAAAATAGTGGAAATAACTACTGCAGAGCAGAATAAAGAAAAAAGAATGAAAAGAACTGAGGACAGTCTCAGAGACCTCTGGGACAATATTAAACGCACCAACATTCGAATTACAGGGGTTCCAGAAGAAGAAGAGAAAAAGAAAGGGACTGAGAAAATATTTGAAGAGATTATAGTTGAAAACTTCCCTAATATGGGAAAGGAAATAGTTAATCAAGTCCAGGAAGCACAGAGAGTCCCATACAGGATAAATCCAAGGAGAAATACGCCAAGACACATATTAATCAAACTGTCAAAAATTAAATACAAAGAAAGCATATTAAAAGCAGCAAGGGAAAAACAACAAATAACACACAAGGGAATCCCCATATGGTTAACAGCTGATCTTTCAGCAGAAACTCCGCAAGCCAGAAGGGAGTGGCAGGACATATTGAAAGTGTTGAAGGAGAAAAACCTGCAACCAAGATTACTCTACCCAGCAAGGATCTCATTCAGATTTGATGGAGAAATTAAAACCTTTACAGACAAGCAAGAGCTGAGAGAGTTCAGCACCACCAAACCAGCTCTACAACAACTGCTAAAGGAACTTCTCTAGGCAAGAAACACAAGAGAAGGAAAAGACCTACAATAAAGAACGCAAAACAATTAAGAAAATGGGAATAGGAACATACATATTGATAATTACCTTAAATGTAAATGGACTGAATGCTCCCACCAAAAGACACAGATTGGCTGAATGGATACAAAAACAAGACGCATATATTTGCTGTCTAGAAGAGACCCACTTCAGACCTAGAGACACATACAGACTGAAAGGGGATGGAAAAAGGTATTTCATGCAAATGGAAACCAAAAGAAAGCTGGAGTAGCAATTCTCGTATCAGACAAAATAGACTTTAAAATACAGGCTATTAGAAGAGACAAAGAAGGACACTACATAATGATCAAGGGATCGATCCAAGAAGAAGAAATAACAATTGTAAATATTTATGCACCCAACATAGGAGCACCTCAATACATAAGGCAAATACTAACAGCCATAAAAGGGGAAATCGACAGTCACACATTCATAGTAGGGGACTTTAACACCCCACTTTCACCAATGGACAGATCATCCAAAATGAAAATAAATAAGGAAACACAAGCTTTAAATGATACATTAAACAAGATGGACTTAATTGATATTTATAGGACATTCCATCCAAAAACAACAGAATACACATTTTTCTCAAGTGCTCATGGAACATTCTCCAGGATAGATCATATCTTGGGTCACAAATCAAGCCTTGGTAAATTTAAGAAAACTGAAATTGTATCAAGTATCTTTTCCGACCACAATGCTATGAGACTAGATATCAATTACAGGAAAAGATCTGTAAAAAATACAAACACATGGAGGCTAAACAATACACTACTTAATAACAAAGTGATCACGGAAGAAATCAAAGAGGAAATCAAAAAATACCAAGAAACAAATGACCATGGAGACACGACGACTCAAAATCTATGGGATGCAGCAAACCAGTTCTAAGAGGGAAGTTTATAGCAATACAATCCTACTTAAGAAACAGGAAACATCTCGAATAAACAACCTAACCTTGCACCTAAAGCAATTAGAGAAAGAAGAACAAAAAAACCCCAAAATTAGCAGAAGGAAAGAAATCATAAAGATCACATCAGAAATCAATGAAAAAGAAATGAAAGAAACGATAGCAAAGATCAATAAAACTGAAAGCTGGTTCTTTGAAAGGATAAACAAAATTGATAAACCATTAGCCAGCCTCATCAAGAAAAAAAGGGAGAAGACTCAAATCAATAGAATTAGAAATGAAAAAGGAGAAGTAACAACTGACACTGCAGAAATACAAAAGATCATGAGAGATTACTACAAGCAACTCTATGCCAATAAAATGGACAACCTGGAAGAAATGGACAAGTTCTTAGAAAGGCACAACCTGCCAAGACTGAATCAGGAAGAAATAGAAAATATGAACAGACCAATCACAAGCACTGAAATTGAAACTGTGATTAAAAATCTTCCAGCAAACAAAAGCCCAGGACCAGATGGCTTCACAGGCGAATTCTATCAAACATTTATAGAAGAGCTATCACCTATCCTTCTCAAACTCATCCAAAATATAGCAGAGGGAGGAACACTCCCCAACTCATTCTACGAGGCCACCATCATCCTGATACCAAAACCAGACAAGGATGTCACAAAGAAAGAAAACTACAGGCCAATATCACTGATGAACATAGATGCAAAAATCCTCAACAAAATACTAGCAAACAGAATCCAACAGCACATTAAACGGATCATACCCCATGATCAAGTGGGGTTTATTTCAGGAATGCAAGGGTTCTTCAATATACGCAAATCAATCAACGTGATACACCATATTAACAAATTGAAGGAGAAAAACCATATGATCATCTCAATAGATGCAGAGAAAGCTTTTGACAAAATTCAACACCCATTTATGATAAAAGCCCTGCAGAAAGTAGGCATAGAGGGAACTTTCCTCAACATAATAAAGGCCATATATGACAAAGCCACAGCCAACATCGTCCTCAATGGTGAAAAACTGAAAGCATTTCCACTAAGATCAGGAACAAGACAAGGTTGCCCACTCTCACCACTCTTATTCAACATAGTTTTGGAAGTTTTAGCCACAGCAATCAGAGAAGAAAAGGAAATAAAAGGAATCCAAATTGGAAAAGAAGAAGTAAAGCTGTCACTATTTGCAGATGACATGATACTATACATAGAGAATCCTAAAGATGCTACCAGAAAACTACTAGAGCTAATCAATGAATTTGGTAAAGTAGCAGGATACAAAATTAATGCACAGAAATCTCTGGCATTCCTATACACTAAGGATGAAAAATCTGCAAGTGAAATCAACAAAACACTCCCATTTACCATTGCAACAAAAAGAATAAAATATCTAGGAATAAGCCTACCTATGGAGACAAAAGACCTGTATGCAGAAAATTATAAGACACTGATGAAAGAAATTAAAGATGATACAAATAGATGGACAGATATACCATGTTCTTGGATTGGAAGAATCAACATTGTGAAAATGACTCTACTACCCAAAGCAATCTACAGATTCAATGCACTCCCTATCAAACTACCACTAGCATTTTTCACAGAACTAGAACAAAAAATTTCACAATTTGTATGGAACCACAAAAGACCCCGAATAGCAAAAGCAATCTTGAGAACGAAAAACGGAGCTGGAAGAATCAGGCTTCCTGACTTCAGACTATACTACAAAGCTACATTAATCAAGACAGTATTGTACTGGCACAAAAACAGAAATATAGATCACTGTAACAGGAGAGAAAGCCCAGAGATAAACCCACGCACATATGGTCACCATATCTATGATAAAGGAGGCAGGAATGTACAGTGGAGAAAGGACAGCCTCTTCAATAGGTTGTTCTGGGAAAACTGGACAGCTACATGTAAAAGTATGAGATTGTATCACTCCCTAACACCCTGCACAAAGATAAGCTCAAGGTGGATTAAAGACCTAAATGTAAGGCCAGAAACTATCAAACTCTTAGAGGAAAACATAGGCAGGACACTCGATGACATAAATCACAGCAAGGTCCTTTTTGACCCACCTCCTAGAGAAATGGAAATAAAAACAAAAATAAACAAATGGGACCTAATGAAACTTAAAAGCTTTTGCGCAGCAAAGGAAACCATAAACAAGACCAAAAGACAACCCTCAGAATGGGAGAAAATATTTGCAAATGAAGCAACTGACAAAGGATTAATCTCCAAAATTTATAAGCAGCTCATGCAGCTTAATAACAAAAAAACAACCCAATCCAAAAATGGGCAGAAGACCTAAATAGACATTTCTCCAAAGAAGATATACAGACTGCCAACAAACACATGAAAGAATGCTCAACATCACTAATCATTAGAAAAATGCAAATCAAAACTACCATGAGGTATCATCTCACACCAGTCAGAATGGCCATCATCAAAAAATCTAGAAACAATAAATGCTGGAGAGGGTGTGGAGAAAAGGGAACCCTCTTACACTGTTGGTGGGAATGTAAATTGATACAGCCACTGTGGAGAACAGTATGGAGGTTCCTTTAAAAACTACAAATAGAACTACCGTATGACCCAGCAATCCCACTACTGGGCATATACCCTGAGAAAACCATAATTCAAAAAGAGTCATGTATGAAAATGTTCATTGCAGCTCTATTTACAATAGCCCAGAGATGGAAACAACCTAAATGTCCATCATCGGATGAATGGATAAAGAAGATGTGGCACATATATACAATTGAATATTACTGAGCCATAAAAAGAAACGAAATTGAGCTATTTGTAATGAGGTGGATGGACCTAGAGTCTGTCATACAGAGTGAAGTACGTCAGAAGGAGAGAGACAAATACCGTATGCTAACACATATATATGGAATTTAAGGGAAAAAAATGTCATGAAGAACCTAGGGGTGAAGCAGGAATAAAGACACAGACTTACTAGAGAATGGACTTGAGGCTATGGGGAGGGGGAAGGGTAAACTGTGACAAAGCGAGAGAGAGGCATGGACACATATACACTACCAAACGTAAGGTAGATAGCTAGTGGGAAGCAGCCGCATAGCACAGGGAGATCAGCTCTGTGCTTTGTGACCGCCTGGAGGGGTGGGATAGGGAGGGTGGGAGGAAGGGAGACGCAAGCGGGAAGAGATATGGGAACATATGTGTATATATATATAACTGATTCATTTTGTTGTGAAGCTGAAACTAACATAAAAAAAACAAAAAAAAAAGTGCTTTCACATTTGATCTCACAGAAGCATTGGTGCCCCAATTACTGTAGTGGTCAAATCTGACTCTGCTTGCCAGCTGTGTGGCCTTGGGCAGTTATTTAAGCTCTCTTCTGCCCCCTAGTTTCCTCAGATTTAAATTAGAAACAGTAATAATAATATCCATTGTAGGGACTTCCCTGGTGGTGCAGTGGTTAAGAATCCGCCTGCCAGTGCAGGGAACACGGGTTCGAGCCCTGGTCCGGGAAGATGCCATATGCTGTGGAGCAACTAAGCCCGTGCGCCACAAGTACTGAGCCTGCGCTCTAGAGCCCGTGAGCCACAACTACTGAGCCCACGTGCCACAACTACTGAAGCCTGTACGCCTAGAGCCCGTGCTCCACAACAAGAGAAGCCACTGCAATGAGAAGCCCACGCACTGCAACAAAGAGTAGCCCCCGCTCGCCGCAACTAGAGAAAGCCCACGCACAGCAACGAAGACCCAACGCAGCCAAAAATTAATTAATTAATTAAAAAAAATAACATCCATTGCAGGTTGTTGAGGTGATTCAAACAAGGTAATATATGTATAGCACTCAGACTGCACCTGACACATTGTGTCCAAGCAGGTCACTGTCCTGGATTTTGCTGGCGGTTTTTGTTTGTTTGTTTTTATACTATAAGGTAGCCACCATCCACTGTTAATTACAAAACCCGGACTAGATCCCAGGTCTTCTGACATGTGCAGTGCCCTCTCTCTCTTTTTTTTTTAACACCACCGCATGTATCTTTTTATTTTGAAAAATTTCAAGTCTACAGAAAAGTTGACAGAATAGTATAATAAACATCCAAATGCTATTTTTCCAGATTCAACAGTGGTTGAAATTTTCCACATCTGCTTTGTCTCTATGTATGTGTACTTCCTTTCTGAACCATTTGGAAGTAAATTGCAGATGTCACAACAGACACTTCACTCCTGAATACTTCAGCATTTATCTCCTATCCATAAGGACACTCTCTTACATAATCCCAGTACTATTTTCATGCTGAAGAAATAAACATTAATTCAATAGCATGATCTAATATATAGTCCATGTAAACATTTTCCCAGTTGCTCCAAAATGTCCTTTAGAGTACCCTCGATGCCCCCAGTCCAGGGTGTTTAATCAAGATTCATGCACTGCATTTGCTTGTCATCACCAGTGTTCATTTGATGGAGCTCCTGTGACAAAAGTACATGCTCTTATAGTTAGTTAAACTAAGGTTCAGAGGTGACGTGCCAATTCAGCGTCTAGAACAAGCACATTTGTGCCTCAGACTCAGGATAGAGGTTAAAGAGCCCTGGTCCTTGCGGCTTCCCTGGTGGCGCAGTCGTTGGGAGTCCACCTGCCGATGCAGAGGACACGGGTTCGTGCCCCGGGCCGGGAAGATCCCACATGCCGCGGAGCGGCTGGGCCCGTGAGCCATGTCCACTGAGCCTGCGTGTCCGGAGCCTGTGCTCCGCAACGGGAGAGGCCACAGCAGCGAGAGGCCCGCGTGCCGCAAAAAAAAAAAAGAGCCCCGGTCCTCCAAGGGCCAGACCCTGGGAGCTGACCAAGACGAGCAGCAGCGAGGGTCTGGGAGTCAAGGCCCTCTCCCTTTTGCGATCCCCCTTATTACATGGACTTGACGCCTCCTGCCCCTGGCTCATGGAGAAAAAGGGGCTTTGGGCCGGAGAACCTCCAGGCCTGGCTTGAACTCAACATCTCTCTCCTCTCCTTCCCCCACCCCTCCTGCAGGTGGAAAGCAGAGGAAGCCTGCAGAAGCTGATCCGCATCCGGAATCCCTGGGGAGAGGTGGAGTGGACCGGGCAGTGGAACGACAAGTGAGTAGGGCAGGTTCGGGAGCCGGCGTGGGGGCACTCTTTCCAGGGGTCTCTGGGGAGCTGAGGAGGGGGGGTGGCATGGTAGCCGTGCTGAGAATAAATCCCCGAGAGCACAGGCCACCCCGAGTGGGACCCCGGGGGCTGGTGGCCCTCTAGGCTCTTAAGCAGTGCACTCCAGCCATCTGGGTGCCTTTACAAGGGCTCCTGGGATGCTCATCCTTTCATCACCTCATGGTTCCTCCCTTCCCTAGCTCAGCGTCACCTTGCTATTGGATCTTCAGGGAAAAAATACACCCTTCCTCCCCTAAGCACTCGTTCTATCCCAAGGATGTAAACGTTGTGCCTGTGACCAGAGAGAAGTCCTTCTGTTGATGTCCAGGGTTCCTGGTAGGCCTGTTAGACCTTCGACTCTCTGGGGTGAACTATGTGAGCCCCTCTCATGGTCTTCCTCTGCTCCCGTCTCCCCATGCCCCTCCACAGCCCAGCACCCACGGTTCTTCACCTTTTCCCTGGCAGCCTCTGCCATGGCATAGAGACGCCTGCCCGGGACTGCAGGCCAGCCACAGAGACCAAGATGAGCGCCCCTCCCCTACATCGAATTTCCAATCGCCCCTTAAAAGAGCTGACAGGCCCATCTCAGTTTGGGCCACTGATGCTACTTCATGTCTCTCTGATGGGCTGTGTTCATCTTCTGGAATCTTCCCTGCCACCATCTTCCAGGATAATGTATCCTCTCACCTTGCTGCCCTGTACCTCTCAGCCACCTGTGTGTTACTTCCCTCCCTTACTGGGGTCTGAGCCCTCAGGTGGGAGAGCATGTCCCCGGTCCTCAACTTTGGGGCATCTTGGGGAGAAGTCATCGTCCCACACTAGTTTCTAATGCCTCTCCCATTGCTTGGTTTTCCAGCTGCCCAAACTGGACCACTATTGACCCAGAGGAGAGGGAAAGGCTGACCAGACGGCAGGAAGATGGGGAATTCTGGTAAGATTCTTAGGCGTTAGGGAAAGAGGTGTCTGATCTTCACTAGAAAATGAGTGAGATTATCGTGTTGAGGGAGCAGGGGCGTGGGATCCTGGTTTTCTTGTTGTTTTAAATTCACTGTAAGACCTTGAACAAGACAATTCTTGAACCTCTTCAGTTTGTCCATCTCAGCAGTAGGGTTTCAAAGCTGAGCAGCTCAGCAGAGAAGGCTAAGAATTCCTGCAGGCATGTTCAGGTCCCAAGAGAAAAGAGGGGGAAGGGGGGCCTTTCTCCCAACCAGTTCCTAGAGATTCATCCCGAGGCCTCAAGAAATGGGTCCTTTGCCTCCTAGAGAACGGACTTGAGGTTATGGGGAGGGGGAAGGGTGAGCTGTGACAGGGCGAGAGAGAGTCATGGGCATATACACACTAACAAACGTAGTAAGGTAGATAGCTAGTGGGAAGCAGCCGCATGGCACAGGGATATTGGCTCGGTGCTTTGTGACAGCCTGGAGGGGTGGGATAGGGAGGGTGGGAGGGAGGGAGACGCAAGAGGGAAGACATATGGGAATATATGTTTATGTATGACTAATTCACTTTGTTATAAAGCAGAAACTAACACACCATTGTAAAGCAATTATACCCCAATAAAGATGTTAAAAAAAAAAAAAACAATCGTAATAATAGTGATGGCTTCCTGGAAGGTTATAGTTTTCAAAAGCACCATGTCACGTATGACATTTGGTCTTCACAGCACCCCGGGGGATAGGGATAGGTTATAAAAAAAAAAAAAAAAAAAAAGAAATGGGTCCTTTGGAGAGTAGCAGTGGGGCCCTCGCGGCTGTGTCTGTGCTACTCTGGGACCGCCTGCGTCTGCACAGTGCTGGCGTTTTACCAAATGAGCAGCCTTATTTTGTCTCATTTGATGCACGTGGCCCCCATTTTTACAGATGAGGGTTCTGAGTTTCATAGAGGCTTAAGTAACTTGCTGAAGGTCACCTGGCTAGAAGGTGGTAGCACCAGGACTAGAATTGGCGCCTTCCAGTGGCGGACCTGATGGCCATGTGGCCCCGAGGTGTTGTCTCCTAGCAGCTCTGCCTGGCCCTGACTGGTTCCTAGTCTGGCCTTGGGCGGAAGGTCCAGGCTTATCAGTGTGTCCTCCGGCAACCTGGGTGCTGCGTCCCTGCTTTTGCAGGATGTCTTTCAACGACTTCCTGAGGCACTATTCCCGCCTGGAGATCTGCAACCTGACCCCTGACACGCTGACCAGTGACTCCTACAAGAAGTGGAAACTCACCAAGATGGATGGGAACTGGAGGCGGGGCTCCACCGCGGGCGGCTGCAGGAACTACCCGAGTGAGCACCCTGCCACTGCCCCACCCTGGTGTGCTGCACCCCATCCTGGCCGCTCCTACCCTCCAGGACCCTCTGCCTCTTCTCCCTGAGTCTCCACCTCAACACCTCAACACCCTTCTTGTCCCCTCAGCCCCTTGCCTTCTGCACTCACTTGTCTCCCTGCCCACGCAGAACCCAAGACGTGCTCTTTCTGTGATTCCTCTCCGGGCCCTAGATTCCCTGATGCCCCGGCCTCGCCCACTGAGGCAGCGTTAATCCCACTTCATACCTATGGGCTACTTTTTTTTTTGTTTTTTTGCGGTACGCGGGCCTCTCACTGTTGTGGCCTCTCCCGTTGCGGAGCACAGGCTCCGGATGCGCAGGCTCAGCAGCCATGGCTCACGGGCCCAGCCGCTCCGCGGCATGTGGGATCTTCCCGGACCGGGGCACGAACCTGTGTCCCCTGCATCGGCAGGCGGACTCTCAACCAGTGCGCCACCAGGGAAACCCCCATGGGCTACTTTATCCACACGAAGCCCACGCGGCCTAGCCCAGCAGGGGGACCTCACCCACTGGACCTCTGCACATCCAGACCCTGGTTGTTGCCTGGCAATCCTCTTGTGCCCAATTCACTCAGCAGGTGTTGATGGGGTCCTGCTCAGATGGGGGCAAGGACTCCTCCTCTGGTTTATCGTTTGTTTATTCCCCTGACCCTTCTGCCTCAATGGCCCAGTCCTCCCCTGCCCTCTCCCACTCAGAAATTGTCCCATCATGATGACATTTGCCAATTATGAAACATACGTTGGGTGCTAGGAACTGTGCTAAGTGATTTATTTATATATTACTCCATTTAATCCTCACAACAGCCTTCTGAGGCAGGCACTTTATTAGCATCTCCATCTTTAAGATGAGGGGACTGAGGCTTGGAGAGGTTAAGTGACTGTGCCCGGGATTTGAACCCGGGCAGTCTGACTGTGGAGTCAGTCTTTAAGTACTGCAATGGCAATTCATGGTCATATATTGATTCTCTTGTTACAGATGAGGAAACCAAGGCTCTCAGTGGCATACCTCGGCCACAGAGCAAGTAGTCAGACTGGGACTAGCAGATTGGTGCCTCTAGCTCTGGTGCTTTTTTTTTTTTTTTTTTTTTTGGCTGCATTGGGTCTTTGTTGCTATGTGCAGGCTTTCTCTAGTTGCGGCGAGCGGGGGCTACTCTTCATTGCGGTGCGCAGGCTTCTCATTGCGGTGGCTTCTCTTGTTGCGGAGCATGGGCTCTAGGCACGCGGGCTTCAGTAGTTGTGGCTCGCGGGCTTCAGTAATTGTGGCTCTAGAGCACAGGCTCAGTAGTTGCGACGCACGGGCTTAGTTGCTGTGTGGCATGTGGGATCTTCCCGGACCAGGGATCGAACCTGGGTCCCCTGCATTGGCAGGCAGATTCTTATCCATTGCGCCACCAGGGAAGCCCAGCTCTGGTGCTTTTAATCCTTCATCTCATGTATGCAGCCACCAAGCAAGTTCCAGAGGTGCTGGGATGGTCCTCTGCCTCAGATAAGACTATGTCTCCTACCCACTAGATCAGGGGTTGGCAGACTCTCTCTTAAGGGCCAGATAGTTGACCTTTTGGCTCTGTGGGCCATCTAGTCTCTATGGCAACTATTCAAATGTTGCTGTAGCCCGAAGGCAGCCATACTTAAATGAACAGATATGATGACTGTGTTCTAATAAAACTTTACTTGTAAAAACAGGCAGCCAGCAGCCCATAGAGCCATAGTTGGCCAAACCCTACACTAGATACCTTTATCTCCACAAGTAGAATGTTAGTAGGTAAAGGAAGGAGATCACATTAATTATCCTTAAAATGAATGAATCTCGGCTCCTTCCTACAAGTTGGTTTTGGAAGTTGGGAGGGCAGAGACACCATGGGAGTGGGCAAGGGGACAGGCCCAGGAGGACGGGGACACAGAACAAGAGGCTGAGACGGGGCACAGGATGTTCCTGGCCCCTGGGTTCATTGAGGGGGGTGCAGACCTAGTCCCCAAGTCCCCCCAGCCAGGCCAGCTGGGCCATCTCTGACCCCCGAGTTAGAGCCTGGTGAGAAGATACCACGGGGAGATATCACAGCTGAGCCAAAGGAGATCTGGGCCTCAGCTCTGACCACCCTGTGCCAGGATGCCTCCCAAGCCCGGCCAGCCTGAGGGCGAGCGAGAGAGAACTGCAAAGGGGAGTTTCTAATTTAGGTTCCCGTGAGGTTCAGACAAACCCCCAGCCCTCCACTGCTCATGGCCTGTTGCCACCCGGACGGGCTGCCAGCCAGCCCTGGTCTCTGGTTCCTCTGCCCTGCCATACCCCCACCCGCCCATCCTCACCCCTCTCCCAGCAGCCTCCAACCCCTGCGACCAGCGCGGCCTCGTCCCCTCGTCCCCCCATGCACACCTGTTCACGCTGGGCTCCTGCGGTCTGAGTGACTGACCCCCGCCCCTTCTGGCTACAGATACCTTCTGGATGAACCCTCAGTACCTGATCAAGTTGGAGGAGGAGGACGAAGACCAGGAGGACGGGGAGAACGGCTGCACCTTCCTGGTGGGTCTCATCCAGAAGCACCGGCGGCGGCAGAGGAAGATGGGCGAGGACATGCACACCATTGGCTTCGGCATCTATGAGGTATGGGAGGGGCGTCCACAGGGCTGGGGCTCCTCCTTCCCTTCCACCTTGGCTCGTGTCAGCCCCTGCGATGAAGGCCAACCCCAGAGGCAGACCTGGAGATGGGACCCCAGGCCGGGAGCTTGGCCAAGGAAAAGCAAAGCCATGGGCCGGGCCAGTCCTAAGAGACTCATGCAGGGAGGTCCCTGCAATTGGTCTGGGTCACCAGGAGCCCCCGCCCCCCTTCCCCTGCAGCCAGCTTCCGGGGAGTCCCGCTCTTTCAAGTGGCCTCTGTGTCCCTTCTCACTTCCCCCAGGCCTGGCACTCTGGCTGGCCACCAATCTCCAAAGGACAGAACAGATGTAAGGCGAGGACAGAGTGTGCTGGACCATGTCCGGAGCCACTGTGAGGGCAGGAACTGAGTCAGCAGATCCCGTCCCACTGGGCAGAGCCCGTGCTCGGGCAGGGGAGTGGTTGGTCCTCTGCTCCCACCAGGGCTCAGCCGGCTAGAGCCCCGCGCCCAACACAGGCGCTCTCACTGCCCCCATGTCCTCTCATTCCGAACCAACTGACCCAACACACTGGGCCCGGTCCCTTCACCTCTCCCTTCTCCCGCACAGAGAAGAGCTGCTCCTGGCCTGGGGTGAGCAGTGGGAGAAGCGGGGTGCAAGGAAGACTTCAGAGCCGCTCAAGTGGGGTGCACTTTGGTGTGATGGGCGGGCCGCAGTGATGTGCTGGAACCGGCCCACTCTTCCCAGCCTGACATTCAGTGAGGTCACGTGGGCAGCCTGAAGACAGCCATGGCAGGGAGGGGGCAGTATGTACAGCATGGAAATTAGCAAATACTACACATCAGGTCTCCCACCGAACCCTGAGAGCCGGGCTCCCAGCACGGCGTGTAGGAGTCAGACACAGTGTCGGGGAGAAGGCTGTCTGCTCACTTCACCCAGCAGGGAAACGCGGCTGCCGCCCGTGGGGCGACGATCTTCCCGCTCACCCACCAACAGGTGGAGCTGGGCAAGCACCATCATTTCTAAAAATGCACATAAGGGCTTCCCTGGTGGCGCAGTGGTTGAGAGTCCGCCTGCCGATGCAGGGGACACGGGTTCGTGCCCCGGTCCGGGAGGATCCCACATGCCGCGGAGCGGCTGGGCCCGTGAGCCATTCCGCTGAGCCTGCGCGTCCGGAACCTGTGCTCCGCAACGGGAGAGGCCAAAACTGAGAGGCCCGTGTACCGCAAAAAAAAAAAAAAAAAAAAAATGCACATAATTCCAAGCTTCTCAGTCTCTGAAGTAGGAGCTGAGGACTTCAGATCTAGGACAGAATAGCTGCAAGAAAAATGCAGACTGAATTGTGACACACAGCCCGGACTTGGAAATCCAGCCATGGGCTTTCAGAGCCAAGAAGCACCTGTCCCATTTTAGAGATAAGGAAACTGAGGCCGGAGAAGGGAAGCGACTTGCTTGAGGAAATACAGATGGATGTGGCCGGCAGCAGCTTCGAACCAGCACCTGCTGGCTCCCAGCCCCGGGGGGCAGCTGTGTCCCTGTGCTGCTTCCTCCAGCCCTGCTTTCCCTGGTGGCGAGGGTGGGGTGTGGGCTTTGCTACAGGCAGCTGGGTGACCTCAGCCAGGTCAGCCAGGTCACTTCACAGCTCCAGGCCTCGGTTTCTTGCTCTATAAGTTAAGCACGGTGCTAAGGGCTCATGTACATTATCGCCGGCTCATAAGATTTTTTTTTTTTAAGGGAATTCCTTTATTTTTATTTTTTACTTATTTATTTGTGGCTGTGTTGGGTCTTCGTTTCTGTGCAAGGGCTTTCTCTAGTTGCGGCATGCGGGGGCCACTCTTCATCGCGGTGCGCGGGCCTCTCACTGCTGTGGCCTCTCCCGTTGCGGAGCACAGGCTCCGGACACGCAGGCTCAGCGGCCATGGCTCACGGGCCCAGCCGCTCCGCGGCATGTGGGATCTTCCCGGACCAGGGCTCGAACACTGTGTCCCCTGCATCGGCAGGCGGACTCCCGGCCACTGCGCCACCAGGGAAGCCCAAGATTTTTTTTAAAATGTGGGAATACGTTGCATTCCTTGGGAAGTAATTACTGGGTTGACTTAGTTCCTATTGGTAAAGCTACAGAGAAAGGGGGGTAGCAAAGGAGACCATCTCAGTGGTGACATTTCTTTCTGGAGCTTTTCCAGAGTCTGAATTCAGCGTGTTCTCCTTTATTTGCAGATTCCAGAGGAGGTACGTCTGGCTCACGTCAGCCGCTGTCCCTGGGGGCTCAGGTTCACCAACAAGGAAGAGGCTTAGACTGCTGGCTCGGGGGTCTTGTGAAGCCTGGGCAGGGGCTGGTGGCGATGAAGGATGAGTCCCCAGCCCCTCTGGGCTGCAGTGAGGTTGCTCAGGTCCTAGATCCCAGGGTCTAAGCACAGGGTAAGGCAGCTGGGGCAGTTGCCACGGGGCGTGCTGTCTCCCCAGACCTGGCAAAGCCGCTGCACACATTTAGTCCCGGGTGGAGGGTCCGTGGTCTAGGGGCTGCGGGAGACTCTTCCTGGAGTCCTGTAGTGCTCTTAAAACAGGCCTAAAGGGAAATGATGAGCCCTGAGGTGGTATTATAAGATGGGGGAGCACAGAAAGAGGCCCGGACCCCATTCCCAGCTCTGCCATTTGCAAGCTGTGTGACCTTGAGCATTTAACCTGTCCTCTCTGGACTTCAGTTTCTTCGTCAGTAAAACTGGTCAACCATCCACTTGCCAGACTATTGGGATGCGCTGTGATACGTGAGAGCACCTAGTAGGCCCACAGTTAGGCTTAACCGAGCTGGTGAGACACACAGTCGCAGTGTGTGTTTTTAAAGGCCACAGTTATTCAAGTCGACACACAGGACAGGGCAGTTGGTGGCGTGCTGGGCCTTTGTGGATGCCGTGGTCAGACTGACACCCCACATTTGAGAGCTGGGCCCCCTCCTCGCCGCGGTCCTGGCTGCTTGCGTCAGTGTGTCTATACCACACAGAACTGAGTGGATCCCGGCCGAGGGCACTTTAATGCCCCTGAGTCGTAAGGGGAAGGCTGAGGACCTCTGTCCGAATGGAGAGATGGGGCCTCTGAAGACGGGGTGAATGTGGGTCTCCTGCTGTGTGTGCCTCTGAGCTCGTGTTTGGGGTAGAAAGTTAGCTTTTCATCTAAGATGATGCAGAGTTGTCGCCGTGAGCCTCTCGTCTCGATGAGTGGAGAGGACAGTGCTTGGAGCCCTTTCCACCCTCCACTCCCTCTTGCTCCTGTTTCTTCACCAGTTGACAGGACAGAGCAACGTCCACCTCAGCAAGAGCTTCTTCCTGACGCACCGAGCGAGGGAGCGGTCGGACACCTTCATCAACCTGCGGGAGGTGCTCAACCGCTTCAAGCTGCCCCCGGGGGAGTACATCCTGGTGCCGTCCACCTTCGAGCCCAACAAGGACGGGGACTTCTGCATCCGGGTCTTTTCCGAGAAGAAGGCTGACTACCAGTAGGTCGTCAGCCCTCCTCGTCCCCACGCCTTGTTCCTGCCCCGCCTGGACCCCCGCGTCAGCTTCTTTTTCTGTAGTACCCGCCCGCTTCGAAGGCTTAGCGTGAGGACTTGAGGTATCGAAGAACGTCAGTGCTGTCCTCGGGTCAGCAAAGAAAATAGACACTCGGGATCTTTCTGATGAGAAAGGGATGGTTGTAGAGCAAATTGCAAATGCCTGTCATTTGGGGCAGTGCTGGTAGAATCCCTGCGTCCCCAGCCCACCAGCCTGGCAGAGCCGAGGGTCTAAGTGCCAATCCCAGCGGTCCCTCAGATGTCTCCAGGCGCTCCCCCGTCCTCACTGGAGCCCCGCTGTTCAGGGACCATTTTTGGCTCAATTCACAATGGCTGCTGGCTTAACCGTGTCTGTTCAGCTGGGCCCTTGACTGCGTGCGATGTAATCAGCCTTGGGCAACTTAAGCACAAGATTTACTGGAAGGCCCTGGAGACCCTCTAGAACTGATAGGAGGCTGGGCGCCAGAGGACCAGGGTGTGGGAAGAGGGGGCGTGGCAGCTGCCATGTCCCCCTCTGACCTTGGGCCACATGCTCAGATCCATGTGGGATGGAGGGGGGCGGGCAGTGGGCGGGAGGGGCAGGGATCGCTGGGCTCCAAGACCATGCACAGCAGAGAAGGAATTTCCCTCTCTGTGGAGCAGAAGGACCAGCCCTGCACACAGGACTGTGTGTGGGATAAACTAGCCAGGGCCTGAGCTTCAGCTGAAATCTCACCCAGGCCTCCCTGCCTTCTCCCACCCTCGGCAGAGCAAGTAGGCAGCAGGGTACACTGCAGGATTCTCCGTGTGAAGATTTATGACGGCAAAGGGCGTTTCAGGGGGAACCTAAAAGCTGTCCCTCCAGCCAGAGCGCCAGCACCGTAGTGCCTGGGAAGCCTGTGCTCTTTGATGAAGATTGAAAACTAGCAAACAAAACAGTTCTGACTCTCAAGTTGTTTTAGCCAGGACACTTCCTTGGATCATCTCTAACTGTAATTTCTGCTGTAGGGGATGTGTTGTCACAGAAACTTGGGATGCAGAAAACCCCCCTGTGCCCACCCCATGCTGGGTTTAACGGCGCAGTTTCATTTTAGCCGGGATTTCTGCAACGCTCCCTTTTCAGTGACACGTAGTTTCCTTCTGTTTCCAGAGTTGTCGACGACGAAATCGAGGCCAACCTTGAAGAGGTACCGTACTGCTTGAGCTTCACCCGCTCTGTCCTGAACAACCCAGGAGCAGCGGAGCAGAAAATAACCCCAAGGGTTCAGGAGGCCCCTAGGATTTCACGAGCACAGCTTGAAACTAGGGTGCAGCCCTGGCCTGGGAGTCCGAGAGCGCCTCCTGCACCGGCTGTGGCCGCTGCGTGGGGCTGGACGGTCCCCTGGATGTAGCCCGCACGCACGGGGTGCCTGGAGGATGGGACACCAGGCTGCTCTGAGCAGTGGGCGGTCTTGTCACTCCCCTTTCTGGCCCTCAGTTTTCTCATCAACAAAATGGAAACGTTGCATGACAAGATTTTTCAGGTTCCCTAGAGTTCTGGGAGTTGTGATTCAGTGGTAAATCCTGAGGGCTTTGAGGACTGCAACTCAGGAATTCCAGACCCAACCTAAGCGTCCAGAGTTGAGGAAGGATAGCACACAGATGGGAAGGAGCGCTCTTCCCTCTGTCCTGGTGCCCGCAGCGGCCTGATGATGGTTATTCCTCAGCTGCTGAAGCTCCGTGTACTCAGTGAGACGTGGAGCAATTTCCAAGGGCCTCACGGCTGTGCTCTCGCCACGTTCAGAGTCATTCCAGACCCCACCAGCTCATCTTTACACTTCTGAGTCCCCATTACTTAGATCATAAAAGGCCGTTTTGGTGGAATGTTGGAGAAGATGCCTATGTGAGAAATTAGAGTGGAACTCCTTCCCGCATAGTTCATAGTCCCTCTTATGTGTTTTAACTGGAAAAAAAACTCCTTCCTCACACTGTCCTTTGTCTCAATCCCGGTAACCTTAAAATTCAGGCCTGAGAGAGGGAGAGAGGGTAACTGAGGTGGCGGGGGAGGCCACCCCGGAAGGGAGAGCAGGCGCCCGCTGGTCACTGCGTCTCACTTCTGTGCCTCACCTTCCAGATTGATATCAGCGAGGACGACATCGATGATGGATTCAGGAGGCTGTTTGCCCAGTTGGCAGGAGAGGTAAGTGCTCCCCAAACCTCTGTGCTGCGCGCCCTGCTTGACGCAAAGGAAGAGACCATCTTTGCCCTCAAGGAGACTTCAGTCTAAGGGCGGGAGAGGAAACAAACTGAACAAAAAGCAAAGAGGAATTACAAACATAACTGGGATTTCCGCTCAGATTCCTTACCCAAGGCCTCCCCAGGGCCTCTGCACGTCAGTCGCCAGGGGCTTCTGCTGTCGGGGGTCGGCTCTGGCTGTGATCCTCCTGCCTGAGGACTCTGGGCCTCTCCTTGTGGCTGTTTTGTTTGCTCTGTGCCACTGCAGCTGAGACGTGGAACTCAGCCCCTTCTCTTTGATTGCCACGAAAATATTTGGGGACTTGGAGGGTTTTCAGTCTCAAGGATGCAAGCAACAGAGTGTCAGCCTTCCCTGTCCTTAAAAAAGAAATCCCTCAGGCATCTAGGCTTCCGTCCGCTACAAAGTTAGCAGGCCTCTTCCTCCAATGACTCCAAACAAAGTCATTCTCCTCCATATATGGAGCACACTAGCTCTCTCGAGTGTCCACCATCGGCTTACCTGGGCCTCCTCATCAGAGTTGAAGCAGGTGCCACCTGCCCCATGCCTCCGCCCGCCTGTCTGCCTCCCTCCCTCCTGGTTTCTAAGGGAAGGGGCATCGTAGAGACATACTTCCACACTGATTGAAACACACACACACACACACACACACACACATCCCCCAAGAACGCACAATGTCAGTCTTGGTCTTAAATAATGGGGCTTGTCCCCCAGTTACACAATATGTGTAAGTGAACAGAGGTACCCGCACCCCTTCTGAGAAGCTGTGACATCAAGGGCCACAGAAAAAGTGCTGGGCCAGTTCTTGGAGACAGCCGGTCCCAGCCAGCTTTGCAGGAAGCCGGATCTGGGTTTTAAAGGGAGAGGAAGGCATGCTGGGTGCGAGGAAGGGTATAGAGAACTGAGTCAAAAGACCACAAACATGGGTAGAATGGAGAATTTATCCTTTATATTCTCTACAGCAGAGCAATGGCGAACGAACTCTGCCTGGAGCACACTGTGCATTAAAGCACTATCAGAAACTTGGGCTGTGGCTGTGCTCCTTGTGCGGCCTGGGGGGTGGTGGCAGCAGCGTATCCCGGGGGCTTGTTAGAAACGCACGCCCACAGACCCCTCCCCGCCCCAGCTCTAATGCACCTCGCGGGCTCAGCCAGAGCAGACACCCGTTACACGTCCGCTGCTCCGCGCTTCACGCAGCCCCAAGGGAGCCCATAATGACGCTCTGGTTGCATCTCCACAGGATGCAGAGATCTCTGCCTTTGAGTTGCAGACAATCCTGAGAAGAGTTCTGGCAAGGCGTAAGTACCCACCCCTCGCACATCCCTCATCCTGCTTCTGCAACGTGAGGGGACACGGTGACCCTTCCCCTTCCCCGGCTCAGCGGCTGTGGCTGAACCGTCACCCCCACTCCTGCTTAAACGCCACCGTCACCACCAAGGAACCGGATGAAGGAGGTTCTCCCCGATGTGATAAAAAAGGGCGGAGGTTTCTGGAGTCTAGAGGTCAATGATCACATCCAGGTTTCCACGACTTACTAGCTCTGTTAGATAATCTCCCTGACTTTTGTTTCCTTATCTGCAAAATAGGCATATTATTACTTAACCTCTTCAGAGTGGTTGAATGTCTTAAGTGAGATGATGTGTAGGAACAAAGCCTGGGCTCCGTATATATACGGTGACTCTTATGATGATTAATTGCTAAGAAAAAGCGTGATGGGAGCCAGAAAGCATCCCCTCCCCGGATTCCCGGCTGTATTTAGTGGGGAACCACTGACAGCGTGACGACAGCTCACTGATGAGCCAGAATGGAAAAATAAGGGGTCTGTCTTCCACTCCAGCTAAGGGGATGGCATTAAAAAGGCTCATCTCCCACATGTGTGTTTAAGGGAGCCTGGTCGAGCCAGTTCTTGACGGGAGAAATGTCACTTCCGTTGAGCCAGTGGGCCAGGCAAGGGGCTTCAAGGCTCCAGAAGTGACTGCCCTCAGCCCAGGCCGATGGGCATCTATAAAGAACGGACAGAACTGGGTGGAGACTTGAGAAGGAGCTGGAGAGCCATGGTCCTCACGCACCTTTTCAGGTGAAACTGTTTCTTAAGCAAAAAATATCAAAGGATGGATCGTCCACCTCCCCAGTGTTGATCACCGCTGCAGGGGGTGGGGAGAAAGCACCCCCACACACTGCTCTTCTCCCCCTCCAGTTAGCACCAGAACTGTGCTGCTGTGATAAGACAGCAGTCCACTGAGCAGGGGTCCGTACGGTATCAGGAGTTCTCAGCCTGGATCCGAAACCAGAGCGCATGTCGTCAGGGCTGAGCGTCAGCCTGGGATCATCTCCAGAAGTCTCGTGGACTTCACGCTGGCCCAACCCCAAGAGATCAAAATCCTCCTCTTGAAGCCAAAGAAGGATCCAGGCCAGTGGGGTCTTCCATCACAGCGCACGTGAACGACACGCGTGTGGTCCCTCACAGGAACCACGTGTGACCGATCCATGCCCGGGGGCCTCCAAACAAAAGGCTGCCTTTGAGCTTCTTCGCAGAGCTGCAGCCAGGGGGTCCAGCGGCCAGGGTGGGGCTTCCCCAAGGCGGACCCTGGTCCTCGGCGCCCCTCCTCCAATCTGGGGGTGATGAGAAGATGGTGTTTACCCTCGAGGCCACCAGGCACGAGTGAGGTCACAGCCTGTTAAGCTGTGTGGTTGTCATGAACCCAGGGACACTGAGCCCCATTGTTTCTGCACAGATGCGGGGAGGGGGAGGGGAGGGATCGGGCCACGCTGGGATTCTGCTGCTGCTTGTTGGGGGCGCGGCAGTAGCCTCACCCGAGCCCCGGAGGTACCCTTCCCCGCTCCACACCCAGTGACGACTCCTGCCCGAGGGCCCCAGGCACAGCCCACACCCACACCCGAGAAGGGGTCAGAGCCCAGAACAGCAGCTTTGAGACAGGTTACGTCCTAACCTTCCACAAGGACATGATGAAAAGGGTGGGCTCCCCTGAAGGCTGTGGGAACAGAATCACATCTGTGACAAGGCTTTCACGCCACCTGTCGACCACCACCTAGACGGGACTCAACCAGGGAGTGACTCACCTAGGAGAGCACAGGCTGCGGACAGGCTCTGGCCCTCTGGCTAACCCAGCTGGGGACACAGAGGCCCCCTAAATGCCTGCAGACGGGCAGTGAAGTAAACCTCTTCCTCTCGCAGGGCCCTGCCTAGAATAAACACGCGGGGCCCCCGCTATCTCCACAGGTGACTTTGCATCTTATGAACACTTCAAGGCCCAGACTCTTACCATTCTCTTATTTAAAAAGTACTTCTTATAACTCCGTATGCCCATGGCCAATATACAGAGAAGTCAGGCAGATGTCACACAGCCTCTGCACTGTCCCAGTATGGTGGCCACCTGCCTCGTGCGGCTATTAAAACAATTTAAGTGGCTCCCACATGGGAGGGTGCAGATACGGAATATTCTGCGATCGTAGAAGGTTGTATTGGACAGTACTGCTCTAGAAGATGTTCCTGTCACACTTATTTTTGTCTCCTAGGCCAAGATATCAAGTCAGACGGCTTCAGCATAGAGACCTGCAAAATCATGGTTGACATGCTCGACGTATCCTTTAATGGGCCCCGCAGGACAGAGGCTGGGAGAGTTTGAAACTTCACTCCAGGAAGATACAAACACAGGCCTCCTTCCCCTTCACAGCGGCCAGCTGTCCCTACTGGCAGAGGCGTAGGACCGTTGTCAGCACTGACCTCCCTTAGTAGGGAA
Organism: Leucopleurus acutus; assembly: GCF_964270905.1. Lineage (NCBI taxonomy): Eukaryota > Metazoa > Chordata > Mammalia > Artiodactyla > Delphinidae > Leucopleurus > Leucopleurus acutus. The sequence goes on from NC_139143.1 coordinate 21,944,605, forward strand.
TTCGAGGGACTTCAGCTGAGGGAATGTGAGATGCCACAGGCTGAGGGGTTCCTGCAGGAAATTCCCGACAGCATGCCCGCTGTTCTCTGCCCAGGGCAGCTTGGATGTGTTACCTCTGAGGAAATAGTCCCTAAACCATGATACTTTTTTTTTTTTTTTTTTTTTGGCTGTGTTGGGTCTTCATTGCTGCGCGCGGGCTTTCTCTAGTTGCGGCGAGCAGGGGCTACTCTTCGTTGCGGTGCACGGGCTTCTCATTGCAGTGGTTCTTCTGGGCTGTAGGCGCGCGGGCTTCAGCAGTTGTGGCACGTGGGCTCAGTAGTTGTGGCTCGCGGGCTCTAGGCGCACGGGCTCGGTAGTCGTGGCGCACGGGCTTAGTTGCTCTGCGGCATGTGGGATCTTCCCGGACCGGGGTTCGAACCCGTGTCCCCTGCATTGGCAGATGGATTCTTAACCACTGTGCCACCAGAGGAGTCCCTACCATGATACTTGTGATGTGAATGCTTTCCCCAGTCATGATTTTCTTCCTGATTCATAAGATAGGGGCCCACCCTCCAAGAGCACTCTCCTTCCTCTTGCTCTGGCTCCTTCCCAGGCCACCACCCGGCCCTGAGGCCGACTCATCGTCCATCTGCTGTCCCTGCTGCTTACTGAGAGGTGCTGGGCAAGGATGGCCTGGATGGCTTAAGCTTCTATGAAGTTTCATCTGGTGGGCTCATGGCACCTGCTGTGTAGCTCCCCTCACAGAAGGCCTCTTAGAAATAATGATACTCCCTAAATGGGCAAGGGCGCAGCCATTAGAAGCCGTCTGAAGCCTCTGCATATCCTCCAACAGCTCCTCCTTAGCAGGAACTGGGGCCAGCTGCATAGCACCCCCAGACCCATCAGCACACAGTGTCGGGGAACCAGCAGGTCTCTATTGGGCCCTTCCACCAGCCCTCAGATGGAGGTCTAGCCAGTGTGAAGAGCAGGAAAAGGGTCCTTCTGCGAGAGCTTCTCGTGATTGAACTGTGGTTACCAGATGCTCCAGGGGAGAGGACAAACCAGGTGCCACGGCCCACGTGAACCCAGACTCTGGGAGCTTTCCTTAACTGCAGGCAGTCGGATGGGAGTGGCAAGCTGGGTCTGAAGGAGTTCTACATTCTTTGGACCAAGATTCAGAAATACCAAGTGAGAGCCCAGGAGGGCCGGGCGGCAGGGGCGGTGGATCTGTGTGGGCAACGCGCCATGCACGTACTTTTGGACGCAGCAGCTCTTTAGGACGGTGGAGGAGCATCTCCAAGCAGAGGGGATTGTACTCGTAACGGAGCTCAGAATGGGTGAAGACAGGGCTGGGCAAATGCAAACAGGAAAAACAGAGACTTCGCACGTGACGTGGTTTACTCCCTGCCTTACTGACCGGAAACGGGGTCATCTAAAAGCCACCATCAAGTGTCCTGAAAAGGCCATGTAGCCGCTTGTAGTTGGGGTTTTTGACAGCTAAAGTACAAAAATTACAGAAGATAATAACGGGGGCTCATGTAGTTGGCTAGGTGATTGGATGGGCGTATTTATAAACTAGCTCATGGGGAGACAGAATACTCTTTAAGGCAGAAACATGGTGATGTTTCCAAGGCCACACTAGAGGCATGGAGCTGGGAGAACTTCAGCCCCGCTTAGCACACAGCACAGAGAGGTAACTTGCCACCTTTTGGGTCATGGTTTTCTAACTATTTTGCGTGTTTCAGAAAATTTACCGGGAGATCGACGTGGACAGGTCCGGAACCATGAACTCCTATGAGATGCGGAAAGCATTAGAAGAAGCAGGTAACACTTCCTAACTGTATTTTCTTTCTTTTATCTGTAGAATATGTGAAAACTTATTCTATACGATACAAAGTTTGGTAAGCTATGAAATAGAGTAGGTGCTGGTTCTGTACAAACACATCCTTTTCATCGCCTCTTAAAGACTAATTGGTAAAATGAAATGGAGTCCAGGACGCTCTGCCCTCTAAGCCGTCTGGAATCTCAGTTTCCCTCCAAGGGCCCCAGCGGGTCGCAGGCAAAGCCAGTTTTCAGCAGACCCACACACCCTGCCCTCGTCCGTTCAGGTGCAGGGCTGGTCAGGCAGAAGTGCGATGTCCAGTTCCACCCTTGGGTGAGTCCTTAGCAGCACGTGATGTCAGTAAAAGGGACACCAGCTGTGGGAGACCAGCAGAGTGGGAGACTGGTGTGCTTAGGGGACAAATATGACAGTATGAGGTTGTCCATTCGTTGGGATGTAATGCTGCAGCAGAGACCCCAAATAAGTGGTTTAAACAAGATACACCTTCCTCTCACATAACGATTCAAGCTCAAGCCATCCAAGGCCAGACGGTGTCTCCTGCTGTCAGGGACCCGGGCTCCTTCTCTCACACTGTGTCACCAGCCCTTAGATCGTCACCCGTATCTGCAGGATGGGGACGGCTTGTCACCACAACCACGTTCTAGCAGTGGGCTGACAGAAGGAGGGAAAGAGGGGCTCCTTGCCTTTAAGGGCACATGTCACTCTGTACACAAATCCCAGTGCCAGGACTTAGTCACAAGGCTTCAGAGGGCTGCCAGGGAAGCTGGGAAAGGCAGCCTTGATTCTAGGCAGCCATGGCCTGTTAAAAATTCTACAACTATGGAAAAAGGGAGAATTAATATTAGTTTAGCATGAACAGTTTCTGCCACATACATCCAGGAAGAATCTAGTCTCCAAGGCGATTCAGCGTAAGACAGACAGAAAAGGAGATAGGATCGATAGCATGAAATAGCCTGACCATGAAAGTAGGAACAGGCAAGGAAAGTCTTACATGTTAGTAAGGAGACGGGACTTCCTGATGGTCCAGTAGGTAAGATTCCACGCTCCCAATGCAAGGGGTCTGGGTTCGATCCCTGGTCGGGGAACCAGATCTCACACGCATGCCGCAACTAAGACCCGGCGCAGCCTAAATAAATAATATATAAATATTAAAATGCAAAAAAAAAACCAAAAGAAAAGGAGAGAGGCAGGGTGGAGGTGAACAGTGTGGAAACAGAAGCAATGGCAGAAGGCACTGGCTTTGCAAAATAAAATGTCTCACAGCAGAGCAGCCAGGGGACCAAAGCAATCATAACTCTCATCTGCCGGGTCCAGAGCCCATGAACAGAGCCCCAGGGTGCAGTCGAACACCTGGCAATCGGTCTGCATGTTCATTTAACTGCAGGTTTCAAGATGCCCTGTCAGCTCCACCAAGTCATCGTTGCTCGGTTCGCAGATGACCAGCTCGTCATCGATTTTGACAATTTTGTTAGGTGTTTGGTTCGACTGGAAACACTATTCAGTAAGTGGCCATTTGGGTAAAGGCCCATTTCAGTTCTCTCCGTACGAAAGCAGCCTGCCTTTCCCCACGGGTGAAACCACCTGAGCCAGAGACGTGTCTGTCCAGTTGAAAATGAAAATCCTGGGCTTCCCTGGTGGCGCAGTGGTTAAGAGTCCACCTGCCGATGCAGGGGACACGGGTTCGTGCCCCAGTCCGGGAAGATCCCACATGCCACGGAGCAGCTGGGTCCGTGAGCCATGGACGCTGAGCCTGCGCGTCCGGAGCCTGTGCTCCGCAACGGGAGAGGCCACAACAGTGAGAGGCCCGCGTACCGCACAAAACAAAAAAAAAACCAAAAAAACAAAAAGAAAATGAAAATCCTTCTTTAATTTGGGGACAGAGGGAAGACATCGTAACTTGTGCCATTCAGTGAACTCAGCTGCCAGGCTGGGGAAAAGGATAATGTGACCTCTGTTGCAGCTCACTTATATGACATCCTGTTTCTGCCTCCACAGGGATATTTAAGCGGCTGGACCCCGAGGATACTGGTATGATCCAGCTTGACCTTATCTCTGTAAGTCAGCAGCTTCCCAGCCCCTACTCCTAGGGGACGGAGGGGAGAAGGGCTGCAACTTGGGCGACAGGGATCTGTGGCTTTTGGTCTGTCAGGGTCAGGCTGTAAACTGTTGTAAGATCCCACAGTGCACCTCTATTGGCAGTCATTTCCCAACTACCCATTGGTTCTCGAGTCCAAGAAAACACACCTGGTCCCTCCTCCCAGAAGCTTTGCCTTGAGAATAGCACAAGGTTAAAAGAAGAAGAGGGTGGCTGCAGAATCCCTCTTAGAAAAATGACCTGCTAATTAGCATGCATGGGAGAAGATGCTTATTATGCAAAGAAACCCTGTGGATGAAATTTAAGTGGGTCTTGGGAAGATCTGTCATTCTTAGATCTACTTAAAATACTTTCTGCACAAATTACTTTTCTCTACTTCCTCCACCTTTAAAATAAAATAACAATAGTAGATAAGCTTACCATATATAATGATTGTGCTCATGTGTCTGGAACCCCAGCAATGGGCACCTCTGAAACGATCACTCGAAATTCAGTTGGCATGCCAATTCCACAGAAAGCAAAGCGCAAAAATGTTCTCTTGTCATCCGAAGACAGAAAGTTCTCTCACTCCAAAGAAGGAAGCCAGCTGGGCTTACTTTTCATCCTTGCCCGGCTCCAGCTTGCATTTCCTCTGTCCAAGGGGGAACTGAGCTTGGAGCAACACAGGCTACAGAGACTGGGGTTGGGTGGCCAGTGCTGGGTAGGAACGACCAAGTCCCAGGGACCAGAGAGGAGCAGAGTGGTAAGAAGGACGAGGGTGAGGGACTGGCGCCTCCTTCCATTGAATTTCGAACTCTGGAGGAAGCCAGCAACTAAATAGCTCTTTCACTCTGGTATCAATGCATTTTAAAGTAACGCGAGCCAACTGCAAAATACGTTTTAGCTGCTTCCAAAGAACACTAACTTGCTTAAAACTCTGTGTAGCTCAGGAAATAACCCTCCCCTGAGACTGCAGTCTAAGGTAGAGGCAATACAATTGGGACCTAAACATGCCACGTGTGAAGTTTGGGAAACTGCAGCCCCCTTTATCCTTCTGGCTGGAAATCTCATTCTTCCCACTATTTTATGCGGCCAGCCTACTCAGACCATCCTCCCATTTCCTCTGAGAAACATCTTACCCACCGGCTTTCCTTCCTTTCCTAAGCCTCGCCTTTCACAGGTCCCTGGGGTTCCCCACACTCAACTCTCTTTTCGCTGAGGCTGCGACAGAAGACGACCTCTCCTTCAGTTTGCAGCGATTGTTAGCCTGGCCTGCAGCTTGCAGTCCTGGGGAGCTTCGCAGAAGTCCTGATGTCCAGGCCCATCCCAGACTAATTTCATTAGAGACTGATTTAAAGTTCGCAGATTACTCCAGTAGAGAACCGAGGTTGAAAACCACTAGTTTAAGGGCTATCCAAACTAACCTCTGATGTGACACTGAGGCAGGGATACAGAAATGCTAATTCGTGTTTTCCACGTTTCACGTGTTTCAGTCAACCCTGTAATACGACTCATGACCACCTAATTCAGATAACGGCTTTTTACGACCCTGTAAAAAGCTAGACTCTAGAAATCGGGTAGAAAAAATGTGAGTTAATACTCTGATATCGTAACCCTTGATCAGCTTTTCTCGTACAACAGTCAATCTTTCAGAATAATCTGTAGGTACTCAGATAGCCTTTTAATTCTAAGAATGCTCACTGAACTGATTTGGTTTTTTTCCTTCCCCACAGTGGCTGTGTTTTTCAGTACTTTGAGGTTATAACTGATCTGCCTGAAGACTTCTCATGAAAGAAAATCAGCCACGGACTAAGCCTCCACAGAGAAACTTTTTATCTTGATCTTGAACTTATGGGAACATTTACTTAAACTGATGATTAGAGCTGAAAATGATGATACTATCTGCTTGAGAAAGCAGAACTTTCAGATATCAAAGTAAAAGGTTTGCATATAATCGTACTAAATGCAAGCGAGTCACTTAACCCTTGAAAAACTTAGAGAAAACCTTCAATCTGTACATAGGATACACTTTACTTTTACACACTTTCCTGTTTATAACAATATTAAATCAGGAAAAAAATGCAGGGAGGTATTTAACAGCTGAGCTTAATTTAACATTCAGTCAAACCTTAAAGGACATAAGGTCCTTGCCGGCAATATTTAAAGCAACTTTGAGTTTAAAAATACAGTTGTGACATGTACCACACAGCTGTCCAGGGATTACCATTTCCCTTGAGTAAAATGGAAAAATATGCTGCATCACGAAGGCACCTGAAGAGGCCAGGTGAGAAGCACATCTCTCATTTGGGCTAAATAAGAGACAGATTTTATATAAAACTGATTGGTTAACAGTGTGTCTGTCTCAAGTCCTCGCGCATGTCTGGTCTTATAAACTGAGCGTTACGATACTGAAGGGACGCTCCTGTTGCTCAGCTGAAGTGATGACCCAAACCGGGGGTCCCGTCTGCAAGCCCACGGTGACGGAAGACAGCACGGCTGTTCGCCGCCTGCCTCGAACCTTCCCAGACTTCACCGCTAGCGTTCGCGCATGGATTGGGGGGACGCCCGTGGAAACCACATGAACGTGTTTCCTGGCTTCACCTTGGGTAAATGCTAGCGACACTGTACAGATACTGCCTTGTTGCCTTATCTTCTGCCAAATGTACTGTTCAATAAAGAGTCGCTCAGGCAATCGCACGTGGGTGCCGCTCTTCCTGAGGGCCCAGCGGTGAGCACACCCAGTTACATCCCGTCCCACTCTAGCCAGTCGCGCTCCCTCCCTCCCTAAATGCCGGTATTGAGAGGAAAGGGCAGCTGGCCTCCATTTCAGTGTGGAACTATACAGCTTTTTAAAAATCCAATTCAGAAGCTTTGATAATGGACCAGAAAGTCAGCTCCAATTTCTACTGCTTCTTGGTCTCTGAAGGAGGTACCGGCAAGTCTGTGCTCCACCTGCCACCTGCCTGTCACTTTGGTGGAGGGAAAAAGAGAGAGCCAGGAAGACATGCAGCTAAACCACAGGTCGGCTGCTGGGGAATCCTTGAGGAACCGCAGGAGGGAAAGATGTCAGACGACTAGAGAGAGGCAAATGGCGGCCTACTATCTCATGAAAAGATAGGAAGATGGATTTCCCAAATTCAACTCGCAGGAGTTTAAGTTTTCCTGCTTGCGGAGCATCTCAGGGCCCAGAGGAAGCGGGAACCAAGAACAGGCAGCACTTCCCCTGGTGGGGGGGGGGTGGTGATTTTCTCCATTCAGTAGAACTGGGTTTGGGAGGGCTGGATGCTCCCAGTGACACGGGATTGCTATGGGAGGGGTGGGGTGGGGGGAGGGTAGGCTGACCACTGGAAGGGGAGAGGAGGGTGCTAAGGCGGTTGAAATACAGGAGTGGTAGAAATTGGGAGGGGAAGGGCAGGCAGGCTCCCCCCAGTCCACCCAGGCTGCTCCAAACCTTTCCCACTGTTCCGGGTGCTCTGCCCCTCCCGGTGCACTTTGACCTGCCGCGCTGCCTGAAGCTGGAGTTCACAACTTCACTTTTAGTCACAGGATAAGAAATAATGCTTAAAAAAAAAAAAAAGATACGTTATATGCTTATCGTAGCAAATTTAGAAAAGATTTAAAAGAGAAGGGGAGAGATTTCACAGGGGGAAAGAACCAGATGATAAAGTAAACCCCCCCCCAGACTTCTGCCCCGAGGAAGTCACCCTAATCTAATCCCCCATTGCTCCCTTCCCTCCAGTCCAAAAGAAAAGCCCTCCCCGTCTCTGCTCTGAACTGCAGTCTCAGCCTATCAGCTGGCCCCTCTCTTCACACTCTCTTTCAGGTGCCTTAGGCCTGCCACCTGGTAACACACAGACCACCCGCCTCCTCCCGGCCTCCCCTCCTTCCCCCAGAGGCAGGCCTCCCCAGCAGCTGCGCCCCTGCATCTTTCTGGGACTCCTTTACCTTCTGCAATCTGGCTAATGGCCTGACCGCTCTCCTAAAACTGCTTTTGATGATCACCACTTACCTCCCAAAGCCAAAAGCTATGAACACGTATCTGTCATCACCCTCCCCGACTTTGTGCTGCCGTCCCTGCCGTTCCCTCTCCCTCTCGGACAACCCTGCTCGCCTGCCTCCCTGGCTGACTCCCGTACTCCCCTGGTTAAAACCCCTCGGTGGCTCCACTGCCTTTAGACTCCAAGCACAGTTAGAGTTTACACCCTACCCTCCTTAGCAAGGCCCATTCTCCAGTTGCTTTATCCCCACTTATTTTTTCAACAATCTAAAAATTCCGCTCCCATAAAGATGTGAGCGCAGCATCGATGATAACACAAGCGAAAGGCAGCCACGCGTTCAACACAAACGACTGGATGAATGACCTGGTGGAATACTACACCGCCATTAAAAATCATGCATGTGATGCAACGTGAAGCGTAAAACAGGACAATACAGAATTGCTTAAACAGTATGCTCTCAACTATGTGAAGAGAAAATCATAAGCAAGAATAGAAAGAAACAGGCCCGAATGTTAGTTATGGTTGCCTCCATAGTGGTCTTTTCCCCCCTGGCTTCATAACCTTTTTCTATACTTTTAAGGAGCTTTTTTTTTTTTTTCCGGCTATACCGCGTGGAGTCTTAATCACTGGACTGCCAGGGAATCCCCTATAGGGAGCTTTAATATACGGATATTCTGATAATAAAACAAGCAAGTAAAAACACCCCCGAAGGGAGAATAAAAACAAATGATGCTCTAAGTTTCGGACTAAGGAAATAAAAGTGAGATGATCACGTTTTCCCAAATTTTCCCATCTTCCCTTTTCATACATGGGCGCAATTTGTTGCGGGTTTCCAGGTACCTTCACGTATAGTACTTAGTATGGTTTCCCTCGACCCCATCTCAGATTATACACACAAGGCTGAGTGTCCCGGGCAAGGTCACAGGATGGATGAGTTAAGTGCACCAGCCCAGGACGAGAATCCATTGTTTGTTTGGCTCCTATGCTGCTGTAACATGTTTGCCCAAACTTGGTGGCTTGAAGAACACCCACCATCTCCCAGTTCTGTAGGTTAAAGTCCAACACCTCTCTTATTGGGTGACGCATTCTTGCTGGAGACTGGAGGAGGATCTGTTTCCAGGCCCACTCAGGTTGGCAGAATTCAGGTCCATGTCGTTGTAAAAACCGCGGTCGCCGTTTCCTTGCTGGCTGTCAGCCAGGGGTTTCCTCAGTTTCCACATTCCCTGGCTCATGACCCCTTCACCTTCAAAGCCAGCAATGGCAGGTCGAATCCCTTCACTTCAAATCTCGCTGACCTCCCCTTCGGCCTCATCTCTCCTGCTTTGAAGGGCTCCAGTTGGGCCCACCTGGGATGGACCCAGGATAATCCCCCTATGGTCAGGTCAGTTGATTAGTAAATTTAATTTAAATCTGAAAAATCCTTCACCGCAGTACCTGGATTAGTGCTTGATTAAATAACCAGGTGTCTCAGTCCGCTCAAGCTGCTGTAACAAAATACCACAGGCTGTGTGTCTTAAATAACATTCTCATGATTCTGGAAGCTGGGAAGTCCAGGATCAAGGTGCCAGCAGGTTCAGTGTCTGGTGAGAGTGGCAGCCTTCCTGGGGTATCCTCACACAGTGCACCAGACTCCTCCTCTTATGAGAACACTAACCTCATCATGCAGACCCACCCTCAGGACCTCACCTAAACCTAATCACCTCCCAAGGACCCCACCTCCAAATACTATCACACTGGGGGTGAGGGCGTCAACATGAATTTTAGGGGGACACAGTCAGTCCATAGCACCACAGGACAGGAATATGAGGGGCTGGAGGGGCATCTTTAGAATTCTGTCTACCACACGGGTCTTCTGATGTTTCATCCATGTTGTCACTACTTCTGCATGACTCTGAAAGGCATCATATGTTCTGTCATTCATCTATCTTCCTTTTTTGCTAGAAGTTAGCTACTCATAAAAATGTATAAGGAAAAGTGACCACTGGTTTTTCTCACCTGTATCTTCTATTAAATGAAAGTTTCACTAAGCAAAATGAGTTCCCCCAAAATTCACAAACTTGGTAACTTATTAATAAAACGACGTGCAGACTGTGTCCACCTAAGTTTTCATCCCGTAAATGTATATAACTCTATGAAGAATCTGAAATAAAATGAGGACACTGAAACAGCCTATCAGAAGCTCTAGGTGAAGGTACAAGTTTCTAGCACCATGGCCTCTAGGATCTTTAAAAAGCGTCTTAATTCTATAACAAAGACCGCCACGAAACTCACAAATTGCAAAACTGAGCAAAGAAATACTTACGTTTAATCACATGGCTGGTAAAAAAAAAAATTCTCATTATTTTTCAGCAGGGTACGATATTCCAATGGCTTAGGAACGTTAAACAAGGCTGTTAACGTGACATAAAAAACTAAAGCCGGTAAAAAGCTTAGAGTCAAAAAGTTTAACTTTATTACAATTGTTTTGAAAGTCAGCTATGATCTTGACAAATATCACGGGTAAGTCTATATAGCCAGTCTCTAACTTCCGAGATACAAAAGACAATAAATATAGATTCAAACTTCAGCCTAAAAACAAAAGTCTACATCTAATTACCTGTAGTGTAGTGTGGTTTCAATATTTTGAATACATGACGCTACAAGAACTCATACCATAAAGTTATTGCTCACTGACAACCAACAAACAGTTCTTCACAGACGACACGCAAGTGTGCGGCACCTTCGAGCCTCCATGTGAGTCCCCCACGGGCCTGCTGGTGCTGGGGGACAATCTGAGATGGCATCATGATGGCACTGCTCCTTCCGGTGGGAGGGCAGGGACAGGGGCAGGCAATGAAAAACGCCCATTTAAGCAGGCCCCGAAGCTGATCTCCCAGGAGCCCAATAAGTGGTCCCGTTTCTTGCAGAGAACAGGACGGTCACCGTGTATCTTTCGGAGTGTGACACGGAGTACCTGTATCCAGCGCAGAGTGGTCAGCTTCCTGCCAAGCTCCGTTCATTCCGTCGTGCTGAGTATCCTCCACCAGCAGTGACTCTGCTCCAAGCCTTCATTTGCTTCCAGAGCCCGATCTTCATTGCTTTCAAGTTAGTTTGTCATTAAAATAAGTCTTACAAAATTTCTGCCACAAACAATCATATTATTTCTTCTTATTGGTAACAGATTAATTCTTCATTAACTAAAAGTGTGCAAAGTTTCAAGCCAAGCTCCTTTGTCTTGGTTTAATTCTTGGGTATAGCTGTAAAAAAGAATTTTAAAAATATTTACATACTGCACAGACGTGGGAGTATAACACATTTTCAAGAAATATGGGGGGTAGGGACGGGTGCTGATGTCACAGGAAAGAAATTAAACCAAAGAAAGAACTCCCTGCCATGTGAAACACCCAGAGCTGCCCAAAGATTCATATTTACCAACTCTTGTACAAAGGACATTCAAAGGTCACAGGGGTTCCCTCAACAGGGACAACGCCATGGTGCAGTGATATAAAATCCAGGATGCGGGCTTCCCTGGCGGCGCAGTGGTTGACAGTCTGCCTGCCGATGCAGGGGACACGGGTTCGTGCCCCGGTCCGGGAAGATCCCATATGCCGCAGAGCGGCCGGGCCCCTGAGCCGTGGCCGCTGAGCCTGTGCTCCGTGACAGGAGAGGCCACAACAGTGAGAGGCCCGCGTACCGCAAAAAAAAAAAAAAAAAAAAATCCAAGATGCTCTGAGCATTAACTCCATCTACACAACCTACTGAACCGTAAATCAAGTCCAACAAGGACCACAAAGGACTAGAGGTGATTTGCAATACGCTATAAGCTCCACGGGAAAAGGTAAGAGGTTAAAAAGTCTCTATTTTAACTTTATTTCACAATGGACGTCACACAGAGTTGAGGCTATCAGGAACCAAATGCCACAGACTAAAAGTCTACAGATTTGAGGAAGGATAAGTGGAGTTTTTTGTTTTAGGATTTGGTGGTTTTGTGTTTTCCATAACAAGAGCTGGCAAGGAGGGTGTTCAGGAAGCCAAGAGCAACTCAAACTAGTCATTCAACTGGCAAACAGAACAAAACCCTCCTCCCCCTCCCCTAGACAAAGGGAAAAAAGGGTTTACTGAAACAAAGTCAAGCCAGACTTCCAGCCCAAACTGCAAAGTTAACTGAGGGATCAATGTTGTATCAAGGGTTGTTTTTCTCTGTGAGGAAAGATATTTTAGCCAATATAATTTTCTACACTTGTATGTGAGCCTCTGACTAAAACATTTATGCAATTTCCTTTTTAAAAAAAAACCTCAAAAGGAACCCAAAGAAGTTGTGTAGAGGCCACTTCTTCCCAGGAAAGATCTCCAAAGAACCGAGAATATTTAAATGTCCGATTAAAATGAAAATCTGCTGTCCAGTCCGCTGATTACAGAACCTCTGAAAGCCACCCAGGAGGCAGAGCTTGGTCTCTGACCAGCTGCTTCCACACTTGGGAACAAATCATTCTCCCCATGTTTCATTCACCACGGGACCTCTTTGTCAGAAAATTAAAGTTAAGACTCAAATAAGCAACTACTTCTAAGAGGTAGAGCTTTTCCCAGATAAGAAACTACAAAAAGCAGAAGTGCGTGCCTGTTTGCTCTCGGTGTTCATTAAAGAAGGAAAGAGGCTGCACGCAAGAGACTATGCTTCTCTGGCGCTAAAGACTTTGTAGAAGCGAACAGGAGGGCTCAAAAGAGAACTATCTTTACGTTTCTGCTTTCGTCTGGTAATTGGAAAGATTTTTTTAACGGGCTCCATGGCTTAATTGTTTTTTTCAGTTTCACTACTCTTTATCGTTTATAGTATGATCACACGAATGAATATTGTCCAAACCCCAAATGCTTATCTAATAGTAAATTTTGCTACCAGGAAGACAGCAGTCAGGATATACGATGTCATTTACACTGCACATCAAACCACAAAGGAGAAGAGTCAGGAGGAGGAGATACAGGCCAGAATCCAAGCTCCAGGTCCCAACACCGGGGTCATTTTAACGAGCTCCACAGAGAGTAATGTCCGGACAGCGGGATGATTCCAGACAGAGCCCTGGTTCAGGGCCTCGAGTGGGACAGAAGCTCTCTGCGGACACAGACCATGTCTGTCTGACAGCTGATGAAAATACAGTGAAAATATCTCCCATTTTTTGTATATTAGACTCTGTCCAACTATACTAGCCTTTCCCTGAAAATACTCCCCCCACCAAGAATGTCTGCCCACTGACAGCAGTCCCTTCAGACTAATACAGACATGTTATTGGATTACATGTGCTGATATGATTTGATTATTTTCTTGGTTTTTATGAAACTTAAAATCCAAAGGTAGAGAAAGAACAAAGAATCTTTTCTCTGGTGCCCTGTTCAAGTTCCCTAGCAGATTCGGAAATCCTGACTTAAACAAATCCAGGGACTTCCCTGGTGACGCAGTGGTTAAGAATCCGCCTGCCAATGCAGCGCCCTGGTTCGAGCCCTGGTCCGGGAAGATCCCACATGCCACAGAGCAATTAGGCCCATGCGCCACAACTACTGAGCCTGCGCTCTAGAGCCCACGAGCCACAGCTACTGAGCCCACGCACCACAACTACTGAAGTTCACGCGCCTAGAGCCCGTGCTCCACAACAAGAGAAGCCACTGCAATGAGAAGCCCATGTACCGCAACAAAAAGTAGCCCCCGCTCGCCCCAACTAGAGAAAAGCCCGCGCATAGCAACGAAGACCCAATGCAGCCAAAAATAAACAAATAAATAACATAAAATAGATACAACATTAGAGAAACAAAAATTGTTTTAAAAAAAACATCCTTCACTTACTCCCAGCAAATTGCGTGGAACGTATCCCTCCTTGTCATTCAGGCGGGCCCACCACCATTCAATCTCATCTTCGTCTTCCCTGCGGATGATTGTCATGCAGTCTCCTTCTTTCATGGGTAGCTCGTCGTCATTCTGAGGTTCATAGTCCCAAAGGGCATAAATGACCCCTTTATTCATTATGCCCATCTTCTCCTGAACTCCTGAAATCATGTAAGATACAGAACAGAATATATGTAACTCAGAGGATACCACGCTCAGAACCTGTCACTCTATAAAACCAAATGAGAAGAAATGGGGACCTGCTGGAATGGTAGAACTACTACATTAAACATTCAATAAATAAACTTCCCGGGGCCAGGGGGAGCAGAGGAAGGCCAGCCGTGTAGAGGGAACATATAAAAGACAAGTTAACATATGCTATCATCTCTAAACCAGCTCTAAAAACTAACCAACACCTTATAAGCAGCTCTCAAAACTTCTCTTACTCAGAATACAAAACGATTACAAACCCAGGAATAAAAAAAGAACTGTTCCAGTCTAGGATATTAAAAAAGTTAATGAAACATCTGTCCAATTTTAGCCTATTCACTAAGTGTAATGACCAAGGAACTCTGGAATCATTTTTGTTCTTTACCTAAAACGTAAAGCAGACAGAGAAAAATGACCAGAGTGTTGTGCCTATTAAAGTGGTCTCTATCAATTTCCAAATGTGGAAAGATAAAAGAAAAAAAATTATAAAATGTTAGAATATAGAAATATGGCCAGGTATATTAGACAGGATATAAAAGTCCACATATAGTCAACTCTAAAATGATGAGAATCAGAATTCTAAAAGATACTGAAATCCACAAACTGGGGAAGGAAAAAAAATCCCCAAATGTCCACTTCTTCCCAGAGTTAGTAACAGATTTGCAAATGAACTATGACCTTAGGTTGGACCGTTCTCCATTTATACCTTCCTATCCTATAAGGCGACGCTAATGAGCAGTAACAATCGTCAACGGGCAGGCAACATGGGGAAAGGGGAGGAAGAATTAGACAACAACGTCCTGGGCAAGTCAGAGGTCATTATCATTGTCACCTTTTTAGAAAAGCCAGGAAAATACCTGCTTGCCTGTGAACAGTTGGGTTTCTCAACTTATGCGAACCTAAATTATTATGAACTTATTTTTCCTGTGTCAATTAATATGACATAGCACACACTACCTCTCACTCTGGGCAAAACAAGGAATTAAATCGTTCTTTTCCAAAAGAAGGCTCTACCTATCTAAATGGTCAGGTTTCTACTCATGGGGACAAGTAAACTTCCAACTTTCAAGTTATACTTGATAGAACTGTAACTCCACCAAGTTTTAAAGCACGCCAGACTCGTCATCTGGTTGGGATCAGAATGGTGCACTCAACATAACAACTTGAGTCTCATTTCCAGGAAACCATTAGGCATGGAAGACAATTTCTCATTACTTTGCTATTTACCAAACTAAGAGTTATGAGTCAACAATTTTCAAACGTTTCTGAGGGCCCTAAAAACATGCTCCATCTCACTGGCAGTTTGGGAAATGCAAACTAAAGGCACAGTGAGACAGGCTTCCAAATCCACCAAAGGTCAAAGAGAACACAGAGCAAAAGGTACTCTCTGCTTGACGTATATTCCTGCGACCTGGCTATTCTACTTCTAGAGAGACACCAGGAGATGAGGACAAAAATGGTGGCCGAAGCCATGTTTATAATTGAATGCATGAATGGATAAATAAATAAAGGAAATAACTCAACATCTGCCAAAAGTAGAATGGAAAGATAAACTGTAGTAGAGTCCCCAAATGGAACAGCAGCGCAGTGAAAAGAAACAACAGCTACATGCAACAACACAGATGCATCTCAAAAACTATGGGGAATGAAAACAGCAAGCCACAGAATCACCAGTATGGTTTATTTAATATGAAGGTCAAAAACGGGCAGAACTAAACAATATCAGTTGTAGGATTCATACAGAGGTGATATACCTATTTTTATAAATTCAAGGGGGCAGACACCACAGATGTGAGAGGAGCTATATCAGGGCAGGGCCCCTGCTGACGGCAGACAGAGCTCATGTTCTGTTCCCCAAGCTGGATACCTGGATGTTTCACTGTGTTAATCTAGGATCATCATTACTTAAACTGCACATCTATGTCAGAAATGCTCCCGGTATCCACGATATATTTCATAAATTTAAAAAATCTGATCAAAGGTCCCTAAATGTTTTTTAAAAAATCATATCCCATACTTACATATAGCTCGATCGCCAATAGGTTTAATGTAACAAAATACATATTAATATAACATACTGATTTCAAAATGTGTCCATATGTCAAAATTATTCTTTGATGTAAAGTTGAGAACATAAACAGAGAGTGATCATAAATATCAACGATAAAAACTAAGAGCTGAGAGATGAAGAAGAGAACCTGCAGTCTGTGGTTCTCCCTCTGACCCCTCTCCCTTCTCTCCGAGAGCCTGAAAACAGGCCTAGTGAGACTCGGAAAACAGTCAAACAGAGAAGACGTTTCACCTCAGGCATCTTTCCATGCCTGATGCTTGAGTGGTCTGGGGTCCTGGGACGTACCTCCTCATTTGTCTCTGTCTTTTCCCCTTCTCCACTTCTCTCAAGCCAGACTAAAAAGAAACATTAACCTCAACTTGTAAATAACTGTGCCAATCAACATATATC
This sequence comes from Leucopleurus acutus, assembly GCF_964270905.1. Lineage (NCBI taxonomy): Eukaryota > Metazoa > Chordata > Mammalia > Artiodactyla > Delphinidae > Leucopleurus > Leucopleurus acutus. The sequence continues at coordinate 21,961,021 of NC_139143.1, forward strand.
CATCTAAAACTTCAAGTCCTTTTTTCTCTAGGGACAGAGCTGATGGGATGCATCAGAATCATAAACTCAAAAACAAGAGAACAAAAGAGTCCAAAAAATCAGTTCTAAAATATGGTGTTGCCTTTCTTTTCCTCTGCGACAAGTTTGATTTAGCAGGAAAACTTGGATCTGTGGATTCTTATTCCAACCCTGCATTTCTCTTGATCATCTAGCGGGGGGGTTCTGTTTACTTATTTGCACAGATACAGCATCACTCGCTAAGTACTGAAGTCTTACTAGAGGATCTTTCGATGGTCAAAAGCTATTAACCCTGCTAGGTCCAAGGCTGCATCACTGTCTTTTGTCTTTGAAGATGTCCCTGATAACAGCCGCTTCTAGGCACACACAAAAGCTGCATTCACGTTTGTGATCGAGGCTGCCCTATCTTCAATGCCCAGGACTATGTACAACACAAAATGCATTCCCAAATAATAAAAACCCTTTGGAACGATCCCCTAGAGATAGAGGATAAATGAATGCAGTAATCAGTGCACGTAAATCGAATTGTTCCGTACCGTAAAGAAACTGCGAGCACTGGGTGTAGCCTTCCTCCGTTTCCTCACATTTATCCGCAGCCGTCTGCATGTCACTGTAGGTCATGGCAAACACAGCGGCTCCGGACTCCACCAAAAACTTACACACCTGGACGCTGTTACAGGACGCAGCGCAATGCAGCGGGGTCCTGCGGACAAGGGCACAGCAAGGACTGGGGGTGCCTTCCTACACGGGACGACACCCGCCGCAACACGGCATCCGCAGGGAGAGCTCTCCAGCCTGTCACCCACCAGGCCCTTTCTCCTGAAAACCGCTCTCACAGATTTTTAAAAATGAGTTAAACATAGATGCTTGAGCCCATCCGAGAATTCCAGCCACAAAGAAAAATGTCGGGACGGCACTGGGGCCAGGGCGGCACCGCGGGTGAGAGGGATCAAGGACAGGAGTGAAAGGACACGCAATTTGTATACTGATCTAAAGCAAGATAGAATATATTTAGTTCCATGTTCTGGAGCATCCAGCCTGATGATTTCCGCCAGGATGGAGGACCTAACGTCTTTAAATAATAGGCCTCCCCTCAAAACACGTGCCTGGGCTTCCCTGGTGGTGCAGTGGCTGGGACTCCGCCGGCCGATGCAGGGGACGCGGGTTCGTGCCCCGGTCCGGGAGGATCCCACATGCAGCGGAGCGGCTGGGTCCGTGGGCCATGGCCTCTGGGCCTGCGAGTCCGGAGCCTGTGCTCCGCGGTGGGGGGGGGGGCACGGCGGTGAGAAGCCCGTGTACCACAAAAAAAAAACAACAAAAAAAACACATGCCTGTAAATGTCCCTTTATCACCACCAATTTTGAAGGAATTAAGTTGCACATAAAGAACTACCTTTACCCAACATTTTTAAAATCCTAATTCAATTTTAATTGGAAAAAAAGTTGCCAATTCAATTCAGACCAGAAAAATGACTGGAAAATACACATTTCAATCTATATTAGCAACCGGTTAGCAGGAACTTAGGAATACCATGACAAAGAACCTTCTCCACCATCTCAAATGTTTCATAATGTATTATAAATGACTCCAGATTCGTGGTAAAGGTGGAAGAGCCGGGACCACTGCCGAAACTCAGAAGATGGGCTGGAGGATGTTAATCAAGCCCTGAAGTACATGAGATTTCTTTACCCTTTTCTTCCCTCCCCTTTTCATGTTATTCCACTTGGGTCTTTCACAAAAGAAATTTATTTCCCACCCCCCATATCCCAAACACTATCACTAATAATTTGGTGAATATTACTACAGACTTTTTAATTGCATGGCTTTTTAAGTTTTTTAATAGTAAAAAATTATAATCTAAACTCCCAATATTAGGAAACAAAGACATTGTGACACATTAAGAGTTTGTTCTGCTTATGTTGTGAAAGTAAACTAAAAAAGTAGGCATAAAAAAGGCCAATACTGTTTGTTATTACTTATATGTAGAATCTGAAAAATAAAACAAATGAATGAAAAGAACAAAACATGCAGACTCACAGGTGCAGAGAACAAATCAGAGGTTACCAGTGGGGAAAGCCAAGCGAGGAAGAGATCAAGACGGGGATCAGGGACTAAGAGGTACAAACTATTATGTATAAAATAAATAAGCTACAAGGTTATTTTGTACAGCACAGGGAATGTAGCCGATATTTTAATAACTTTAAATGGAGTATAACCTATAAAAATTTTGACCCTGTGTTATACACCCGAAACTAGTATGATATTGTAACTCACCTATACCTCAACTTAAAAAAAAAACCTATTGAGAGCTAAACTAAAAAAAATATATAGGCATAAAAAATTATACACATAGGGCTTCCCTGGTGGCACAGTGGTTGAGAGTCCGCCTGCCGATGCGGGGGACACGGGTTCGTGCCCCGGTCCGGGAAGATCCCACATGCCGCGGAGCGGCTGGGCCCGTGAGCCATGGCCGCTGAGCCTGCGCGTCCGGAGCCTGTGCTCCGCAACGGGAGAGGCCACAACAGTGAGAGGCCCGCATGCCACAAAAAATAAATAAATAAATAAATAAAAATAAAAATTATACATATATACACATACATAAATGAGCTTGAAGGAAACATATTAAAATATTGATGGTGTTTACTTCTAGATTGTAGGATACAAATGGCTTGTTTTCCTCTTATTTCTCTATTTTGTACGTTTTCCACAATGGGCTCACATTACTTTTATAAATACAATTTTTTTAAAGTACAACCAAAAATGCTTCTCCAAGAATTATTTATAACAAACGAAGAATTGGAAAGCAATCTAAACGTCTAGCAAGAAGGAGACAGCCACAATGAATGAGTCGTAGCCATGTGGTAAGAGATGAGGCTTTTCCAAACCTATGCATATGGGTGTCTGCAACTTCTATGTGTATACATGTAAATTTGATATTACAATTATTTCCATATTGAGAGAAATACAGGCTATAAAATTTAAATACTTGCATAAATATAGTGTGATTATAACTTAATTTTTTTTCATATAGAAAGAAGTAAATCTTTCCTAGGAATCATTATTAATCATTAAATCATAATTTAATTAGTAATAATAATCATTAAATCATCATCCTAGGAATAATAATATTCATCATTTACAATAATATCTCCTGGGTTTTAGCCACACACCAGTTCCACAAGATGCTCCATGAAAAATGGATTCCACGGTCAAAACTATTGGGAGAAGTTTACAAATTAAAATCCCCTCTTAGACACACAGTAGTTTCAGGGAGGTGGGGGGACCCTGCTTAAATCAGCATTTCTCATATTCACTGAAGCATGCCAATGAACTGTGTACCACTTTGGGACATTTCTTATTTTTATTATTTAACTACTAAACTTCTGAAACTCCATCTGGGAAATTCCCTGGTGGTCCAGTGGTTAGGACTCTAAACTCTCACTGCCAAGGGCCTGAGTTCAATCTCTGGTCCGGGAACTATGATCCCATAAGCCATGCAGTGTGGCTAAAAAAAATTTTTTTATATAAAAAAACAGAACTCGGGCTTCCCTGGTGGCGCAGTGGTTGGGAGTCCGCCTGCCGATGCAGGGGACACGGGTTCGTGCCCCGGTCCGGGAAGATCCCACATGCCGCGGAGTGGCTGAGCCCGTGAGCCATGGCTGCTGGGCCTGTGCGTCCGGAGCCTGTGCTCCACAACGGGAGAAGCCACATCAGTGAGAGGCCCACGTACCGCAAAAAGAAAAAAAAAAAAAAAAAAAAAACAGAACTCCATCTGCTTCCAGAACGGGAGTGAGATGACTATTACATGAAGACATATTAATTCCTTAAAAATGTCTCCCACGTCTCTCCTTCTAGATTACAAGCAGCATTGAGGACACGCACTGACATACTTCTTCCCTTCTAACAGCGTCTACAACACTGCTCCTCCGTTGCCTACGCAGCAGATACAATTGAAGTCTGAGTGGAGTTTAAAAGAAAACCTTACCATCCATCACTGTCAGCAGCATTGACATTTACACCAAACTGTACCAGGAATTTAACAATTTCTGTGTGTCCTGCACACACGGCATTGTGAAGAGCTGTGATACCTTCATCATTAGGTAGGCTCGGGTCATCAACCTGTAACATCAATAAGAACAAGGGTGAGCATCACTCAAATTTTTTGTCACCTTAACTGTCAACTATTAACTGGCTCTAGGATCAAGAGAATTGAAAGAGACTCTTGTAGTTTTTTTTTTTTTAAACATAATTAAAACCTTCAGGAGCCAAGAAAACTATACCAAGTACAGTTCTAGAAATACGACATTAAGTAGGCACTCCCTATAAAAAGGGTTTTAAAAGCTGAAGAAGTCCCAGAAACTATATATCCTTATAGTCATTTTTGCTTATTTATCCTCCAACTTCCCACCACAGATAAGCATCTAAGGAGAAGTCACGTTTGCCATGGAAGGGAAGAAAGGTCAACTAAAACCATTTTAAATAGCAGGTTTCTGAAAAGTAGGGACCACATCTGTAATTTAACACTGCAGGGTACAAATCCATACTTGAGCAACTTTTAAAGGAGGGTCATGATGTCCCTAAGGAAAGTACCCCCAGTGAATAACTGAACTTCCGCACTATTTATTGAAAGTGTTACAGCCACACCTTTAAAACAGAGAAGCTGGTTTGGGAGCATGCTCAAGAGTTCCTCTCAACAACCCCACCTCCCAAAAGAGAAAACAATGCAAAGGTACAGTTTCCCTACAGTAGCCTTCTGATTAGAGCTTTAAAACAAAATACAAGGCGGTATATAAGAAACGTACTAATTCAGTCGTACCTCATATATAATTCTCTGTACAAGGTCAAATTCTCCCTCCAAAGAGGAATCGAGAAGTAAAGCAAGGGGGTTGAATTTCACCCTCATTCCATGAGCAATCCGGTCTGAACCAGTTTTACGCAAGTTTGTCCTTTTGCCCTGCAAAAGAAATGCACGGAAGGTTAAGGATCCCGGTCTAAGCAAGAGACCAAAAAACAACAAGAAGGGAGGAATAATATCTCAGCCGAGATAGTAAAAGGAGCTTTGAAAATACATACATACATACATATATATATTAGCGCTTAATGAATAAACCCACGTAACTAAGTGGGAAGAACCTAACTCTTTAAAGCCTAGTGAAAACTACATTTGGGTAACATGCGCTAAGAGTATAATCTGCAGTAGGAAGCAGGCTGGTTCTCTGACAAGGATCAAAATTAGCCAAGATTGGTCTTTAATTACCTAATACAGTAGCGCTAACCCCACATGAATAAACTGGGCAAGAGCACAAACTGAGAATTGCGAGAGCTGACATTTATTGAATGATTATTCATTTATTCCTCTTGAAAACCCTATTATCCCATTTTACAGATAAGGAAGTTGAGGCACACAGCCAGTAAACATCAGAGCTGGAATTCAAATCCAAGGAATCTGGCTTCTTCAAAGCCCCTCCTTTTAACCATATCCAACATAATGCCTCCTGGGGGACGGGGAGTGGAGCATATTATGAAAGTAAAAAATTAAAGATTATTAGTCTGTCTTAGACATACCAGGGAGGAATCCTACAAGTCTTAAAATGCTATCACTATTTTATATTTAAAAATTTAACTGTACTCCAAGACACATGGGTAAATTAACCATCTTTTCTACATTTTAATACGTCAGGCTTAAAAAACTAAGGCAAATGTTAAAACTAGATCTAACATCCTATAAGACAGGTTTCTTAAACACAGCCAACAGAGTGGAAACATCTCCTAGGGTATGATATGCTGCACATACTTCTCTTTATTTTATTTCAGGTGTGGAAAACTACTGAGTTTTGAAAAACGTTAAGTAGCAATGAATATATTTCATAAATGTACGATGGCTAAAATGTTTCTGTCTCTTGAAAAAAAGAAAACAAGAGTAAATATTACATGGCTGAGATAATACAACTCACAAACAGTAAAATCATACCCACTTTCAAACAACAGCACGAGAGAGTGGCTTCTATTTCACTTGAACCAAGAAGGGAAAAGTTTATAGATCACCTTCCCAGCAAGAGAATAACAGAATCTCGCATGTTTAACTCAAAGAGAATCACGCCTCAGGATGGAGCAGCACAGAACTGTTAAAAAAGTGTTAACCTCTATTTTAAAACTTTTTTCACTAGAATTCAATGTTTACCATATAGAATTTTTTTTTTTTTTTTGGCGGTACGTGGGCCTCTCACTGCTGTGGCCTCTCCCGCTGCGGAGCACAGGCTCCGGACGCGCAGGCTCAGCGGCCATGGCTCACAGGCCCAGCCACTCCACGGCATGTGGGATCTTCCCGGACTGGGGCACGAACCCGTGTCCCCTGCATCGGCAGGCGGACTCTCAACCACTGCGCCACCAGGGAAGCCCTACCATATAGAAGTTTTAAACAAATGTCGACTGTAAAGTAGTAGTTGAGGCAACTTTGGATAATCATTATCTTTGACTTCTACCACATCTAAAAGATGTAATAAGGGATCAAACATATAAAGCACTTAAAAAAAAACCCTTACAATATGCTATGGTGCTTCTGCCCAGGTTTTAAAAATTCATAGCTTGGCATCCTACTGAAACAAAATGACTTCAAACTAAACTCTGAAGAAAACAACTTTGAAGACATTTTGGGATTCTGATCTTCTCTCACCTATTTCAAAGTGACAAAATAAACTTCCAAAGAAAAGCTTAACATTTGGAAGGAGTGCAGAAGACACGCCCAAGTCAAAACATACAAAGCTTTAGAATAACTTAGCGTCATCCAAAACCTATGGGATGCGGCAAAAGCAGTTCTAAGAGAAAAGTTTACAGTGATACAAACTCACCTCAGGAAACAAGAAAAACCTCCACCTAACCTTATATCTAAAGCAACTAGAGAAGGAAAAACAAACAAAACCCAAAGTTAGCAGAAGAAAAGAAATCATAAAGATCAGAGCAGAAATAAATGAACTAGAGACGAAGAAAACAACAGAAAAGATCAATGAAACTAAAAGCTGGCTCTTTGAAAAGATAAACAAAATTGATACACCTTTAGCCAGACTCGTCAAGAAAAAAAGGGAGAGGGCCCAAATCAACAAAATTAGAAATGAAAAAGGAGAAGTTACAACCGACACCGCAGATATACAAAGGACCAATAAGAGACTACTACAGGCGACTACATGCCAATAAAATGACTGTCCACACTAGAAGAAATGGACCAATGCTTAGAAAGGTACAATCTTCCAAGACTGAACCAGGAAGAAATAGAAAATATGAACAGACCAATTACAAGTACTGAAACAGAATAACAATGTCAGAGCACAAGGAAACCTGAGGGATCGCCATGATACCCAGAGACTTCAAACCAGGCTGAAGGAGAGGAAGAGGCTCTAGAGGGTCCACCCCACTCTCTGCTCAGTTACCTCCCCCAGCCCCCATTTCATCTAGAACCCTTCCAATTTTATCAGCATTGGAAGTTTGAGGTTCCACCTAAATATGACATTGAAAATAAATTTCACTGCTAGAAAAAGAAAAGTCTGAAAGAGTGATATCACCAATGAGAGAAGTTAAACCATCTGCCCGATTTCACAGAGCTAAACTAGTGATCGAAAGTTCCAAATCCAGGTCTTTTCATTCCCAGTGTTGCCTCCCATAATATGTGACACCAGCTAGAGAAGAAACAGCAAACATGGTGTTTATAGGTATAAGAGCAAAACTTTGTTTCCTTCATAAAGAAAGGGGCTCTTCCCCCAACATTAAAATGTTTGTGATGCTGAACATATTGCGTTTTGATAACATTTATAAGATCCACTCTGTGCCAAGGGAACTGTAAAATAAAGGGCAAGCGGTAGAACACATTTGCTACAACAGGCAGTTTAAACACAGGCCATCTTTGGTGAATGGCCGGCTGTAAGTACTCACTGGTGTTTCACTGAGTAGTGACAACTAGCCACCTAGAAAGCTGTGACAAGACAAAAGGTTTCTGCAGTGACCACAAGACACCACAGTACTTACAGGAGGCAGAGAAACCTGCCCAGTGATCTCAGGCGGACGCAGGCTCACAGGGTCTTCTCCTGGGCCTTCTGGCTCCCCAGACGGGTACGGTGGGGGTGGGTAGGGGGGGTACTCTTCGAGGTACACTTCAAGCAGAGGGGGAGCCTCTGGGTTTGGCTCTTCCACGTTGTTCTGGAAACTTGGACTGCTGTCTGGGACTCCTTCAGGCTCATACTCAAGGCCCGGAGAAGGAGCGGGCAGGTCACTGCTCTCTGTACTGGCGCTCCCTGCTTCCCCCGGGGATACCGGCTCAGGGGCCAGAGGGAGCGCCTCCTTCTCTGGCTCCACGTGCAAATATGGACTCTGGGTCTCCAGCGGGCTTTCCGGGCTGGCAGTCCCAGAAGTGGACTTGGATGCGTGTGCCGGGACGGAGATGGTCTCCATGGCGGCGATGGTGGTCCTCTGATACAGCAGTTTCTGAATATTCGGCCCATTAGGACCCTCTGGCTCTGTAATAGAGCTGCGTTTCTTTAGTGGCCGTGGTGCGTTCGACAGTTTCTTTCGCAGGGCTTCTAGGTCAGCGTCGCTCTGGTTTCGGTAAGGATTCGATAAGAAAGGCAGTAATTTGGTTGGGCTCAGTGGCCTAGGAATTCTTTCGTTTTCATGGGTCTCCTGAACTGAAGAAATGGGCTCTGTTTCAGGTTCCGGGCTGCCAGGTTTGCCCTGGGTATTGGAATAAATGTTCTCTGGGAGCTGCTGTGGGTTCTGGGCAGTAGCAATCACAGGCTTGCCATAAACTAATTGGAAATGGAAAAAAAAGCCCTGATTAGGATTAATTAAACAAAACTAGCAAATAACAGACATAGCTAACAATAATTAAAGCCTCTTTTAATTTCAGTTATTACATAATACCCTTCAATACAACTAATTTTTAAAAATAACAAATGACAAAGCAAGGTTTCCATCATTGCATAATAAACTTATTACAGAATCAAAACCCTCATTGATTGTAAAGAGGTACCATTATTTTATGTACCAGTGTGAAAGAAAATGTTGTCAATTATAATTGTAAGAAATCACAGACCATAGTATCCAAATTTAAAATGTCAAAATGTAAAAAAAAAAAATTAAAATAAATAAAATGTCAAAATGTGAAAAGAATTTAGAATCAGTGAAAACTGGTGATCCTTTCACGTGTCCAGATTAAAACTAAACATGCACTATCCCATCTTTCACAATTTTCAAAAGGAAATCAATGTGACAAATCATTTGGCTTACAAAATTATTAATAACCACTTCTATTTACCAAAACTATTCTCCTTAAACATTCTGATTACATCATCATTATATTAGCAGTTTTCACCAGACTCATGAAAAAGAGTAAGATGTAGCATATATACTAATTCTCTGCTGTGTAATTACTTTCATGACATTCTGGGCCACAATTACGTGCTTATTTCATAACTAGAAAGCCATTTTCATTCCATTAAAACACAGTGAATTTTATTCCAGTCCCATAAACTAATGACTCTTAGAAAGAACCCAACAAGTTACCAAATTATGTGTGTTGAACACAAAGTAATCTTTTTGTGTTTTATATTTAACTAGTAACTGTGTCCTCATTAGAACAACTTAAAATATAGTAGAGAACGTTAAAAAAAAAAAAATACATATACAGAGGCAGCTGTCTAAACCTCTAGGCACCAAGAACACCTGGTCAGACCTAGAGTGAAGACACATCCCTCTGCGCAGCGAACCCCTGCAGGCACTTTTCCCCACTCACCGAGGAGCTCGTCCGTGAGCGGGAAACAAACGCACACAGGAAATTCAACACAGAAGGCTATGTCATCGCTATAGGTTTTATGCATCAATTTTCATATTTATTTCATTTTATTCACCTACCATCTTCAGCTACTACAGTAGCTGACATTTAGCACAAACTCTTTGAAACTCCCCATGAAGAACAGAAGCCATAATGAAACAAATCTCTTAGGACAAAAGCATCAGTCAAAAGAGGTACACGTCACTGTGCTGTCTGCTGATCGACGGCAGCTCTGGTGTAGGATGGAAACACATCCACGCAGGTGAAGATGAGACCAAGAATCTTACCGCTCGGAAAGTGGGGCCCTCGGGAATGGGACTTGGTCAACGCGCTCTGCACAGCCTGCTGGAAGTTTTTGCCGGGAGCCTGGTGCTGGGTATACATGGAGTATATGGAGCTGGCAGCCACGGTCTGGGGTTTCCTGAAGGGCGGAAGGAGGGTGTCCTTGGAAGGCTGAGGCGTGAAGGGCCGGACGGCAGCAGCAGGGGGACTTTCTTGCTTAGAACCTGGAGGAAGGGTCTGGTCCGCTTGGCCAACTGAAGGCATGCTGACAGCCAGCAGGACCCTCTGCTGCTGCCCCGCTGATTTGGGTTTGTTTCCCATGGATGCGACAGCCGCTGACAACTGCTGAGGGTTTCCATCTGGCTTAACGTCTGAGGGCGACTGATTAGTTTGTCCAAAATAAGGCAAATTAATCTGTTTTGGTTTTGATGGAACAGGAGGTGGTACCTTAGCCACATTCTTATTTGCAGCCTGTGAACACACACGACAGCCGATTAAAATACTGTGTGACTGGGTGTACAGGATGTTCCAGACACCCTAAACTGCACAAATGCTAAGTACAGACTGAAAAGACTAGCTCTACATTTAAAAACCATTAAAAACTCTTAAATCTCTGAACTAAATCACACGTAAAAGGCACTTCAGTAATGCAATACAGATCCTGCCCCGTACGATTTCCTCCGCATTACCCCTTCCTATTTGGGCAACTGTAAGTGGCCACCTGAAAACTTTTAACTGCCATTTTTCATATTCACGGGTGACACCAATAACTGAAAACCATTCTCGTTCATCGGAACGTCACGCAATCTGGGCCACGTGGTTAAAAAAAAAACTCCTAACTTGGAGCATGCAGCCACAGACTGCTTATCAAAGGGTGGGATCCTAACAGTTACGGAAGATTCATCATCAGATTGCTTGACATAACCTAAGCTCCAAATTTCGAAGAAACAAGGTAAGTGAGCAGCACAAATACAATGTTCTTCAAGGCACTAGTATTTCTTTTAGAGAATCATACAAAATATGAGCCAGAAGCAAGCATGTTAGTCATGTGCCAGTACGATGTGAGACCACAAATATACTCAAGGAACAGAATTTAAAAAAACAGAATGCTGTTGTATTTTCTAATCTTCCAGATAGATTTTTTTTCTCTCCCTTACTTTCTCTCTTCTAAAAAAAAAAAAAATGTATATAGAATTACCATTAAATCTTAAAACTGGGATACTCTCAAGTACCTGAGCATCCCGCAAGATATCTTCACTGCTCTGGTTCTTCCTGAGGGTACCAAAGGCGGGTGGGGCAGCAGACTGGTCCACGGTGTCAAACATTGAAAAGGGGCGCACTTTCTTCTCCTTCTCCCTCAGCGGAACCTCCCCATCATCAGCTGAAGAAGACAGGGAAAAAAAAGAATCACGCTGATAACCAAACTGCTTGTAATAAAATTTCTTATTCACACATGTTTCTCTCTCCTCAAACGTATACCCACTAAATGCTCTTCTATTCTTAAATTAAGTTGATTGAAGGATAACCCAACACTACAATGCTAGTACCTTAATTCCCTGGCTAAATGAAGCTGTTCTGGAAATAAACACAGTCCCTGGTCTTAACACACTAGAAAATAAGCTATCTAAAAAAGGATACACAGAACCTTTAGATGCCCAAAACAGAATATCCAGGAACAGCACAAGTAAACCTCACCTTGCTCTGGAGCATTTCCAGAGCTTTTGGACACAGAAGCAGAGGCTTGTTGGCTCGAGAAAAGATCTGCATTCGGAGGAGTCCAATCAGGGCCAAGCAGATGGATTTTAGAGCCTAGAACACAGAAAAGCAACTGCAATAACCTGGCATTCTAAGGAGATGTTTAATGGTTCACTTTGCTGCTAAGAAGTTAAATCTCTAAAAATGGGTTTAAATCTCAGACTCACAAAAACCCCAGTTAAACTTACTTAGAAAACATCAGATTTTATACTTGTAATTTAAGAGTGCTCCTGCTGACTCAAATAAATTAATCACCATCAACAGAAAGTCCGTTTGAAGCAGCAAGGACGCATTACTCCTCACTGGGTAAGAAAACGTCACCATCCCACCCAGAAAACAACTTCCAATCTAGCAGACCAAGGGCTCTCTGGTGTGTCTTACATAACCACCACAAGTGATGCACACACAACAAAAGCAAAAGCACGGACTTTCAGCCCATGACTCTGACCACAGTCTTGGGTAAATCAGAGTATTCAGGTTTTTTCTACACTGGTATTTAAGTTTCAAAGCCATAGCTTTTATTTTTCCTTAAAAAAACAAAACTAACTCTTTCTACAATAAAACCCAGACTATGCAGCACTACTGCTTCACAGTGGCAATTAATCCAAAATAATAAATAATTTTAAAGTTAGCTATTATTTACACATGATAGTGGTTACGGAAAAGAGACGATTCTATTTTTTTTTTCTCCAGGGGTGAGTTTAATAAGCTCATTAAAGGATGCTTTTTGCCCTGCTTTTCCTACAACTCTCCCTTCATTTTTTCCTCCGATTATAAAAGTCTGGCTTGCACCTGCCCCCCGCCCCCGGCCAAGTATCTGAGGACTACACACAGAATGCAAAGACCACTAACACAACGAGCCTCTGTTACTTTCACTTTTATCTCCCAATATGTTTACCTTTATTCTAAAAATTATCATCAGGCAAATTCTCACACGGAAACATATACGAATAGCAAACACCAATCATCAACAGAATGGACCGACTGTCTCGCATTCTGTGGCGACACCACCACTAACATATCTGGAGTTTTTATACCACAAGGAAAGTTCTCAAGTTATTAACATCAGATCAAAACTTCCTTATTGACGAGAAGGAATTCAAAACAATTTCCAGGTTTTTAAAAACCTGATGTTTTATTTCATTTCCTGAACAGAACCCTAGAGTACTTAGGGTTAAGAAAATTATCATTTCTTAACCCCAGAGAACACAAGGAGATTCTTAGAATTGCCACATGAACAAGGGATAGGAAGACATCTTTTTAAACTCAAACCTGGAGGGAAAAAAAAAATCTAAATTAATAAAGAAAAAAAAGACTTGCTGTGAAGCACAAATAAAAGAAAGGTATACAAAAACAAACAAACAAATAAATAAATAACTCAAATTTGGGGGAAAATCATAGTGAGCACGGGAGCAACTTAGCCCTGGAAGGACTTGGAAATGCCTGGTTTTACCTTTCACTTGTGAAGCGACCCCAGATCTCATGTTGGGCAGTGTCTGGACTTTCATGGACCCCTCGGAAGCCTGCGTGGCCCCAGGCCCGTCGGGCAGGGCTGGCTTCACCAGAAGCTCAGGCCTCGAGGCAATCCGGGGCATAGTTGACGACTGGATATAGGGACCGACCGCAGCCACTCGACTCGGCCCCGACGCCCCCGGCTGGGGCAGGTGTCCATCAGACGAAACCTTAGGAGAAAGCACAGAGCCTTTAGTATTGCAAGTCAGGCTGGATCTGACTCAGAAAAGCCCGTGACGTGTTCATAATTTTGTTAAAAATCGGCACTTTCAGGATCTAGCCATCAAATCTACAAGAGATATCCCCAAACAAAAACACCCCATGGTGAACTCTCACCCACACTTTATTACAAGAATTAGAAAAAAGAGCAGAGCTACGTAGGTGATCATATTAAAAGTATAAGAACAGTGGATTCTCTTTCAAGAAGTCCCTTTCCGGAGGACGCACCGAGCAATGATTCTGAAGATGCTGCTGCAAGTACTGACCTCACTGGGATGGTCATCGTCCCCTCCTCCCGCCCCCTGCCAACAGCACACTTACTGGAAGGTTCTCTTTCTGCTGCAGGGCCGCCTTCTTCTTCCACAGCCGGTCCCTGAGCTCATTAACACGCTTGTCCATGACCGCCACTTCTGAATTGCGCTTATTCAAGCACTCCCTCTGTTGTTGCAGCTTGGCATTCTGCTCCTGGTTCAGTTTGTTTCTTAACTGAACAAAATTAAGGGAATAAAAGGTAGCCAAGGAGTAGGAAGAAAAATTTCTCAAACAGATAATCACATGGTTCTCGATCATACAATTTCTAAAAATGTAAGGTCCCCCCACACTTCTCATCTCACGGTTTAAAATTAAGTGTTGGACCACCAGCTGTGGTCATAAGGAACACCTCAGATTTCCTGTCTGAGGTACTATAAAGTTTATTCTGGATTCTGCGGGGTTTAGGTCTTCCTCCCCCTCCCCGCTTTAAGGAAAAGAGGCCGAAACCCAGGACTTCCTGCCGCTTATGTGGACAATGCTGTCGTCCTAGAGAGGATGTGCCACTGAATGTCACAGGCGGCCACAGTTTACCTGCAGCTCCTTGTACAGCCGATCAAGCTCAGCCACCGCGGACTGGTTGTCATGGTGACCATCAATCCTGCCGTTCTTGAGCATCTCTAGCTGTCTTGTAAGTTCCTCTACTTTTGACACAGCCAGAACGAGCTCCCTCTGCTTTTGCTGGAACAAACTATTCATCTGTTCAATTTCCTCCACTAAAGTAAGAACAAGAAAAGCAACAGTAGTTGAAAAGAAAAATGAGAATGGACTGCTTTCCGGGCAACCAGGATGTACCATAAACTTTCTCATAAAAAGTAGAGAAAATTTTCAGGAATGTCCTAGAATCAACCTATTCCTTTATAAGCACCTCTAAATCAAACAGACATCTCTAAATCAAATCACTAAAATTTTAATTAAAATGGTATTGTAATAGATGGAGCCATTATATGCATAAAAAATCCTTACCTTCATCAAATTTTCAGTCAAAAATTAGAGAGAAGAAAGAGGACTTCAATGCAGGGGGCCCGGGTTCCATCCTTAGTCAGGGAACTAGATCCCACATGCATGACGCAACTAAGAGTTCACATGCCACAACTAAGGAGCCCTGGAGTCGCAACTAAGGAGCCCGCCTGCTGAAACTAAGACCTGGTGCAACCAAATAAATAAATAACTAAATGGGGGGGGTGGAAACTACTACTACTACGTTTTCCAAAGGGAACCTGGAAACCTTGTCTAAAACATTCAACAGCTGAATTCAATTCAGGGGGAAGCAGCAGCATCAAAACTGCAGTGAGTTATACTTTTCCAAAAAAATCCTTTGAAGTTGATCTACGTACAGAGTCTCATCTTATTCTTCTTACTTACTGCAAATTCACATAAACTTCCTACACCAACGTGTTTTCTTATACCAATGCGTTTCCTTACACCCAAACAGTTTAACACTGTAGCATTCAGCACTGAGGTAAACCAAATGGGAGCAACTCACCAAGTTTCCCGTTGCTTAGCCTCTTCTGTTCCACGTGGCCTTTAAGTGCTCTCACTTTTTTCAGCTTAGCTTCCTGATTCTCAGCTATTTCTTTGAGCCTCTTAAGCTTTTCCTGTTCAGCAGCTTGTTGCTGCTGACGCTGATCTTGCTGTTTCAAAAACTTTAAGCGCTGCTCCTGAAGATATAAGCCATCATCAGACATGTCATTTTAAACAGCAGACCACTAACCCACAATTAATCTAACCACACCCTGAGGTGCCCAGGCTGAGGTACACCGGTGGCGTTGCTCTGGTCTCACCATCTGTCCTACACACTGCTATGAGAACCACCTGGGGAGTTTGTGAAAAACAGACTCTCCCGGGCCCAAGCCTAGAATCTACCTCTTAGGGGGTAAGATCCAGGAACCAGTATTTTTATCCAAGTGGTCCTTGTGCAGCAAGCAAGCAGTGATCCTTGAACTAGTTTTCATGAGCTGCGGCTATAATTTTAAGAAGGAGCTCATGTAGAGGGGGAGGCAGTAAGAGAAAGCTATTAAATGATACACTTCGAAGCCCAATTTGGATTCAAACCCAAGCTCTGCCATTTATTAGCTATGAGACTTTGGGCAAATTACATAATTTCACCAAATCCACAAGTCTGTCTCTTCACCTATAAAATGAGATGATCACTAGTCCTCCTAGGGCTACAGTGAGGATTAAATGCAATGTGAAATGTAAATCTCTGTCAACAGTATTGTACATAGTTAGTACACACTCAATACACTTAGAAAAGAGCTAAAGAACTACTTAGTGCCTTTAGAAAACTGCAATAATGCAACTTACAATTTTATTTCTATTATATTAAAATTTTTAATATAGCCACACAATTTATAATCAAGGGTAAACTTCAGAGATTAATACGGCTAAAACATACAAATAACACAGAAATAGTTTCAAAATAAGACCCTGAGGGTAGAGAGTTATTCTGTTAACAATCAACCTTTTTCTTTGAATTCATGTCCTTGCAACTCAAGGAATGCTGCGTCAGCATCACATGGGACCTTGTTAGAAATGCAAAATGTCAGACTCCAACCCACACCTACTGAATCAAAATATGCATTTTTAACAAGATCCCTAGGTGATCTGTATTCGTATTAAAGTCTGAGAAGCAATGATACACATGATTTTGAAAAAGCTGGTGTCCGGCATCAGAAGTAGAAAGGATGCATCGGAACCCTAGCAAGTATTCCAGGGAAGGCCATCGTGCATGTTGAGAACCACCTTAAAGAATCCCTGGCCATCACTTCAAAGCCTTGCTGGGGACCTTGCTACTCAAACCCTCAAGTTGTTCACCCCAAGTGAACTTACAGTCCCTCAAAGACTGGTTGGCGGCAGAGACTGGGTATTTAGACCAGGGGCTGGCAGACCTGCAGGCGAAATCCAGCTTGCTATCCGTGTTGTGAGTAAAGTCTTCTCGGCACACTGCCATACCCGTTCATCTATGGCTGCTTTCCTGCTACAACTGCGGAGCTGAGACAGCACAGCTTGCAAAGCCTAAAATATCTCAGCCCTTTACAGACAAAGTCCGACAACATCTGGCTCAGACTAGAAGCCCATGGCTGGCAGAAGCAGCAGCAGGGAGACTGGTTTAGATAGCAGTGGAGAGGCTTCCCATGTTTTCTTTGTCCAAGGACAGGATGAGAATTAGGTGGTGGGTGAAGAATGTCCCCAGATAAAGGCAGGCAGCCTGTTACCAGTGCCAAGCAGCAGCTGGGGACAGGTTTACGTGAGCAGCAAGCGCCTCTTGCTGCAGTAATGATTCAGGAGGAGGTCAGCCCAGAGCTGTGCCTACAAGCAAAGCTGAAAGGTTCTTTCCGCTGGTCCTGTTTTACTGATACTCAACATAGCGTGGTTAACTCTGATCAGAATGGTGGTCGGGAAGATCCGGAACACCTGGGTGATTTAAGGTTTCTACAAAATGCTGCAGTGAAGAGAAGGAAGCAGGTACCTTTCGGGTTGATGGTATCAACACGTATCTAGGAGGTAACTGGTTTACCAGTGAGGATGGAACGTAAACGGCTTTACACACACATGAACAGGAGTGGCCCGTTAGGTCTTTGAAAACAAGGTATTACCTTAGTGGCCAGCATTTGTTGCTGGGCCTCAATCTGTTGCTGCTGGCGAGATGCCATTTCCTGAAGTTCAGCAAGTGTCAGGTCCATCCTAGGACTATTAACCTACCAAAAAAAAAAAAATGCAAACAATCCAACTTAGTACAAAATGATCACAGAGATTCCTCACTCAAAGGCCCATTTATAAGCATCACCTGAACCAATCATGACAAAATTATTTAGCCATTTTTCTTCCATAATATTAAAGAAACCATTAACTTTTATATTAATACCCCACACTGACTTATTAACATATAAAACATACTAACATACAGACCAACACTCTTCTAAGCTGTAAATTTAAATTAACTAGTTTCAATAGTCAGTAACACAGATGGAACAACTTGGAATTACTTCGTTCTATAGTTAATTTAAATTAGGAAGGCAGTGTTTGACCATATTAAACATGATACTGGGACACTGGCAGCAAACCTAGAATACAGTCATCAAAACACCCTTTAAAACTATGACACTAGGGCTTCCCTGGTGGCGCAGTGGTTGAGAATCTGCCTGCCAATGCAGGGGACACGGGTTCGAGCCCCGGTCTGGGAAGATCCCATATACCGTGGAGCAACTAGCCCCGTGAGCCATAATTACTGAGCCTGCGCGTCTGGAGCCTGTGCTCCGCAACAAGAGAGGCCGCGATAGTGAGAGGCCCGCGCACCGCGATGAGGAGTGGCCCCCACTTGCCGCAACTGGAGAAAGCCTCGCACAGAAACGAAGAGCCAACACAGCCATAAATAAATAAATAAAAATAAATAAAATTAAAAAAAAAAAAAAAAAAACTATGACACTAGAATTTTAAAAATTCAAGATACATTGGGTCATCAGGGACAAAGCAAGATGTCCACTCTCTAAACATCCGTTGGACATGGTCCTAAGAGGTTTAACCAGTGCCACAGAACAAAAAAGTAGAAATAAACTGTGTCCAGATTGAAAACGAAAACGTTTCTTGGATGGAGCCAATGGCGGACTGTGGGAGGGCTCACGCCAAGGAGTACTCCCCCGAACTTTTGTTGCCAGTGTCCTTGTCCCTGTGGTGAGCCACATCCGCCCTCAGACTCTGCAGGAGACCCTCCAACACTAGCAGAAAAAGAAGAAAAGTAGAAAAAGGAGATAATGAAGGAACAGCCATTATTCAGTCATTTTTCCGCAGCTTTACCTGAAAGGAGAATTGCGTCTACGTGATTCATTACAAGATACCAACAGCATCAGATACATCAGAAATACATCTACATATGGAACAACTCCTACAGAACACCTACTGAACGCTGGCAGAAGACCTCAGAACTCCCCAAAGGCAAGAAAGTCCCCACGTACCTGGGTAGGGCAAAAGAAAATATAATAAACAGAGACAAAAGGATAGGGACGGGACCTGCACCAGTGGGAGGGAGCTGTGAAGGAGGAAAGGTTTCCACACACTAGAAGCTCTTCGCGGGCGGAGACTGCGGGTGGCGGAGGGGGAAGCTTTGGAGCCGCGGAGGAGAGCACAGCAACAGGGGTGCGGAGGGCAAAGCGGGGAGATTCCCGCACAGAGGATCAGGGCCTACAGGCACTCACCAGCCCGAGAGGCTTGTCTGCTCACCCACCGAAGCGGATGGGGCTGGGAGCTGAGGCTCAGGCTTTGGGCCTGAAGGGCTTAGTGCACCACGGCTAGCTGGGAGGGAGTCTGGACCTGCCGAAGAGGCAAGAGACTTTTTCTTCCCTCTTTGTTTCCTGGTGCTCGAGAAAGAGGGGATTAAGAGCGCTACTTAAAGGAGCTCCTGAGACGGGCATGAGCCGCGGCTAACAGCGCGCACCCTGGAGACGGGCATGAGCCGCGGCTAACAGCGCGCACCCTAGAGACGGGCATGAGACGCTAAGCCTGCTGCTGCCTCCACCAAGAAGCCTGTGTGCGAGCACAGGTCACTATCCACACCCCCCTTGCGGGGAGCCTGTGCAGCCCGCCACTGCCAGGGTCCCGGGATCCAGGGACAACTTCCCCGGGAGAACGCATGGCGCGCCTCAGGCTGGTGCAACGTCCCGCCGGCCTCTGCCGCCGCAGGCTCGCCCCGCACTCCGTGCCCCTCCCTCCCCTCGGCCTGAGTGAGCCGGAGCCCCGGAATCAGCAGCTCCTTTAGCCTCGTCCTGTCTGAGCGAAGAACACACGCCCTCCGGCGACCTACACGCAGAGGAGGGGCCAAATCCAAAGCTGAGCCCCGGGAGCTGTGCGAACAAAGAAGAGAAAGGGAAATCTCTCCCAGCAGCCTCAGGAGCAGCGGATTAAATCTCCACAATCACCTTGATGTACCTGCATCTGTGGAATGACTGAATAGACAACGAATCATCTCAAATTGAGGAGGTGGACTTTGGGAGCAAGATGTATTATTTTCCCCTTTTCCTCTTTCTGTGAGTGTGTATGTGTATGCTTCTGTGTGAGATTTTGCCTATACAGCTCTGCTTTCACCATTTGTCCTAGGATTCTATCCGTCCGTTTTTTGTTTTAATTTTTCTTAATAATTATTTTTTTATTTTAATAACTTTTATTTTACCTTACTTTATTTTCTTTTAGCTTCTTTCTTTCTTTCTGCTTTTTCTCCCTTTTATTCTGAGCCGTGTGGATGAAAGGCTCTAGGTGCTGCAGCCAGGAGTCAGTGCTGTGCCTCTGAGGTGGGAGAGCCAACTTCAGGACACTGGTCCACAAGAGACCTCCCAGCACCACAGAATTTCAAAAGGGGAAAATCTCCCTGAGATCTCCATCTCAACACCAGCACCCAGCTTCACTCAACGACCAGCAAACTACAGTGCTGGACACCCTATGCCAAACAACTACCAAGACAGGAACACAACCTCACCCATTAGCAGAGAGGCTGCCTGAAATCATAATAAGGCCACAGACACCCCAAAACACACCACCAGACGTGGACCTGCCCACCAGAAAGACAAGATCCAGCCTCAACCACCAGAACACAGGCACTAGTCCCCTCCACCAGGAAGCCTACACAACCCACTGAACCAACCTTAGCCACTGGGGACAGACACCAAAAACAATGGGAACTACGAAACCTGCAGCCTGCAAAAAGGAGACCCCAAACACAGTAAGATAGGCAAAATGAGAAGACAGAAAAACACACAGCAGATGACGGAGCAAGATAAAAAACCCTCAACCGAACAAATGAAGAGGAAATAGGCAGTCTACCTGAAAAAGATTTCAGAATAATGACAGTAAAGATGATCCAAAATCTTGGAATTAGAATAGAGAAAATGCAAGAAACATTTCACAAGGACCTAGAAGAACTAAAGATGAAACAAACAACGATGAAAACACAATAAATGAAATTAAAAATACTCTAGATGGGATCAGTAGCAGAATAGTTGAGGCAGAAGAACGGATAAGTTACCTGGAAGATAAAATAGTGGAAATAACTACTGCAGAGCAGAATAAAGAAAAAAGAATGAAAAGAACTGAGGACAGTCTCAGAGACCTCTGGGACAACATTAAACGCACCAACATTTGAATTACAGGGGTTCCAGAAGAAGAAGAGAAAAAGAAAGGGACTGAGAAAATATTTGAAGAGATTATAGTTGAAAACTTCCCTAATACGGGAAAGGAAATAGTTAATCAAGTCCAGGAAGCACAGAGTCCCATACAGGATAAATCCAAGGAGAAACACGCCAAGACACATATTAATCAAACTGTCAAAAATTAAATACAAAGAAAGCATATTAAAAGCAGCAAGGGAAAAACAACAAATAACACACAAGGGAATCCCCATAAGGTTAACAGCTGATCTTTCAGCAGAAACTCTGCAAGCCAGAAGGGAGTGGCAGGACATATTGAAAGTGTTGAAGGAGAAAAACCTGCAACCAAGATTACTCTACCCAGCAAGGATCTCATTCAGATTTGATGGAGAAATTAAAACCTTACAGAGAAGCAAAAGCTGAGAGAGTTCAGCACCACCAAACCAGCTCTACAACAACTGCTAAAGGAACTTCTCTAGGCAAGAAACACAAGAGAAGGAAAAGACCTACAATAACGAACCCAAAACAATTAAGAAAATGGGAATAGGAACATACATATCGATAATTACCTTAAATGTAAATGGATTAAATGCTCCCACCAAAAGACACACACTGGCTGAATGGATACAAAAACAAGACCCATATATATGCTGTCTACAAGAGACCCACTTCAGACCTAGAGACACATACAGACTGAAAGTGAGGGGATGGAAAAAGATATTCCATGCAAATGGAAACCAAAAGAAAGCTGGAGTGGATTTTGTCATATCAGACAAAATAGACTTTAAAATAAAGACTGTTAGAAGAGACAAAGAAGGACACTACATAATGATCAAGGGATCGATCCAAGAAGAAGATATAACAATTGTAAATATTTATGCACCCAACATAGGAGCACCTCAATACATAAGGCAAATACTAACAGCCATAAAAGGGGAAATCGACAGTAACACAATCATAGTAGGGGACTTTAACACCCCACTTTCACCAATGGATAGATCATCCAAAATGAAAATAAATAAGGAAACACAAGCTTTAAATGATACATTAAACAAGATGGGCTTAATTGATCTTTATAGGACATTCCATCCAAAAACAATAGAATACACATTTTTCTCAACTGCTCATGGAATATTCTCCAGGATAGATCATATCTTGGATTACAAATCAAGTCTTGGTAAATTTAAGAAAACTGAAATTGTATCAAGTATCTTTTCCGACCACTATGAGACTAGATATCAATTACAGGAAAATATCTGTTAAAAATACAAACACATGGAGTCTAAACAATACACTACTTAATAACGAAGTGATCACTGAAGAAATCAAAGAGGAAATCAAAAAATACCTAGAAACAAATGACAATGGAGACACGACGACCCAAAACCTATGGGATGCAGCAAAAGCAGTTCTAAGAGGGAATTTTATAGCAATACAATCCTACCTTAAGAAACAGGAAACATCTCGAATAAACAACCTAACCTTGAACCTAAAGCAATTAGAGGAAGAAGAACCAAAAAACCCCAAAGTTAGCAGAAGGAAAGAAATCATAAAGATCAGATCAGAAATAAATGAAAAAGAAATGAAGGAAACGATAACAAAGATCAACAAAACTAAAAGCTGGTTCTTTGAGAAGATAAACAAAATTGATAAACCATTAGCCAGACTCATCAAGAAAAAAAAGGGAGAAGACTCAAATCAATAGAACTAGAAATGAAAAAGGAGAAGTAACAACTGACACTGCAGAAATACAAAGGATCATGAGAGATTACTACAAGCAACTCTATGCCAATAAAATGGACAACCTGGAAGAAATGGACAAATTCTTAGAAATGCACAACCTGCCAAGACTGAATCAGGAAGAAAAAGAAAATATGAACAGACCAATCACAAGCACTGAAACTGAAACTGTGATTAAAAATCTTCCAACAAACAAAAGCCCAGGACCAGATGGCTTCACAGGCGAATTCTATCACACATTTACAGAAGAAATAACACCTATCCTTCTCAAACTCATCCAAAATATAGCAGAGGGAGGAACATTCCCAAAGTCATTCCACGAGGCCACTATCACCTTGATACCAAAACCAGACAAGGATGTCACAAAGAAAACTACAGGCCAATATCACTGATGAACAAAGATGCAAAAATCCTCAACAAAATACTAGCAAACAGAATCCAACAGCACATTAAAAGGATCATACACCATGATCAAGCAGGGTTTATTCCAGGCATGCAAGGATTCTTCAATATACGCAAATCAGTCAATGTGATACACCATATTAACAAATTGAAGGAGAAAAAGCATATGATCATCTCAATAGATGCAGAGAAAGCTTTTGACAAAATTCAACACCCATTTATGATAAAAACCCTGCAGAAAGTAGGCATAGAGGGAACTTTCCTCAACATAATAAAGGCCATATATGACAAACCCAGAGCCAACATCGTCCTCAACGGTGAAAAACTGAAACCATTTCCACTAAGATCAGGAACAAGACAAGGTTGACCACTCTTATTCAACATAGTTTTGGAAGTTTTAGCCACAGCTATCAGAGAAGAAAAGGAAATAAAATAATACAAATAGGAAAAGAAGTAAAGCTGTCACTATTTGCAGATGACATGATACTATACATAGAGAATCCTAAAGATGCTACCAGAAAACTACTAGAGCTAATCAATGAATTTGGTAAAGTAGCAGGATACAAAATTAATGCACAGAAATCTCTGGCATTCCTATACACTAATGATGAAAAATCTGAAAGTGAAATCAACAAAACACTCCCATTTACCACTGCAACAAAAAAAATAAAATATCTAGGAATAAACCTACCTAAGGAGACAAAAGACCTGTATGCAGAAAATTTTAAGACACTGATGAAAGAAATTAAAGATGATACGAGTAGATGGAGAGATATACCATGTTTTTGGATTGGAAGAATCAACATTGTGAAAATGACTCTACTACCCAAAGCAATCTACAGATTCAATGCAATCCCTATCAAACTACCACTAGCATTTTTCACAGAACTAGAACAAAAAATTTCACAATTTGTATGGAAACACAAAAGACCCCAAATAGCAAAAGCAATCTTGAGAATGAAAAACGGAGCTGGAAGAATCAGGCTCCCTGACTTCACACTATACTACAAAGCTACATTAATCAAGACAGTATGGTACTGGCACAGAAACAGAAAGATAGATCAATGGAACAGGATAGAAAGCCCAGAGATAAACCCACACACATATGGTCACCTTATCTTTGATAAAGGAGGCAGGAATGTACAGTGGAGAAAGGACAGCCTCTTCAATAAGTGGTGCGGGGAAAACTGGACAGGTACATGTGAAAGTATGAGATTAGATCACTCCCTAACACCATACACAAAAATAAGCTCAAAATGGATTAAAGACCTAAATGTAAGGCGAGAAACTATCAAACTCTTAGAGGAAAACATAGGCAGAACACTCTTCAACATAAATCACAGCAAGATCCTTTTTGACCCACCTCCTAGAGAAATGGAAATAAAAACAAAAATAAACAAATGGGACCTAATGAAACTTCAAAGCTTTTGTACAGCAAGGTCATAAACAAGACCAAAAGACAACCTTCAGAATGGGAGAAAATATTTGCAAATGAAGCAACTGACAATGGATTAATCTCCAAAATTTACAAGCAGCTCATGCAGCTCAATAACAGAAAAACAAACAACCCAATCCAAAAATGGGCAGAAGACCTAAATAGACATTTCTCCAAAGAAGATATACAGACCGCCAACAAACACATGAAAGAATGCTCAACGTCATTAATCATTAGAGAAATGCAAATCAAAACTACAATGAGATATCATCTCACACCAGTCAGAATGGCCATCATCAAAATATCTGGAAACAATAAATGCTGGAGAGGGTGTGGAGAAAAGGGAACACTCTTGCACTGCTGGTGGGAATGTGAATTGGTACAGCCACTATGGAGAACAGTATGGAGGTTCCTTAAAAAACTACAAATAGAACTACCATACGACACAGCAATCCCAATACTGGGCATATACCCTGAGAAAACCATAATTCAAAAAGAGTCATGTACCAAAATGTTCATTGCAGCTCTATTTACAATAGCCAGGAGATGGACACAACCTAAGTGTTCATCATCAGATGAATGGATAAAGAAGATGTGGCACATATATACAATGGAATATTACTCAGCCATAAAAATTAATGAAGTTGAGCTATTTGTTATGAGGTGGATGGACCTAGAGTCTGTCATACAGAGTGAAGTAAGTCAGAAAGACAAAGACAAATACCGTATGCTAACACATATATATGGAATTTAAGGAAAAAAAAATGTCATCAAGATCCTAGGGGTAAGACAGGAATAAAGACACAGACCTACTAGAGAATGGACTTGAAGATATGGGGAGGGGGGAGGGTAAGCTGTAACGTAGCGAGAGAGAGGCATGGACATATATACACTACCAAACATAAAATAGATAGCTAGTGGGAAGCAGCCGCATAGCACAGGGAGATCAGCTCGGTGCTTTGTGACCACCTAGAGGGGTGGGATAGGGAGGGTGGGAGGGAGGGAGATGCAAGAGGGAGGAGATATGGGAACATATGTATATGTATAACTGATTCACTTTGTTATAAAGCAGAAACTAACACACCATTGTAAAGCAATTATACTCCAATAAAGATGTAAAAAAAAAAAGTTTCTTTTCTGTCTTTACACAAAGACAACACAGTCATCTATGAAGAAAATCCTATGGAATCTACAAAAAAACTACCAGAATAATTTATTTAGCAAGAATGCAGGATAAAACATCAATATGCCAAAATCAATTATATTTCTATATATTAGCAACAAGCAGAAACTGAAGAAAATATTTTTAATACCATTAACAATAGCATAAAAAACATGAAGCACTTAGGAATAAATTAACAGAAGATGTGCCAGATCTGCACACTGAACACTTCAAAACCTGCCTGAGAGAGAGAAGACTTAAATAAATGGCGAAGTGGAGCTCATGAACCGAAAAGCTCAATATTGTCAAGACGGCAATTCTTCCCAAACTGACTTACAGAGTCAACAGAATCCCAGCCAAAATCCCAGCAGGCTTTTTTTGTATAAACTGACAACCAAATTCTAAAATTCCATATGGAAGTGCATACAATAGCCAAAACTTTGTAAAGAATGCAGTTGAAAACATACACTACCTGACTTCAAGACTTACCATGTTTCAGCCTGTCAGTGTGTTACTGACATCATGATAGATAAATAGATCAATTGTGCAGGATAGAGAGTACAAAAATAGACCCACACATACATGGGGTAATTGATTTTAGAAAAAAAGGCAATTGAGTGGAGAAAGTTTAGTGTTTTCAACAAATACTGCTTGTACAACTGCTATCCATATACGAAAAACAAAATGAACTTTAACTCTCACACCATATGCAAATGTTACTGCAAAATGGATCATAAACTTAGATGTAAAATCTAAAACTACAAAACTTCTAAACTAATCAATTATACTGTATTAAAATTAAGAACAAGTCATAGACTGGGAAAAATATTTGCAAATCATCTATGTAATAAAAAACTTGGATCCAGAATATATAAAGAAGCCTTAAACTCAGTAATAAGAAAGTAAACAACCCAATAAAGAAAAAATTAAGCAAAAGAGGTGAACAAATACTTCACCAAAGACAATACACAAATGGCAAATAAGCACATGATAGATGCCCAACATCATTAGCCATTAGAGAAATACAAATTAAAACCACAATGTAATACCACTACACACCTATTAGACAGCCAAAATGAAAAGGAATGACCATACCAAATGTTGGCAAGGATGTGGAAAAACTAGAACTCTCTGGTGGGGAATGTAAAATAAAACAATCACTTTGGAAAACACTCTGGCAGCTTTTTAAACGTTAACATACAACACACCACTGTAAAGCAATTATACTCCAATAAAGATGTTAAAAAAAAAAAAAGTTAACATACATCTACCAAACGACCCAACCATTCCACTCCTATACAGTATTCACCCAAGAGAAATAAAAGTATATGTCCATACAAAGATGTGTACCCAAATATTCATTGTAGCTTGATATGGAGTAACTGAAAACAACCCAAGTGTCCATCAACAGATGAATGGATAAGGAGTGGTGTAACCAGACAATGAAGTATCTCAGCAATAAAAAGGAATCAACTATTGATACACACAGCAAAATGGATTAATCTCAAAATAATTATCCTGAGTAAATTCAGACAAAAAGAGCACATACTGGATGGCTCCATTAATCCTAGATTCTAGAAAATATAACTAATTTGTAGTAACAGAAAGGAGACTTGCTAGCAGTTCCCTGAGGATGGGGAGGGAGGCAAGAAGGAAAGGATTACAGAAGGACGTAAGGAAATTTTTTTGCGGGGGGAGGGGGTGATGGATATGTTCATTAACTTGATTATGGTAATGGCTTCACAGGTGTACACATATGTCAAAACTTATCAAATTGTATACCTGAAATATGTGCAGTTTATTATATGACAATTATACTTCTATCAAGATGTTTTTTAACAACCCAGTGATGGGACTTCCCTGGTAGTCCAGTGGTTAAGACTCTGCATTTCCAGTGCAGGGGGCATGGGTTCGATCCTTGGTCGGGAAACTACGATCCCGCATGCTGCGTGGCCGAAAAAACAAATAAAAAATAAAAAACCCAGTGATAGGGAAAGATACATTGTGTCAAGATGCACTGAAATCCTGTTAATGGTTGAGCCATTTCTGTTATCGTCATATCAACCTTTCTTCACTGTAAGATAAATATGAGATCAGAGAAGAGAAGCAGGAAGAATTTTGGGGGGAAAAACAAAGAATATGGGGAAAGGCAGAGCGGAAGCAAATGTAGGTTGGAGAGAGGTAATTTAGCTAATCCTTAACAGTATTAAAAAGTCTAAGCTCTGAAAAGAAAATGCCTACAAGGAATCCCAAGGATACCTGCTAAAATTCATATGCAGTAGCAAGAGTATTAATATATCATTAATCGCTAAAAACGACGGCAACAAATAAAATCACCAAAAAAACAGACACTTCCTCCAACCTGCTCAACATCTGCTTTGTTCTGAATTTATGGTACATTCAGCATTTGAATTATTTCGACAGCCACGTGGAGATCATTAAAATTAACCCTTTTGAAGAAATAAATTTAAAATAGGCCTTTTAAAAAGGGCCATCCTTAATAACCCACTGAAAAAAAAAGTAACAGTGAATGAGATTTAAAGGTTAAAAAAGCAGTATCACTGTGGTCCATACATGGCATGGGTAACAATGATCACTTACGCCATTCTCCTTTCTTCGATGTTCACCAGGAACTTTTACACCATTTCTTTTTAAACTTGGATCCTGAGACCTTGGTCCGCTCACTAGGCACAAAATTCAGAAAGCAGGCATTAACACTAGAGTTGACAGATATTTTAAGTCCCAGTTCATTTCTCAGTTCCCTGGTGGCGCAGTGGTTGAGAGTCCGCCTACCGATGCAGGGGACACGGGTTCGTGCCCCGGTCCGGGAAGATCCCACATGCCGCGGAGCGGCTGGGCCCGTGAGCCATGGCCGCTGAGCCTGCGCGTCTGGAGCCTGTGCTCCGCAACGGGAGAGGCCACAGCAGTGAGAGGCCCGCGTACCACAAAAAAAAAAGAAATAGCACTAGAAAATGTCACATGCTAACCATTCCCATGCGTCAGATACCACAGGAGGCAAAGTTAAGAAAATACATGTACTTCTGATTACGGGTCATTCACACCGTTTGCTTAAGTGGCTCCTCCCAGTTCTCTATTTAGCTACTCAGCAGTGAAATTGGGAATAGTTTCATTGAAAGAAATAAAAGTGAAAATTAAATCAACCCATCCTTGTACTCGTTAAAGAGTTTGTACCTTACACGGGAAGGAAGCAAATGAAAACAGAACAAGTGGCATTTCGAACATTTGGTCATTTTGCGATAATTCCGAAGTATTATCAAGTATTTCCCCATTTATTTAAGTAAAAAAATTTCCATTTTCTTAGCTTGGGAAAGTACTAATTGGAAAACACTGTGCATTCTGCTTTTTTGGCTAAAAAGAATTTTTCAAGCCTGAATATATGGGTCTCTCAGTACCATTTAAAGCATCATGAAGGGAAAATAGTCTTAAACTGATAAATTATAAGAAACAATATCAAAGAGAATTTCTTAAATATGTGAAATTAAGCTTAGACCTAGTACTTCCCAGAAGTTAGAAAATTTATTAAATTATCTCCCAAGAGGTTTTAGATTAAAATTTCTTTTGAATCAAATCTCTATTGTACCTGCCTGGAAGCTTAGCACAAATTTCCAGTAAATAAATATGTCTATCCTCAGGGCCACGTACCACACTTACATCTAACTCCAATGAGTTAGCTTTACTTTTTTTTTTTTTTTTTTTTTTTTGCGGTACGCGGGCCTCTCACTGCTGTGGCCTCTCCCATTGCGGAGCACAGGCTCCGGACGCGCAGGCTCAGCGGCCATGGCTCAGGTGCCCAGCCACTCCGCGGCACGTGGGATCTTCCCGGATCGGGGCACGAACCCGTGTCCCCTGCATCGGCAGGCGGACTCTCAACCACTGCGCCACCAGGGAAGCCCTACTTTTAAATACTGTTCAATTCTCTGACAAAACAGCTCAGGTAACCTGTGACAATATTTCCGTAGAAGAAAAAAAAAAATCTATCACTTAGGAATAACTGCTTTCTTTGCTGCCTCAAAGAAAGCACACTCCACCAGTTTCTCCTTGGCATGTTCAGTTACATAATCAGAGTAAAAAGCAAGAGTTTTAAAATTAATGTCATATACATTCTGGGTCACAGGTCCTAGTTAAACTGGAAAAAGAATACAGTAACAGTCTCCTAATCTGTAATCTAGAAGTCTACACCACAAAGGCTGACACTGAACAGCAATCCTGTTTTATCCCAGTTCAGACACTATGTGGCACTGGTGTTTTGCAACAATGTGAAAACAGCGTCTTTATCTTCAGATTATATTTCTCACATTACAGACACACTGAAACTGCGTACTGCACTATTGAGAGGCTGTTTAATAATTTACCCGGTACGACAGAGAAAGATATTTGAACTAGTAGATCAACGGGGAAAATTCATCTAATTTACTAAAAGAAGATGTATGCAGTAATGTAAACAAAGAACAAAATAAAAATAAGATGCAGATGCCAACTTAAAACCACAAAAAAGAAGGCTGCTTTAGGAAAAAAAAAAAAGCATGCTTATTTAAAATAAAGTTACAGACACCAGAGACACTGAAAGGCCTGTGAGCCAGCCTGGCTGAAGTGACTCAGGTTCCACTCCTGCCTCTGCCTCTAGGGACGTGGCCTCTGACAAGTCATTTAACCCCTGAGTATCAGCCTTTCTCATCTGTAGAGTAAGAGGCCAGACTAAGTCAATTCTGGGGTCCCCCACGGTCTGAATGTCTAATTGCTGGGTACCATGTGGACATCTGTACTAAAGGAATAAAACTGAGATTCTGTGACATCTAATAATTAACCTCTGTTACCGACATTCTTACTCCCAAGAATTACACATATACTGAAGTCACAAACCTTCCATTTTAAAAGTTCCAACATTTTTAGAAACACCTAGTAATCATGCTCCGGCCAGTGGTTTCCCACTGAGAACAAAGTTTCCCTACAGATCTCAGACCTGAAACTGCCTTTTCTCCCATGTCCTATGAGATCTCCAGGGTCACAGGGATAGCTGTGTCCCGAGGTCTAGGGCTGCTTTCAGCCCACTATTTCTCCACCTTCACATATTACCTTCTACCCTTTCCTCACTGTCATCTATAAACTCTGGTCACAACCCTCAGTCACCGCAGATGTGACCACCTGACCCCCCTGTTCTCCCCACTCCAAGTTCTGCCTTCATGCTGGATGACCTTACCACCCAAAAGCTCACCTCTAGGATCCGTGGCCTCCTACCTCCTCTCTAATTCAGGATCATTTCATGGCCCGGTGCAGGACCACGTCACCTAGAGGTGCTCTACCCCTGAAATCTTAAATTCAGACTTTCTACTTTTTGACCATAATTTCCTCTCACTGCACCTGTGCATGAATCTGAGACATGCAGTTCCTTAGCACTGGTCTGCTCTTGCCCTGCAGCCCCCCTGCCTTCACTTCGCCCCCACCCAGCTTAGACGTCATCTCACCAACATCCTCGTCTTCCCTGTCCCACTGACTCCACTGAACTGGTCTGGTCAAACCCCAACCTTGGGTCAATCCAACCATCTCCTCTTACAACCCTCTGGGCTGCAGAGCATCACTGGGGAAAAAAATCACCCATGGTCTCCTCGTCTCTAGTCTCAACTGGCCTCCAGGGGACCCTGGTCCCCCAGCAGCACTCTCTCCTGTTCTCCACCATGGCTCCAACCATCACTTTCACACGGCTGTGCCTCCCATCTCAGAGAAAACAAATGTTCTCAGATGAGAAGACCCTTGCACTGCTCCCACAGGGAGCACACATTTACCTGCATCTGCAAAGTTTCCCTTCCACCCAGTTAAAATGGAAGAGAGAATAAAGACGCAGACTTAGAGAACGGACTTGAAGACACAGCAGGGGTGGGGGGCAGGGAAGGGGAAGCTGGGATGAAGTGAGAGACTAGCATGGACATATATACACTACCAAATGTAAAACAGAGGGCTAGTGGGAAGCAGCTGCATAGCACAGGAGATCAGTTCGGTGCTCCGTGACCACCTAGAGGGGTGGGATAGGGAGAGTGGGAGGGAGACGCAAGAGGGAGGAGATATGGGGATATATGTATATGTATAGCTGATCCGCTTTGTTATAAAGCAGAAACTAACACACCATTGCAGAGCAATTATACTCCAATAAAGATGTTAAAAATAAATTTTAAAAATAATAAATAAATAAATGGAAGAGAGACCCTTCCCCCGCCACCTCCCACTGGCTGACTTGCCCATCGAGCATTCCTCCTTCTTGTATTTCAACCCGCTGCTCTACTGACTCTTTCCTTCCCACCCACATTAAAAACTGTCGCCAAACTTTTCCCATCTTCCAAGAAAACAGAACAAACTGAACCACACCCCTTTCTCCCCACCCCCCAGTCAGGGCTTAGAGGAGCTGTCTATCCTCGCTGTTCCCACTTCCTTACCTCTCACTTACCCCCCAAATTACCTGGCTCCTGATCACGTGCTACACCCGAGCATGAAATAAAACTTCAGATCTTTGTTATGACTGATAGGATGCTACCTACCAATGTCCCTGCCAGGGGGGCGTTCATGGCGAAGGAAGAACCGAACTTCACTCCTCTGACTTCCAAACCGTTGCAGGACATCAAACATTCGCTCATTATCGGCAACTGGACGTTCTAAAAGAAACGAATAAATGAGGTACAAATCATGTTATCTGCAGGTAAAAAGAAAGACGAACATATCATTTACTGTCTATCCTTCATGCAAATTATGCATTATGAATGGAGAAGTTACTTAGCATCTTACATCTTTTTTTTTTTTTTTTCTTAAAGAACCCTTAGAAAATGAAGCATCACCAGCTTTCCACCCACATAATCAGGGTCAAGCATGGGTGGAGTACTGGGGGGAGGACTGGATCCGGGCCACTAGCAGGAACTCAGGAGTCTAATTCAGCGGCCCCTCACTAGCCATAGGCAGGCTGGGAAGCTCTGCGGGTTCCAAAGCTCCTGTCATCTATTCCATAGGACAGTCTCTGAGGTCCCTTCTAACTCTAATGGCTCTATGATTCTCTAAGTATACACATGAAACATTAAAAAACAGCTTTCTAAATAGTGTAGTCTTACTGTCTATTGTTTTTTTTAATTACAATTTTATAAACTACGTTAAAAAAAAATCAGACACATGCATTTCCAAACAAAAGCCTCTTTACTGCCCTGACAATATGCTTCTTTGGCCCTTCTTCCAATGAGACTGCCAGTTGTCAGAACTTTTCTAGACACAAAAAGAAGGGCATAGATAAATACCCTAATAAATGGGAACTTTAGGAGAAACCAGATATCTTAAGCTCCCCTCAAAAAATCTTCCAATCTTGAGGGCTTCCCTGGTGGCGCAGTGGTTAGGAATCCGCCTGCCAATGCAGGGGACACGGGTTCAAGCCCTGGTCCAGGAAGATCCCACATGTCACGGAGCAACTAAGCCAGTGCACCACAATTGCTGAGCCTGCGCCCTGGAGCCCGCGAGTCACAACTACTGAGCCCACGTGTCACAACTACTGAAGCCCGTGCACCTACAGCCTGTGCTCCACAACAAGAGAAGCCACCGCAATGAGAAGCCCGTGCACCGCAACAAACAGTAGCCCCCTCTTGCCGCAAGTAGAGAAAGCCTGCATGCAGCAATGAAGACCCAACGCAGCCAAAATTAAAAAAAAAAAAAAAAAAATCTTCCAATCTTAAGGGATCTGGATATAAAAACCAAATATACTGTCTGAGGATGCAACTGTTTAAAACGAAAGAACTCCGGTAACATCGATATAGTTTTTAATATAAGAAAGTTGAAACAGCCTAAGAAAACTCAATGCACTTGTCAGTAATCAAAGACACTATCTGAGTACCTTAAATAAACAACACGGGCAGAGAATGGGGCAGCCAAGGGTTCAGCAGCCAATTCTGTGAACTAAGCCCTGAACTTAATCTGCTCGGTTGCAACGAAGTACAGCTCTGGTTCTTGACATACTGAGTTGACACAGATACCCCTCTCCCCTCTAAACTGGGGAAATTCTAACTAAGACCACCCCGCAAAAGGAAACACCCATAGCTGAGTAGACACCCTCCCAAAAGAAACTCTCAGCAGACCCTCCACCTCCTCACAAAAAAACCAAAACCACACACACACACACACACACACACACACACACAGACACTTTATTTCAAAAGAAGTGAAATCCCCAGGTTCCATAAGCAAAGAGGGAATTCAAAGGAAGGGAAGTAACTTCCAGTCCACGCTGGGTTGGACCGTCTTACAAGGTCTAGGAGCTAAGGTCCTGATGGCCTATGACGACAAAAAATCAGGATTAGGCCAGCAAACGCTGAAATACACTTCAAAGGGTCTCAAAGCCGCCTATTCACCCCACGCTCTGACCACACCAATCCCCTTGTCCTGGCATCCGTGCCTATGTGACTGGGAACAAGCCATTCCTAGCATCGAGAACTGTCCCCATCACTCTTTTCTCCTTCTGCAGATGGAGCACATCCATCTATTCCTGCAGTCATCGCACTGTATGATAAATGTCTGCTGATTCCTGCTTTTACTTGAAGGCAGGACACTTTCATCTCTCTATTCCTCACAATCAAGCACAGTTCCTAGTACATTATAGGAATCCAAGAAATGTTCTCTTAGCAAACAAATGAGTGGGGAGGAAGGAAATGGAGATGGCAAATAAAAGCTACATATTTTGAAAGATTGTCAGTTAAAGGAAATGGGAAACTTGAGAAGCTAACAAAGTGGAAGCAACAAATTTATTATTTTTATTTTTTAAATTTTACTTATTCATTTATTTATTTTTGGCTGCACGCGGGCTTTCTCTAGTTGTGGCGAGCGGGGGCTACTCTTCATTGCGGTGTGCGGGCTTCTCATTGCGGTGGCTTCTCTTGTTGCGGAGCACAGGCTCTAGGCGCGCAGGCTTCAGTAGTTGTGGCACATGGGCTCAGTAGTTGTGGCTGTAGAGCGCCAGCTCAGTAGTTGTGGCGCACAGGCTTAGCTGCTCCATGGCATGTGGGATCTTCCCAGACCAGGGCTCAAACCCGTGTTCCCTGGACTGGCAGGTGGATTCTTAACCACTGTGCCACCAGGGAAGTCCAAATGTACTATTTTTAAAATGGGGCACCTTGAACAATTTACAGCAAAAAAGGAGGAGTTGAAAACATAAACAGCTATTACTTGCTGAGAGCTAACATTAAGTGCTATGCTAACAGGGGCTATGCTAAACCCCCTTCAAATGTCAGCTCCTGGGATCCTCACACAATCCTATGCAATAGATTCAATTATTATCCCAATTATGCAGGGTAAACACTTGAGGACTACTGAGATTAAGTACCTTGTCTGAAGTTATAAAGCTAGTAAATGAAAGAGACAAGATTTTGATACCTAAGACCTTGATCTTAATCACACCATACAAACAACCCTCAAATGAATTACGAATTCACTGTAAGCAATCAAAAGCCCCAAAGAATTTTTCATGGAACATTTCAAGGTAATTCTAAAACATATCTGAAAAAGAAAATACACAAGAATACTACAGGATAACAATGAAATAAGCACTTGCCTTACAATACCAAACCTTTTATAAAACTATAGTAATTAAAACTATTTGGTCCTATCATAAAACTAGAAGAAAACAATAAAAGTAACGGACTATAAAGCTTATAGAAACATAACTTCATATAAGATATAACAGAATTCAAAGTGACATTTCACATCAGTAAGGAAAAAGACAGCTGTTCAATAAGACACTTTAAAAAAAATTCGTGGGGGACTTCCCCGGTGGTGCAGTGGATAAGACTCTGCACTCCCAATGCAGGGGGCCCGGGTTCAATCCCTGGTCAGAGAACTAGATCCCACATGCATGCCACAATTAAGAATTCACGTGGCACAACTAAGGAGCTGGTAAGCCACAACTAAGGAGCCCACGTGCTGCAACTAAGGGGCCCGCCTGCCGCAACTAAGACAGGCGCAACCAAATAAATAAATAAATAATTTAAAAAAAAATTCACAGGATTTCCCTGGTGGCGCAGTGGTTAAGAATCCGCCTGCCAATGCAGGGGACACGGGTTCGAGCCCTGGTCCGGGAAGATCTCACATGTCACAGAGCAACTGTGCACCACAGTTGTGACACTGTGCGCCACAACTAAGCCTGCGCTCTAGAGCCTGCGAGCCACAACTACTGAGCCTGTGTGCCACAACTACTGAAGCCCACGTGCCTAGAGCCCATGCCCCACAAGAGAAGCCACCGCAATGAGAAGCCTGCGCACCGCAATGAAGAGTAGCCCCTGCTCACCGCAACTAGAGAAAGCCTGAGCGCAGCAACGAAGACCCAATGCAGCCATAAACAAATAAATAAATGAATTCATTAAAATAAATAAAAGAATTCCATCAATAATCAAAAATAAGGAGACCATGCCAGGCTCCCAGAAAAAAAAAAGTTTCAACTCAGAGAGTGAGCCTTGGCAAAGTGAAAGAACACTTCTTGCTCTAAGAAAATCAGCCAGAAGGGTAGGCACACATGCAGAGAAACCTGAGGTAAGTACAGAGGAAGGAAACCGAGGAAGCTCACAATGCGTGGTTTCAATCATCTTGGGAAAGTAATTTGCAGAATGCAAGGAGGCCACCAGAGCAACGAGAAGCTCATTTATTCATTCAGTAAATATTTATCGAGCACTCCCTCTGAGCTGGGGTGCAGCAAGGAACAAGACAAGCAGGTCTCTGCTCTTAGGGAGTTTACATTCTTGTGCGTGTGTGTGAGGCTACGGGGATTAAAGAGGCAATAAACTAATAAACACACACAAAAAACCGGACACACCTCACGCAGAGGATCAAATCAGGATGGAGCTGTAAAACAGAGAACCTCATGCCTGCTTTAGTAGGAAGCTCGGGAGAAGCACCTCCGAGGAGGCAATGTTTTAGCTGCAATCCAAATGACCACAGGGAACCGGCAATGACAAAATCTGGAGGGAGAGCAATAGAGGCAGAGCGAACAGCTGCCGCCACTGGCTCTAAGGCGGGAAAGAGCATTGTTTATCCAGGAATATAAAATAGCTGCAGGAGGCAGGCAAGGAGGAAAATGGTTCCAGATGACATCAAAGACCTCACAATCTCAGATCAAGACTTTGGATTTTATTCTAAGTAGAAGAGAAAGCCATCAAAGGGTTTAAACAGGAAAGTCGAACTATCAGATTTTTTTTTTTTTTTTGCGGTACGCAGGTCTCTCACTGTTGTGGCCTCTCCCGTTGCAGAGCGCAGGCTCTGGACGCACAGGCTCAGCAGCCATGGCTCACGGGCCCAGCCACTCCGCGGCATGTGGGATCTTCCCGGACCGGGACACGAACCCATGTCCCCTGCCTCGGCAGGCGTACTCTCAACCACCGCGCCACCAGGGAAGCCCGAACTATCAGATTTTTATTTAAAAAGGATCACTTGGGTTTCTTTATGGGACTGGTCTAATCTAGCTCCTATGTGAAGTAAGCAATTAGAGCAGAGTGTAGAAGACCTTCCTGAACACACAGCTGTAGGGAAGTCAACGGAAGATGAGTAAGAGGACTGGCCTGGGAAGCAGCGGACGCTCAGCTGGAGTCACATACCATGAACGGTGTGAATGCAATGAACACAGTGGGAAACTCGTGCTGGGACACTGCACCCCCAGGGGAGAAAAAGGAAACAGTGGGAGCTCACCCAGGCTGTACAGAAACAAAGCAGAAATCATGAAAACTTATTCCCGCATCTACAAACTCCTAAGGGGCCAAAAGGAAACCAGGCTGTCCCATTTCAGGGCTCCAAAGAACTAAGTAAGGGGGTTGATGTCAAGGCTTAAAATAATGCCTATGTCTCCTGCCACCACAGTAACTCAACACGGAAGAGCTTTCCCGACAAACCTACAGAACCTCAGAGAGGGCAAAACAATCAGGACACCTCAAATTCCTAATTAAGTGCAGCTTAAGCATACAAGAAACACTTGTGAGCGCTATACATTTTACCATAACACCCCAGAAGCTTCCACCCTGTGTATCAGCTGCCTATCTTTTGACCTTTTATACTGGAGTGTCTACGGTGTCTTGCAGAAAAAGAAAACAGCAAAGAGACTTTGTAGGTCGCCACAGAACTGGACTGAGAATACTGTCTCTGATGGACACCCTATCCTGCAGTTTCTCCACGGATAAACGCGTGCGGCACACAGCGCCTCGTCTAAAACCGATGAGCATGAAAGACGGCACGACCGAAGCACGCATACCGGAGCCGCACCACACTTCAGCCAGGTGGCAATCGCTCTCGCCAGGTTCTTTGCAAAGATCCACCACGTCTCTGCAGATGGTTTCCGGAGTAACTGGGACTTCCGTGAAGTGCTGCTCGTTGTTGCTGAGGTACACGGTAAGAAACATCTGGAAACAAAAGGAGAAACACAACAGTTATCAGTACTGTCTACACTGGTGCTGGTCACTTTTTACTCACCTCGGATTCCTTTCCCCAGATGGTCTCAGTTGAAGTGCAAATGCACAACAGGACCATCTGGCTGTTCCCTGGCCTGAGGAAGGGAGGGACCTGGAGCTCGGCCAATGGACACCGGCCCCCCTCTCCTGGCAGCGTCTGCAGAGCCCTTGGGGATCCCCGGAGCACAGGCAAATCAGTGCATACAAAAGGTAGTATTAAATTTTCTTCTGGGAATTCCCTGGCAGTCAAGTGGTTAAAAGACTACCTGCTTCCAATGCAGGGGACATGGGTTCAATGCCTGGTCAGGGATCCCACATGCCCTGTGGTACAGCCAAAAAAAAGTCTTCCTCTGACATTTTATTCATGTTATTTGTTTACCAAATACTTATGTAGTTCTTAGTATGATGTGCCAGACCCATACTACAAATAGATCTTCTTATCAATCCTGTGAAGATGATCAGGGGCTGAAGATCTCACACACACACACACACACACACACACACACACACACACACACACACACACACACATTTATGCAAAGCCTCTTTTGGGAAGGATACACAAGAACAAAACATGTGTTGCTTCTGAGGGTGGGGATGTCTTTTTTTATAAAAAGAAAAGATGCAGGGCTTCCCTGGTGGCGCAGTGGTTGAGAGTCCGCCTGCCGATGCAGGGGACACGGGTTCGTGCCCCTGTCCGGGAAGATCCCACATGCCGCGGAGCGGCTGGGCCCGTGAGCCATGGCCGCTGAGCCTGCGCGTCCGGAGCCTGTGCTTCACAACGGGAGAGGCCACAACAGTGAGAGGCCCGCGTACCGCAAAAAATAAATAAATAAAAAAGAAAAGATGCAGTATCTACTTTTACTGGGAGAAAGACTGCTATTGAGTTTTATTTATTTATTTATTTATTGTGGGGTCTTCGTTGCTGCGCGCAGGCTTTCACTAGTTGCAGTGAGCAGGGGCTACTCTTTGTTGTGGTGCACGGGCTTCTCATTGTCGTGGCTTCTCTTGTTGTGGAGCACAGGCTCTAGGCGCGCAGGCTTCAGTAGTTGTGGCACGTGGGCTCAGTAGTTGTGCCTTGCAGGCTCTAGAGCTCAGGCTCAGTAGTTGTGGCGCACGGGCTTAGTTGCTCCACGGCATGTGCGATCTTCCCGGGCCAGGGCTCAAACCCGTGTCCCCTGCATTGGCAGGCGGATTGTTAACCAGTGGGCCACCAGGGAAGCCCAATACTGCATCTTAAAGACACTGCAACTAAAGAATTCAAGTTTTAAAAAAATAAATAAAAATGCATGACAATTAAAAAAAGGAATACAAGTTTTCATACCTATTAAATAACCAAAAATAACCCAAACAAAAAAACCGTTGTTAACTCCCAGTACTGAAGAAACTGAATGAAATCAACAAACAAATTGATAGCGGCAATGCAAGTCAGCACACTCCCATGCTCACTCACTCAGTGAGGACCTATGCCGGGAAGATTAGTGTGTATCAGGATAAAACAAAACAATAAACAAACAAAAACACCAGACAACTTGAAAGCGTAATCCCACTGTGAGAATTTATCCTGTGAAAATAACTCTAATCAAAGAGAATACAAAGCCTGTGAAACGTGAACTTGATGGGCCATTATACATTCTGTAAAAATAATTAATGAGACTATGCCAAACACTGGGGGAAATTGGGGTTTTAAGGCTCTAACAAAGCAGAATGAGTAGGATCTGCACTGTGATCACACTGACACAAGGACATCATACGACAGCTGTAGCACCTGCCAACAGTCAGCCACACAGCTTCCCATCCAGCTTAAACCTCGCTGCCCACTACCCTCGAGGTGAGACAGATGCATTAGGCTCTTCTTTTTTTTTGCGGGGGGTGGGGGGGAAGGGGGGAAGAAGCCGGAAGGCAGTGCCTCATGGAAACTATGACGGAAACTGGCTAAAAGAGCAGACTGGGTGCCTCAAGGATCCGGTCCAAGTAAGGGGAGAAGACTACATGTGTAAGAGAAGACGGCCCACTGGGTCAGCAGGCTCAGCCCCCGGGGGCTTCCCACCTCCTCCCTGCATTAAAACCATGAGTTCTTAAAGTAAGCCAAGTCTCCACTTCCTGCAACCAAAACTCTTTAACTCACATAAACATGTGTAGCATAGAAAGTAACCCCCAAAACTAGAAAACATGAGAAGCGTACCCATTACAGCTAGAGGGTAACCCAGAAAAAAAAGAGTTTAAGTGGATAATGTTGAAATAGTAAAATATATAAAATCAAAACTAGAATTTGCCAGGATGAGCTCAGAAGCTTTCACGCTAACTGTTATCAGGTTCTTCACATTCTGATCAACTGTGCTACATAAAGATAGATACATAGTTCTAGGCCTCAACTTAGTCAACACTTTCAAACTGTTACACACAATGAACACAGGTTTCCACCCTGCTGCTGCTCTAGATACATATACAGTGCATTTAACGAGAGATAAATAATTTACACTTTAGTACTAAACTGTAGTCCTCCTCAATATTCCCTACCCACACCAATACTTTCTTTGAAGTTCAACACTTCAAACACAGTAACTGTTTTCTTCGTAAATATGAGACCTAGAGGCATTTATTAAATTACAGAAATATTTACTATACAGTATATATACGAAACATACTGTATCAACAAATAAAAGGCTATTACATAAGACAACAGCACCTTATTCAAACGATCCTCCCACTAAGGACCAAAAAAAAAAAAATCTGGATGAATATGTTTAAATTTAAGAGCATTAAAAGCTAATGAGGGGGGACTTCCCTGGTGGCGCAGTGATTTAAGAATCCGCCTGCCAATGCAGGGGACACGGGTGCGAGCCCTGGTCTGGGAAGATCCCACATGCCACGGAGCAACTAAGCCCGTGCGCCACAACTACTGAGTCTCCGCTCTAGAGCCCGCAAGCCACAACTACTGACCCCACGTGCCACAACTACTGAAGCCCGTGTGCCTAGAGCCCGTGCTCCGCAATGAGAAGCCCGCTCACCGCAATGAAGAGTAGGCCCCGCTCGCAGCAACCAGAGAAAAGCCCGTGCACAGCAACGAAGACCCAATGCAACCAAAAATAAATTAATTAATTAAAATTTTTTTTAAAAAAAAAGCTTATGGAGAGGCTTTACCTGGGTTCAGTCTCCAGGCTGCGTCCTTGGGCAGCTTCGAGCTCGGGGGAAGGCAGGTGGAGCGCACATTCCAAGGACAGGAAAGTGAGTGCACGGCCTCCAAGCTGGGGTCCAGCTTGCAGGTCAAACCTGTGGTCACGCCTTCTTAATGACCTTCCCCAACAAATGTTCTTCCCTGTGCGCCAGCACGGCCTGCCCTCTCATCTCCCCAGGTCTTTATACTCCAACACTGCCTTCCCAGAGAGGCCTTCCCTGGCCATCCTGCCTAAAATCCCACCACCGCGCTCACACGTGCGCACACACGTGCACATCCACTGTCTCTCCTTGGCACAGTGACCATCATACCAAATATTATATTTATTTCACTTGCTTTTAATATGTCTTCCCTGCTAGAACATAAGCTCCACGAAGTCCAGGGCTTTTTCTGTTCCATACAATATCCTCGGCCCCTTGATCTGTGCCTGGTCTGTGACAAGCACACAATAAGTATGTGTTTATGAATGAATACGTCCAGTAGCTGTTACTGCACTTGACAGATT
This sequence comes from Leucopleurus acutus, assembly GCF_964270905.1. Classification (NCBI taxonomy): domain Eukaryota; kingdom Metazoa; phylum Chordata; class Mammalia; order Artiodactyla; family Delphinidae; genus Leucopleurus; species Leucopleurus acutus. The sequence continues at coordinate 22,002,952 of NC_139143.1, forward strand.
CACCTCTGATTTATTTTCAGAGTAAGTGTTCCCTCGGGTATTGACAGATGGTAGAGCAGACAGTATACAGCACAGCTACACGCACTGACAGAAATTAGCTTCCTCTCCTCATTTCTTCAAGCTTACATCATGCTACGTCCTCCTACTTCTGTTTCAACATTCTTTTCATTCATGAAAGATATATAGGCCATCTATTTTTGTTTTTTTTTCTTTTTGCCACACCGCCCAGCTTGTGGGATTTTAGTTCCCCAAACAGGGATCAAACATGGGGCCTCGGCAGTGAGAGCACTGAGCCCTAACCACTGGACCACCAGGGAATTCCCTATAGGCCATCTATTTTATGGTTTAAGTTCTAATGTAGAAATCATCTTCACTAAATAGTTATTATAGCACACAGCACAAAATTCAAGAGAGAGAGAGAGCACACTGCGTGGAGAGGACTCAGCCAGCCCAGAGGAATAAATACCCCAACCTGGCTCCCTTCTTCCCTTCCCTACCACTCCCCACTGGATAAACCCAACTAGATAGTCGGACGGCAAGGGAGGCCATTCATGTGGCTTATAGAAGTCAACCTCCTGGGGCATAAAGCAGGGTAGAGACAGGCCATGCTCAAACTCAATTACTTCAACCTCTATGTGGTTAGAGAGGGTCCTTGAGCCACAATTGAAACAGAATGAGAACACACGATATAGGAAAAGCATACCCCAAGCAGAGGGAATAACAAATGTAAAGGCCCTGAGGAGGAATCAAGTTCGTCACATTTGTGGAAGAGGAAGGTCACTGTAGAGAGAGCAAGAGGAAAGGATTATAGGAGATCAATTCAAAGAGGCCAGATGATGCAAGACCTTAGAGGCCACCGGTCCTCAAGATGTGGTGCGGAGAGAGGGTCTTTAACTATGGATGGCTAGGTCCCATCTTCAGAGCTTCTGATTCAGTAGATCTAGGATGGGGACTGAGATGCTGTATTTCTAACGAGCTGCCACGTGATGCCGATACCTGCTGCCCTGGAAACCACAAGCTGAGAACCACTGTTCAAAGGCCAGAGCAAGGAATTTGGATTTTAATCTACGAGACCATTGGAGGCAAATCATTAGAGACAAAAAGTAGATTAGTGGTTGCCAGGGCTGGGGGAGTGACTGCTCAGAGGTACAGGGCTTCTTTTTGGGGTGATGAGAATGTTCTGGAATTAGTGGTGATGGTTGCACCATCTTGTAAACACACTAAAAAACACTGAATTGGATACTTCAAAATGGTGGTACGTGAATCATATCTCAACTTTTTAAAAAAAAAAGAAGTCACTGGAGGATTCTGAACAGGGTATTGAAGTCATTTTTGTGTCATTTTAAAAAAAATCACTCTGGCTACTATATGAATAGACTACAGGGGGACAGGCACGGAAGACCAATTAAGAGGAAATGTAGCACATAAAATGAGATATAATGGTAGCACAGACTGCAGGTAACAGCAAAGGTAGTGAAAAATGGCTGGCTTGGGGTTATATTTTGAAGCAGAGCCAGCAAGACTGGCTTAATGGACAGAATATGGGGTGTGAGTGTAGAGAGAAATTAAGAGTGAACGTGGATTTGGTGTCTAAGCAACGGAGTTAAGAGTAGAGTGACTTACTGAGATGAGGAAGGTGGAACGAGCTGGGGAAGGGCCCACAAGTCAGGGGTCTCGTCCAGAAGTCCTACAGAGAACAAGGATCCAGCAAAGGACTGGGAAAGACCCATCCATAAAAAAACCAGAAAGAAACCCAAAGGAGTGTGGAGTACCAGAGACCAAGTAAAGACAGTGTTTCAGATGAAACTTAGAGATCTCAGAAATGAGGGCTGAGGACCGGTCCCCAGGCTCGGCAAGATGGAGGCTGCTGGGCGCCTTGACCAGCGCTGGCTGAGGAATGAGATTGAAGGCCTGGTTGAGACAGGCTGAGAACCTGAGGGAAGGATGCAGAGACTCAGAACAGAAAGACGGAAAAAATGGAGCCACAGATGGAAGGAGACAGAGTGAAAGGGGTGCTTTGTTTCTTCTTTATTTCAACATGGAGTTTTTACAGGACGCTTTAATGGATGGAATGATCCAGTCAAGAGGAAATGATGTTGGTGATGCTGAATCCGTATCTCTAGCCACTGCCTGCTCCCTAGACTGCCCAGCGGTGATCTGCGTCCGGAGAACCCACAAACACTTCATGCTAGGCTTGGCCAAAGCAGTCCCGTTCTCACTTATTTTCTTTGTTGTAGTGATTTTACTTTTTAAGTTACAAAGATAGTTTACCTTTATTTTGAAGATTTCTTAATTGGACACCACAGCATGGTGACAGCGATATAGCTGGAAGAGGTGTCTTTGAGCCATGACAGTATGACAGCTCATGTGCAGCTGAGAGCAAGTGTCTTCCCATCCACACCAGAGAAGGGGTGGGGGAGAGGGACCACCCACCGGGCCCAGCTGCTCCTGATGGCCATAATACCTCTAACTGCTACACTTCCCCCTAGAAAATTCTGATTAGAACACGAAGCATCACACCATTTGAAATCAACCTTTAAGACTCACTTCACCCATCTTTAAATTTATAGACTTTAAGTATGTCCCCAAGTTATAAAGGTTAAATATCACTTGCATTTATATATCACTTATAATTTTAAATCTTTTCATTATCATCTGCCCACAATTATAGGCTTTACTGATAATTTATAACTATTTCAAATTTTATAGAGAAAGTGAAACGGGCATTTTCTCAATAAGTATCAATTCTCTTCTTAACTTTACTTGGAAAATGAACAAAAAAGAAAAAAGATGTGGTTGTCAAGTGGCGGGGTGGGGGGAGGGATGGACTGGAAGTTTGGGGTTAGTAGATGCAAACTATTACGCTTAGAATGGATAAACAACAAGGTCCTACTGTATAGCACAGGGGACTATATCCAATCTCCTGGGATAAACCATAATAGAAAAGAATATTTAAAAAAATAAAAGAAGAATGTAAAGAATAAAGAGAAGAGGGTCAAAACAGAGGGCTGGTTAAACTAATCTATCATGTTAACCTGAGAAAAAGTAGGCACACATGCTCTTTATATTGCTACTTTCCTTTCATCTTTGTTTCATAAGTGTACTGTGCTACAAAAGATAAAAGAATTCTTCAAAATGTAATTTAATTACCTAAAAAATAAAACAAAATCAAGATGAAGCTGTTTTTATTTCATTTTGATGAAGCAGTTTTATCAGCATGTTGAAAACTTACTAAAGAAAGAAATTTTAGCCTATTCTATCAACTAAGTCCTTCTGAAAACAACTGTGGCCAAGAATTCATGATCTTTAATGATAAAAAATAAAACTGCTAAATCTTAGAAGTTTTCAGCATCTGATACCGAAACATTTTAGAAGGAAAAAGCACAAAGAGCAAAACTTTCAAAAATGTGTCAGTTATGTATTGTTTTATTACAAAACAGTATTCACCATATCTTACTACACAACTGGAAAAATATATGTGCATACATACATGTAATACATGCAAAGAAAAAAAAAAGGGCCTGGAATTAAATTCACCAAATTAACAGTAGTTATGCCTTGGTGATAAGATTAAGAAATAAATTTGGGGAAGCTTATCTATGCTTAAGTTTTCTAGAATGATTAAACATCACTTGGATAATAAAATTGATTTTTTTTTTTTGCGGTACAGGGGCCTCTCACTGTTGTGGCCTCCCCTATTGCGGAGCACAGGCTCCGGACGCGCAGGCTCAGCGGCCATGGCTCACGGGCCCAGCCGCTCCGGGGCACATGGGATCCTCCCGGACCGGGGCACGAACCCGTGTCCCCTGCATCGGCAGGCGGACTCTCAACCACTGCACCACCAGGGAAGCCCTAAAATTGATTTTTTAAGGAATCAATAATGAAATTAGAAAGATAAACATAAAGTACCATTTTTATTCCCTGGGCCCTTGCTGTGAGATATGTAAGGCAAATAAATATCTGTCTGACAATGCTTTTCTAGGGTTACCATACTGCCTTAACTTTAGCCGGGGACTAAAAATAAACAACCAAGAAATATATCTTAAATGTCCATTAGAATGGAATATTATTCAGCCATAAAAGGAATGAAGTACTGATGCGTACTACACGTAGATGAACCTTGGGAACATTATGCTAAGTGACAGAAGCCAGACACAGAAAGAAACATCCAGAAAATTCAAATCCATAGGGACAAAAACTAGATAAATGTTTAGCAGCGGCTGGGGGGCAGGCAGAATAGGGAGTGACTCTGGAGGATGGAGTTTCTCTCTGGGGTGATAAAAATGTTCTGGAATTAGTGGTGATAACCTTGTGAATATACTAAAAAAAAAACCCTACTGAATTATATACTCTGTAGGGTGAATTTTATGGTATGTGAATTATATCACAATTAAAAATGCCTACTACATACTTACTATGTGAGAAATATAAAAATCTCTTAAAAGAAATAAAATTTACTCATGAAAAGATTAGAGAACAATTTAGTACCAAATTACATGAGTGAGGCTGTAAGTAAAATGGAAATTCAGAAAAGAGAAAGATGAATGTGATCTGAGGTAGACTGAGGTTTCAACAAAGAGGCATAAATTAATGGAAAGCATTAAGAAATAATAGAAAAATAATAATCTATAGGAACCATACTTCCAAAATGCCATCTTTTCCTGATGCTTCAGATTTTTTTTTTTTTTTTTGCGGTACGTGGGCCTCTCACGGTTGTGGCCTCTCCCGTTGCGGAGCACAGGCTCTGGACACGCAGGCTCAGCGGCTATGGCTCAGGGGCCCAGCCGCTCCGCGGCACGTGGGATCCTCCCGGACCGGGGCACGAACCCATGTCCCCTGCATCAGCAGGCGGACTCTCAACCACTGTGCCACTAAGGAAGCCCCAGATTTTTTAAAACACCATATTCTCAAGAAAATAGAGGTGACTTCCTTAGCTTCTTTCCCATATGGAAGCAAGGAAAATGGAGTTCCCTAGAGTTAAATCCCCTGGGAGGCTGCCGTGAGAATCCTGGTTATTCTCACTGACTCACAAATGTGTTCCTGGGAACTTGTGACGTAAATTAACTTCATCATAAACAGTGCAGCAATAATCAGATCAAAACAACACATGAGCCTTTACAGCTGCACCTGCGGCTACGAGGACAATAAATTGCTGGGGCATCTGAAAATGCTCATGGCGTCTAGCTTGGATGGAACAGAGGAGATGGCTTTTCTTCCCTTAAAAGCTGGTCAGCCCTTCTCAGTGACATACAGACATCAACTGTTAACTTCTTTCCAACTTGTAAATCAAGAACTTCATTTTTTTATAGTATGAGCCACAAAGAGAATAGATTACCCAATAAACAACAAGAGTCAAATCTAGAGTATACTTAAGAGCAGAAGCTATAACAGACAGATCACATAGGGCAATACAAATGGTAAAACTTGGGGGTGGGAGGATAAATTAAATTAAAATAACAAGGCATCACTTACAACTATTAAATTAGTCTTCTATTAAAAGATGATATAACAGAGATGAGGTTGTGGGAAAGTGAGTCATTCAAAGACATAATGATGGTACTAAAAATTGTTAAAAATCCCGTTTAGAAAGTAAAATGAATCATGTATCAAAAACCATAAATTTATGTATACCTCATGAATTATCCCTAGAGAAATAAATAAAATGAAGAAAAACTCTAAATGCCTGAAGATTTTCACTACGGTGCTAGATCAATAAACAGCAAGATAGAAAACTAAATATCCAGTAAGTTAAGCAAGGAAAAGTAAGTTAAAATACAACTGCTGGAAGGACTATGACCCAGCTACCAACTACTGTAAGTATAGTGTTAGAAAAATGGTAAGAAAAAGTTATAAAACAGTAATATTAAGTTGTAGATTGTAACCATTTAAAACATCTGGGGACTTCCCTGGTGGTGCAGTGGTTAAGAATCCACCTGCCAATGCAGGGGACACGGGTTCGAGCCCCTGGTCTGGGAAGATCCCACATGCCGCGGAGCAACTATGCCCGTGCACCACAACTACTGAGCCTGCGCTCTAGAGCCTGTGAGCCACAACTACTGAACCCTCGTGCCTAGAGCCCGTGCTCCGCAACAAGAGAAGCCACCGCAAAGAGAAGCTCGCGCACCGCAACGAAGAGTAGCCCCCGCTCGCCGCAACTAGAGAAAGCCCGCGCGCAGCAACAAAGACCAAACGCAGCCAAAAATAAATTTAAAAAAAAAAGTCTAAAACATATGGACACAGGAACTGACTTGTATGCAATATGTAAGTGAAATCCGTGGTATTAGGAGATCGGATATAGATGTCACTTTAAATTTGTTTAAATCTCAACGTTAATATATTTTTACAGTAATTTACAATTTAAAAGTACACATAACACAATACAAACTGTGATAAAACAATGTGAAAATATTTCAGTAAAAATAGTAAATGTGGTTCGATTCTTAACGTGATCAATCTGAAGGGAAAGAAGATTCAGGGAAAGATCAAACACTATGTTAAGTTGGGCCAGGCCACACCTCCCCACACGCTGTGCACAGTCATTCACACCTGTCATGTCTGAAGGAAGGTTTGCCTTTCCAAACATCCAAAGTCACAGACAATTTTCACTTAAAAAGAACAGATCAAAGATTTATTTTTAAGAGTTCCATTTTTACAGGACATGTATTCACTGTAACTATAATGTTATGCTATTAACACAAGAATGACTCATTTCAAAGAGGAATTATTTCAGATTAAAATTTGGAAGACTTTTCCAAGAGGAAATTAAAAAAAAAAAACTGGCCGGTGCATTTACAAGAAATGTACTTGTGTCAGAGGCCAAAGTTTATTCCTTTGATTGAAAAAACCATGTGAAGTTCCACAGAAAGAAAAAAAGAATTAAGAGTTTAAGACATTCCCTGTCAGAGAAAGGAAATTAAGCTTTGCAATAACACCTTCAGAGCTTTGATTTACAAAAACTCAAGTTGCTTAGGTTTACCTAAGAGGGAAAAAAAAAAAAAATGTAAGAAGAGAAAAAAATTGTCCTTTAGAGAAAAATGAACAATCTGTAAAAAGAGTGACATAAATCCTCCGCAATCTTACAACTCACGGGAAACTCACCATAGGGACAGCCAGGTAATAATGCTCGTAGTGAGATTAAAGTCAAGATGCGTTTTGTATTTAATAATTCCTCTGTGGAGAAAGAATGTCATGAATGAAGGAAGCCCCCAGACTTCCTTCTAGAAGAGGATGCTGCCACTAGGCTTCCTATAACTGGTCAAGAAAAACACCTCTCTTAACACTCATACATACAGAAAGGGGATTTGATTAAGACATAGCAACAGCAACCAAAGCTTCTTTCAATCTCTCAAACGCACAGAGCCATTCAGCCCAACTATGGCTTACAACCCTGGAAGGGGGTTAGAAATGAGATGCAGAGAGTTCTGATCTTCCGGGTTTTCAGCGTCCTGCCCCTCGGAGTCCCGGCTGTCTGCTCCCGTAGTCGCTCTGCTGGCAGGGAGCGTGCACCGAAACACTCCGCGGCTCACTTGGCTCCCTATCTTGGACACACTCCGCCCTAGAGGTGGGCTGGGCTGCCGGCCTTCTGTAGGAAGTGTGCTGTCCCGTTACCCCAGTTATCCCAGCCTGGTCGGCCCTTCCGCCTCTCCCCCCATCTCAGTGGGCAACCCAACAGAGGTCTCTGTGGAGCCTCCCTCAGGAGCAGCGGGGATACAGCTTTGAGTCCTTTCCCTCAAACAGATACTCTCCAGCCTCCCTGATGATCAGGCCAACCTTATTACAGTTATCTGATGATCACTGCTTAGAGAGGCCTATTATGACTTCTGAGCCGTCTCTCCTGCCTAGAGTTTACTCTCGAGGCCATTAAACTGCTTTATTAAATCTTCATCAATTACCATGAGTTACATCTACTAATGTTGTATTAAAGATCAATGATATTTAAACCTACTTCTACACTAAGTGTACCACTCATACACCACATGTACTGCCTTTTTAGCATGGAATATTTTAAACATCAGTCCATCAGTTTCTATGAGATATCTGAGTTACATAAAAAAAATTATAAAATCATATTCAATGGATTTTTTTTACATCATAAGCTATTTCTTTGGTCACAATAGCAAGTGAGTAGAATCTAGAAATCAATGACACATTCGTCTCAATACCAATTTGAACAGTACTGTTAGAAAAGTTCATCACTGGGCTTCCCTGGTGGCGCAGTGGTTGAGAGTCCACCTGCCGATGCAGGGGACACGGGTTCGTGCCCCGGTCCGGGAAGATCCCACATGCCGCGGAGCGGCTGGGCCCGTGAGCCATGGCTGCTGAGCCTGCACGTCTGGAGCCTGTGCTCCGCAACGGGAGAGGCCACAACAGTGAGAGGCCCGCGTACCGCAAAAAAAAAAAAAAGTTCATCACATATGGGATATCCTAGCCATTCATTCAGTGTTACCTAGAGTACACAATCATTTTCTGAGATAATTACCATTCTGGGGAAAATGACACAGCACATATGAAGTGGTTACTTTAATTGTGGGAAAAATTCATTACATACTAAAAACTAGCTGGTCTTAGGTATCTGATTACATAAGCACTTCATCTACGTCAACAGAACAGTCACCTCCCCTGAGACTGAGTCTTATCCCATCAACGTCAGTCACTCTGAAGAAGTTCCTCCTTCAGTTTCCTCTCAATCCCCCCCCAAAAAAAAAGCACTCCTTTCGGGCTTCCCTGGTGGCGCAGTGGTTGAGAGTCCGCCTGCGGATGCAGGGGACACGGGTTCGTGCCCCGGTCTGGGAAGATCCCACATGCTGCGGAGCGGCTGGGCCGGTGAGCCATCGCCGTTGAGCCTGCGCGTCCGGAGCCTGTGATCCGCAATGGGAGAGGCCACAGCAGTGAGAGGCCCGCGTACCGCAAAAAAAAAAAAAAAAAAGCACTCCTTTCAAGGAGTACTACTGAACTGAAAACTGCAGGATGAGTAAGACAAGCAGGAAGAGGGCCATCCAGGCAGAAAAACATCACACGTAAAGGCGTGAGGAAACCTAGCATGCTATCCTCACTGCAATCCTGTAACTGCTGAAACAGGAAGGTGGGAGGACAAACAGAAGAGACAGGTCACTTTTTAACCAGTGAGCCGCAGCTGCGCCGTAGAAACCTACAACGTACAAAACTTGTTTTACACACACAGGGGATTATGGCAAAGTCAGATGGCGCAGAGCAGGTGGTGGACGGCAATATACAAGAAGGTGCAACTTACCGTGAGCGAAAGGAAAACGGATCAGGCCCCACAAACAGTCCTAACGCAGGGTCCCTGGGAGCATGTGCGAGGTGGCGAGCAGATCTTCCAGAACTGCCCCTCGATCCCGAAGGAAGGTCGGCTGAGCAGTGAGGAGGTGGCTGCTCTTCCATTCAGCACAAAGCAAACACACTATTTACTCCCCCTCCACGGTGGGTGCTGGGTTGGAAGTGCTGACTTGTTCTGTGTTTTGAGTCTTTCAATCACTTCCACTGCCCACTGAGAGGCAAAATATTCTGGAAGTCTATCTTGACACAAAAAGGCCGAAATCGAAATCTACTGGGCTAGACAATAAAGAAACTTTGTATCTAGCTAAGGAGGTTATATCATAGTCTGTAAGTAATACAAGTCAGTCTGGAAGAATTCTGGAGGGGGAAGAGACAGACTGCTGTTTCAGAAAGACCACCACGGGGTCTTCCCTGGTGGCGCAGTGGTCAGGAATCCGCCTGCCAAGGCAGGGGACACGGGTTCGAGCCCTAGTCCGGGAAGATCCCACATGCTGCGGAGCAACTAAGCCCGTGCGCCACAACTACTGAGCCTGCGCTCTAGAGCCCACGAGCCACAACTACTGAAGCCTGCGAGCCACAATTACTGAGCCCGCATGCCACGACTACTGCAGCCCATGCGCCTAGAGCCCATGCTACACAAAAAGAGAAGCCACCACAATGAGAAGCCCGCGCACCGCAAGGAAGGGTAGCTCCCGCTCGCCACAACTAGAGAAAGCCCGCGTGCAGCAACAAAGACCCAACGCAGCCAAAAATAGATCAATTGATTAATTAAAAAAAAAGAAAGAAAGACCACCACGAAGTAGTGTAAGAAAGATCACCATGAAGAAGTGTACAGATGGACTGAAGGCATGAAGAACAGTAAGGGTAAGAAGATAAATAAGGAGAGGATCACCCCAGTCCAGGCAGGCGAGGGGTGATGCAGAAGAGGAGCACCAGGGGCTAGAGAGGAGGGGTCCGTGACAGTGATGAAACCATTATGGGAGAAAACAGAAGAACGGAAGGAAAGCAGGATAACGCCCAGGTCTCCCGACCACTGAAAGCAGCAAGCAAAACCTACCAGAGAAAGGATCCTATCTACCTTTAAAATAAAAGTGTTATCCAAAATAGCCCCCCCCCCCGCAGTGGCTGAGAGTCTGCCTGCCAATGCAGCGGACATGGGTTCGTGCCCCGGGTCCGGGAAGATCCCACATGCCGCGGAGCGGCTGGGCCCGTGAGCCATGGCCGCTGAGGCTGCGCGTCCGGAGCCTGTGCTCCGCAACGGGAAAGGCCACAGCAGTGAGAGGCCCGCGTACCGCAAAAAAAAAATAAATAATAGCCCCCCCCTTTCCAGGAGATCAATAAATTACCAAAAAACGACCTACACATCACAAACCAGCTATCAGTTAGCAACTAGATATTGTTGGGGTGCAGAAAAACACTGGCACGAGGAGACCCTTTCTAGAATTCAAGTCGCCTCTGACTTGAATTTCCTAGATTGCTAGCTGCTTTGTATTTGTCAATAAAATGAAGATTATCACAGCACTTAAAAAAAAAAAAAAAAGGAGGTCAAGGAACTTGTAGGTGAAAGTATCAGAAGCTTCCAAGGTGGCGTGGTCACATGGTCAAAGGCACAGTTGTAAAACACTTGCAGGGTTGTGGCTTCTGTAAGAAACCTGATGTGCCCCTCTCCGTTTAAAGAACCACGGGGACAGAAGGCGGCTTTCTCTCAAGCGCTGCAGAGCTCTCTAATGATATAAAAAGTCTGGTTTCTCTTTAGTCCCATAGGAGGAGCTTGTGGACATGTTACCCTCCCCATCCCTGTCCTGGTCTTAATCCCAACCCCGGGCAGGTGTTACTGTTTCTTCTCTCACCCTTGAAGCTTCTGAACGCCTAGAGCAAGTCACACACTGTGTGGACTGAGCTCACATCCAGTTCACACTAACAGCTGGGCCCTCGGTGTGATAACGCTTTTATCCATCTTAGGTGGTTTTCTGTAGTCTTCCTATGACGTGGGTTATCAGTCTCTCGCACCTTTCCCAGTTCTTTCGCTCTGGCACCGCCATCATCCATTCTCACACAGCAACGGAGGGATCTTATCTAACCTCTCAGATTATGTCACTTTTACTGCTTAAAACTCTTCCAGTGGCTGCCACATCCCCTCCCCTGCCACCTAAAATCTTCGCCCCAGCCCAGGAAAGCCTACACGCTGCACCTCTCCACCTCCGCTTCTGCCACCCGCCCCACAGCCTGCTAATCTCCAGCCTCACCATCCCCATTGCTTCCACCGGGCCTTTACACCAGCCCCTGGGAATTCTGCCTACTTGATATGCCCCTCCCACAAATCTTCACAAGACCAGCCCCTTCCTGTCATTCAGGTCTCGGCCGAAATGTCACTTCCCTGACCATCCAATCTAAAGCAGCCATCCCAGTCACATGATGCTATTTAAATCCTACATACCTCTCATGTTTTGTTTTTTTACTTTCCATATCCGCCCCCCTCCAAGCCCCACACTAAACTTCTTGAAAGGTAAGCTCCCCGAAAACTCTCTCCTTCTTTCCTGTGTCCATGGCACTTAGAACAGTAGCTGGAATACAGTGGATGTTCGCTAAAAATACCTGTTGAACAGATGTTGTCTCCAAAAGGCCATCCAAAAACAATCAGCAGGTTAATGAGGAAGAATGAAGAGCGATGATTTAATGTGATGTCGTTGGACATCAGTCCCTAGTTTACTTCCGATAAACTCATCTGACTAAACTGAATCACTATTCCTCACTATACAGACAACCCTGGGGCAGCAAGGGGAGATGCTGTCACTCTGCCCCCGCCCGGAGATCCCACCAGCAGTGGGCATTCCTTCAAGTCACTGCTGTCCCTCTCAAGCCGCTGGAAATGACTGCACAATGACGATGGCAATCTCTCAGCAGACGCCACACTTTCCTTGCCCTCCACGGCTCCCAACACGCCTACGCTACTCTGCCCTTTCTTTCCTACCTCATCACCTTCACACCCTGTTTAAAGATACCGTCAAAGAAAGATTATCCAACACCCCTCATACAAAAGGTAAACATTAAAAAGAAAGAAGAGGAAAAAAAAGGTAATCATTACACCCCTTCTCTTTCCCTGCTGATGTGGAAGAACTAAGATCTCTATGGAAGTATTAGACATAGGAAAAACGAATAGTCACTGAGATGTTTACTCTGCACAGGGTGAGGTCAGCTCCACATCAGTCGAAACTTGGTAAGAAACATTTACCAATCTTCTCATCCAGTTTGGATTTAAATATGGGAAGATACCTCTGTTTTCCTTTTTCTACATCAAAAATAATTATAGTTATGCTCTGAAAAGCAATATTTGAAGTTATCATTAGCCAAAAGAACATCATGACTACTGTCCTGCCCAGTATATAAAAACATTCTAGAGGGACTTCCCTGGTGGTCCAGTGGTTAGGACTCTGCGCTTCCACTGCAGGGGGCATGGGTTCAATCCCTGGTCGGGAAACTAAGATCCCACACGCCATGCGGCTCAGCCAAAACAGAAAAAAACAAACAAACAAAAAACCATTCTAGAACATTTCTTCACAGGTAGACCTCGTTTTCATTTCATTTCTGCCAAGTGACCTGCAGTAAATTACCAAAACCCTTTGAGCTTGAAATTCCTTATCTGTTGTATGAGAAGGGGGTAGCCTCGCTTCACAGGGTCATAAGGAGATTATCTGGGATGAGCAGCCTAACCTCGGGGCAGGTGTTGGGCACACAGGGGTTCCAGGAGAAGCTCCCTCTCCATCCTGGGTGGGAAATGAGAGCACAGGGCTTTCACCCATGCTGGTTTACAGACAAATTGTTCATTCCACTGTGGAAGACCAATACACTGCCTTGACCATTTTTTATTTTTACCACTAGCAGTTTCAACTGGTATTCTACAATAGTTTACTTTCCTAAACTTGCGCCTTAGGGATTTCTGGTAGAAATGTTTCAAATTTAAATAAATAGTACTAAGTTATAAATCTGTTTCTAGAAAAACCACTGAAATATGCATTTCAAAAGGGAAAGTTCAGTATCTACTGGCCCCATGAACATTTTCAATGAAAATCTGGTTCCACTAACCAAATAAATCAGTTGTTTTTCGGATAAATTTTATGTAGAAAAGAGCTAAAAATGGCCACAGTGGCTGAGTCTGCGAAGCTACGTTTCTTGCACATGATCTAACTATGTTGAGAATTTGCATTTCTTCGATAAGATAGTTTTCTTTTGATAAGACAGTATGCAGAACGTTTTAAGAATCCTCCTTAATGCTCAGTGCTCCTAAAGGATCTCCTAATGATTAAGACTTCTTGGCTCTCCCCAACAAGATGAAAAATTTTACTGTCTCACCTACCACTCCAGCGTACGTATACCTCTCACACAGTCTGTCATCTCTGTGTGCTTTTCTCAATGACATCTGATTAAGGAAAATGTTCTGTTCGGTACCCAGCACACCGTCAAAAAAAAATGTATTTAAATAATGTTTGACTTGACTACATGGCATGAGCTGAAAAGAACACCCTGGATTCCTGAATTCTTATATCCCATTCTTCATATTCTTTGTGATATTTGTTAGTAGAGAAGGGTGGTGAGAGGTTTACAATACATGACGGCAAATCATACCAACATGTATTGGTACGCAGTTACCCTATTTGAGCTGGAGAGAGGCTGGACCTCACATGAGCTGCAAGAATGGCTCAGTGTTAAGTTAGCTTTAGAAAGACTTTTTAAGGAGTCTCACACACTATGGTAGATTACCAAGAGATAAAGGTCTACAGTATTCCTTAAAAGCGCCAGAAAAGAGAGGTTTTGTTTTCTTGTTTTTACTGTCTGCTGCTGGGGGGCAGGGGACGTGAAGAGGGAGAGAAAACAGTTCTTCCTAGGAGAGAAAACAGTTCTTCCTAGAAGCAGTGTATTAATAAATGACCCTCCGTGTCCCTCCCAGATAAAGAAGTTCTAAGTTAATTTTTTAAATATAAGCAGGTACACGTTTGTGCTACGTTTCTTTATAAAGTCGAAATCTGGTTTCTCTGAAACAGGTAAAAATACAGAAATTATTAAATGCTTTTCAGCTTTTAATTAGTGTAGAAGTCACAAGGCAACAAATTTCACTACAGCACATGAAATGTGAGATACTTTGCACATTTTTTAAAATAGGTGATTTGTTTAACAGCCTTTGAGAATTACAATTCTATAGAGAACCTACCTTAAACTTTCTTCTGGAATAAAACCTAAACTAACTCACTACATTACTACTCAACAACAAAAAGAAATTCTTTCAGGACGTGGTATAATCATAATAATACAATGTTCCAATGCTATAACTTGAAAGGTTTGTAATTTCAAAACACAATCTCAGTTTGGAAAAATATGTGCAAATAAAACCAGCGCTTCGCTTCCCTGGTGGCGCAGTGGTTGAGAGTCCGCCTGCCGATGCAGGGGACACGGGTTCGTGCCCCGGTCTGGGAAGATCCCACGTGCCGCGGAGCGGCTGGGCCCGTGAGCCATGGCCGCTGAGCCTGCGCGCCCGGAGCCTGTGCTCCGCAACGGGAGAGGCCACAACACTGAAAGGCCCACGTACCGCAAAAAAAAAAAAAAAAAAAAAAAACAGTAGGGGCAAAACCAGCACTTCTATATGAAACTAATACAAGTATTTCAGCAGAAGTTAAGCTCTTGGGCTGTACATCTAACGAAGCTGCACCTAGTTGCCTTTAGAAATATATAAATCCGACTGACCAGGTATCAAACTTCTAAAGGAGCTACTACAATATCCCATTTTTTTGGTCCCAGACTCCCCAGACTAGAAGTTCAAATAATCAGATATTATTTCACAGCATCATGGGATAACTAGAAATAATTACGATACCTCTGAAGCACCGAAAGATAAGAAGCCATAAACCTAAAAATAAATCATGATTAGTTTAATTGAGCTCTTTAAAATAAGCTATTATTTTCTCGAAAATATTATCCGTATTAGGGCTACATGATAAAATTTGTTTAGGCAGAACACTAAATTAAATAATCAGAAAAACCATTCTCCAAGTCATTAGCGATAAACAGGCCATCACTATTTCATTTAAACTATTAATGTAAATGTGAAGCTGCAATATGGGATTCAAATGTAAAATTATCCTTTGTGCCACTTCGTCAAACTGACTGCACTGTAAATACAATCAGTGGCCACTAGGCACATGTGATTATTTCGATGTAATTAAAATTAAATACATTTTTTTAAAAAATTCAATTCCTTGGTCCCACTAGTCCCATTTCAAGTGCAGTGGCTGCAGGTGGCTGGTGGCTACCACACTGGACAGCACAGATACAGTTCATTTCCATCACAGCTGGATATAAATGCCAAATATATGACATCAACCACTGAGACAGGCAAATTCAAGTCCTCTGGCCTTCCATGTGGCACTGCAGAATACTGTGTGTGGTTTTGTGTGTACATTTTGTTAATTTACCTTTCAGCAGCAAGTACAAACAAAAATTTTGATAAAACTATATCTAAAAGAACAGTGAATGCTTTTAGAGTTAGCTAAGCTCCTTCATAAAAATATTCTTCTTTGAATACAACACTTCACAAAATGAAAGCAATGAAAAAAGATATCTGATATAATTTTAAATGGCTGAGAAATTTTGCTTTTAATGATGATGTCCCTTTATTTGATAAGTAAATACAATATGAGAGTGGCTCACTAAAAAGTCATACTGTCAAACTGCAAATGACCCTTTCTTTAATGAAGAAAAAATAAGGTGTCAAGTATGAAAGCATAATCAGTTTCTCCTCACCAAGTTGTGGAAATATCACAGAACCAGACATACTAACTATGGCAGGTATCTGAAAATGAGTGTAATTATTACCCCCTTTTCTGCAATAACCTATCATTACCTCTATTGTGATTCTCAGCACTTGTCTACTTATTTTTAGTTAGCCTGCTAAAATGCATCATCCCCTTCTGGTTTGGGGTCCAAGTATCACTTCATGTCCCACATGGAAGAAAATCACTTGATTCTCTAACATTTGGTGAGAAAACATATGAACACAATTTATTTGCACATTTTTAATATAATGCAGCCTAAATATCAACAGCAAATTATTTTTAGCATGCCTTTAAAAGCAGATCAAAAAATTGTACTCTTAATGCCACAGAACTGTACACTTAAAAACGGTTAAAATGGTCATTTTTATGTTACGTACATTTTACCCCAACAAGAAAGTATATCAAGGCAACTATCTACTTTCTGAGACTATCCATTTTTCCATATTAAGCATAATGCTCTTCCTGATAAGTTAGAATTTTTCAAAGTAATAAATTCAAAACCTCACTTGGTGGAATAAAAATCCATATTAAAAGCTAAAGAGGAGAATATATTTAAGAAAACAGTCTTATTTTCAAGTACCCCAAACATTACAGGATAAAGACACATATAACATGAGGTTACTAAGTGAAAATTTGTTTCATATTTTTGTGTGTCGCAAGTATAAGAATCTCCAGTTTAACCAATATTGCAAATTCAGGAGAAGTTCTTATCTAGCAACTATTCTAAGCGAGGCAATGAGGCACCAACTACTTCATAAACAGTAACTCTAATCCTCCCAACCACCCTAAGAGCTACTATCATCCCCATTTTGCAGATGGTGAAATTGAGGAACAAATCAGTAAAAAAGAAAAAAGGGTACAGTCAAAAAGGTAGGAGCTGAGCAAATACTGCGCATGCCATCACACCACACAGTCTCATTAAGAGTCTACTGACATTAGGAAAGGCAATCAGAAGAACCATGCTGCTAAATTAAATATAGTCTAAAGAGCTACATAAATCTTTATAGATTGTGATGATCTGGTATGTAGTTGGGAGAAAGAAAACTTTCATAAGCATTAAGAAAGCCCAAAGAACACCTTCCTTCTTCAAGGAAGAAATCATATTGCAACAACGCACATTTGCTGTCTTGCTCCTATTTTTAAGAAGAATTCACAGACAACTTGCAAAAGTTATTTTAAGGCAAAGAAATGTAAATCCAAGGAATAAAAAATTTTAACAGCAAAATCCCTCACCCTTATCCAATGTCCGTATTTTAATATTGGGCATTCACATCACAAACCTAACTTCATAACCAGGTATTAAACTAAAATAGGATGCATAATGCTATTAACACTTTCAAATTCCCCGAATCCTGGCAGGACAAACTATCCCAAACTATCTAAACTCAATTATCAAATCCAATAAATTAAGTGTGTCCAGTACGTGAAAGTTTAGGGACGCCCTCCTTAAACACAAGCTAGGCGGCCTGGGGACAGAATATTATATTCTGCATCTGTGACTGCATATAAACAAAATTTGTCGCCACTCATTCCACAGATTGTATAAAAGTAAAAGAAAAGTTGTTTCGTTGTTTTAACAAATGAAGCCATAAGGAAACATCGGATGACTGCAAGATGATCCCGCTTCAGTGGGAGAGGTTTAAGTACAACTTCCTCGAGGAAACAACACTACTGAAGTCTGCATAAGCCATTGCAAGCCTCCAGGTTCTGCGACCGTTGAAGGAAAGGGGCATTTCAAATGTCTCAAACCTGCTGTTCACCTGTGTCCTGGTGGCCACGTCAAAAGCCTACAGAGCCTATAAACAACTCACTAATCTTCTCAGAGGTCTAGCTAAACAAGTTGTGGGAAACAGCAGGAACCAGACAAATGCGTTTACTGCGATCAAAAAGTTTGAGGTTGCATTTATTAAAACCAGTTTCCAGAAAGAGATATAGAGTGGCTTGTCTGCCATCACAGCTATCAAGATCGAAATTCAACTAAAAATAAAGCAAGAGTTCTCTTTTCAGTAGGTATATTTCACTCCAACTTAAAGTTGTTTGTTTAAAGACAAAGCAAATAACAAGATTCCCGGTTCCCTTGTTCTTGACCTTCAAGAACTGCAAAAAGTCAGGACCCAACCAGAGAGAAAAAGAAAAGTTCGAGTGGCTGCCTCACCGACTCTGGAGCAGTTGCTGGAACCCCTCCCCGCGGTGAGGGTCTCCCCGCTCCCGCACGCAGGAGCTTGGGGTGGAGAGCCCCGAGGATGGAGCCGCAGCAGCTCTCCCGAGGTTTGCAACGCAAAGACCACCCGCGACGCGGACTCAGGCCCCCGGGCTCCTCTCGGGACCTGCACGAAGGCGCGCACCAGACCCCCGCCCGCGACCCCGCACACTTCCGACCCCGGCCCCGGCCCCGGCCCCCACCCCCCAGCCCGCTTACCGGCATCATTTTGGACCCGAACCGCATCGAAGCGGATGGCCAGACCGCGGCTCGGAGCCGAGTGGAGGCGCCCAGGGGGTCGCGCGGTGCGGGGGTGGGGAGCGCAGAGGGAGGCCGCCCGGGAGGCGGCGGACCTGTTGCAAAGCGACGGCGGGTGGTGGGGCGGCGTGCGGGTCCGCAGAGTTCTCCCCGCGGTCTGGGGCGCCACCGAGCCCCGGGCCCACCTCCGACCGGGCCCCCGGACGCGGCTTTGTCTACTCAGCGCTCGCGACGGCCCGGACTCCCCCCGCTTTGCTCCGAAACCAACTAATCCCGGGGCCTGGCCCCCGCCGAGCCCGCGCCGGCTCCGCCCCCCGCGCGGAGCCCCGCCCGCGGCGCGCGAGGCTGGCTGGGGGAGGGGAGGACGCGGGGACTGAGCCGCGCGCGCCTGCGCGGGCCCGCGGCAGGAGGGAGGCGAGGCGGCTGGCTCGCGCCCGGGTTGGCGGGCGCCGGGTCACCTTTTCTTTATTTGCCTTCGGACGACGCGTCGCCGGGGGCGCGCGGCGGAGCGACCGGAGCGCGCGCCTGCAGGCGGGGCCGGGGACTGTAAGGCCGCCTCTGAAAGACGGAATAATGAAAGACGCCGGAGGAGCCCGGGGGCTGCGGCCGTCACCTCCCCGCAGTTTCGAACTGGGCCAGGAGGCTGAACCTTGGGCCGAGACTCGGCACCTGGACGGGTCCTCCCCGCGGCGGTGCCGCGGGGCTCGGCCGAAGCCAGGCGACCGGACCTCATGGGAGGACCCAGCCGCACGGCTGGAACGGCCGATGTCCCTGGAGGCCCGGCCACTGCCCCGTCCCAGCAAGATGGAGATCGGCAGGGCCGTCTCAGCCCGCAGCGCATTCCGAGAGTTCCTGGTGAAGGAGTCCTCGGGCTGTCGCCTTTCGTCTCATTTGCCATCGTCCAAATTCTGATTTAGAACTCACGTGTGACTTTCTATAACTAAAAACAAAAAAACCAAACATTTAAAGATGACGAAAATGGTCAATTTTACCTGTTTTACCACAATAAAAATAAGTAAATAAAACCAAAGAAGTTTGAAATGCGTAAAGCAGCTTTCTGGGGCGCTGCTTTTCTGTTGCTCAAGAATGTCCTGGATTTCCTCTCTGAAGGTTGCTTGTTACACCCTCAGGACAGTCTCGGATGTGACCACACACTGCTCCCTTTGCAGGGAGCTAAGCGAAGGCCTAGGAGAATTGCAGAGGCTCATTTCGAAAGAGTAGCAGAGCTGGTTCAGGTACCCTCTTCCACCTTCCAGGGAGACAGATTCCGGGAACCCTAACTCCAGGAAGCCTTAGTTCTGGCAGAATTGTCCCTGTGAGCGAGCTTAAGTGGGGTGAAGCACCTGGATTTACCTAGACTCGAGGATGGACAGTTCTTTCGTTGTCCAGTATATCCCTTAC
This sequence comes from Leucopleurus acutus, assembly GCF_964270905.1. Taxonomy (NCBI): domain Eukaryota; kingdom Metazoa; phylum Chordata; class Mammalia; order Artiodactyla; family Delphinidae; genus Leucopleurus; species Leucopleurus acutus. The sequence continues at coordinate 22,022,932 of NC_139143.1, forward strand.
CAGTATCTCCATCAAAGTCCTATCCTACTCTTCCAGGTACATATCTGGAAATATTAAATATTAAACTATGACTAATTTGATTAGTATTAAAATGTCTCCAAAAATCTAGTTTTAAAGTCTAGCTTTTCTAAGAGGATTGTCCTAAGTCAAGTAAAGGGAATTCATCCCTTTATTCAGTAAATATTTATCCAATACCTACTACGTGCTGGGTATTCTTCTAAGTGCTGGGATACATTAATAAAGAAAACAAAAATTGGGTGGACAACAAAATCCATAGCTGAGTATATTAATAATTAAGACTTACATTACCAAATATTGTTATAAGGAAAAAATTAAAGGGGCTAAGGGGATGAGGCATGCAGGTGCAATTTTAAAGTGATCAAGGGACTTCCCTGGTGGTCCAGTGGTTGAGACTTCCCCTTCCAGTGCAGGGGGTGTGGGTTCGATCCCTGGTCTGGGAGCTAAGATCCCACATGCCTCATGGCCAAAAAACCAAAACATAAAACAGAAGCAATATTGTAACAAATTCAATAAAGTTTTAAGAAATGGTCCACATCAAAAAAAACCTTTAAAAGTAAATGAATAAATAAATCAAGTGGTCAAGGTAGACCTCACTGAAAAGACGATCTGTGAGCACAGACTGGAAGGAGTGGACTACAGCAGCGGTCCCCAACCTTTCTGGCACCAGGGACCAGTTTCCCGGAAGACAACTTTTCGGAGGGGAAGGGGTGGGGGGATAGTTCAGGCGAGTGATGAATGCGAGTTATGGGGAGCGGCAGATGAAGCTTTGCTAGCTTACCCGCAGCTCACCTCCTGCTGTGCGGCCCGGGTTCCTAACAGGCCGTGGATTGGTACCAGTCCGCGGCCAGGCAGTTGGGGATCTCTGAACTACAGCCTCCATGAAGGCTTCCAGGCAGAGGGAACAGCCAGTGCTAAGGCCTTATGGTGGGAGCCTACTTGTCACGTTCCAGGACCGTCAAGGAGGCCAGGATGGCTGGAGAAGACTAGATAAGGTGGAGAGAAGCAGCAGATGAGGTAGAGTGATATAAGGAGCCGGATAATGTACAGCCTTGGGGGCCATTGTAAGGACTTTGGCTTTTACTCTGAGTGAAATGGGGAGTCATGGAAAGATTTTGAACAGATGAGTACCATGATCTGACATATTTTAATGGAATCATTCTGGCTGCTGTGGAAAACAGACAAAGTTAGCAGAGAACCTGTAGGAAGACCTTGCAATAATCCAAGCAAAAGATGGAAGTGGCTTGGGCAGTAACAGTGGATGTGGTGAAAAGTGGTCAGATGTGGAATGTATTCTGAAGGCCGAACCCATAGAATTTCCTGATAGGATAGATATGGAATAGGAGAGTAAAAAGTCAAGGGTGAGTTCAAGGTTTTTGTCCTGAAGAATGGAAGCTGCTACCAACTGAGACAGAGAAAGACCCTGGGTGGCAAGTTGCAGGGAAGAGGCGATCATGTTAAATTTGAGAATCTTAATAAAAATAAGAGAAACCCTAATCCTGGAATTTAGCACATTTGTGGAAAACAAGACTCCCTTTTGGCAACCGGCAGGGACTATGTAACCCAAAAACCTACTTCATATTCCGCTGGCTTTCATTATTTTCTGGCATATGAAGAAATCTCAGAAGCAACTATAAGATACCATGATCCAGGTCATCCAGGAAAGGGATTCTGAATATCGGTCACTAAACGTCCCATCCTCAACAAGGAGAAAACATCTCTCTTTGCCATCCAAAAACTGGTCACACACAATAGTAAATTATATTTAGAGGGAGCATGGGCAGCCCTGGCTTATTAATAAAATAATAACAGCAGTAGAAGAAAGGAGACGATTATTGGAATAAGATGGCCCAGATCTATTTCTTTCCCGCCTGTTCTCACGGTTTGTCTTACTGCCTGTTTCTCCTGAGGAGAGGAAGAAAAGGGGACAGCGGCTGGCGATCGGTCCCAAAACTCACTTCCAGCCAATTGAGAATTCCCTGCTGCCAAATAGCACGCATGTTTCTGTTGAGGGTTTGGTTTTGTTTTCTTTTCTTTCTTTCGTTTATTTTCTTTTTTAGCGTTGAGCATGAAACCAATGAAACCCTGTCTATGCTTCGGTTTCACTCCTTCAGATTCTGTGCCATCACGTATAGCTCTCAGATGGGTTGTTTTCTCCCTTCCAAAGTTCCACCTATTTCTTCATGCCCACTCTCACCTGCTTATTCCGCCGAGAGCCTGTCCTCGTTTCTCCCGACTCTATAATTCTACATTCAACTCCGAGAAAGATAAATCAAATCACCACCAAGCTGGGTGCGGAGGAGCTGTCTTCTCTTTGGATCTCACCTCGCCCCCAGGCACAGTACAATCAATCACTTGTTTGGCTGGAGTTCAAATGTTTGAGTTCCCAACTTCCTCCCCATGTTACTTTCTTTCCCATTTCCCTCAGGTGTTCCAAACCTTGCATCCCTCCCCGGCTCAGAAGATGAACTCCCGGTTTCCTTACCCAATGAAATAGAGGCTATTGGAGCTTACATTACACACCTGCAATAGCCTTTCCTCCACTTCCAACCCATCATGCAGCCTTCTCCACTTCCTTCCTCTTCTTCATTTCACTCTGTGTGCCTGAATTTTGCCAGGCACCGTTCTAGACTCTAGAGATACAACAGCCTGCAAAACAAAGACTCTGCCTTCCTGAAGCTTGGATTCTAGTCAGGGAGTTAGACAATAAATGAATGAGATTATAATAGATGCTTTGTGGGGCGGGGGAAGCAACTAGGTAAACCAAAGAGTAGTGTCTGTTTTGGATAGGGTGGTCAGAGAAGTCCTCTGAGGGCTGGAGTGAGGGAGGGAATGGGGCTCTAGGCAGTGGGAACAGCAAGGGCAAAGAGCCTGAGGCAGGAGTGTGCCAGGCATCTTAAAGAAACAGCAGGGAATTCCCTGGCTGTCCAGTGGTTAGGACTCTGCGCTTTCATTGTGAGGGCCTGGCTTCAATCCCTGGTAGGGGAACTTAGATCCTGCGAGCCACAGGGTGCAGCCAAAAAAAAAGAAAAACCAGCAAAAAGGACCAGTGTGCCTGGCGCTGAGTGAACAAGAAGGGTGGTCAGGGAGGCGGAAGATCGATTGCGTGGGACCGTGTGTTCCACCAATTATTCTCCCTCTTGAAATCTCAGATACTCCATTTTTCAGGTTTCTTCGCCTACAAGTTTATTTGGTTCTCTCCTACACTCCCTTCAAATTGGCAGTAACCAAAAGACAGAGATGGGGCAGAATTTTGAGTTTCAATCCTCCTTGCCTCCATCCACACTTTTCTCTTTGCCTTGAATATCTTCCCCCTCACCCTACTTCTGCTCATCTTTTAAGTGCCTACCTAAATGTCATTCTTGGAAGTCACGTTTCATGTTTCTCAAACAGAATTAATCAATATCTCATCTATATTCCATAGCCATTTATATATATATAAACAATTTATTTATTATGGTACTTACCATATGATATCGGAAAAAACACATTTGTCTTCCCAACTAGACTCAGTGACAAAAGCTATTTGTTTGTTCATTTATTTGTGTATCTTCAGCCCTAACATTGTGCCCGGGCATGGTAGGTACTCAATAAATGTAGAATTGATGGTACTTAATCAGTGTTTACCATGCTCTCTTTTCTCTTTGCTAGGAACAAAACCTAGGGAGGTTTTGTTCCTGATTCCTGCAATAGCCTCAGGCAGGTCTTCCTGCCCTGTTTCCTCCAATCCATTCTCCTCCCTAGGAGTTGGCAACCAACAGGCCAGATCTGCCCTCCACCAGTTTTTGTATTGCCTATGAGCAAATACGGTTTTTAAATTTTTTAATGCTCGAGGGAGAGGGGAGGAATCAAAAAAAGAATATGTTGTGACACAAGAAAATTATATGAAATTCAAATTTCTGTGTCCTTAAGGAAAGTTTTATTGGAATACAGCCACACATATTTGTTTGCATGTTGTCTGTGGCTGCTTTTACTGTATGTCCGGCAAAGCCTGAAATATTTACTACCTGGCCCTCTAAAGGGGAGGTTTGCCGCTCCTGCTCTAAGAGCAACAAGAATGATCATTTTAGCAAAAGCGTAATCATGTCACTCCCATGCTTGAAGGTCTTTGATCAAAGTGGATGAGCATATGGATGGGGTCGAACTGAGGTCTGAAGGCCATTGGGGCCAGGTGATAAATGTACGTAGAAGTTAATCATACTTTTCTGTCTTCTTGTGTTTACTCTAAATTCTGGATAATAAAAAAATTTTTTTCAAGAAAAAGGAAAACCCTTCTATTGCCTTCTATTGCTGTTAGGGTAAAGAATACTCTATACATGGCCTCCAAGCCTTTGCTTGGTCTAGCTCATACCTACTGTCCGAGACAGTTAAGGCAGGAAGGAGGAACAGTAATTACCTCCCCAAATTCATGAAAAAATGATTCGAAATTGGTAACTTTGCAGAATAAACTCAGTGCTTTGAAGACATCTTTCTGGCTACTGACTGTATGTTGATTTGGTTTAAATAAGTCCCTGCTTATTGCAAGTCGTGGAACCAGGGGCTCCTGGTTCCTCAGCTTCTGTTGTCAATTCTCTCTCCATACCTCACCTTCCCCTCCCTCATCCAGTCTGCCTTCCAGCCCCATCCCCCCTCTGAAATAGCTCTTGATGAAATCACTGGTGACCTCTACTTCATTGATGCAATAAACATTTTCATCTTTCTTGACCTTTCGCCAGCACTTAGCTGTGACTCATTCTCTCCCTCTCAAAACACCCGTTTCCCTTGACTCTTAGGACAATGCTCTCATGGTTTCCCTCCTGCCTCCCTCACTGCTTCTTCTCTGTGTCTTTTGAAGCTCATTCTCCCTCACCAGCCTTGACATGGTGAAGGTCCTCAAGGCTCAATCCTAACTATTTCCTTTTTTCACTGACTACCTACTTCCTCGACAGTCTCATCCCCAGTCATAAACCTCATCTACACGTGGTATGAATTTTTATATTTCCAAACCAGACTGCTTCTCTGGGCTCTAGAACTGAGCTGTCCAATGAGAAAGTCACGTACCACATATAGCTAGTGAGCATTTGAAATGTGGCTAGCGCAACTGAGAAACTACAATTTTCATTTTAATTCATTTAAATGTAAGTGGACGGTAGTGGTAGACAGTGTAGATACGGAATACTTACATCATCACAGAAAGTTCTACTGAGCAGTGCTGCATATCCAGCTGCCTGTTAGTCATTTCCTCTTGGCTGTCTCAAGGTATTGCAAACTCAACTTGTCTAAAACCAAACATGTAATCTTTCTCCCCAGCATGTCCTGTCTCTGTGAATGGCACGAGTGTTCATCCATTTTCTCAAGCCAAGAACCCAGGAATCATGCTTGACTTTATTTCTTCCTCATCTCCAACATCTATTCAATCATCAAGCTGTGTTCATTCTGTTTCTTAAACATTTCTTCAAAATCTCCATTTTCCATCACCGCCGCTACTCTGCTGAAGCCACTATCATCTCTCATTCGTCTGATTATAGACAACCCTACTTAAAGTCTCTCCTTAACATTGCCTCCCAGCCCTGAATGTCTGTCCCTGCCCATTCTCTATCTTTACCAGGTATAGTCCCCTCCCTCCCTGAGACTCAGCCGCACCATTCTTTTTCAGTCCCTTTCACCCTCCGTGATTCTTCCAGGACATACGGCAGTATGGCCCCGAGGACCTCACCTTTATGCCACGTGCCACCACTGAATATTTAGATGAACTGTGTTGCTAGTGTTATTCAATTCATGCCTGTCTCTCCCACAAGACTTTAAACTGTAGGGTATCGACTTCAGCTCATCCTTGTTTACCACTGATCCTTCAGTACCTAAAATGGGGCCCGGTACATAGTAGTAGAATGAATAACTGAATGAACAAAAGAGTGAATAATGAGTTGTTCATTTGCCTGTAACGCATGTGATTAAAGCCAGTGCATTAATCAGCTCAGGCTGCCATAACAAAATATCATAGACTAGGTGGCTTAAACTACAGGCATTTATGTTTTTCACGGTCCTGGAGGCTGGGAAGTCCAAGACCAAGGTACCAGCCAGTTTGGTTCCACAGCGAGGGCTCTCTTCCTGGCTTACAGGCTACTGTCTCAGCATGTATCCCCACATGGCAGAGAGAGAACGAGGAAGAAAGCTCTCTGGTGTCTCTTCCTATAAGGGCGAGAATCCCATCATGAGGGCCTTCAAGACCTCATCTAAACTTTATTATCTTTCAAAAGCCCCACCCTCAAATACCATCACACTTGGGGGGGGGAGTGCTTCAACATAAATTTGGGGGTGGACACAATTCAGTCCACAACAGCTAGCATTTTGCACATTTTCCCAATCCTATGGCCATACATTATACTCATCACCCCAAAAAGCCATCTCATAAATGCCTATAAGAGGCTCTGATTGAATGAGGGTGAAAGGATGTATGGAACAAAAACCCGTTGCTGGAAAACAGACCTAATGTGCTTGCCCTTCTGCTGATCGGTCTATGATGTCACCATCCATAAAGGACTATATTGATAATTACTACACAGCACTTGAAAAGTAAGACAGTCTACCTGATGTTACTTCAGAAAGTTACACTGAGGCTTCACTGTTAGCAAGCAAGAGAAGTCTAGCCTGAAATACTGGAAATGGACACTTTCAAGTGCCGAGGTGTCACAAAGGCCATTGGCCATCAACAGAGCCTGCTGTGGCTTTGTTCTCCCCAATGCAAACGGGTTTTTATTTCACTGTGAGGAATATACATGTATTTCCTCCTGGTCTCTGTTAAAATACACCATGTTAGATCAGAATGCACTGAGTTCTAGTCAGTTCAAAACCATTTAAAACCATTTTTAAACCAGGGCTTTATTCAAATACTTTTCAAAAGTGCCTGTGAAGGGACTTCCCTGGTGGCGCAGTGGTTAGGAATCCTCCTGCCAGTGCAGGGGACACGGGTTCGATCCCTGGTCCGGGAAGATCCCACATGCCGCAGAGCAACTAGGCCCGTGTGCCACGGCTGCTGAGCCTGCGCTCCAGAGCCTGCGAGCCACAACTACTGAGCCTGCGTGCCACAACTACTGAAACCCGTGCGCCTAGAGCCCGTGCTCCACAACAAGAGAAGCCACCACAATGAGAAGCCCACACACTGCAACGAAGAGTAGCCCCTGCTTGACGCAACTAAAGAAAGCCTGTGTGCAGCAACGAAGACCCAAGGCAGCCATAAATAAATAAATAAATAAATAAATAAATAAAAGACTGCACTCCTAATGCAGGGGACACGGGTTTGATCCCCGGTCAGGGAACTGAGATCCCACATGCTGCACGCCGTGGCCAATAAATAAATAAAGTTTTATTGAGTGTCTACTATGTGCATAGCAATATGAAATATACAAGTAAGACTTGATCTGGGCCCTTGACAAGCTTAGAAACTGGGGAAGGAGGAAATGCAAGCAGAAATAATAATAACTAGGCCCACCATTTATAGCATCATGCCCACACCATGCTAAGCCCTTTACAAACCTTTTCTTGTATGATCTGCACTAACTGTATAAGGAGATACTGAAATCTCCATTTTACAGATGGAGAAACTAAGGCTTAGAGATGCTAACTCATTAATTCATTCAATAAGTATTTACTAAAAGTGTATTATGTATGTGCAGGTACAATTCTAAGTTCTAGGGATATAGCAGTGAAGAAGTCGGATAAGGTCCTGCTCTGCTGTCTAGAAGTTTTTTTTCTAATAGAGGATGCAGATGATAAACAAGTAAATAGGACAAGTGCTATGAAGAAGTTAAAATAAGACGATGTAACAGTGACTGGAGTGGGGTAGGTACTTTAGAAATGGTGGTCAGGAAAGTTCTGTCTGAAGAGATGATATTTGCACTGAGATCTGGATGACAAGAAGAAACTATCCTCAGAAGATCTGGATGAAGATGGTCCCAGGCAGAGGAAAGAGCACATGCAAAAACCCTGAGGGAGACGTGAGCCTGGCATGTTCAACAAGCAAAAGGAAAGCCAGAGTGACTAGAGCAGGGGGTCTCACCCCAAGTCAGACAGCCAATAAATAACACAGACGACAGTCAAATCTAGCTCTGCCTACAGCCAAAGCCCGCACTCTACAACTAAACATCACCTAAAGGGACAGATCGAATGTTCTACATATTGTCATCACTGACTGTGTTTTTAAGTTAACTTGAAAAAAATCCAAAGAAAATCCAAAGCAAAAGGAACATATGGAATCAAAAGTCAAAATAGAAGTCTTGCAAACAGAAAGGCTTCCCTAAGAGAGGAGCTAAGAAGACAAAGCATTGCATTGCACAAGCTGTATCAAACCCAGTTTCATCTAACCCTGAGCTTAACTTCAGCCCATTATGCATCTGCAGTTCTTATCTTGGACTGAAATCCCTTGGGGGTGATGGGAGGTAGCTCTAATACTTCAGATTAGGAGCTCAGATAAGCTTAATGTCCAAAATTCTTCCAGCTTCTCACGGGTGCCAGCAGAGAACTACTCAGTCTGGAGGGCCCCTACTTCTGGAGGCTCCAACAGAAAAACCCTGGGCAGGCAGGAGCCATCATGGCGAGAGGTTCTGCAGGAAACCACGCTGGCTTGGCTGGTCAGGTGTGATTAAACCAGTGCGCGTATGGGAGGGGGTGGTAGGTTCAGACAGGTGTTGTTATTGAGATAGTCATCATAAGGTAAGTGGCAGAGGGCCAAATTGTGGGCAGGGCAGGCTCAAGTTGCCAGGCAAACTGTCATAGAAAAAGAGGGCAGAAAACCTTATCAAAATGAAACACCACATGTGACTCCAAGAGCAACGAGTTTTTCTAATACCTTGCTGGGTCAAATGAGCCCATTTTAAGGCAAGTTAGCCTGGATTTAACTGCACAGCCCTGTCCCAAAGAAATCTCAGTCTTAAAGGGCTGGGCCTCTCCTCTGTATCCAGGTACACAGAATGTCCTACTCCAGCAATCCCTTCACCTGTTGATGAATATTTGGGCTGTTCCCTGATCTGGCTATTATGAATAAACCTGCTGTGAACATTCGGAAGTCTTTTTCTGATCATGTATTTTCATTTACCTTTGGCAAATAAATATCTAGCAATAGAATTGCTGGGTCATTTGGTTACTGTATGTTTACCTTTATAAAAAATTGCCAAACTCTTTTCCAAAGTGGTTAGACCATTGTACACTCCTGCCAGCACCATATGGGAGTTCCAGTTGAGCCACGTATTTGAGAACACTTGGTATTGTCCGATGACTTATGGTAAGCATCTTCTCATGCTATTGGCCATTTGTATATTTTCTTTTGTGAAGTATCTGTCCAAGTCTTTAGCCCACCTTTAACTGGGTTGTTCGTCTTATGATTATTGAGTTGTAAGAATTTCTTGTATATTCTGGGGAAATGTCCATTGACAGACATGTGCATTGAGACTATTTTCTCCCATTATGTGGCTTGTCATTTCATTTTCTTAATGGTGTCTTTCAAAGAGGAGAAATTCTAATTTTTATGAAGTTCAGTTTATCATGTTTTTCTTTTATGTTTTGTGCTTTCTGTGTCCTAAGAAATCTTGCTTAACACAAGGTTTCGAAGATTTTTCTCCCATGTTTTCTTCTAGAAAATTTATAATTTTATCTTTTACACTTAGGTCCATGACCTATTTTGAGTTACTTTTTGTGTATGTTATGAAATAAGGTCAAAGTCCTTTTTTCAATATGGATATATACTCTATTCCAATGAAATAGACTATCCTTTCCTCATTCAATTATTTTGGCCTTTTTGTCAAAAATCAACTGATCATATATGTGTGGGTATATTTCTGGGCTCTCCACTCCATCCCATTGATTTACACGTCCCATAGTATCAAGATCCCCACACTGCTCCCTCTTCTCCAGTATCTTGTCCCCCAGCCCATGGATTCAAGCTATGTCAGCCGCCCCTAACTCTGATCTCTGCTTCCTCAGCTCAGAGGGACTTCCATGTTCTGTCTGGGTTCTATAGCATGATGCCAAAGAAACTGTCCCCAGGTACAATGTGCCCAAAGTCAAAGGGCAAATGGCACTCACCCCTTGAGCTTCCTTGTCCTCAAGGATCACGATCTCATACTGTCTGTTGTTAAATGCCTGAAGACAGTTGCCGCATATATTTTGTCTAGTTTTATTCTTGTTGACGGCAGGAAGGTTAGTCTAGTACCAATTACTACATCTTGGCCAGAAGTAGAAGTGAAAGCATATACTTCTAACTTTAAGGTTAGAAGAAACCTTGGAGGTACATCTGAGCAGCAACTATGGCAGCAGTTAACAGCAGCAGCTATACAACTCTGTGGGCTCCCCAGTAGGGTCTGAAGTCTGTCACTTCTGTTAGTAGCTCAAAGCTGCAAAAATTGAAGTGTTCCGTTAGGATGAGGTTGATGCATTCAACCCTCAGGAAGGGTTTCATCGTCTTTTACAACTATATGAGGACGGAAAAAGGTTTCCTTTGGTCAGCTTATCTAGTTCTTTATATGGACATAAATGTATGGGTGTCCACTAACTAGCAGATTCCCTCCCCAAATTCAAGGACACCAAAATTTCTAGCTGACCATGAAGAGGTTTATAAACCCCAATGTCCTGAGGCAGGGCCCAGATACGTCTTGTGAAGAGTCCTGATGAGGACACACATGCGTCCAACAGGGAGTATCTTCCTGGACTTGGGGTTAACTGATAGAACTTGCTGAGCCAGATGACAGCCAGGCGGCTCCCAGGAGGCAAAGTTGGGATAAAGCTGGGGCCTCACAGTTACATTGAGAAGCAGCAGGTGAGTTGACACCATCATCCCTGGGGATGTCTCTCTCTGTGTGTGTGTGTGTGTGTGTGTGTGTGTGTGTGTGTGTGTGTGTAGCAGGGAGGGGCAGGGGGAGGGGCAGGGGGATGGTTGGAGAAGACAGCCTGAAAACAGGATGCTGGGGAGATGTGTCAAATCTAAACACTAAGCTGAGTGGTAAGCTGGGCCTATGAACCCCAGATAGTTGAACAAAGAGAAAGCCTGTGCACAGCAACGAAGACCCAACACAGCCAAAAATACATAAACTAAAATAATAATAATAATTTTTAAAATAAATAAATAAATTTTAACATTATTGTTTTGCAAGTCTAGATAAAGTTTTTACCATACGCCAAAGTGAACAAGGTTCCTCAGCTTTCTAAGTGAGCTGTCTTTTTTTTTTTTAATTTATTTTTGGCTGCATTGGGTCTTCGTTGCTGCGTGCGGGCTTTCTCTAGCTGCGGCGAGCGGGGGCTATTCTTCGTTGCGATGCATGGGCTTCTCCTTGTGGTGTTTTCTCTTGTTGTGGAGCACGGGCTCTAGGAGCTCAGTCTTCAGTACTTGTGGCGCATGGGCTTTAGTAGTTGTGGCACACAGGCTTAGTTGCTTCGCGGCATGTAGGATCTTCCCGGACCAGGGCTCGAGCCAGTGTCCCCTGCATTGGCAGGGGGATTCTTTTTTTTTTTTTTTTTGCGGTACGCGGGCCTCTCACTGTTGTGGCCTCTCCCGTTGCGGAGCACAGGCTCCGGACGCGCGGGCTCAGCAGCCATGGCTCACGGGCCCAGCCGCTCCGCGGCATGTGGGATCTTCCCGGACCGGGGCACGAACCTGTGTCCCCTGCATCGGCAGGCGGACTCTCAACCACTGCGCCACCAGGGAAGCCCGGCAGGGGGATTCTTAACCACTGTGCCACCAGGGAAGTCCCAAGCCATTTTCCTAATTATCATGTGCACAAAATTTGTCACATATGCAACTTAGAGGTGAAACTATATACTCCTCTTCCAAGTGATGTTTTAAAAATAAAACATCACCAGGAGCTTCCCTGGTGGCTCAGTGGTTGAGAGTCCGCCTGCCAATGCAGGGGACACAGGTTCGTGCCCCGGTCCGGGAAGATCCCACATGCTGCGGAGCGGCTGGGCTCGTGAGCCATGGCCGCTGAGCCTGCGCGTCCGGAGCCTGTGATCTGCAACAGGAAAGGCCACAACAGTGAGAGGCCTGCGTACTGCAAAAATAATAATAATAATTAAAAAAAAAAATTAAAAGCCAGAAAGGTCTTTTTATGTGTATTGTTTTCAGAAACAAAAAAAAGGTTATATGCTCAACCAAACTATCATTTAAGAATAAGTTATTGGATAATTGATGATATCATGAGATTATTACAGATTTAAGAGTGATAATGATACTATTGTGGCTATTTTTATTTTTTTTTTAAGTCCTTATCTTCTAGTTATACATATTGAAATAGCTATGGATAGAATGATATGATATCTGGCTTTTGCTTAAAATAATAAAGGATGGCAGGAGTAGATGAGGGTATAATTGAAATGAGATTTGCCTGAAGTAGATAACTGTTAAACGTAAGTGATGGGTACATGGGAATTCACTATATTGTTCTCTATATATGTTAGTTGTTTTTCTTTTTTTTAATTTTATTTATTTATTTATTTATTTATTTTTGGCTTCATTGGGTCTTTGTTGCTGCACGTGGGCTTTCTCTAGTTGCAGCGAGCAGGGCTACTCTTCATTGCAGTGTGCGGGCTTCTCATTGCAGTGGCTTCTCTTGTTGCGGAGCATGGACTCTAGGTACGCAGGCTTCAGTAGTTGTGACACACGGGCTCAATAGTTGTGGCTTGTGGGCTCTAAAGCACAGACTCAGTAGTTGTGGCGCATGGGTTTAGTTGCTCTGCAGTATGTGGGATCTTCCCGGACCAGGGTTCGACGTTATTTGTATTTTATTACAAATTATTTGTATAATTTGTTAATAAGTTGTTATTTGTATAAGTTTAAATTTTTCCATAATAAAATGCTAAGAAAAGTCTTCAAATATTTAAACGGTTGTCACTTTTAAGGACCCTCGTGATTTCATTGGGCCCACCCATATAATCCAGGGTAATTTCCCTATTCTAAGGTCAGCTGATTAGCAACTTTAATTCCATCTGCATCCTGAATTCCTTTTTGCCATGTAATATATTCACTGGTTCTGGGGGCCATTATTATGCCAACTATATTGCGATATGATTGACATGCTAAAAACTGCAATATTTACAGTGTACCATTGATAAGTTTTAACATATATGCAAATCTCTGAAATTGTCACCACAATCAAGATAATAAACATATCCATCACCCTCAAAAGCTTCTTTGTGCCCCTTTATAATCTCTACCTCCTTCCTCTCCCTTTCCCCCTTCTTCCCCATGTGGCTACCAACCTGATTTCTGTCAGTATAGAATTAGCTTGCATTTTCTAGAATTTTATATAGATGGAATCATACAGTATGTACTTTTGGGGGGTTGTCTGGCTTCTTCCACTCTGAATAATTATGAGATTCATCTATGTTTTTATGTGTATCAATATCTTACCCCAATTTTTTTGTTGTGGTTCTGGTTAAGTAATATTCCATTGTCTGGTTACACCACAATTTGTTTACCCATTAATCTGTTAATGGAAATCTGGGTGGTTCCCAGTTTCGGGTTATTACAGATAAAGCTGTTATAAACATTAGTATACAAGTCTTTGTATAGACACATGTTTTCATTTCTCTTGGGTAAATAACTGGGAGTGGAATGGCTTGGTCATATAATAGGTGTATGTTTGACTTTTTTAAAAAAGGGCCAAACTGTTTTCCAAAGTGCATGAGAGTCCCACCAGCAGTGTATGAGAGTTCTAATTCCTCCACATTCTCATCAACACTTGGTATGGTCACTCTTTTTCATTTTAGCCATCCTCATTGGACCGCTAATTAGATAGGGGTATCTTGCTGTGGTATTTGTTTGTATTTAAAATGCAAATAACTAGTGACTATTGATGCCAACTATATATCTTCTTTAGTGAAGTGTCTATTTAAATCTTTTATCCATTTTTAAAATTCAGTTGTTTGTATTATTGAGTTTTGAGAATTATTTATATATTCTGCATATAAGTCATTGCTAAAATCAATTGAACCTAGAAGGTCAAGCCTCTGAGCTAACTACTGGCTTACAGGAAATACAGGGGATGGAAGAACAGGTTAGATGACACCCAGGAAAAACAATCAGTGAAATCCACGCTGTGGGAAACTCTATAGGTCAAAGGGTCCCATGTCCTTAAAACTATATTGCAAAGAAAAAAGTGTGGGAGAGAAAGAGAAAGAGAGAACCTATGATAAATGAGACAAGAGACATATTACTATCACAATATATGAATACAGATTTGAATATCAAACTACAGAGAGAGAGTTAAAAAAGGGAGAATTGGGAAATTTAAACACTGACTGGATATTTGATAGCTCTAAGGAATTATTGTTTGTCTTCAGTTTGATAATAATGTGGAATTTGCTTCAAAATAATCAGTAGACTGTGGAAGTGAGTGGAAGTAGGTGAAGATATACAGAGGAAATGATGTTGGCGATGCATTGAGAGTTGTTAAAGTTGTGATGAACACATGAAAGATCATAACACAAAAAAACTCTCTGCTTTTGTTTGAAATTTTGTGTTATAAAAATTTAAAAAACAAAACCAAAAAGTAAATTCTTTTAAATGTACAATAACTTAGAAAGTTTACTGCCGAACTATTCTCACTGAAAAATTTCCAAAGGATGCAAAAGAATAAAGGAAGAGGGGCTTCCCTGGTGGCGCAGTGGTTAAGAATCCGCCTGCCAATTTAGGGGACACGGGTTCGAGCCCTGGTCTGGGAAGAACCTACATGCCGCGGAGCAACTAAGTCCGTGCGCCACGACTACTGAGCCTGCGCTCTAGCGCCCGTAAGACACAACTACTGAGCCCATATGCCACAACTACTGAAGCCTGCGTGCCTAGAGCCTGTGCTCCACAACAAGAGAAGCCACTGCAATGAGAAGCCCGCGCACCGCAACAGAGTAGCCCCCGCTCCCCACAACTAGAGAATGCCTGCGTGCAGCAACGAAAACCCAATGCAGCCATAAATAAATAAATAAAATTTAAAAAAATAAATAAAGGAAGATGTAGAATATGAAATATAAGAGTGAACAGAGAAACTAGTAATATATGGTAATACATCTAAATCTAAATCATTAATAGTAAAATAGCTTTTGCATGTTTAAAAACAAACTAAAACAAATACCAATATCAGGCTACGTATGGGAATAGAGTTTGCAAGAAAGGCACTAAATTCTTGCCTCATGCAGGAAGAGGATATAAATACTGATTAACTTCAAACTTTATTAGAAAAATACTAGGGATGCACGTTAAAAATTAAGGTAGTCACAAAAATATTACACCCAGAATTTTAATAAGTAGCATGAAGAAAATTTTATCAACTCAATAGAAGGCAGGAAAGAAGAAAGAAAGTAGTAAATACAAGCATGGAAAGAAGAAAACAAAATTGTATGACAGTGGGCTTCCCTGGTGGCGCAGTGGTTGAGAGTCCGCCTGCTGATGCAGGGGACACGGGTTCGTGCCCCGGTCCGGGAGGATCCCACGTGCCGCGGAGCGGCTGGGCCCGTGAGCCATGGCCACTGAGCCTGCGCGTCCGGAGCCTGTGCTCCGCAACGGGAGAGGCCACAACAGTGAGAGTCCCACGTACTGGGAAAAAAAAAAAAAAAAAAATTGGATGGCAGTTTCAAGTCTACTTATATTGGTAATCATGATAAATGTAAATGGTAAAACACACCAAATAAAAGACAGACTCTTAGATTGGATTTTAAAATTCCAACTAAATGTTCTTTATAGGACCTACAACTTACTACCTATAAAAAGAAAATTAATACCTTAATGAAAACATTATAGAATTTAAGGAAATAGCAGTAAAAGGAACAAAGAGGGATATTTCATACTTAACCCACCAAGAAGACATAACTAAAAATGTCATGGAAAGCTCTTGCAAAAATTATATTCAAGAACTTCCTTTTCTATAGAACTTCATTCATTTCACGGCTCTGTACATTTTTTTTTTAACATTTTAAGGTTTTGTCCTTTGTGGGTCTTTCTGTATTTAAATATAGTACAATACCAAAATGTATTCTGGCACAAAAGTAATTCAGGGACTTTGAGGAACCAAGACTATGAAAGACAAATGGGAGGTAAGCAAGACCAATGGGCTGTTATTCCCTGTGGAGAGAGGAGAAGAGATCACGGTAACTCCAGTGCAGACACAATGAATTCATTTCCACAACGCGCTGTAAGGTGCAGAGGAAGGAGGTAGCTCTCATTAAAAGTGATCAGAAGAGGCTTTCTGGAAGAGGTGGTATGGTGGGCAGAATTCTAAGAATGATTCCCAGTGACCCTCACCCTTATGTAATATCATCCCCCTTGAGGTTGGGCAGAACCTGTGAATATGTTGAGATATTATTCCCATGATTAGGTTACCTTATCTGGCAAAATGGAGCTTATCCAGATGGGCCCGGTCTAATCACAAGACTCTTCTAGAAGAAGAAAACTTAAAAAGGTGAGGGGAATTTGACTCAGGGGAGGTTCTCTGTTGCTGAGATGGAGGGGGCCACGTGGAAGGAGCCTAGAGCAATCTCTCGGAGCTCAGAGCAACCCCAGCCAACAGCCAGCAAGAAAAAAGACTTTTCTTTCTACAGCTTAAGGAACAGAATTCAGCCAACAGTCTGGATGAGCTGGGAAGCAGATTCTACCCCAGAGCCTCCAGATAAAAGCCCACCCCAGCTGACACCTTGGTTTCCAGCTTGTGAGACCCTGAGCAGAGAACCCCGTTGAGCCTGCTCAGACGTCAGACCTACAGAGCTGGGAGGTAATAAATGGCTGTTGGTTTAAACCACTGAGTTAATTTGTTACACAGCAATAGCAAACTAATACAGTGACATTTGAACTTTCCCTTGAGGGTGGACAGGATTTCAAAATCTAGAGAAGAGGAGGAAAACACTCTCCAGGCAGAGGGGAGAGCATGGCCCAAGGTAAGAGCTGGAAATGTCGGGAAGCATTCAAGGAGCAGCCGATAACATTGTTGGCGCCAGGTTTCCTGTGAGGTTAAAGAGTTTGCAGTCAGCTTACAGGGATCTGGAATGCCATCCCAAGGAGTTTATCTTTTCTCCAGGATGTCATGGAGAGATATTGAAGATTTTCAAGCAGAGGAGTACATGATAAGAGCTGTTCTTGAGGACGATTAAGCTGAGATTATAGGTAGGGTGGATCGGTGACAAAGATACAGAGGTAGGAAGACTAATTAGGAAGTTATCACAATTGCCCAGAGAACCAGACACCATGGTGCCCACATCCCAACCCCTCAGCCCACCTGTGATTTCAGGTGACAGTCCCAGGCTTTCTCTAAGGCTCTGAGAGCCCTCCAGGCCCTGGGCTAGTGCAGCTCAGAAGGGCAGTGTTCCCCTCAACTAATGGGAGACAGAAGCGTTGAGTGTCTGTCTGTCTTCTGTCCTTTAGGTAGACTGTTCTGGGAGGTATTCTCTACACTTCTTAAAAGGTCCCAGTGGAATCACATCTCCATTGCTCAAAGCAATCCAGACCCTCAGCAACATAACCTGATATTGGCTTTTACTCCTCTCTCTCTCCCCTCCCCCTCACTCCCACTCCCTGCACACGAGTCCTTCTATCAGGCTCTTATTTGGGGAAAATCCACACCAATAAATTCAGGTAAAGAGGGCTTAACCCAGGCTGGTAGTGTAGATGAGAAAAGGATAGAAACACTGCATGGCTAACTGGGCAATAGACCTCACCATTTGGACGTGAAGGGAACAAAGAGAGAAGAGCCCAAGAAGATACCAATGTTTCAAACCTGAGGGTCATTGGCAGGAAAAGTCAAGAGTGGAGTGGAGATGTATAATTTGTGCAGTTCTTGGACCAACATTTGCATTAACATATATATATATATATACACACAAATTATAGAGCCATATACCACAATTAATGTCATGTTTTATGTCCTATATCTCGTTGCCCTTTGTCATAAAATATGTCATAGATGCCAATTGTTATTTGTGTAAAGGGGTGGCATTACACCACCACCACCGCCACCTGGAGAAAAAAGCTCCAGATGGTACCAACAGTTCTTAAATTATTACACACCTCCATGGGCCCCAATGGTGTCTTTGCCTGTGGTGGTCACATCCTCTCCCTGGCCTTTGCCCACTATCACATGCCCAGTGGAATTCTGCATGCCTAATGTACCAAGCACTGGACTTTCACAATCTACTAGAACCAATGTAGAACTTATTTTCCTGGGTAGGAAGATGCAAGATTTTTGTCTTATCCTTACGTGCAAACAAATAACAAGAACAAAAAGTGTGTATTTTCCGAGCCTCCAGCAAAACTATAGTATTATAACTTAACCTCAATTATGTGGAAATAAAATCTAGTCCCCAAGATTCTAATAAAACCAAAGATGAAACCTTAAGGTTTGCCAAATGTCTTTTCCTCCAGCTGACTAAAAGAACAAAATGACATTGTTAGGGACTTCCCCGGTGGTCCAGTCATTAAGACTCTGTGCTCCTAATGCAGGGGACCCAGGTTCAATCCCTGGTCAGAGAACTAGATCCCACATGCACACCGCAACTAAAAGATCACGCATGCTGCAACTAAGACCCGGCGCAGCCAAATTAAATAAATAAATAAATATTTTTTAAAAAATAACATTGTTAGATCTTCCAAATAATGAGGGCTCTTATCTTTTGAGTGCTTACAATTTATTGAGAACTTTTACGATATTATTTTATTAAATTCTCACAACAACTTGGTGAAGTAGTTATTAGATCTCCATTTTACAGAGGAAAAAAACTCAACCACTCAAAAAGGTATGGTAATGTGAGCCAGGTAAGTGGAGCTGTAATTAAAACCCAGATCTGCTTGATTCCAAATCCCACTCTTTCTGCTATGTAATCCTGACCTACCTGTGGGCTTGGTAGCTGAAGAGTGATAGGCCACAAAGGAGAAGACAGGTCAGCACTATTTCCTTTGGGTCACTGACCCTTAATCTCCTCCTGGTGATTACATAGGGTTTTCCATGTTTATTTTCCAGAAAAACAGAGGTAAATGATTTGCTTAAATCCCTGGGGATCAATACTAATAAGTTAACTCTAAAACAAGTGTGCCCAGTGTGATATTACCTCCCATCTCCACCCGTGTATTACGTTTCCTGAGATGACTCATCCTCTCTGGTCCTCATCCATGTAGCAACCTACCAGCAACCCTGAAGGCATTCATTCACTGACCTGCATCTTTCCACCCCCTGGGATTTCCACTTGAAAGACCTTCTGCCTCAGTGTTCACTGCGGGCTCACTCCTTGGTGCCTGGGGGGGTTTGCAGTGGGATTGAAAAAGAGGATTGCCACCAAACGATTTTCTAAAGTTTTCATAGGGAAAACATTCACACATACACACAATCCTGCAACGTGGTGGAGTGCTGGAAGAGGTTTCAAAGGTTAGGACTTCATCAGGAGCCCCTGAGCACGTGAGCTAACAATTCCCAATGGAAACAGTGGTCCAGAAAAATGTCCGGGACCATGCTTAGTAGCAAAGCCACCTGCTCCTCCTGTGGATGAAGAAATGGGAAATCAGTGGAGGGGAATCCAAGGCGTGCTGTAGGAGTTGGAGTAGAAGCCAGAATGCTCCATCCAGTCTGGCTTATCCCCTCTTACTGGAGCTGCAGAAAGAAGAGTAGTCAAGGCTGCTGGGAAAGGGGATCATGCTGATTTCCCAGCACAAATAACAGATTAGTCAACTTGGAAAAAATTCAGGGTAGCTGAAATCCTTCCCAAACTCCTGATTTCATAAACATTATTAGCTGAGACAGTAATCCACCCCTGGAATTCTGGAAAGCTTGACCTGCAGCATCTGCCGGGCTGACAGAAATAGCCTTTGATGGTAGCTTCAATCAGTGATACTAAAACCATCTAAAGAAGAAAGTGTCAGAGAGGAGGTGAGTTAGGGAGAAAGAATGGGTTCAGGGAGACAAAAGAAACCAATAGCATCTGTTTCTATCCAAGACCCTGCACCTGGGGTCACTGCACAAACAGCCCTGTCACCGGAGAAGTATCCTCTGATGAAGAGAAGGGATTTTTCATCAGGCTTTACAGGAACATAGGCGAAGAGTTCCCCACGGCCGTGATGCTTTCTTGTTGATACCCTATTCATAGGAAACAGCCTTCTGACTAATAATGCAGTCACCCAAGAGCCCTTCTACTACAAATGATGGCTCTGCTCCCACAGGCATGGCTTGGAGACTCACACATCCTGGTCACTGCAAAGGGAAACCCCTGCTGCAAATCCTTCTGCTGGAATTCTAATGAACAAGTCAGTCTGCTGTCAGCTTAACAGGCATGAGTCTATCACTGGGTAGACAAAGAAAATCCAGAGGCTGGACCTAAAACTCCAAGGACTGAGCTAAGCCCTGAACTCAGGGACCTCTCAGAGGTGCCATTTGTGTGACCTGCTGGATTCCCATCAGTGACAACCCCCCCCGCCCCCCCCAAAATCCTTTTACACATCAGAATGCTTAGAAGTCACACCTGTGTTATCATAGTGTCACGTTTCCCAGGCCTGATCCATTCCTGAGACAGAGCTCTTTCCCTATCCTCCTACTCCTGGCAGGGGAACCTGCTTCCCCAGCCCAGATCCCTGCTCTGCTCATGTCATCACTATCTTGGTTCTGCAGGACCGGAAGTCTGTCTTGTCTATACTTTGTAGCTATTAGTAACTGTTTGTTTTGTTTTGTGTGTGTGTGTGTGTGTGTGTGTGTGTGTTGATGCACACAGGCTTTCTCTAGTTGTGGCAAGCGGGGGCAACTCCTCATTGCGGTGCGCGGGCTTCTCACTGCGGTGGCTTCTCTTGTTGTGGAGCACGGGCTCTAGGTGCGCGGGCTTCAGTACTTGTGGCTTGCGGGATCTAGAGCACAGGCTCGGTAGTTGTGGCGCATGAGCTTAGTTGCTCCGCAGCATGTGGGATCTTCCTGGACCAGAGTTCGAACCCGTGTCCGCTGCATTGGCAGGTGGATTCTTAACCACTGCACCACCAGGGAAGTCCCAGTAATTGTTTTTTAAATTCTCTTTTCTCCTCTGTTACTAGTCTATTAAATTTTGTATTCCTTATAGCAGTTGGATGCAAAATTAAAAATTAAAAGTATTTAAAGAAACACGGGGAAAGTTCTACATAATCTTAGTGGAAGAAGCTATCCTAAGTGTGACACAAAACCCAGATACCATTTTTTTAAAAGATCGATGAATTAAATTACATTTTCAAAAAGAGATTCTAAGCAGAAACTAACACGCCATTGTAAAGCAATTATACCCCAATAAGATGTTAAAAAAAGAAAAAAAAGAGATTCTATTGGACACAGAGAAAGGAACTTATTAAAAGAAATTACTAACACAATATACCATTAGTGGGACATATTGTAAGGACAAAAAGAACTAGAAAGAAATATTGAAATTTATAGGTTTATTTTTAGTAGTTGCATTGGTGATATAGCTCCAAAACTATCTTGTGTATATTGTAGGGTAATGGGTAAATTCATTAATGTTCCAGGGAACAAGGTTTTCTTTAGGAAAAGGAAGATACAATAGGGAATAAGATAAGGTGGGGAAAAAACTTGTGATGTCAGATTTGGATGGTAATATAAACTCATGATATACATAATATATATACATATAAATGTACATATGTATTTTAATTGCACATATTTAATTTCATAAATATTAAAATTCTACAGGAAAATATGATTAACAAAGACAAAAGACAAGCGAAAAACCAAAGAAAATATTTATAACACATATGACAAAGAGCTCATATTTTTACTATTTAAAGAACTCCTATATATCAATTTTTTTTTTCTTTTTTTTTTGCCGTACGCGGGCCCCTCACTGTTGTGGCCTCTCCCGTTGCGGAGCACAGGCTCCGGACGCGCAGGCTCAGCGGCCATGGCCCACGGGCCCATTAATTAATTAATTATTTAATTAATTATTTTTAATTTTTGGCTGCATTGGGTCTTCGTTGCTGCATCTGGGCTTTCTATAGTTGCGGCGAGCGGGGGCTACTCTTCGTAGCGGTGCGCGGGCTTCTCACTGCGGTGGCTTCTCTTGTTGTGGAGCACCGGCTCTAGGCACGCAGGCTTCGGTAGTTGTGGCACGTGGGCTCAGTAGTTGTGGCTCGCGGGCTCTAGAGCACAGGTTCAGTAGTTGTGGCGCACGGGCTTAGCTGCTCCGCGGCATGGGGGATCTTCCCGGACCAGGGCTCGAACCCGTGTCCCCTGCATTGGCAGGCGGATTCTCAACCACTGTGTCACCAGGGAAACCCTACAATTCTTGCTATAGGGACTTCCCTGACAGTCCAGTGGTTAGGACTCCGTGCTTCCACTACAGGGGGTGCAGGTTCAAACCCTGGTGGGGGAACTAACATCCTGCATGCTGCGTGGCGTGCCCAAAAAAAAGAAAAAAAAATTCTTGTTATATATTCCCACATGACTTTACAAGAAAAAAATATATTTTTTTCAATTGTCACTTTTCCTAAAGCCTCTAACTCCTAATAAAAAATAAGTTGCTGGTATTTTGAGAAGTTGAAATATGCTCCCTCACCTTCCCCACTTTATGTATGACTTGCCACCTTCTCTATTCAATTGACTGTGAACTTGTTCCTTCTGAAAGATTAGGTAGGATGAGAACTTAAATGTATTTCAGCTGATACATATCAACAATGTTTAGGGAAAAGTGTTCAGACTCCATTCGAATGATAGAACCATTTCAAAAGTTTCAGGTTTATTGGTTTTCATCGTTGATAGTATAATGTTTTCTGCTTTGCCCGAATCTTTACTTCTTTCATTAGTAACACACGTTAGCCCTCCCCTGCAGTGATTACCTGTTTTCTATTTACTTGTCTGAAAATGACTCACCACCTCTGACCACTCGTCACGGGAAATCTGAGCACCAACTTTGTTTTTTTTAATATTTTGTTGGTAAGTTATGTTTTTCACCTTATTTTCCCGATTTTCATCAAAATTTTTGTTGCATTTTTCTTGTGAAGAAGCTGGGTTTTTTTTAAATCAGATGGTCATCAATTTTAAAATTTTTTATTTATTTATTTTCTTTATTTTTTTTGGCTGCATTGGGTCGTAGTTGCAGCACGCAGGGTCTCCGTTGAGGCATGTGGGATCTTTCATTGTGGCTCGGGCTTTTCTCTAGTTGTGGTGTGCGGGTTTTCTCTCTCTAGTTGTGGCACGCGGGCTCCAGGGCACATGGACTCTGTAGTTTGCCGACTCTCTCATTGAGGTGGGCAAGCTCAATAGCTGTGGCACATGGGCTTAGTTGCCCAGGGGCATGTGGGATCTTAGTTCCCCAACCAGGGATGGAAGCCGCGTCCCCTGCATTGGAAGGCGGATTCTTTACCACTGGAACACCAGGGAGGTCCCAAGGAAGCTGTTTGGAAATTAAATAATTAATTGCTTTCAAGTAGGCTAATAAAATCCAAAATGATCAATAGATTATAAGTGAAAAGGAGGTGTCCACCCTTCACCAAGTCTCCCAATTTCCTCTGCCAGAACCAACCACTGTTCTTGGTTTTTTTATATTTCCCAGATATAGTCAACGTATAAACAATGTGTATGTATTTGTATTTATATATGTGCTTTTGTTTTTTAAACACCGAGATAACTACATATATACGATTTTAGTACCTTGCTTATTTTTAAATTTTATGATATATCTTGGAAATCTTTCCATATCAAGATGTATGACCTGTCTCATTGTTTTAACAGCTGCAGAGCATTTCGTTGCATGGCTGTATCATAATTTATTAAGCAGTCTCCTTTGGATGGGCATTCATGTGATTTCCAAACTTCTATTACTACAAATAGTAGTGCAGTGAATATCCTGGTATTTATGTTTTGCATCCACTTGCAAGTGTGTCTGCCAGACAAATGTTAGAAGAGGAATTGCTGGGTCAGAGTATCTGAATTTGAAATTTGATAGCTATTGCCACTTTTGCCCCAGAGAATTTTTAATTTGCAATTTTAACATTATAAGTAAGGTCAAGTATTTTTTGATAAATTAAGAAGCCACCTGTATTTTCTCTTCTGAGGAATATCTATTCTTTTGTTTTAAAAAGAATTTATTGATGTGAAATTCACATAACACAAAATTAACCATGTTAAGGTGAGAAATCCAGTGGCATTTGGTGTATTTACAATATTGTGCAACCCCACCTCTGTCGCGTTCCAAACATTTTCATCACGTCAGACAGAAATCCCATACTCATTAAGTAGTCCTCACTCCCCTTCTCCTCAAGCCACCCCTGGCAACCACTAGTCTGTGTTCTGTCTGTGGATTTATCTATTCTACATAAGAAATATCTATTCTTGTCCTTTGTGTTTTATCGAGTTTTAAAAATTGATATATAGGGCTTCCCTGGTGGTGCAGTGGCTGAGAGTCCGCCTGCCGATGCATGGGACACGGGTTCGTGACCCGGTCCGGGAGGATCCCACATGCCGCGGAGCAGCTGGGCCCATGGGCCATGGCCGCTGAGCCTGCGCGTCCGGAGCCTGTGCTCCGCAACGGGAGAGGCCACAACAGTGAGAGGCCCGCGTACGGCAAAAAAAAAAAAAAAAAAAAAAAAATTGTAAAATCATTTTTTATCTTTTATTTCTATTTTGGATCAAAAAGCCTCATGCTCCTACCCATGCAATTTATAATAATGAAAACATGTGAAATGCACTGAAACAATATTTAACTTTCTAAAATATATGTATGTAGACTATACTAATTCTAATATGTGAAATAACATTGAATTAAAAGCAGAACACCAAATAGTAGATAAAAACTTGTTATATAAAGCCTGTGTAGAGGCATTATCAAAGATTTAAAAAAGTTAATTTGGAGGAATGGAAACAGTTTATAATGAAGTCTTCATTAGGCTTGGGTTGAATGGTTGCTTCAATTCTCAGAAAAGAGCACATCCATCTGGCAAGCATTAAGGCAGAACAAGGAGGGGCAGATGGGCACAGTAATAGGTCAGTACCGGCAGAGGAAAGAATACCTCGATCGGGCTACTGATATCCCACCTTTGGCACCAAGGCAGTCCAACTGGCCAGCTAGACTTGGCCGGTGCACACCCAAGGGAATTCAAGGCCACCTGGCGGCTGTATCATAAAATTACACCTCAATTGATTCCTGGAGTTCAGATGTAGCAAGACAAACTAAGTAGGACTTGGATTGACCACCATTTATTGGCCAACTTTACATGCACACAAAAGCACCTTACTGGCTCCTGGTTTATCATCACAATTTCCTACAAATCGTACTACTTCCTCTCATCTTTGTCAGGGTTCTTAGTCACGCCTTCTGTCACCCTCAATCAATATAATCTCTCTCTTTATCATCTTTCCTCTGGAAATACCACATACTACTGCACGTGAGCGATCAAGATTCAGTCCTTAATGACAGGAAAACCACCCCTTCACCGCAGCACATTCTCCAATTCTCCTCCAGAAACACAGCAATACATTTTATTATTAAACAATAAACATAATAAAGTAGCACTTGGTTCACAAAGATAAATACATATTATGTTTCACTGTTCTTTTTTTTAAATGGCCCAATCATTATAGAACATTATTCTCATCATTGTCAACTCTTGATTATCCTTTGGGATAGTCTGGGTAATAAAAAGAGCAGCATTTAATCTCAGGTCTATTTCTGTTACTGTTGTTATTAGTACTCTCCCCGGAGAGCTCTATCTGCCTGAAAGGACAGCCCCCTCCCACCAGGTGACAAGTTCTGCTATGACATTTGAAAGACTTTAAAAAGGTAAGGAAAGTCTCTCTGGAAAGGAACTTCTGGATGTGGACACTTGACTACCTTAGCTTTTGTTTGATTACTCTTTCTGATGACCTCTACTTCCTGATTACTCAACTTTCCATTCTGCATCATGAAAGTACATGGGTCATAGCAGGAGCTCAATAAACGTCAGTCCCTTCGCTTCTCATCCAACTGATCCAGCACACTTGTGTAAAGACCGGAAGTATGAAGCAGGATGGCGAGTACCAGTCATACAAGATATGAAGTCGGGGGAGGTGAGTGTGTGTGTGGTGGGGATGTCAGGCCCCTCCTTCCAATCTTCAGGTCCATCTATGGCTTTGATGAGTCCCAGGACCAAAGCTCGCCCTCTCTACTCAAAAGTGGGGCGCCCATCAGCCCTGCAGTTCATCTCCTCCCAGCCTCAAATTGTTTCAAATCCTCTTTCCCTAAATCCATCTTGTTACAGCACTACAATTGTTTGCTTTTTCCAAACTAATTGAAAATTAGAAGATGTGGACAAAAAGAAACTTGAAAACAGAGACACAAAAAAACTTCAGAAAATTTATGGCATTAGTCTGAGCAGTCCTCCACTTAACTGGGTTCCAACACATTTGTTATTCATTGTTCCCTCAGTGTTTACTGTGCTTGTCAGTGATTAAAACACCAGAAATAGTTAACCTCACCACTGGTGGAACACAGTGACAGTCTGAGTTTCCCAGGGTAATGCACCTGGAAGGGTGCACCACCACTTCTGTGCTGTTCTTCTAAAAATGAAACTACCCACGGGAAAACATAAAACAAACGCAAATCGAAAGACATTCTACAAAACTACAGACAGATACTTTTTAAAAATGGCAGAGTCATGAAAGATAGCAAAGGCTGAGGGGTTTGTTGCAGATCAAAGGAGGCTAAAGAGTCATTTCAAGGACATTATTGAGACAAGTGGCAAAATTTGAATATGGACTGTATAGTATTAGGTAATAGTATTATATCAAGGTTAAACTTCCTGAATTTTATAAATAAACTATTGATATACAAGAGAATGTCCTTGTTCTTAGTAGATACCTGCTAAAGTATTCTGAAGCAAAAGGGCACAAATAATTTAGTGAACAAAATAATGTGAACATACAGAGAGAGAACAGTGATAAAGCCAATGTGGCAAAACGTGAAAAATTGGGATAAAGAAAATGTGGGCGTTCTCTGTATTATTCTTGAACTCTTCTGTAAATTTGAATTTTTTTCTTTAAAAAGAAAGAGAAGGGGCTTCCCTGGTGGCGCAGTGGTTGAGAGTCCGCCTGCCGATGCAGGGGACGCGGGTTTGTGCCCCGGTCCAGGAGGGTCCCGCATGCCGCGGAGCGGCTGGGCCCGTGGGCCATGGCCGCTGGGCCTGCGCGTCCAGAGCCTGTGCTCCACAATGGGAGAGGCCACAGCAGTGAGAGGCCCGCATACCACAAAAAAAGAAAAAAAAGAAAGAGAAAAGAGGAAACACAAAAATAGAAGAACATTCAAGAATCAGGTCTTCCACTTCTATCTTTTGATAGGTTTTTCATGCAAGTAAGAGAAGAGAAGAGTTTACATGTAGCTCTTATAGCAAATGCATTTTTAAGTTGAGAATAATACTGGTCGACCATTGGGGGGTTAGATTATTTTTCTAGGTGGCCCTCGCTAGGTTACTCTCTAACCAGAAAGAAGGCATTGATTTGCTTCATAGATTCTCCTAATTAATCCCGAATTATTCTACACATTCAGTTCAAGGGAGGGTGTGCTGTTCAATGATCACAAATAATAATAGTTGATGAGTAGTAAGTGTTTATGTGTGATGTGTATGAAACACTGAGTTAATCTTTTAACGGTATTGGGACATTTGGTTCTCAACAGTCCTATGAGATGTGTACTATTATTATAGCCATTTTTACAAATGAAGAAACTGAGGCACAGAGACGGTAAATACATTTCACAAGGTCACAAAACTACTCCATGGAGGAGCCGGGAATGAATCGGGTCTATCTGACTCCAGCACTGATGCTTTTAACTGTTGCACTACTACCAGACATCCAGACACAAGGAGCTCTTGCTAAGCCAGTATCTTGTCAGGAGTAGCATTTATCTGCTGTGCCTACTCTTAGCGCTAGGATTGGATACCATGGTAAGTCTGGGTATCTCCCTAACCATCACATGCCAGAGAAGGCTATGAAGACTTTAAGGGCAGAGGAAGGGCCTCATCCCCTGCCCTGACCCCAGTCGTTTTTTCCACCTTCCACTCTGTACACCAGCACTGGATGGGGGCTTTAACTCAGGCTTGTAAAGACAGCCAAGACCATGAACGAACTCACACTGTGGAATGAAATCTACATGAAGTTGGCAGAGATGAACTCTGACGTTAACGTGCCTTGTCTTGCATTTCCCCCTTGCTTTTCGGGGCCTCTAGACCTTCTTCCATGCATGCCTCCCCCATCCCTTTCCCTTGAGCCTCTTCTACAGGAGAGGAGGCACTGGCTCTCCCCTCACTTTGTTCCACACCAACTCAGAGTTCAGCTGAAGTCCCAGATGGGATGGTTCTTCCCTCACACGCATCGTACAAAACACCCACAGCTTGTCACAGGTTCTGTCTCCCTCCACCCTGCATGTTTCTATAATTCCCTGGCAGCAACCACTGAGTTCCACCATTCTGTCCCCTGCCCTGTCCTCCTTGGGGCAACAGGAGGGGTATTTTTTATTCCACTACTTTGGGCAGGAAAAGCAAATTATAGAAGGGAGTTCAAGCTGAAAACAGATTGCTCTGTCAAGCAGAAGCATGGATGCCTGTGACACCTTCTGACTAATACCACTCAAAACCCACTCTGGACGCAGAAACCCATAAGCAAAGTGTAGGGAATGTGTAATGGAGAGGGAGGGGAGACCCAGTGCCTTCAACCTCCCAGAGGGAGAGAAACTTACAATGACCTGGAAATAATAAAACTGTTGGAAGCTTATGAAATCAGCCTTATAGAAAGTTCACCATTCCTGATGACACTGTTCCATTTGTTCTCCAATTATGTATAACCCACAAATGAGTCACCAAAATAGAACATTTAAACTTAACACCATCCCATTTGGGCATCTTTGTTTCCATACACTTGAGTCATGCTCAGGGCTGCACCTGTTTTGCATGTAGTCACATTTCTGTCACTCTGAGCTCTAGGCTTTGGCACAGCAGCAGGATGGGCAGATGGGGAGGCCCCAGATCTAAACTGGATCTGTCAGCTGGAGAATGGCAGCATTTGGACAGCATCTGGTCTAAGAGAAGACGGTCTCCAGGAAGGGCAGAGCATTGACTTAGGTGATATACAGGTCACAGCTAGTATCTGTGACTAACATGATATGTCATGTGCCCTGATAGGCAGGTGGAACCCTACCTGTAATAGTCAGAAATCCAGGGAGTTAACATCCGGTAATTGTCAGATGGTTGCACCAACCACTAGACTGTGCCTCTTGGGCAGATTCTAGTACTTGGTGGTAGGACAGTACTGGTGGGAAGAAGGCAAAGTACCCCGATTTTGATGGAGAGGGTACCAGGCAGACATAAGCACATCAGAGACCACACTGAACCAGTCATCAGGCTCCTGCAGCCTGGAAGCAAGAGTGCATTGGGAGCAGTCCTTGATGAGCTATAAGGTCAAATGCCCTTCTACAAGGTCATGATAGGTCCTAGACACTGATGCTCCAGGTCACACATGGCAAGGCCTGTAAACCCAGGGAAATGGCTTCAATCTGGGCTCTCCACTGTCAGGAAGAGATCCTTCATTCTTGTGGTCAGTATCTTCTGAGCACTCAGTATGTACCAAGCACTGGTTTACAACGGAGACTAGTCTCTGCCCTCAAGGAGTCTTGAGAAACAGGACTCATTTGACCATCAGTGGGAAAGCACTGAGACAAATCTTTACAGTGCCTCTGGTGCAACCCTTACAGACTGGAGGCCAGTCTCTACACAGGTCCTGCAGACTCGTTTTTTCTTTTTATGCTCTGCACAGCAAAATACATAATGCAGTAAAGTGCACAAGGAACCAGCTTGATGACTTTAAAAACCCACCAGCACAGTGTTTTAAAAGGTTACATACACATCGGGCTTCCCTGGTGGCGCAGTGGTTGAGAATCTGCCTGCCAATGCAGGGGACACGGGTTCGAGCCCTGGTCTGGGAGGATCCCACATGCCGCGGAGCAACTAGGCCCGTGAGCCACAACTACTGAGCCTGTGCGTCTGGAGCAACAGGAGAGGCCGCGATAGTGAGTGGCCCACGCACTGCGATGAAGAGTGGCCCCTGCTTGCCGCAACTGGAGAAAGCCCTCGCACAGAAACGAAGACCCAATACAGCCATATATAAATAAATAAATAAATAAATAAGGTTACACATAAAATGTCAACCCTGACTACAGAGAAGAGGAAAGGTAAGTTTGGTGGGCAGAATAATAACCCCCAAACATGTGCATCTCCTAATCACCAGAGCATGTGAATAAACACAGGACACTTACACAGCAAAAAGGACTTTGCATATGTGATTAAGTTAAGGACCTTGAGATGAGAAGATGATTCTGGACTATCTGGGTGGGCACAATCTAACCACATGGTCCTTAAGATCAGAGAAACTTTCTCAACCAAGTTCAAAGTCAGAGGGAGATGTGACAACAGAAGAATAGTTGGAGAAATGTAACATCATTGGCTATAAAGATTGAGGAAAGGGACGCCTTTATATGAGCTTTATATCATGCTTTGCGAGCACAAATCGTCACGAGCCAAGAGTCCTAGCAGCTTTTAGAAGCTGGAAAAGGTGGGGAGGATTCTCCCCCTGGAGCCTCCAGAAAGCAACACAGTGCACCTCGACTTCAGTCGGCCTTTTGTCAGACTGCTGACCTACAGACCTGTAAGATAATACGTTTTATTGTCTTAAGCCATTACATCTGTGGTCATTTGTACAGATGGCAATAGGAATCTAATAAAGTGAGAGATGGTGCCACATTTATGAAGCTAAAAGGATTGAATACTTTCTATTTCCTTCCCTAATATTCATTAAATCTTCCTCTATCATAACAGAAAATCAATAGGTAATGTCCAAAATCAATAAATCAAAAAATAACAGTTTAGCATATTCTTTATACATGGAGATAAGTACCAGAAGAAAAGCCTAAACGAAGGGAAAGTGGGTGACTCTGGGGAGTGAGATTAAAAGGCAGGGCAGGGTCTGCTGTTTTTAGTACCATTAGTGCTATTTTTAAAAATCTAAGGGGGGGACTTCCCTGGTGGCGCAGTGGTTAAGAATCCGCCTGCCAATGCAGGGAACACAGGTTCGACCCCTAGTCCGGGAAGATCCCACATGCCACGGAGCAACTAAGCCCATGTGCACAACTACTGAGCCTGCGCTCTAGAACCCGCGAGCCACAACTACTGAGCCCACGTGCCACAACTACTGAAGCCCGCACGCCTAGAGCCCATGCCCTGCAACAAGAGAAGCCACCGAAATGAGAAGCCTGTGCGCAACGGAGAGTAGCCCCCCGCTCGCCGCAACTAGAGAAAATCCCGCACGCAGAAACGAAGACCCAATGCAGCCAAAAATAAATTAATCAATTAATTAAATAAATTTAAAAAAAAGAATCCTTTACAAATCTAAGGGGAATTAAACTTTGATTTAAAAAATGCTAACGCCATGTAATTAGGCAGTTGTTATCCTTGGTCCAAGCATCTTATCATCTAATGTCTAGAGTTGTTCTGGTGTATATGATAGCCACTAGCTCTATGTACCTTTTACATTTTAAATCAAAATTAATTTAAAATTAGTTCCGGGTGGGGGATATACTAGGAGTTCAGGATTAGCAGATACAAACCACTATACATAAAATAGATAAACAACAAGGTCCCACTTTATAGCACAGGGAACTATATTCAATATCCTGTAATAAACCATAATGAAAAAGAATATATATATATATCAGAATCACTGTGCTGTACACCAGAAACTAACACAACATTGTAAATCAACTACACTTCAATTTAAGAAAAAAAAAGAAAAGAAAATTCAGTTCCTTAATCGCACTAGCCACATTTCATGTGCCGGACAGGGTGTATTAGATAGCATAGGTTTAGAACATTTCCATCATCGCAGAAAATTCCATGGTCTGTATCCTTCCTGCACTCTGCCCTACACACCCTGCATTCATTTTTGGGTTGGTGACCCCTGCCTAGAGGCAAGATAGGGCCGAAGATGTGAAGTATAAGAGACAACAGGCCAGTTAAAGAAATTCTACCTGCCAGCCAGGATTAAGGGAAATGGGATTAGGAAAGGAACAGATAGGCTAAATTCCAGTTATCTAGGGCTTCGTAATACACCACTTCAAAACCTATATGTCATAAAATAACCTGTTTTGTTTTGGTTTGTTTTGGCCACACAGCTTGTGGGATCTTAGTTCCCTGACCCGGCCCCTGGCAGTGAGATCTCGGGGTCCTAATCCCTGGACTGCCAGAGAATACCAAAATAACCATTTTTTATTGTACCCATAAACTCCATGGGATAGAAACTCTGACCGGGCACATAGGGGAGGCTTGTCTCTACTCCAGAATGCCTGGGCCCAAAGATGCAATGAGTGGGGCTTGTATCACCTGGAGTCATCTCTACTCACGTTTGGCAAGAGATACTGGCTACTAGCTGGGACCTCCAGCTGGAAGCTTAGGCTGAATATCTAAGCAGAGTCTCCCTGTGTGGCCTGGGCTTCGTCACCACATGACGGCTGGGTTCCAGGAGGGAGCAAGCAACCAAGAGACAGGAAGTGGAAACTGCCAGGTTCTTAAGGCCTGGGCCCAGAGATTGGTACCATTCTCTTCTACCATGCTTTATTGGTCAAGCAGTCACAGAGCCCAGATTCAAAGAGAGGGGACGTGAACCCCACCTCTCAATTAGAGGAGGGTCAAAGAATTTGGGGGGCATGTTTTAATACTGCCAGAGCTCACAACTCCCCTCCCTTCCTTATCAAAGCCTACTTTTCAAGGAGAGCATATTTTTCTTGACAAAACAAGTCTTTATAAAACTTGCATCAAAAAATATTCTAAAAGTATAATGTGCCCTACTCTGTGTCAAACACTGTTCGCCTACTTTTTTTTTTTTTTTTTTTTTTTTGTAGGCTACTCTTTTGAGTAATGATGTAAAGGAGAAAATAGAGACATGCAGTGTGGAGAAAGCTGCTTTCTTAAATGGGAGAAAATTTGAACATGTTTATAGGCTCAGAGGGAAAAGGGTGTTGCAGATATAGAAAAATAATCCAGATATGGGCAGGGAAAGTAGGGCTTGAATGAAGAGTACCAGGGAGGAAATTTACATCCAGCAGCAGGGGGCTATTCCTCCTTGGTCCCTTCCAGAGATTTCCTTTTAATGCAGATGTACCTTTTCCCTTCTGAACATTTAAAACACTTTTGCACAGAAAACTGTGTGTTTCTTAGTAGAAACACCCATGGGGAGTGGGACATTTAATTTAAAGGTGCTGGGGCCCCCAGTGGTATTATTTCTACTACTATTCCTCCCACTTAAAAGAGGGTGAACACAGTTAGTGTTAAATATCGCTCCCCCAAGGGAATTTGCAAGAAGCAGAAGAACTCAGACAGCTGCAATGAGCTCTCTGAGAGATTCTGATTTGCAAGGAATTGCAACATTTTGCCTTCACCCAAGTGTTCCCTGAAGTTTTGCTTCCATCTTCAAGAAAAGAACCCTTTACTGCTTTCCAACTCTTTTGCGGTACGCGGGCCTCTCACTGTTGGTGGCCTCTCCCGTTGCGGAGCACAGGCTCCGGACGCACAGGCTCAGCGGCCATGGCTCACGGGCCATAGCTCACGGGCCCAGCCGCTCCGCGGCATGTGGGATCTTCCCGGACCGGGGCATGAACCCGTGTCCCCTGCATCGGCAGGCGGACTCTCAACCACTGCACCACCAGGGAAGCCCGTCTTTTTTTTTTTTTTTTAAATTTATTTATTTATTTATTTTTGGCTGTGTTGGGTCTTTGTTGCTGCGTGCGGGCTTTCTCTAGTTGCAGCAAGTGGGGGTTACTCTTTGTTGCGGTGCGTGGGCTTCTCATTGCAGTGGCTTCTCTTTGTTGTGGAGCACAGGCTCTAGGCGCGTGGGCCTCAGTAGTTGTGGCACACGGGCTTAGTTGCTCCGTGGCATGTGGGGTCTTCCCCAATCCAGGGCTCAAACCTGTGTCGCCTGCATTGGCAGGTGGATTCTTTTTTTTTTTAACTTTTTTTTTTTTTTTGCGGTACGCGGGCCTCTCACTGCTGTGGCCTCTCCCGTTGCGGAGCACAGGCTCCGGATGCGCAGGCTCAGAGGCCATGGCTCACGGGCCCAGCCGCTCCGAGGCGTGAGGGATCTTCCCGGACCGGGGCACGAACCCGTGGCCCCGCACGAACCCGTGGCCCCTGCATCGGCAGGCAGACTCTCAACCCAAGGGCAATTTTCTTCCTATTTTTTTTAAAATTTTTTCAAAGTCAGTTATCAACCTTTATCATGAAAAATTCCCTGAAATATAAATTTATTCCAAGCCACAGCATACACGAAGACTCACTCATCATTGCCAGGTTTACATCTTAGATTCTGATCACAAGGAACAAATGAAAGGATGGAGGCTCTTCTTGAACTCATTTTCCATCTGCAAAAACCACTGTCTAAACAAATCTTTCCCCAGAAAGAAAGCATCATCTTTGTTGCAAAAGCAAGATTGTCTAATAGTGTTACCAGAGCTCTCTGTACCTCAGGTTCCTCATCTGTACCTGCCATGCACAGCTGAATGAATGCCCTAGGGCTGGTGTTTAAAGTGTACCACAAATATTAAGATGAGTTCCAAATGAAACTTTTGGTAGAGTTGAGTAATACAACTTGTAGCTTCCCCTTTAAGAATTAATTTCCCTGTGGAATCACTTAAAACCAAAAGGGCTCTACAGATTACCTCTGGGTTTAATCCTTTAAAGAAGCAAGAAACACCGGGATGAATTTAACTGAAACCCAACACTTAAGTACTTGCCTAAGTGCCTAAAATGGTTATAAGCCCTTCCCTGAGAGTTTTTAAGAAAAGAAGTTCCTTTTCCTGAAGTAGTTCAGGTTTCAAGTGAAGCTGCTACTCAGGGGAGTTAAATTAAATAACCTCTAAAAGTTTTTCCCAACCATTGGGGTTTTTTTGTAATTCTCTTATGCTTTCCCCTTCTCTCTCATTTCAAAGGTAATCAGGAAGTCTCCTAGGATAAGGTTATCATATTCATGTCTTGCCAAAAATGTAAGAAAAAAACTCCTCTTTGATTGGATCAAGAGGAACAATTATACTTCCTAAAATGAGCTTAAGCTAAGAAAATGAAAAGGTTTATAAATAAGAAGTTCAGTGCTTCTTTTTTGGTCTCCTTTCATCACTGTGTGATTTACTTTAATAGTAGCCTGTCATTTCCAACTAGATGACTAGTGGCCTGGTCATGGGTTCCAGGGCATTTCATCTGTGGTCACCCATCTTACCCATGAAGAAATTAATATTTAGTCTACTTTTTTTACTATTATTCTCTACTGTAACCTCCTGACCCTTGCCCAATCAAAACGATCGGTGCGGGTTTGAGAATCTGCAGTGGTTGAGAATCTGCCTGCCAATGTGGTTGAGTGGTTGAGTGGTTGAGTGGTTGAGAATCTGCCTGCCAATGCAGGGGACACGGGTTCGAGCCCTGGTCTGGGAAGATCCCACATGCTGCGGAGCAACTGGGCCGGTAAGCCACAGCTACTGAGCCTGCGTGTCTGGAGCCTGTGCTCCGCAACAAGAGAGGCTGCGACAGTGAGAGGCCCGCGCACCGCGATGAAGAGTGGCCCCCGCTCTCCGCAACTAGAGAAAGCCGTCGCACAGAAATGAAGACCCAACACAGCCAAATAAATAAATTTATAAAACAAACAAACAAAAAGATCGGTGCTATTCTGCTTTTACCTACAGAGAAAGAACAAGGAGAAGACAAAACAGGACCTTGCTATTAGGGGGTGCTGGTTCATTTCTGATGGTCAAACAGGAAAAGCTGTTTTGAACTTTGCCCCATCAGTTCCTAAAACTGCAGCATAGGAACTTATAATTGTAACTGCCCTTTATCTTCCAAGAATGAAACTGTTTTCTCCAGTTGAAATTTAAGGGAATGAATTAATTGGTGTTTCTGGCAGGAGTGCTCTATAATTGCAAAGCATTGTTGAGTATCACCATATAGTTTTTTCCTTAGATGGTCAATTAGGAGGAAGTATGACATTCTCAAAGCTATTCTCTAATTTGGTCAGCAGACCCTACCAAGAATATGATCCCCTCTCTGACCAGGTATAATCACAGTGATAAGTGACTCTCAAGCTTATGCCCATACCGTCCTAAATTCCTGATTTGCCCCGGAAGGAGGTTCCCATCACAGTGTTCTGAGTGCTGGCCTTTGGGCCTGACTTCCCAGTGTGCTTGGATTTGAGACTTTTTGCCTGTCCTTTAACTTGTGATTTGCCCCACCTCATGTTTAATTAGGGTTTTTATTCGGAGTGTAGAATCTTAAAGTTTACCCCTGTTGGATTTCATCTTGTTAATATTGAAAGATTCCATAAGAAAATCTCAAGGCAAAAAGGGATCATAGGCTTCC
Organism: Leucopleurus acutus; assembly: GCF_964270905.1. Lineage (NCBI taxonomy): Eukaryota > Metazoa > Chordata > Mammalia > Artiodactyla > Delphinidae > Leucopleurus > Leucopleurus acutus. Next base: position 22,059,314 of record NC_139143.1, read on the forward strand.
CTGGTGGTGCAGTGGTTGAGAGTCCGCCTGCCGATGCAGGGGACACAGGTTCGTGCCCCGGTCCGGGAAGTTCCCACATGCCGTGGAGCGGCTGGGCCCGTGAGCCATGGCCGCTGAGCCTGCGCGTCCGGAGCCTGTGCTCCGCAACGGGAGAGGCCACAACAGTGAGAGGCCCGCGTACCGCAAAAAAAAAAAGATCATAATGGACCTTCAAGGAAAGGAAATAGGAAAGAAGTCCAGAGAAGCAAAGAGTTAACTAGGAAGCCTAGTTGAGTGACTTCTAAATTAAGAGGGCAGACTGAACCCTGCATTTACTTTTGCTGCCTCCTAAAACCCAATAACAGGGATTTTTGGTTTAAGGCACAAACTCACAAAGATAAAGAGAATGGAGTGGCCATGACAGTAAGAAAATTTTGGCATCTGAAAGCTGATGGACAAGTGGTAACTAAATTAGCACTTCAGAGAATGCTAGTCCCTAAACCAGCAGTGGGGAAAGACACAATTCCATGCGCTCCCCCAAGTCCTAAAAGCTTTAAGAACTGATGGCTTCGGGTTCTACTGAGAGTGAAGAGGAAGATGGGCTAAAACAGTTGATTGGATGAAGGTTGCTATTCAACCCCTGGAGCCCCTTCCCTACCCTCTTCGTAGGAGGTGTATTATCTGGACAATAAGGCACCATGGAAGGTTGGCATACTGTTTTCAGAGGATTAAAGGGAATATTTTCGGCTCAGTATCATTCTTATAGACAAAATGTTAGTGGTTTCTTCTGTACAGAATCCAACCAGTCGAACAGGAAAGTGCCAAGAACTGAGGCTTTAGTGTTCCTCAAACACACACCTCAGCCGGGTCATCGTCATAGGTGAAGTCCACAAACAAGCCCCACCCACACCCTCAGAGTTTCCAAACAACCTGCAAGACTGCTTCTCTTAAATATAAGAAGCCTTCTAAGGCTCACCATGCATCTGAGGAAAATCCCCAGTGTGAAAAAACAGGTCACCACACACACACACACACACACACACACACACACACACACACACACACTTGGAGGAAACAGAAACTGCAGAGATAAAACATCGCAAAACAATGATTAATAACCTCACAATGTTAAGAAGATGTTGCATTCATGAAATAAGAATATTTAGAAACCATTAGCAGAAATGAAAATCCCAGTGAAAGGTTTAGAAGAGTTGAAGAAATTTCCCCAAAAGTAGAGGAAAATGACAAAAAGATGGGAAACAGGAGTGTGGAGATAAGAAAATAAAAAGATCATTCAAGAATGTCTAATATTTGAACAGTAAGTTTTCTATAAAGAAAGAACAGAAAAAAAATGGAGGAGAGGAAATCTTCAAAGAAGACAGGCCATAGATCATCAGGAATCAGAACGTCTGGAAGACAGAATAAAATGAAGCATTGCTGTCAAAATTTTGAGGGAAAATGATTTTTCAAACCAAAATTCTATCTCATATATCAATTAAGTATAAACATAAACTAAGATATTTTTAGATATGAATGGTCTCAAAATTTTCCCTCCTATGTACAGTTTCTCAGGAAGCTCCTGAAGTATGTACGCCACCAAAACAAGGAGTCAACAATGGGAGGGGAAGTTACAAGAAACAGAAGTTCCGAGTCAAGAGGAAGGCAAAGGGTTTTTCTAGAATGATGGTGCAGAGATATTCTGGGAAGACAGCCGTGCTGCAGGCACAGAGAGCAACCAAGTCAGACTGGAGCATGTTGGAAAGCTCAGGGAAAGATTTCTTCAAGAAGATGAAAATGATAGATGAGGTTGAAAGTGAGGAGATTTAGACAATTGTGGAAAGTTTGTGGTTGATTTAATACAAGTATAAAGAAAGTTTAAAGTATAAAGAAAGTTTGTGGTTGATTTAACACAAGTATAAAGAAAACCAAGGAACAACAACAATTTTTTTTAAAGACAATTATTAACCTCAGAGAAAATAAAAAGTTCTGTAAGAGGGCTTCCCTGGTGGTGCAGTGGTTGAGAGTCCGCCTGCCGATGCAGGGGACATGGGTTCGTGCCCCGGTCCGGGAAGATCCCACATGCCGCGGAGCGGCTGGGCCCGTGAGCCATGGCCACTGAGCCTGCGCGTCCGGAGCCTGTTGCTCCGCAACGGGAGAGGCCACAGCAGTGAGAGGCCCGCGTACCGGGAAAAAAAAAAAAAGTTCTGCAAGAAAGGGTAATCATAGTATGCTCCCTGGGTCATCTGTGAATAGTATCTACATAGTTATAATAATGAAAAGATGGAATCATCCTCTAAACAAGATGGGATGGTGTGATGGGAAGTGTGTGTACGTGTGTGTGTATATATATATATATATGTATATAATATATATGGTAGTGGAGGCAGTGGTGAAAGAGAATTAAATCTTTACCTTTCATGGAAGGAAGTCAACAGATAATGTCTAAAATGGGAATACCAAGAAATAACAATATAAACAATATCTCTAAATGACAATTTTTAGAGATAGGAAGATAAATATTAAAAGAAGCAGCTTAGGACTTCCCTGGTGATGCAGTGGTTAAGAATCCGCCTGCTAATACAGGGGACACGGGTTCGAGCCCTGGTGTGGGAAGATCCCACATGCCGTGGAGCAACTAAGCCCGTGTACCACAACTGCTGAGCCTGTGCTCTAGAGCCTGCAAGCCACAACTACTGAGCCCATGTGCCACAACTACTGAGCCCATGTGCTGCAACTACTGAAGCCCACGTGCCTAGAGCCCGTGCTCTGCAACAAGAGAAGCCACAGCAATGAGAAGCCCGCGCACCGCAATGACGAGTAGCCCCCGCTCACCTCAACTAGAGAAAGCCCGTGCACAGCAACACAGCCAAAAAAACAAAACAACAAAAAAAAGCAGCTTAAAGATTTGAAAGTCGTTACCTCTAAGGAAAGAAATACGATGCAGAGGAAAGCAGTACTTTTTGTAACAAGTCTTGTAGAATTGACTCTTTATGTGCACAAAAAATTGTAATAAAAATAAAAACTAATTTGAAACCAGAATGAATAAATGAAGGAAAAAAAAGGGAATTGAGAAAGCCATTTAGCCTTGCTAAGAAAATGCTTTGATGATGAGTGAAGAGGGAATAGAACTCATCCAACACTTCAAAGCCAAGTGGAAAAGGGTCCAGAAATGAAGCAAAGGAATAAAGACCACCACTTGAACATATCACTGGATTTGGAAGAAAGAGGACATAAATCTGTCACCAAGGACGGTCAATTAACGGCCTCTTCAGCTTCATTTCTCCCCACTACTCAACCATATGAAAATGGTATCTTTGCTCCATTTTACCCCACTCTCTCTCCACTGAGCTTTCACACTCTTGCCCCTATTCACCTGCCTAATTCCTACACAATCCTTCAGGATGTAGCTGTGCAAAACATTCCCTGACATCCTAAACTAGGGTGGTTTCCCCTACTGGGAATTCCTCTAGGACCCCATCACAGCATTCAGCACATGTATTCCAGTTTCTAGAACTCTCCCACTTAGCTCTACCAAAACTGAGGCAATGACTGGCTTCATGCCCCTATTCGTCATGACTCAACTTGTTGCAGATGAGAGATTTCCAATTCCAAACAGCTAACACAAATGGGAATTTATTGCCTCATAAGTGTTCAGGAGTGGAGTAGGTCTCAACCATAGCTGGAGCCCTCAGCTCTCATCCTCTACCTCTATCCATTCAGATTCTGTCTGTGAATTGGTCTTATTCTCTCCTACAATGGTCAGGCTTTCTCCATGTTGGGATTCAAAGTAAGGGGGAAGTCTTCTCTACTGGCTCCACAGAAGAGTCCTGGGAAACACTCAGATTTTCCTTGCTTGGGTATATGCCAATCCCTGAACAAAGGAACAGAGTACTCTGGCCAGGCCTGAGTTATCGTGGCTAAAGGGATTGGGCAAGGCCTGGATCTGTTATTAGAAGATGGAAAGGATAGGGACTTCCTTGGTGGTGCAGTGGTTAAGAATCCGCCTGCCAATGCAGGGGACACGGGTTTGAGTCCTGGTCCGGGAAGATCCCACATGCAGCGGAGCAACTAAGCCCATGCACCGCAACTACTGAGCCTGTGCTCTAGAGCCCACGAGCCACAACTACTGAGCCCGCGTGCCTAGAGTCTGTGCTCCGCAACAAGAGAAGCCACAGCAATGAGAAGCCTGTGCACCACAACGAAGAGTAGCCCCCCGCTTGCAGCAACTAGAGAAATCCCGCATACAGCAACGAAGACCCAATGCAGCCAATAAATAAATTTAATTAATTAATTTTAAAAAAAGAAGATGGAAAGGTTAACAGTGTTCTCAGAACAACACTTGCCACTGAACCTCTCTGTGGGTGCTCACGTTGTGTCCCCTCTATGTGCAGTGTCCTGGCTCATCAGACCTATTCTGGAGCAGCTCGAGCCATAATAAAGTGGCCAGTTGTGAAACTGAGCAGAGCCTAGACACTTAACAAGCTAGGACTGAGGGCAGCCAAGAAACCCAGCCTTGAGACACCCTAGTTCCAAGAACATTTGGGAGAATTTTTGATCACGGGATAAGGGAACATGAAACAGTTCCTGAAGAGAAAGAGGAAAAATAAAGAAAAATTAAGGGTCAAAACCAAGAGTCAATGGCAAAACAGAACAATTTCAATCACTGCTTAAGCCTAGAACCAACTCTCTCACTGGCTGACAATGCCACATCTCTTGACTTACCCCAAACTAGAATGATGGCTTGTTTTTGTGGCTTCCTTGTACCATAATTAGTTTTCTTTTTATTTGTTTGCTTGTGTGTTGTTTAGAACCTGGTTTATTAAAAAAAAAAAATTAGGTAGCATGCTACTATAATATGTTCAGAGAGAAACTGAACAGACTGTGTGGTTTACTTTACTTCTCATAAAAAGGGATTTCTACTGACTGGGGAAAATTATCCAAGTGGGAAAGGAGTACCATATCCTAGTATGTTAAGATAAGATTACAAAATTCTCTGCATCAACAGAATGACATCCAAAGTATGCATTTCGAAGCCAACATTTTGCAGAGGAAAGAATACTATGTGCTATGTAAATACTTAGAGGAAGTTAGATTTTTTTTTAAGCTACAGAGATGAAGGTGGTACTGTTGGAGATACCTCTGTGGTATGATGATGGGCCAAGCTTTGTGACAGAAACCATTCATTGCAAGAATTTAAAATGCAGTCATAAAATAACCCACAAATACTGAATGCCTAACCAGCAGTCAGCTCTCGATAATGCTAAGAACACATTATTTTTCACTGGTTATTTTTCTAGCCTGTTAAATATATTGATGGCTTTTTAAGCAAAAGTTTATTACTGTGAATCTCCTTCACTTGAAAAGCTTATTTCTGACATTTCTCACCTCACCTCTTCGGGGAGATCATTATACTGATGGATTCTTAAGCTTGTGTTATAGGAAAGGAAAGCCTGGGAAGATTAAGCCATTTTTCCTCGGTCACTGCTATAGGAACTGGCTGGAGCCATGTCCTTGGATGACAGCAGCTCTTTGCTGCCACCTCAAATTTTGACCTTCGATGACATTTCAGAAGGCCTGGGAAGTGTTTCAATGTAAATGGGAAGAAAAATACCTTAAGTTTTGGCATTCCCAAGCCTAGAGCAAGTTTTTCTGGAACCTCCCAGAAATTTCAATTTTCAATATTTTGCTTTTGTTCAAAATAATGCTGCATATATTTCCAATAACCATAAGTATGAGTAAAGTTTGATAAATAATGAGCAGTCCCCCACCAACTTGTACAGGTGGAAATGGGCCTGAGGGTCACTCACCATTCTCAAATATTTATAGAACAACAACTGTGTATGTAGCGCTATCAGATGCCAGCATCACAAAGTCCCAGCTAGAAAGGGTCCTTCAGGCCAGCGGGGAAATAAGACAATTACATATGCAAAATGAAACAATAGTATAGGGCCATGAATCATTAAACGATAAATGAATGGATGGGCAGCAAGCGGCTAGTAATTGCTGAGAAAGGAGGTACCCTTGAGAATGGGCAGCTATCGTCATCCAGTGGAACCCGGCCACCTGTGTTCACATCCACTCCACCGTCTGCCACCCCTACAACCTGAAGCAAATTATTTTACCTCTCTTTGCTTCCGTTTCCTGATCTGTAATGAGCCAAGATAGGGGTGGGGCATATGTAGAAGGAGAAACTGATACTTTGCCTTGTTTTCAACATGATTATGTTCTTTACGGTTCATAGTCAGATGAACAGAAACCACTGTGACTCCGAGATGAACCAAAAATGTCTGATTCTGTCCCCCCAAATAAAGAAATCTTCACTATTTCCCATAAACTCCCTTAAAAAAGCAATTCTATCTATTTCATGCAACGTTGTCTGAAAATACATCATGACTTTTTTTTGAATTTTATTTTATTTATTTTTTATACAGACATCATGACTTTTGAGAATATGATAATCACTTGAGAAAGCTGTTTTTTACTGTGAACAGATATGTAACCTTGGCAACTTGGTAGGTTTTATCTGTTTAAATCCTTGTGTTTGGGTTTGCTGTGCCAGACCTTCTGAAGTTTGACTCTCCTGCATTCTTTGCAAGTAAACTTTTTCTTTCCTTTTGGAAATGCTCCTGTCTCTGAGCCTTCCTTTGACAGTAACAATAGTAACCACCTCTTAAAGCTATTATAAGGATTGAATTAATATTTATAAAGCACTTAGCACAGTGCTAGGCTTTTGTTCAATGATAAAGTGGTAGTAGTATGAGAAGGCTTCCCAGAGAGGAGCAGACTTTATCTGGTCCAGAAAAATGAGGAAGATTTAGATGGAATAGGGAAAGGCATGAGGGCAAAAATGTCACAGCCTGACTGAGGAACCCTGAGTAACCTTGTGGGAATGGAACAAAGGATTCGCTTTGAGTGTGGCGAGAGAGACGACACTGCTGGGAGTATCGGTTGTGAATTACACATTGAAGGGCACGGTCTTATTGGTGAAGATAATAGAGTTAGTGATATTGTTTGTAGTCAGTGACATGACCACACTCTACTGTAAGAAGTCCTTTTGTCCAATAATGCCTTTGGAAGCCAGAGCCCCTGTTAGTCCTGAATCGCTGTTTGAAGTTTAACTTGACTTTGCAAGCTGCCTTCTGCCTTTGCTGAAAATGAAGCAGACCATTGCTTCTTACCCACTGCCTCCAACCCCGACAATGCCAAAGTCTGCTGTTTCCTGGCAACCTGCTCAGAAGTCAGAATCGAAGCTATTTTGTAAACCAATTAGAGAAGCCACAATTAGCTCCTTTATTATGTCCTAATAGCATTTTTTTCTGCCCATCTTATTTGAGCGGAAAATCAGCTCATCATATAATTTCTGCCAGCGTGTTGTGAGCTGTGCAACATTCATTTCAGTACTGGTTCTAGAACTCCTCTGCCACTGATCACGACACTAGTCAAGAAGCTGAATTCACATATGGACCAGTCTAGAGAACATGACTAATACTCTGTGAACTATGAGTCTGAAGCTTAATTCCCTTTTGCTTCTACATTTTGTTTTCTAACCTCTGAAATTCTAGACTTCCTTCTTAATTTGATTTTCTAATTTTTTAAAAATCACTGCATCAAAAAAAAAAATCACTGCATCATGTACTGGAAACAAAGAGCTTTTCCAATTTTCTGCCAGTTAAAATCTTTGCCTTTCAAAATCTTTGACCCTACCTGAATCTTCTCATCCTGGGAGTTTTTCTGCCTTGGCTAAGGAGCTCATAAGCTTTGTGAATGTACTTTAATGAATGTAACTATTTATCTATAGCGGTTTTAATTTACTTATTGGCTCGATTAAATAATTTAGTCAGCATGGTATTGGGAAAAGAGCATTGAGTTCTTGTCCTGACTTTGACACTGGCTCATCACATGCTCTCAAACAAGACACCTACACACACTAAGCTTGACTTTTCTCATCTGTAAAACAAGAGGGTTGAACGAGACTAGACAATACCTAACATCCTTTCCAGCATTAAAATTTCATAATCCATGATCTCATGTGCATCTAATCGATCAAGATGTTCTAAGACAGATCACCTTACTCCGTGGGGCTACACTGACTGTGATCAAAAACTTCTGACAAGGCTGCCAACGTTCTCTGCCTCCCGGGGTTCACACCCTAATGCAATCCTCTTCTCTCCAGTGTGAGCTGAACCTCGTGACTCCTTCTATCCAACAGAATACAGCCAAAGTGATGGGATGTCATTTCATGATTAGGTGCAATACTGCAATGCAATCTGACACTAGCCACTGGGAGTGACCACAGAGTCCACAGATTTAAGGGCACAGACCCCAACAAAATTGCCCACACTTTAAATGCCAGCCACAAGTTTGGGCATCCCCAAGCCACTGACCCTTCTAACCAGCTGGCTCCAGATCCAGGGATTCTCACTACCCTCTAGGGTTCAACAATTCATTAGAACAACTCACAGCACTCAGGAAAGTGCTATATTTAGAATTACAGTTTTATTGTAAAGGATACAAATTAGGACCAGGCAAATGAAGGCACACAGAGCAAAGTTGGGGAGGGCCTCAGATGCAGAGTTTTCACGTCCTCTCCCTGTAAAATTAGGACACAGCAACCTGACACACGTCAGGGCGTTCGCAAGCCAGGAAGCTCACTGAGCTTCAGTTTCCAAAGTTTTTATTGCAGTTTCATTACTTGTCCTGGGTTGATTTAATCATTGGTTGAGCTCAGTCTCCAACCCCTTTTTCTCCCTGGAGGTTGAGCTAAAAATTCCAGCCCTCTAATCTGACTTTGCATCCTTTTCATCTCATAAACTCAGGTATGGTTGGGGGTCCCACCATGAATAACAAAGACACTCCTATAACTCAGGAAATTCCAAGGATGTAGAGGTTATCTTCCAGGAACCAGGAGCAAAGATGAGAAAAATTCTTTATTATACTTTAGGTTACAAAAGATTGTAACCTTTCATCTTGCTAGCAGATCAAATCTATTACTGGTTTCGATGAAGCAAAAGGCAAGGTATTGAGGGAGGCCTCAGTCCAACAACCCTCAAAGAACTGAATCCAAATTATTAGAGAAATGCAAATCAAAACCACAACGAGGTATCACTTCATACTGGTCAGACTGGCCATCATCAAAAAGTTTACAAATAATAAATGCTGGAGAAGGTGTAGAGAAAAGGGAACCCTCCTACACTGTTGGTGGGAATGTAAATTGGTGCAGCCGCTATGGAGAACAGTATGGAGGTTCCTTAGAAAACTAAAAATAGAGTTACTGTATAACCAGCAATCCCACTCCTGGGCATATACCTGGAAAAGACTAAAACTCTAATTTGAAAAGATACATACTCTGCAATGTTCATAGCAGCACTATTTACCATATCCAAGACATGGAAACAACCCTAGTGCCTATCAACATACGATTGGTTTAAGAAGATGTGGTATATATATATACAACGGAATATTACTCAGCCATAAAAAGGATGAAATAATGCCATTTGCAGCAACGTGGATGGACCTAGAGATTATCATACTAAGTGAAGCAAATCAGACAAAGACAAATATTACATGATATCACTTATATGTGAATTCCAAAAAATAATACAAACGAGCTTATTTACAAACAGAAACAGACTCACAGACATAGAAAGCAAACTTATGGTTACCAAAGGGGAAGGAGAGGGAAGGATAAATTAGCAGTATGGGATTGGCAGATACATACTACCATATATAAAACAGACAAACAACAAGGATTTACCAGATAGCACAGGGAACTATATTCAATATCTTGTAATAACTTACAATGGAAAATAATTTTTAAAAAGAATATATATATCAGAATCACTTTGCTGTATGCCTGAAACTAACATGATATTGTAAATCAACTATATTTCAATTTTTAAAAAATCCAAAAGGAACTGAATCCAGTCAACAACCATGTGTGTGAAGTTGGAAGCTGATCCCTCCCCAGTTGAGCCTTCAGGTAACACCCTGATTTCAGCCTTATAGGAAATTATATATATATATATTTTTTTGGCCACGCCGATGTGGGATCTTAGTTCCTGGACCAGGGGTTGAACCTGTGCCCCCTGAAGTAGAAGCACGGAGTCTTAACCACTGGACCACCAGGGAAGTCACAGCCTTATAAGAAATTCTGAAGCAGAGGACCCAGCTAAGCCCATCACAGATTTCTGACTCACAGTAACTATAAAATAATAAATATGTGTTGTTTTAATTTGCTAAAATTTTGGGATAATTTGTTACATAAGAATACACATAACTACTATACTGACCACGTTGTGACTAAAAGACAGTGATGTCCTGAACGCAGAGAACCTAGAAGGTTAAACCAAATAAATGGATTTCCTAAGTAATGCTAAGTAAGTGAAAAAAATGAGATGGATCTGCTTAAGCAGAAAACTACTGGCATGGAGAGATTAAGTGACTTCCCTTAGATCAAACAGGAAGTAGTAAAGTGAAGATTTGAACCCCCAGTGGCCAGAGTCCAGAACCTGTGCAATAAAAATTCAAACTGCAAAACCACAAGATAACTGCCCAAGGTCCCTTACTATCAAGGCATTTCTCCCCGACAAGTTCTTATTTACATGCCATTGTTTCCAAAGAGGATATAGAGTGTCTCAGTAATCCTACAATACACTGTAATAAAATTAAAATAAAATCTAGTGAGGAAATCAGAATGAAGGGACTATCAGGATAGAAAAAATAGAAGGAAGCTACGAGGGCTTATTCACTGGGTAGAGGTGGGAGCCACAAATTCTGAACTCTGAATATTCAGGATTCTAGAAGAAAAAAATATGATCAATTACATGACGCACGGTGCTCTCAGACGTTTAAAGCAATTTGTTGCACAGGAAAAGAACAACTATTAAAATCAGAGAAAATTTTTTTCCTGCAGGCTCTCACAAAGGAAATAGTGTGTAATATAGTCATCGACAACCACAAAAACATCTATAGGGAACAAAAATAATGTTATGCAGCTTCCTGCTGATGTCTCAACACATGCACAGATTTTAGAGTAGCTAGAAAAACGGATGCAATGTCTAGCTTCTCTCTCTTTCATATTTTTTCTTTCTCAGTATTTTTTTTATTCCTCCTACTCTGATACCTGCTCTTTGGTAATTTGAGCATTAGAGAAAAAGCTGTGAAATCTTGGGCTGAAAATGAAAACCAAGTACAAAATCACTATGACAATTACTGTTTTCATAAAGAGGAATTGGAAGAGGAAGAAGAGGAGGATGTAGTTCCCTAAGTAAATCAACTGCTTCTTTCCTTTGGACAAACTAACCCTCCTCCATAGCTGTGTGACCTGCATTCCGCCATCCCACTAGTCAAAATTTAAATGTGCTATTAGGACACATTAGATTCCAACACTTGTATGCTCTCCGTTTGCAGTTGCAGTATGATACTATTTGCTTTCTTTGCTGTGAAAGCTAAATCCTACAACAGCCCAGCTGGGAATGTCCTGCCTCTTGTAACTATTTGAAGTCTCTGGATAACCTATTTGAACGCTCATTACTTCGTGGATCCCAATGACCTTATAAATGAAGCTATTATATGATTATGGAAGAGCTATTAAAAATAATATCAGGAAGCCAAGGGATATAAAACAAAAACATGAGTAATTGCTTTGGTCTGTGATCGTGAAATGTTTGGTTTCCATAAAAGGACAAGCCCTTTAAATCGAGGCAGGGAGAGGCAAAACGCTGTACAACTTCTTCCCAGAATGTCCTTTGGCAGATCAATGCCAATAGTTAGCCATTTAATTTCCATGTGATTGTTAGAAGAGACAAGCGATGGGATTTCCCTGACAGTCCAGTGGTTAGGACTCTGCACTTTCACTGCCGTGGCCCGGGTTCAATCCCAGGCTGGGGAACGAAGATCCCACAAGCCATCCCCTGGGACAAAAAAATAGACAAGTGATTCTCAAAGGTAAGGACCATCCCCCCACCCAAGATGGGGACTTCTCAGAATTTGGAGAAGTGAACTATGTAAGTTGAAATCACATTATAATGTTCTAATATTACTTTACATTGGAAAAAAGGAAAGTGTACATTTTCGATATGAAAATGTCTGAAAGTAATTCTCAACAAGATCTTTGCTGCAGAGAACACAAAGAAGCACTGTTTCTCAAGGTCATAAGTAGGGGACATGGGGGCATGCCTCGCTATGGACATACCCTGTAAATCAGTACAGGATCTGAGATTTCTATCGTTATCAACGAGGACACAGACTTAAAAGTTGAGAAACGTGCTGGACAGTTGACCATGACTGATTCATCTTCCTGTCCCCGGCACCTATCATTCCATTTACACAAAAATCCAGGACAAAAAAATCCAATCTGTGATTATAGAATGCATACCAGTGGTTGTCTGGAGCGAGGGGTATGAGGAGTGGGGATTGACGGGAAGGAACGCGAGGGAATCTTTTGGGGTGATGAAAATGTTCGGTTTCATTTTTACCTTAATTAAAAAATACGTCATTGATTAAAAATGCTAACCATCAGGCTTCCCTGTTGGCGCAGTGGTTGAGAGTCCGCCTGTCGATGCAGGGGACATGGGTTCGTGCCCCGGTCCGGGAAGATCCCACATGCCGCAGAGCGGCTGGGCCCGTGAGCCATGGCCTCTGAGCCTGCGCTTCCGGAGCCTGTGCTCCGCAACGGGAGAGGCCACAACAGTGAGAGGCCCGCGTACCGCAAAAAACAAACAAACAAAAAAGCCTATTCAGTTACTCTGCCCATTTTTTAATTGGATTGTTTGGGTTTTTTGCTATTGAGTTGTATGAATTCTTTATATACTTTGGATATTAACCCTTTATCAGCTGTATGATTTGCAAATATCTTCTCCCATTCAATAGGTTGCCTTTTCATTTTGTGGATGGTTTCCTTTGCTGTGCAGAAACTTTATAGTTTGATGCAGTGCCACTTTTTTTTTTTCCACTTTTGTTGTGTTTGCTTTTGGTGTCAAATCCAAAAAAATCATTGCAAAGACTGACATCAAGGAACTTTCTGCTTATGTTTTCTTCTGGAAATTTTATGGTTTCAGGTCAAATTTATTTCTTAATTAGTATAAACATATGTTTGTTTTAGGGTTTTTTTCCTTTGTACTTATACCACCTAATTCCTCTAAAGTTATACTTAGTAAACTTTTTTGGTAGTTCTCTCTTTCCTGCTAGACCATAAGATTAATGAAGGCATGAAACCTGTGAATCTGGATCAGCAGTGTATCTCAGGCATAAGCACTTAACACAAGTAAGTGTGAAAAAATGTTTGCTAAAAGCTACAAGCTTCGGGGCTTCCCTGGTGGCGCAGTGGTTGAGAGTCTGCCTGCCGATGCAGGGGACACGGGTTCGTGACCCGGTGCGGGAAGATCCCACATGCCGCGGAGCGGCTGGGCCCGTGGGCCCTGGCCGCTGAGCCTGCGCGTCCGGAGCCTGCGGGTCCGGAGCCTGTGCTCCGCAACGGGAGAGGCTACAGCGGTGAGAGGCCCGCGTATCGCAAACAAACAAACAAAAAAAACTGTGTTGTTTCTTACTGTTGTTACAAACACGGAGGCTCAGAGGAAAGCTTTAATAAAGGAATTTATTAAAAAAAAAGCTACAAGCTTCGGAAACACTGTCTCATAGAACCACAAATATTTTGTACGTAGTCTTATACTTGCCAATTCTGTTATATCTTTGTCCTTACTTCTTTGTGTTCTGAAATAACTTTTTATTTTTATGTTTTAAAATCATTTCTAAGATGTTACATCATTTTTCGGGGAAAAATCAGTTTTAAAGTACAATATTTTTATTTGGGATTTCAGAGAATGTTCTATATCTTGATTGTGGTACTGCTTGCGTGAGTATGCACATTTGACATAATGCATCAAAATGTGTGCACTAGGGACTTCCCTGGTGGTCCAGTGGGTAAGACTCTGTGCTCCCAATGCAGGGGGCCCGGGTTCGATCCCCGGTCAGGGAGCTAGATCCCACATGCTGCAACTAAGATCCAGCACAGCCAAAATAAATAAACAAAAACAAAATGTGTGCACTTTGCATGCAAATCCTACCTCTATAAAGCTGATTTTAAAGGGAAACTTAACAGGTAACCGAACTCTCGATCCCCTTCACCCCAACATTCTTCCCAGTGTTCCCCATCTCAGGAAATGTCTACTGCATTCTTTTATCCCCAAGGTCTCATCAGAGAGGCCATCCTTGACTACCCTAGGTAAATAGCATTCCTTTTCACTCTCTACCCCCCAATCCTGCTTTACTTTTCTTCATAACACATATCCTCATCTTACATATTATATATGTATTTTTTATCTCCCTTAACTAGAATGTATTTTGTATGTTTTGTTCCCTGCTGTATCCCAAGAACCTAGAACAGTACGTGGCACATTGAAGATGTTCAATACATTTCTGCAGAGTAAGTTAAGGAATCCGTTTTTCTTTCCTCTTCTCATTGAAAGTCCTCAGCCCACAAACATCTTAAAATTGACATTGCTAAAGCTCAACTCTAGAAAGAGAAAGCTAAAGCCTTCTCTCTGCTGAAAGCTGAAACCTGTGGCTCTCTTCATCTCTCCCTCCCATTAAACGGCCCCATCATTCACCTTGTTGCTAGGAACAAGGAACAAGGAATCATCCTTGATTCCTCTTTCTCTCATTTACCACCTTCAATCCATCAAAGATCCTTATTTAGGTTTATCTCCAAAATATATCTTTAATTCATCTATTTCTTTGTATCTCCACTGCCACCATACTAGTCCAAGCCAACATCATCACTGCTTGGCTTGTTAAAATAGCTCCTGACTTTTCCACTCACATCACCCAATCCTCTCCCAGTTCAATCTCCACACAGCAGCCAGTGACCTTTTCAAATCAGAACATGTTACGTCCCGCTGAAAAGACTACAGTAGCTTCCTGGAACCCTTAGAATAAAATCCAGTCTCCTTCCCATCGCCCAGAAGATTCTATGTGATATTTCCCCAACCTGTCACTTTTCTTCTCACTACCACCCAGCCACCTGGCTTTCTTTCAGGAGCACCAAGTTCATTCTGGTCCCAGGGCCTTTGCATTTGCAGTTCCCTCTGCCTGGCATTCTGTCGCTTGAATCCTTCATTGGCCAGCCCCTTCTTGTCATTCAGGTCACAGCTCAACCTCACCTCCCCATTACCACCCTCCTGAACTGTTCAGTCTCAATTACACTTTGCATGCATCCTGTCACATTCTATGTCATTGCCATCTAAGATTACCTTGTCTCCTTATTTGTATAATCATTTACTGTCTTACTCCACAATGAGCTCTATAAGGACCTTCTCTGTCTTGCTCCCCATGGCCTAGTGATTAGAAGAGTAACCGGCATACAGGAGGTTCTCACTAAACAGTTATTATACAAATAAAGGAAAATTCACTTTTAAATAGAAAGAGGTAGAGACATAAGTTTGCAAGCGTTTTAAACAGGAAACTAGTCAACCAATTTCTACCGAAGAGGAAATATTTTATATTCCAATATTCGACCCTTTAACCTTAAAATATTCACACTTTAATTCACTAATATCATTCCTGAGAAACTACCTTAAAGTTTTTTTTAAAGGTAAAAGCTATATACACAAAATGTTTATACCTCAGCTATAATGTAAATAAAAAGGTAGAAACAACCAAAATGGCTAATACTTGGTAAATGAGTAGGTAGATTATAGACATTTCACATAAAACTACCAACCCTCTCTAATATCAAGGAGAAATGTATCCGTTTTGTTAAAAAACAGCAGAACACAACTCTCTGTACTTTTCTGTTTACAAGTATGTACAATGTGAGTACAGTACACAGGGAATTGCAGGGGCAAAACTACTGTATTAGAATGACAGAAGTAGAGATAGTTTATGTTTTCAAACTTTTCTTTAATGTTGAATCAATTGATTTTTATAAGAAATTTCTTATACAAAACAAAATAATGTATACCCTCAGATCTCGTGGGATTGTTCAATAATAGATACTTGAAGACAGATTTTCCAAACTTGCTGGAAACAGAATTTCTTAGCATTCTTGTTAATGAAGGTGCCTGAGCCCCATCCCAGATCCACCGACTCCAAATCTCCAGCGAAGGTACCCAGGAATTCTTATTTTTAACAAGCACTGATGATTTGGCAACCACTAATTTAGGGCAGCAAACAACATCATCATGACCCGAAAGATTCAATGTAGTTTTCAGTCCTCCAGTTGGCTTGCTCCCATCCATAAGGATATGTTTCTCATTCCTCTGCATTCCCTCTTATTGAAGAACCTCAGTGAACCATCTTAATAAGCCTCTCAACCTACTTTTTCTATGCGCTCACAAAGTAGCAATGTTCTCAAGCAACACATGGTAAGAGAAAAGAAATGTGGAGGCTGACTTGGATTACTCAGTGAATTACAGGTAGAAAGTAGACCATGATATAGTTTATGAGATCTGGAGACAGAGCAAAGGAAGGTATTTTTTTTTTTAAGTAGCATTAAAGTGACTGTGATGGTAGTTTAGGGAGAGAGTACTAATGGAAGAAGGAAATCGATAGGAACACCAAATAGACCTTCCTATGTGCCCCTGTTTCTCATTTCCTCCCCACCCCTGGCCCAGGGTAAGAGTGAGAGGCCCAGACCCTATCCAGGGACCCAGCTCAAGTTTTATTAGGCTAAATGCTGGGAAGAAGTTCCCAAGGGGGGTGTGGTGTTCATATACTCATTCCCAACGTGCGACAACATGAAAGGGTGTTTCAAGAGCCTGTCAAATGAACTAAGGATGTATAACAGGGGAGTCAAGAGAAAGAACAAAGGACAAAACAGGTCAAATGGCTCAGTGGCTAGGTCCTTGAATGGAGCAAACTCTTTAGACAACAACGCAAATTTGATGGTGAGGGCAGCAGAGTTCCTAAATGGCCTTCACTGTACTGAACAAGAGCGTCCTCCTACTGGTCATTGTGCTGGTCCCATCTGTAAGATTAGGTCCCTGACTGCCCTGGTTTCTTGTTTAACTCTGCAAGTTCACGTTTAGTGTCAGAGTCCCATCCAGAACATGATTAGCTCAGCTAGAGATTCTAGCATGTGCCTTCCTCTCACTAGCCTCCCCCCTCACCTCCTGCTCTCTGAGATGATTTCCTAGAACTTAGAACTACTTCTTAATTCTGCCAAATATTGCCTCAACCCACCGGACAAAATGTCCTCTGATAAGAATGTTGAGAGAGTGGACGGCTGGTTACCCATCCTTGGGGGCAGTTTCTCCAGCTCTGGTTCCACCTAGTATCCTTCATCCCAGCCCTTGACACTATACTTGATTCAACATAAGAGATGACCAGGGACTTCCCCTGTGGCACAGTGCTTAAGAATCCACCTGCCAATGCAGGGGACACAGGTTTGATCCCTGGTACAGGAAGATCCCACGTGCTGCGGAGCAACTAAGCCCATGTGCCACAACTACTGAGCCCACGCGCGGCAACTACTGAAGCCCCGCACCTAGAGCCTGTGCTCCGCAACAAGAGAAGCCACCACAATGAGAAGACCGCGCACCGCAACGAAGAGTAGCCCCAGCTTGCCGCAACTAGAGAGAGCCCGCGTGCAGCAACAAAGACCCGACGCAGCCAAAAATAAAAGAGATGACCAATACCCAAAGAACATCTGAATGATGCTCAAGGACCTTAGTTACTTGCATGCACTTAATATTTTGTAACAGGGCCAATGATAAAGATATATTCAAAGAGGTAACAATTTCTTAATTCCTTCAGAGACAACAAAGCCTCAAGAAGCTCAGAACCTGAGCAGGAAGGCAGGCATCTAGCTCTTTAAAAGCCCCTCTCAGGGTATGCAGAAAGGGGAACCCATCCTCCCTGTAAACTGGTGCAGCCACTATGGAAAACAGTATGGAGGTTCCTGAGAACTAAAAATAGTTGCAACATGATCCAGCAATCCCATTCCTGGGCATATATCTGGACTGCACCCCTATGTTCATAGCAGCACTGTTCACATAGCCAAGACATGGAAACAACCTGAATGTCCATCGACAGATGAATGGATAAAGAAGATGTGGTGCATATATACAATAGAATACTGAGCAGCAATTTAAAAAAAAAAGAAGAATGGGGCTTCCCTGGTGGCGCAGTGGTTGAGAGTCCCCCTGCCGCAGTGGTTGAGAGTCCCCTGCAGGGGACATGGGTTCGTGCACTGGTCCAGGAAGATCCCACATGCCGCGGAGCGCTGGGCCCGTGAGCCACGGCCGCTGAGCCTGCGCGTCCGGAGCCTGTGCTCCACAACGGGAGAGGCCACAGCAGTGAGAGGCCCGCGTACCGCAAAAAAAAAAAAAAAAGAATGAAATAATGCCATTTGCGATAACATGCATGGACCTAGAGATTTTCATATCAAGTGAAATAAATCAGAAAGAGAAAGACAAATACCATATGATATCATTTATATGTGGAATTTAAAATATGACACAAATGAACCTATCTACAAAGCAGAAACAGACTCACAGACATAGAGAACAGACTTGTGGTTGACAAGAGGGAGGGGAGGTTGGAGAGAATGGATTGGGAGTTTGAGGTTAACACATGCAAACTATTATATATAGAATGGATAAACAACAAGGTCCTACTGTATGGCACAGGGAAATATATTCAATATCCTATTATGAATCATCATGGAAAAGAATGTAAAAAAGAATGTGTACATATGTATAACTGAATCACTTTGCTGTACAACAGAAACTAACACAACATGGTAAATCAACTATAGTTTAAAAAAAAATTTTTTTAAGCCCTTCTCACTGGCCTTCTGCTTTCTGAGATGTATTTGAATTGAGCAGCTGGGACCTGAACCACAATTGTTAGTTCAGACCCCATCAGATTCAGAAATATACCAGGCACCCCTAGTCTGCAGCTCTTGCCATCTCATTTTCTTTGATAAATTCTTGACTTTAACTCCCATTCCATGCTCCCAATTCTACCATCCACCCTCTCAGCTCTTGGCATCTTCTTTTCTGACATGCAATACATTGGCTTTGCTCCTTAACTCTGCCCTCACTTCCCAATGTGGCTCTGATGCACTACCGTACCTGCTCCCCATACCTATGTCCTAACATGTGCCCCCACCAGTAGGTATGGGACAATGACCAGGGGACAATCAAGACGGTAGAAATGCTGTATGTGGTGTTTCCATCCAAAGTTTTCAGGCTTTTCTCTATTTTAAGCTTCAGAATCATTCCAGCTTGCTGTTTAGGGCTTGAGACTCCAAACCAAGGTGTCACATTTCGATGAAGCCTAGGAAAGCATGAAGCAGTTATTAATGAGTCATGGACCATCGTTTCTTTTGAAGCCTCTGTAGGTAGGAGTCTCTAGTTAGTCTTGAATCAGAGCCACTTTTGATCTCGAAGCTTTGTAGATCAGGATCTGCCTTGGGGCATAATATCCTTCACACTTCACAGTGCTGTGGCTCACACTGGTGACAACTCCTCTACCGCTGCCCACCCCCTGCAGACGTTGAAGAGCTGACCGCCGCCTTACATTCCAATGACTAAGAACTGTAAACGCCCCCCTCCACTCTGCATCATGATCATTTAATCTAATTCATTGGCTATTTGTGAGCATCTACTCTGCCAATGCACCATGCCAGCTACTCGAGGCGTACAAAGATAAATGAGACAAGTTCGCTTTGAAAAGAATTACAAATCCAAACTTAAGGGGAAAAAAATCAAAAGTACTTATCAAAAAAAGTGGGATGACCTATTCCCCACAATGCTTTATGAAAATCACAGAAGTAGAGGCCAGTGCCTGAAAGCCAGAGAAAAGAAGAGTTCTTAAATAGTTAACTGATGAGAAAATCTGAGTTCTAACAGTACTATGAACCTCAGTACACAATTATGCAACCTAAAAACAGCAGCTTCCTCATCGATTATGCCATGGGAGTGGGGGTGGGAGGACACATAAATACAGAAAAGCCAACCCTGTAGCACGCCTAAGGAATAGGTGTGGAGTTTATTTACAGTAAAGATTCTCAGAGTTTCTGATCTAGGAAACTTCATTTTTAACAACCACTCCAGATTCTTCTGATGAAAGTTTCTGACCACAATTCTGAGACACGCTGACCCATAGCAACAGGAGATAGGGACAGATCATGCCTAGCTGTCCCAACACTTAATTGGAATATCGAGATTCAAATATCCTGCTTCCCTGCTATCATCGTCTCTCACCATCCTTCATTAAAATGTTGTCTGAATGTGCGATAAAGGGCCTATAGCAAGTGAAGGAGGCTGACATTTAAGCTTCCTTTGCTTTATGGTAAATCCACTTATGTGAAGAAGTGAACCATGGAGTCAAGAAGGTGGAGTCCCATGGTGAGACTAGTTTCCTTAAAAGAGGAACAAGATAGCCAACTCTCTGCTCTCCACCATGTGAGGACACAACAAAAATATAAGCATCCATAAACCAGGAAGTGTTCCCTAACTAGACACCAGATCTGCCAGAACCTTGATCTTAGATTTCTCAGCCTTCAGAACTGTGAGAAGTAAAGGAGTTTTTTTTGTTTAAACCAAAAAAAAAAAAAGAAGTGAGCCATGGAAACATCTAGGTAAAGGACTTTCCAGGGAGAGGGAATGACCTTGAGGCAGGAGAATGTTGGGCGTGAGGAGAGTAAGAGGCCGTGTGTCTGAAGCATAAGAGTGATGAGGAGAGCAGTAAACAATGAGGTCAGAGCTGTCATGGAGGCCAGGGTTTGTCAGGTCTTGTTGGCCTTTGTAAGGACTTTAGCTTTTACTGA
This sequence comes from Leucopleurus acutus, assembly GCF_964270905.1. Taxonomy (NCBI): domain Eukaryota; kingdom Metazoa; phylum Chordata; class Mammalia; order Artiodactyla; family Delphinidae; genus Leucopleurus; species Leucopleurus acutus. The sequence continues at coordinate 22,080,066 of NC_139143.1, forward strand.
GTAATGGAAACTATGAAGAAAAGAGATGGGATCTGACTTATGTTATAGTAGGGTCACTCTGGCTGCTGGGTTGAGAATAGATGAAGGAAGATGCAGGAACATCAGTTAAGAAGGCGTTACAATAACCCAGGCAAGAGGTGATGGAGGCTGGAACAAGCAGTAGAAGTGGTGAGAAGTGGAATATTCAGAACATATGCTGAAGGTAGAGCCTGCAGGACTTGCTGATGGATTGGATGTGGGCTGTGAAAGAGAAGGGTTAAGAATGACTTCAACACAGGGGTGCAGGGTTTCTTTTTGGAGTAATACAAATGTTCTCAAATTGATTGTGGTAATGGTCACCCAACTCTGTGAATACACTAGAAGTCATTGAATTGTACACTTTAAATGGGTGACGTAGGATATTTAAATTATATCTTAATACAACTGTTTTTTTTAAAATGACTTCAAGGTTTGGGTCTGAGCAAGAGGAAGGATCAAGTGACCATTCATTGAGATGAGGAACACTGTGGAAAGAGCAGGTTTGATGGAGCTCAGTTGGGGATACAGCCATTTGGAGATATACTAAATTTGAGATGACTATTAGACATCCAAATGGAAATATTCCTTAGGCAGTTGGATGTTTAAATCTCAAGTTCACAAGAGTGGATGGGGCTGGAGATATGTTTGTTTTAGAAGGCAATAAATGAGACCACCTAGAGAGTGAATATAGATAATAAAGAGAAGAAGGCCAATGACTGAGCCCTGAGACACCCCAATATTAGGAGATCGGGGAAATGAAGAGAGAATGAAAGAAGAGACTAGTCGGGTAGAAGGAAAACCAGGATGATGTATGACCTGAAATACAGCAGGCACAGCAAGTATTTTAAAGAGGGTAGAACAACCTTCTCAAATGCCTTTGACAAGTCAAGTAAGATGAGAACTAAATATTGGCCATTGGATTTAGCAACGTGTAGCTCCTGGAGATCTTAATAAGAGCAATTTTGAAGATGTGGCCAGCGTAAAAGCCTGACTGGAGCAGAATCAAGAGAGAATATGAGAAGAGAAATTAGAGGCAGGAAACATGGCCAACTCAAGAAGTTTTGCAGTGAAGGGAAGGAGAGAGATGGAGTAGTAGCTGCAAGGATATGTGAGGTCAAGAGCTGTTTTTTTGGGTTTTTTTTAAGATGGGAAAACTAATGACATGTGTGTATGCTGAGGAGAAATATTTGGTAAAGAGAGAAATTTTAATGGAGAGAAAGGAAAATTGCAGGAATGATTCCTTAAGTAGAGGAGGGAAGGTGGGATCTACTAGGGAAGCAGAAAGGTTAGCCTTCTCTGGGAGCTAGAAAATTCATCCAAAGTAACAAAAGAGAAGGCAGAGTACATGGGTAGGTACAGGTCAGTGGGTACATGTGGGATGAGAGCTTGTGGAAGTTCTATTTTGATTGTTTGTATTTTGTCTTTGAAGTAGTTAAGAAGCCAGATCAATAACTGAACACAGGTGGAGAGATGGAGGAGTATTGAAGGTTTGAGAAGAGAGGAGAAGCTGTGAAATAATCATTAGAAAAAATGGTAGAGGGCTTCCCTGGTGGCACAGTGGTTGAGAGTCCGCCTGCCGATGCAGGGGACGCGGGTTCGTGCTCCGGTCTGGGAAGATCCCACATGCTGCGGAGCGGCTGAGCCGTGAGCCATGGCTGCTGAGCTTGCGCGTCCGGAGCCTGTGCTCTGCAACGGGAGAGGCCACAATAGTGAGAGGCCCACATACCGCAAAAAAAAAAATGGTAGAGGAAGTGAACTTGGGAAATGTACAGTGATTGTAGAGCAGCAGTAAGGCCCACTTGAGGGTCATGATCATGAATTTAAAATGAGAACAGTCAGCATGGTTACTTTTTTTTTTCTTTTTGGCAGCCATATTCAGCTCTCTATTGCAGGCAGAAGTAAGTAGAGAGTTGGATCTAGCCACACTATAACCATATTAATACCGTAGTTTAGCCAGAAGCATGATAAAGCAAGAAAGGGCAAGTGAGTTGAAGATTTCTACAAGGGAGTAATGATAATGACTATCAATGGAATTTGAGCAGAGTTAGGCAGGAAGTGATGTTATGAGAAGGATGAGGGACAGGAGAAAAACTAGCATAATCAATGGAGGTGGGTCCCAGGGGGTTCAGACGATTATTAAACACTGAGGTATTAGAGAGAGTGAGCTGCAAAGACAGGAAGAGATGGCCAGAGACTGGGATGTTTGAAACATTTATAAAAAGTTCCATGGGCTTCCCTGGTGGCACAGTGGTTGAGAGTCTGCCTGCCGATGCAGGGTACACGGGTTCGTGTCCCGGTCTGGGAAAATCCCACATGCCGCGGAGCGGCTGGGCCCGTGAGCCATGGCCGCTGAGCCTGCACATCCGGAGCCTGTGCCCCGCAACGGGAGAGGCCACAACAGTGAGAGGCCTGCGTACCGCAAAAAAAAAAATTCCAGTCACTGATAATGACAAGGTCTACCGCATGACTATGAGAGTAAGTAGCTGAGATAGAATGGAAGACAAGACCACTGGGAGCAGAGGGGAGGTTAGAGAAGGTGTATTAATCAGGTTTCTTATTTTCTGTATTTTACTGATGCTTAGACATCTTGGGGCATTTCAACCTGGGGAAGGACTGCCTCTCCCAGGATTTGCATATTCCTAGAGATAGAAAACAACTTGCCTTTGAACATGTCTTTGATATGCACACCAACCAATTCAGAGTCCAACCACCTCCTTTTACCAGCCTCTGTCAGTTCAGAACACTATCCCCTTGCCCTAAATAACCCCAGAGCCAAGTACAGGACAACTAGAGACAACCTGGTAGCCCAGAGCCTGCTGAAATTATTCAAGCTATCCAATCCTAAACTTGGTCAACTTGCCTATCTCGCTTCACCCATTCCTTCCCCCGAGAAAACACAATAAAGGCCCTGGGCCATACTTTCCCCTCTGTTCCTTCTGCCTCATAGCTGATCGTGGTGCTTCCCCACATGATTTCACATGGAGTAGCATGGAGGTTGCCAAGGGCTGGGGGCAGGGAGGAATAGGGAGTTGTTGTTTAATGAGCACAGGGTTTCAGTTTTGCAGGACGAAAGTGTTCTAGAGATTGCACAACAATGTGAATATTCTTAACACTACTGAACTGTACTTTTAGAAATGGTTAAGATGACAAATTTTATGTTTTTTTTTTACTGCAATTAAAAAGGAAAAAAATACATGGTTAATTAGAATCCATAGAAACCCTCAAAACTCTTTTTAGTCTAGGAGTTCATCCTTCTTTCTATATGTTACAAATCTGCTAACAAATAGGAAAAACAATGTCTGGTTTTAGTTTCCTCTTTTCATATATAAAGTCCATCTTCCTGTGGAGGTGCCACTGAATAGCTTAGCCCCCAGCAAACCTCACTGCACCCAACCCAATCTTATCCTCTCAGAACACACCTTAACCAGGAAAGCAGATGGATAATGGGGCCAGGATAATGTACAGTGACTATATTACATTACAGTAAATTGACTTGAACATCTTTAATCTAAGGAATTCTAAAGTCCACCCACTTGCTATCTCAGCTCATCCTCATATTAACTTTGTGAAATAAAGAAGGAAGGTAATATTATTCTCTCATTAAATATGAAACTAGAAACACACAGATCTCAAGATGCGTAGGTCCATCCTGTACCAGAGATCATTATCTTGCAACGATCCTATGGTACGCTGATGGTGTAAAAAACACATTTAGAACTCAGAACTCCCAGAATTTCAAATATCTGTTTTAGTTACAAGTATTTGTTTTGATTGGGAAACATCTCCAAAACAAGCATTGGTTTCAATAATTGAAACAAAGCAATCATTTGTTTTGAAACTTTCTCTTCTAAAAAACAATATGTAGGGGCTTCCCTGGTGGCGCAGTGGTTGAGAGTCCGCCTGCCGATGCAGGGGAGGTGGGTTCGTGCCCCAGTCCGGGAGGATCCCAGGGGCTGGGCCCGTGAGCCATGGCCATAAAGCCTGCGCGTCCAGAGCCTGTGCTCCGCAATGGGAGAGGCCACAACAGTCGGAGGCCCGCGTACCGCAAAAAAAACCAAAAAAAACAAAAACAATATGTAGCGGCACAGATCCAATATACATAAACAGAAGACAAGTTAAATGGGCTTACTGGCAGGAAGTGGTTTAAATCGTTTCCAAAGTTTTATTCTGTTGTTTAGATCAGGGGTCAGCCTGGCCTAGATGTTAACTAGTTGACCACATGTGGAGCGATAAGGGAGTAGGAAGACTTTTCACAGGTCCATTTCAAACAAAACAAAACTGCATATAACTAGTCGATTTATCCAATAGACGAAGGGAGTGATGATTCACTTCTTAAAGGATTTTCTTTTTTTTAAATTAATTTATTTTTGGCTGTGTTGGGTCTTTGTTGCTGTGCGCGGGCTTTCTCTAGTTCCAGTGAGTGGGGGCTACTCTTCGTGTGGCACGTGGGCTCAGTAGTTGTGGCTCGTGGGCTCAGTAGTTGTGGCTTGCGGGCTCTAGAGAGCAGGCTCAGTAGTTGTGGTACACGGGCTTAGTTGCTCCGTGGCATGTGCGATCTTCCCGGACCAGGGCTCAAACCCATGTCCCCTGCATTGGCAGGCTGATTCTTAACCACTGCACCACCAGGGAAGCCCCTAAGGGTTTTCTTTATAAAGATAAAGCACGATTCCATTTACAGAAATTCAATTTCAATCCAACCTACCAAGAAAGTACATAACTCTAATAAAGCAAGGTAGAAAATGAACTCATTTCAGATCAAATTGTAACAGGTTCTATGAAGATATAGCAATACCCTAGGTAGAAAAATGAAATTACAATCTATTAGTGGAGATAAAGTTAACAGATTATAAATATGCACATACTTAGGCATAATTGAATGCTAAGCAATCCTAGGGTAGAAGAACTAAAGAAGTAACGTCAAAGAATTTTATGATCTGCAACAATGATGGGTAAAATGACCAATAGTTTACATACCCATGAATGGGGAAAGGACGCCAATTCTAACAAGCTAACCACTACCACCACCTCCAGTTCATCTTCTTGCTTTAGCTGCCACTCCCTTTCCTCTAGCCCTTAGTCATGCCTAGCTTCTTCTGCAGTTTCTACCATGCAACAATGAGATTCCAAACCAAAGCAGGAAAAGAAAGGACACATTGCAAACTTAAAGATTAAAGACCCAGAACGAAAGACAGAAAGCTTCAAAATTTAGTGATTTGTGCACCTTTAATCTTTGTCACAGGATAGTACAAGGATACGTAATGTACAACGTGAGAAATATAATTAACACTGCTAGAGGTGATATATGAAAGCTGTTAAGAGAGTAAATCCTAAGAGTTCTCACCACAAGAAAAAAATTTTCTACTTCTTTAATTTTGTATCTATATGAGATGATGGATGTCCACTAATCTTATTGTGATAATCATTTCATGATGTATGTAAGTCAAGTCATTATGCTGTACACATTAAACTTATACAGTGCTGTATGTCAACTATAGCTCCAGAAAACTGGCAGGAAAAAAAAAAGATAGTACAAACTTTCATATGCTCTTCATCTGGATTCAGCAATTGTTAACTTTTATCATATTTGCTTTATTAATCTCATTCTCTATCTATCTACATATTGAACCATTTAAGAGCAAATTGAGATATCATGCTCCTTTACCCCTAAACACTTCAACGTGTATTTCCTAAGAAGAAGGACATTCTCTTATGTGACTGCAATAAAATTATCCAAATCAGGAAACTTAATACGATTACAATATTATTATCTAACGTATATTCTATATTCAAATTTTGCCAATTGTCACAGTAATGTTCTTATTGAGCTTATTCCTACTCCATGATCCAATCCAGGATCACCTATGTTTAGTTATCTTGTTGCTTTCGTCTCTTTTAATCTGGTAAAATTTCATAGTCTTTGTCTTTCATGACATTAACCTTTTTTAAGATGATGGGATAGTTACCTAGATTTGTCTACCTCAAATACAGGTTATGTATTTTTTGGTAGGAATACCACATTATGTTATGTCCTTTTTAAGATAACACATCAGGAGCTGTATAATATCCATTTCCCCCCATAACTCATGATGTCAATTTTGATCATTTGGTGTGGTGGTGTCCACCAAATTTCACTATTGTAAATCTTTTTATTTTGTAATTGATAGGTAATTTATGGGGATTATTTTGAGACTATGTAAATATTATATTCCACATCACACCTTTACTTTCTAGTTTTAGCATCTTTTGATGATTCTTGCCTAAATCAATTTTTTATTAAGACACAATTCACGTATTATAAAATTCACTATTTGAAAGTGTACAGTTCATTGGTTTTTAGTATATTCACAAAGTTGTGCACCAATCACCATTATCTAATTCCAGAACATTTCGTCACCCCAGAAAGAAACCTTTCACCCCTTAGCAGTCATTCCCCTTTCCTTTGCTCTTTCCAGCCCCTGGGAACCACTAATCTACTTTCTGTCTTTGTCGATTTAGCTATTTCAGACATTTCATATCAACGGATTCATACAATACGTGGTCCTTTGTGTCTGGCTTCTTTAATTGAACATGTATTCAGAGTTCATTCATATGGTATTTTTAATCAATCCCTAATTCCTTTTTACCTAAATCAATTATTACTATGGTTCTTGAAAAATGATGATACTCTACATCATTCCATTGACACTTACTAGTTAACATAATTTTTATCTCCCTTTATCAGGAAAGCACTTTAAGAAAATTGGAAGCACTTTAAGAAAATTGCACGATGAAGTTCATTTTAGACAGGGTTCCCTTGCCCTCAAGTCGTTTCCAATCTTAGAAGAAAGGGCTTACAAAGACTATCTTTCTTCTCTGCTTCCCACTTGAACAAGCAGCAATGTGTGCCTCTCTCGTCTGTCATCCACGGGCTCCTCCCCCTTCTCCAGGTGCCCCTCCCCGGCGGCTCAAGAGGCGGAAGTGACGCACAGGAAGTGTCCCTCTTCCCCTTGCTGTGGGAGGAAGGAATCAAACCCCCAAGATGGCGGCGGCGTCGGAGGAGCGGATGGCTGAGGAAGGAGGCGGTGGCCACGGCGACGGCGGCTCCCCTTCGGCCATCGGCTCTACCCAGCGACTGCCCCCACCTCCCCCGCCCCAGGCCCCGCAGCCGGGGTCCCAGGCTCCCCCGACCCCGGCGCTGGCTCCGGACCAGCTGCCTCAAAACAACACGCTCGTGGCGCTGCCCATCGTAGCCATCGAAAACATCCTCAGCTTTATGTCCTACGACGAAATTAGCCAGCTCCGCCTGGTGAGGCCCCCACGGGACCCCCGCCGCCCTCTCCGCCGGGCCGAGGTTTGGGGAGGGCCCGAGAGGGAAAGAGCGTTCGCCGGGGAGGGAGCCCCTTGGGAGCCGCAGCCGGCGCCAGAGCACCGAGGGCGCCCCTCCCGCCCCAAAGTCTCTGTCGGGGCCGGTCCGCGGGTCTTGTCCGGATTTTGCCCTTGCTTTGGGGCTGGGGGCGACTGCGTGCGGGAACTTGGCCTTGGGGGGCTCCGTGCCCCCCACCCGGAAGCGGGGCCGCGGCCGAGGAGGCAGCGGGAGCTGGGCTTCCCACCTCCTCCCGACCTGAATGTGGACCCCGGAGGGGTCTCGCCACCTGCCTTTTGTATATCACCCTCCAGCCCCCGGCCGGAGTTAGGGGGCCAGCATTCCGAAGTAGGCGAGATGATCCCAGCCAGGTTTGGTTTGTCTGCGAGAATAACGTATTGTTACCCCGCCCCCCCCCGCTAAGTTTTTTTGTTGCAGAAAATAAAGTCGGATCGGTCGGTCCTCCCAAAAGCCGGTAGAGGTTTGGAGGAATTGGAACGTAGCCTCATCCCCAGCGCCCTAGTTGACCAGTAAAGTAGAGCCCTGAGAAGTGACTATTCCGGCTTTGCCTCACCCCTGATACTTCGCACCCATAGTGAAGCAACTTGCCCCTTGAGAAGGTTTTTTTTCTTTCCTGCAGTTCGTTTTCTAACTAGTGATTTACGCCCACCCACCAGCTTTAGGAGAGGTTTTATACCTTAAAATCACAGTAGTTTAGTCCATGATTTATGAAAATAAATTGCCATTGGGATTTTCTTCATTCCAGAAGTTTCACTGAAGGTTTGATGAATATCTTAGTTCAGTCAGGTATTTTGCTTCCTTTCAGTGAATTTAAGTGGTAAGGAAATTGAAGGAGGTGGACATTTTGAAATGATTGCAGACCGATTCTGTGTGGAAGCTAAATCTGTGGTCGGGTTGTTTTTAAGAGGACAAAGACACATTGCTGAATGTGCTGTGTATAGCATTTTCTTAATAATCAATATGCCATATTTTAGGTGTACATCTCCAATCTAAAATTGATTATAATTGTATTTCTGAAAGTATACTTATTTTTTAAAGGAAGGTTGTAAATATTCATTCAAACTGGTGGACAGTTGTTGGGTTTTTTTCTTGTCAACACAGCACATTAACCATGCCAGTCTGCAGGATGGAAAATTCTTCATTTGAAAAGTGATATTTCAAAATGATTGTCCCTTAATTTCCAGGACATGTCATCCAGAATTTCTTGTAGAATCCTAAATATTCCTTCAGATTTTTATAAAGGATGATGTTTGATCAGAATTCATGGTATACATTCCTGGTGTCTGGAAATTGGGCATAGCATTTGATTGAATTGAGCCTTTCAGCCAGACAATGCCTTTGTAAAGCTTGGGATGTTCACAGTTCTGTTTTATAAGTGTTGAGGAAAACTGGGGGGGGGGGTTGTTCATTTGTTAGTCATTTTATTTTTTAAAAAATTAAAAACGTTTTTAAAGGGGGGAAAACCAGCCTGTCCTAGGGGACAAAGTTAAAAACACACCCCACAATTTATTAGTAAATGACATCTCTTTCAAGTGAAGTATTCAGCTGCATTCTTCGTTTTTAAGTAGTTTTCTATTCTAGTGTTTTAAAGATACAAATTTGTAGTTTCAAAGATTTTTTTCCATAAGGAGTCCATTACCACCCCTCCACTAAGGAGTCCCTTACCACCCCTCCACTCCTACCCCCCAAAAAGATTCTGCTGCCAGTTTTACATCTTAAAAGATGGTTTTTTTCCCTCTGCTTTAGTAATGGGGAACTATTTATTCCTTTCTTAAGGTTAATGGATAATTTTTAGATTAAATGGATAATCTTTTGTGGGGATTTGGAAGTGTCTTTGGTTGTAGATTCATTTGTTTGATGTCATAAGGTACAATTCAAGTAACATGAAAGATTCTTTCTTGCCACTAGATGTCAGCATTAATTTAATTACGATCATTTAATGAAATTGGCTGCCTAGAGATAGTGCTTGTTAGGTCTTTTACAGGCCTTTTCTCATTTAAGTGACCATTTATACCTAAATGCTGTTTGCCAGAAAATCAGTAGCAGTGTGTGTGCTGCTATCTGGCATACAAATTACATAATTTCTTGAGTGGAGTTAGGTTGGATATAATTGGAAGAGAGTGATATTAATTAAGAACAGAATTGGTTTCCATAAAGCTAAATGTCAACTATTCAATGGTTGATGAGCTAGTTTATTTATTTTTCAGGTGTTTCTTTTTTCTTCCTTCCCAATTTACTTGCCTTATTAGGACCTCAGTCATAACTATTGTTAGCACCTAAATTAGAGGACAGTTGCTTGATCCATGTGCTTAACCACTCTGTATTTTCTTGAAAAGATTTGCTCTAAGTTGAAATGGCTAAAATAACATTTTTCAATTGCAGTTTAGTTGATAATTTGCTTCCTGTTGCCATGAATTATTGGTTTGACTCTCCAATTTAGTTATTTCCAAGGGACTGTCCAAATGCCTTATTAAATTGGATTTTGTTTTGTTTTTTCTGCCATTGACTATTTGCTCCAAAAATGTACATGGAACTTGGAAATCCTGGTTACATAAAAATAACTCTTTAAATATTTAACTTCTCCAATATATTTAAAATTAATTGGATGAACACAACTTTTGAAATGACAAAACATGTACTTTGAGTTGTTCTGCCAATAAATCACACAAGTTTGCGCTGATGCAGCATTAGATTGTCACCTAGGCCTCCTTGGCAGGTATGAGAGTTTTTGAAACAAGTGGCACAGGTTAAGAAGTGAGGTCCTACAGCTGGTTACAGAGCAGATCAAAGCTAACTTTAAACGTATAACTTTGACTCATGAGTACGGTGTTCTCGCTCACTGAAAAAATGAGTATGGGAGGCTTTAAAAGCTGTCTTTGGGAATTCCCTGGTGGCCCAGTGGTTAGGACTCCCGCTTTCACAGGGGGTTGGGGTTCAATCCCTGGTCGGGGAACTGAGATCCTGGAAGCTGCGTGGCACAACCAAAAAAAAAAAAAAAGTTGTTTTAGAGAGAGCCTATCATACCTTCTCCTCTGTGATTCTAGTGGAGCTCCTATAAAGTTAATGGAATCCTATTAGTGGTTCGGGACAAATTTGACTAAAAGTTAAATTCAGAAGTCCTGCTTATTATCTGGAATGAAATTTTCCAGTTGGTAACAAGGTACATAAATATATGCTTTTGTCCCAAGATATTTCTCTAAAGCACTGTATCTAGTTAAGTCTGTTACCCATTTCTAGTTCCTTTTACATCTTTTCTTCAAATGTGTTTGAAAACTTCAGTTGTAGAGAGGGCTGATTGGTAGAAAATATGAAGGAAAATGGGAAACCATTACTTGTTTTTTTAAGTAGGCAAGCTGTCTTCCTCCTATCTCTTGCTCTATACCAGTAGTTCTCAAATTTTTTTGTCTCGGGACCCCTTTACACTCTTAAAAGTTATTGAGGACCCTAAGAGCTTACCTTTGAAAAGTCTAGAAAACACAAGAGTACACAATGCACAATTCCCTTAGCTGTCATCACATGTCATGTTACCTCTAGAAAATTCTGCTGTTCTTGTGAGAGAATAAGCATGAAAATGGCAAATAACATCTTAGTATTATGAAAATAGTTTAGCTTCACAAACTCTTGAAAGGATCTTGGGAATCCCAAGGGTCACATACTTTGAGGACCACTGCTCTGTATCGCTGTATTATAGAAAATACACTCTCTGCGTTGCTGGGGTTTTTTTCTTCCCCTACCATGTCATCATCAGGTTATTGATTTATTAACAGGTACTTAAGTATAGGTAAGAAATTATAATATTTTGGGGACAGTTCACTCCTGCATAGTCTCAAAGCAAAGGTGTTCAATCAGTAACCCTGTCCACAGTATCATCATTGAGACAGAATGTAAACACCTTCCTTGAGCACATTTACAAAGCACTAGGACAACAAATGCATAGTAGTAAATACAAGAATGTAGAGGTTAATCAGGAGAGGCTTCCTCAAGATCATGAATTTTCATCCAGTCAGAGGTAGAAGAACATTCCCAGCAGAAAAAAGGCATGTAATTATCCTAATTGTTTTGCTCAGGCTTATATTAAAATAAATTTATATTTTCTTTCCAAGTGAATATTTAGGGAGGACACCCAGAGAATTTTTAATTTGTTGTAATTTTTTTTACCAGCAGACGATTGAGAATTAACTCTGTCTCTCTCTATATATAGTATTGTATCTTAAACAATCCATGCTAGGTAGATAGAATTTTTTTATAAAAGATTAAAGTATTCTTACGAAAGAGGGGGCAAGTTGTATCAATATTTTTAATAGGTAAGGGAAATTAAGAGGAGTTCACTGAAAAAAACAAATAGGCCTGGCTCATTCATTGTTCATCTTTTAAATGATTTTATCACCTGTCATTAACTGTTTGCCACATTTGCTTTATCTCTTTCACTTGTATGCTTATTCACCATTAGAAAGTAAGGTGCAAATATAATGACATTTACCCCTGAATACTTCTTCTATGTAATCACAATATCATCACTTCCAAGGGATTTAATATTACATTTTATATTCAGATTTTTCAGTTGTCCTCAAAATATTTTTTTATAGCTTGGAGGGGTTGGGGAGGTAGTTAAGGTTCTTTAATCTAATAAAACATTAGACTCTTTAATCTAGAAAATTCCTCCCACTTTTTCACTGTTTTCATTCTTTCATGACTTTTTGAAGAATCCAGCCCAGATGGCTTGTCAAATGTTCTACACAGCAGATTTGTCTGACTGAGAGGATTATAGGAAGATCTTGGTCTAGCTCCATCTCTAAACTTTAGTAGTGTAGTAGGAACCCCCCACTAATGTCCTTAAAATAAAGAAGTCCTACTTTCTAGACTAGTGCCAACAGTTTCTATAGCCGTGGAGTATTATTTGAGACTCTAATCAGTTGAGAATAATTAGGATAATCATTTCGATCTGTATAGCTACTGATCACTAAATTTAAAAAGATGCAAATCAGAAGACCTGGATTCTTTTTTTTCCCCCCCCACATAGCTTGGTTTTTATTGAGGTGCTGTCCTAGGCACGTCTCCAATCCTTCAAATAATCTTGTGCAGCCAATACAAAAAAATGAGGAAACTGAGAGTAATCCATATTAAAGTCCATATTAGACTGATACATATATATGTATATATATAAACAATAAGTATCTATTTGCTAGAAGACCCTTATTCTTAATTTCATTTTTTGCCTGTGAGTAGCTGGATGACCTTGGACAAGTCATATAAATTCTTAAGGCCTCAGTTTTCTCACTGTTAAAAGAAAGGACGGGTTCTGGTGTCTACATCCCTTTCAGTTCAAGGGTCTAATAAGCAGCCTAATCTTTGACAGTAGCTTCCTAATTAATTGGAGAAAAACATGAACTGTTCATTTGAAAACTGTAGAGCATGAAATGAGTACATAAAAATGTGATTCCATTACAGTATTTCCTTGATTCCAAGGTATAGTTTCATATTTTAACTTTTTTTATTTCCTCTATTTTTTTGGTCGCGATGCATGGCATGCAGGATCTTAGTTCCCTAACCAGGGATAGAACCCAAGCCTCCCCACAGTGGCTGTGCAGTGTCTTAACCACTGGACTGCCTGGGAAGTCCCCATTTTAACATTTTTGAAATGAGAATGCATCTTGATCAAATTGCATATATATTATTGTGGCAGTACTTTTTTCTTCTTCCAGAAGAGCTTTTATTAAATTGATAACATATCTTAAAGTCTTTACAGCGTCTTAAACAAAATTGAAGAAGCCCAGCATACTATATTTCAAGGCATCTAAGATATCTGAGAAAGAAATGCTGGCAGTTATATTGTAATATATCATATATTGGAAGACCATTCCACTGTCAAATGTTAAAAGATGAAAAATGTACATCTTAGAATCAACTAAGGTTTTATATTAGAGATTAGGTTTGACAGGAAAAGTGTGCATTTCATGGATTTATGGCGTATGTGTCTTGCATTAAGAAGGGCCATAGTGGCACAACAAAAAAGATTTCTAAATAAACACAAGTGAAGAAAAATTTTTATTACTGACCACTTAAGTTAGAAAATGATAAAAAGAATAAACATGGGGGCTTCCCTGGTGGCGCAGTGGTTGGGAATCTGCCTGCCAATGCAGGGGATAGGGGTTCGAGCCCTGGTCTGGGAGGATCCCACATGCCGCGGAGCGGCTGGGCCCGTGAGCCACGGCTGCTGAGCCTGCGTGTCTGGAGCCTGTGCTCCGCAGCAGGAGAGGCCGCGATAGTGAGAGGCCCGTGCACCGCGATGAAGAGTGGCCCCCGCTTGCCACAACTAGAGAAAGCCCTCGCACAGAAGCGAAGACCCAACACAGCAAAAATAGATAAATTAATTAATAAACTCCTACCCCCAACATTAAAAAAAAAAGAATAAACATGGCATTTTAAATCTTGAAGTAATTAACAAAGAAAAAACAAATCTGTTCTTCATACTAGAGCAGCAAGTAACAGAGGGGCCAAGCTAAACGTCTTCATTGTAGACTGATTTGTTCCACTAGTTCCCTTTTGTTTTTATAGTATATATTTTCCTAATCTCTAAATACACTGATTGTTTTTGACATAGTCATCATCTTTGTATATCAGATTCTAGAATTTTATTTTTCTGTCTTGGGTAAGTTGCCAAATTGCTAGGATTTTTGTTTTGTTTTAATAACTGGAGAAATGAAATTTCTTCCCTTTAGCCTTGGGAAATAATTAAAATATCCCCAAATTTAGAGCTACACTTTAAATAAGATAATTTTGTTTTGCAAGTTAACATACATTGTCAGCAGTTAACATTAAACTGCTCACCTTGGGGAAAATTAGTGTATTGCTGTTTTTCAGAGGTCACTTTGCTTCCTTCTGAATCCTAAACAAAAGATAGATGTATGCTCTATCGTGTCTTTGTTTTTATGCTCTCGGTCAGTCAGTGCTTATCGAACATTTATGAATGGAATAATACCACATTAAATACGGTTATTTTCCTACAATATTGACTAATGCTTCAAATCTTTTTGGCTTTTGTGGTGCTCTTCTAGTTTGTCTTTGTAACCTCCTATTTTCTAATTTTTTTTTTTTAGTTGAAGTATAGTTGATTTACAGTATTCGTTTTAGATGTATATTTTCTGATCTTTTTTTTACCAGCTTTTAGTTATAATGGTCAGTTGAGGCTCCATTTATAAGTCTTTGTTTTCTTGTCTTTTACTTCATTTGTGATTCATCTGCAGTGGTTTCAGCTATCTTCATGTGAAATTTCCAGAACCATATCTTTAGTCTTAACATTACAGTTGCTTACAGAAAATGACCAATCAGCTGTACCAATACTAGATCTCTCCCAAAATGGGTGATCTTTTTCCTTTTAAACTTACTTCTCATTACTGTCTGATTTTCCTGCTCAAAACATGAGAGATTTTATTCCTCTCAGCTTTGCCTACATATCTGATCTGTCTTCAGAAGTAGTTTGCTTGCTAATGGTTTATTCCTTCCAGGCTTTGTGCCTTTGTTCTGTCAGTATTAACTTGGCAGTCCTTGCTTGTCCTCTCTTCCTTTAAAGCCTAGTTCAAATCTTGTATCATGTGAAGTCTCTTGGTTGACCTTACCTGGTTCCCCAGTCAGTTGTATACTCATACCAGTCAGTACTCATTCCGTTGCATTTCTAGATTATTAAGAGATACCTAAATTCTAGTATTTAGCTAGATTCAGTGCAGCAAAATTCTAGTATAATAAAATAATTTAGAAACTACCTTGGAAATTAGTACAGCAGTAATTGACCTTAATTTTTCACTTTGTAAATAAACTTTTTTTTTCAGTTTTGAGATGTAATTGATATATAGCACTGTATAAGTTTAAGGTGTACAGAATAATGATTTGACTTTTAAAAAATTAGGAAATCATCACCACAGTGGGTTTAGTTCCAGTATTTAACTCAGAAATTATCAAAGAGGTTATAGAGTCCACAAATAGAAAAAGTATTTTTCTACAAAGTTGTGTTAGAGGATGTCTCACATCAAGTAGTTTTAACAACGTTAACAACAATGCAACCCCCAATTTTTATTCCTCAGAGGCACCACTTTCAAGTCTTTGGGTTGTTTGTCTTCTATTTGATAATATCTGTTGATATTCCTACTACGAAAGATGAGAATTTAGCCTGCTTTATTTCCCCTCATCACACACAAAAAGACATACTCTCTTTTCCTTCCTCCAGTAACATGATAAAATTTCTTTTTTCCTCACATAAAGTTCAGTACCAGTGTTCATGGCAACGTGTTTACGCAGGATGAGGGCACTGGTTCTCATTTGTGGTCCAGGTTTACCAGAGGGGTTTCCAAGACCCTTTCAGGGAGTCTATACAATATAAAATATTTTCATTACTTTACTAATATATTATTTGCAATTTTCACTCTCTTTAATGCAGAAGAAGCAGATATGAAAATTCACTTGTTTCTGTTAAACCACGGATCAGAGATTTGTAAAAATGTAACTCATTAAATATTTTGTTTTAGAAACAGTTACTTATGTTAATACATATTGGGTTTATTTTTTTTTCAGTAGACACTGAACAAATGTTTATAACTTACTAGTTAGAAATAGATTCCACCATATTTTAAAATACAATTTTTTAGAATTACTCTTAGTATCAGTACTTAAACCTTATTATGTTTTCATTTACTTTGAAATGAAAAGAACTGTTTACCTTCATATGTTTCATTTGCCATACTGGGATTTAGTGAATAGCTAGTATTTAATATTAGAGTATCAAAACCTTTATTAGCTCAACCCAGTTTACCAGAATTTTTGTCCCTATAATCTCAGGAGAAAGCAAACTTGTATCAAAAGTTTCATCAGTATTTCATTTCAAGTATTTGTCAAGCATTTGTTTTTAGGTGCTATGAGAGATAGAAGCATAAGACAGCCCTTGCCTAATTGAC
Organism: Leucopleurus acutus; assembly: GCF_964270905.1. Classification (NCBI taxonomy): domain Eukaryota; kingdom Metazoa; phylum Chordata; class Mammalia; order Artiodactyla; family Delphinidae; genus Leucopleurus; species Leucopleurus acutus. Next base: position 22,096,392 of record NC_139143.1, read on the forward strand.
TTAGCCTTGATGTAGATTTATCTCAATAATATCTCAGTGTTGCACTTTCAGCAACACCTATACAGTGAGAATTAACGACCAGGTTGATCACTTTGAGTCACTGCAAAATACTCAGGAAACAAAGAACAAATGTATTTTGTGTAGTAGGTTTTATTAAGATAAAAAAGATACTGGGATATCTCAGAAATATAAGAACTAAGTATATGAAGCAAAGTTTTCAAATTAGTGGTAAGTTAAACAAAATTTATTTAACATAATTTTTATATGGCACTTTATAATTTACCAAGTGATTTAGTGTGTGTTATTTAATCCTAATGACATCCCTATATAGTAGATACTATCCATATTTTACAGATGTCTGATTCAGGCTTTCAAATAGAAGCTGACTTGCTCAAGGATGTATATTGGTTGGAGTCAAATTTAGGTGTTGTGACTTCAGATCCTGTACTTTTTTTTTTTTTTTTGCGGTATGTGGGCCTCTCACTGTTGTGGCCTGTCCCATTGCGGAGCACAGGCTCCAGACGCACAGGCTCAACGGCCATGGCTCACAGGCCTAGCCGCTCCGCAGCATGTGGAATCTTCCCGGACTGGGGCACGAACCCGTGTACCCTGCATTGGCAGGTGGACTCAACCACTGCACCACCAGGGAAGCCCCAGATCCTGTACTTTTTTTGTATAAAGACACCATGTTTTTAAAAGATTCAAAGTAGTTAAGTTTCTGCTGTACATGTTGAAATATTTTGGAGGATATGACAGTATCTAGTATAGGCTTTGGCCATCATAATCTGTCATACTTAACCCAAATCACTAGAAGAAATAATTAAAAACTATCATTCTGGTTATAGATCATAAAAACTTTGTGAGCAGTTAGACTTAAGTTTGAATATGTTTTTGGCCAAAGGAGAACTTTCTTATTTCAAACTGTTAAAAACCTTCAAATATGTTGCTTTAATGGTCATCAGGATTATAGTCTCTGACCATAAAAGCAGGGATACATCCAGAACATTCAACAAATACCTAAAGGCTCAGCACTTCCACTGCAGGGGGCACGGGTTCAATCCCTGGTGAGGGAACCAAGATCCTGTAAGCCATGTCTCACAGCCAAAAAAATTAAAAAAAAAAAAAAATATATATATATATATATATATTTTAAGGAGTAAAGTATTCCTTGCCTACACATAATACTAATTCCTTGCCTACACATAATACTAATTTTTAAATGCAATATTGTAATTTACAATTTACATATAGCGAACTGGGGAATAATACTGGCACAGAGAATTTTGAACCATCAGTTATGAGCCTAATTTAATTGTTACCAATTTGGTTTTTACTTTTTACAATTCTTCTTTCTCATTCTCTCTTCCCATAGGTTTGTAAAAGAATGGACTTGGTCTGCCAGAGAATGTTGAATCAGGGATTTCTAAAAGTGGAGAGGTACCATAATCTATGTCAGAAACAAGTTAAAGCACAACTCCCAAGGTATGTTATGGTTAGCATTGGCAATAATTTACAATTGGGGATTTTGTTTGTTTCTTGATTTTTGTTTGTTTGTTTGTGTTTAATCTCACTAAGGGTTTACTTGGGTTAAATGGTTTCCAAATTTTTGTAGCAAAGGGTACACAGATCACAATAAATCATTTTACTATGGTTTGTTCAACTCTCACCATATCTGTTCAACATTTTGGTTCAAACTAGGGCATTTAGGCAAGAAAATGAAATAAAAAGCATCCAGATTGAAAAGGAAGAAGTAAAATTCTCTATTCACAGATGATACAATCTTGTATACACATGATGTTGTATATAAAATACATTAATTATTAGAGCTAGAAATGAGCTCAGCAGGGATCCTGGATACAAGATTAGTACACAAAAATCAATTGTATTGGGACTTCCCTGGTGGTCCAGCGGTTAAGTCTCTGTGCTCCCAATGCAGAGGGCCTAGCTTCAATCCCTGGTCAGGGAACTAGATCCCACATGCTGCAACTAAAGAAAGATCCCGTGTCCCACAACTAAGACCCAGCACAGCCAAATAAATAAATAAATAAATGTATGTATAATCCTATGCACTAGCAATAAACAATCCAAAAATGAAGTTAAGACAATTCCATTTACAATAGCTTCAAAAAGAATTTTAAAAACTTAGTAATGAATATAACCAAAAAAGTATAAAACTTGTATATTAAAAACCACAAAACACTGTTAAAAGAAATTAAAGAAGACTTAAATAAACGGAAAGGCATTCTATGTTCATGGATTGGAAGATTTCATATTAAGATGGTAATACTCCTCAAATTGATATATATATATTCAGTGCAACCCCTGTCAAAATCCTAGCAGTCTTTTTGCAGAAATTGACAGGCTGATCCTGTAATTCCTATAGAATTGCAAAAGGCGCAGAAATCAAAACAATCTTGAAAAAGAGCAAAATTGGAAGACTACCATTTCCCAGTTTCAGAACGTACTACAAAGTTACAATAATCAAGAGTATGGTGCTGGCGTAAGGATAGACATATAGGGACTTCCCTGGTGGCGCAGTGGTTAAGAATCTGCCTGCTGCACCCTGGTCTGGGAGGATCCTACGTGCCGCAGAGCAACTGAGCCTGTGTGCCGTGGCTACTGGGCCTGCGCTGTGGAGCCTGCGAGCCACAGCTGCTGAAGCCCATGAGCCTGGAGCCCGTGCTTCACAGCAGGGGAAGCCACCACAGTGGGAAGCCCGCACACCGCAGCAAGGAGTAGCCCTCACTCACTGCAACTGGAGAGGGCCTGTGCACAGCAATGAAGACCCAACGCAGCCAAAAATAAAACAAATAAATAAAAAAATTTTTTTAAAAAAGGAATCTGCCTGCCAATGCAGGGGTCACAGGTTCGATCCATGGACTGGGAAGATCCCACATGCTGCGGAGCAGCTAAACCCGTGTGCCACAACTACTGAAGCCCACGCGCCTAGAGCCCGTGCTCCACAACAAGAGAAGCCACCACAGTGAGACGCCCGCGCACCTCAATGAAGAGTAGCCCCTGCTCGCCACAACTAGAGAAAGCCCACATGCAGCAACAAAGACCCAACACAGCCAAAAAATAAATTAATTAATTTTAAAAGAAAGGATAGACATACAGATCAATGGAATAGAACTGAGAGTCCAGAAAGTGAACCCTTAAATTTTTAGTCAATTGATTTTCAATAAGAATGCCAAGAAAATTCAATGATGAAGGATTAGTGTTTTCAACAAATAACACTGGGACAAAAGAATGAAGTTGGAAACCTTTCTCAAACCATATACAAAAATTAACTGAAAATGATTACAGGCTTAAGTGTAAATGTCACTGCTGTATTATAAAACCTTGAGAGGAAAACATAGTCATAAACCTTCATGAACTTGCATTAGGCAGTGGTTTTTTAGATATGACACCAAAAGCACAAGTAACAAAAGAAAAAAGTAGACAAACGAGAATTCATCAAAGTTTAAAATTTCTGTGCCTCCAAGGACACCATCCAGAAAATGAAAAGACAGCCTGCAGAATGGGAGAAGACATTTGCAGCTCATATATCTGTTAGAGGACTTATATCCAGATTGTATTAGAAACTCTTATAACTCAACAATAAAAAGATAAATAACCCCAATTTGAAAGTGGGCAAAGGATTCGATAGAAATTTCTCCAAAGAAGATACACTAAAGGCCAAAAAGCCCATCAAAGATACTCAGCATCATTAGTCATCAGGGCATTGCAAATCAAAATAGTATGGGATACTGGTTTACACCCACTAGGATGGATGGCTAAAATTTAAAAAGACAAATGTTGGGAAGGAGGTGGACAAATTGGAATTTTCACATGTTACTGGTGAGATTATAAAATGGTGCAGCCACTTTACAAAACAGTTTCTCAAAAGGTTAAACATAGAGTCACCAAATGACCCAGCAGTTTCACTCCTAAGTATATACTCAGGAGAAGTGAAAATATGTCTACACAAAAACTTGTACACACATATTTATAGCAGCATTATTCATCATAGCCAAAAAGTGGAAACAACCCAAAGGTCCATCAACAGATGAATGGATAATCAAAATAATGGTATGTCCATATAATAGAATATTATTCAGCAATAAAAAGGAATGAAGAACTACTGAGACGTGCTACAACATGGATGAACCTTGAAAACTATGCGAACTGAAAGAAGATAGACACAGAACACCACATAATATTATAATTATGATTCCAGTTATCTGAAGTGTCCACAATAGGGAAATCCATAGAAACCGAAAGTAAATTAGTTCTTGCCAGGGGCTGGGTAATGGGAGTGATTGATAATGGTTACAGGCTTGCTTTCTTTTTTTTTTTTTAAATATCTTTATTGGAGTATAATTGTTTTACAATGTCTTGTTAGTTTCTGCTGTACAACAAAGTGAATCAGCTGTATGTATACATATATCCCCATATCCCCTCCCTCTTGTGTCTCCCTCCCACCCTCCCTCCCTATCCCACCCTCCCTCCCTATCCCACCCCTCTAGGTTGTCACAAAGCATCGAGCTGATCTCCCTGTGCTATGCGGCTGCTTCCCACTAGCCATCCATTTTACATTTGGTAGTGTATATATGTCGATGCTACTCTCTCCCTTCATCCCAGCTTCCCCTTGGCTTTCTTTTTGTGATAATGAAAATGTTCTGAAATTGGATAGTGGTGATGGGAACACAACTGTGAATATAGTAAAAACTACTAAATTGTACCCTTTAAAAGTGAATTTTATTGTATGTGAATTATGTCTCAATAAAACTTTTTAAAAGTTTAAATGAGCTGATTTTGTGGGCAAAAATATATGGTTTCTTGTCTTTATGTCCATGTGTAATTCTTTCATTAATTCCTCTAATAGCCATTAGGCTTGACAAAGCCAAAGAACAAAACAAAAAAAAACTAATTTTTTTCAAATATTTTATCAGTGAGTATTGGATTAATCCTTGGCAAGGATTTCTAAACAGTGATTCATTTATCATGACAGTTAAACAAATTATGACCCAATTGTAGATTTCTAAATTAATGTGTAAATGTTAAACTTACATTAAGGCATTTTGTTTGGTTAACATTGTAGTCCACAGTACTTCTTTTAATGGTTGCCTTTTTTTTTTTTTTTTTGGTAGGAGAGAGTCAGAAAGGAGAAACCATTCATTAGCTCGTCATGCAGACATCCTCGCTGCTGTTGAAACAAGGCTGTCTCTCTTAAATATGACTTTCATGAAGTATGTGGATTCCAATCTCTGTTGCTTCATCCCAGGAAAGGTAAAATAGAATCCCTTACCTAGAACAGCTGGATTGCACTATGTAAACTTTAAATTATAAAGTTACAGAGTGATTTTTTTAAATAATAGAATTATTTCTACTTCTTTGGATGCATTTCTATGAATGGCTTTGTTTAGCTTCTGTGCAACAACATATACATATGTATCATTTATGTTATCTTTATATTTAAAATTATGATTTTGAAATATACTGTAGAAGTGCTACTATTCTTTAGAAAAGCTTTTTAAGGGTTCATACTCAAGAAAAAATTTTGCACTTTTACTTTTTGTTAAGATGCCAGAGATACAGCAATGAATAGGATAGGTATTGTCCCTGCCTTCAAGATTGTTATAATTTCGGGGAGGTGGAGTAGGAAAGACAAGCTGGTTTGGTTTTGTTTGAGAAATGTTTCATGAAGACAACTTACAAACTTCCAGATTTGACAAGAATAGATAATTACTGTGTAACAGTATACTCAGAGCTAAGTAATAGTGCTGTTTAACACAGAAATAAGTATATTGTGATATATTTATTGTTACTAAGTTAATAAAGATCCCAGCGTTCAACACACTACTCATACCTTCACTAGTATCTTGCTTCTTGAATTGAGTGTAAATTCAGAATGAAATAATGTCTATATCTTTTTATGTCCAAGAGATGGAGGTAGAATTAAAGATCATTTTGCTACTTAGTTGATACTGGCAAAACCAGGGAATCCCTCCTGTTTCTTATTTAAAGTATACTTTGGTATAGCGCACTTCCCTCATTAGCTACCGATGCTTCTGCACGGTACTATAAAAGAGTGACCGGGGCCTTCCCTGGTGGCGCAGTGGTTGAGAGTCCGCCTGCCAATGCAGGGGACACGGGTTCGTGCCCCGGTCCGGGAAGATCCGAGGTGCCGCGGAGCGGCTGGGCCCGTGAGCCATGGCCGCTGAGCCTGCGCGTCTGGAGCCTGTGCTCCGCAACGGGAGAGGCCTGCGTACCGCAAAAACAAAAACAAACAAACAAAAAATAAGAAAAAAAATAAATAAATGAAAGGGACCGGTTAGAAACTTTAGATTCTGATTCTTATGCCAGATTTTATCCAGGTCTGATTCATAGGCCTTAACTCTTAGGTGTTCCTGGGATGTTCACTGAGCTAGAATAGGTTGTCTCCTGTAGCCTTGTAGTTTTTATTGCCTATCATAAGGTTGTGAATAGTTAAGACGCATCTCCAAGCTTCATAACCTTAGAGACAATTCAGTCAGTTGTTAACGAGAGTTGAGTAGTTTGCAGCGAAGTCCATATGGCCTGCAAAGCCAAAGATATTTTAGTACCTGACCTTTGCAGAAGTTGCCCATCTTTTGTTCTAATTTATCAGGATCATGTGATTAGAATGATATTTACTATCTATACAAATGAAGTTGAATCTAGTTGAGTCCTGCTGGTTTTTTGGAAACCACTTGTCTTTGCTTTTAATTCTAGTACCAACTGAGGTGGTGGTAGCAATGGAGAATGTCTTCAGCTTTCAAGCTGATGTGTATCAGCCTGGGCATTTGCTCTGGACAGCTCCTTAACTGAGACCTTTACCTTGCCTGCAGTGGAAAAGTCTTCCATTTTTCCTTCATAGTACCCATTTCTTCCAAAGATCTTATCCTGATTTATTTTTCTCCTACAAATCTGAACTTGACTGGAAAAACAACCCCCAGAAAACAAATAATTTTTGTTTTTATTATCACCTTGGCTTCTTCTCTTTCTTACAAGTGCCATCTATATAGCTTATACCTTGCCTAAAACAACACTGTATACTCAGATTATTACTTTTTATTTTTATGTAGCTGGTACTTTTTAGCTTAGACTAAATCTAAACTGCTAACTTACACAGTTTGCCGTATTTGGGTTGTTTTATTATTGTTCCTTTTTGAACTTCTCATCCTTAAACTTTCACATTCTATCTTCAGAACATAAGGATGTGGCATTAATTTTCTCATCCTTGAGTGAAGACATTCTATAAAATAATTTTCTCTCAGTTGAGCACAGAATCTTGATTTGGTGTGTGATTCCTGTGGTAGTTCATTCTTGCTTTTCCCAGGATCTTGCTCCCGGGTTATACTTAAAAGTTCAGGTGCTCTTATACTTTGTAAGAGAACTCTTTTCGTGGTTTTGTATAGAATATATCCATTTTGTTAAAATTCAGGTCTCCAGTAGGGATTTCATCTCACAAATTACTTTTCACAAGTTACTTAAGTGAATCTGGGTGATATGCACATTAGTTTAAATTAGATTGCCTGATATGTAACAGAATTTTGGACCTTTAACAGTTGGGAAAATTTTTTTCTTTTAATTATTCTCTGAAAGAACAGTTGAGTTTGTTCATAAAATTAAATGGCAGGATGAAGATAGAAGATTAAATATATGTTTACCTCTTAATTTCTCCCAGAACTCTAGTCAGTGGAGTGGAGTAAATGATCTAATTTTTAAAAGGAAAAAAGATAAAGACCCATGAAAATGAGGTCAGAAAGTAGACAGTAGCAACAGAATTTTGGAAGCTGGAGAGTAGATGATAAATGGTAACTGACTTAGCAGAACTGAGAAAGTTAATTCCTAAACTGGGAGTGGGGGAAGCTGGGAGGCAACCCAGTATGCACAACTGAACCTCTAGAAAATTCTAGGTCGAAAGCTCCAAGCATTTCTGAAAATGGGGCTAAAACAGGAAGGTTGGTTGAGAATCTATATTTAAGAATGATGTAAACCTATAGGTCCCTTCTCCAGCTCTAAACAAGCTAGATCATTACCCTTCTACTCAGTGAAAACCTAAGGCTTATTCACTGGAGGGGTTTAAAATGGAGTCTCTTGACAAGGAAAGCATACTAATAGCAAGGGCATTAAAAGAAAATCTGTCTAAAGATTAGTTGAGAGTTTGCCACTATGGCTATGGCAGGGATCAGCAAACTTTTTCTGTAAAAGGCCAGATAATAGATATTTTTGGCTTTGTGAACCACATGGTCTGTGTCATGAATACTCAACTCTGAGAAACAGCCGTGATTCTACAACATGTGGTAAATGAATGGGTGTGTGCTTGTGTTCCAGTAAAAACCTTATTTACAAAAATAGGCACAGGTCAATTAGGGCCATAGTTGCAGACTCTGACCACTACATTGATGTTGCATTCGTCGTTTCTCAGAACTAGAGTTTAGATTCTTAGCTTATTGCTGTATACATTTCTCAAATCTTCTGTCTGACATATAGAAGTCAAACTTTTTATAGTAAGCTCTCGGTCAATATCAGCAGTTCACACATACTGAAAAACGCATGTGAGCAGAGGCCAACTAACCATTCTGGGAGATATAATAATGAAAAAAGACATGAATAATTTCTCTCTTCACCATTACTAACAGCCCCAGTAACCCTTTCGTGCTTATTGAAACACAAAAGTCAGTGTTTTTATAGCGTAAATGATTATGTAAGATCATGAAGCTAGATTTCCCTGAACAAACATAAAATCTACATATTATGTATTATTGGTTTGTTTTTAACGTTTTTGATGAAGAATAACTGGTGGTGGTCACTTTCTTTATTCCTTTTTTGGGGGGTAACTTTTTGTTTTGATGCATTTTCACATTTACACAAAAATTGCAAAAATATTACAAGGAATTCCCATGTATCTTTTATCCCGGTCAGCAATTATTTACCTTTTGTCTCATTTGCTTTTATTCTCTCTCTATACATATTTTTTTCTGAACCATTTGAAGATGAGTTGGAGCTACTGTGACCCTATACTCTTAAATATTTCAATGTATTCCCTAAAAACTAGGACATTTTGTTACTTAACCATAGTACAGATATCAAACTCAGGAAATTTAACATTGATCCAATACACTTAACTAATCAGTAATCTGTATTTAAATTTCATTTCTTATCCCAATAATAGTTTTCCTAGCTATTCTTTTTTTTTTTTCTTTTGGCTGCGTTGGGTCTTCGTTGGTGTGCGTGGGCTTTCTCTAGTTGTGGCGAGCGGGAGCTACTCTTGGTTGCGGTGGGCAGGCTTCTCATTGCGGTGGCTTCTCTTGTTGCGGAGCACAGGCTCTAGGTGCGCGGGCTTCAGTAGCTGCAGCACGCGGACTCAGTAGTTGCGGCACGTGGGCTCAGTAGTTGTGGCTCGTGAGCTCAGTAGTTGTGGCTCATGGGCTCTAGAGCACAGGCTCAGTAGTTGTGGCACACGGGCTTAGTTGCTCCGTGGCATGTGGGATCTTCCCGGACCAGGGATCAAACCCGTGTCCCCTGCATTGGCAGGCAGATTCCCAACCACTGCGCCACCACGGAAGTCCCCCTAACTATTCTTATTTCTGAGTCCAGAATTCAGTCTAGGATTACACATGGACTTGTTAATCCTCTTTAATGTGAAATAATTCCCTACTCTTTGTGTTTCTTGAGCTTCACATTTTTGAAGGTCATAGGTCAGTTTTTTGAGGAATAAATATCCTTCAATTTGAGTTTACCTAATGCTTCCAGAATATTGTATTTTTGTTTCTCTTAAAATTGGTTTTAATGTGAAGACATTCTTAAAAATATCTATTACTTGGAAGCATTTCCTCCTTTCACTGTGCTGGTCCCCAAGTAAATATATACAGTCCACGAACCTTTAAAATGAAAAAAGAAGAATCAATCTATTCTCATTGATTTTTTTTTTAGGTCCCTGCTCTTATCCCCCTATACCCCACCTTTCCCACCATCTTGGCTAACTAGGAGTTCTGATCAGCTTTTTGTGTGCTCCATTCTTAAGTATAAGCAAGGAGTAGAGAATTGCCAGACTAATATGAAACACAGAATGAAACAAATGGGGAAGAATACACCTTTGAGAAAGCAATACAAGGATCTGAAACTTAAAGAAACTGTGACTAATAGTCTAAGAGAAATAAGAAAATAGTCAAACACATGCCATATAAAGAAATATTTACAAATATGGAAGAAACAATTTTAAGTAAAAGGGGCGGAAAGGAAAATTAAGGAAATCTCAAGTGGAACAAAAAGACAGAAAATGAGAACATATGAGGTTCAGTATTTTAATAGGAGCTTTGTTTGCTAAACAGTAGATTAAACAAGATAGAAATTCATCTACAGTAGTAGAAATACTTAAATGATATTCATAGTATGTCATTTATTACTGTGCCAATTTAAACATAAGCATGATATAGTAAACTGCATGTGTTAGAAATATGATAGCTGTTCACATTTGGTTTCTTACCATACTTTTTTAAAACTTAAAAATATTTTCATAACTATTATTTTATTATCTCAAACTTGGGTAGGATTCGGCATGTGGCATATTATTTGAAAGGTGTACAGAGAGCCATTAAAGAGTTTAGGTGACCTGCCTGAAACCTGTGATCTTTACACTGGACACAAGACTCACACATTACATTCTTGCTGCTAAAGTAATTTTCAGAAAGTGATTAAACCTACTCAGAAATTGAAATGTTTTAAAAATCAGGTAAATACTATGCTTTCTTAATATGTGCCTCTAAAGCCATTGTAGCCACTGATGACTCTGAATGCTAGAAGCAGTTTGGTTCTAACATGCTGTGTCCTTTTTTCCTCACGTTGTCCTTTGCTTATAACTTTTGGACAGAGGAAAGAAAATTTTTTTTTTTTTTTTGCGGTACGCGGGCCTCTCACTGTTGTGGCCTCTCCCGTTGTGGAGCACAGGCTCTGGACGCGCAGGCTCAGCGGCCATGGCTCACGGGGCCAGCCGCTCCACGGCATGTGGGATCTTCCCAGACCGGGGCACGAACCCGCGTCCCCTGCATCGGCAGGTGGACCCTCAACCACTGCGCCACCAGGGAAGCCCCAGAAAATATTTTTAATTTTATTGAAAACGTGGATGAGTCCATTTAACTAAATAACCTCTATATAGTAAGCTTTGAAAACATTGTTCCCTAATGGAAGACTTGAACAAATGGAAAGAGATACCTTGCTTTCACACTATATTTAGAAGGCTGAATACAGTAAAGATTATTTCACAAATTTGTTTACAGATGTGATTTAGTATTAGTAATCCCTATGGAATAGTTTGATATGAAGTTAATTCTGAAGAATCAGGGTTACGGAAGAGGATTCACTGCATAATAAATTTCTTTTAAAAACCCAGAATAAAGGCATGGTACGTAGTAGCACTACATACATGTTGATTTCCTATGCTGTCACCTGTCCATCCACATCACCCATCTCCTCAGTCCACTCCTCCTTTAGTCACGCTCAGACTTCTCTTCCCCATTGAAATTCTGCTTATTTCTCATTGCCAGGTCCTTCATTAGGCCTGCCCAGTTCTCTCAAACAGATATTATTTCTCTCTACTTTCTTTTTCACACAGCACTTCGCTTGTACATTGAATTTACTCAGTTTGAGCTAGCCTTTCCTGTGTATGGGTCTTTCACTAAGTCATCTTGCATTGGATAAGATGTATGTTTTATTCATGCTTGAATCATTATAACAGTCATTTCTAGTCTAGTTCACATATACTGTAAATATTCTTCTGTCTACCAGTATTTATGTACATAAACATAATATAAATAGACCCATTAATAAAGCTGTGGATAAATACTCTTTCAAATATTATGTATTTTTTTTAAATTCCTCTCAATAAAAATTCTGTTAACTGTGACCTTTATATTCAAAATCCAGCCTCTAAAAATCATATTCTTGTATTGACTTTACCCCTGTGGCTTATCCCTAAACAGTTTTATTTAGATGGGTCAATATTAAGCAATTTATGATATTTGACCGTCTTTATCACTCATTTAACAGACGTTTATTGAGTATCTGCTCTGTGCCAGACACTGCTAGACTGTGGGGATCTGACAGTGAAACTAGGCATGGTCTCTTTAATTGAGCTTACTATATTATAGGAAGACAGACATTTATAGAAAAATGTAGTACTTAAAACTTGTGTATTCTGAAGGTAAAATAAAGGATTTGATGAAGATGTTAACATGATTTAAACTGAAAGAGGGTTCAGAAAAGACTGCTTACTCTGAGAAAGTGTTGCTGAGACCTCAAGGATGAGTAAGAAATTTGGGGCTAGAGAAGGTAGGGGAGATATGCAGGGAGAACATTCCAGAAAAGAGATCATAATGTGCAAAAATCCTGAGCAAAAAAGAGAGAGAGGGTTTGATGTAGTTCGAAGAGCTCATGGTTACTTTGTACCTGGAGCTGGAGTATACAGGCGTTGAGGCCAGCATAAAATGATACTGGAGTGTCACAGTACTGATTTATAACACACATGTAAACGCCGATGAACACAGAGCTACTGTGGGTCAGTTAATATCCTAGCACTAGTACACAGACTCTCCGTCAGTGTGAAGGACCTTGAAAAAAATACTCTATTACTACTTTAGCTTATATATTTTGTAATTAACAATTTTGTAATCATATAAATATTAAGTTGTTTTTTTTTTTCAAAGCATTGAGCTTATGCTAGCTTCCATAAATTTTTACTGTTTGGAGATACAGATATAGTTTGCATGTTTCTAACCCTTGAACTTAAACAAGCCAAACTGACTCAGACCTTGAAGCCATTGCCATTGTTATCCCTGCTTAAATGCTTTTCTTCCCAGATCTTCCAGTTCCTCATCATCATTCAGTTTTACCTTAAATATGTCAAAGAAGCCTCCCCTGACCAGTAAATGCTTACAGGTTAGGATTTGTTCACATAATTAAATTGTAAGCCCAAGAGAAAGTACTGTTTTCTTCATTTCTTTTTTTTTTTAATATACGTAATAGTTCCTAACATGGTAGTTCAGTAAGTTTTTATTGAAAAAAAATGTTATTTTCTTTTGGAATGAGTTCATAATCTAGTAGTAATGCCAAAAATAAATGTATCACTTAACCACTAGTGCCTCAGGATTCTGCCTTTGACTATCCTATTCTGTATCTTCTCCCTTAGCAATGTCAGTCCCTGTTATGCCATTGGCTATGCCAATTCCTAGTCATCTCTCCAGGCCCACTGACGTGGCCTCTTCTGTGAAGTCTTCTCTGATTCATGATAAAGACACATCCTAACAGTTTAATTTTGCTGACATTTATTTAGCACACATGATGCCAGACTGACAAGGATCATCTCATTGCCCTGAGAGTCTAGAACGTGTTAAGGACTGTAATTTGTCCTGGTACTATTCTGCAAGATTTTATGTTTCTCTAGCAGTACTCAGCAGCCTGAATAAAGGAGAAGAAAAGGCCAGTTATAAATAAGATTGTTCCGTAGTTGGGTACTGGCTAGGTAAATGCAGCAGTGGAAATGAGTGGGATTCAAGGTGGTTTGAGATACTGTGGTGACAGAATGGTTTGGCTGATTTAACCCACAAGTCTTGTGAGGTGAAGACCCATTGGAACAGATATCATCCAGACTGGAGATCTTCAGAGATGTACATTATTATCTTCAGGTCTACGCTGAAGCCATAGGAGAAAGTAAGGCTGACCTCACAGGGATTAAAGCTGAGGGCAGAATGCCTAAGGAAGGTTCAGTTACCATTCCAGCAAGAGAATTAGGAATCAGGACTGTCAGCTTTCTTCTCCATGTGTGTATGCCTTGTGTTTCCCCATTGCAATTATTATTAAAATGAAAAAGGATCTCTTGCTACCCTTTGGCGATAACAAGAAAGTGGGCTGTGAGGAGACTTCATTCCAATCCACAGCAAGTCTAAGAGAAACAAAACTTCAAGGATAGAGCAAATAGTGGCGGTGTGAAAGAGAAGGAAATCAGGCTGAGTCCCTGGGGCTTTGGGAAACAGATTCAGACTAGAGTGAAGTAGGTTCAGAGGATTAGTAGAATATGGGTTTGGGTAATTCCCCCACCCCGACCCCTACTTGCATACAAGATCTGATCTCTTAGTTTAGTCTTCTAGTTTCTTTTGCAATTTGTATATCCCTCTTTACGTCACTTCTTTACACATCTCTCTCCCCAGTTACACTGATTTCCTTCAGGGCAGGAGCTGTATTTTAATCATCCTGATTCCGTAGCACCAGTACAGTACAGAAAAGATGCTTAAATAAATATAAATATGAAATGTATAAAGTATTATAACAAGCCCAAAGCCATGTGTTACAGATGGTAATGTTATCAGTGGTCAGTATATCAGTTAAGTCACCTGTAGGTCTTTATAGGAATGGCAAAACAAGCAGTCACTTTGCTCCCTGTTTAGCTGTTTTTTTAAAAAAATAAATAAATAAATCTAAAGTGCTAATGAGAGCTCATTATTTTAGGTGATTGATGAGATTTATCGTGTGTTGAGATATGTCAATTCTACCAGAGCCCCTCAGCGAGCTCATGAAGTACTTCAAGAGTTAAGGGATATTTCCTCCATGGCAATGGAATACTTTGATGAAAAGATTGTTCCAATTCTAAAGAGGAAATTACCAGGATCAGATGTATCTGGAAGACTCATGGGCTCTCCTCCAGGTATCTTTTGTTTATAATACGTTCAGTTTATAATAATGTTCATATTATTATAATGTACATAGATTTGTAACTTGCTTTTTCCCCCCACCACTTAACCGTGTATCTTGAACTTTTCTGGGTCTGTAACTGTATCTGCAACATAATTTTTAATGACAGATTGGGCTACAGACCATAATTTATGTAGCTGGTCCGCTGCTGTTAGGCACGTTTGTTTCCAGATTTTCAGTATTTGAACTACACTCCGAAGAACAATCTTGCGGCTAAATCTTTGTACATATCCACAACTTTTAACTTGGCTTAAATTTATCAGAGCAAATTGCTGAGTGAAAAGCTATGTATATGTGAATGGTTTTTGATGTTTCTGACTAGTTAGTATTTGTTATCCTATAACAGAATCAAATATACCAGACAAAACCCAAAAAATTCTTCATGGAAATAACCAGTTAATTATTTCAGCCCCTGGAGTATCTGGCTGCTACTTTAGAAGACAGGGTGCATAAGGCTGTTTTGAACATTGTCGGATCCTAGAGATTTGTGTCCTTATCTACTGAAAGAATGAATTGTTCAATATCTTCAACTCTTGCAAATATTTTAAATCTGGGAACAAATTTTTAGTAAAATATTTTGTTCAGATCAGTTAGCTCCCTGGAGTACTCGGTGGGGTAACTGAGTGGCTGTCTGTAATTTAATAATAAAGCTTACAGCATCTCAGCATTAACACATCTGTTATTTATTGAGTACCTGTTATGTGCACAGCACTGTACTGTGTCCTGTGGGGACTAAAATGAAGTATAATACATGGTGTCTTCTCTCAAGAATCTTATTATTTCAGAAGGTAGGACATATCCAGACTCAAATTATCGTAGGCAAGAGAAATAGTTTAAAGGAGTGTCCATTTAAATGTCAAATGAGTAGCAGAGAGAATCTTAAGGAAGATAAAATCATTGTTGGCTGGTCTGATTGAGACTTCACAAGAGGTGAGAATTGATCTGAGCCTTGTTAGTTGGCTAAAGGGAAGCAGAGAGAGAAGGAAGAATGCACCAGCTAAGGAAAATATTCTGAGTATTTAAATGTATAAGGAGAAAATTAGCAAGATGGGTTTTAGGGTGTGGATGGATCCATCTGGTCCTTTTAGAAAAGCTTCAGGAGATAGGGTTTTAAAAAAGTAGGTTATTAGTTTAAAATAGTGATTTTTGTGCCCATGTTACATTCTATTATTACTAAAACAGAATAGTTCCAAAGCCTTCCTACACCATGTCAGAAGTTCTTCCTGATCATCACATGTGATGTAACCCACTTTTTGATGGTGTCCCTGTCGTTTGGCTAATGTTGAAGCCTTTGCATATAACTAAGTGCAGAGAGGATCTGCGAACATGATACGTCTGTACTTCTGACTCAGATGTTTTATGTTTGCTTGTGTGAAATGATTCTACTCTAATTTTACTATTTATATTTTCTTACTAGGTCCTAAAAATGCTTTATAATATTTTAAATCCAAGTTTATGCCATTAAATGCCCATCTCCATTTGCTTGCATTCCACATATTGCCACATGAACATGAGAATCAGAATTCAAACTCATTTATAGTTAAGACAAGGTGTCTGATTAATCCATTAGATCAAGTAGATTGCAAAGAAGAAATTATCAGAAGTGATTTTATCAAGGATATTTCTGTTTTTGAGTAAGTTTAATTAATGAAGTATTACTGGTAGCGAGGCATTTTAAGTGATTGACCATTTTAAACTATTTCTCCACAGTTCCAGGACCTTCTGCAGCCCTGACAACAATGCAACTCTTCTCTAAGCAAAACCCTTCAAGACAAGAGGTTACCAAACTCCAGCAGCAGGTTAAGACAAATGGTGCTGGGGTGACTGTTCTCAGGCGTGAAATTTCTGAGCTTCGCACCAAAGTGCAAGAACAGCAGAAACAGCTTCAAGACCAGGACCAGAAACTGCTAGAGCAGACCCAGATCATAGGTGAACAGAACGCACGGTTGGCAGAGCTGGAACGCAAACTGCGAGAAGTAATGGAAAGTGCAGTAGGAGACTCCTCAGGGTCTGGGCAGAATGAAGAGTCTCCTCGGAAACGCAAAAAGGCCGCAGAAGCCATAGACTCTCTTAGGAAATCTAAACGTCTCCGGAATAGAAAGTAAACCAGAATGTGCTTCTAGCTCCAGAGGAAGCCCTGACTTCGTAGCTTGAGCAGTTCTGCATATCAGGACACTGTGAGCAACATGGTGTCCCTTAGCTCTAGGCTTTCAGAACACAACGTAAACTTGAACTCTCATGGTTGGGACAGTCTTTTCCCGCTTCTCCTCGTTGAACTGATGCGCAGAATCCTTTTATTTTGCAATAGATTTGTACTAACCAGACCTATCCTATCATGTTTTGAGAAGTTAACTTTATTTCTGTGCAGATAATGTTTAAAGCAAGTTTATCTGTTTCTGCATATATGCACATTACATAAGGATCTTAAACCAGTCTTGACAGACTAGAAGTTAAGTTTAATACATAAAATGTCCTGTTCACTTGAAAGAAAAGACCTACTTTTTAAATGGACAGTATCTTGTTTTTAAAAAAAAAGTTGACTTTTTGTTATAAGTGACCTTTGTCTGGAATGTCTGAAAAGTAGTAAATGCTTTTTGGTATTGAAGTAATGGGTAACTAAAACGGACTTCCATAGTATTGGCTGTAGAAGGGGCCTCTACAGTATTGACTATATATTTTTATAAACTACTGGCAAGGGACTTACCCAGTTGTTATATACATGTTTTCGGTTCACTTTTGGGGCCATGTCCTACATTTGCATGGATGGATGCATGCATTGCCTAGTCAACTCACTTAAAAAGCTCTTGCACTGGTATTGATCTTGAACCTCTACACTTCTCCACTTTTTAGAGCAGCGTCTTAGTTCATCTAAGCGCTTAACATCTTCCACCACAACAGCTTGCCTCTGGGGGGGGGGTGGTATTTGTATGTCCATTTGTCCTCCAGTTTTACAAGAATAAGAGAGTATTAGAGCCCATTGCTTTATCTATTCTCTGCAGGGTTCAGGTACACTGGCTAAGGCAGAACCCCAATTCTTTACATTGATGTCAGACTTCTGGCAACTAGTACTCTTCCTTACTCACCGCTGTGTGTGCTCATTGATCAAATGTGGTCATGACCAGTGGTGTGAATAGGAAACCCAACCTGTGGGATGCAGTTTTGCCATTGAAAGAAAGTTCACTGAAGAAAATTATACTATGAAAAAGCATTTTGATCGTTTCATTTCTGGGGAATGACCTGAGGGAAGCTTTTTAATATTAATTTCAAGCTTTCCTTATCCTGCAACTTTAAACAAAAGCTTTAATTTCGTTTGCACTCCTGTTTTGAGCTTGTAACTGGAAAAGCATGTCTTGCACTGTTCAACCTTCTAAGTGGTCACTTTAACAACCTCCAAATTGTGTACAGTGGTTATTTTCCCCACTTGTTTATTTTTGAAACAGTCAACTATTACTGTCCTAGTTTTATTTTAATGTACTAAATTATGTAGTCATTATTTGCCTGTTAAGTTCTTTTAAACAACTGTTGCCTTGGGCTTCAGTTATTTAAGGTAAACTTAGGTGTAGTATAGAATACTATCCCTTTCCAGGTGGGAGTTTGACACCTGTATAAAACCTAAGGTTTTGGTAAGTACCTTAGTTGAATAAAAGCACAAGGTCACTACCTTTTTTTATCTGTCCAACATGACTTGGTTATGCATCCTTGAGATTAACCTCACCAAATGAAACGTTTTCTTATCAATTTTTAACATTGTCCTTACATAATATTGTCCTTAGATTTTGATCAATTCTTTGTCTAACTTTGAAACTCCATTTACAATGTAGTATGTTTTCAATGAAAAACCATAAAATAACATCCAAGTGTTTTCATGGTTTGTTGGGAAGGTAATTTTAAAATAAACAATTTCCAAAAAACATTTGTCAGCCAAGGTCATCCATAAAAGTCCCTGTCTGGAACTCATTTTCTCAGCAGGTCTCATTTGTTTAATCATAGGATTTAGCCATATTGTCACAACTTCGGAGGAGGCCTACTGGAATACTCATGGCCTTTAATAGTCTGCTTTCATGTCAATAGGAAGACTTTTAAGTAACAGAGTACATGTTTACAGGCTTACAAAGGGATATATCCTCAGATGATCTTTTTAATAGTTGTTAATGAATTATTTAAAGTTCCCTGGGTCTCTTTTTAAACTACATCTGGACACCCTAAATGTATCTACAGTCTCAGTTAACATGAGTATTTGGCTTCCATAATAAGCACTCACTATTAAAAGATAGATTTTCTGTTTCAAAATCCAAATTTCTGCAGTATACACTTGTAGTCATCTGCCCATAAGGTTAATGAGTTGCACTTGTTAATGCATGAATGTGGCATAACAGTAGGAGATAAAGCACTACAGTTTAAGTCTTAAATCTTAACTAGCTAAAACATGTTAGGATGTTGCCTTGGCCCATTTGATAGCTGTTATACTTGCCTTTGGGTAGTATAATGGTATTTAAGTTTCAACAAATCACAAAATACTTCCTTCACCTAAAACTGCCATATGTTACAGGAAAATTGTAAATTAGCCTCCCAAGAGAGAAACCATCCTGCCCTGGGTTATAGGCCGGTAATTTAAATGCTGTATGTTAATATTGTGTTGTCCTAGAACAACATTTTATAAAGTATTCCTGTCATCTTCCTTGGCTGTCTTTCAGAGGAGACTTCTCTAATAAGTCGTCCCACTTACGAATTGATTATGGTGCAATACTACAAACAGGTACCATGTGGAAGGGCCTATGGAAGAAATGGAGAGGACTGCCTCCTCGCCCCCAACATGATTCTCAGCTTATCTCCCATGTGGACTTGGCTTGGTTTTCACATATTCTGAATTATGTATTATTTTAGAACATGAGGATATAGAACCTGGTTTTTGTTTGTTTGTTTTGAGCTCCTCTTGATGTACAGAGCCTGGAAATAATGGGGCAAACACAAATGTAATCAGAGTAATCATACTGTTTTAAAAACCTGGGGTGCCATCAGGTCTAAAGCCACTGGCTTTGGAAGCAACTTTTTTTGGTAAAACGTGTTTTTGGAGTACTGAACTTTACAGGGGCTTGCCTTAATCTCTATTTAGTAGTTTCAAATGTAGGCGCTATTATTCTACTTGTTAAAGTGTTAAAATATTCTATGTAGCCCCTAAGGTGGGTAGAACAGAGTATAAGTAATGCCTAAATAAATAAGCTAAAAGGTGTCACTACAGCTGGATTTTTGAGCGAAAATGGACATATGAACATAGGCTATGTGTAATAAAAATAATGGCACCTTAAGATTGCACTATTTTATGCATTATTTTATATGCCATTTCATAGCCTGCACTTTAATCTCCAAAGAAACAATGTATGATGTCCCAGTTCCTTATTACTAACAAACTTTTTCCTAAGACAGGGCACTTAATTCTATTTTACTATACTGAAGTAGTTTCTTGGAGGTAGATTCCTCTTTTGAGTTCTCTATTTCCTTAGCCATAATATTTTCTAGGATCTAGGAACTCCCTATCTTGTCTATTTCCAACAGTATATAATTTTAATTTAATGTAATGTTAAATCTCATACTTGGTGATCAGCACATTCTTATATCCTGCTCTAGCAAAATGAGTACCCATTTTTTAACACTTACCAAACCTTCTAAAAATAATGATATGCTGTAAGTAAGATTTGAAGCCAGGGATAAAGGCATTCTCAAAGGAAGTGCCATGTATGATGCAGTCTCTTGGAAATGGCTGTTTCTAGTGTAAAATACAATTTGATAGGCTATTCAATGATTTGACTTGGGATCGGAATTCCTTTAACTAGTCCTCAAAAAGTTAATGAGTAAAGAACTACTTTAAAATAACAAACTTCTATAGCCTGCCATCTGAGGTGAATTATTTTCAAGAAATCCTATATAATCTACAAAATGAAATTAGCAATTAGTTGACTGCTGCCTACCATGATTTTATTTTTAATAGCAATACATTTATATTTGTGGTAAACACTATAGGCTTAGGTAATGGCCTTTTCCAGCTTCCTAAGAATCTTTGTTAAATTTCTGAAATTGAAACATTAAATTGAAATTTTTCCTGTTGTGTCTGAAGAGAACCATGGGATTTAGAAGCATACTGGTAATCTATTAGGTCCATTGCCAAAGTATACATCAAAGCTATACCAAAAGTTTAGACGTGTTTAAAATTACTTTATGTGGTACCATGTCTGTTTACTTACGGTCATGAGCAACAATAAATTACAATAGTTTACCTTCTGGAATTTTAATTGTTATAACCTAATTCAATTACTGGAAAGTGAAAAACACCTCCCGGGCACACGACAGGGTACGTAAATAAATGTGTTTTTACCAGTGTTACTTGTTTTCTTTGTATTTCATGCACAAAGATTATGGAGCTCTTCGTCTAACAAATGCCATGCTAATAGCTACCACCTCTTAAAGCAGTATATTGTTTTAGTTTAATCCTCATAGCCACTTTATAAAGCAGGTTTTACTCTATAAGGAAGTTAAACTCAGGTTAAGCAACATATCCAGAATGTTATACAAGGAAGTGCCTAAGTGGGATTTGAACCCAGACCTACCTGC
Organism: Leucopleurus acutus; assembly: GCF_964270905.1. Classification (NCBI taxonomy): domain Eukaryota; kingdom Metazoa; phylum Chordata; class Mammalia; order Artiodactyla; family Delphinidae; genus Leucopleurus; species Leucopleurus acutus. Next base: position 22,117,749 of record NC_139143.1, read on the forward strand.
CTCCAAAGCTTATGTATTTCTGCTACACTCTACTACATTTTAAAACAGCTGGGACCTAAGAGACTCTAGATTACATTAATTCCTTAAACTCAATATATAGAAGAACATTTCATACATCTACCAGAAGCAGTCTATGCCAAAAATCACTAATGTTAAGAGTAACATACAGAGCTTAAAATCATGAAGACTAGGCTTGAAGGAGGCAACTTTTGTCCTAAAGTTCTTTGACAATGGATTTACACTAGGCATACAGGTAAAAGAAAATATTTTTAAGGCTTCTAAGAACCTGTAGTCTTAAATAGGCAGTCCTGGCAAGAGATGTAGCTGGAGGCCACTAGCGCATGTCTGTAGTTGCCTTACTATAATGTTGGCTACCAGTCAATACAAAAGTAGTGACCTCCAATTCTCTTGTCCTGCCGGGGAAGAATACTCGTTCTCTTCTAGTTCTCTTTTCAAAATTCCTTCCAGCTCCAAGACTATTCAAAATTTCAATGCAATAAAATCATACAAATCAATTTCATCTCTGTTTCATAAAGATGTAACTGATAGGGAATTACTGGAAATGAAATTTTCTGAGGAAGAACACACTCTTCTTTGATAAATACTTTACCCACTCACTTTGTTTCCAACTTAGAAAAGAGATCACAGATGAATTTATGCTGAAAGATGAGGGTGACAGCCGTGGTATCAGTTACCCCAACACCATCACTGCATTCTAGTCATCAAGATACCACAGAAACATAGGGACTTCCCTGGTGGCTCAGTGGTTAAGAATCCGCTTGCCAATGCAGGGGACACAGGTTCGATCCCTGGTCCGGGAAGATGCCACATGTTGCGGAGCAACTAAGCCCGTGTACCACAACTACTGAGCCTGGGCTCTAGAGCCCGCGAGCCACAACTACTGAAGCCTGGGCCCCATGCTCCACAACAAGAGAATCCACCGCAATGAGAAGCCCACGCTCCGTAACAAAGAGTAGGCCCTGCTCGCCACAACTAGAGAAAGCCCGCACACAGCAACGAAGACCCAACACAGCCAAAAATAAATAAATATTTTTTAAAATTAAAAAAAAAAGATATCACAGAAACCTAGAAAAATAAAAACAGCTGCTCTACCTCCCAGTCTTCAGAGGGTAGATCAGGGTGGAGATCTTTATTCCTATCTCCTTCAGGTAGTTCAGTTGCTATGCAAAAAACACATTGTTGGGAAACCAAGAATCTTTACCAATACTGTTGCTTTAAAAATAAAAGGATATCTCTTTATTTATGAACTCCTCATGTTAATTTCTGAAACAATTCTTACAGGCTCCATTAAAGATTATTTTTCTCATCCAGAAAATGTGTTTCAACTTGCTTATATTCCTCAGGTTTTGGTGAGTCATTTCCTGAAAGCAAAATTATAGGAAATCGTGAGGAGAAAAACACAGTGGCGGATGTTTGAGCACAAAGTACAAATTATGACTGGAAAGGAAATACAAATCAAGGATGAAATTCCCAAAATTCATTAAATTTTGTTCATAGAAATACATTCAACCAAAGAGCTTTCTCAACTTTTATGGTTTCTTTAAATTTTTTTCCCCTGGGATCTTTAGATTGAACAAAAGTCAGTTTCTACCTGGAATCTGAAGCAGCAATGTAAATAATTGGCTCTGGGAATGCAAAACCTATGGCGTGCTTTCTCTCTTAGGACACAGGGAAAACCCCTGTCTTCTCAGGGCTAAGCGGAAGATGGGGAGGGGGAAGCAGAAGCAGGGGACCTAAAATGCTTGTTCTTCCTTCGAAGGGTTGCAGCAAACTTACAAGAAAGTGCCTTAGCTCTCTAGATAACCAGTTTCTATAACCCTAGGTGCTGCCATAGTAGCTGCTTTCCATTCCCAAAGCAAAGGCAGCTTGTGCCTTCCTTGTAAGAGGACAATAAAGGAATGAATGTCAAGGGGTTAACAGTGCTCAGCACATAGTAAGCAGGTAATAAGTAATAAACTGTGGTAAATATATATAGGGAGATAGATATGACTAAGGAAATAGAGATACAGAAGATATATTGCATTGGCTGCATGTATTTCCTTCAATCCTTGCTTTAGGCATATTTAAATTTTTTTTTTTTAAGCACGGAAAACAATTAGCTATTACAGGCTTTCTAGCCTCCTGGGGAAATTTATTTTCAATATTTTAAAACTTTTATTTTCAATATTTTTAATATTTCACAGGACTTTTTACACTGCCCGGCAGTGCTTCCTTGAGAGCCACAGGAGAGAAACCACTTTTTTTTTTTAATATTTATTTATTTACTTTTATTTTTGGCTGCGTCAAGTCTTAGTTGCAGCACGCAGGATCTTTTGTTGCGGTGCACAGACTCTTTGTTGTGGCACGTGGGCTTCTCTCTAGTTGTGGCGCACAGGCTCCAGAGGGTGCAGGCTCAGGAGTTGCAGCACATGGGCTCTCCAGTTGTGGCACGCGGGCTTAGATGCCCCATGGCATGTGGGATCTTAGTTCCCCATCAAGGGATCAAACTCCGCATTGGAAGGCGGATTCTTAACCACCAGATCACCAGGGAAGTCCCAAGAAACCAGTCTTGAAATGCTCATCCTTCTCCACCTTGGGCTGAGGGCTCTGATAAGGAAGGAGGACCTCGACCTGAACCTGGTAGAATAAAGAGAGGAGCCCCTTCAGAACTCCACTCCCTTCACCTTAAGACACAACCAAGTAAGAGTCAAGCATATGTGCAATGGAACCAGAATTGAGTGCCTACTCCCAGCTCTACCAATTATGAGCTATGTAATACCAGCTTGGGTGGTTAATACTTTGAGGCTCAGTTTCATCATCTGTAGAATACTTCCTACCTCAGAGAGTTGACACAAAAGCCCAAAGGATTCAGGGAGGGTGGTGGAGTAGGAAGAACCAGGAATCTGTCTCCCCACTTAGACAACAATTACACTGGCAGGATCTGTCTGATGTAATTATGCTGGAACTCTGGGGTCTATTGAAGACCTGCACTTCCAAGGAAAGATTTGTGGTTAATTTGGGTCAACTTCAGGTCTTAGCACAGGAGCAACCAGCCACCCATCCCCAACCCATGATGGGCTAAAAGGACCCTGTCCCCCAAATATTTGGGATCTGTGTTCTGATCACTGATCACTGCTTCTGATCACAGAGGTGCAGACAAAGATTACAGGAAGCCACTGTTGTAGCTCCCTCCATTGTTGTGAACCTCTCTCCCACCAGCTCTCCCACCGCCTCCTAGGAGATTTAAAGAGCCAGCACCCTTTCCACCACCACCCCTTCATCTTTCTCTTTTTTAATGTCTGGGAGCCAGACATTAAAGACGAAGACATTCAACAACCACTTTATGTACTGGGAAAATTAGAAAGTGACCAGGTATGCGGAAGGAAAGTCTCAAATAAAGACCTGAGAGGGCATTAAGTTTACACCTCAGGCAGACCCTCAGCACAGAGACAGCCTACAACAATCAAAATAAATAAATATACAAAAACAATTACCAAAATCCAGCAAATCCTGGGCATGCAGGAGAACATGATTCCCAGAGTTACCGCATTATTAGATTTAAATATCTAGTTTTCAATAACAACAACAACAAAATCACAAGGCATACAAAGAAACAGAAAAGGATGGCCCATTAAAGGGGAAAATATAAATCAACAGAAACTGCCCTTAAAAAGGACTAATGGCAGATATACTAGACAGATTTTAAGATAACTTTTTAAAAGATGCTCGAAGAACTAAGGGGAGATATGGAGAAAGTGAAGAAAATGATGTATGAACAAAATGGAAATATCAATAAAGAGGGAGAAAACCTAAAAAGAAAAAGAAATTTTGGAACTGAAGAGTAAATAACTAAATGAAAAAATTTACTAGAAGGCAGATTTGAGCAGGCAGAAGAAAGAATTAGGAAACAGAAATAGGACAAGGAAATTAAGTCTGAGGAACAGAAAGAAAAAGATTGAAGAAATGAACAGAAACTAAAGGATCTGTGGGACACCAACAACAGGCCAAAAAACACATTGCGGGAGTCCCAGAAGGAGAAGAGAGAAAAGAGCAAAGAGAATATTTGAAGAAATTATGGTTGCAAACTTCATACATTTTATGAAAGACATGAATATAAACATCCAAGAAGCTCAATAAACTCCAAGTAAGATGTACTTAAAGACCCACGCTGAGACACATATAATCAAACTTTCAAAAACCAAACACAAAGAGAGAATGTTGAAATCATACAAGGGAGAAGTAAATCATTACATACATATCCTCAATAAGATTATAAGCAGATTTCTCATCAGAAACTTTGGAGGCCAGAAGGCAGTGGGTCAATGTATTCAAAGTGCTAAGAGAAAACACTGTCAACCAAGAATCCTATATCTGGCAAAACTGTCCTTCAAAAGTGAGGGAGAAATTAAGACACTACCAGATTAAAAAAAAAAAAAAGAAAAGCTGAGGGGTTGTTTCCACTAGATCTGCCCTGCAAGAAATGCAGGGAGTCTTGCAAGATTAAATGAAAGGACACTAGACATTAACTCTAAGCTATATGCAGAAATAAATATCTCGATAAAATTAAATACATCTGCAATTATAAAAGCTAGTGCTACTGTAACACTGATTTGTAAGTGCACAGTTTTCCACAGAAGTGACAAGATTAATACGTTAAGAAAAAAATCACTAGTCTATCACAGACTTTGAAAACAAACTTATGGTTACCAAAGGGGAAAGGTGGTGGGGGGGATAAATTAAGAGTTAAGGATTAATGTATACACACTACCATATATAAAATAATCAACAAGGACCTACCATACAGCACAGGGAACTCTACTCAGTATTCTGTAATAACCTATATGGGAAAGGTTCTGGAAAAGAATGGATATATGTATGTGTATAACCAAATCACTTTGCTGTACACTTGAAACTACCATGACATTGTAAATCAATCACACCCCAATATAAAATAAAAATTAAATTTAAAAAATCACTAGTTTAAAAGCTAGTATTATTGTAAGTTTGGTTTATAATTCAAAATCTTGTTTTCCACATAATTTAAGAAACTAATGCATTTAAAAAAATTATTAGTTTATGTTTGGGGGCACACACTGTAAATATAAAGAGGTAATTCTGTGACATCAACAATTGACAGGTAAAGGGATGGAGCTGTGAAGGAGCAGAAATTTTGTATGTTATTGAAGTTAGGCAGACATAAATTCAACTTAGAGTGTTATAAATTTAGGATGTTAAATTTAATCATGGTAAACACCAAAAAAACCCTACAGAATATACACAAAAGGAAATGAGAAAGGAATTAAACATTTCACTACAAAAAAACTGACTAAACACAAAAGAAAAAGTGTGAGGAAAACAGGTAGAAAAATGACAAAAGTAAATCCCTCCTTATCTGTAATTATTTTACATGTAAATGGGTTAAACTCTGTAATCAAAAGACAGAGATTTGAAGAATGGATTAAAACACATGATCCAACTATCTACTGTCTATAAGACATTTCTGATGCAAAGACACAAATAGGTTGAAATTCAAAGGGTGCAAGAGTATATTCCATGCAAATAGTAACCAAAAGAGAGCAGGGGTGGCTATTCTAATATCAGACAAAATAGCCTTAAAATCAAAAAAGTTTACAATAGATAAAGGACATTATAAATTAGCAAAGGTTTCAATACAGTAAGAAGGTATAACAATTATAAACATTTACACACCTAGTGACAGACCCTTAAAATATATGAAGCAAAAACTGAGATAATTGAAAGGAGAAACAGATATGTGAAAATTAATAAAGGGAAACCTTATTTTAAATGGAGTCAGGAAGCCCTGAAGGGAAGCTCTCATGAACATACCATTTGTCACAGCTTACTTTACACTCTTGGACAGGAAGAAGTTTACTACCACATCAGAAGGAAGATTTTCTCCTTGCTCAGCAACAACTCTGCCAATGAGAAACCACCACTCCCTGAACTTTCCTGCAGTGGACTTTTGTTCAAAACAACCCTCCCATGGGGACTTCCCTGGCAGTCCAGTGGTTAAGACTCCACCCTTCCACTGCAGGGGGCACAAGTTCAATCCCTGGTCAGGGAACTAAGATCCCCACATGCCACGTGGCGTGCCCAGAAAAATAAAATAAAAAGTAAAACCCTCCCAACTCCCCACTTTCCTCGGCTTCCCTTCTTTGTTCTCTGGTTGCCTATGGGTTCACCATAGTTTGCATGTCCCCAGTTGCAATCCCTCTGCTATTCCTGAATAAACTTGATTCTACTGGCTAAAAAGCTTGCCTTTTTGTTTTAAAGGTTGACAAATTGTTCCACAGGAATAGTTGGAGACAACAATACTGCACTTACAATAGTGGATAGAACAGCCAGACAGAAGGTAAGCAAAGAAATAGAGGACTTAAACAACACAACAGACCAACTGGATCTAACAGACTTATACAAAACACTCTATCCACCAATAAGAGAATACACATTCTGCTCAATACACATCATTCTCAAGTCTTTTCCAGGACAGACCATATTTGAGGCCACAAATTAAGTCTCAAAAGATTTTAAAAAATAGATTACACAAAGTATTTTCTTCCACCACAATAGGATGAAGTTAAAAATCAATAACAGAAGGAAAGTAGAAAATTCAAAAAATTATGGAAATTAAACAACATACTCTAAAACAACCAATGGATTAAAGAAGAAATCACAAGAGAAATTAGAAAATACTTAGAGACTAATAAAAATGAAAACAAAACATACCAAAACTATGGGAAACAATGAAAGTGGTACTAAGGGGGAAATTTATAGCTTGCATTAAAAATCAAGAAAGATCTCAAATCAAAAACTTAACTTTACAATTTAAGGAATTAGAAAAAGAAGAATTAAACCCAAATCTACCAGAAGGAAGGAAATAAAGATTAGAGATAAATGAAATAGAGAGTAGAAAAACAATAGAGAAAATCAATGAAAAAAAAAGTTGGGGGCTTCGCTGGTGGCGCAGTGGTTGAGAGTCTGCCTGCCGATGCAGGGGACACAGGTTCGTGCCCCGGTCCGGGAAGATCCCATGTGCCGCGGAGCGGCTGGGCCCATGAGCCATGGCCGCTGAGCCTGTGCGTCTGGAGCCTGTGCTCCACAATGGGAGAGGCCACAACAGTGAGCGGCCCGCGTACCACAAAAAAAAAAAAAAAAAAAAAGTTGGTACTTCAAAAAGGTCAGTAATAGTTAAAAACATTTAGTCAGAGAGATGAAGGAAAAAAGAGAGAAGAATTAAATCACTAAATCAGAAATGAAAGTAGAGACATTACTACAAATCTACAGAAATAAAGAGGATTATTTATAAGAGAGTACTATGAGCAATCATGTGCCAACAAATTGGATAACTTAGATGAAACAAACAAATTCCTAGAAACACAAAAGTTACCAAGACTAAATCACACACAAAAAAATAGAAAATGTGAATAGACCTATAACTAGTAAGGAGATTGAATTAGCAATTAAAAATCTCCCAAAAAGAAAGGCCCTAGGTGTGATAGCTCCACGAGTGAATTATACCAACATTTAAAGAAGAGCTATTACCAATTCTTGTCAAACTTTTGAAAAAAAATTGAAGAGGAGGGAGCACTCCTCATTTCATTCTATGAGGCCAGAATTATCCTGATACCAAAGCCAGATAAAAACTTAAGAAGCAAAGAAAACTACAGCCCAATATTCCTTATAAACATTGATGCAAAAATCCTCAACAAAATACCAGCAAACTGAATTCAGCAGCATATTAAATGCTTATACACCATGACCAAGTGGGATTTATTCCTGGAATGCAAGGATGGTTCAATAATACACCACATTAACAGAATGAAGGGGAAAGTAACACATAATAATCTCACCTGACACAGAAAAAGCATTTGACAAAATTCAACACCTTTCATCATAAAACACTCAACAAACTCGAAATAGAAGGAAACTACCTCATCATAATAAAAGTCACATACCAAAATTTCACAGCAAACATCATATTCAACGGTGAAAGAACGAAAACTTTCCATCTAAGATTAGGAACAAGGCAAGGAACAAGAATTTCACCACTTCTACTCAACATAGTGCTGGAGGTCCTAGCTGGAGAAATCAGGCTAGAAAAAAGAAATAAAAGGCATCAAAATTGGAAAGGTAAAAGGAAAATTGTCTCTGTTCATGTATGATATGATCTTACATATAGGAAACCATAAGATCTCACACACACACACACACACACACACACACACAAACTGTTAGAACTAATAAACAAATTTAGCAAAGTAGCAGGATTCAAAGTCAACACATAAAAATCAGTTGCATTTCTATACACTAACAATGAACTATCTAAAAAGGAAATTAAGAAAACAATTCCACTTATAATAGTGACAAAGTGAATAAAATACTTAGGGATTAACTTAATTAACCAAGGAGGTGAAAGACTTGTACAGTGAAAACTACAAAATACTGATGAAAAAAGTAAAGAAGATGTAAATATTGGAACTCATTCTGAGTTCACGGGCTGGAAGACTTCACAGTGTTACCATGTCAATACTACCAAAAGCGATCTACAGATTTAATGCAACCCCTATCAAAATTCCAATGACATTTTTTGCAAAAATAGAAAAACCCATCCTAAAATTCATATGGATTTTCAAGAGACCCCAAATAGCTAAAAACAATCTTGAAAAAGAAGAACAAAGCTGGAGGACTCACACTTCTGATTTCAAATCTTACTACAAAGTTACAGTAATCAAAACAGTGTGGTACTGGCATAAAGACAGACATATAGATAATGGAATGGAACAGAGAATCCAAAAATAAACACTTGCATATAAAATCAATGATTTTTGACAAAAGTGCAAAAACCATTCAAAGGCTCTTCAACAAATGATGCTAGGAAAGCTGTATATCCACATGCAAAAGAACAAAATTGGATTCTTCCCTAATACCATATACAAAAAGTCACTCAAAATGAATCCATGACCTTAATGTCAGACCTGAAACTCTTAGAAGAAATTGAGACAAAACTTCATGACATTGGACTTGGCAATGATTTCTTGGATGTGACACCAAAGGCACAGGTCATAAAAGAAAAAGTGGATAAATGGGACTTCATGAAAATTTTTAAATTTTGTGGATCAAAAGACACTATCAACAGAGTATAATGGCAACCCACAGAATGGAAGAAAATATTTGCAAATCATGTATCAGATAAAGTGTTAATATCCAGAACATATAAAGAATTCCTAAAAATCAAACAAACCAAAAAAACCCGAACTACCCTATTCAAAACTGGACAAAGGACTTGAATAGACATTTCTCCAAAGAAGATGAATAAATGGCCAAGAAGCACATGAAATGATGCTCAACATCACTAATCATTAGAGAAATGTAGATCAAAGCTACAATGAGACACCACCTCACCACACACCTCACATTAGGATGGCTAGTATATAATTTTTAAAATATTTCTAATACAGAAAACAGCAAGTATTGACAAGGATGTGGAGAAACTGAAACTGTGCACTGTTGGTGGGAATGTAAAATGGTACAGCTGCTGTAGAGAACAATATGGTGGTTCCCCAAAAAGTTAAAAGTAGAATTACCATTTGATTCAGCAATTCCACTTCCAGGTGAATACCCAATAGAAATGAAAGCAAGGTCTCAAAGAGATATTTGCATACCTCTGTTCATAGCAGCAGTATACATAATAGCTAAAATGTGGAAGCAACCCAAGTGTCCACTGATGGATGAATGCATAAGCAAAGTGTGTTATATACATATAATGGAATATTATTAGCCTTAAAAAGGAAGGACATTCTGACACATGCTACAACGTGGATGACCTTTGGGCACATGATGCTAAGTGAAATAAGCTAGTCATAAAAAAACCAAAAACTGTATGATTCCACTTTGTTGAGGTACTTAAAATAGTCAAAGTTATAGAGACAAAAAGTGGAATGGTGGTTGTGAGGGGATGGGGAAGAGGGAACTTGAAGCTATGGTTTAACAGGTACAGAGTTTCTGGTTTACAAGTTGTAAATGGATCTGAAGGTAGATGATGGTGATGGTTGTACAACACTATTTATGTATTTAATAACACTGAATTGTACAGTTAAAAATGTTAAGATGGTACATTTCATGTTATGTGTGTTTTACCACAATTAAAAAATTGAAAAAAATATTCTTTATATACAAATATGGAAAGATCTACAAGACTGATTGTTAAGGAAAAAAACAATGTGCTGACAAGTATTATAGTATAACAACTTTTGTGTAAAAAATAAAAAAGGAGGAAATAACATACTGCGATCTAATTTCATGTATATGCATAAAGAAACTCTAAAGAAATAGCGAAGGAGTTAACAGGGGTTACATATTGGCATTGAGCAACTTTGCAATGGGGAACAGGAATCCACGCGAGAGTATCCCTAGATACTTGTTTGTATATTTTTCTATTTTTGAACCATGGAAATGTATCACCAATTCAAAAATTAAATTAACAAAACTTTAAATCTTATAAGCTATGTTTCTTTTTTTGAAAATAGTATACCTATATTATAACTGAATTTTGGAACATATGATATCAATGATGATGAAAGGGAAGAAGGTAGAGGGAAAATAAAGCACTTTAAAGAACTGATGATTGTCCGCCTGCCAATGCAGAGGACACGGGTTCGTGCCCTGGTCCGGGAAGATCCCACATGCCGCGGAGCGGCTGGGCCCGTGAGCCATGGCCGCTGAGCCTGTGCGTCCGGAGCCTGTGCTCCGCAACGGGAGAGGCCACAACAGTGAGAGGCCCGCGTACCGAAAAAAAAAAAAAAAAAAAGAACTGATGATTGCATTAGCCATCATTTTTAAAATTAACTTTATAGAGGAATACATTAAATGCAATGAAATGTATCCATTTTAAGTGTACAGTTCTTTAAGTTTTGACAAATGTACATACTCATGTAACCACCACCACAACTGAGATATAGAACTTTTCACCACAGCAAAATGTTTGCTTTGATACTTCCTAGTTGATTCCCATCCCAACACCAGCCCCAGACAACCACTGATCTTATTTGTCTTTTCCAGAGTTTCATATAAAAAGAATCATATATAAGATAGTCTTTTGAGTGAGGTTTCCTTCACACAACATATATTTCTGAGATCTGTGCATGTCAATGCATGTGTCAGTAATTTGTTCCTTTTTATTGCTAAGTAGTATTCTACCGTATAAATATACCAGACTTGTTTATTCTGTCACCTAGTGACAGATATGTAGATTGTTTCTAGTTTTGAGCTATTATAAATAAATCTGCCATGAACAGTCACAGCTATTATACGTAAATCTGCTATGAACAGTCACGGACAAGTCTTTGCATTAACATGTTTACATTTCTCTAGGGGAAATACCTAGGAGTGGAATGTCTGAGTCATATGGCAAGTGTATGTTTAACTTTATAAGAAGTGCCAAAATGTATCATTTTACATTCTCATCAGGAATGTATGATCATTCCAGTTTTTGTTTTGTTTTGTTTTTTGAGGTACGTGGGCCTCTCACTGTTGTGGCCTCTCCCATTGCGGAGCACAGGCTCCGGACGCGCAGGCCCAGCGGCCATGGCCCACGGGCCCAGCTGCTCCGCGGCATGCAGGATCCTCCCGGACCAGGGCACGAACCCGTGTGCCCTGCATCAGCAGGCGGACTCTCAACCACTGTGCCACCAGGGAAGCCTGAGCACTCCAGTTTTTCTGCATCCTCATCAACGTTTAGTATTGCTAGTTAAAAAATTTTTTAGCCATTATAGTGGATGTGTGGTGGAATTTCGTTGTTATTTATTTATTAAAAAAAAATAAGTTTATCTATTTATTTATTTTTTGCTGCACACAGGCTTTCTCTAGTTGCCGCGAGCGGGGGCTACTCTTCACTGTGGTATGTGGGCTTCTCACTGTGGTGGTTTCTCTTGTCGCGGAGCACAGGCTCCAGGTGCGCAAGCTTCAGTAGTTGTGGCATGCAGGCTCAGTAGTTGTGGCTCATAGGCTCTAGAGAGCAGGCTCAGTAGTTGTGGCGCATGGGCTTAGTTGCTCTGCGGCATGTAGGATCTTCCCAGAACAGGGCTTGAACCTGTGCCCCCTGCATTGGCAGGAGGATTGCTAACCGCTGCGCCACCAGGGAAGTCCCTCATTGTTATTTAAATTTGCATTTCTCTGAGGTCTAATGATAGTAAGCATCTTTTCAAGTGCTTATTAGACACGTGCTTCTTTAGCGAAACGTCTTTAAAACTTTTGCCCATTTTGGAGGATTGCTTGTCTTGTTATTGTTAAATAAGAGTTCTTTATGTATTCTGCTTACAGATCCTTTGTTGGATATATGCATTATGATGATTTTCTCTCAGTCAATGGCTTCCTTTATTTTCTTGACAGTATTTTTTTTTTTTTTTTTTTTTTTTTTTTTTTGGTACGCGGGCCTCTCACTGTTGTGTCCTCTCCTGTTGCGGAGCACAGGCTCCGGACGGGCAGGCTCAGCGGCCATGGCTCACGGGCCCTGCCGCTCCGCAGCATGTGGGATCTTCCCAGACTGGGGCACGAACCCGTGTCCCCTGCATCGGCAGGTGGACTCTCAACCACTGCACCACCAGGGAAGCCCTTGACAGTATTTTTAAAGAGCAGAAATATTTAATTTTGAGGAAGTTCATTTTATCAACTTTTTCTTTTATACTTTGTATTTTTTGCATCCTATCTGAGAAATCTTTACCTACCCTAATGTCACCAAGATGTTCTCTACTGATAATTTTAGGATTTTAAATTACATTGTTAAGGCCTAAACCCTATTTTGATTTAATTTTTTTGTGGATGATGTGAGATAAGAGTGGAGTTTTATGGTTTTTACATATAAATATCGGATTGTTCCAGCAACAATTGTTGAAAAAAAAAACTATCCTTTCCCCCTGTCGAATTACTTTGGCCCCTTTGTCAAAAGCCAGTGGGCTAGGTGACTTCCCTTGTGGTCCAGTGGATAAGACTCAACGCTCCCAATGCAGGGGGCCTGGGTTAGATCCCTGGTCAGGGAACTAGATTCCACATGCATGCCACGACTAAGGAGCCCACCTGCCGCAACTAAGACCCGGTATAACCAAATAAAAAAAGAAAGAAAAGCAAAAATGTCTTTTTAAAAAAACCAGTGGGCTATATATGGTCTCTACTCTGTTCAGTTGATCTATGTGTCCATATTTATATGCACACAACACTGTCTTGATTATAGTAGCTTTTTGGTATAATCTTAAAATTCAGTAATGTAAGTCTTCCAACTTTACCTTCTTTCAAAATTGTTCTGATTATTCTAGATTCTTTGTAATTTTTTTTACAAATTTTAGAATTAATTTGACAGCTGATGGGATTCGGATTGGGGTTACATTGAATCTACAGATCAATTCTGGGGGGGTGATATTTTTAATAAGCTACCCCAAATATGGAAGCTTGGTATATTGAATATTTTAAGCTGAAGGAGTTTGAGAAAATGGCTGAAGCAGGAAGGTCCCCCTAACCACCCCACTTCTCCCCTGACACAGTCATGAACCCCTCATGTGAGAGATGCCCTCCCTATACTCAGAGGAAAGGAGCGTCCTTATCTCTGAAGATAAAGGGATGCTGAGATGCTAACAGATAGGCCTTGCTAGGTTTCCTCCAGTTTTACCGCACGTACCATGTACCTTAACCTATCATACTCCTCTACACCGTCCACCCTTCATCAAGCCTAGCATAAAAATACTCAGGTTTAACTATTTCTTCAGGTCTTCATTTCCTTATGAAGACTCCCACGTTATGTAAAACTTACATGAAATAAATTTGTATGCCTGTCTTTTGTTAATCTTTTTTCTGTTGGTTTAATTTTCAGATTCTAGGAGGATCAAGAAAAACTTTTTCTTCCCCTCCAGTTTCTGGTGCCCACACAGGAACTCCTTCAGCTGGGAACACCTTGCTGAGTCTGGAAGCTGTAATAAAGAGATCTTGGACCTCTGACAAAACCCAACAGAGGTAAGAATTCTTACCTCATTAATCTCTCAGATCTCTACCTGTGGGGACCTGTCAAGTGAAGGTGGTAAGTGTCTTTCCCTTTCCAAATTCAGATTAGCAGGAGAGAAACATTTGAAAAAATTAGTTCTCCGGATTATGACTCTGGTTAATATTTGGTTTGAGGGTACCCACTGGTTGTCGATCCTTTCCCTCCTAGGAAAGGATTGCTTTCCTGTTTGTTTCTCTTTCTGTGCCCTGAGAACTTGACTTGGTTTTCCCCATTAGGGCATGCATGTTCTGCAGGTGCAGGGGCCAATTGTCAGATTAGGGGCCCCCAAAGTACAGAGGGGCAGAAATGTAGGTTTCACCCATTTTGTGGCTAGCATCCTAGAGGCTGTTGCCTGCTCTGGGGTGGAGGGTTGTCTAAGTCCTTCTATCTTTTGGCCATCTTTGGGAGTGGCTCTAGATATTGGGAGGGCTGCATCTTTTGCACTCTCTTTGAGGATGCACTTTGCATCCATGTTTTAGTCATAAAAGGCTTATTGGTTTTGGTTTCAAGTCACCTGATAGTCACTTTTTTTTTTTTAAGGAGCTACTTGGAAACTGGCAAATGAAAAATCTTAAAGGACTTCCCTGGTGGCGCAGTGGTTAAAAATCCGCCTGCCAATGCAGGGGACACAGGTACGATCCCTGGTCCAGGAAGATCCCACATGCCACAGAGCAACTAAGCCTGTGTGCCACAACTACTGAGACCGCATGCCGCAACTACTGAGCCCACGTGCTGCAACTACTGAAGCTCACGAGCCTAAGAGCCTGTGCTCCACAACAAGAGAAGCCATCGCAATGAGAAACCTGCACACTGCAACGAAGAGTAGACCCTGCTCGCCGCAACTAGAGAAAGCTCGCGCGCAGCAACAAAGACCCAAAGCAGCCAAAAAAAACAAAAAAGAAACTTAAAAGATCTTCTCCACAGATATTAGTAAAGTGTTTTAGCCATCTGAGTGGGTAACCTTAACTTATTCCATCTGCCAGAAGCACAGTTTGGATCCAAGTGTTCTTTTATGAACTAGTGAGTTTTATATTAATATACCTGACATATGGTTAAAATTTTAAAGCAAAAGCTGTAAGATCTCTGTATTTGTCTGCTTGTATGTTTATGTGTGTATGTGTGTGTGTGTGTATTATGTATAAGTGATATTTTTCTACCTCCAGATGGTATTACCATATTAATTTATAAAATCCCTTAAAGGAGTTCTATTCAAATTGGCTTAGAGATAAGTGAGTGCTCATATAAATTAAGTATTCCTAAAATTCTCAGAAATATAGACAATAACCCGAATTTTTTTAAAATTCATGTGATCTGGTGTAATTTTGATAAATAAAGTTAGTTTTCTAATTGTTGGTAAAATAAAAAATAGGCATGTCTTCAGAGTTGTCAACATTAAATATAATGCAGACATACAATTTTCTTCTACCTAGGTTTACTAGTCAAACAAACTTATATTATCTCTACTAGATGTTTAAGATTATAAAACTGTAGGGGACTTTGCTGGTGGTCCAGTGGTTAAGACTCCACGCTTCCAGTGCAGGGAGTGCAGGTTCCACCCGTGGTTGGGGAAATGAGATCCTGCATGCCCCACAGTGTGGCCAAAAAAAAAAGATTATAAAATTATAAATCCAACCTATAAACAAAATGTACAATTAGAAATGAATTGCTTAATGCATGTCAAGTACCATAGTGAAAAAGAGAGATAAGAACCATGTTTTTAGCTTCTTGCACTCTTTGCTTTTGTGATTTTTTTTGTTTTTTAAAATTTTCTTGGTCGCCACGGGGCATGTTGGATCCTAGCTCCCCAACCAAGGATCGAACATGCGCCCCCTGCATTGGAAATGTGGAGTTTCAACCACTGGACTGCCAGGGAAGTCCCTGTGATATTTTTGAAACTTACCTGATTCTCGACAAATAAGTTGATGATTAGCTTTGTTTAAAGTCTCATGAAATTTTCCTTACTAATCTAAAAATAATTGTTAAGAAGAAGTGAATTCTTAAAAAACTAAAAATATAGCTACCATATGATCCTGCAATCCCACTCCTAGGCATATATCCAGAGAAAAGCATAATTCAGAAAGATATATGCAACCCCAATGTTCAATACAACACTACAATAGCCAAGACATGGAAGCAACCTAAATGTCCATCGACAGATGAATGGATAAAGAAGATGTGGTGTATATATATATATATATATATATATATATATATATATACACACAATGGAATATTAGTTATAAAAAAAGAATTAAATAATGCCATTTGTAGCAATATGGATGGACCTAGAGATTATCATATTAAGTGAAGTAAGCCAGACAGAGAAAGACAAGTATCATATGATGTTGTTTATACATGGAATCTTACAAAATGATACAAATGAACTTATTTACCAAGCAGAAAGAGACTCACAGACATAGAAAACAAACTTATGGTTACCAAAAGGGAAAGGGGATAGGGGTAGGGATAAATTAGGAGTTTGGTATTAACATATACACACTAATATATATAAAATAGATAACCAAAAAGGATCTACTGTATAGCACAGGGAACTATATTCAGTATCTTGTAATAGCCTAAAATGGAAAAGAATCTAAAAAAGAATACATATATGTGTGTATATATATATACATATATAGAACTGAATCACTTTGCTGTACACCTGAAACTAACACAATATTGTAAATCAACTGTACTTCAATTAAAAAAAAAAAAGAACAGAGACTTCCCTGGTGGTCCAGTGGTTAAGACTCCGTGCTCTCAATGCAGGGGGCCCAGGTTTGATCCCTGGTCAGGGAACTAGATCCTGCATGCCACAACTAAAGATCCCACGTGCTGCAACTAAGACATGGTGTGGCCAAATAAATAAATAAATATTTAAACAAAAAATTTAAAAAAGAACAAGTGGGTTAAAAAGATGTGAGATTAAAGTTTACAAATGAACTTTTCCATAATAATTATGTTCTATAATATATCTACTTAAAATAGTTTCAAAAACCTTCTTGATATCTTAAAGTTCACTCAGTTAAGTTAAATGATGGATATTAATTGAATATCTATATCATTTTCAAATAAGATACAATACTGAAACAATTGTTGAACATAGTTTATCTACTTGTGGCATTGTCTTTGTATCCAATACAGAGAAGCTACATATATTTGGGTCTGTTAATAAACATGAGAAGTTGTACTATGAAAAAGATATGCTTCTAGAATATTATAAAAATGGTATATTCATAAATTTGCTACAGAATGATAGTATGTGGCAAACAGTTCACAATTGCCTGGTTCATAGTTGAAGAGATTATTGGTCTGCTATTAACAAGAAATAGTTTTTAAAAAAGGAAAGGAAAGGGCGGGTGGGGGGAGGATTACTTCTTAAGTAATCTACCTGGGAAACCAAGGTTGTGCATCTTAGAATAATTTCCTGTGCTTCACATTGTCTTTATCAGGTCTTTAATTACCGAAGAAAACCAAGTCTTCTTAATATTAAAGGAGCTACGTTTTGTTCACAACTATTTAGCCTTCTGTATTTGCCTTAAAAATCTTTTAATGCCACTTTGGTTAATAAGATAATTAAGTATTGTTTCATAAGGATCTGTGATCCTATTCAAGTGTTCAAACCTTTTGGCATTTTTGACAACTTCTAAAAATCAAATTCTTTTTTTTCATATTTATTTTTATTTATTTATCTTTTGGGCTGCATCGGGTCTTTGTGGCATGCAGGATCTTCACTGCGGCGCGTGGGCTTCTCTCTAGTTGTGGAGTGCAGGCTCCAGAGTGTGCAGGCTCAGTAGTCGCAGCGCATGGGCTTAGTTGCCCCTTGGCATGTGGAATCTTAGTTCCCTGACCAGGGATTGAACCTGCATCCCCTGCATTGGAAGGTGGATTCTTAACCACTGGACCACCACGGAAGTCCCCTGAAATTCTAAATAGAGTCTTTTTGACTTTGAACTAACTTTGAGATTTCCCAGAAGGCCTCTGGAAAAAATCTAAAAAAAAATTATCTCTCACCTTGTAACAGAGAGATGTTAATTAGGTTTATTTGGTATGTTAAATTACATTGGAAGCATTGTCAAATAACAAGTGATGAAAAATCCTCGGGTTATGTGTATGAATATGTTACTAATACAAGTATTGCAGATTGCATGAAGTTCATAGAAATTTGTCAATACCCTTGTTGTCTAATCATTATCTTAAAATATTGTATCCCACAGAAATAACTCAATTTCCTTATGAAATGAACACTCATAACATCTTTAATCATGGCCATTTTAAAGTATTTTGTCATTTACAGTTATTGATTCACTCTGATTCTTCTTCAAAAGTGTTTGCAAGCAGCTACTGTGAGAATGCCACTTGAATAACTTTGAGACCATGCCACTCGACTGAGTAAGAATTTCCAGAACAAATTAAGAAGCTGATGGATTCATAAAATGCTAATCTGAGATCAAGAAGAACAAGAATTAATTACATGGGACTGAATGAACTGATCGGGATGATTGTAATTTTTTGATGACTTTTTGTTTGAAGCATTGCTGGTTCTTTAATGTTTTGTTTTCCAGATTCAAGGAAATATTTTTCCCTTTTTTTTAAGGTATCTATAACTTTGAGCAATTTGGTAAAGTATACCTTCTTCCCTACTTCATGGTTTATTTCATAAACTCTGAACTCCAAATCAGTCAGCCTGGATATGTACTCTGGCTCTGGATATTAAAAGAGAATGCTCAAAAAGAGTCAACAGTTAGAAGATATATTGAAGGAAAACATCCACTTATAATAGCAAAAATAAATAAAGAGAACATTCAGATGACCTTTTCATGTACGGGGATTAGTATTTAATTCATACCAGCAGAAAATATAGACCATATAACAATGGAATATTGCTCAGCCATAAAAAAGAATGAAATAATGCCATCTGCAGCAACGTGGGTGGACCTAGAGATTGTCATATTGACTGAAGTCAGACAGAGAAGGACAAATATCATATGATATTTGTGGAATCTAAAAAAAAAGGTACAAATGAACTTATTTATACAACAGAGATAGAGTTACAGACGTAGAAAACAACCTGATGGTTCCAGGGGTGGAGGGATAAACTGGGAGTTTGGGATTGACATATACACACTACTATATATAAAATAAATAACTAATAAGGACCTACTGTATAGCACAGGGAACTCTACTCAATACTCTCTAATGACCTGTATGGGAAAATAATCTAAAAAAGAGTGGATATATGTATATGTATAACTGATTCACTTTGCTGCACAGCAGAAAGTAATACAACATTGTAAATCAACTATACTCCAATAAACTTTTTTTTTAAAAAAGGAAAATATAGACCAGAACCCTAACCCCAACCTCCTACCATGCCTTCCTATTTCAAGGAGTCACCACTTTCTGCACACCGGTCCTCAGCAGGTTGTCTCCCCTGGAAGTGGTACAAGTTGAGTCTAGGTCTGAGGATCAGTCAGCCTCCATTTTATAGTCTCTTTCTGTCTTCCCAAGTCTCCAAAGCCCACTTTAGCTTCCATATCATCAGCTACAGGTTCTTTATGGATACTGATTTTCCCACAATTAAAAGAGAAAGAGAATACACATGCTACTCTGAACTCTTAGCAATTGTCATGGAAACATTCCCACTTAAGGGCTATTCTCTCCATCTGGATTATAGAGTTCAAATGCAGAGCAATTCTACATAGCAATTTGCCCATTTTGCCCAAGCCAATCATAGTCGCTATAGACATTTCTCCCCTTGAGCTGATACTACCAGAACCACCCCAACCCTTTAGCAAGAAGTTTCTTTCTTCCAGACATTCTCATCAACCAATGTGAACAATGAGGCATTTTCCTCTCAATCTCCTGCCTTCATCCTGTATATCTATCTGCCCAGGAAATTTAGACCATCCTCTAGTATCCTTTCCAATTTAGTTTTATGTCCTAGCAATCCACTGTTTTAAATTCAGCAGAGACCTCAGAGAGGCTTTCTGCACACAATTTAAAGCTCTAGCTGCAGGATGATTTGACTCTCAGATTACAGTCTAGGGGTTTTGTAATGAGCCAGTACTGCAGATGTTAACTGTATGAAATAAAATTTAAATTAAAAATGTATTTTCTGGGACTTCCCTGGTGGTGCAGTGGTTAAGAATCTGCCTGCCAATGCAGGGGACACAGGTTCGAGCCCTGGTCCGGGAAGATCCCACATGCCGCAGAGCAACTAAGTCCATGAGCCACAACCCCACGTGCCTAGAGCCCGTGCTCTACAACAAAGAGAAGCCACCGCAATGAGAAGCCCACACACTGCGACAAAGAGTAGCCCCTACTCGACACAACTAGAGGAAGCCCGTGCACAGCAACGAGGACCCAACGCAGCCAAAAAGAAAAATATGCATTTTCTACTAATTTTTAAATTTATTGTGAAATATAGCATAAAACTGTTGTGTATAACATTATTTACAGTATAAAGAACAACGAAAAATACACTGTGTACTAAAGAAGAAATCAGCCCCTTCATAATCAACAGAACTCTGTTACATATTATAAGAGTTAAAAACATAGCTAACAACAACAAAAATACTATTGCCTTCAACAACCATAATGACCCCTTTATCCTTTCCATTCTTCTGAGTGAATAGCATAACTTCCTTTGTTTTCAAAACGTGTATTTAAATGTGTTCCCAAATGTACTGGTCTTTGGGAGTGTGTATAGTTGTGAGCTCAAGGTCCTTCCCACTGAATGGATCCCAAAGAAATTCCATTGAATCTTTAGATCAGTTTGGAGAGTATTGCCATCTTACAATATTAAATCTTCCAATCCATGAATATGGGATGTCTTCCCACTTATTTAGGGCTTCTTAAATTTCTTTCAACAATATTTTATAGTTTTCAGAGTACAAGTTTTATACTTGTTTTATTAACTTTATTTCTAAGTATTTTATTCTTTTTGATGTTGTTGTACATGGAATTGTTACTTAATTTAATTTTCAGACTGTTCCTTGCTAGGGTAGAAACATAACTGATTTTTGCATATTGAGCTAATTTTTTGTTTAAGTGTATTCTTTAGGATTTTCTATATACAAGATCATGTCATCTGTGAATGAGATTGTTTTACCTTTTCCTCTCCAATCTGGATGATTTTCACTTGCTTGCTTATTGCCCTGGTTAAACCCTCCTAAAATGTATATGGATTTTCAAGGGACCCCAAATAGCCAAAAACAATACTGAAAAAGAAGAACAAACCTGCAGGACTCACACTTCCTGATTTCAAATCTTACTACAAAGCTACAGTAATCAAAACAGTGTGGTACTGGAATAAAGACAGATATATAGACCAATGGAATAGAAGAGAGAACCCACAAATAAATCCTTGCATGTATAATAATAATATAATAATTTTTGAAAAGGGTGCCAAGGTCATTCAATGGGGGAACACATTCTTTTCAACGAATGGTGCTGGATAGCCACATGCAAAAGAACAAATTGAACCCTTACCTAATACCATATACAAAATTCACACAAGGAACTTCCCTGGTGGTGCAGTGGGTAAAACTCTGCGCTCCCAACGCAGGGGGACTGGGTTTGATCCCTGGTCAGGGAATTAGATCCCACACGCATGCTGCAACTCAGAATCCGCATGCTTCAAGTAAGAAGTCTGCATGCCACAACTAAATGTCCTGCACACCGCAACGAAGACCCAGCGCAACATAAATAAATAAATAAAATTTTAAAATTCACACAAAATGGATCCATGACCTAAAACCATAAAAGTCTTAGGAGATACATAGAGCAAAACTTCATAATGTTGGACTTGGCAATGATTTCTCAGATATGACACCAAAGGCACAGGTAACAAAAGAAAAATAAACAAATTGGACTTTATGAAAATGAAAAAAACTGTGGATCAAAAGACATTATCAACAGAGTTAAAAAGTCAACCCACAGAAAGGGAATAAATATTTGCAAATTATATATCTGATAAAGAATTAATATTCAGAACATATGTGAATTCCCCAAATTTCTATATTTGACTTTTAATTCACTCCACTGTGGTCAGAAAACTTACGTAGCATGTTGCAATTCTTTTAAGCATTTTGAGACTTGCCCTGTGGCCTAAAATGTGGTGTATCCTAGAGGATGTTTCATGTGCACTTGAGAAGAATATGTATTCTAGTGTTTTTTCATGGAGTGTTCTATGGACATTTTTGAGGTCTAGTGGGTTTAAATTGTTTTTCAATTCTTCTGTTACCTTGTGGAACATCTGTCTAGTTGTTCTATCCATTATCGGAAGTGGGGTATTGACATCTCCAGCTATTACTATTGAGTTGTCTATTTGTCCCTTCAATTTTACCAGTTTTGCTTCATGTATTTTGGGGCTCTGTTCTTAGATGCATATCCTAATGGATTGACCCTTTTGTCATTGTAAAATGTCCCTTTTTATCTCTAGTAACTCTTTTTTTTTAAGTCTATTGTATCTGATATTGGTAAAACCACTCCAGCTTTCTTATGGTTGCTGTTTGCACACATATCTTTCCTCACTCTCTTATTTTCAAGTTATTTGTATCTCTGAATCTGAAGTGTCTCCTGTAGTCACCATATAATTGGATCTTTTTTAATCTAGTCTGTCAATCTCTGCCTTTGATTGGATTGTTTAATTCATTCATATTTAATATTATTATTGATATACGTGATTTACATTTGCTTTTTTACTTTTTGTTTCCTATATGTCCCATCTCTCTTTCCCTCTATTCCTCTTTTACCTCTTCCTTTTGCATTAAATGAATATGTTCTTCTGTAAAATTTTAATTCCAGTAATGATTTTTTTCACTGTGTGTTTTCATTATGTTCCTTGTGGTTACACCAGGACTTACAATATGTATCTTAACTAATCAGAATATTTCAAATGTATTCTAACTTAATTCTAGTAAGATGTAGAAATGTTGCTCCTATATAGCCCTATTTCCTTTTCCTCCATTTTGTGCTATTATTGTTAAACATATGATATCTATATGTGTTACAAGTCCAAAAATACACTGTTATAATTGTTACTTTATATAATTTTATGTCTTGTAAGGAAACTGAGAGGAGAGAAAGTACATATAGAGTTTGTTATACTAACCTTCTTATTTACCGTTTCTAATTCTCTTCATTTGCTCCTGTGGAATTGAGTTACCATCTGGTATCATTTCCTTACTCCAAGGCAGCTTTGCTCCCATCATATCTTTTGTGCTGTTGTTGTCAAATATTTTACATTTCTATATGCTCTAGGCCCAATAATACATATATATATACACACACACACACACATATATATACACTGCTTTTATAAATTGCTTTTAAAATTAGTTAAGAGAAGAAAGTAGAAGAAATAGGCACTTCTGCTGTCTTTTATCATTACTTAACATTTACTAGTGCTATTTATTTTTTCATGTGGACTCGAGTTACATTCTGAGGTCATTTGCTCTTAGCCAAAGAACTTCTTTTAGTATTTCTTAGCAAGTGGCTGTTAGACAACAATTCTCTCAGTTTTTATTTATCTGAAAACCTCTGTATTATGTCTTCACTTGTGAAAGATAGCTTTGCTGGATATAAGGTTCTTGTTTGACAGTGTTTTTTCCCAGCACTTTGAATATGTTATCCCACTGCCTTCTGGCCCTCATTGTTTCTGATGAGGGGTCAATTGTTAATCCTTTGGGGTCTTCTTTTATGTGACAAGTAATTTTTCTCTTGTTCTTTCAAGATTTTCTCTTTGTCTTTTAGCATTTTTACTCTAATATGTCTGGGTATAGATCTCTTTGTTTTGTGTTCATCCTGCTAGGAGTCCATTAGCTTCTTGGATGTGTAGAATAATGTTTTTCATCAAATTTGAGTAGTTTTCAGCTATTTTTTCAGCTACTATAATTTTTATTGGAGTATAGTTGATTTACAATGTTGTGTTAGCTTCAGGTGTACAGCAAAGTCAGTCAGTTATACATATACATATATTCACTCTTTTTTAGATTCTTTTCCCATATAGGCCATTATAGAGTATTGAGTAGAGTTCCCTGTGCTATACAGCAGGTCCTTATTAGTTATCTGTTTTATATACAGTAATGTGTATATATCAATCCCAATTTATCCCTCCCCACCTCCTTCCCCCTTGATGACCATGAGGTTGTTTTCTACATCTGTGACTCTATTTCTGTTTTGTGAATAAGTTCATTTGCACCATCTTTTTAGATTCCACGTATAAGCAATACCATATGATATTTGTCTCAAAGGGATCTTTTAACTGGTTGTCTCAAAGGGATCTTTTGTCTCAAAGGGATCTTTTAATTGGTTGATTTTTTTTGCTTTGCTGTATACTCTTCATTTCATAGATCTACACCAAGATGGTTCTGCTTCCCCACCACCTCCACTGCCAGAAAGAACCTTAGAGTCCTTCCTTCTTGTTGATACAGATTGTAAGGGCAGTACTCGCTCTCAAAAAAGTTATAAAAATGAGACAGTTAAAGGTTAATAATAAAGGAGGCCCTAAATGGAAAATGTACAAAGAATTATTAAATTAGACAAAAACAATACATTTCTAAAACCCATAATGTATTGCAAAAATAATGCATAAAAAAGTCAAGCTAAGGGGCTTCCCTGGTGGTGCAGTGGTTAAGAATCCACCTGCCAATGCAGGGGACACATGTTCGAGCCCTGGTCCAGGAAGATCCCACATGTCGTGGAGCAACTAGACCCATGCGCCACAACTACTGAGCCTGCGCTCTAGAGCCCGCAAGCCACAACTACTGAGCCCGCGTGTCACAACTGCTGAAGCCCACATGCCTAGAGCCTGTGCTCCGCAACAAGAGAGGCCACTGCAGTGAGAAGCCTGCACACCGCAACGAAGAGTAGCCCCCGCTCACCGCAACTAGAGAAAGCCCGCGCACACCAACGAAGACCCAAAGCAGCCAAAAATAAATAAATAAATTTATTTAAAAAAAAAAAGTCAAGCTAAGAATTACTGAATGTATACCTGTATATAATGCAAAGGCTTAAGAAGCTATGCAACAAAACCCTTTTTTTTAAGGTATAATTTTCAGCTATCTTTTTAAAAAACTTTTTCCTGCTTCTTTTTCTCCTCCCTTTCCAGTATTTCTATTACATGCATGTTGATGACCTTAACGGTGTCCCACATTTCTTTGAGGCCCTATTCATTTTTTCTTATTGTTGTAAAATATACATAAAATTTACCATTTTAACCATCTTTAAACATACAGTTCAGTGGTGTTAAGTATATTCACAATGTGGTACAACCATCACCGCTATCCATTTCCAGAACTTTTTTTTATCATCCCAAACAGAAACTCTGTACCCATTAAAAAAGTACTCCCCATTCCCCCCTTCCTTTGCCTCTGTTAACCTCTATTATTTTTTCTGTCTCTATGTCTGGTCAACTTTTAAACTTTAACCACAACAGTTCCATTTTTAATCAGACTTTCATGTAGGGAAGGAGGGGCAATTCTTTGGCTTAAAAATATAATTTAAAGAAAATAACTGCCTGGGGAAAAAATAGAAAAATATAAGCAATTGCCACAGGTGGAGGTGGGAATGGTGATGATTCATCTCACCCTGAAGTAACTCCAGATACTCCAGGATATCTATGTTTATCAGTAGGACAAATCTCAGCTTAATTAACAAAGGTAAAATATGTGAAATTAGTTGATTCCCTTATCTGACCACACAGCATAGATGAATGCTTGCAAAGGCAAGCCTGGGGAAGGGAATGGTGCCTGAGTATGTTGTCTGCTGGTGTTCCCAAAGATTATGGGCCTCAAAGTTTGCGGTTTCAAGGAATTGCTATTTATATCAATTGTTCGTGGTAAGATGATAAGATGATTAAGAGTCCTTTGCACAAGATTTAACCTGTTCTTCAAATAACACATTGGTCAGCCATGGAGAGAAACTCCTTGTATAATCAAAATCATTTCAAAGCATGTCACCAGAAGTGCATTCAAAAATTATTAGAGCATTTGTACCTCCTGAGCCTGATAGGCATGGTAAATAGCATCCTCTTCAGGACTGAGGGAGAGTATATGTCTCTCTGAATGTCCAATGTGGAGAACCTTTTTTAGCAAGAGTGGCTAAACAGTACCTGCTCCTGTGATACAATAGGAAATATATATATTTGATCTTTATCCCTGGTTCTTTTTTTTTAAATTAATTTATTTATTTGTTTTTATTTTTGGCTGCGTTGGGTCTTTGTTGCTATGCTCGGGCTTTCTCTAGTTGCGGCGAGCAGGGCCTACTCTTCGTTGCGGTGCGCGGGCTTCTCACTGTGGTGGCTTCTCTTGTTGCGGAGCACGGGCTCTAGGCGTGCGGGCTTCAGTAGTTGTAGCTCGTGGGGTCTAGAGTGCAGGCCCAGTAGTTGTGGCGCATGGGCTTAGTTGCTCTGTGGCATGTGGGATCTTTCCGGACTGGGGATCGAACCCGTGTCCCCTGCATTGGCAGGCGGATTTTTAACCACTGCGCCACCAGGGAAGCCCTATCCTTGGTTCTTGACACAGAGCTCCTAAATGGCTTGGAACACCCTGAGGGATGGGAGTGTCTTTTTTTCTAATGAAGTGTTTCTTGGCAGGGCCCTAGATGGCTTCAGGTTGGGGCCTTGTCACCAGAAAGAAAAGCATGATTAGGGTTAGAACTTTCAGGCTCACCTCCTAACATCTGGGGAGGGGAAAGGGACTGGTGATTGAATCAATCAACCATAGCCAATGATTTCATCGGTCATACCTTTGGAATGAACCCTTAATAAAACCCCTTAAAGGATGGAGTTCAAAGAGCTTGCAGCATGGGAGATCCATGCCTCTCCCCAAGCCCCCCACTTTGCCCTATGTGTCTCTCCCATCTGGATGTTCCCCAGTTATATCCTTTATAATAAACCAGTAATAATAAGTAAAGTACTTTCCTGAGTTCTGTGAGTCATTCTAGCAAATAATCAAACCTGAGGAGAGGGTTATGGGAACCCCCAACTTATAGCTGGGGTTGGTCCAAAGTTCAGGAGGCCAGGGACTTGTAACTGACATCTGAAGTGGAGGACCACCTAGTGGGACTGAGCCCTTAAATCTGTGGAATCTGATGCTAATTCCAGGTAGTTAGTGTCAGTAAGCTGAAGAAATGGTGTTGGAAAAGACACCACATATTTCTTTGTTTGTTTGTTTATTGGCTGTGTTGGGTCTCCGTTGCTGCATGTGGGCTTTCTCTAGCTGCGGCGAGTGGGGGCTACTCTTCGTTGCAGTGCGCGGGCTTCTCATTGCAGTGGCTTCTCTTGTTGTGGAGCACGGGCTCTAGGCGCACAGGCTTCAGTAGTTGTGGCACGTGGGCTCAGTAGTTGTGGCACACGGGCTGAGTAGTTGTGGCTCGCAGGCTCTAGAGTGCAGGCTCAGTAGTTGTGGCGCACAGGCTTGGTTGCTCCGGAGCATGTGGGATCTTCCTGGACCAGGGATTGAACTCGGGTCGCCTGAATTGGCAGGCGGATTCTTAACCACTGCGCCACCAGGGAAGTCCACCACATACTTCTTGTCAGGAGGAAAAAAACCTCTTACTTGGTGTCAGAAGTGTTGAGGATAAAAACAGCAAAGAATCTCCTTAACACATCTGCCAGAAGAAGAAATAATTTCTTTATTTTCATGTTCAGGTTCTACGCATTTTATGGGCAATAATGTGAAAATATTTCCTTTTTTTCTTTCTTTCTATTTTTTTTCCCCACGATGGTCTGCACAAATTCTAATGCCTCTCCAGGCATCAGTGGACAAGAAACATAGTATTTTTAGGAAGGTGTGGGCCTTTTATGGTTTTATTTTGGATATGTATTATAAAAGCCTAGAAAACAGCCTCTGTTTTCTAGAAAACCCAAAGCCTGGAAAAGCCCTAAGTCCCTTGTAAGTTTATTATCAAACACAGTCACTCAGTCACTTCCAGACTCTGGAAGAATAAAAGCTACACACCAGGGCTTCCCTGGTGGTGCAGTGGTTAAGAATCCACCTGCCAATGCAAGGGACACAGGTTCGAGCCCTGGTCCAGGAAGATCCCACATGCTGTGGAGCAACTAAGCCCGTGCGCCACAACTACTGAGCCCACGCGCCACAACTACTGAAGCTCGTGTGCACTAGAGCCCGTGCTCCAGAACAAGAGAAGCCACAACAATGAGAAGCCCGCGCACCACAACAAAGAGTAGCCCCCAGTCGCCTCAACTAGAGAAAGCCCATGCACAGCAACGAAGACCCAACACAGCCAAAAATAAATAAATTAATTAATTAATTTTAAAAAAAAGCTACACACCATTTCTTCCACTCATGTGTGTGGTTGGCTTCACACAGATGATAAAACTACTTCACCCTATGAACTGTTCTGTCACCGGTTCGTGGTGTTCACTGGGTCTTGAGCCCTGCCTTCGCCACAGTGCACGTCCCTTCCAGATCATTCCCTCTTCCATTTGGGATGTGAAGCCAGACAGCCTTGGTTCCTTCTTAGCGTCTGCCACTATGTGAGCTGTGTGATCTAAGATACATCACTTACCCTCTCCAGGTGCTAACTTCCTCTTACGTACAACGCAGGGAGTGTGTGACATATCTCATCAGAAGTCTGAAGTCCAGGACTTTTCTTTCTAGCCTTTGCCCTTTGCCCCTCTTCCAGATCATGACTTTGCTTTTGCATAAGCCGTAGCTGCTGAAGGATGCAAGAGTCATCAGAGCATAACCGCTTTTGGATGAGCTGGACGTGGAAGGGTGCTGACAGGAGCAGATTACGTTTTCTTCGATAACTGTCATTCACCCTGTTCTGCTGAATTGTTCTGCCCTGACTCAGATAAGTCTCAAGCAGAGCTCAGAGCCTTTCAGTTTCTCTTGGTCACTAACCAAATTAATCCCCTTTATGTGGGTATTTAAAACTGCAGTCTGATCCCAATAAACATGATATTGTCTCACCGGACTAAAAGCTTCTTTCCGCTTTCTACCGGTCAGGCCTGATTCAGGCTTAGATGTTTACAATGGAAAAGGGCCGGGAGGAGGATGTCTTCTGTTTCCTCTCTCTTCCTGGCTTTTCCTCTGCCCCCTCTTGCAGGACTCTGTGGCATCTAACTTGGGGGAGAGGAGGGTGGGGAGATGGAGGGGTGGTGATAAGGCAGATTTTTTTTAAAAAGGACAGAGTCCCACATTACTGGTACAATTTTCCTCTGTTACGCCAGCAACCATGAAGGTGCAAATCCAGCCCTTGTCAAATGGTGGTAATCTGGCTCACCTCGCCTGATTCACTTACTGGCAAAGCCACAACCTGCAGAGACCCTCTGTCCACAGGCAGCTCCTGAGTACCTCTCACCTTTAGGCATCGTCAGGCCCGAGCCGGAGACCAGCCTCGTGTGTCCCCAGACACAAAAGTCAAGTTCTAGGGTTGGTTCCATGAAACCCTCCTCACTTGGCCGGGATTAACAAAGCGTGCAGAGAAGAGACGCCCAGCCCACCACCAACTCACTCTAAAGAAATTCTATTACCTTCCTTTTTTTTTTTTCCAATGATTTAATTTTTTTTTCTTTATTTTATTTTATTTTTTTGGCCACGCCATGCAGCTTATGGGATCTTAGTTCCCAGACCAGGGATTGAGCCCCGGCCCCCAGCAGTGAAAGTGTCAAGTCCTAACAACTGGACTGCCAAGCAATTCCCCTCTCTTACCTTTCAGGATTAGTCTCTTTGATTCTTCTTACACTTCAGGGGGGTGATAAGCTAATAATAGCAAAATGTATTCATCATCTTTGAGCATGACCTACGTGGCACATCTGACCCCCTCCTGTTTACAGTTTTGGAGCCTCTGATAAAACTCTTAAACAAAAGGAAAAGCCAAATTTGTATCCAGCTCTAATATACTTAGGATTATACTTCTAAACTTGCTGCCTAGAGATGTTCTCACAAAACCTATCACACAGTCCACAAGTTTGAATTCCCTCTCTCTGATTTCATATCTGCAGGTGAGCAGAGACTTGACATTGATTCCTGCATACACTGAAAATGCATATGTATTTTTCTGTGGTACCAGACTATCAGGAAGCAAAGGTGTCTGGCTCCCTTCAGCAGAAACAAGTGAAAGCCCACGTGAGCGGGAGGCAGAGTCATGCTTGCAGGACTTTCTCATAAGATTCCTTCCTGACACACTGATTTTTTTGCTTTAACTTACAGCCTGTGTCTCTTCAATGCCTCTAGGGTTGACGGAAAGAAATACATTTGGGAAATATGATGGCCTTTTCCACTAGTCTGCTCCTTCAGCAATTTTGCCACAAGAGTAGTTTCTTCTAAAGTGTTTTTCTACAGAAAAGTATCACTTTACCCCTATTTTCCAAATAGTGACATAGGTGAAAGAAGACGCAAGCAACTCTGTTCTGTATCTTCTGTAGTGTGCATGGACCCATCGTAGGTCAGCATTTTTTGCTTACAGTAACATCACTTCAAAGGCCAACCTGAACTGGTTGTACACTTTTCTTTTTTTTGTTGTTTTTGTTTTGTTTTTTGCATTTAAACATATAATTTTATTTTTTATTTAATTTATTTTTTAAATTAATTTTTATTGGAGTATAGTTGCTTTACAATGTTATATTAGCTTCTACTTACAGCAAAGTGAATCAGCTATACGTATACATATATCCCCTCTTTTTTGGATTTCCTCTGCATTTAGGTTGTACACTTTTCTTATTTGAAAACTCGTTCTTATTGCTGAATCAAAGTTTATGCAGTCGGTGAGTTTGTGCTAGAAACTACTACTACAGGCACCAATCTGTCATCTGCTGCTAATCTCTCCAAAGTGAGTCTGAAAATGTTTTAGCATAAACTTTGATTCAGCAATAAGAACAAGTTTTCAAATAAGAAAAGCGTACAACCTAAATGCAAAGGAAATCCAAAAAGTTGCTTTACAATGTTGTATTAGCTTCTACTTACAGCAAAGTGAATCAGCTATATGTATACATATGTCCCCTCCTTTTTGGATTTCCCTGGTCTGTTAAGATGTCTGCTTCTGTTTGTGTTACACCCAGCTGTTAGGTTTCTCTAATTGCTGGCTGATAGCTCTATTATTTTTCGTAATGTCCTTGAGCATAATTTGCTCCAAAATCTGATCCAGTTAAATTTGAGTCCCCTTCCAGGGATACAAGCAAATTGAAGTGAGGATAAATGAGGGCCCAGTATTCTCAGTCTGCCACAACTGTTGTAGAGCCTCCACTCTATGAGATGGCTGAGTGGATGAATGGACCCTTGACTTCCTGGCTACATTCTCCTGGAATTTAGCCTCTGCAACATGGAACTGAGGTGAGGGGCTTGAGGTGAAAGCATGAGAAATGCTGGCAACCTGCCCCTCCTGGGAGGACACCATAGCCCTTGACTGGGAGCTGGGGGAATAGGGAGCCTTATCTTCTTGGCCACAGCTACCTGGAGAGGAGCATCTGTTATGCTGAGCTTGGGTTAAGGGGAGAAGGAGTAGGTCATGGTTCAGGTACCATAGACATTTGTTGTTCTTACTGAGATTTAGTAGATTTTCTTGAATAAATATTTCATTTGCTGTACGTCCTTAGGGCACCTTCCAGAGACTTTAAATAGCTGTTGTGTTCTAAAACTTTCACCGGTTATAGTTGTTTTGCTGGAAAGGAGAGCTTCTAAAATAGTATTTTATTGTGGATTTTAATTGCCTGTCCTTGATATGTAATAAGGTTGAACATTTTTCACCTCATCCTGGGTCATTTGTGCTAGTTTATGCCTGTGTGCCCTCAGATCCACTCCTCATGTTTTCCTGCAGTGCACGGCAGAGGGGCTCACCCTTGTGGGCTCCCACATCAGCTGGATTCTGGCCGAATTTGGCTAATAGTGTCCCCCCCACTGTGGAGGACACTTGAAGGCAGGAGAGTGAAGCCAGGGATTTCTCCCCTCCCTTCTTTACCCTGGGCTTTGCCTGCTGTGGTTGTGACTTGAGCTCTTCCCAGACATGCCCACGGCGATTTCAGCTTTCACTGGATAATGTTGCCTTCTGGGGTCCTAGAACATTTTCTCCTACATTTGTCGGCCCAGCTGAGGGGATGAGAGTGGTTTCCCACATTGTCCTCACTATCCCATTTGCCTCTCAACTCCTCCGTCACCTGTATAACTAGTGCCTTGCATTAAATTCCCTCTGCTGTACGTACTTGACGCGGTGTCTGTTTTTCAGGTTAGACTCTGACTGATACACCATTAGTGCTTCCTTTTCTGTTAAATTATTATTTTTTTCTTTTTTCTATAGTCTGCCCTCCTTTTCTTTTTAATTCTTAAGAGTTCTTTATATATTTTGAATACTTGTCATTTATTGATTGTATGTGTTGGAAAAACATACAATCAATAAATGTATGTATTTATACATACAAACTCTTCTCTCTGTTTATAGTTTGTCTTTTCACTCTTTTTTTTTTGCCTGTGTTGGGTCTTCGTTGCTGCGCCTGGGCTTTTTTTAGTTGTGGTGAACAGGGGCTGCTCTTCGTTGTGGTGCGTGGGCTTCTCATTGCAGTGACTTCTCTTGTTGTGGAGCATGGGCTCTAGTGCACACAGCTTCAGTAGTTGTGGCACGTGGGCTCAGTAGTGTGGCTCACGGACTCTAGAGTGCAGGCTCAGTATTCGTGGTGCACAGGTTTAGTTGCTCCGCAACATATGGGATCTTCCCAGACCAGGGATTGAAGCCGTGTCCCCTGCATTGACAGGCTGATTCGTAACCACTGCACCACCAGGGAAATCCTGTCTTTTCACTCTTTATGATGACTTTTGATGAACAGTTTCTACAGTTAATGAAGTAGTCTACTTTCAAAATATGTTTTCTTGATCATTTGTGCCTTTTGTGTCTTCTTTTAAGAAATGACTTTTCTAAACTTCCCTAAATAATATTTTCTTCCTAATTCAAAATCTTCTTCGTTTAACCTTCCACATTTAAGTCTATAAGATGCGTTGAACTAATTTTAGTGTAAAATATGAGGTGGCTTCAATCTCATGTTTTCTCATATTGATAACCAATTATCCCAGCACCATTTTTATTGAAAATCTTCCCTTTTCCTTACTGATCTTATATTTCTATATACTGATAGGATTTATTTCTGCACCCTCTATTCTGTCTCATTATTATATTATTTATCCCTGAATTAATACTATGCTATCTATATTACACTACACTGTATTATTAATATGCTATCTTTATTTATTAATTTATTTATTTTTGCAGTACGCGGGCCTCTCACTGTTGTGGCCTCTCCCATTGCGGAGCACAGGCTCCAGACGCGCAGACTCAGCGGCCATGGCTCACGGGCCCAGCCGCTCCGCGGCATGTGGGATCTTCCCGGGCCAGGGCACGAACCCGCGTCCCCTGCATTGGCAGGCGGACTCTCAACCACTGTGCCACCAGGGAAGCCCTATAAGAATTTTTTTATCTGGTGAACTAAGTCCACTTACCTTGTTCTTTTATTGATATGCCTTGGCTATTCTTGACCCTTTTACTCTTCAATATAAATTTAAAATTAGCTTATCAAGTTCCACCAAAACCCATTTGAATTTTTATTAAAATATATTAAATTTGTAGATGAATTGTAAGAGTGGGGAGAATTGACACCTTTGTGGTATTTAGTCTTTCAATCCATAGACATGGTCTATTTCACAATTTATTTAAGTCTTTTATGTCTTTCAATAAAGTGTTATTATTTTCTTTTGAAGATCTTACACATCTTTCGTTAGATTTGTTTCTAGGTACTTTTTTTATGTTATCATAAATGTATCTTTCAGGCTTCAGCAAATGAACTGCTGAAATTAGAACACTCCCTCACACCATATACAAAAATAAACTCAAAATATTTTAAAGATCTAAATATAAGACAAGACCTAAATAGAAGACCATAAAACTCCCAGAAGAGAACATAGGCAAAACATTCTCTGACATAGATCATAGCAATATTTTCTTAATTTGTCTCCCAAGGCAAATTTTAAAAAAAGCAAAAATAAACAAATGGGACCTAATCAAACTTAAAAAGCTTTTGTACAGCAAAGGAAACCATCAATAAAAAAGACAACCTACGGAATGGGAGAAAATATTTGCAAATGATACGACCAACAAGGGGTTAATTTCCAAAATAGACATACAGCTCATACAACTCAATATCAAAAAAAGCAAACAACCCAATCAAAAAATAGGCAGAAGACCTAAATAGACATTTCTCCAGAGAAGACATACAGATGGCCAACAGGCACATGAAAAAATGCTCAATGTTGCTAATTATTAGAGAAGTGCAAATCAAAACTACAATGAGGAATCACTGCACACCAGTCAGAATGGCTATCATCAAAAAGTCTACAAATAATAAATGCTGGAGACAGTGTAGAGAAAAGGGAACCCTCCTACACTGTTGGTGGGAATGTAAATTGATACAGCCACTATGGAAAACAGTATGGAGGTTCCTTAAAAAACTACAAATAGAACTACCATACGACCCAGCAGTCCCACTACTGGGCACATATCCAGAAAAGATGAAAGCTCTAATTCAAAAAGATATATATATACCACAATGTTCACAGCAGCACTATTTATAATAGCCAAGAAATGGAAGCAAGTTAAGTATCCAACAACAGATAAATGAATAAACAAAATGTGGTACATATATACAATGGAATATTACTCAGCCATAAAAAGGAATGAAATTGGGTCATTTGTAGAGATGTGGATGGACCTAGAGACTGTCATACAGAGTGAAGTAAGTCAGAGAGAGCAAAACAAATATTGTATATTAACGTATATATGCGGAATCTAGAAAAATGGTATGGATGATCCTATTTGCAAAGCAGAAATAGAGAACAAATCTATGGATACCAAGGGGGAAGTGGGGTGGGAGGAATTGGGAGATTGGGATTGACACATATACACTATTGATACTATGTATAAAATAAATAGCTAATGAGAATATACCATATAGCACGGGGAACTTAATGCACTGTGGTGATGTGAATGGGAAGAAAGTCCAAAAGGGAAGGGATATATGTATGTGTACGGCTGACTCATTTTGCTGGGCAGCAGAAACTAATACAACATTGTAAAGCAACTATACTCCAATAAAAATTAATTAAAAAATAAAATAATCAAAAGTTGATCCAAATAGTTGGACCTCACCAAGGTAGAGCTGCAGATCCAAGTTTCCCAAGTGTGAAATAGACAAGAAGACTTGCCATTCAATTTTTTTTCTTTCCGTATAGGATTTGTTGGGAAGACAAAAACGAAGCGATTGGTGCCATGTACAGGTAAGGATACAAGACTGGCACTTGTCTTATCTTAGGAGAACACAACCGGAAAGGATCTTAAAGATTATTTAAGCAGGAGTTCCTAACCTGAACTCAGAAAACTAAGTTGTGATGGCCTTCAAAAAGTATGTAAATACTACCTGCTCCCCAAAATTGTATACTACATTTTATGTATGTGTGTTTCTCTGGAAAGAAGATAGTTTTCATAATATTTTCTAAGGGTTTGTAACCTCCAAGAGTATTAAGTATAATTTAATTAACCATTAATACTATGATCTGATTACTCAGGTAAGAATGTTATTTGCTTTTCCTTCCCAAAGTTTCTTGTTCATTAGAACTCAACTAAACAAACAAACAGACAAATAAATGATATATTTGAAGTTAAGAGGGAAAAAAAAAGATACATGTACCCCAATGTTCACAGCAGCACTGTTTATAATAGCCAAGACATGGAAGCAACCTAAGTATCCATCAACAGATAAATGGATAAACAAGAACAAGATGTAGTATATATATGCAATGGAATATTACTCAGCCATAAAAAAGAATGAAATATTGCCATTTGCTGCAACATCAATGGACCTAGAGATTATCATACTAACTGAAGTCAGAAAGAGAAAGACAAATATTATATGATATCACTTATATGTGGAATCTAAAACATAATACAAATGAATCTATTAATAAAACAGAAACAGACTCAAAGACATAGAAAATAAACTTATGGTTACCAAAGGGGAAGGAGACAGGGAGGATAAATTTGGAGTATGGGATTAACAGATATGACTATATATAAAATAGATAAGCAACAAGAATTTACACAGGGAACTATATTCAATATCTTGTAATAATCTATAATGGAAAATAATCTGAAAATATATTTATATATATAACTGAATTATTTTGCTGTATACCTGAAACTAACAATATTGCAAATCAATTATACCTCAATTTTTAAAAAATGAATTGCCCATTCAAAAATTTTAAAAAATGGAAAATGAAAAATCCACATGGAAGAACACCTTGATTTCAAAAGTATGGCTGCCCTCTTCTGAAAACTACATTGTCTGATATTTCCCAATATCACCAGGAACTACTGGGATTCTCCCACAGCTTTTTTTTTTTTTTTTAATTTACTTACTTTTGGCTGTGTTGGGTCTTCGTTGCTGCGCGTGGGCTTTCTCTAGCTGCGGTGAGCAGAGGCTACTCTTTATTGCGGTGTGCAGGCTTCTCATTGCTGTGGCTTCTCTTGTTGCAGAGCACGGGCTCTAGGCACGCGGGCTTCAGTAGTTGTGGCACGCGGGCTCTAGAGCTCAGGCTCAGTAGTTGTGGCACACGGGCCTAGTTGCTCCTTGGCATGTGGGATCTTCCCCGACCAGGGCTCGAACCCGTGTCCCCTGCACTGGTAGGCGGATTCTTAACCACTGCACCACCAGGAAGTCCTCACCCACAGCTTTTAACAGCAGACTGGATAGTGCCTTTCTAGAATAACTGGTATGATTGCTTCAAGATAAACTACCTGGCAGGAGTAAGGAAAAGATATGAAAGATAACACATTAAAAACTTTTAAAAGTCCACACTAAAAAAAAAAAAAAAGTCCACACTAAAGAAACATGCCTAAGTGTAATGAAAATACTTGTTAATCCCCACAAAAGTCCTGTAGCCGAATTCTTTTCCTTTTCTTTAGAATGTCAAAATCCACATTCAATTCAAATGTAAAAGGTGAAAAGGATTAAGTGAAAACATTCCCTCCCAACCCTTTCCCCTAGATTCCCACTTACTCTCTTACAATAATAATCATTTCTTGTTGTCTTTCTAAACCTATATTGTCTTTCTAAACCATATCCAAGGAAACACATATTATATATGTATTGTGTATGAAATATACTCCAGGCCCCAGCCCATACCCAGTGTTTTGCATTTAACAGTACGTTTTGGAGATCTATTAAGACATAAAGACCTTACTCATTTTTTTTTTTTTAGTGTGGCATAGCATAGTAAGGTTAATCGCATGTGCCATTATGTGTTTGTTTTAGTTTGTCTGAAAACGCTAATAGATCTGGACTTCAAAAAAAAACAAAAACAACTGTAATCATAACACTATTATCACACTTAAATTAACAATAATTTCTCAATATCATCACACATCTAATCGATATCTGAGTTAAATGATCTCATGTCAATTTTAAAAGCTTTTGACAATTTGAATTACAATCTAAATAAGAGCAATACGTTGCAGTCGATTGATGTTTTTAAAGCCCCTTTTAATCTGTAGGTTTTCCCTCTTTTGTTTCCCTTGCGTTTTATTTATTAAAGTACCCAGGATGTTGTCCTGTAGAGTTTCCCACAGTCAAGATCTTGCTGATTCTATCTCTATGGTGTAGTTTAACATGCTCCTCTGTTCTATTTTCTATACATTAGTAGTTGGATCTAGGGGTTTGATCAGATTTCGTTGTGGTTTTGTGTGTGTGTGTGTGTGTGTGTGTGGTGTTCTTTTATTATAAGAACACCCTGTTGGTTATCTTCCTTTTTGTAATCTTAGTCAAAGTTTCTTTTTTAATGGAAAAGTGGTAATTAATTTTGAAACAAAATGTCCTCTCTTTCAGAAGGAGGTGGTGGTTCAAACGACTTCTGTGACAGATGTATGGCTGAGCAATAACCTTGTAATAGAAATAGTCACACAAGAATAATTCAGGGAAAACAACAAATTCCTCATCATTTTTCACTCTCAACAACAGTGATTTCCTTTTTCTTAATTAGCTCTTAATCACCACAAGCTCCGCATTTTTTCCTGAGGTATTACTTCCAGGAGGCAGCCAAAAACGGCTCAGTGAATAAGCTGCTTTTCAAAATCAAACAACATTTGGGCGAGTCGCCATTTAGGACCAAGGATCCTCGTGATCGAGCTCCGGCCTTCCCCCGAGGCGCTAAAAAGCAGTCTTATTTAACTCGAGACCTTTCTTTCCTTTTTCACCTTTTTCCGGCCTTGGGCACCGGCACCGCGCAGGACAGGCCGCAAGGAGCCTGGACTTGCAGGAACTCGGTCTCAGCCGGTCGCCGAGTCACAGAATCTCAGAACCCCCAGCCAGTGAGCCGCGGAATCCCGTCCACCGCTGGGGCCTCCGCCCGGCCTGCCACGCTCCGGGGCGGGCGTGGTGGTGGTTGGGGCCGGAGGGGCGGGGCCTCGAGGCTCCGCCCCGCTCGGCGACTGCTCTCCGGCTCCGCAGCAGCCAGCTGACACTAGTCGCGGAGCCGCCGCCTTCGCTTTCATCTCCGCCTCAGCTTCGGAGGATCCCGGCCAGGAGCGAGAGCCGGCAGCTGGCCCGCAAGCCGCCGCCGCCATGGGGAACCGCGTTTCTCGGGAAGACTTCGAGTGGGTCTACACCGACCAGCCCCACGCCACTCGGCGCCAGGAGATCCTGGGTGAGGTCCGGGCCCGCGCCCCGTTATGTGCGTGCGCGGCCTCCCGCTACCGGGACGCGCCCTCCTCGCGCGGCCCTTGCGCGCCCGAGGCCGGTTAAGAGTCGACTCCCTGCCGCGTCCCGCCGCCCCGGCCGCCTGGCCTCGCGGGAAAAGCCGGGGGAGGCGCTGGGCCGGAGCGGGAGGGAGGGAGGGATCCCCGCGCTCCCCCGTCCCACCGCGTAGCCCCGGCCCTTCGGCTGGGAGGCGCAGGCGCGTCCCCAAGCGCGGGCGTGCGGTCGAGGCCAGGGTTTGCTCAGAGCCGAGTCCCCGCGACTAGGCCACCCTTGGGTAGATCCTCTCGCTTGGAAATTCTCGTGCCGCCGGTCGGCACCGTTTCCTCCCCGTCTCCGTCCTCCCCCTCCCCCCTCCTCCTCCTCTCCCCTCCTCCTCCTCTCCCTCTCCCGGTAGCCGGCCCCGGCAGAGCCAGGCTGCGAGCGTGTGCGCGGCAGGGCGTGGTCCTGGAGCATCTGGCGGCCCACGCGCGGGGCGCGCTGACGTTGGTCAGCGCCAGCCGGTCATCCTGCCGCCGGCGGCTGCCGCCTTGGGCCGGGGAGGGAACTCGTGGTACCCGACCCGTTTGACCGCAGGGGCTTCTCGGGCCGGAAAGGTAAGCGTTCCAGGGTCCGGATGCTGCTGCGGTCACGGTGTTCTCATTGATCCTCTCAACGAGGCTCATGCAAGAAGGGCAGATTTATATATATTTTTCATCCATCCCAGTTTTGCGGACGAAAAGGCTGAAGTATGGAAGACTTGCCAAGATTAGCCTTCTGGTCCCCTGACTGCTAGTTTAGGGCCTTTACACCAGGTTAACTAGGCCTTATTCAACTCTCTAGAGGTGTAAGGCGCTCAGCTATTTGCAGCTTCTACATTATATAGAGAATTCTCTCATTTCTCCCAGGGTACTCTTAATGGTAAGCTAGGCATTGTGTTGAGTGCTTTACAAACATTACACAATTTAATCCTGCCAGTAATTAGGTAGGTGTTATCCCTGTTTTAAAGATGAAGTAAGAGTGAATAAGTAAACGTTAGAGGGGAATTCTGATCTGGGTTAGATTACCTTCAAAGCATTGCTTTTAACCTCTTTGCTGTTGTTTCAAAGATCTGGAAACTAGTGGGTGGTAAATTGAATAGGAGGAATTCTTTCTCATACACAGTATTCCCCTAGTTTTTTTTCTCTGCATCCATTTGTGCAATGAAAAGAAAAATCAAGCCCCTGATTTTTGTTGGGTAAGTTAGAAATTTCATGTTTTCACAAAAAGAAAGGAGTTAACCCTTTAAAAACTTTCATGGTCGAGCAGACCCTTCAGAGTTGTCTCTTGGACTAGAGTTCACCTTCTCCAGGTTGCCTGCCTCCTGAATAAAGCAACCTTTCCTTTCCAGCCAATACTTGTCTCTTGAGTCCCGCAAACAGTGGAACCAGAGTTTGGTAGCATGTGGTCACAGATCTAGTAAATGGAGGAATCTAGATTTAAATCCATATCCTTCTGACACTAGGGACTATTTTACACTGTAATAGAACTTTATAAATTGTTAAAAAAAAAAGAGTTAGTAGATCCCTTTGAAATGGATTTGTTAAAATTGAATCAGTAAGTTGGGAGCTTGAACCTTTATAGTTGCTATTAAGGGTATACTTTTAAGAGAGTTTGGTTCGTGGATGCTTTCCTTTTTATTTTTAATCAAAATGTGTATTTTGCAAATCACACATAGGAGATAGCATATGGTACATTTTATCTATGCCTGATCAATACATTACATAAGAATAATCTGGTATCCACGCTATAAAAACCAACTCCTGAATACTGGAACTTAGCTATCTATTTAAAATTCAGAAAATCAAGGAAGTCAAAAGGTGCTTGTTCATGCTTATCTCAACACTGAACCTTTTTTCCACAAACTTATCATCACTGGACCGTTTCACTTGGAAAGTAGAAGGACTACATATTTCTCAATGAAAACATCATTTTCCCTGCAGGTGTAAATAAATACTGCTCAGTGTTCCATCTCAGGGGTGGAGATGGAATACCCTCAGGAAAGATAAAAATCTGGAAATTTGTTTAAATTATACTTAAATGGTGAGATATTTCTCAAATGTATCAGGTTTTGGGGGAGAGAGAGACACCAGAGAACATGGATATGTTGTTTAACAACCACCATCTGTATGCTAAATTTACAAAATTTATGTACAAAATTAATGAAGGCTAGGAACTAGACCATTATTAGTGGGTCAGATAATCACAAGAAATGCTCCTTTTACTGCTGTACTTCCACAGTGAAACAGCATTTTTTTTAACAGCCTTATTAAAATATAATTCACAAACTATAAAGTTCATCCTTTTTTTCTTTTTTTTTGGCCATGCCGCAGGGCATGTGGGATCTTAATTCCCCAACTAGGGATCAAACCCGTTCCCCCTGCACTGGAAGCGCAGTCTTAACCACTGGACCGCCAGGGAAGTCCTGAAAGTTCACTCATTTAAAGTGTACGATTCAGTGAGTTTTTATAGTGTATTCACAGAGTTTTAAACTATCACTACAATCTAATTTTATAAAGTTTTAGTCACCCTAAAAAGAAACCCTATACTCATAAGCAGTCTCCATATCTTCCAGTCCTGGGCAACCACTAATCTTTCTGTTTTTATAGATTTGCTTATTCTGGATGTTTCTTATGAATGAAATCATAAAATATTTGGTCTTTTGTGACTGACTTCTTTCACTTTGCATAATGTTTTCAAGGTTCACCCATGTTGTAGCATGTATCAGTACTCAGATCCTTTTTGTAAGTTTCGTGTTTGGTGTAAGAGAGAGGTCCAGTTTTATTCTTCTGCACATGGATGACCAGTTTTTCCAGCACCATTTGTTGAAAAGACTATTCTTTCCCCCCATTTAATTATTGGCATGCTAGTATTGATTTTTATATACTATTACAGCTTTGCAAAAATTTGGTACAGAATTACTTGGAGGAAGTTGATTTGTCTGAGAAAAATGTGCCATCTTTGTTTCATGATTTTAGTGTAACTATGAAGTGTGTGTTATCTTCTATCCCTTGTCAGATGTGTCAATTTAATCTAGTTTTATGTAAGGTAAAAATGCTGGAGCTCTAAACAGAAATAACACATTTTAATACAAAAGATTTATTACTTATCCACCAATGAATTAAACACTTGTTTGGAGGACTGCTCAAAATGCCCATATTTTAATGAATGACTTATTTGAGTTTTTCATTTATCCCAGGGTAGTTAGTTTTAGACGCAAACCTATTGAGTAATCAATAATCAAAAAGTAACCCTCAAAAGGATTATTTTTTTTGGCCTATTGCCTACAAAATTGTTAACATTGATGAAATGAACTAATACCAACAAAGATGAGAGGTTAGGGAGTGGAGACAGAAGAGGGGAAAGGAAAGAAACAAGAATAATTACCTCGAATTAACACTACCTTTATTTCTTATATCTAAAACTAGACTTAAATAACTTCCTGTCTTGCATTTTAAGCTTTTATTGAATTCTTCATTTCACCTTTAGGGAAAAGAGGGTGAAGCTGCTCTTCTTTTTTCTGAATCTTTTCAAGAACACTCTGAAAGACCTGTCCCAAGAAAAAGGTCCTTCTTCCTTTTGCTGTCCTGGGTCAAACATACTTGACAACACACAAAACAAAAGATGTTCATTATATCTGGGCTTCCATCTCTGGAGTGCCGGGATACAGAGAAGAATCTGCATTTGCCTGTAGGAACACTTGCCTGAAATGCAGAGATTTTTATTACTGGCCCTTCCCATAATACTTGGATATTTGCATGTGAATTCAACAAATAATCTAACACAGATTAGTATTGTTCAGTTCTAACGCAAAAAGAAAGAAAGAAGGGGGCGTGGTGTTGTGAATCCATAGAGTTCTTTGGAAATTACCCTAATTTCCAGGTGACTAGAAAAAGTCTACATTGGCAAAAATTTACATATCTAAATGTCTAAAAATAGGAAAATGGTTAGAAGTTACAACTGGCAACTAGAAGTGATTTAGTCATTAAAAAGGAAATTATGAAATCTAAGTATATAATATGTATATATTATATATAAGTATATTGCATATATAGTATATTGTATATATATTACATAAAAGCATATTGTAATAGTCTGTAATCTGCCAGACACATAGGTTTACCAGATTATGATTACCACTTTGTAAAACTTATAAATTTAATATACAAAAAATTGTTAGGAGTGAAAAGGCAACTAGATAACATGAAATCTTTACTCATTTGTGACTATCTTTCTGTTATTGTGGAGAGTCTAGATTTTGAGCCTTATTTTTTTCCGCATAAATTCTCAATTTGTTGTGACATAGTATTTAGTAATTTTACTGTTGAATACACTCCTTCCCTGTAGTAGACAAATATTTGATAAAGTCTCTAATAGAGGGCATATAATGACTTGGAAAAAAGAAAAAAATTAATCCATGTGTTAATGTAATTGATGTTAGTTTAATTATAATTGCAGAACTATTGTGCACTTTTCTCAGTCTCTGAGTTTTTGTTTGTTTTTCCCTTACAGCAAAGTATCCAGAGATAAAATCCTTAATGAAACCTGATTCCAACTTGATATGGATTGTA
This sequence comes from Leucopleurus acutus, assembly GCF_964270905.1. NCBI lineage: Eukaryota > Metazoa > Chordata > Mammalia > Artiodactyla > Delphinidae > Leucopleurus > Leucopleurus acutus. The sequence continues at coordinate 22,161,145 of NC_139143.1, forward strand.
ATTTTGATGGTTCTCACTCAGTTTGTTGCATTTTACTTAGTGAAGGACTTGGACTGGAAATGGGTCCTATTTTGGGCGTATGCCTTTGGCAGCTGCATTAATCATTCAACGACTCTGGCTATTCATGAAGTTTCCCACAACAGTGCCTTTGGCCAATGCAAACCTATGAGGAATCGTTGGTTTGGAATATTTGCTAATCTCCCTATTGGTGTTCCATATTCAATTTCCTTTAAGAGGTATCACATGGATCATCATCGATACCTCGGTGGTGATGGCGTCGATGTGGATATTCCAACTGATTTTGAAGGCTGGTTCTTCTGTACCACTTTCAGAAAGTTTATCTGGGTTATTCTTCAACCTCTCTTTTATGCTTTTCGGCCTCTGTTCATCAACCCCAAACCAATTTCTTATCTGGAAATCATCAATACTGTGATCCAGATCACTTTTGACGTTGCGATTTACTACGTTTTGGGAATTAAATCTTTAGTCTACATGTTGGCGGCAACCTTACTTGGCCTAGGTTTGCACCCAATCTCTGGACATTTTATAGCTGAACATTACATGTTCTTAAAAGGACATGAAACTTACTCATACTATGGGCCTCTGAATTTACTCACCTTCAATGTGGGTTACCATAATGAACACCATGACTTCCCCAACATTCCCGGAAAAAGCCTTCCCCTGGTAAGTAAAGGATTTGATACATGTTCTAATTTCTGATGGTTATATGATCAAAATTACTTTTGACTTGCTCATTTAAAATAGAATCTAGTATATTTCGTCCATCTAGGCTGTTCATCAAAGAAAACAGCAAGAGTCCAAGTCCTGAGTTGGCCAGCCTAACTTTACAAAGAGTTCACTGTCCTGGATCCCTAAGCCTAGCGGTAACACGTCTGGTTTAGAATGTTGGGGGATCTGCAAAATTGGCTAACATGTGAAGTAATTCAGAAATAGAGAATGAATTCCCTCTGTGAAGGGAGCAAAAGTTCACATAACCGTTATCACTGTTAAGCTGAATACACTTAGCTAAGGTTTGTGTTGGTTTGTTGTGAAATACAGAGGTCCTACATAATTGCTCTGCAAAATAAGTGAACTTCAGTTTCCAGTACCACAGACTTCCCACAGGTAGGGACCATCTGTTTCCTGTCACATAGACTTTCAGTGTGTCGTTTGTGGAGTAAATGAAAGACAGCACATTGACACTCATCCTTTCACCCTTCCCAAAACAGGATGATCCTCTCCAAACTTCAGTTGTATTTCTGATGAGTTCTCTTATTAGACTTGCCATCCTCAGAATGGATAACTTTTACAATTCCATTACCAAAAAAATGTTTCCGTAATTCTAAAAAGGGGAAGTAGTATGATGTGTAATATCAGGTTTTTTTGATTTTTTTTTTTTAGCTGTGATATAAGGGAACCATAGCCAGGTATTTTATGCTATCATATCCACCCAACCACATTTTATAGATTTCCTCTTCAGTTTTTAAATGTTGACTGTCTGCAGACTCGTATACAACATGACAATGAAATACAACGTTTGATTATTGATTGGATTGCCAATTGAGGAAAGAAAGCTCTAGAAAGGACATTGAGTTAGTGGGGAAATTTTGAATCTGGACCGTGTGATACATAATACTGTGTCATTGTTAAATTTCTTGGGTGCGGTAATGGTATTATGGTCTTGTCGGGGAATGTCCTCGTTCTTAGGAGATATGTGTAGAATATTTAGGGGTGAAGTATTCGGGGTTAGTTTTCATATAATGTCTGCAGCTTTCTTTCGTCAAAGAAAGAGCAAAGTATGTGGCGTGTACTATATATGGAGAGAGAGAAAGTGGCCGTGACATAGTGTCAATTGGTGGACCTAGGTGAAGGGCATATGGGTGTTGGTTTTTCTGTTCTTTCAACTTTTCTGTCGGTTTTACAATTTTCAAAATAAAATGGGGGAAAGCACCACATAACTGGCCAAAGACAGCTTTGAAACGGTGTAATGTGGTGCTAGTGCAGCTACTTTGTGTCATTGTGGCCTGAAAAGTGCAGCCCACCTTTGCTTGCCTCTTCCCTGACTAGGACAGTACATTTTTATATTTTAAGAGGTTATGGTTTAAGGAGAAAGCCAGTCACCTTCGGAGCAAAATAATTAATTTTTTCCAATATAAACCACATACTTTGACTTGTAATTTTCTTGAACAGTCCCTGAACTGTTCAGCTCAAAAATTACTTGACCTAAGGCCCATGGTTCATCAGTGAGTATTGAGTTCCCACTCCATTCCACACTGTTTTCCTGTTGCTTAGCTAAACTAACACACGTTCTCAGAGTTCTCTTAAGTCTTCCTTTTCCGGCTTTTCTATGGTGTATACCAAGGAGTATCTTGTTCTACAGTTGTTGTGCTGCAGTAGTTATGTTGCATATAACTGTCACGTGGTTAGTTAACAGGTATGTATAGCAAGGTTTCTTTTAACAGCTTTATTGAGATGTAACTCATAGACACAATTCATCCATTTAAAATTCAATGGTTTTTAGATTGTTCAGAGTTGTACAACCATCGCTGTAATCAATTTTAGAATATTCTTATCACAATAACAAGGTTCTTTAATTTTTTCTATGTTTTTCGTGCTGTCTCTCTTCAACATCTTGGATTCTGTGTTTTTGTTTTCCTTCGGGATTTATTAGGGTAGTTTTTGTACATTTTGTTGAAGCCACAGAATTTTTTCTTACTCAGCAGTAACTAGTTTTGCTTGCTTATCACACTGGCAGTAATTTTTTTAAAAGACATTCTCAACTTGAGACGGCTGAATTGCACACTTGATAAGTGATTAATTTCTAACTGGCATGCCACAATAATTGATCAGTATTTGTAGGTTCCTTAATGGCAGGGGATCAAGTGGTGCCTTTAAACCCTACAGTGGCGGCCGTGCAGTACCACACTTAAAAAGCAGCGAGCTGACTGGATTGCAAGCATTTGTTGTTAAAGATCCCAGCTGCCAACTTTTACAAGTAAACCAGTATATTTAGTCCCTCAGAGCTTGTTGGAACGTCATTAACTCTAGAGGATCAAGTATATGTCACTGCTGAAATGGAAGCTGCTTTTTGTTTATAATTCCCAAAGCTGCTGCTTTTATTTATTTATTTATTTGAGAGGGAGGCGGGAGAAAGTCTCATGGTTTCTCCTGAGTGTGTGTGTCAGACGTTCATCTGTCATCTGTAATAGGACTCAGCACTCACTCATCTTGCTGTATTTTCCCTTCCAGGTGAGGAAGATAGCAGCTGAGTACTATGAGAGCCTCCCCCACTACAATTCCTGGATAAAAGTACTGTATGATTTTGTGACGGATGATACAATAAGTCCCTATTCGAGGGTGAAGAGGCATCAAAAAGGCAGCATTGTTCTGGAGTAAATGTCATTAAGGCCAAAGGAATTCCTCTCTGAAACTCCAGAATAGCTGAGAAAGTGGAATTTTTACTAAAAAGACCAGCGACGTTCAGAAGCTGCCCTCCTACAAATTCGAAGTCTGATCTTCATGGTATCAAGAAGCTAATCTGGCTGTAAACAGTCAGCCTGTCTGTGCAGCATTCAGCTTTACTCACAGGAAACTTGTTCACTGTATTACCACCGTGGTGGATGTTTTCACTTAGGTCTGACACTTTGTAAGCATATCATAAAAAAATAGCTTTTCAAAAGCTATTTCTAGTATGTTGTTTTCACTATAAGGGTTTACTTTATTAAAACATCTAATAAACTGAGCTGTTGATCACAATAAATAGTGTGTATCATATTTTTTTTAATTTTACTGTCTTTACACTATAACCAGAGTACTGGGGGTGAGCTTACTTTAAAATTTAAAAAGGCCTGGAACTATCTTTCACTGCAAGCTGAACGACTCATTTTTATTCTTTTCTGTTGTAGCAAAATACATGGAACCTAAATTAGTGCTGAGTCCTGCACAGCCTATTCATAAGTCAAGACATCACTGAGTTTAATCACATAGAACCTTCAACTTCCTTTTCAGATGCGTGGACTCTCAAATTAGAAGCAACTCAACTAACTGATCAAGGGTTTCTTATCATTTCGTTTCAGCGGAAGCGGGTTGGGTCTGATGGTAGATGGTTGGTGTCAAGTAGCCAGTATCGAGGGCTGTTAGGCCGGCAGTCCTGGTTACCTGAAACGTGTCATTTGGGTAAATTTAGTGTACTATGGTGAACTATTTTTTTATCTTTTTTTTGGCCGGGCTGCACAGCATGCGGCATCTTCCCCTGACCAGGGATCGAACCCTGTGCCCCCTGCAGTGCGAGCTCAGAGGAGTCTTAACCACTGGACTGCCAGGGATGTCCCTGGTGAACTATTTTAAAGTAGTCCATGGTATCAAAAACTCAAATAGTCTACAATTTGTACATAACACCAACCCTCTGTCATCCTGAATACGAGATATTATAAAATTCTTACTTTTATAATTCCCAGCTGTATTGCAGTTTCACATGCTGGTGGTGAAGCGTACAGCACTCATCCTCAGAAGGATTGGGTTTTCACAGACCTCATTTGGGGAGACAGAGTACTTTGCTTTCCCTTCCCTATCCTCTTGCCTGGGAAAATTCCTACTGTCTTCGAACTATTGCTTAATGACCCTTTGCTTTAACGTTTAGAGTGATAACAGAACCAACTTGACAATTCAGATGTACGGGCTCAGTCAGTAAAAGTATCTGTGAAACCTCCCCCTGGGTTTGACACTAACTGAGCCCTCCACTCACTCCCCTTTGCTGTAGAACTTCAGTCAGTGGCTCAGCTGCCTTGCAAGTGCTGAAAACCCCCAGCTCTGCCAGCTCAGCCCCCTCTCAGTTCCATTTCCTTCCTGGTCCGTAGACGGGGGTGCCTCATTTTCCTTCCCAAAACTTGCCAGTTCTGCTTACATGACCTCTTGCCTGACGGAAGGTTCAGCCTCCTAGCGGTCTCCAGGCCAGTCTAGCTTCCATCTGCCAGCTTGGGCCATTCTTTCTGTCACTGGCGGTGACTTCCAAAGAGAGACCTACGAATCAGGGCGGCAGGAAGGCTGGGTAGCAGAGCCTTGAAGGCACAAGGATAGGTCCTGAGACATGGTTCAGTAGCTTTGCACGAGTTCTCCCTTCTGCCTAGATTCCCTTTCCCCATTCCTGGTCTGGGTCCTTCGGGCTCACACCAGTATTTGGTAGCCCATCCCTCTCGCCAGCAGGTCAGGTGCCACTTTTTGGACTCTCCAACCAGTGTTTATTTATCTCATTCATGGTCCACATACTATTTTGTAAATACACTTTGTTTTCCCCTGAGGCTGTAATTTCTTAAGGGCAGGGATGACCTTTTATTTCTCTGTTCCCCAACGCTAACAAGAACAGTGCTTGGCTCAAAGTAAGTGCTTAATGAATGGAGAGAGACCAACAGAGGCTATCCTTAAACTTGAGAAGCTTTTCATTGAGAAGCTTTTCATTGAAAACAGAAACAAGGGCTTCCCTGGTGGCGCAGTGGTTAAGAATCCACCTGCCAATGCAGGGGACACGGGTTCGAGCCCTGGTCCAGGAAGATCCCACATGCCGCAGAGCAACTAAGCCCGTGCACCACAACTATGGAACCTGCGCTCTAGAGCCCGCGAGCCACAACTACTCAGCCCGCGCACCTAGAGCCCGTGCTCCGCAACAAGAGAAGCCACCACAATGAGAAGCCCGTGCGCCGCAACGAAGAGTAGCCCCCGCTCGCCGCAACTAGAGAAAGCCCGCATGCAGCAATGAAGACCCAACGCAGCCAAAAATTAATTTAAAAAAAAAAAAAATGAGGGCATTTGAATAACCTTTAAGTGAGTGTGTATTCAGTCCACTGAACACTGTGGCCATTTATTGAGAATTCTTATTCACTGAGCCCTGAACTAAGTTTATGCATTATCTTATTTCATTCTCAGTATGTCTGTGATGTAGGTAGTACTATTAATATCTTCATTTTATAGACGAGAAGACAGGCTCAGAGGTCACACTTAGTGAGTTGCAGAGACAGGATCTGAGATTGAGACAGTGACTCCAGAACCCAGACTCTTGACCGTGCTTCCCAGGGCTTGTCTAATGAGCCTAGTCCTGCAACGGGAGCGGGAAGGAAAACATAGTTCCCATGCGTTACCAGATGTGCTTTCGTTCCACTGTCTTGTCCATCCCTTCCTGTGTGCCAGCAGTTCTGGCTAGATCTCTGGGGGTTTTTGACTTAATGATCTAAAATTCTTTTTTATTTTCTTTTAAGAGGTCAGCTTTTTATTGAACATAATACAAAGGAGATTTAATCAAAAAGACCAAAGCCTATGCCATTGTCAGACTCCTCAGAGCCTTCTTTCTTGGCTCCCATTTTGTCCTCCATCGGTGCAGGACCTCCTGCTGGGCAGGGCCACTAGCCCTATGCTGCAGATAAGCATCTTGGTGTTGACATTGGCCAGGGCCTTTGCAAACAAACCTGGCCAGAAAGCTTCGACATTCACACTGGCTGCTTTAATGAGGGCGTTGATCATACCCTATGTTAGTGGCATCTCATCCTCGTGCAGGATAAGGGTTGGGTAGATGCAGGTGAGCTCGGAGACGGAGGCTGTGGAGGGGTGTGTGCCGAGTGGGCGGCTGCCAGGTGCAGGTGCCCCCAGAAATGAGGGCCTCACTTCAACACTGCCTTAGCTTCCGTGGAAAGATCAAGCATTTTAGCAGAAGCTGAGGAAACGGCCCATCTAAATTCTAATATGAAACACTAAGGTTTAAATTCAAAGTAAAAATGCACTTACTTATTCATTCTACAGGTACTTGGCCAGGCACTGCATTAGGCAGAGAGGATGCAAAGACAGATCATGGTCCCCAGTTAAGGAGCTGATGCTCTAGTGCTGGGATATGCAAATGGAATCAGAATTCAGTAATAAAGCCATTTGGGCTTCCCTGGTGGCGCAGTGGTTAAGAATCTGCCTGCCAATGCAGGGGACACGGGTCCAAGCCCTGGTCCGGGAAGATCCCACATGCCGCGGACCAACTAAGCCTGTGTGCCACAACTACTGAGCCTGCGCTCTAGAGCCCGCGAGCCACGACTACTGAGCCTGCATGCCACAACTACTGAAGCCTGCGCACCTAGAGCCCGTGCTCCACAACAAGAGAAGCCACTGCAATGAAAAGCCTGTGCACCACAATGAAGAGTAGCCCCCGCTCGACACAACTTGAGAAAGCCCGCGTGCAGCAACGAAGACCCAACACAGCCAAAAATAAATAAATACAATAAATTTAAAAAAAAAAAAATAAGGGCTTCCCTGGTGGCACAGTGGTTGAGAGTCCGCCTGCCGATGCAGGGGACACGAGTTCGTGCCCCGGTCCGGGAAGGTCCCACATGCCGCGGAGCGGCTGGGCCCGTGAGCCATGGCCGCTGAGCCTGCGCGTCCGGAGCCTGTGCTCCGCAACGGGAGAGGCCACAACAGTGAGAGGCCCGCGTACAGCAAAAAAAAAAAAAGGAAAAAAAAAAAAAAAGCCATTTGCAGCAACATGGATGGACCCAGAGATTATCATACTAAGTGAAGTAAGTCAGAGAAAGACAAGCATCATATTATATCACTTATATGTGGGATCTAATATAAAAATGATACAAATGGAACTTCCCTGGTCCAGTGGCTAAGAATCCGCCTTCCAATGCAGGGGATGTGGGTTCGATCCCTAGTCAGGGAACTAAGATCCCACGTGCTGCAGAGCAACTAAGCCCGTGCACCACAACTAGAGAAAAGCCCGTGTGCTACAATGAAAGATCCCGCGTGCCGCAATTAAGACCTGGCGCAGCCAAAAATAAATAAATAAATATTTTTAAATAAATAAAAATTGTGAATCACTTTGTTGTATACCTGAAACTTACATGATATTAAAAAAATAATACGAATGAACTTTTCTACAAAACAGACTCACAGATCTCGAAATAAAATTTATGGTTACCAAAGGGGAAACGTGAGGGGAAGCAATAAATTAGGAGATTGGGATTAACATACACACACTACTGTATATAAAATAGATGACTAACAAGGAGCTACTGTATAGCACAGGGAACTCTACTCAATACTCTGTAATGACCTATATGGGAAAAATCACTTTCCTGTACACCTGAAACATACACAACATTGTAAGTCAACTGTACTCCAATAAAAATTTTTTTAAAAAGAAAGAATTCAGTAACAAAGGACTCAGTGCCTTACATAGGAGAGTCACGACGTGGCTGGAACTGAATGGAGGGCACATAACAGTGCCGTTGATCAGTGTCTGAACTCTGCTAGACTGTGTCCACGGGCTCGCATTTTAATCCATGTTGGCCTGGGGGAGAGAGATACCATATCCCACATGCTCACATGAAGACACAGAGATTCCAAGAGATCAGCGTGAGGGTGTGCGCTGCAAGCAGCGGGGCTGTCCACGCCTGTACTCTTGCTGTTCCACTGGCACAGCTGACTCAGAAGTTACTTTGCTTGGATAAGGAGGGAAATGTGTTATTTCTTGTCTTCTTAGGAAAACTCTCCAGGAGCCTTAGTCATTTGAAATGAAGCAAGGATAGTCTAACCCTAGGGCTGGGAAGGCCCTGAAAAATCTTTACCCTCAGAAACCCAACAGCACTAAACCCCTGAGACCGTCTCGGTGTATCTGATTCTGAGATAGGACAAGGATGAGGGTGGCACCTGCAACGGGGGCTCAGAGTGGAGGAGAGGTGGCAGCAGAGACCTGAAGACATCAAAGCCAGAGATCCCCACTGGGCTGAGGGTGAGGTCTGCGATGGGGATTAGCAAAACAGAGTGTGGTAACAACCCAGGGAGGGTCCCCGTTGGAAAAAGGAGCAGGATTTGACAACAGAAGGATATGCAGGTCAGAGCATGCCGGTACTTTTTGGTTGGAAAATTGATGACATGGTAGAGGAAGAAGAAGAATGGGGAGCGTCATCTGAAAATGGAGTTTGTTTTCGCCGAATTTAATCCAAATTGGCAGATGGTTCATAAAGCAAATAACTGGACCCAGCAGAGGGGAAGCTTTCAGATGCTGACAAGTGAATGCATCACTGCTGCTCAGAGGTAGCTGCTATAACAGGTGTGTGTGAACTGGCACACAAAGATCAAAAGGAAGGGGTCCGAGGGGGTCTGGGGCACACACTTAGAATTTTCTTCAAAAGACAGAACCCAAAGAAACCCAGGCAGCATTTCTAGAGTTACGAGTGGATTACATGGACTTCCCTGCTGGCACAGTGGTTAAGAATCCACCTGCCAATGCAGAAGACATGGGTTCGATCCCTGGTCTGGGAAGATCCCACATGCCGTGGAGCAACTAAGCCCGCAAGCCACAACTACTGAGCCAGCGCGCCTGGAGCCCATGCTCCACAACAATAGAAACCACCGCAATGAGAAGCCCGTGCGCTGCAAACGAAGAGTAGCCCCCGCCCACCACAACTAGAGAAAGCCCACGTGCAGCAATGAAGACCCAAACACAGCAAAAAAAGAAAAGAAAAGAAGAGTGGATTACGTGTTACCAGGCACATATCCCTGTATTTGTAATCCTCAGCAAAGACACAGAATCGTTGCATCATGAAATGACCTGGAGGAATAGAGTTGGCCTCAATGTTGGGTTCCTTGTAGGTCAGCAATTCATTAATGCAAGGAGGGCCACTAATATTCCTCCCCTGTGAGGTCATTATGCAAGGCTGCTGGAATAGGCCCTTGGACCCAGAGTAACCCTTCATTGGTCAAAAAGGGAAGGGGATAGTCCTTTGTTTCGCAGTGGTTGAAGCCTCCAATTTCCTTCCCACTTATGAGCTGAGATTTTTTTGGCACATGGAGGGTATGGTTGAGGTTTCCAGCCCCCTGAACAGCAGTCTCCGATCTTAGCCATAACCACACATCTTTTTTTTTTTTTTTTACAATTTTGCAAGCAAATTTTATTTATTTTTAAAATTTTTATTGGAGTATAGTTGATTTAATAACCACACGTCTTGACAACTGGTTTCCCCTCCAGGCTGGGCCTTAAGTGTGCCAGAAAGTGGTTCTTTTCTGCTGTTGTCTTGAGTGAAAGCACTTTCATATCACGTTTCCATGCTTTGTCATGTCTGTTTCAGCGCTGACAATGAAAGCGCTGGCCTAACCAGCCAGGCTTCTAAACCCTGCATGTCCCCTTGGTTCCGTGCACACCCGACCAAGTGCCCCCGCTGGGGTCGCCGCTTTCTCTTCACAGGCTCAGAAGTAAATCTGGTAGCTCACCCACTGCACTCGACTTTAACGACTTTTAGAGTTGAAAACAACTGCAGATTCTAATTCAAACTCTGCCATCCCTCGATTTCGTAAAAGAAAGTTTTTCATCTCCAGCTACCTTCTCAAAAACAGATAAATAAAAGCAAGAGGATTCACCAAAAATCAACTCTGAATGACAGATTCATCAAATTCCTGAAGATTTCATTCTTTCCCTTCAGAGTACCTGATTCCCTCTGGGGCCCCAGCCCAGGGCCACCAGACAAGCTGGGTCTAAAGCAGTTTGACCAGAGCTGTTTGTTTCCACCAGAGGGAGGAGCCGGGCCAGAGGAAAGGGCAAAAGTCAAATTCCAAAAACCTCCTTAGTCCTTTGGGAACTGAGTTGGCCTTTAGCTAACTGATCTAGAGTCCCTGATTCTCTTCCTTTGTAGAGTCAGGAGATTTCTCCAACTATGTGTGAGATTCCTCCGCCCCTAAGCTCTCTGGCCAGGCTCCCTGGGAGGTGCCTGGGTGGACTCCGATGGTCTCACTCATCCCTTTGATCCCTTTGTTGTCTCCTTCCTTAAAGGATCAGAGATAAGTGTGATCATAGGGACTTCCCTGGTGGCGCAGTGGTTAAGAATCCGCCTGCCAATGCAGGGGACATGGGTTCTGGCCCTGGCCTGGGAAGATCCCACATGCCAAGGAACAACTAAGCCCATGCGCCACAACTACTGAGCCCACATGCCACAACTACTGAAGCCCGTGCACCTAGAGCCCGTGCTCCGCAACAAGAGAAGCCACTGCAATGAGAAGCCCGCGCACCGCAATGAAGAGTAGCCCCTGCTCTCTGCAAGTAGAGAAAGCCCGCGCGCAGCAACGAAGACCCAAAATAGCCCAAAATAAATTAACTTAAAAAAAGAGTGATCATGTATTAGGAAAGTCACTGTCTTTTCTCTCTTTCTTTCTTTTTTAAAATAAAAACCCTACATCTTGACAAGAATGGTTAAGTGTTTGTTTGTTATTTTAATATTTGTTTATTTATTTGGTTGCTCCAGGTCTTAGTTGCAGCACGTGGACACCTTAATTGCGGCTCGCGGGCTCCTTAGTTGTGGCATGAGAACTCTTGGTTGCAGCATGCATGTGGGATCTTAGTTCCCTGACCAGGGGCAGAACCCGGGTCCCCTGCATTGGGAATTCGGAGTCTTACTTAACCACTGTGCCACCGGGGAAGTCCCAGTGTCTTATTTCAATTTAGCATCATTATTTCCTTTTAAATCTCACAATGTAAAGTCGGTAATCTTACTTCCATTTACAGGAGGAGGAAACAGAGAATCCAAGAAGTTACGTAACTTGCTTCAGGCTAGCCAGCTTTTTATCTCCCAGAACCCAGACCTTAAGTAGCTTGTTCCCAAGCCCAAGCCCTAGCCCACACAGCGTTGAGGCTTCATGACTGAAGTTACTTACTTATCTCTGAAGAACCTCTGTTTGTTCGTGTGTGAAGCAAGGGTGTTGGGCTACAGTGCCATGCAGTTTGGAATCCTGGGGTCTCTGAATGCTCTACCATAAAGGCTGAAACCCATCCGCTCCCCATTCTCCTCCTCATATTCCAGGGAGAAACACCTAACGATGCCACAAGCTGTCTCTGCAACTAGCTCAGGCCCATGGTTGAACTTCTAGGGAAAAGTGACATTGCTCCAGACCCATTTGGACCTGCCTGCCCTGAGGGTTACCTAGGCTCTGTAAACATTTACTGAGTAAACGCATAATGTAAGCACAGGTGTAGGAAGAATTTAATCTACTTCACAGAATGATACGGTAAGAAGCCAAACTTTCTGAGGACGAAAGGGCAATAAATCTACTTGTTCCCAGAGAACCCTAACTGGGGGGCTGCCAATATTGACGGGGGTCCTGCCATGTGCCAGGCACTGGGCTGTTGCCTGGGCTGGTCTCTTCATGCCCTGTTAATCTTCCCATTGGTATCAGCCTCATTTCGCAGCCAAGAAAACAAATGAATAGGAAAGCATAAGTAACTTGTCTAAAGCCACAGTCAACTCAAGTCCAGTGTCTAAATTCAAAGTCCATGAGTTTTGCATTTGGATTTACAATGAACATTTTTCTTGAATTCAGAGCCCTCTCCTAATTAGTGTAACGTGTGAAGTTTTTTTACAGATAATATCAATTCCAACACTCCCAGGAATTTGGGCAGCAGGCCCAGCCACATGGTGGCACCCAAAAGGGTGGGAGTGGGGATGGGTGGCATAGCCTGTAACCCCCTCAAGTTATTTCCACATTTGACGGGACCACAGGGTGCTTAAGCAGAAGTCAGAACAGGAGCCTGTGGCCTGGAGCTCACTTTTTTTTTTTTTTTTTTTTTTTTGCGGTACGTGGGCCTCTCACTGTTGTGGCCTCTCCCGTTGCAGAGCACAGGCTCCGGACGCGCAGGCTCAGCGGCCACGGCTCACGGGCCCAGCCGCTCTGCGGCATGTGGGATCTTCCCAGACCGGGGCACGAACCCGTGTCCCCTGCATTGGCAGGCGGACTCTCAACCACTGCGCCACCAGGGAAGCCCAAGAATTTTTTCTTTTTAACTGTAGTAAAGTCCACATAACAAAATTTACCTTCTTAACCATTCCTAAGTAGTATTAAGTACATTCACATTGTTGTACAACCAATCTCCAGAGCCGTTTCATCTTACAGAGCTGAAAGTCTGTACCCATAGAACAAGTCACCCTCCCCCAGCCCCTGGCATCTGTCATTCTACTTCCTCTCTCTATAAGTTTGACTTGAGTGGTTTCCTCTTTTCAGCAAAACTCATCACTGGGTATGTCAATCCACACCACCAGCATTCCACAGCAGGCCTGTCTCACACTAGAGTAACAAAGGCAGGTAATAATTAGTCAGAGAGGGAGCCACACCCACCGCAGCTGCAGGCGAGGGCAGCTTTCAACACCCTGACTCATTCCCCCTTTGCAGCTGGGGCTTATTAAATAGCTGCCGATTGTTCTACTGGAAGCGGTGCCCCAGCTTCGGAGCCGCTATTGGGCAACTGCAACTGTGTTTCCGTCATTAGCCAACACACGGGAGCTGAAGCTGGGTCCCGCTTACTCAGGGTTCTCCGCACTTAGCGCAGCTGTTGAGACGATTTGGTTCCTAACGACCTGATCTGAATAGATACTTGTCGCGGGACCCGAATGGGTAAGTGAAATGGGGTTTTCAAAACACAGCTTCCTGTGAGTGTGTGTGGGGACGTGTCAGGCCGCAGGGGTGAAAAGGGAAGAAGGAGGAGGCCTCTCCCCACAGGGGCCCTCACCCCACCTCCCACGTGACTCGCATACCTGCGGACGCACAGCACAGACACACACACACACACACACACACACACACACACACACACACACACACACACACACGCAGGATTTCCAGGCTTCCGCTGCCTCTCCCGTGCCTGTGCTGCAGCCACAGCGGGCTTCCTTTTGTTCCCCGTGCACCCCCGGGCCCACTGTCCTGGGGCCTCTGCGGTCGTCGTGTCCCGCCTCCCCGCACCCTGCCGCCCCCCAACACTAGGCCGCGTCCCTGCATGGCCAACACCTTCTCAACACCCAGGTCTCACCTCAGATGCCATCTCTTTAAAGAGGCCTTTCCTTACCAACTGCCTGCTTTTGAGTTTCCCCCAAAGTGGACCCAGAAACAAGAATTCGGTGCAAGCCACTTATTTGGAAGGTGGTCCCAGGAGCACGACGAAGGGATGGGGAAATAAGTCAGATAAAGGTCACCTTGGTGCTGCGGCTCCTGAGACTGGACGGACCACACCGCAGAATGTCCCACCAGTGGTTACGGGGTGTCTGCCTTAGAGTAGTTCAAGAAGCCCTGGATGTCTTCGCTGTGTTTGTCTGCATCTGCACTTACGATAAAAGATCTTTTAAAAAAGTCCCTCTGGGGCTTCCCTGGTGACGCAGTGGTTGGGAGTCCGCCTGCCGATGCAGGGGACACAGGTTCGTGCCCCGGTCTGGGAAGATCCCACAGGCCGCGGAGCGGCTGGGCCCGTGAGCCATGGCCGCTGAGCCTGCGCGTCCGGAGCCTGTGCTCCGCAACGGGAGAGGCCACAACAGTGAGAGGCCCGCGTACCGCATTAAAAAAAAAAAAAAAAAAAAGTCCGTCTGAGGGAGGAAGAGGCTGAGGTGTACATTCACCAACCCCTGTTCCTCTCTGGCTGGTGGATTCTCCTGAGGCCACTTCTAGTCTGCTGGGGCTGGGGGCAGAGGAAGCCCTTGAGAGACCCAGGAGGGCTTCTGCTAACGGGGGACTGGGATCTCCAGAGTGGGTGGAGAGCACAGGAGGGGCACTGATGGGTCTGTTGGGCCCCTCGCCACACAGTTTGCCACCCACATCCCAGGGGTAGAGCTGCTGCCACGCTGAAGAAGCTTACACCTCAGAGCCCCCGCTGGCACAGGCCCCCTGCAAACCCTGGAGGAGCCCTAGCCTTGTGTTGGGGGTTGAATCGTGTCCCCCAAAAAAGACACATTGAAGTCCTAGCGCCCATACCTCAGAATTGGAACTTATTGGACATAGGGTCATTGTGGATGTGATTAGCCAAGATGAGGTCATGCTGGTGGGGGGTGGGAATAAATTGGGACTTTGGGACCGATATATATACACTGCTATATATAAAATAGATGACCAACAAGGACCTACTGTATAGCACTGGGAACGCTGCTCAGTATTCTGTAATATCCTAAATGGGAAAAGAATTTGAAAAAGAATAGATACATGTATATGTAAAACGGAATCGCTTTGCTGTACACCTGAAACTAACACAACATTGTTAATCAACTATACTTCAACATAAAATAAAAATTAAAAAAATAAAAGACAAGGTCATGCTGGAGGAGTGGGGCCCTGATCCAACAAGACTTAGAAGAAGACGTCAACACAGGGACAATGCCATGTGAAGGTGAGGATGGGGGCGGGGGGGGAGTGCATCTACCAGCCAAGGAATGACTGGAGAGAGGCCTGAACACATGCGCCCTCAGAGCCCTCTGAAGGAACCGACACCTTGGATTTCTAGCCTCCAGAACTGTGAGAGAATTGTTGAGGCTCCCAGTTTGTGATACTTTGTTATGGCAGCCCTGGGAAACTAATAGCCCATGTATTCTTTTTCTAAAAGAGGGTCCCCAAATAAGCTTCAGGCTCCACAAAACTGGGATCTGCCCTTGCCCATTTCCCTTGTTTTCTTCCTAGTACGCCTCTCCACCGGAAATCATCCTATCCAGATATTTGTTCAGTTCAGTCATGAACCATCACATGGGCTTTGTGACAGCAGAAGCCGTATTTGTGTTTGCCACCGTGTCCCCGGCTCTCCTACAGAGCCTGGAAGTGCTCACTAAACTTCTGCTGAGTAATAAGTATTTAACTGGCTTCCAAGGGGGTTTGGATACATGGAGCATGGCATTGCTACTGAGCCAAACTTGGCCTGCTCACCCATAAAGCCTATATGCTGATACTGGGTTGTGGTGAAGGAAAGTACGCGTTTACTGCTGGGCTCCAAGCAAGGGGTCCAGGTGGCTAGTGCTTAAAAGGCCCGCACTACCGGAAGGCTATCAGGAAAGGGTTTGTTTGTTTGTTTGTTTGTTTTTCCGCTATGCAGGCCTCTCACTGTTGTGGCCTCTCCCGTTGCGGAGCACAGGTTCCGGACGCGCAGGCTCAGCAGCCATGGCTCATGGGCCCAGCCGCTCTGCGGCATGTGGGATCTTCCCGGACCGGGGCACGAACCCGTGTCCCCTGCATCGGCAGGCGGACTCTCAACCACTGCGCCACCAGGGAAGCCCAGGAAAGGTTTTTAGACAGGATAAGGGAGGGTTGGGGCGGCGTGCATGATCAGCTCATGGACATTCTTCTGATGGGTTGGTGGTGAGGTCATCAGGAGTCAACATCACCCACCTTCTGGTTCTGGGGTCTGCATGCTTGAGGGCAGCATACAGTTAACTTCTTCCACCTGGTGGAGATTTCAGTATCTGCAAAACAGCTCAAAGGACATGGCTCAGAATATTATCTATAGCCCTTGAGGAGAAACTAAAGATTCCTGACCTTGTTTAGTGGCTAAACTATTTTGTCTTGCTTGACTGTTTTCCTTTGCTTCTGCATTTTCTCACTTCTCTGATGAAATTTATTCTTTAGAACTCAGGGAAGGCCTAGGAGGATAAAGTTTTTCTATAAACAAGAGCCAGGCAGAGGACATGGGTGGGAGGGGTCTGTCCCAGAAAGGCCAGCATAAGGCAGACAATCCTAGAATGGAGTCCAGAGAAGCTGGTTGGCAGCCCTCACTTTACAGACCTTTCAAAAGTCATTCTTTCTTGATGAGGGTTGGTTCACAAAATCATTCAGGGTTGGCAGACCTGGCATGGTGCTATGGACTCAATGTTTGTGTCCCCTTGAGACTGATATGTTGAAGCCCTAAGCCCCAATGTGATGGCACTAGGTGGTGGGGCCTTGAAAGGTATTAAGTTTATTTTATTATTTATTTATTTTTGGCTGCGCTGGGTCTTCGTTGCTGTGCGTGGGCTTTCTCTAGTTGCAGCGAGCAGGGGCTACTCTTCCTTGCGGTGCACGGGCTTCTCATTGTGGTGGCTTCTCTTGTTGCGGAGCACGGGCTCTAGGTGCGTGGGCTTCAGTAGTTGTGGCACGTGGGCTTCAGTAGTTGTGGCACGTGGGCTTCAGTAGTTGTGGCGCACGGGCTTAGTTGCTCCGCAGCATGTGGGACCTTCCCAGGCCATGGCTCGAACCCGTGTCCCCTGCATTGGCAGGCAGATTCCTAACCACTGTGTCACCAGGGAAGTCCGAGAGGTATAAAGTTTAGATGAGGTTGTGAGGTGGGTGTGGGGGAGACTTCATGATGGGATTAGCGCCCTTATGAGGGGAGACACCAGAGCTTCCTCTCTCCACTCACACAAAAGAGGTCATGTGAGCACATGGTGAGGTGGTGACCTCTACAAGCCGAGAGGGGAGGTGTCAGAATGAAACCTACCTTGCCGGCACCTTGGTCTTGGACTTCCCAGCCTCCAGCACTGTGAGAAATAAGTGTCTATTGTTTAAGCCCCCCAGTTGGTGCTATTTTGTTAAGGCAGCCACAGCTGACTGAGAAAGATGATATCAAGTAGTTCACATAAGAAACATCTTGGATTTTTTAAAACTGGCTGCAAGGAAGGTGATTAAAAAAAAAAAGACAAAAAAAAGAAACTTAGTGCAACTTGGGTTACCCATCCAGCGTGCTGTGTTAATGATCAGACCTCACCTGGAGTCTACCTCTAAGAGAGAAAAGCTTTCCAACAATCAGAATGGCCTCAGAAAGGCCTGGGCCAGCCTGCAAAGCAATGAGGTGCCCTTCTCTGCAGGGGCTTCTTAAGAGATGGTGCCTCCCAGTAAGAGACAGAGCAAATGGATTCTGGTCCCAGGGCCTTGGAGTCAGGTGTCGCCAGGGTGCCCTTTGGATCTCGGAGAGGCAGCAGTGAGTGGTGGCGTGAAGTGAGATCTTAGTTCCCTGCCCAGGAATGGAACCTGGGTAGCCTGGATGAAAACCAGGAATCCTAGCCACCATAACCCCTGGCTCCTGCCCCCAGTGAAAAATGCATTTCTCACGAGGCAAAAACTGTAAAAACAGATACAAAGTTTATTATTAGAGACACAGCACAACAAGTGGGAGAGCACACAGAGAAACAGTTTGTTTACTTAAGACAGAAGCAAGGCAGAGAAGCACACCCAGAGAGAAAGGGTGTGGGCATCCTGCCTAATGAGCAGCTCAGTAAAGAGGCGTTGAAGTCATCTATATAAGGCAGTTCTTCCGTGTCTTTGTTTACCTTTGGCCAATTATCTGGTTTCTTTTTCCACACCTGATCTGCCTCAGGACCCTCTCGAACATGCATGCGCAACTTTTTTCCAAGACGGATTATAGCCCAGAGGCCTATGGGACGGCCTTAGCATCACATATTATGGAGTGGCGCCCTCTCCTTTTTGCCCCCAAGGAGTCTTTCTGCGCACCTGCAATGTTTCCCTTGCCCCAAGGATGGGAAATGTATGACCTTTTGATCTTTTAATTAGTCCCACTCTATCCCTGCCATAAAAATGTCCAATGTCTGGTTATTTACCCTATCTCTGTTGCTGGTTTTTATATTGAGGTGCAGATCTGGAAACACAGACAGGAGTCTGGTCAAAAATATGTAGTCCTGGAGCCCGCTTGTCTCTTGCTTCAGGAAATGTAAACAGGGGGCTGGTAATGAATGTCCGGCCTGGAGCCCATCTTCTTCTCACCCCAGGAAGTGTGAACAGGAGGCCAGTTCTAAGTGTCTAGTTCTAAGTGTCTAGTCCTGGACCCCATCTATCTCCTGCCTCACTTTCACCTTGGGGAGTCATTCTTCGTAGGAATGAAGGTGGGTCACTGGGACAGGACCCCGAAAAGGCCTGCTTCATGGGGAAGTAATGTTAACATCTGACCAGGGACAAAAATCACCCCAATCCATCGGATGAGAGAAAATCTTAGAGGCAGATGTTTGACAGCTGTTAATAGTGGTAGCCTCTGAAAAGCAAGATTATGGATGACTCATATACCTTTCTGCTGCCTTGCTGTAAATTTCTACAAATTCCTTTAGCAACAGAGAAATAAATGAACGAAGTTATCCACACGTGTATTAAAGGGCTCTCCCATAGCGAAGTGCTCCGCACTTAATCCTTTTTTGTGCCAACCGATGGCCAGCACTTAAGAGGACTTAAGTCCTCTCTCCTGAGTCACCGTTTTGGCCTTGTGACTACGCTTGGGGCGTTATTTAAACCCTAGACGTTTAAACTTCCCATAATTGTGCTTTGTTTCCTTGAAGAAAGGGGTTTTCAGTGGATAAGACTTGCCCAACTCTGCCTCTCTCTAGCCATGGGCAAGTTTCTTTATTTGCAAACTGATGATAAAGTCACACATCCCTCCCAGGGCTACAGTGAGAAGTGAATGAGTTAAAATGTGGGAAGGCTGGCAGCTCACAGCCACTGTCCCTCAGCCTCGAGGTAATGACCCGTGAGGCCACCGGGAGTGCAGGTATGATGGCTCTGCACGGCCCCTCCTCTGCAGAGGTTAGGGGTCATCAATGTCACAGATGGAGCTTGAGACAGGAGCAATGCTGCGACGCGACGCCCTGCCCTGGAGAGTGAGGAGGACAGAGGCAAGACCAGACCACCAACCTGGCCTGTTATGGGGCTTGAAAGTACCCGAGGGTCTGCCGGTCAACCTGGAAGAGGCTGACCAGGTGTCATGGATCTGATGAAGAGGCTGGTAGCACATGAAGGGATGGTGGCACAGCTAGGTGTAGATGCCTTTGACTGACGGACATTTAGGTTCTGTGGTCTCGTGGGGCAGAGCACCCTCTCCCCCAAAGGCTACCTGCCTCTCTTTCACTCCTTCTCCCCCCACCACCACATAAAATAACCACCGACGCACAGACCCACGCACAGCTCTCGCCAGCCCTCTCCCTCCTTTTTTTCCACAGCACTTACCACTTGTTCTATTTGGTGTGTGTGTGCATAACATAGACATACCTGGACTTACTGACTCTGCCCTTTTCTTCTCCCCATGCCCTCCCCCACCGTGGGAGGGGGAGACGCCCTTGGAGGAGGGACTTGAGTTTTGCTCTGAGCTGTACTGTCCGCAACTAGCACTGAACCTGCTCAGTTGCCGGTTAAGAAATATTCGTTGAATGAATTAATGAAATCTCTCCTCCCACTTACATGACTGCTTTTCAGTTTCTAATTTCAAGTTACGAGTGGACTATGGACTGCAAACTACTATATCTATTGTGCCCTGATGCCAATTAAAAAAAAAAATCAATCTTTAGACTCACCTGAAATGAACCTGATTTTCATCTGGCATCTGAACCTGTTACAGGTCCCAAGGGAGAACAAATTTAGCATCCTTCAAGATTTGAGACCTCACGTGAATCCCAAAGTCTTCCCTTTCTTCCAGCTTTGTCACACTAAGCAGCGGGAAGGAGCGTTCCTGGCATTTGTCCCTCATCCCCTTTGCTGCTAATCATGCTGTGCTCCCTACCCGGCTCAGCCTCTTGACCTCAAATGCCTCTACTGCTCTCCAGCAGGGATAGAAGGAGCCTGTGAAGTTCCACCACGGCAAATTTTCATTGTTGTGTGTCAGCTCATCCCACAGCCAGCTGCTTGGACTTGGCTGCAGGGGAAGGAAAGGAAGGAGGGGGGAAAGTGTGGCACCAGAGCTGTCACTGGGCTAACGACTCTCCAGAGGCTTCACCTTGAGAACGAGGGTGGCAGGCACATCTGGACTGCACGTGATCTCCAGGGCGGCCTCGTTTGCTCAGTCAAGATCATCAGGAAGCCAGCGTTGGCAGATCTCGCTTCTGCTTCCTCTCTTTTTCAACGTGACTGAAGCTTTAGCTGGTCATGTAATTTACCTCAGTACAGCACGGAATATAGTCAATAATATAATAACTTTGTATGGTGACAGATGCTTACTAGACATTGTGGTGGTCAATTCATAATGCATATAAATGTCAAAGCACTATGTTGTACACCCAAAACTAATATAATATTGTATGTCAACTATATTTCAATAAAAGAAAAAAATCACCCAAGCCCCATCCAGGAACTCTGATTCAATAGGTCTGCAGTGAGGCCCAGGTAGCATTTAAAAAAAAAAATTTTTATTGAAGTTGAATTACAATGTCGTGTCAATTTCTCTGTACAGCAAAGTGATTTAGTTATATATATTTTTTCATATTCTTTTCCCTTATGGTTTGTCACAGGATATTGAATATAGTTCCCTGTGCTACCCAGTAGGACCTTGTTGTTTATCCATCTATATATGATAGTTTGCATCTGTTAATCCCAATCTTGCAATCCTTCCCTTCCCCATTCTCCCCACCCTTGGCAACCACAAGTCTGTTCTCTATGTCTGTGAGTCTGTTTCATTTTCGTAGATATGCTCATTTGGGTTGTATTTTAGATTCCACATATAAGTGATATCATATGGTATTTTGTCTTTCTCTTTCTGACCTTCTTTGCTTAGTATGACAATCTCTAGGTCCATCCATGTTGCTGCAAATGGCATTA
The DNA here is from genome assembly GCF_964270905.1 of Leucopleurus acutus. Classification (NCBI taxonomy): domain Eukaryota; kingdom Metazoa; phylum Chordata; class Mammalia; order Artiodactyla; family Delphinidae; genus Leucopleurus; species Leucopleurus acutus. Next base: position 22,182,466 of record NC_139143.1, read on the forward strand.
TTTCATTCTTTTTTATGGCTGAGTAATATTCCATTGTATATATGTACCACATCTTCTTTATCCATTCATCTGTCAATGGACATTTAGGTTGTTTCCATGTTTGGGCTATTGTAAATACTGCTGCTATGAACATAGGGGTGCAAGTATCATTTTGAATTATAGTTTCGTCTGGATATATGCCCAGGAGTGGGATTGCTGGATCACATGGCAACTCCCATTTTTAGTTTATTGAGGAACTGCCATACTGTATTCCATAGTGGCTGTACCAATTTACATTCCCACCAACAGTGTAAGACGGGTCCCTTTTCTCCACAGCCTCTCCAGCATTTATTATTTGTAGACTTTTTAATGATGGCCATTCTGTGCAGTGTGAGGTGGTACCTCATTATTGTTTTGATTTGCATTTCTGTAATAATTAGCGATGAGCATCTTTTCATGTGCCTATTGGCCATCTGTATGTCTTCTTTGGAGAAATGTCTATTTAGGTCTTCTGCACATTTTTTGATTGGGTCATTTGAGTTTTTTGGTTACTGAATTGTATGAGCTGTTCATACATTTTGGAAATTAAACCCTTGTCGGTTGCAACATTTGCAAATATTTTCTCCCAGTCCATAGGTTGTCTTTCACTTTGTTTATGGTTTCCTTTGCTGTGCAAAAGCTTGTAAGTTTGATTAGGTCCCATTTGTTTATTTTTGCTTTCATTTCTATTGACTTGGGAGACTGCCAGGTAGCCTATTTTTAAGAGCCTCAGTTGATTCATCGAGTTGAGAAATCCTGACAGAGGATTCAAAGGCCTTTTGTAGCATTACGATTCAATAGTCTTGAGAAGGAGACTATAAGTAAACTGTAGGTAATATTTTGCAAGATAAAACACATGCTAATGTTGTTGGATAAACTGAGATCCCCTGCGATGTGGAGAAATACCCATTGTTCTCTAGGATTCAAAGGCATTTGAAAAGCACAATGCAAACACTGGCTTCTGATTATGACCAAGGAGGGATGTGAAGCATACTGTAAGGTTCCTAGAGTTAAACATTTGCCCATTTTCTTAAATCTTTTACTTCCGAGGCTGGGCAATACAATAGTTATTTCTTTGCCTCCACCCTAGCCATTTAAAAATCACTATTTAAAATATACATGGACAGGACTTTCCCTGGTGGTTCAGTGGTTAAGAATCTGCACTTCCACTGCAGGGGGCAAGGGCTCGTTCCCTGGTCAGGGAAGTTCCACATGCCATGTGGTGCGATCAAAAATTAAATAAATAAATAAATAAAATCTTGTCTGTCAGAACATCAGAGTTTACTGAGCGGCAACTGTGTAGAGAGGTTTCTGATACTAGTTGCTTGAGTTCAAAGAAAAAAATGTTATTCACTATCTAATAAAGATTATTATTATTACAACTCACACTAGTTAATGATTTAGAAGGCATTTTGGTAGTTCCCCAGGGGACATGACACAGAAGTCCATCTCCTGCCCCCAAAGCCAGCAGGATGTAGGAGGACAAAGTCTTTAGAGTTAAGACAGTCTCGGGTTTGAATTTCCAGATGCCACTTATTAGCTGTGTGACCAAGACAAGTTGTTCAACCTCTCTGAGCCTGTTTTCTCAAATACAAAGTGAAGATACTATATGTCTGAGTTTTAATGTATTAGTATACAGTCTGTAAGTCCACCTTCCTCTTCTTCCCCCATCCCATGCCACCAGCAATAACAAAGCCTGTGACATTTTGTGTGTCAAGGCACAGATGCTCCAAACCTGTGCCGTGCAAGGTGCAAAAGTAAAGTGGCACAAACAATGTCATTTTTAATAAATGAATCTAAGCTGGACTATAAACTGAGTTTGGCAATGAAGGGTCAGAGAATCTGAATGCTGCTTCAACATCCAAGTTCTAAGTGAGCTGAGAGTAATAAAGGAGGCAGTTGGAAAAAAGCAGATATGAAGTAGATGCTCAAAAAGTATTTGTTGAATTAATTAATTTGCTTTTGCCTCCTTTTCAGATGGGGCTTTTTTATTTGAAAAACAGACTTCCTTATACGTACGCTGCAAAACAGGGCTTCTACAGTTCCCTAATCTATTTCCGTCACCCGTATCTCCACTTCTAAAGGCCTCGGTTATCGTGAAACTCATTTAGCTTTCTGCATTATTAGTTTTGAGAAAGTTCAAGCTAGCAAAACTTCCTGGAGTCTGTAAGGAAGACCCATTGTCCATTTACCAGGCTCACTCACAGTTAGCCAGAGTAGCAGAGGTTTTCCTGTCTGTGCAATGACGGTAATTAGAATTTCGGTTGCAATAAATATATATTATCTCCTCCTTAAAACTTTCTGCTTTAGAGAGAGAATGCTTGTGTGGGCCAAGCTCTTAGAACCAGTTTCTTTTGAATGCCTTGAGCACATTCAGGGGCTCCTTAGCCACGGAGAAGTACTGCTAAAAGGACTTCTGATCAGCAATAACTAAATGCCTGAGGAAGCCCCACCTGCAAAGCTTTGCTGATTTCTCTTCAGAGAGCCACGAGCCGTGAAGTTCCAGTTTGGCGGATTCCTGGGGTGGAAACAACATAAAATCTCCAGCAAATCTCCCCTATGTTAGCTGTGCTTTGTGCCATAGGGCAAAGTGATTCAATTGTGCTATTAAAAAGTTACTTTGTTCTTATGATGTGTCAAGTGCTATAATGCAAAAATGAATTAAGGACTCTGCCATTGAGAAGCTAGTACTTAAGCAGAGGGTGTTTAATGGCCACAGTCCAGGTCAGCACAGTCTGAGCAGAAAGTGGAGTGAGGGATTGGGCAGGGCTTCTCACCATGGGTATTTCAAGCCCAGAAGTGGGTCTTGTGTTTGGGTGGAGGGAGGAGGTGGGTAATGGGAACACCGTGAGCCAGGCCTGAGATGTGAAAGAACATGGTGTTCCACTGGAATGCCAATATATCCAGTCAGGGGAGGGGGGCCAGGACAGGTGCCAAAGGTGGATTGATGTCAGATTACAAAGGCCCATGCATAATTAGACCAATGTGTTTAGGCCACAGGAGGATGCTAAGCTGAGAAGTGACATGATTAATTAGTATCTTTTGAAGGCAACCCCAGTTTCAGTGTGTAAGAGATTGGAATAGGAGATTAAATAGGAGGCCAAAGTAAACGTATGAAAGACAAAGACAGCTTGAGCTAGGTGTCTGTGAGAATAAGTACATCTAAGTAATAAATGCCTGATCACTGAACAGAAGAACTGAAGATGCCTTCCACCTTCCTAGCTTGGGTGATGAGGACTGTGGGAGACAGAGCAGGTGTTCAGATAGAGGGAAGGGAAGCTAAGGAGCTGTCGAGTTTCTCCCTCTTGACACTTACTGTGGTCTTGGAAAACAGAACGTCCTTGGCTGCGATGTAACATGGACTGCTTATCTCCACACCTAAGAAGTTCTTTGGAACACACTTTGGTGAGTTCCTCCCTCCCTCCCCCTCTCAGGGGCAAGGCCTACCTGGCAGTGGAACCAGACTGCATGGGCAACATGCCATCTAAGGAAACATTCCCAAAGGCAGCATTGGCCCAGACAACCTCGATGGCTGCAGGCATCTTTGAAGCTCATATTCTCCCAGGAAGAGAGAATATTAGTGTTGGGCTAATTTAAATAACAAAATTCCACTCCCACTCACCTCTTCAACTTTATTTTCTCACCACTGACCAGATGGGAGGATAGTATGAGCAAAACGCCTGATGTTTTAAGGGGAAAGAGAAAAGAGTGGCTGGCTTATCCTCTATGCACCTCTTCACTTTTAAGTGACCCATGTTTTCAATATTGATACTCCTATTGTTTTAAATTTTTGAAATGTTTATTATAAATAAAATCAGATGAAGAATCATGAATTACAGAAAAAATTTTCATAAGTTTTTAAAAAACCTTTTTTTAAAATAAATTTATTTTATTTATTTTTACTTATTTATTTTTGGCTGTGTTGGGTCTTTGTTGCTGCGTGTGGGCTTTCTCTAGTTGCGGCGAGCGGGGGCTACTCTTGGTTGCGGTGCGCAGGCTTCTGGTTGTGGTGGCTTCTCTTGTTGCGTAGCATGGGCTCTAGGCACGTGGGCTTCAGTAGTTATGGTGCGTGGGCTCAGTAGTTGTGGCTCACGGGCTTAGTTGCTCCGCGGCATGCGGAATCTTCCCAAACCAGGGCTCGAACCCGTGTCCCCTGCGTTGGCAGGCAGGTTCTTAACCACTGTGCCACCAGGGAAGCCCTAAAAAATCTTTTTAACTGAAGTGAACATACTTATAGAAAAGAGCTATGATAAGCACATGGTGCAATGAATCATCAGTAAGAAAACACATGCATGAAGCCATCACCAGATCAAGGAGGGCGTGGCCAGCATCCCAGAGGCTGGCCCACTTGGTGCTCCTTCCAGGCACTGCCCTCCAATACTAACCATAAACCTGACTTCTAATGGTATCGATCAGTTGCCTTTTTGAATTTTATACATTAATAAGTAGAATCACACGAGATGATTTCAAGACTGGCATCTTCCTCTCAGTATCTGTGAGAATCACCCATGCTGTTGCATACAGTTCATCATTGCTGTGTAGTATTCTAGTGCATGAAAACACCATGTTTATCCATTCTACGCTGATGGATATTTAGGTTGTTTCCATTTTTGGTCAATTATGAATTTTGCTACTTTGGTGTGTGCACTTCTGCTGGATACATATGTCAGAGTGGAACTGCTGGGTTATAAGCTATTCACATGTCCCTTTATCTTTTCTCATAGGACAAAGTGAGATTTCTATTACCCAATGAATCAACATTTTTAGTTCTCACGTGGAGGGAGGGGCTGGGCACAGCCAGCAGTCTAATTTTGACAGTCCTGTTGTCTAAGAAAGGTAATTCATTTAACATTTATTAAATGCTTCCTGTGATCCAGGCACTGGGCTGGATGCTAAGGAGACAAGACTAACAGGATCCCTTCCTCACGAAACTTAGCAGGACACCCCAGGTCAGACAACTATAATGCCTGCACATTTAACTGAATATTTTTGTTTGTCCTTATTTTGTAAAAATAAGTTGAAAATTAAAAATGCTGATGCCAGTGATAAGCATAGGTCTCATGGACCTAAAGCAATGGAGTAAAGGGTAGCCTCTGAATGATGTGGGATTCCATTTTATCCCAAATCTATCTGGCCTCTCAGCTCTGGAACATGGGCAGTGCAAAAATGTATCCAAATCCATTCAGTTCCTGAGTTCAGGCAGTGAGAACTTCAACAGTGAGAGATATTAACAATGACTAAAGATTGTGCCTAACATGTAACTAGGTGCTTTCTAACTATTTTAGCTTTTGGAAATAAGATGCTCCTGTAAACACAACTTTGATGTGTTTTCAGCAATATCCTGTGGATGAATGTTAGAGCGCACCTGTCTTTAGTTTCTCAGACACCAGCCCCTCTCCCGTCTGCAGGTCTCTATTGTCAGTTAGATCATGTATTCCCTTCCTGCATTTCCCTCTCAGCCTTCAGGACTCAGCTGAGGCATCATTTTCTCCGGAGAACTCTCCCTGGACGCCACTGCCCTTCCTCTGTGCTCCTCCTAATGAATGGCATCTATTCTTATCCCTTCACAGTCATTCTCAGGCTGTTTTGCAACTGCCTCTTTACTTGTTTCACTGTATTAATTAGGACATTAATTTGGCTGCTTTAACAGAGATCAAAATATAATTGCTTAAGCACGATAAAGGTCACATATAAAAGTCTAGGCCAACTGTGTCTGAGCAGTGAGAAAACTGCTCCACAAGTGTCCAGGGACCTTGGCTTTTTATGTCTTATTGCTCTGTCACCCCCTAGAATGTCTCCATTTATATGGTCAAAGCTGGTTCATCATCACTTCATCACATTCTAGCCCTGGAAAAGGAAAAGTGGAATTAAGAGAGCAAGTAGAGTTTTCCTCTTTTTTAAACCAGTTGTGGTTTCTGAGGACATTCCCAGAGTCTGCCTATGGGCTAAGATGCATGAGTTCAAGGCAGGCTGCCCCCAGTTAATAATGGGTTCGCAGTCCAAGCCGCTTCTTTTTTTGGGGGGGGGCGGGGGTCGTGGCCCTCGCTGGGCGGCACACAGTATCTTAGTTCTGCGACCGGGGATTGAACCCATGCCCCCTGCAATGGAAATGCGGAGTCCTAACCACCGGACCGCCAAGTCTCCAAGCTGCTGCTTCTTTGTAAGGATGTGACCAGAAGCTGCACTCATCACCTGAGTTCACATTACACTAGCCAGAACTTAATCACTCTCCTACTAAAGGGAAGAAGGGATGAACGGATAGTATGGGACAATCAGCTATTTCTGCTAACAAATTAGGCAGAAACTAGGCAACAAACTAGGCCAAATTAGGCAGTAAGTTCTGAGTTTGTTGACCATTATGTTATCAGTGCTCAGCACAAAGCATTTAATGAAACTGCCTAATCTTTCACAATGCTACAGAGGATACAACTCCAGATGTTTCTCAACAGAGGACTGGACGTTGTTCACAAAAGAAAGAAAAGCTGGACAGCTGTAGACCAGAATTCTGACTCCTCTTATGCATGTATATACACAGGTGACTTTGAACAAGCTCTGAACCTTATTCTTTTTAATGGGGATGCCATCCGATCCCCACTGTCTGGGGAGTATGACAGTGTCTAGCACACAGATGGTACTTAGAACATGTTATCTTTCCTTCCTTATGGAGAAGGGCTGGCAATATCCACTGTGACATTAGTTGGTTAGCTTTCTGCCCAATAACTGCCGCTGTCCAACCTACACAGCAGCTGATTTGCAAAGCTGATGGACATGCAGCCCATCTGATCTCTGATGCGGTCGACATTTTATGTTTAGGCTAAGCTAAACTACCAGAAAGTTCGGTAGGTAGACCTAATTGTCTAGAAATTGTCAAGAAAATTCAATCGTCAAGAAAATCCCTCATAACCTACATATATGATATACCAGACTGTGTCTCTCTTTTTTGACCATGTGGCTTGAGGGATCTCAGGTCCCTAACCAGGGATTGAACCTGAGCCATGGCAGTGAAAGCCCGGAATCCTAACCACGAGGCCACCAGGGAACTCTGTGTGTTTCTCTTTTGATCTGGCTGATATCACGTACCATCAAATCTACTCCTCAAATTTCATAACTGTTTAAGACCTTCTGGCCCACCTTCTAATTTAACTTTCATTCCTAATCATCTCTGCCTAGGACATGATCCTGATTTGCTTTTTCTTTTGGTCTTCCTTCCTCTGGGGTCCTATAGCACCCTCCTTTCCATGCCCCTTCCTTGGGCATTGTGATATTCTGTTTAGATGTCTGGATCCATCTGTGAACTCCTTGAAAAAAAGGACTGTGTCTTACTTACCTGACTTGCTTTGATCTATTAATATTTTTTCCATCTTATCAATTACATTCTTAAAAGTAGCATAAACAGGGCTTCCCTGGTGGTGCAGTGGTTGAGAGCCCGCCTGCCGATGCAGGGGACACGGGTTCGTGCCCCGGTTTGGGAAGATCCCACGTGCCGTGGAGCGGCTGGGCCCGTGAGCCATGGCCGCTGAGCCTGCGCGTCCGGAGCCTGTACTCCGCAATGGGAGAGGCCACAACAGTGAGAGGCCCGCGTACCGCAAAAAAAAAAAAAAAAAAGTAGCATAAACATTTTTATAGACTGAGGTGGAATAGAAATTTTGGAAGGAAAAAAGGAGGTAACCAAGGCCATCTATACAATCTAAGAATACACCGTGAGCAGCACTGTAAATGAGGGATGAGATGAAACATGACACAAATTAAACCCTCCCAAAAGTATCAGCTAGAGACCTGTGAAAGGTGCACAGAGGACAGTGTGAAGGGGCTCCCAACTGGCTGAATCTCAGACAATCTGAACATCATATAATGAGAGTAATGGAAAACACACTGCAGAAGTAGTAATACCTGAGTTTGATGAGGAATGGGATATTTACATAGTTTCCAAGTACCTCCACACAACACACGTATGAATTACAAAGGAAAAGGGTAACTTCACAGTGTAAGAAGCTTGGCAGAACCACCTTAATTAAGTGACCAAAGTGAACATCACCAGTATTGGGGCAAATCACAACTGCACATCACCTGACACGACGCAGTGAGAAGAGCATCACCTCATGATATTCCTGCCAAAGATGCACAACCTGTGTCTAATCACGAGGAAACATCAGACAAATCCAGATTGAGGGCATTTTACAAAGTAACTGGCCTATAACCTTCAAGAGTGTCAAAAGTCAAGACAGGAGCTGTTCTAGACTTTAAGGAAACTAAAGAGAAACAGCAACCGGTTGCAATGGCTAATTCTAAACTAGATCCCTTTGTTATAAAGGACATTATTGGGACAACTGGAGAAACCTGAATGGAGCCTGAGGATTACATGGTAGCAAAGTATCACAGCTGATGTCCTGATGTTGTTGGCTGGTTATGCAGGGAAACCTGGTGTGTAGGAAGTGTACATTAAAGTATTTGGGGGTGATGGGGCATCAGGTTGGCCAATACCCTCAGACAGTTTGGGGGGAGGGGGAGTTCTTTCTATTGTGACTGCAACTTTCCTGTAGTAGAGTCAAGGTTGTTTCAAAATAAACATTCTATTTAAAAAAGGTATCTTATTTTATTTTGACAGTTAAAAATTATTTTCTTTTTCTTAAACAGGAGGTATAGGGTGTTTCCATACAAGGTTGGCCAGATGGGAAGAATCTTTAGCTCTGACTTGGCCTCATTAATTTGAGCATAAAATGCTTACGTGAGACCACATCTGTGACAAGTTGAAAGTGGACAGCTCAGAGCACGTGGGTATCTTTGGCAGCTCGATGCACTGGACTCCCTCAAGGCCTGCTGCTGGAGAAGTCACCGGCTGAGGGACCACTGCAGAGCTTCATACATCGCTTGATCCTGAGAGGAGAGGACAGAATATAGAGCTGGTCACTGACATGGGTTTACCTGTGTTCCCCAAAATTCAGATGTTGAAGTCCTCACTCCCAGTACCTCAGAGTGTGACTGGATTTGGAGCAGGGTCTTAAAAGTGGTGATTAAGTTAAAATGAAGTCATTAGGGTGGGCTCTACGACATCCAATACAACTTGGTGTCTTTATAAGAACAGATGATTAAGGACTTCCCTGGTGGTGCAGTGGTTAAGAATCCTCCTGCCAATACAGGGGACATGGGTTTGAGCCCTGGTCCAGGAAGATCCCACATGCCACGGAGCAACTAAGCCCGTGCGCCACAACTACTGAGCCTGTGCTCTAGAGCCCACGAGCCACAACTATGAGCCTGTGTGCCACAACTACTGAAGGCTGCGTGCCTAGAGCCCATGCTCTGCAACGAGAAGCCACCACAATGAGAAGTCGCGTGCGGCAATGAAGAACAGCCCCCGCTCGCCACAACTAGAGAAAGCCCACACGCAGCAACGAAGACCCAACACAGCCAAAAATAAATAAATAAATAAATTAAAAAAAAAAAAAAGAGAGATGATTAAGACACAGACACGCACAGAGGGAAGACCATGTAAAGACACAGGGAGAAGACCGTCATCTCCAAACAGGGCCCAGAAGAAACCAACCCTGCCAGTACCTTGATCTTGGACTTCTAATTTCCAGATCTGTGAGAAAATAAATTTCTGTGGTTTAAGCCACCCAGTTGGTGGTACTTTGTTATAGCAACCGGAGCAAACGAAGAGAGGTGGCCTTACCTCCCTGATCTAAAGTCCATACAGACTCCTTTTTACAGGGAATGCCCACGACTCTTATAATTGTTGACTAAAGTTTGCTGTAAAAATCAGATTAAAAGATTCTTATGTCTATATCTATTTAATGAAGAAAGCAAAACTCTAAACTGTACTGGGTCCAGATGAGAATGGGAGGCAGAAGCAGAGGCATCTTATACTACATTAACATTTGTAAGAAACTGCCACAGCATTTTCCAGTTGGTGGTATCATCCTACATTTTCAGTAACAATGTATGAGAGTTCTAGTTGCTTCACATCCCTGCCACCATTTGGTGCTGTCAGTCTTTTATTTATCTATGTATATATGTTTGGCTGCGTTGGGTCTTTGTTGCTGTGCGCGGGCTTTCTCTAGTTGCGGCGAGTGGGGGTTACTTTTTGTTGCGGTGCGCAGGCTTCTCATTGCGGTGACTTCTTTTGTTGTGGAGCACGGGCTCTAGGCACGTGGGCTTCAGTAGTTGTGGCACACGGGCTTAGTTGCTCTGCGGCATTTGGGATCTTCCTGGACCAGGGCTCGAACCCATGCCCCCTTCATTGGCAGGAGGATTCTTAACCACTGAACCATCAGGGAAGTCCTGTTGTCAGTCCCTTAAATTTTAGTCATTCTGGTAGATGTGTAGTGGATTCTCACTGTGGTCACACTAACTTTTTTTTTTTTTTTTTGGTGAGGCTGTGGAGCAACAAGAATTCTCATCTATTGCTGGTGGGAATGCAAAATGGTACAGCCATTCTGGAAGACAGTTTGGCAGTTTCTTACCAAACTAAGCATGCTCTTACTAGAAAATCCAGAAATCATGCTCCATGTTATTTAACCAATTGAGTTGAAAATGTATGTCCACACAAAAACATGCATACAAATGTTTACAGCAGCTTTATTCATAATTGCCAAAACCTGAAAGCAACCAAGATGGCCTTCAGTATGTGAATGGATAAATTATGGCACATCCAGACAATGGACTATTTAGTGCTAGAAAGAAGTGGACTATCAAGCCATGAAGGACAGAGAGGAACCTTAAATGCGTATCACTGTGAAAGAAGTCAACCTGAAAACACTAATGTATGATTCCAACTGTAGGACACTCTGGAAAAGGCAAAGCTATAGAGACAGTAAAAATATCAGGGGTTGGGGGAGGGAGTGTTGAGCACAGAGCAGTGAAACTATACTGTAAGACACTATGGTGGTAGATTTATGTCATTACGTATTTGTCAAATCCCATAGAACAGGGGTCCCCAACCCCTGGTACTGGTCCGTGGCCTGTTAGGAACTGGGCCACACAGCAGGAGGTGAGTGGCAGGTGAGCGAGCAAAGCTTCATCTGTGTTTGCAGCCGCTCCCCATCGCTCGCATTACTGCCTGAGCTCCGCCTCCTGTCAGCATTATGGTGAGTTGTATAATTATTTCATTATATATAACAATAAAGTGCACGATAAATGTAATGTTCCCTGACCAGCAATCGAACCCAGGCCCTCGGCAGTGAAAGCACCAAGTCCTAACCACTGGACCGACTCCCCTCAAGCACCTCTCAAACCGTGTCAAAGGTGAACAGAAAAAAAAAAAAAAAAAAAAAAAAACAGGAAAAAAAAAACAGAGGAAAAAAAAAAGGTGAACAGAAAATAGGTATTAGTGAAATGCTGAATTAACTCTGAAATAGGATAAAAGGGCCTCTGTATTTCAACACCACTGCTAAATAATATATGTAAAGACATTTTAAGCATGCTTTGCTTATAGCCAGATTAAAGCAATTCCTTTTTAATAATAAAATAACATTTTAAGTTATAAAACAATATTTTTGTAGAAATGTAAAGAAAATACAGATAAGCAAAAAAAAAAGAAATTCATCCTTAATTTCCAAAGATAACTATTATTACTATTTTGGCCTTACAGATCTTTTAAATTATTATTTTTTAAGTATTTAATTTTTAAAGATAGGTAATACATTCACATGGTTCAAAATTCAAACAGGATGAAAGGTCAACTTTCACACCTCTGTCCTCCAGCTACCCAGTTTCTTTTCCCACAAGCAACCACTGTTAGTTTCATAAGTAATAATTCATAAGGGCCAGTTAATATGCCAAACAAGGAAAGTAGTCTCTTTACCTTAATGTTGTGCCTTATTTTTTTAAAAGATCAAACAAAGTAATAATCAGCTTGGTCATCTGTCTCATTTATCATTTACTCAAAATTCATACCATGCCTACCTCCAAAAGAGAAGTTATATCTTCTTATTCACTAGTGTAGTTTCCAGAGATCAAATACTTAAAGATTTATGATCACCAAAAATATTAAAGAGAATATATCAGAATCAAGTAGCATCACTAGGGCATACATGTAGCCTTCCAAGGGATGTCCCTAAGAGGATAAAAAAAATTCTACCTTGTGTGGAATTATAGGTCCAGTTTTTTAATAAAATCAGTCATATGGCCTTTGTCATACTGTAGTTGATACCTCTGAAGCAAAAGCTGCTTGCAAACAATTCTCTAACATTAACAGAATTGAGTGACCAGGTTAGTATGTATTCTATGTACACATCTATGGTAGTGCTTACCATACAACTCTTAATTGCTCAAAATGGTTCCTAATCCACATCTTATGTGATTTTAAATATAGCTTGTGCGTCTAGCACAGAGGCTGGCATACGTACAGTAGGTATGTGATATTTATGGATGGATGGGATCTTAGGCAACTCAATACACAGCTAGAGGCAAGAGGGACTATACTTGGGAAGTTTTTCTCTCATAAATGTCAATGTGACAGGCTTGATCAAGCAAATGGATGAACCATATAATCCTGAGTGTGAAGAAGAGAATCAATGTGTTCCGGCCAGTGGGTGTGGAAAACACTAAAACGAGTTAATAAAACAGGAGAGTTTCTATGGTGTGGCTTTAGTAGAGGAGGAAAAAAAAATTATAATTTATGTTTGAGTAAGGTTTCCTTCCTGACATCTGAACAATGCAACAGTAGGCAGAGTGAAAAGGCTATAATTTGAGATAATAGCTGGGAAAATAATCTCAAAGTCTCAACATTTATTAATAGTTAACCTAGCCTCAGGTCTCTGGTGAGCAGTTATTACTGAAAAAACCAAACCAGCAAAATAAGTTATGCTTCATAGGTCTATGAAGTGACACATGTTGGACAAGAGAATTTGACTTAATTGAGGGGAGAGAATTAACAGTGACTGAGAAGCAACTGGCAAAAAGAGTTCAATCTTCTTTGTTGGGATATCTCATAACAAATTACCAGTCTATTAAGTCTTCTTAGGACCACAATAGGACATGGCCTCTCACCAGAAACTAGGACAGGGCAGGTATCTTCAGATGGAGCCTAAAAGTTTGGTACCAATGAAGTGGGAATGAATGAGGAATACAGGTAGAGACTCAGAGAAGGAATATTTGCTCATGTGTTCACTTTCCACCCTCAACTGGTTACCAAGGATTTACTGGGTCAGGTGACACGTTGCTGCATTTGGCCTCTAAACTACACCCTACTATCATGTCAGCCAATTGCTGGACACGGAATCCACTTCACATGCCGTTGTTGCCCAACCTCAAATTAACAACCATGTGGCACCTGGGAGCCAACTGCTTCAAGGAAGAAGGCACCAGCTAGTAGGAATGATTTACCTGGCAGGAGAGCATGATGAATATTTCAGAACTGTAAAGACCAGCTCTGCGGACTTTGGGAGAGAATGTGCACACCCTTCTTCTTTCAGTTTTCTTTTTCCTTTTTTGACATCTCCTGATTATTTATTTAATGTTAACTCACTTCAAAGCAACTGCTATCTCTGTAAGTATGTCTGAAATGTTAAAATGTAGTAAGTGTTCCTTTTACATTTAACAAAATCTAGTGATTCTCTTTTAGTGTGAAAAGACTACCCTGCCGCTAACAAGTCAATTAACTTGATGCCAGTGTCTTATCTACAGCTTTTCATTCTAGGGCTTGAAGTCATGACCTTTACAAAACTATGCCCTTTAGAATCTGCCTGGCCAGAGTATCTAATTTCCTAGTGAGTCATAGTGATTGGTTTTGTCATGGGCTCTAACCTGAGCTGGACTAATCACAGGCTCCCTGGAACTCTCCTGCCAGAGCTATCAGGGAATTCTCTTGCTCTGGGGATTAATAAACCCCCCCTGTGTGTCTGGGCCTGCAGGCAGCCATCTACCCCCATGAGATGAAGCAATGAGGTTTATGGATCTAGCATGCCTGAAGCCAGCAGTACTCTCAACTTCCTTGTTATGTGGACCAATGAGTTCCTCTTTTTTCCCACTTAACATTAGTTTGAGTTGGGTTTCTGTCATTTACAACTAAAAGAGCCCTAATATTAAAAGTAGAAAGAGGTGGCTGATAAATGAGCTGCTCAACCTTATGTTCAGAAAAACATCTCAACAAATGCCACACCTTTCTTTTGGTTTGATATGTTATTCTTTTGGTCTGATTTTTGAAATGGATTTTATTTGACCATACAACTCCTCTAATTTCAACTGAATTCTCCTAAATTAGAAGGAAGAAGTTCTTCTAAAAATAGAGCTGGCATAGAATCCAGCAATCCCACCCCTGGGCATATATCCAGAAAAAAACTCTAGTTCGAAAAGATATATGCACCCCAATGTTCACAGCAGCACTATTTATAACAATAAAGACACGGATGCAACCTAAATGTCCATCAACAGATGAATGGATAAAGAAGATGTAGCATATATATACAATGGAACACTACTCAGCCATAAAAAGAATAAAATAATGCCATTTGAAGCAACATGGATACACCTAGAGATTATCGTACTAAGTGAAGTAAGTCAGATAAAGACAAATACCATATGATATTACTTATATATAGAATCTAAAATATGATACAAATGAACTTATTTACAAAACAGAAACACTCACAGACATAGAAAACAAACTTATGGCTACCAAAGGGGCTATAAAGGGGAAGGATAAATTAGGAGTTTGGGATTGCAGATACAAACTACTATATATAAAATAAACAACAAGGTCCTACTGTGTAGCACAGGGAACTATATTTAGTATCTTATAATAAACCATAATGGAAAAGAAAATGAAAAAGAATATATATACATACATATCATATACATATATATATATCTGAATCACTTTGCTGAACACCAGAAACTAACACAACATTGTAAATCAACTATACTTCAATTAAAAAAAAAATTTAAGGAAGGAAGAAGTTCTTTGGTACAGCTTTGAACTGTGAAGGACTAGAACCAGAACAAGAAAGGACTGAGCCCCCAATAAACATAACGTAACACTGGTTTCAAATTTACCTGCAAAGAGTAAGCATAGGTGGTAAAATAAAGATTTAATCTTTAATTATTATACCTGCAAGGATGAAAACGTGGCCAAATTTAAGGACAGGCCAAACAATTTTCAAACTTTGCATGACATTTTTGTAGCCATCTGTAATAAAATTACTTGAACACTGAACACAGAAGCTTTTCAAAATTACAGTGAGCAAATTAGAGAAAGAAGAACAACAAAACCCCAAAGTTAGCAGAAGGAAAGAAATCATAAACATCAGATCAGAAATAAATGAAAAAGAAATGAAGGAAACGATAACAAAGATCAATAAAACTAAAAGCTGGTTCTTTGAGAAGATAAACAAAATTGATAAACCATTAGCCAGACTCATCAAGAAAAAACAGGGAGAAGACTCAAATCAATAGAACTAGAAATGAAAAAGGAGAAGTAACAACTGACACTGCAGAAATACAAAGGATCATGAGAGATTACTACAAGCAACTCTATGCCAATAAAATGGACAACCTGGAAGAAATGGACAAATTCTTAGAAATGCACAACCTGCCAAGACTGAACCAAGAAGAAACAGAAAATATGAACAGACCAATCACAAGCACTGAAATTGAAACTGTGATTAAAAATCTTCTAACAAACAAAAGCCCAGGACAGATGGCTTCACAGGCAAATTATATCAAACATTTAGAGAAGATCTAACACCTTACCTTCTCAAACTCTTCCAAAATACAGCAGAGGGAGCAACACTCCCAAACTCATTCTACGAGGCCACCATCACCCTGATACCAAAATCAGACAAGGATGTCACAAAAAAGAAAACTACAGGCCAATATCACTAATGAACACAGATGCAAAAATCCTCAACAAAATACTAGCAAACAGAATCCAACAGCACATTAAAAGGATCATACACCATGATCAGGTAGGGTTTATTCCAGGAATGCAAGGATTTTTCAATATACGCAAGTCAATCAACGTGATACACCATATTAACAAACTGAAGGAGAAAAAGCATATGATCATCTCAATAGATGCAGAGAAAGCTTTCAACAAAATTCAACACCAATTTATGATAAAACCCTGCAGAAAGTAGGCATAGAGGGAACTTTCCTCAACATAATAAAGGCCATATATGACAAACCCACAGCTAACATCGTTCTCAATGGTGAAAAACTGAAACCATTTCCACTAAGATCAGGAACAAGACAAGGTTGCCCACTCTCACCACTATTATTCAACATAGCTTTGGAAGTTTTAGCCACAGCAAAGGGAAGAAAAAGAAATAAAAGGAATCCAAATTGGAAAAGAAGAAGTAAAGCTGTCACTGTTTGCAGATGACATGATACTATTCATAGAGAATCATAAAGATGTTACCAGAAAACTGCTAGAGCTAATCAATGAATTTGGTAAAGTAGCAGGATACAAAATTAATGCACAGAAATCTCTGGCATTACTATACACTAATGATGAAAAGTCTGAAACTGAAATTAAGAAAACACTCCCATTTACCACTGCAACAAAAAGAATAAAGTATCTAGGAATAAACCTGTAAGACAAAAGACCTGTATGCAGAAAACTATAAGACACTGATGAAAGAAATTAAAGATGATACAAACAGATGGAGAGATATACCATGTTCTTGGATTGGAAGAATCAACATTGTGAAAATGACTGTACTACCCAAAGCAATCTACAGATTCAATGCAATCCCTATCAAACTACCACTGGCATTTTTCACAGAACTAGAACAAAAAATTTCACAATTTGTATGGAAACACAAAAGACCCCCAATAGCCAAAGCAATCCTGAGAACGAAAAATGGAGCTGGAGGAATCAGGCTCCCTGCCTTCAGACTATACTACAAAGCTACAGTAATCAAGACAGTATGGTACTGGCACAAAAACCGAAATATTGATCAATACAACAGGATAGAAAGCCCAGAGGTAAACCCACACACATGTGGTCACCTTATCTTTGATAAAGGAGGCAAGAATACACAGTGGAGAAAAGACAGCATCTTCAAGAAGTGGTGCTGGGAAAACTGGACAGGTACATGTAAAAATATGAAATTAGAACACTCCCTAACACCATACACAAAAATAAACTCAAAATGGATTAAAGACCTAAATGTAAGGCCAGACACTATCAAACTCTTAGAGGAAAACATAGGCAGAACACTCTATGACATAAATCACAGCAAGATCCTTTTTGACCCACCTCCTAGAGAAATGGAAATAAAAACAAAAATAAACAAATGGGACCTAATGAAATTTCAAAGCTTTCACACAGCAAAGGAAACCATAAACAAGACAAAAAGACAACCCTCAGAATGGGAGAAAATATTTGCAAATGAAGCAACTGACAAAGGATTAATCTCCAAAATTTATAAGCAGCTCATGCAGCTCAATAACAAAAAAACAAACAACGCAATCCAAAAATGGGCAGAAGACCTAAAAAGACATTTCTCCAAAGAAGTTATACAGACTTCCAACAAACACATGAAAGAATGCTCAACATCATTAATCATTAGAGAAATGCAAATCAAAACTGCAATGAGATATCATCTCACACCGGTCAGAATGGCCATCAACAAAAAATCTAGAAACAATAAATGCTGGAGAGGGTGTGAAGAAAAGGGAACACTCTTGAACTGTTGGTGGGAATGTAAATTGATACAGCCACTGTATCAATGTAAATTGATACAGCCACTGTATCAATGTAAATTGATTCAGTGGGATAGAGAGGGTGGGAGGGAGATGCAAGAGGGAGGAGATATGGGGATATATGTATATGTATAGCTGATTCACTTTGTTATAAAGCAGAAACTATTAAACTACTAGAAAAAAAGCAAAGGAGAACATTTTTGCAAACTTAGGATAGTCAAGATTTCTTATGACAGAAGCACACAAATTATAAAAAAAAAAAGATAAATTGAACTTCATCTAAATTAAAAACTTCTGCTCTTCAATAGATGCCTTTAGAAAATAAAAAGGTCAACAACAGGTTAGGAGAAAATATCCTCAATATGCATATCTGATAAAAGGCTTCTATCTAAGATGAACTAAGAATTTGTACAACTGAATAATAAGGAAACAACTCAATTTTTTAAGAGCAAAAGATGAGGACACAAAATAAGATATCCAAATGACCAATAAGCATATAAAAAAATGCTCAACATTTTAGTCATTAGGGAAACACACATTTAGACCACAAAAGGATACTATTCCACATCCAGTAGAATGGCTAAAATTAAAAGACTGAAAATATTTAAGTGTTGGTGAGACTGTGAGCCAACTAGAACTCTCATAAAATATAAAACGGTATTACAGCCACTTTGGAAAGAAGGCTGGCAGTTCTCTATAAAGTTAAACATAAATTCACCATAAGACCCACCAATTCCTCTCCTGGTCATTTTTTTTCTTTAATATGTATTTATTTATTTATTTGGCTGCATTGGGACTTAGTTGCGGCATCTGGGATTTTTTAGTTGTGGTAAATTTTTTAGTTGTAGCATGTGGGATCTAGTTCCCTGACCAGGGATCGAACTGGGGCCCCCTGCGTTGGCAGCATGGTCTTAGCCACTGGACCACCAAGGAAGTCCCCTCTCTTGGTTATTTACTCAAGAGAAATAAAAACACATGTTCCCCCACCCCCCCCAAAAAAACCCACACACATTCAGAGCACCATTATCCATAAAAGCCGAAAACTGGAAACAACTGAAGTGTCCACCAACAGGGGAAAGGATAAGCAAATTGTGGTATATTCATATAATGGGAAACTACTCAGCAAGAGGATACATCAAGCTAGTGAAAAACAGAGCAAAGTGGGTGAGTCTCTAAAACAATAAACTGAGCAAAAGAAGCCAGACAAATGAGTATATATTGTATGACTGCATGTATGACTGCATTTACATAAAGTTCTAAAACAGGCAAAGTTTGAGCATGATGACAGAAGTCAGATCAGGGGTTACCTAGAGCAGCGTTTAGAAAGGGACTGACAACTACAAAAGAACACAAGGGACTTTCTGAAGTGATTAAAATGTCCTCTGTATTGATTGTAGTGCTGGTTACATTTGCCAAAACTTACAGAACTGTACTTGTGCATTACATAGGTAAATTAAATTTCAGTTAAAAAAAGGTTACAGCATGAGAGTGCCAAATGCAGAGCTATGTCAGTATGTCCTAATTCCTGAAAAGCCTCAAAACTTGGCTGTAGATAAGAAACAATTTCAATTAAAAAGATTCTTTTTAATGACTAAATCTTTGGGAGGACACATATCAGTACTCTCTTGTTGATCAGAATGAAAACTTCCAGTAAGATTAACTGTAAAACTGTTTCTGATTTTAATTAATAAGATTATCTTATTCAAAGATATTCAATAAAATAAAAACATTTCCTCTAGTATACAAAAATGGCTGAGAGGTCAAAGCAGACTTTCGTTTCTCCAAATATGGTAGAAGAACCAGTCCAAGTTCAGCAGACTTGACTTTACTCTAGCAGAAAAAGAAGTAAGTCATAGGCCTAAAAGATACCACCACCAGCCCAAACCCCTTAACTGATTATTTTAGTTAAAAGTGATAAGATGGTCAACTAACTTAGAGCATTTACACCAAAACCGGAGGCACTGGAACAAAGCAACCCATCGCATATATTGGGTTGGCCAAAAAAGTTCGTTCGGGTTTTTCTGTAAGATGTTATGGAAAAACCTGAACGAACTTTTTTGGCCAACCCAGTAAGTGTTTGAACTTGGACTTAAGTGTTTTCAATGAGTAATCATAAACACTGAGCCTGGAGTAATAAATGGCAAACGACTTAAAGGAACTTTTAGTATAGTCAATAAACAGGATCTCGTGGCTAAGGCACATTCTAGGAGTTCAGAAACACAAGATATCCAAGTGAACAAAACTTATCACAACAGTTTTCAATTTATGCATTTCTTAGGGTTGGATATTTTGTTGCTCTCCTTGTAAGTGTCATAGTAACCTGACTTCCCTTAATAGCAAATACTTAACTTATTACAAACAGAATACCTCAACACAGTAAGAAATAAATATGGGAAAGTCCGGTAGTTTTTGTAAGGACAAGTCACAGTGATTTTTAACCCTTCTCTGACCTTATGGTGAAGGTATTTTAGTCTCCTGAAACTACGGGTAAGTCCATAGTGCTTAGTCTGGGCAGCTTAGGTTGAAGAAGATAAGAAATTATTTGTTTAAAAGGGTGAAATGAAGCAGGTCCAATAATACTTGAATGAGACTGATTAAAAATTCTGAGCTTGTGGAAACAGACACAAGAGGTCATTTTCTCTTTGTGTTTAGTCTCTAAAAACATTCAACATTACAGTCTCTCAAGAACACTCTCACAAAGGCAACTGTTTTGCTCGTTTTCATGAGTTCACATACCTACTACACTCAATTCTAGTCGCTTTTCTCTTATACCTTTAAGAGCACTGCTTACAACCCAATCCAAAAATGGGCAGAAGACCTAAAGAGACATTTCTCCAAAGAAGATATACAGATTGCCAACAAACACATGAAAGAATGCTCAACATCATTAATCATTAGAGAAATGCAAATCAAAACTACAATAAGATATCATCTCATACCAGTCAGAATGGCCATCATCAAAAAATCTAAAAACAATAAATGCTGGAGAGGGTGTGGAGAAAAGGGAACACTCTTGCACTGCTGGAGGGAATGTGAATTGATACAGCCACTATGGAGAACAGTATGGAGGTTCCTTAAAAAACTACAAATAGACTTACCATACGACCCAGCAATCCCACTACTGGGCATATACCCTGAGAAAACCATAATTCAAAAGGAGTCATGTACCAAAATGTTCATTGCAGTTCTATTTACAATAGCCCGGAGATGGAAACAACCTAAGTGTCCATCATCGGATGAATGGATAAAGAAATGTGGCACATATATACAATGGAATATTACTCAGCCATAAAAAGAAACGAAATTGAGCTATTTGTAATGAGGTGGATAGACCTAGAGTCTGTCATACAGAGTGAAGTAAGTCAGAAAGAGAAAGACAAATACCGTATGCTAACACAT
This sequence comes from Leucopleurus acutus, assembly GCF_964270905.1. Lineage (NCBI taxonomy): Eukaryota > Metazoa > Chordata > Mammalia > Artiodactyla > Delphinidae > Leucopleurus > Leucopleurus acutus. The sequence goes on from NC_139143.1 coordinate 22,203,526, forward strand.
ATATATGGAATTTAAGAAAAAAAATGTCATGAAGAACCTAGGGGTAAGACAGGAATAAAGACACAGACCTACTAGAGAACGGACTTGAGGATATGGGGAGGGGGAAGGGTGAGCTGTGACAAAGGGAGAGAGGGGCATGGACATATATACACTACCAAACGTAAGGTAGATAGCTAGTGGGAAGCAGCTGCAAAGCACAGGGAGATCAGCTCGGTGGTCTGTGACCACCTAGAGGGGTGGGATAGGGAGGGTGGGAGGGAGGGAGACGCAAGAGGGAAGAGATATGGGAGCATATGTATATGTATAACTGATTCACTTTGTTATAAAGCAGAAACTAACACACCATTGTAAAGCAATTATACCCCAATAAAGATGTTAAAAAAAAAGAGCACTGCTTACCTCTTTTGATACAGATGACTTTACTTTCTTGAAAGCTTCTTCAAAGTGCTTCTGACTAACCTTGAGTTCACCTGTGGAGCAAATGCATAAATATACATATCTGGGTACAGTATGCTAATTGTGATTTACAACTTAATTTCTCTTGAGAGACTTCTAAGCATTCAAGGGGAACACTGAGGAAATTAATGATGACACTGGTTCTACTCTTTTTCAGAACAATACTCAAGCCAGATATATTCTGCTCAAGTTTTTAGACACTTTTTAATTTTAATTTAATTTACAAATACCTGACCACATTTAATTTTACATAAATGTGTAATGTTTACAATATCCTATATTAAAAAGTGTAATCTTTTTATTTGTAATCTTTTTTCCCCCAGCAGTCAAAACAGTTTATTGTGGAACAAATTACACCAAAAAGTACTCTGTCCAGACTTAATTAAAGATTCTTATCCTTTAAAGAAAACAGTTCATGTGTTTTGTTACTTTGTTTTTCTCCCCAGCTTTATTGAGATATTGTTGGCATATAACACATTCAAGTTTAAGGAGTACAACATGATGATATGATGGGTGAATATATTGCAAAATAGTTATCACAGTAGGGTTAGTTAACACCTCTATCCCCTCATGATAGCTTTTTTATTTTTGTGGTGATAATTTTTAAGATCTACTTTCCAAACAACTTTCAAGTACAGCTCACACCTGAACAATGCCAGGGTTAGGAGTGGTGACCCTCAGTCAAAAATCTGCATATAATGTTAAAGTTGGCCCTCCGAATCTGCGGTTCCATTATCTGCGGATTCAACTGACTGTCGATTGTGTAGTGCTATACTACACATTTACTGAAAAGAATCCACGTGTAAGTGGATCTGCACAGTTCAAACCCATGTTGTTCAAGGGTTAACTGCATATAACACAGTACTGCTAATTATTACACTGGATCCTCAGAACTTACTCATCTTGTAGCAGGAAGTTTGTAACCTTTGACCAGTATCTCCCCATTTTCTCCCCACATTCTGCTCCTCAGATTTTAATGCAGTACCACCCAAAGAAAACTATCACTCATAAACAGATAATCCTTTGTTATCTTTGTACTGTTTACTTTAACTTAATGGCAATGTTCATGAAGAAGAAGTAGAACTGTTCTCTTTCAGGATAATTCAAATAAATTTAACTAAGAATGGAAAGTAGAATTCCATAGTATTCAAGAGCGCATACACGTAATTAGATGCTATGGAATTATATCATAATACATAATATATATAGGTCATATCACAACACTGGAATAGAAGGGTGTTTTAATTCCTTAAAAGGTTATGCCATCACACAGTAAGAGAAATTTAATAACTAAATGTTAAATAAGCCTTGGTTTACAATTTTAGTATGACAACTTAAGTGATGACAATTTATACTTAAAATAGTAAACTTTTATACAGATATTAAGATAGTGTATTTAAAAGTAAAATACAATGTGTTGCTGAACAGGTCAAATGGAAGTTGAATGGCATTACTGATTTCAAGTTCTGTAAGATATCAATGAAAAATCCCTGAAGGGGCTTCCCTGGTGGCGCAGTGGTTAAGAGTCCGCCTGCCGAGGCAGGAGACACGGGTTTGTGCCCCGGTCCGGGAGGATCCCACATGCCGCGGAGCGGCTGGGCCCGTGAGCCACGGCCGCTGAGCCTGCGGGTCTGGAGCCTGTGCTCCGCAATGGGGGAGGCCACAACAGTGAGAGGCCCGCGTACTGCAAAAAAAAAAAAAAAAAAAAAAAAGTCCCTGAAGGACAGGCAGCTGCAAATGCAAACTGTAGCAAAGCAGGGATGTCAAAATTTGTTACACATGTTTATAAAGTAACATCCAATCAGAATTATTATTTTTTTTTAAAAAAACATTTATTTATTTATTTGGCTGTGCCGGGTCTCAGTTGCGGCACGCAGGATCTTCATTGCCATGTGTGGGATCTTTGTTGTGGCATGTGGGATCTTTAGTTGCGGCATGTGGAATCTAGTTCCCTGACCAGGGATCAAACCTGGGCCCCATGCATTGGGAGCATGGAGTCTTAACCACTAGAACACCAGGGAAGTCCCCAATCAGAATTGTTAGTAGCAGCTAATACATATACAGAGATCTGCTAATTTTTAGTGACAAACAAATCCAAAGATAGTCATCAGATTCAGCTCTCAGGTAGCATACTACCACATAATGATTTCTTATAAGACATACTAATTTTGCTAATTATATCCCACCCACTTCCAAAATGAACTTAAAATAGCTTACAATAAAAGAAGTTCAGATAACTGAATCTTAAACAACCAAAAAAATGAGGGACTTCACAATCAAGATACATGTGTTGACAAATCTAAACTAAGCATATGCTGCTGCAACTGTACAGAAAATTTAGCTCCAAGATTCCTGGTAGCCAAAGAAAAAAGGGAAAAGAATAAAAGAAAGAAATATGAATAAAGAAAGACATCTTCTGGGAAATCTACTGAATAAAAAGGAGATCAACCTAGACTTGAACTTCAGATCAAAGTACAGGTTTTGAGGACAAGGCAGGTCTTTTGAAGAAGGTATTCGACAGTACTGTAAGGAAGATAGCCACACACTGCAACTGATCAAACAACTGTCCCAGGAACCAAGCAAAGTAGAGGCTATTTTTGTACTTGGCATGGTCGGCCTGCAGATCACAAATGAATTGTTTTGTAACCCAAATAATACAATCAAAGACACTGTCAAATGTGAAGAACAATGCAAAGCTGCTGACATGGCCCCAAAGGAAAATGTAAGTATATGGAAAGTTATTTCAATTTTTACTTCTTGTTTGTGTGTTTTCTAAGCTCTTCAATTTAGGCTACATTTTAACAGGAAAGTAGATATCACCTTAGAAAAAGAATGAGAAAGTTTTCCAGTATTGATAAACAGACCAAACTCATGATGAAGACAGTAAATGGACCTACTTGCCTAACTCTAAACATTTGTATATGATGATAAGGAAAGATAGAAAACATTTTATTAGGCACCAAATAACTTTGCTATTATTATAGTTGTCAGCCACAGAGGTTATGTAATATTCCAGAACAGCTGCTAAAGGTCTCATCAGAAAAATGTCAGTTTTAATATCACAGATGATAGATGTTAGAAAATGGACATTTTCCAGGTTAACAGTGATTTTAGGTATCCAGAGTCATAATTAACTAGGACTGAGAGATTCTGTACAGAACTGTACCTTTTTCACTTCCACTCTTCTGTCTTGCCATTTCCTGCTTCAAGGCACAGATAGAAGCCTCCCGTACCAAAGCAGAGAGATCTGCACCCCTGTAATAAAAGAACCGTTCTTATTCATTTATTCTTAGACACTGCAAAAGCCCAGAAAAAAGTCTGACAGCAATTTCTTTTTAAGTCACATATTAAACAATCAGGAAAGACACTAACCAATAACGGTGGGATAAACTGATCATGGTCAGTAGGAAAGAGCTTTTAGCTTTCACCTAAAATATTTCTAACTTTCAGAAGAAAGGAAATTATGAAGGAAACAATGCAATGACTCATAAATATTCCCATGCTAATCACTATAGATACTAATGATAATATAAAAAGTCTAAAACAACCAGTCAGTAGAAAGCAACTTATACATTATTTATTGTAAGACTTTCATTCACAAGGCCCATGCTAAAGTGCTAACTGGCCCATTACCAGTATATACCAATAGTATATTACCTAATGTCTAAACTGAGCTTATATAAGAAATCATTTATGACCCTTAGTTCAAAAAAGGAAAATACAAAGGCTAAAAAGTCTTTGATGCACTTGATTCAAGCTCAAGCTGAATGGATACATCATAAATTACTTAAAATATGACAAGAACTAACAAACCTTCATTTAATGGTTCTGTGTAATATGCTGAGTCAGCATGGTTCTTGAGTTCAATGAAAGACATTGGGGCTGACTGGTGTTTCAATACATTACATCTTTAACAGGATTCTTACAGATGCTTTGAGAAAGATTTTGAATTGGGGGATAAGAACCTCATTTCTAGACAAACATTTAACATATAATGTGACAACACACATAACTAATAAAATTAAAGACCCACAGAGTTTAAATTATTAACTGAATCCAATCTTTCTGTTGGTTATGTGTTAGGTTTGTAACATTATTTAATAATCACACACATTAACCAATAATGTAACAAGTAGCTGAAGACTGTAGTATTATACTGCCTTTCAAACTGTGAAGACAGTGGCATTAAAACTCAAAACATACAACATTCAACTTTAACCCTAACCCATTTATTAACTGACTCCTTATGTGGTATAATCCAGAAGATTTGGCCCAGAGAAGGTTCTGCCATCAAAACTGCCTCTGCTACCAAATGAAAATCTTTTCAGATTTTAGCACTCAAACATGTAAACTACTCACTTAAGTCTTATTTTCTTTAACAGTAAGTTCATTAATTATAGACTGGCATGCATTTGACTCCCAATGAGGGGAAGAGAGACATTCTCCTTAAAGTTAAGGTAGGGCTTTTACATACGCCCCTCACCACCACGGCCTGGGGGACCATTTCCCTTTCACTGAGACAGTCACTGCTTTCTTAAGTGAGCCAAGAGTCCTGACCAGAGTGCGGCAAATCTCTCAGGTGCGTTGGGGTTGAGGTTGGCAGAACAAAGATCAAGACTCAGATCCCTAGATGTTCATATATGAGAAAACTGGACATTAAATTTTGGATCCTGGCCACACGCCCTAAAAATGACCAGCATGGTTTCAAGTGGAATCATCTTAATAAGAGATGGTTATGTGGGCTTCCCTGGTGGCGCAGTGGTTAAGAATCCACCTGCCAATGCAGGGGACATGGGTTCGAGCCCTGGTCCGGGAAGATCCCACATGCCGCGAAGCAACGAAGCCCGTATGCCACAACTACTGAACCCACATGCCACAACTACTGCAGCCTGTGTGCCTAGAGCCCGTGCTCCACAACAAGAGAAGCCAACGCAATGAGAAGCCCATACACCACAATGAAGAGTAGCCCCCGCTCGCCACAACTAGAGAAAGCCCGCGCACAGCAACGAAGACACAACGCAGACAAAAATGAATAAATAAATAAATAAATTTATGAAAAAAAAAAAAGAGACAGACAGTTATGTGAAATTCTTCAACCAGAACTGGAAAGAACTGAGTGCCTATATCAGTACCGGTGGCTATGTTCCTTGGATGTAAATTTATACTGCTGAACAACAGACTCCTGAAGACCTCAAAGATTAAAACACTGCTCTCCTTGACTGACTGAGCTTCAGAAAGCACATTATTTGACCTTGAACACCCGAGTATACTGTGGACAATCAACAGGGCTTTTTAAATAAGCCAGAGGGAGAGATGTCCCCTGTTAGTCCAACGTGAATTTCATTTTCTTCCCTGTGAACCAAAATGAGGAAAGTTAACAAATTTACTTAAAAACACATGAAGGAAACAACAAAATCAACAACCACCACACACATATGAAAGCTGAAGGCAGAAATATTTGACCTCCTGCTTTTACTACAGGCTGTGTGAATATTAACAGGTGTGCTGTGAAAAATGCATTCTGAGTCTTGAAAAACCTGTAGATTATTTTCTTTTAAGTGCTGAAGCACCTCGATAATTTGGCAGCTGGTAATGAAATGTCTGCTTTAATATTCTGGAACGACAGAGACAATTTGTGAAAGGCAGTGATGGTGGTCAGGGTAGCTGAGTACCAAGAGTGAACATATGAGAGGACTCCCCGTACTCCTGGGAACTCCTCAGAGCCTCAAAACGGGTAGTCCCTTCTCTAAGAAGGAAGAAGGAGGAAAAGCCAGACACTGGGTGCTTTCCAGGATTCCTAATTTAACCCTCCCAACATCATTCTCCCTCATTTTGCACATGAGAAAACTGAGCCTCAGACAGTTAACTGACTGGAGATGGAGATACTCACGTATAGCAATCACAGCGAAGGTCACCAGCAACTGCTTCCAAATTTACATCTGCATCCAGTGGGGGTTTGGTGCCATTCTGAGTAAGAGAGAAAAATCCACTTTCACTGAGGCTTTAAAGATCTATATTTTCCCACATAATAGGTTCTAAATAAATAGTAATGGCTGCTTGACTAAATGAATATAATTGACTCCCAAACTAGTGTAAAAGATTTTTACAAATTTCAATTTTGAGAAATGAGGTTAAGAAGTAGATCCCAAACTGGGGAAAGCTGAAGGCAAACAATTTATGCTGGTGAAGTCTGAAGAATTTGTAAGTACTACAGCAAAAACAAAACACCAAGAACAAAACCCACCACCCTCAATCTTTCCAATGGTGAAGAATCACATTTCCTTTGCCTGATTAAATATGGCAAGTACATAAGCAGTGATAAGTTTTGACGTGCATATGTGCTTAGTTTTGGTGTGAGGCTGGCTAGGAAGGGAGAAGTAACATTGAACGTGGCCAGGAGAGAACAATCAGCAAAGTGTTCTACAAAAAAAAGCCAAAAGCCCTCTGTGCTCAATGTGTTCTTTCCTAACCCTTAACTAAAACTCAACCCTGACTTTGGTGCCAATTCCCCTTCAGCTCATACCAAGAGATGCTAGAAAGGACAAGTATCAGAATGCATGCATACAGTACACACTTAATAACATTTTTAGTGACTTAAACTGCAGAGGCAAACAAAACAGTTCTTAGTGACTTCAAGTACAGGACATTGTTAAGATGGTAGGTTTGTGAGTATTTGCTTTATTATTCTGACTTATTCTGATTCATAACTTAAATCTACATTGCATATTGTCTTTCCTTGGTAGCAAATATTACATGGAAATAAACAGTTTAAGAAGAAACACACAGGAAAAAAGTAAATAAACGTATGTCATTAAGCCTCAAGTGTAAATATTAGCTCGGCAGGTGCTCCAAACAGAGGGTCAGACAACCCAGCACCTTGAGCTATCACCTGCTTGGTCCATGCTCAGAGGGTGTCCTCTCATGTCCTCCCAGCTGGGCATGTTTAAGAATTTAATCAACTGTACATCTGCTAGCTGCTATTATTTGATAAAATGCAAATGTTCATCTAACACAGGTTCAAGAAACAGTTATGTTTCCCATTCAATCCACTTCGACCTGCGAAATAAACATGGGAAAATAAACTTTCTGTGCGACCTTAGGAAACAATCTTTGTGCTTTTTTCTTTTCTCCCTCTGGTTGTGTGTAAAACTAGATGGTCAGACTGTGTGATCCCTAAGTTTCCTTCAATCTCATCAGTTAACCTTGTGCGGGAAGAGGTGGGCAGTGCCTGAAGGAAGCAGGAGGCCAGCTTCTGTGGCTCTGGTAATGTTCTCTCTTTTACTGTGGTAAAATTTACGTAACAAAATTTATCATTTTAACCATTTAAAAATGTATAGTTTAGTGGCATTAATTACACTGTTACTGTGCAACCATCAATCTCTGAAACATAACCAGCCACCTTCCCAAAATGGAACTTTGTTTGTGTTAAGGGACAACCCTACCCTCCCCTATTCCACCCCCAGCTCCACCAGCCCCTGGCAGCCACCATTCTACTTTCTGTCTCCATGAAATTAACTGCTAATATTCTTTCTTGAAGGTTTTGTTTATAAAAACGCATGAAGTTGGACATTTAATGATATGTCCACTTTTCTGTACGTGCATTATACTTTAATAAAAAGGTCTGAAAAGTGGAAATAACACTGAACCAGGAATTTAAAAACTTGAGTTCTGAAGTTCAAATCTGCAACTGAATGGACAGTTGGTAAGGCCCCAAATCTTTATTGTGTATTTTCATAATTAAAAAAACCCAGCATCTTTTTTTTTAATTTAAAAAAATTTTTATTTTTGGCCAAGCATCTTGTGGGATCTTAGTTCCCTGACCAGGGATTGAACTCGAGTTCACAGCACTGAGTCCTAACCACTGGACCACCAGGGAATTCCCCCCAAAACCCAGTATCTTATCTCCAGATAAGGAGAGATAATTTGGTGCTATATTTGGGAGGGGAAGGGGAGGGGGAGGGGACGTCTTGTTTAAATAATGATGATGAACAGGTAATAAGGATTTATCATGATGCAGAACAGAAATGTTTGGACTTTCCAAGCTATGTCGGAAGTGGGAAAGCCTGAGGACACTGCCCTGTTGAGTCCCTCAATCTACTGGTAGGAGGAGGTAGGAGGTGGGGCAAGAGGCTGCCTCATTAGGCATGAACCCTTTTGAGATTCTTTAATGTTCTTAAGAAACTATTAGGGCTTCCCTGGTGGCACAGTGGTTAAGAATTCGCCTGCGAATGCAGGGGACACGGGTTCGAGCCCTGGCCTGGGAAGATCTCACATGCACGGGGCAACTAAGCCCGTGTGCAACAACTACTGAGCCTGCGCTCTACAGCCCATGAGCCACAGCTACTGAGCCCACGCGCCACAACTACTGAAGCATATGCGCCTAGAGCCCGTGCTCCGCAACAAGAGAAGCCGCTGCGATGAGAAAGGAAGGAAGGAAGGAAGGAAGGAAGGAAGGAAGGAAGGAAGGAAGAAACTATCAACCCTACCTTGATGGTCACCCAGCACATGGATGTTCCCTGTGCTGCTAGAGAATTTTACCTCAAACTATCTACTGTCCTGTTTTTTTTTTGTTTTTAATTTATTTTTGGCTGTGTTGGGTCTTTATTGCTACATGCGGGCTTTCTCTAGTTGTGGCAAGAGGGGGCTTCTCTTGTTGTGGAGCACAGGCTCTAGGCATGCGGGCTTCAGCAGTTGAGGCACTCGGGCTCAGTAGTTGTGACTCTTGGGCCCTAGAGCGTGTGGGCTTCAGTAGTTGTGGCACGTGGGCTCAGTAGTGTGGCTCGTGGGCTCTAGAGCGCAGGCTCAGTAGTCGTGGCACATGGGCTTAGTTGCTCTGCGGCATGTAGGATCTTCCCGGACCAGGGATCAAACCCGTGTCCCTGCATTGGCAGGTGGATTCTTAACCACTGTGCTACCAGGGAAGTCCCTACTGTCCTGTTTTAATCAAAAGCTCAATCACAAGAAACTGATTCATGGAGGACTGCCTGAGGATAATTCTTTTATACTTCTCAATATCTAAATTCTATTCTTGGGTCAAGCCGGACTTTCATAAAGGCTCACACATCCTCGAAGTGCATTTCTTTGACCTCTCGTGAAGTTGTTTTTAATGAACTAGCTTTTAGTTATGTCCGCAGCTTACATTAGGAGAACCACCAGCTTCAGTCCTGAAAGGCTTATTATTGTGTTTATGATAGGGATATTGGTAAAAACGTCTATCACAACTGAGTGTCTTCTTTATGAGAATCCAGAGGAGAAATTTTTCTCACAACTGCATACGGGGAGCAATTGACAACTTGCCATATTTAGGGCACTCTTTAAGTTAAATCTTTTGAGAAAGCTCAATATATAAAGGAACGCAATAAACAAATGCTTATCTAAAAGTAATATTTTAGAAAAATAATTAATTCTTAGAAATTTAGATTCTCAGAAATTTTCTAATTCTTAGAAGATTAGTTTTTTAGAAAAATAAACCCCCAAAATACTATCAATTGAAAGAAAGTAACAAACTGCCTTTTTTGGGGGAGTGTGGTCTACATAGGATACTTCCAAACGTTTCAATAGCAACATTACTTTCCAATTAGTAGAAATAAGGGCTGAGGAATCTCTGTATCATTAAAATCTAATTATTCTTAACTGAAATGTGGCAGTAAGAAGTAAAATGGGGGCTTCCCTGGTGGCGCAGTGGTTGGGAGTCCGCCTGCCGATGCAGGGGACACGGGTTTGTGCCCCGGTCCGGGAAGATCCCACATGCCGCGGAGCGGCTGGGTCCATAAGCCATGGCCACCGGGCCTGCGCGTCCGGAGCCTGTGCTCCGTGACGGGAGAGGCCACAACAGTGAGAGGCCCGCGTACAGAAGAAAAAAAAATTTTTTTTAAAAATAAATAAAAATAATAAAAAATACTAAAATAAAATATGATACAAATGAACTTATCTATGAAACAGACTCACAGACATAGAGAATAGACTTGTGGTTGCCAAGGCGGGTGGGGGAGTGATGGATTGGGAGTTTGGGATTAGCGGATGCAAACTATTATATACAGAATGGATAAACAACAAGGTCCTACTGTATAGCACAGGGAATTATATTCAATATCCTGTGATAAACCATAATGGAAAAGAATATGAAAAAGAATATATATTCTTTTATATATATAAAGAACTGAATCACTTTGCTGTATAGCAGAAATTAACACAACACTGTAAATCAACTATATTTCTTCAATAAAAGAAAAAAGAAAAAAACACATCTTTGATCCTGTTTTTGTGAGATAAAGTTTGCTCATCAGTAAAATGGAAATAATATTCATTTGAATATTTAAATATTCAATTCAAACAGTTCAAAAGGCAGTTGCAAGGATTAAGCATATTCATATCTGTAAAGTACCTAGAACACAGTAAGTGCTTAATAAATATCACTTTTTATTATATCAGATATTCTTATCTTAGCTCATGAATATTTAACAGATATGTTTCTTGGTGAGATGTCATATGTTTTAGTCTTACAGGGCACATTTTAAAAAACATATTGAGAATTTGGGGTCTCTTAGTGGAATTTTTATCACTATTTTAAAGACTGCATATTACCTCAAAGCACTTGGCAGACACCAAATAACCTTTCTGGCTTTCTGAGATAAGGGCAAGTTTTAATGACATTTATAGGAAGAAACAGAAATTAAGAAAAAAATGTTCTACTTGTCCAAGGGGTTTTTAGTGATAAACCTCTTATTACCACAACATTACCAGAAACACCAAATAGAATATATAAAAAAGTAGTATGTCATTGCTCGTTTTTCTTTTAAGAAACTTAGACTCCAAAAGATACTGAGAAGTTGCTCTGACCCACAGATCTTTAGATTTTTAGGACCAAGGCTAAAGAATTTTATTCTAATCTCCCCAAAATATTTCAAGTATTAATTGGAAAAAGAGGAAATAGTATATATAAAACAATCTGGGGAATTTAAGTAAAAAGCCAGCAAACTTTGAAACAGAAAGGTTTATTAAACATTAAAAAGGCCAATTTTTCTCACTTTTGGCTGAGTCTTCATAAAGACTGCCATGAGGAGGAGGTCTGCCTTGTGGACTCTGCCCTGAAATTAGAGATTCTGCTTCCTCTCCCTCTACCCTGCTTTAGCTTTAGCCATCAACAAAGATCTTTAAGCAAAAACATTCAAGGCCTCTGGAGGTTTGAAAAAGTAAGATAAGGATGTGAAATGCAGTGCAAGCAGCTCTCCTCAGAGGGCAACAGCAAGTGCACCGTCACTCAGGCCTGTGTGGGCCCCTTCCTCTGGAGCGGGTCTGAGAACACGACACGCCCATAACCGCTGCAAAAATAGTCTAAACAGCCAAAAGCCCTCCTTTGCCTTTAGCATAGACAGATGCTGAGAACTGACTATATAACAGTCTAAACCACAGTCTCACAAAAGTTGCTTTTAAAGTCAAATAGATTTTTATCAACATGTCTTTTTCTGGTTTCTTTTCATTCTGTAGTCACAACTTTGTGCATGGAGGCTGCCCAAAGGGCCTTTCTATCTAATTCTAGGCCCTTCCTCCTTAACCTCAACATTTATGTTTTTGTTTAAAAAAAAAAAAAACCACAAAACATTCTCCATACCCCTCCCCCCGCTATATGCATATATGCTCATGATAGAAAATTTGGAAATATAAAGCCACTGAGACAGAGACAAGCAGGCCCTGACATCCAGCAAGTGGGCTTTGGTGTTGCTACGAGCTGGCTGGGCCCTCACAGCTAGGCAGTGCTGCTCTCCTGTTGAATATAAACAATTTCACAGAACATCAACATCAGAGAAGGCCACTCCATGACCAGGATGGATCAAGGGAAAAACAAGATTCCTGCATAATCATGTCTGAACACAGATAAAACATAAACACTGTCCAAACCACAGAATGGTCAAACATTGCCTGTCCCGGCTAATGTAAATGACAGCTGCTTCTTTCCCAATCACAGCCTTAGCCTTGGTCTAGCCTTCCTTCTTGGTAAGATTTATTAAGACCCTCAATCACAGAATAATGCCTGGTTTTTGAAAGCAATTCAGAGCAAAACCCCTTAAACTCTTCCCAAACCTAACACAAACACAAATCACTGAAGTCCTTTCTAACATCCTCTTACTGAGACACCCCACTCCTACAGTTCTCTGTGGTGCGGGTCCTCCCTCACTTCAAAGAGAAACAAGCCCTGCTTGTTCAACTCCAAGTGTGTTCCTGGTCTCTGACTGGAGGGCACTGAGAAGGCAGAAGAAGTAACCTGTAAGCCCATCCCCAAGAGGCAAGCACTGTTCATATTTTGCTACGTTTTCTTCTTGACTTTTTTCTTTATATTTCTTTATATAGTTGAAATCTCTAGGTTACTCAGTTGCCTTCATTTTTCTCCCTTTCTCAGGAATGAATTAATATGCCTGTTGTTGTTTTAGAAACATTCATATTATCTTTTCATCTAGAAGAAAAGCTCCTTATATGTAAGGACTATGTCTTCCGTGTCTTAGTCTCCCCATGGTATACACACAACCAGGGATATATTTAGTTTACAATAAATACTTGTTGACTGACTAGAAGATCATTCATTTAGGTTAATATTCTAGTATCTTATTTTCCTAATAATTTTATCTTTGAAGTGTCCAAGAGCTAACAATTTTAGAAAATAGCGCTGAAATTCTAGATGAAGGAAGTGTAAAGTTGTTCCACAGTGCTGAGTACCATACAGTGGATGACACACGTTTGGAAGAATGAGCCAGTCATTCTTCTGGGTCCAAATCTCTAAGGCCCTCAACACCAAATACCTCATGAATTATTACTCCAATCTTTGCCTTTAATTAGTGATCTCCCACAGACAAGTGTGAAAGTATCATCATTATATCATTATAACTATAAGAAATTTACAGAAACAAATTAGGATTGCATAAATGTGCTTGTGTGTGTATACATACACACATACGTTAACCAAAGCAATCAAAACAATATGGTACTGGCATAAAAACAGAAATACAGATCCATGGAACAGGACAGAAAGCCCAGAGATAAACCCACGTACCTATGGTCACCTAATCTATGACAAAGGAGGCAAGAATATACAATGGAGAAGACAGTCTCTTCAATAAGTGGTCCTGGGAAAACTGGACAGCTACATGTAAAAGAATGAAATCAGAACACTCCCTAACATCATACACAAAAGTAAACTCAAAATGGATTAAAGACCTAAATGGAAGGCTGGACACTATAAAACTCTTAGAGGAAAACATAGGCAGAACACACTTTGACATAAATTGCAGCAAGATCTTTTTTGATCCACCTCCTAGAGTAATGGAAACAAAAACAAAAATAAACAAATCTAACTAAACATAAAAGCTTTTGCAAAGCAAAGGAAACTGTAAACAAAACAAAAAGACAACCCTCAGAATGGGAGAAAATATTTGCAAATGAAGTAACCGACAAGGGATTAATCTCCAAAATATACAGACAGCTCATGAAGCTCAATATCAAAAAAACAAACAACCCAAACAAAAAATGGGCAGAAGATCTAAACAGACATTAACCAAAGCAAACAGAATCTCACTATCATAGTCTCTAATGACAGAGCCAAGGAAAGGGAGAGAAGTGCCTTGATGCATCATCATCAAACTCGATGATACAAAGAAATAAGTACATATAACTAAAGAAGAGGTTCTTAATTTTGGCATTATTGATATTTTGAGTTGGAAAATTCTTTGTTGTGGGGCTGTTTTGTATGTTGTAGGATGTCCAGTAGCACCATCACTCCCCTGCCTTGGTGATAAACAAATGTCCCGAGACATTGCCCTTGGGGTGAGATGGGTTGTTGGTGATGGTAAAACTGACCTAGGTTGAGAGCCACTGAACTAAAGCAATGTGTTTTCATGGCTTTGACCACCAGCTATGTGCTGATGACAGGCGAAACCATAACCCAGCCAGAGGACTCCTCTGAACTCCCAACCACAGGACTAACATCCTGCTACACGTCTCCCCGTGGATAGTGCCCAAGCACCTGAAACTCAAATGACATCACCTCCTCATTCCTCAATCTCTTGTGTTGACAGACACCACCATCGATTCAGCTGCTCAAGCTGAGAAATCATCTTCCTTCTGCTTTACCCCCCTAACTCTATAGTTAATCCAATGTCCTATTAACTAAAACCTTTAAATAGTCCCCACATCTATGTCCTCTTTGCTATTCCCCTGATACTGCCTTAGTTCCGGCATGCCTCATTTTACAACCTTGACTTTCACCTTTCTCCAAGTTGGCTTCCATATTGCTGGCAGTGGGGTCTTGTTAACCCACAGAGCTGATTATCCTCCTGTTTCCCCTCCTGCGGGAGACAGTTATGAACACTGCTCTATGCACTTTTAAGTAAGGGTGGCCCAGTGAAGTAGGAACACAGAATCTTTCTTTGCCAACACAGAAAGAAAATACTAAAAAAAAAAAAGTTAAGTTTAAAAATTTACCAGTGGCAACCACATAAAGAAAGGGGGTAAACCGTATGTTGTAAATGTTGAAAAGTGGGTTCCAAGGAAAGAGATCATTCTGGAGTAGCTATTAATTAGGCCTCCATTCCTGGGAAGCAGCACTGAGGAAAGAAGCTAACAAAATCTTATGAATGTCCATTAAGATTCCAATCTGGAGAGAAGCAGTCTTTGGAGCAGATATCCCTGGGAAAAGCTGAACACAAACCTTCAGATATACTATCGGGATTTCAGCAGAATCAGGAAGAAACGCCAAGGTATGCCATTCCCCAGGAGCTGTGCAGCACTGGGGGCACAAGCACATGGGAATGAGACACGCTCTGCATGAAGAGAGCAGGTCCAGGCATCATGCATTTCACAGGGTCTCTTTCAGAAGAGAATAAGTTCAGGCTTCCTTATAATGGTCAAATCAGTACCAGCTTAGCTCTCTTTCCCACCCCCAGGCTACAAAAATGTGGACAGAAAGCAATTAACCGGACCTCAAATTGTAATGTGGGAAGTGTAAGAAAACTAGTTCCAGGTAGAGTGAGAGGGTGATGAGAGAACTCATTCACTCTACATTGGGACAAAGAGAAGGTATGGATGAAGTAACCATCAAGTTCATTTCATGAACTTGGGGGTTCCAATGAAAGGAAGGAAAAAAGGAAAAAAAGAGAAGACTTCAAGTTTAATCACAGTGAGTGCAGTAGAAAAAGACAAATTAAAGCAAGTAGACTGGGGCTTCCCTGGTGGCGCAGTGGTTAAGAGTCTGCCTGCCAATGCGGGGGACATGGGTTCGAGCCCTGGTCTGGGAAGATCCCACAGGCCGCGGAGCAGCTGAGCCCTTGCGCCACAACTACTGAGCCTGCACTCTAGAGCCCGTGAGCCACAACTACTGAGCCCACGTGCCACAACTACTGAAACACACACACCTGGAGCCCATGCTCCACGGCAGGAGAGGCCACCGCAATGAGAAGCCTGCGCACCACAACGAAGAGTAGCCCCAGCTCGCCTCAACTGAAGAAAGCCTGTGCGCAGCAGCAAAGACCCAACGCAGCCAAAAATAAAATTAAATAAATAAATTAATTTAAAAAGTAAATAAAAAATAAAACAAGTAGACAAAAGATACAGAAGACAAAGGGTATCTAATATAAGAATAATCAGTGACCTTGAAGAAATAAATCCAACAAATGATACAGAAAAAGTATTCATACATACAACACAGAAACATTTCCCTGGAATGAAGGAAGAATTGCACCTACAAAATAAAAAGGCACACCAGACTTTAGTTCTTCACTAGTCAAAATAAAACCCCACTATCACCACCACCAGCAACAGCAACAACAAAAAATTGACAGGGACATATCTTATTTCAGTTATTAAACTTCAGAGATAAAGAATTTTTCAGGGATCCAAGCAGAAAAAGCAAGTCACCTACCAAAGAGAAAACAAAGATCAGACTGACCTCAGACATTTTACAAACACATTCAATGCCCAAACTCATGCTGCAATTTCTACAAAGACCAGAAAGACTGTGTGACCAAGGAAAAATTATATCATTTAATATATCATTTAAGTATAAAGCTAATATATCATTTAATTATAACGACAACAGGCAGACATTCTTAATCATGAACTTGAGGAATACAGTTGAAAAAACTATTAATAAATGGAATAAACCGGATGATGAAATACAGTCAACTAAATGACGAAATGAACTAAACTAGAAAACATAAAAGCTGTGGCAAAAGTGCTGGTTGTGAGTACTGTATCTATATAAATGTGAAACTAAGAATATGACTCTAGAACAGAATGTAAACTTGATGACACTGGGCAAATAAAAAATATACAGGGAAGAAAAGCTGGTAAGTGGAAAAAGGGAAATATAAGAATGCTAATTATCTAACTTTCAGAGCAGAAATTAAACTGATGCCATCTAAAATGAAACGTGTACTTGGAAGTTTAATAATTCCTTTAGTTTTGTTTTCTGTTAAATTTCAAATAAATTTAACTTTATTTAAATAATGTGTTAAATTTATTCCCCTTCCTCCTTCTCATTCACTCAACCATCCAGCCATCCAACAACCCACTGTGTATAAAGATGTTTGGAACGATGTCTGCACTAAATGTTAATGCAGATTATTTTGCAGTAGTTCAATTTAGGGTGATCTGCTTTCTTCTTTGTATTTTGTATGCACTACTTATGATTTTTATAAAAAGAGCAAAGTCAATACTGTACAGGCATCTTAAAAGTTGGCATATACCAACATGGAGGACAGAATTCAACATTGTGGCTTCAAAACTCAATTTTTCTCTGGATATTTAAAATGGGCCTATTATCTATTTACTTTTCATCTCCAAAAGCTTCTATTCCATTTCAAATATGCTCTGAGAACAATTCCTTTAAAGTAACAAAGATCTTATAGGCTGGGCAAATATTTAAAGCTACAGAAAAGACAGTGATTAGGTACCGTAAATGATTAGTTTTCTGTATTTAAAATGCAAGAAACATACACAAAAATGTACCATTTCCTTTACTCACTTTTGTGATAGTTTTTAAGATGGCGAGACGATCTGCTGGGGGTGGCAAACCCACAAAGAGTGTTTTGTCCAGGCGGCCTGGGCGCAGGATTGCAGGGTCAATGATATCTAGAGACGAAGGGAGGAAAAAGGCTTAAATAAATGAAACAGAATCTTTTACAAAATATAATTAACATGAGAGACAGGAAGAGTACATTTTTAAGAGAAAAAGTTGATAATTTAGACTTTTTTACAGTTAAAAGATTCTGCTCATCCTTAAGAAAGTGAAGTCCACCCGCCTCCTTCCTGCCTCAAACCTCCTTTTCCTTCAGGATTCTCAATCTCAGATGAAGACCCCCACCTGCCCCTCCACATACCAGGCAGGTTTCTCCCTTCCCTCTAACTGGAGATACATTCTATCAATTCTATCGAGTCCGCCTCCCATTACCTAGACCCTAAGTCAAGGCCAAATGTAATGCCCCCCTAACTGGTAGTATTTCTAAACTTCCCCTCTCTGGGACCCCTCAGAATGCTGCCAAGGTTATCTTCCTAAAATACATATTCAATTCTCTCAACTCCCGCTTCCCACTGCAGATTGAAGCCTAACACTTGCACCCTCATGTCTCCGAAAAGTCTAAGGGTCACCTGACTCTACAGGGCAAAGGTTCTCAAAATTCTGGTCTCAGGAAACCTTTGTACTTTATCATACAGCATATACTATTGGCTTTCTTTTACTCAACATACTTATTTTGAGATTCACCTAGGTTGTTATTTGTATTAGTACTTAATTCTTTTTTATTGCTGAGCAGCATTCCATTGTATGGGTATGCCACATTTGTTTTTTAGTTCTTCTGGTGACAAACATTTGGTTTGTTTCTAGTTTTGAACTACTACAAATAGAGCTGCTATGAACGCTCAAGTACAAGTCTCTGTATATGCTTTCATCTCTCTTTAGTAAATACCTAAGTGTGGGATGCAAAGCGTACGACTATAACACCCTGTAGGTGTACATTTAACTTTAAAAAATCAACAAGCTATTTTCCAAATGAGTTGTACCATTTTACACTCCCAACAGCAGTAGTATATGAGTTCAAGATCTTCTATATCCTTGTCAATACGTTAGTCTTTTGTTGTTGTTGCTGCATTATGATTTAATCTAATGGCACAAAAATTTGAAATTACACCTCCTCTAGATTTCTAAAAGCAAGGTTATGCATACCTCCCTATTCAATTCTGCACTGTTACATTTGAACCACATAGTGAATTTTACATCATGATGGATCAACTTCGAATTCCCATGAAACACCTCAAATTATATAAAATGGAAGCAATTTTTAAAGCTTTGTGTAAAGCTTTCATGCTAACCATAAAAGCCTTTTTTTTTTATGGGCAACTTTGGATTATAATGTATCAGGTGGCTCTACCTTAAAATGTTGATCACTGAATATCATGGACTTTGAACTGGCTTCTACTCCTGAAAGTGTATCATCACTTAGGTGGACAACCAAAAACTCCCTTCACTTCAAAACCTGCAACTCTGTTTCTTACAAAATAAGATTTGTGTAACCAACTGCCTTCTATGGGACAAGAACTATCTATGGTAATGGTGGGTTCAACTATTACACAGTTATGCTAATATTTTATTTTCAGAAGTACTTTACAAGAAAATATAAGTATGGCTTCCAAAAGGAATGTTATACCTGGACTTGGTACCAAGCTCAAATTTTAGTTTTGCAAGGAAAACCAGGCTTTCAGGTTAAACAACAATTTGTAACCAAAACTTTAATCCCAAGGATTCTCACAAAACATATAACAAATGACAGCATGAAAAAAAATCTTGCACAGGAACTCAAAGTTCAGCTCTACAATGTACCCTTAAACTGGCAGGACACTGGTATCTTAAATAGTCTCAAATTTCCAAAGAAATCATGTTACAAAGAGCTATGTATTCATATACAGCAATCACAGAAGGAACTTCTGACCTAAAGCAAAGGTAAACTAATTTCTTGAAACTTCTTCGATTCTACACCAACTGGACAACCTCTTGTTCAGTGTGAACACTAGTGGAATTTTTAAACCTCTAACCTAGGTTAAGGGTGCAGCTTTAATTTTTACCTGCTGGCTTGTGTTCACAGTAGGTTTTAAAGACTGCTTGCTTAACTACAGCTGCATACCATATCCCAGCTATGGAAAACGTCTTCTCAATTTTTGCCAGTTTTGTTTCCATAATATTAAACATCATACTTTAGCTGGGCAGGAGTTGGAGATTTATTATCAGTCTACGCAAGACTAAAATTCAAAGCAAATTCAATTTTGCTTAAGGGAACATTGTAAAGTAACAATTCTTGATATTACATGCCTCATATAGTCCATTTCAAACCACAGAGAATCACACCTTTATGCGTCACTGTGCCAATAGACAGACAAATGTGAACAGCTAAAACATCTTAAAAATGCACCAAGCTTGGACTTCCCTGGTGGTGCAGTGTTAAGAATCCACCTGCCAATGCAGGGGACACGAGTTCGAGCCCTGGTCTGGGAAGATCCCACATGCCGCGGAGCAACTAAGCCCGCGAGCCACAACTACTGAAGCCCGTGCGCCTAGAGCCCGTGCTCCGCAAAACAGAAGTCACCGAAATAAGTCTGCACACCACAACGAAGAGTAGCCCCCACTGGCCGCAGCTAGAGAAAGCCCGTGCGCAGCAATGAAGACCCAATGCAGCCAAATATAAATTTATTAAAAAAGAAATGCACCTTGGTGGCGCAGTGGTTGAGAGTCCGCCTGCCGATGCAGGGGACACGGGTTTGTGCCCCAGTCCGGGAAGATCCCACATGCCGCAGAGCGGCTGGCCCCGTGAGCCATGGCCGCTGAGCCTGCACATCCGGAGCCTGTGCTCCGCAACGGGAGAGGCCACAACAGTGAGAGGCCCACGTACCGCAAAAAAAAAAAAAAAAAAAAGAAAGAAATGCACCAAGCTTATGAATTCTCAAACAAAACTTGACTTTTCTGTACATACTCTTGTCAAATGAAGTTATTTCCTGTACAACACTCCTCCTCTTGCAAACTGGTCTTCTATTTCCTTTCATTTGACCTAGATCGGCTACGAGACCTAGAGAAAGTTCGGGACGGCTTGTGATTTCTCTCCCAGAACGGCGATTTCTCTCTCTTCTCCTATCTCTAGAAAGGGACCTGCTCCAGCTGTAGGAGAAGGTTCTTTGTCTTGGAGATCTGTGGATCTGTGGCGAGGGAGGCCTCCTCCTTCAATAATCATCTTGAGGGACTTCCCTGGTGGCGCGGTGGTTAAGAATCCACCTGCCAATGCAGGGGACACAGGTTCGATCCCTGGTCCAGGAGGATCCCACATGCTGCAGAGCAACTAAGCCCATGCAGCACAACTACTAAGCCTGCACTCTAGAGCCCATGAGCCACAACTACTGAGCCCACGTGCCACAACTACTGAAGCCCGCGCGCCTAGAGCCTGTGCTCCACAGCAAGAGAAGCCACCACAATGAGAAGCCTGCGCACCACAACAAAGAGTAGCCCCCACTCACCCCAACTAGAGAAAGCCCGCCCGCAGCAACGAAGACCCAATGCAGCCAAAAATAAATAAATAAAAACAATCATCATCTTGAGGGTGACGACCCCAAGAAGGAGGTGGGCCAAGATTTCGACTTCTCTTTTCTCCATTCAACAGTTCCACTCTTGGGCTTCCCTGGTGGCGCAGTGGTTGAGAGTCCGCCTGCTGATGTAGGGGACACGGGTTCGTGCCCCGGTTCGGGAGGATCCCACATGCCGCGGAGCGGCTAGGCCCGTGAGCCATGGCCGCTGAGCCTGCGTGTCCGGAGCCTGTGCTCCGCAACGGGAGAGGCCACAGCGGTGAGAGGCCCGCGTACCGCAACAAACAAACAAACGAACAAACACAGTTCCACTCTTACTCGGCCGCCACAAAGTGTTCTCCCATCTAGCTCTGCCTCTCTGGGATCTTCAAATTCAACAAAAGCAAAGCCAGAAGGGTTTCTAGCAACCCACACACTTTGGATGGGTCCACAATGGCCAAAAGCTTGTTCCAATTCGGTCACTACCATTGTTTCTAAGATTACCTACATAAAGCTTACAGTCTAATGGACAGGAATCACAATGGATTTCGAGATCCTGGGCTAGAAACGCGGAGGCTCAAATCCACACACCCTCAGCTGGGTCTTTCCGGTCCCCTCCCACCAGACACCCGCAGATGCTCTCGCAAACCCAGCGTCCATGAAATGACCTATAGTTAGTCTTTTTCATTTTAGTCAGTCATTCTAAGGTTTGCAGTGATATCTCACTGAGGCTTTAATTTGCATTTCCTTGATGACTAACGACGTTGAGCACCTTTTCATGTGTTTATTTGCCACCTGTATACTTTCTATGGTGAGGTGTCTGTACAATTCTTTTGCCTATTTTTAATGCCTTTTTTGTTGTTGTTGAGTTTTGAGTTGTGTCGTTGAGTTCATTACATATTCTTTAAGAGATAATATACTTTGCAAGTATTTTCTCTCAGCCTGTGGTTTGTCTCTGTATTCTCTTAGTGGCATCTTTTGAAGAGCAGTTCAATTTATCCATCTAAGAAATCTTTGCTTAATCCAAGATAGAAAAAATTTTCTCCTGTGTTTTCTTCCAGCAGTTTTATAGCTATGGGTTTTCATTGGTCTTTGATTCATTTGGGTTAATTTTTGCATATGGTAAAAGATAGGGATTGAAGTTCATTTTTCTTGCCTATGGATATCCAACTGTTCCAGCAACTATTGAAAAGGCTATCCTTTTTCCACTGTATTGCCTTTGTGCTCTATAAAAAAAAATCAATTGTCCAGATATTTGTGGGAACATTTTTTAATTCTACTATCCAATGATCTATATGTCTATGTCTATGCCAATACCATGCTGTGAAAACATCTTTTATCTTAAATATACAAACAGAGATCTTAAAGCCAGATCTGCATGCCCCAAAATAAAGCTTGATATAAAGAATCCCAATTGTACTTAGAAAACATTCTTAGTTTAGGACTTTTATAATCATTTAAATTCTCTGACAACATCACATTTAGTATTTTGTTGTTTATTATTTTAAGAAATTATTTACTTATTTTAATTACAGTAAAAAGCATCCTGAGCAATCTATATACCATAAAGTATGTGTGTGTATATATGTGTTAGATGATTTAAACTATGCTCTACCAGAAGCTCTTACAAAATTCTACGTATTACATCTTTTCTCAAAGAAAAGCTGGCTCATACTCAACAATTCTGTTTCACTAACAGGCATCTTTTTTTTTTTTTTTTTTTTTTTTGCGGTACACGGGCCTCTCACTGTTGTGGCCTCTCCCGTTGCAGAGCACAGGCTCCAGACGCGCAGGCTCAGTGGCATGTGGGATCTTCCCGGACCGGGGCATGAACCTGTGTCCCCTGCATCGGCAGGCGGACTCTCAACCACTGCGCCACCAGGGAAGCCCACTAACAGGCATCTTAAACACGGCATATTTAAGACTGAGATCCAGATCTTTTCCCATCACCTCCCCAAACAGGGCCCTACCATTGTTCTTCCCATCTTGGTTAATGGCAATTCATCCTTCCAGTTTTTCAGGCCTAAAACTTGGAGTCATGTTTGATTTCATTCTCCCACATCTATATCCAATCCATTAGCAAATCCTGTCAACTGTATGACACAGTATATTCAGATTCCTTCTACATTCCCAGGTGTCACCTGGTTCAAAGTATCTTGCAGCACTTAGATTATTTTTACAGCTTCCTAAGTGGTTCCCTACCTAATTGTGTCAGAATTTTAGGTGGAAGACTCAAGATAACAATTCTTATCTTTGCAATGAAGAAGTCACCAACAATTCCAAAGATCTAAGGACAAAATCCATTCACTTACAAATGAGACAGATGCCTGAAGAGGAGGAACTCTCCCTCAGATCTGCTGATTAAAAAGCAACTACTATTCTATTAAGTACCAAAAAAGCGCTAAAATTTAAGAGCTAATGGTAGCAACTTTCAACTTTAGGAAAACAGTATTTTGTTACAAATGAACCCTCAATTTTCAACAATGGTGCCAAGACAATTCTATGGGGAAAAGATCAGTCTTTGCAACAAAGGATGCTGAGACACGTGACTATCCACATACAAAAGGATGAATGGACACCTTCTTCACCACATACAAAAAATTAACTCAAAGTGGACCAAAGACCTAAATGTGAGCACTAAAAGTTTAAAACTCTTGTAAGAAAACATGACCCTGGGTTACACAGTGATTTCTTAGGTATGACATCAAAAGTACATGTGATTAAAAAAAATAAATAAATTGAACTTTACCAATTTAAAACTTTTGTTCTTCAAATGATACCATCAAGAAAGTAAACAGACAACTCACAGATTGGGAGAAAATATATACGCTAATCACATATCTGATTATGGACTTGTATCTAGAATAAATAAAGAACTCTTACTACTCAATGACAAGAAGGCATTAACCCAATTAAAAACTGGGGGAAGGATTCAAACAGACATTTCTCCAAAGAAGATATATAAACGGCCAACAAGCAAAAGAAAAGATGTTCAGCATCATTAATTATCAGGAGAATGCAAATCAAACTACAATGAAATACTTCCTCACATCTACTACATGGCTATAATAAAAAAGACAAATGATAACAGGTGTTGGTGAGGATGTGGAGAAACTGGAAGCCTCATACACTGCCTTGTCACAATTACTAGTGCGAATATAAAACGATTCAGGCATTTTGGAAAAGAATTTGGCAGTTTCTCGAAATGGTAAACATAGAGTTACCATATGACTCAGCAATTCCACTCTTGGGTATCTGCCTAAGATAAATTATAACATATATCCAAACAAAAACTTGTACATGAATGTTCATAGCAGCATTATCATAATAGCTAAAAAGTACAAACAACCTAAATGTCCATCAACTGGTGAATAAATAGTATGTGGTATATCCATACACTGGAATATTATCCAGCAATAAAAAGGAATGAAGTATTGATACATTCTATAACATGGATGAAACTTGAAGGCATGCTGAGTGAAAGAAGCTAGATACAATAGCCCACATACTGTATGATTCCACTTACATAAAATATCCAGAATAGGGAAATCTACAGAGACAGTAAGTAGACTAATGGTTGCCTAGGGCTGGCAGTGGGGGAAGAAATAGGGAGTGACTGCTAACAGACACAGATTTTCTTCTTAGGGTGATGGAAATGTTCTAAAATTAGATTATTGGTATGGCTGCACAACTCTGTAAATATACGCAAAACCACTGAATTGTATACTTAAAACGGGGAAAATTTATGGTACACCACATATCTAAATAAAGCTGTTTTTTTAAAAAAAATTAGATCCTCAGACTAAAGAGATTATCAGTATGTCCAGTGAAATAAAAGTTATTATAAGATCATACAGCCTTCATGAATCAGAAGTAGATCTCTTCTTATGATTCATAAACAAATATTTACTGAGTTCCAGGATGCACCAGGGTACCTGTATATCAGCAGAAGTAACGCCAGGGCCTACGTTAATTTTATAAGGGCAGTACTTACCAAAGGGCAAGATATACTGGCTTGACCATGGCACCAAGTCATTGTTCAACTGCCTTCAAGAAGCATTCAACCATAATCCAAGGCCATTCAGAATAAATAGGTAAGGGAGCATTGCATTTGACTTGGTA
This sequence comes from Leucopleurus acutus, assembly GCF_964270905.1. Taxonomy (NCBI): domain Eukaryota; kingdom Metazoa; phylum Chordata; class Mammalia; order Artiodactyla; family Delphinidae; genus Leucopleurus; species Leucopleurus acutus. Next base: position 22,228,690 of record NC_139143.1, read on the forward strand.
CTTAAGTGGCTGAATATCTTACTATAATAAAATCAGTATCTTCTTTTAAGTCACCCACTCTTTCATCTGACAAATAACTGTGGGCTTACAATAGGTAGAAACCCTGAACTTGAAGCTCTCTCTCAAATATAAGACTGCAGACTTACTCCTTGCCTAGAAGAAGCTTACACACCATAATTTACTTATTTATTTTTTGGACTGCACCATAGATGGAGAGCAGAAACTCATTCTAGATACTGAATTGCTACTGGTAAGAAATAGACACCTACTCAATAGAAGAAAAAGTAATAAGCTAGTGTGGCCATCTGGGTTACATAACCTATGCGTGCTGCTCAGGAGTGTTTTCAACCAGCTAGACAGGGGTTAAGTGGGAACTGTTCCTCAAATGAGAACATCCTTTATAGGACTTGGTATCTGAAAAATGCAATGCACAGATGTGTACAGGAGAGTTAAATTTAGGGCATCTGTGCTCAAGATGTAATTTGCACCAGGAGCTCCATCTCCTTTGGTTGAGCACAGGGAACTGGTTTATTTCCAGAAGAGGGTATGGACTTTGGTATACCACAAGTTAGAAGAAGGCTGTCACAGTTTCTCAGAACAACCAGAGGTAGAATGGTGAGAGGACAGGATTTTAATTTACTTCCTAAAAATCAGTACCTCAAAAATTAGGGAAAAAGGATAAAGACAGAGATGGAAAATAGGTGAAAAGAAGAACTTGAGTAGATCAATTCAAGAGGTTTAAAACCCACCAAGTGCGAAGCATACAAGTGAAACAAACAAAAAAGTCACATAAAAAGGATCAGAATGACATAGAACTTTTAAAAGAAAAAAAGCAATGCCTACAAATTACAAAAAAACAAAATTTTCAACTCAAAATTCTATATCCAGCCAGGCTACCAATCAATAATGAGACTAGAATAAAGATATTTTCACATATATAAGGATTCAAAAAAAATTTACCTCCTACATGGGCTACCAATCAATAATGAGACTAGAATAAAGATATTTTCACATATATAAGGATTCAAAAAAAATTTACCTCCTACATGACCTTTCTTAAGAAAGCCACTGAAAGATAAGCTCTAGCAAAATTTAAGAGTAAAGCAAGAGACAAACATAAGATCAGAAACAGTACAAAACAAAGCAAAGCAGGAAAGGGAAGTCCTGAAATGACAGCCATTTATATCACAGACCTAGATGGCACCAGTCCAGACTGGAGCATGACAGAAAGCTCCAGAAGGGAGACCTCCAAAAGCAAACAAAACGTCAAATGGAATTGATACATCATCTAGATAAATAATACTGACTGATGTATAACATAGTTGATGAAGAATGGGAACACAGAAAACAAAGCAAAAGAAAAAAATGAGGGTCACTAAATCTAAGAATAAAAAAGGTTTTAGGAGAAGGAAACCTAATCATGCTGTGATTCTTGGGTCAGCGGAGAGAGGTTTTTTCAAAGTCATGGTAATGTAAGTGTTGACTAGTGATTTAACCAGAAGTTATAATAAATCTATATTATAATATTGGGAGGCTGGAGTGGCGAGAACAGATGGTGGGCATGGTGTGGCAGTGATGGTGGGCTGGGCTATGTGTGTGGAGAAAGGGTGAATGTAAGATAATGAATCTTCATTCATTGAAAAGAAGTTAATGGGTAGTGTGTGAAATTGATAAGACATAGCAGTATGAGCATATTATTTGAAAATATGGAGGAAACACAGCAAAAAAAAAAACAGCTCAAGGATTTTACCAGTAGAAGCCTCTGGGATGGGGGCTGGGGGACACAGAGGACCAACAGTTTTTGTTATAAGCTTTTCGGTGTCATTTGGTTTTTTTTGTTTTGTTTTGTTTTGTTTTGTTTTGTTTTGCGGTACGCGGGCCTGTCACTGTTGTGGCCTCTCCCGTTGCGCAGCAAAGGCTCCGGACGCGCAGGCTCAGTGGCCATGGCTCACGGGCCCGGCCGCTTTGCGGCATGTGGGATCTTCCCAGACCGGGGCACGAACCCGTGTCCCCTGCATCGGCAGGCGGACTCTCAACCACTGCGCCACCAGGGAAGCCCAGCTTTTCGGTGTCATTTGATGTTTAACTGATATCTCCCTGTGTGGGTTTTTCTTTTTCATGCCATTCACCAACTGGATCCACAACCTCACGGCTTATTATGGCCATTCTCTTACGGAGTTTGTCAATTTACCAGAGCCGTGTCACACAAAACAAACACTGTTCAAAATCTGAGACATAACAAAACAAACTTCAGTATGCAGAGGTGACTATGGTACAGAATGTAGAGGAAATGAACTTGTGCTTTAAAGAAAATATAATTCGGTGGGTGCCTGAGGGTCAAATCTTGGTTTTGCCACTGCTAACTTATCTGGTGGCAAACTAATTGGAATCTACTAATTACTGTGAGCTTTACAGTGAGGATTACCTGACAGAACATGGGAAGCACTCATTGCAGTGGTTGGAATACAAGTGCTCACACGATAATTATGATTATTTGGACTCAGGCAGACTGAGATTCAAATTGCTGCTCCACCCTTGTCAGTTCTACTTGGGCAAATAATTTAACCTAATTTAATTAAATTAAAATAATTTAACTTTTGCAACAGTAAGTATATACATCATGGTACTTTCCTCACAGGGCTGTTGTGAGGTTTAACAAGGTGAACACTTAACACATTACTGACTGGGGGATTTTTGCAGAAACTGCTGCCTGTGGCCATAATACATCTCTGGTCAAAAATGTGTTAACAAAGTGCTTAGCATTTATTTAGCAAGGCTCCATGAACTCCAGTTATTATCACTGATGAGTTTTTTTTTTTAATTAAAATTTTTTTTTACTGGAGTATAGTTGATTTGATGAGTTTTAAGTAAAGAAAATGGGATGGACTCACTTTCACCCCCTTTTAGAGATACTTTAGAACAGAAGACACCTCAGTTCTTAAGGAAATAACCTTAAATTATTTATTATTTTATTTAAAATAAAAGGAAATATTAATAATTTGGATCTCTGTGATTAAGAAGATGAAAAGACAAGATGCAGACTGGGACAAAAAGTTGCAAATTACATATCTGACAAAGGACTCACATCTAGAATATATACAGAACTCTTAAAACTCAACAATAAAAAAGAATACACATTCCAATTTTAGAAAATGGGCAAAGGACACAAAGAGACAATTCACTGAAGAAGATATGAGGATGGTAAAGAAACACATGAAAAGAAGTTCTTATCGGCCATCAGAGAAATACAAATAAAACCATGATGAGATATCACTATACATCTCTTGGAAAAGGTAAAATAAAAACAGTGACAATACAAAATACCAGCAAAGATGCAAAGAAACTGAATCTCCCTTAGCATTACTGATAGAAATTATAGCCACTCAGGAAGACTTTGACAACCTCTTTAAAAAACTGAACATATACTTAACATACGACCCAGCAATCATGCTCCTGGGCATCTATCCCAAAGAATTGAAACCTTATGTCCGCATAAGAACCTATATGTAGATGTTCAGAGTAGCTTTATATGAAACAGTCAAAAACTGGAAATGATCATAATGCCCCCAGAAGAGAATGGTTAAACAAACTAGAACCTCCACACCACAGAATACTACGCAGTACTGAAAAGGAACAGTCTACTGATACACACAAGTATTTGAATAGATTTCAAGGGCGTTAGAATAGGTGAATAAAGCCAACCTAAAAGGTCACATTTTGTATGATTACTTTTATATAAAATTCTTAAAGTGACACAATTATAGAGATGGAGAACAGATTAGCAGTTGCCTTGAGTTAGACATGGTGGGAGAGAGGTGGTTGTTACTATAAAGGGATAGCATGAGGGAGATCTTTGTGGTGATGGAATAGTTCCTGTATTGACTGCAGTGGTGATCACATGAATCTACACGTGTGCTAAAATGGCAACAAAATAGACAAATTACACAAATGTCTATTTCCTGGTTTTGATTTTGTACCACAGTTATGTAAAATGTAACAACTGAGTTAAACTGGGTACATGGAACTTCTGTGCATTATTTTTCTAATTTCTTGTGAATTTATAATTGTTTCAAAATACAAAGTAAAAATAAAAGTCACATATTTTATAAAAAGAAAAAGAAAATCAGATCACTTCACTCCCCCACTTAGAAAACGTTCATGGGACTTCCCTGGTGGTGCAGTGGTTAAGAATCCACCTGCCAATGCAGGGGACACAGGTGGTCTGGGAAGATCCCACATGCCGTGGAGCAACTAAGCCTGTGCACCACAACTACTGAGCCTAAGCTCTAGAGCCCACGAGCCACAGCTACTGAGCCCACGAGCCACAGCTACTGCAGCCCGTGTTATGCCTAGAGCCCATGCTCTGCAACAAAGAGAAGCCACCACAATGAGAAGGCTGCACGCCACAACAAAGAGTAGCCCCTGCCTGCCGCAACTAGAGAAAGCCCGAGCACAGCAACGAAGACTCAACGCAGCCCAAAAATAAATAAATAAATAAATTTATTTTAAAAACCCTTCATGGCAGAATAAAATCCACACCCCTTTCTGTGGCCTAAAAGGCCCCTTGCACTTCTCCATCACTGTCCCCCAACTCTTTTCACTCTGGACGCACTGGCCTTCTTGCTGGTTCTCCAAACTTCTTCTTACTTCAGGGCCTTTATTGTTTGTTCTCTGCCTGGAATGCCTTCTCCCAGATTTTTGCATGGCTTGATACTTCACATTATTTGGGTGCGTGCTGACATTACTTCTGAAGAAGAAGCTTTCCCGGACTATGATATCTAAAGTAGCATTCCTCTCCCCAAACACCTGTCATTCTCCATCCTCTTACTCTGTTTTATTTTATTTATTTGATTGTCTATTATTTACCCCCTGTTCCCCAGCTCCAAATCAGAATACATGCAGGCAAAGAATTTTTCTGAATTGTTAACTTTTGAATTCCCAAAGTTCAGTAGGATCAGGTATATAATAAAAATTCAATAAATATCTGATGAGTGAAGGAGTAAACCTGAGAGACTAAAGAAAATTATACTGGTATGACTGACCTACAACACCAAGCTGTAAGGCGGAATGTATAACTTGCACCATAAAACAAAGAATGTGATAAAAGAAAAATATACATAAGAAGGATTAAAGAAAACTCCCCTTTTTTTTACCTTTCTACTTCTCTCCTTTCTTTTCTGGCCCTTCCTGTCACTGCCCTGACCAAGAGAATTTGTGTATTCTGGGCCTTGCCTTCAAAGGAATGGCAGCTTCCACCTTTATCTCTTGGAATCCAGCTGTCAAGTACGAAATATGAGTACTCAGAGAACCATTCCAATGGAAGCCAAGCCACATGGAGAGGCCCTGGAAGATGACAACTGGTGGTGGGGATGGGCTGGGGGGAGGGGGTGTGCAGAATGCCGAGGCGCACCAAAGCACCAGACATGTGAGTAAAGAAGTGACCTTGAAAGGGGATCCTCTGGCCCAGCCATGCCTGCTGGTGGCATGTGGATCAGAGACGAACCACCTGGACAAGCCCTCCCTGAATTCCTGACCTACAAAATTATGAAAAATGCAAAAATGGTGATTTTAAGCCACTAAGTATTGCAGTAGTTCACCATGCAGCAAGAGCTGACCAGGACATCGGGCAAGAAGGGGTTTCTTAAAGCTGAGCAGAATCCAAGTTATAAACAATCAAACAAAATGTCACAGGATAGAATACAATGGAACAGAACTGCCAAACAGGCATCAATACAAGTGAAAAGATCTAAAACATCTATTTTTAAATTTATGTCGATCCTCAACGTAATGGGGTTTGTTATGGGGAGAAAGGGATGGGTGAGGTACAGTGGAGAGGAAGACAATACTCAAGAACACTGGAAAGAACAAAACAGAGGTACCATATTCATCCTGTCATTCACTGGCTAAACTCAAGAGACTACTGTACTCAGTTCTGGGTTTTACAACTAAGGAGAATCTGGAGAATCCTAAGGAATTCAAAGATGAATAAAGAGATCGGAGGGAAAAAAAAAAAAAACCCATGAGGAAAGGTAACGTACCTGAACCCTTTTGAAGGAAGGGCTTTAAGTAAAACCTAGTAGTAACATTTAAGGACCTGTTATTTGAGTAACACTGAAGGACCTGTTATTTTCTAATCTACAGAGATTAAACTAAAAGATAAGAGTGTTTACAATAAACAAATATGAAAAATGGTGAGTACGGTTAAAGACAGAATAGGTTATTAGAGCACACCAAAGACTGTCTTCTTGAAATCTACTAGAAAAATCTGTAGCTGCTCAGGAAAGGTAGGATGTGATTCTATCCAAATCTGACAGACCTTCAAGGTTTCTTCGAGGATGACTCTCTGATTTTATGACCTAATGACTGCTCCTACTGCTAATACCAAAAGTGCTCATGATAATGATAATAATACTAAACAGCTACTTGCCATGCACTATGATAGATACATTACCAATATCACTTAAGCTTTGGGACAATACTGCCTATTAGGTGTTATTATCCTCATTTTATAGATGAAGAAGTACTGGTTAGCAAGATGAAGTAATACATGCCCAGGATTAATGTGGCATAATAAGGAATAAATACATTTGGTCTTTGCCCCTGGTTCCTGGCTAGAGCTTTCTGAGTAACAGGAGTGTCTTTGTTGTGCTAATGAGATGACTCAAGGTTGGCCCTGCAGATAACTTCAGGATGGGGCTGGTTACCAGAACAACTTACCATCTGATTAGAGGGTTGGAACTTGGAGCCAGACATCTGGGGAGGTAGGGTGGGGCTGGAGACTGAGTTCAATCACATGGCCAATGAGTCAGCCAATCATGGATACATAACAAAATCCCAATAAAAACTCTGGACATCAAACTTGAGGGAGATTCCTCGCTGATGAACACAGTGATGTCCCAGGAGGGTGATGTGCCCTGATTCCATGGAGAGAGGGCACGGAAGCTCTGCACTCCCTCTGAGACCTAGCCCTAAGTGTACCCTTTATAATAAACTGTAATTGTAAGTATAGTGCTTTTCTTCATTTTGTTAGTCTTTTTAGCAAATTAGTGAACCTGAAAGGGGTGACGGGAATCCCCAAGTTTGTAGCAGGCTGGTCAGAAGTGCGTGTGTCCTGGAGACACCACTTGCATCTGGTATCTGAAGTAGGGCAGTCTTGTAGACAACTGACCCCTTAACCTGCAGGTTCTGACATTAACTTCAGGTGGTTAGTGTCAGACCTGAATTATAATCTACTCAGTTGGTATACACTAGTTAGGGTTGAAAGAGAACAGTTAGTAAGAAATGAAGTGCTAGAGCCAGGACTCAAACCCAGTTCTGCCTAACTCAGAGTATTTCTAATTCAAAGATAAGAGTCTAACTCAAACCTTTCGATTTTTCATTTTAAAATGAAATGGTATATAATTCATGAAGGTTTTAGTATCTGTACTAACTTACAAGAAAAATTACATCAGCTTGAAAACTGAAAAATCCATTTAAGCAATTAAAGTCCCAAGTCACTGCCGGTAGACATAGTCAACACAGATATCAATGCAGGAGCAGCTATGATACAGCGGCGCATGTGGATGGCAAAGTATTAAACAATATGAAGAGAACTGAGGACCCAAAGTAAAAGCCACCTTCAGTACTTTCGAAGTTCTGAGACTTTTTCTAAATCCCTCACTAGTACTTAGGCTTTTTAACAATTTAAAAAAATAGTTAAGTGCAGGTATATGGACATGCTTCCAGTATAAAACCTTAAAAACCTATCTTTAACCTTCAGATACACTGAAAAAGAGACTGGTTCTTGTCTCCTATAAGCTTGAGAGAAACCATAGGACATAAATACTGATAATACTTTGTGGTCAAAAGTGTATGTTACAAGGGTTCTCTGCTAACAAGACAATTTTCTATGCACCAACACAGAAAAAAAATCTTACAGAATCCAAGCAATAATCTTATACTGGTTTTTTTTTGTTTTTACTATAGCTTACATAAAAGCTTTCTAAGGTTTTATTCCAACTTATGAACCAAAAAGGGATTTCCCAAACTTATTCTTCCTTTACTAGGACGTATATAAATTATACTGTTCGTAAACGCTGTAAGTTTTTAGACTCATCTGTTTTATATTCTTCTTTCTTACCTGGTCTGTTAGTGGCTGCCATAATAAAAACCTGCTGACGTGTTTCCAGACCATCCATCTCTGTAAGTAGCTGATTTACCACCCGGACACTTGCCCCTGTCTAAAAACAAATAAATACAGCTACATCAGCTCCCAATAAAAGAAAAATACATCACCGGTTTTTTTTTTTCCATGCAAAATAATACATTTGCTAACTTGAATGAAAGCTTTTGTCAAAAGATAGAACAATTATTTCCTGAGAAGTCACTATATCTAAGCACTGTGCAAAACATATTCTCATCAGTGTGCTTCCCCAGCAATCCTGCTATCATCCACAATTCAGATGAGGAAACTGAGGCTTAGAGAGGCTATTTGTCCAAGGTCTCAAAGCTACATAAGGGTAGAGATGAAATTCAATCTCAGGCTTAGCTGATCCCACAGTCTTATGCCTCTGAGCTATCCAAAGATCTAAGAACTGAGAATTATATTCAATATCCTGTGATAAACCATAATGGAAGTGAATATGAAAAAGAATATATATGTATCTAACTGAATCAATTTGCTGTACAGCAGAAATTAACACATTGTAAATCAATTATACTCCAATAAAATAAATTTTTAAAAAAAGATCTAATAGCCACAACGAATTTCCTTTTGGGCAAATCTAGACTCAGCTTTTGAATGCCAGATCAGACTCCCCAGGATACTGGATATTCCAGAGCTTTCAGCTGGGACACTGAGGCCTTTTCTCTTTTCCTTGAAGCATGCAGTACAAAGTTGAACTACCTCAGGGCAATATCCAAGACGTTCAAGGAGTTGGTGAATAGGGGGATGTTTATCCCTTAAATGCAGAAATTTTTAAAATGCACAATGTAGGAAATGAGAAAAGTGGTGCTGTGTTTCTTTTTGTCATTAATTGCCTTTCTTCAACATAAATTTCATGTACAGAGGTGGTAATGAGTTTAACATACTGATTTCTCCAGAAAAAAAATTTGGTGCACCTTATTATCACCCCTTGGAGATACAGTATTAACAGTTAGGAGCTTAAAAGAATTATAATCAGGACTCAAAAAAATAAAGAAGTACTGGTTTTAAAAAAAACAAAAAAACCCCAAAACACTGTCCTACCTAAGCAAGACAAAAACCTCACAATCAATTCAGGAAAAGGCTGACAGACTTTACTATGTATAAAATTTTATATAATAAAAAAAGATAAGTGATAAAACTGGGAAAAATAGTACCAACACACATAATTGGACAATAGACTAATTTCCATCACATATAAAAAGCTCTTATAAATTAACAACAAAAAAAGGGGAAGATGGAACTTCCCTGGCGGTCCAGTGGTTAAGACTTTGCCTTCCAATGCAGGGGGTGTGGGTTCAATCCCTGGTGCGGGAGCTAAGATCCCACGTACCTTGGGGCCAAAAAACCAAAACATCAAACAGAAGCAATACTGTAACAAATTCAATAAATTGAGACTTTAAAAATGGTCCACATCCAAAAAAAAAAAAAAAAAAAATCTTAAAAAAAGGGAGGGGGGAACATTTCATTTTCAGTGTATGTGCTGCCAAAGTGAGCACAGAAAAACATTTCAACAGCAAAAGGGTCAGAGACATGAATACTAAAATTTAACATCATGTTTTGCCAATAAAATTGAGAAAAATAAAAAGATGGGTATTACCCATTGTTGACAAAGGTGTAGAAAATGGTTATTTTTAGTTGGTAGGTGTATGTAACTGGTAGTTTTTGCAAAGAATGACTGTTTTAGCTTTCAAAATATTTGTATACATCTTCTACCCAGAAATTCTACTTCCAAAACTCTCACATATTCCCACAGGTGCACAAAAATATGTGATAAGAATGTTTAATACAGTTGTGTTTATAGGGGAAACAACTGGAAACAATGTAAATGTCCAAAACAGGGGAATTGTTGAATTAATTCTTCCCTATCCAGACTGTGGAATATTTATTCAATAGTTACAAAATAAGTTATTAAGTACATGGGTAAAGTGTCAGATAGAATGACCACATTTATATAAAAAAAAAAGTTTAAATCACACATGTTTTTAAGCTTATAGAAAAAGTTCTAGACCACAAATGCAAAACACTAAACTGTCAGCAGAAGTAACCTCCAAGAAGAGTAACAGGGAGGAGAACTGGAAGAAAGACTTGACTCTATACTTGTATTTATTTGCATTTTTCACAAGCATGTATTCATGAATAACTTGCATCATTAAAAAAAGAATATGTTCAATTTTGAAATATTTTCAGAATCCCCTTCAGGTGAAAATGTTAAAGCAAAACACATATATCTGATTACAGGGATGTGTGGTAGCTGACACCCAAGAGAGATAACCTAGAAGTTAGAAATGTAGTTCATAAGAATGCAGACTTCTCTGAGGGCAAGGAGTTGACTGGATATACCTCCTAATTTAAATTACCACTTGATAACAGAGAGATGCAAACCAACGAAATGGGCTATCAATGAACAAAGGGTTTAATTCACAGCAAAAGGGAATAAATAAAAAGGAGTAAATTCCAGAGCATACCATGCCCCCACCAGCTGGATATAGTGTGTAGGATCTTGCTCTGGATCCCACAATAGATTTTGGAACGTGACGGCCGGCAGGAGAACCCGGGAAGGATCTCTGCCCTGGCCACTGACATCACTATCAGAGATAAGACTGTAATAAGGATTTTCTGTGATATTGCTGACTGCTGGGTGAGCAAACAAAATTGCTATGATATAAAGCACACTTATCCTAGTCAAGTTTTGTTTTGCAACTTCTGAATGCTGGGAATTCTAAGCAAAACGAGGCACCTAATAAATGTTTCACAACCCAAGAACACACACAGAGTAACTATGTGAAAACAAATCACATAAGAAATATAATCATTTCCTCAATCATCTTGTAATAAATGTACTTACTACACAGTCTTTGCTATCCTCTTCAAAAGGTTATATATATATTTAAAATATATTCTTTATATTATGCTTCACTATGATTCAAACAGTATTCCTGATAACTGTTTTCCAGGTAATCACTGTACCAAAATTTCTAAGAATGGTGACTCAGTGTAGTAATGCAAGTGGTCTTTAATGCACACCAATTTATATCTTCCCCAGACAGAAATGGTGCTGCGTCTTAAAGCATATCATCTGACCCTACTTTGAGTGCATGGTGTCTTAAATTATATTTTCTCCAAGAACTCTGAAGACAATCATACGATTACAAGGTAGGCTATCCAAAACTAATAATCATTTCCATTCCCAAAAACTCATTTGTGTGAATCAGATATGTGCAAGCAAAATAATACAGAGAAGGAAAAATGGATACAGAGGCTAATAAAAATACAATTGTTATCCCTAGGCCCTGTTTTCAAATTACTAGGTTTCTTCACTTAAAGAGTCTCAGTGTTCTCAATGAATGACTTTATAAGAACTATTTGAACTTTACGTAACTTTGTAAGAACTTACAAAAGGTTTATGGTGCTTAAAAAAAAAAATCTGTAATCACCAAACTATGATACCTACCTCTCGGACTGATCTTCGAGGACATAAGGCATCCACTTCATCAAAGAATATCACACAGGGTGCTGAATTCTTGGCTCGCTGAAAAACCTGTCGCACAGCACGCTCGCTTTCACCAACATACTAGCCAAATACAGAAAGGAAATAAAATGTAGAGATGTTTCAACTTTGGAGTCTGGGCCAAATTATAGTAGTACTAGTTTTAAATGACATTTATATGTCAGAGTCCAAAAAGTATTATGTCAAAAATAGCCAGTTATATGTGGTTCAACTTAGTAAGATTAGCTATTACTTAAGCTTATTATAAATTTCCTCATTTATAAAATGAAGACTAAATAGAATGAAAGGTCTCCTCTAGCTCAAAAGAATTCCACAATTATACGGTATTTTAGAACGGATCAAAGCTTTATGCATATAAAATACCCAGCAGTAATCTTCATTAATTCAACAGTATTTTAAATGTGAACAAGACAATTTACTGTTCTACTGCCGTTTCTACACAAGTCATCTTGCTAAAGGAAGAGCTAACGGTCATACAACACCAGAGGAGGCAAACTGAGCCAGTGAGACAGCTACCAGGTTTCATAATGCATAATGTATGGTAAAATCAAAACACAAAGCAATTCACAAGCAGCTATAACATGAGGACTAATTAGTATAAAAAGTTATATGTAAAAATACAGCTTTACTTTCAGCTAAGCACAAGAAATTGTTCTTGTAAAATTTCAAATTAGTTAACTAAGAAAAGCTTTGTTTCTCATAATAATACTGCTAAATAAGACAATTTGAAAATGTCTTTATGGTGCCAATTATATCATAAGGTTATTTTTATGTTATGACTATATGGTCATAATAAAGTAATTAAGGCATAGAATACATCACAGATGACAATGATTACTTTTATTTTCTATTTGAGTAGAACTTCTTTTCCTCAGATCTGTCCTGTAACTTTTCTTTGTACTTTTGCTTATTCTGCTTCTCTCACTTGAACTGCTTCTCCAACCTACCTCTAAAACAGCTCTTGCATTCTAGATCAAGATCACTAGTCTTTCTTCCTACCACCCTCTCTTCTTTGCTCTTGCAGCACTTCCTACTATTATAACTTCTGAGCTATTCTACCTTCACTATATTACATCATAAAGTCCTTGGAAAGCAGAAGTCATGACAGTTTCAAATTTTTCTCTGATCATAACATCCTGCTCAGTGTACAAATACAGCACACCTATTTAGTTTCCTGAAAAATCTAAATCAGCAAAAATTATATTTGGAATGCTGAAAAGACATTCAGTAGATATTTTTAAAGAAAAGGTATCAGGGGGTTGGGACAGAGAGTTTCAAACAGGGATGAAAGAGAAGAATCAATATAGCCGGCAAAGGGACTTTGGATATAGCTAACCAAAATGACTAAGTAAAAGGAAATTTAATTTAGGGGAAGGTAAACCTAAAGTTTCAAAAGGACAGATTAAAATCAATTCATCTTAAGAAATGTAACAATGATTAAAATTCCCACTACCTTGGCCTTTAAGAGCTATTTCAAGTAAGGATCCTATACTTATTATTTCTAATTCCTTACTTGCCATCAGTTTTCAACCATTATAATCTGGCTTTTGCAAACATAATTATTGAAAATATTTTCCCTAAAGTCACTGGTGACATTCTAATTGCTAAACCCAGAGCCCTTCTTTCAATTTCTTTTCTATTGTATGGCTATATTGACAGGTGGAAAAAATTATCTTCCCTAGGTTTTCAGGCTTAGAAAGTCTCGGGCGTCCTCCACCTTCAGAACAGTCTCCTTTGCCAGCTTTTCCTTTCCTGGCCCGTAAATGTTGGTGTCTTCCAAGGTTCTGTCAGAGACCACCTTACAATACTACTCAACCTTACCCATTCCCTAGGTTTTAGGTGCCATTTAGATTGATACTTACTCCCAAATCTCTTCAGAGCTCCAGATTCACATTTCCTATAGTTTGCTGAATCCCTCCAAATGGCTCTTTAAATCTAAAACGTCCTAGAGCAAACTCATTTTCTAACCCCAAGATGTCTATCTTCCTCATTAGATCACTTAATCTCTCAGAGTCATTCTGGACTCTTCCACAGAACTCTTCCCACATTTACCTCTAAAAAACAAACCAGATGACAATGAGATAAAATTTCATACTCATCAGACTGGCAAAAACGTAAGTAACTTTCATTCACTGCTGGTGAAAGTAAAACTCAGTAAGAACCACTTTGGGAAAAAAGTGGGCAATACTTAATATTTTTGAAAGTGTATATACTGTAAGATACAGCAATTCTACTGCTGAGTACATACCCTAGGGTGAAAATATCTCACAAATATGCGTAAGGACATATGTGTATAATGTTCAACCTAAACATGAATCAAGAAAAAAACTGATGTTTTTAAGGGACTTCCCTGGTGGCACAGTGGTTAAGACTCCGTGCTCCCAGTGCAGGGGGCCTGGGTTCCATCCCTGGTCAGGGAACTAGATCCCACATGCACGCTGCAACTAAGAGTTCGCATGCCACAACTAAGGAGCCGGCAAGCAGCAACTAAGGAGCCCGCCTGCCGCAACTAACACCTGGTGCAACCAAATAAATATTTAAAAAAAAAAAAAAGAAAAAAAACTGATTTTTTTAGAAGTGTGGTTATACTCATTCAATGGACTATTGCACAAAGAATTAATAACTAGAGATAAATATATCAATAAAGATAAATATTATAAATATAATGTTCAACAAAAATAACAATAAAATCAAGTTACAAAAGAACACATACCATTTATATAAAGTGGCTTTGTTTTTGCTTTACCATTTATAAAAGGAGTTCCAAACATATAATAAAAGTAGATATAATACTTTAATAAACCCCAGATATACCCATCACCCTGCTTCATTATTATCAGCTCAATTCATGATCAACTTGCTTTATCTATACTCTGTCCACTTTTCTTTCTACTTGATATTTTGATGGAAAGCCCAGACATCATAACTTTATTTGTAAATATTTTATTGTCTCTAAAAGATAATGTTTTAAAATATATATATATTTTAAAAATCCCATCATTTATAATGTATTTATTTATTTATTTATGGCTGTGTTGGGTCTTCGTTGCTGTGTGCAGGCTTTCTCTAGTTGCGGTGAGCGGGGGCTACTCTTTGTTGTGGTGCGTGGGCTTCTCATTGTGGTGGCTTCTCTTGTTGCAGAGCACGGGCTCTAGGTGCATGGGCTGCAGTAGTTGTGGCACGTGGGCTCAGTAGTTGTGGCACACGGGGCTTAGTTGCTCTGTGGCACATGGGATCTTCCCGGACCAGGGTTCGCATCTGTGTCCCCTGCATTGGCAGGCAGATTCTTAACCACTGAGCCACCAGGGAAGTCCAAAGATAATGGTTTTAACATAACTACATCATTATCACACTTAAAAGTTATTTTCTTAATATAAAGTGTCCAGTAGGTGTTCACATTTCCAATTCTCATAAACTTATGTTTTGAAACATGTAAAATAATACTACATGTTATTTACGGATAAATATATAACATTTACAGTAAATGTAGAAAGAAGTGTACAGAATTAATAAACACCAAATTCAGGATTATAGTAAATTCTATGGGAAAGAGAATGGAGGACGTGATTAGGGAAGGTTTGCAGGGGGCTTTGAGTATATTTCATTTTTTTTTTTTTTAAGGCTGGATGTTAGATACATGGAGCGGTCATTATATTACTCTTTATAACTTGTTATATGCTTGAAATATTTCATAGTAAAATTTTAAAAATATTACACTCTTAAAAAAAAAAGTTACACTCTGTTAGCTCTCTAATATGCTAAAGGTAACATTTTGACTCTAGCTTGGTATGAAGGCCCTGCACTGCCTGGCTATTACTTTTTTTTCAGCCTCACCCTTCACCCCCCATCAACCCCTTCCCCTCAGCGCTTATTTTGAGTACCTCCTCCACTAGAAAGCCAAAATGAAGTATAAGAAGAGTCAAGATAAAAGTACAAATCCTTATTTTAGGAGCAAAGTAACATATTTAATAGGAAACAAAAAAAATTAGAGGGGGGATAAATTGAAAAAGCCTTTTAAAACAAATGATACCACTTTCATTTCTTCTTTGTTTGAATATTATGGAATGGCATTTTACTCTGCATAGGCATGAACAAGAAATAAGAAATTCAAAGTCTCTTAAATTTAAGATATAAGCTGCTTAAATGCAGAAAGAAGTTATTATATAGTAGTTTAGTGATTTCTTTCCCAAGTATTTTTATTTATTAATCCTTAACTCATTTGAGCTATACAACAACAGGACAAGGAAAGCAGATCAAATGTCAGCTCCACTATCCCCAAGCTGTTGGACATTGGCCAAGTTATACGACCCCTCCAAACTTAAGTTTCCTCATCTGTGAATCAGAGAAAATAAACAATTTGTATCTCACAGGGTGTTGAAGAATAATATATATAAAGGGCTTGACAAATTCAGAGTTAACACTTTTAATGTTGACTATTTTGATTACTTCCATTTTGCTGGTGAGAAAACTTAGGCTTAGAGGTTAACAGACTTAATTAAGAAAGCATTTATACACAGTAAATAGTACAGCAGAGCAAAGCTCAATCTCTTCACTCCTATTGCAGTGATTTTACCAAAAAGCTCGACTGTTTCAATGATCTGAGGACCCTGTAATTTGAAAGACCATTACTTTTCCTAATCAAAAATAATGGCTAATGCCACAACAACTTACCATATTTAGTAACTCAGGCCCCTTGACAGATATAAAATTTAACCCAGACTCATTTGCAACAGCCTAGTAAGAGAAAAAAGACACAAGACAAACATATAATAAAATAATAATAACAATAATTTGTGATAATGCAAGGACTTTTTGTGGCTTATACTCTAGTTTCCTCTTTTTATAGCTGCCTCTTTCTCAAGGAGAGGAGACAAATGGGAATAAAAAGAAAATCAAAGGAAGTAAATGTGAACCTAAAACTTTCCACAGACTAGAAATCAGACTAGAAATCAGATGGAAATGACTTGAAACATTTATGTAAATGTTTTGTTTACATAAACATGGTATATGTAAGTATATTTGTAGCCCTAGCTTAGAATTCTAGTGAAATCATAATCTCTATATAAACAAATGCTGTGCCCAATGAAAGCAATCATTCATTCATTCATTCATAAACCAGAAGTCAAAAGCATCGGTACCAGTCTTTACAGTATTTACAGGTTATTTTGTTTAATAAATAAAGATTAAACTGCATGGCTGAAAGCCAAAGAGAATAACAAAGGAGAAATATATGGTTATATGTGTAGAAGAATACAAAAATTACACTGAGAATGTAGAGATGAAACCCGAATAAAATCACTCACAACTTCAAAATGATCAGGGAATAAAGTTCTTTCCCATTCTTAGAACCTGATATCTGAGCTCAAGATTTATGTTCAACGCATTCCTCAGCATCTCCCCTTGGATTTTTTTTTTCTTTTTTTCATTTCGCATTTGGATCTCATAGGATTTTCAAATCTGTCGTTTCCAAAGCAGGACTCCTGAATTTCTCCCAACTCTCCCCAAATCCCATACCCCAAACTCTTTTTCTCCCTATCCCAGTAAATATATTTTCTAAGCCAAAACCAGTGTCTCCCCTTGATCTCTTGTCTTGTCAGGTCAGCCAATCCATCTGTAAGTTCTATCAGCTCTAATGCTAAAATGTAGGTGAGTTTGATACTTCCTATTTCTCCACTATACCACAATCCTCATCCAGACCAGCATCACCTACTGCCTGGACATGCAAAAAAACCAAACCAAACCAAACCAAAAAAACCCTAACTGGTTTCCTCTCTCTCTTTGCTTTCCTCCAATCCATTCTCCACTTAACTCAAAAATGTAAATGAAGGGGGGAGGGATAAACTGGGAGATTGGGGCTGACATATACACATTACTATATATAAAATAGATAACTAATAAGAACCTGCTGTATAGCACAGGGAACTCTACTCAATACTCTGTAATGGCCTATATGGGAAAAGAATCTAAAAAAAAAGAGTGGATATATATATATGTATAACTGATTCACTTTGCTGTACACCTGAAACTAACACAACACTGTAAATCAACTATAATCCAATAAAAGATTTTTTTTTAATGTAAATGAGATCATATAGTTTTACTATGTTTCTCATTTATCTTCAAGTACAAATTGAAATATTCACCATGGCTTGCAAGCCTATATTTTGTGACATGACAGTTTCTTCTTAGCCCAGCCACTAGATCTTTCTCTGGTTCTAGAATTCACCAAGCCCTTTCCCACTTCAGAGATTTTGCAACTGCTGTTCCCTCTATCTGGAAGACTCTTCCCCTTCTTTCCCTGCCTCTTCATGTGGCTATCTAGCACTTCAGGACTCTGTTAAATATCACCATCCCCTGAATACCAAACCTAAAATAGCCACAACAGTTTGTTTATTTCCATCATAACTTAGCTGAATCTGCAATTTTATTGTTTTGTTTACTGCCTGCCTCTTCAAGACAGACAATAAATTCCATTAGAGTAGGTGTCATGTTCACTAGTTTATCCCTAGCACCTTGCACAAGTTCTGGCAAAGTGTATGTAGCTCAACAAATACTGGTTGAATAAATGAATGCATGCAGGCGCTGCCAGGCAAGAACTGCTCAATATGTAGCTTATCCACATCTCGAAATCTCTGTCTTTCCGGCTGCCAATTTCTTAACTTTCCTACCTCTCACGTTCTAAGTAGAGTCAGGATACACATCTAATAAAGCATGATTCATCTACATTAGGTTTTCAACATCCATACGCGAGATAACTAAGATTTCACCCATTAAAACACACAACAGAGTTCCTGAAATTATCAGAAATCTTTTGTCTTCTATTGATAAATGAAATACAGTGAATATAATTTAATTTTTTCATGGATATCATCATGAATCTTGTACTCAGTGTTAGGAGCTGTTTGCTTCCATACTATATAGTTGCAGATGAATGATTTTTACTGTTCTCTTTCCAGTTTCCTTCTTATTAGTCACCAATTTTCAGTGTGTTGGCCCCCAGCAATCACATGCCTTTACTTGATGCTATTTATATAATATGTGCTAGTGCTTAGAAATTTTTCATTATGTTATTGTTATCATGAGTAAACAAAACAACCAAGGTCATCCAAAATCTTAATTTTATAACCAATTCTAGGTTGCCAGGTTCTGACTCATAAGTGGTTCCATAACTTTACTCCAGTAACACTTTGCTTCTGCCATTCCAGGACATTTTCTATTACTTCTAGATTCTAGGGCATGTAGTCATGAATCTCTTGAAGCATCTAACAAAAGTGTGAACTCTCTCCCTGGAAAAAATACATATACTCATAATATATTGCCTGGGCTCATGGATCCAGTGAGCTGTTGAAGTCCATCCATGGAGTCCTAGGTAAGATTCCCTGCTCTAAATGGTCAGATACCAGAAATCTGACTGAACAGAGAGGGACCAAAATGTTGGCAATTTGGGGAGGCAGAGGGTGGGAAGAAGAGGAAAAATGTGATCTATGATGCCTTAACATTATTCAGGGATTTCAAATGATCTAAGCTATCTCCTTTCTGCTGTGAGCAGAATTAGTCAAAGGTAGATATAACTAAAACACAAACAAACATTACAAGGCTCTCAGGCAAGGGAACTGCATCCACCCAGTGAATTCACATATTAGCTTGCAGGACCTTCTTTCTGGCTACGATTTTCTAAAACTGTTGTGAAAAAACATAGGCCAGCAACTGTGGTGTTCTCCTTTCCCTCCTTTGTTTCCAAACTCCTTTACAGCAATGCCTTGTAAGAGTACTGAAAGCATTAAGCAAGGAAATTTCGTAATATAAGTAAAAATGTTTTTAAAAATGTACATGTATATTATATAGGTGTATATATATACATGGGCAAATGGCACTGTGGATATTTGGTATTTACTGAGGAGCCGCAGATTATTCGGCTGCTGTGAAACTTATTAAAAATGCCATTAATTTTGATTTCTTATTTACAAGTAATCCAAATTTTTTTTTTTTTTTTTTTTTTGCGGTACGTGAGCCTCTCACTGTCGTGGCCTCTCCCGTTGCGGAGCACAGGCTCTGGACGCGCAGGCTCAGTGGCCATGGCTCACAGGCCCAGCCGCTCTGCGGCATGTGGGATCTTCCCGGACCACGAACCCGTGTCCCCTGCATTGGCAGGCGGACTCTCAACCACTGCGCCACCAGGGAAGCCCAATGATAGAGCATCTTTATGGCAGAATACTACGCAGGCATTAAAAATACCGATATGTATCTGCATATACTGACATGGGAAGATGTTCAAGAAATATTGATAAGTGAGAAATGCATGTTTAAAAAACCTTATAGTTGTAAATATATGTATAAAAGTTATTCATATTATCTTGATATACATGTACAAAAGAACATCTGGAAGGACTAACAACAAAATGAAACAGTGGTTACTAGTAGGCAATAGTGAGAGGATTATAAGTAATGCTTTTCCCTTTTGCTTATCTATATTTTCTATTGTAAAAAACTAATTTTTCAAAATAACATTTGTAATAAGGAATGTAAAATACTTAACTTATAAATAATAACTATATCAAAGCAGGAAACAAGGTCAGCTATAAACTACAACTATGCAATGATGTTCATTAAAAACTCAGAATGTAATACACAGAAAACATGAAAATTTCTGTGTTAAAATCAATGGGGTTATGGTAGATTTAAAATTTTCTTTTCCAAATTTGCAATGATATACCTTGTATAATTAAAATTAAAGTGGGAAACTTTCCTGAAGAAAATTGTCAGTCTTTCCAAAATGAAATTCTAATAATATGAAAATATGCAAAAATATCTCACTGTAACATTTAAAGTTAAATCCATGTTATCCTAACTGATAGTAAGAAATAAAATACATGCAGTTGAATTATTCCATACCTTTGCCAGCAGAGTTTTCCCACAGCCAGGGGGACCAGCAAGGAGGACTCCAGCTGGAGTCTCCAACCCAAAAGCTTTGAACTGATCTGGGTTACGTACTGGTGCCTGGAAAAAACAATCCCAACATCAATCTGTTACAAATGTCCACTTTCTACTGCATACTCAAATCATCTCTAGATGCCTATTTTCAACACTGATTGTGAGGCCTGAAGATAAGAACAGTGCCTGCCACAGAGTGCTTACCTCTGTTTCAAGCATGAGGTAAGTGGTGATAAATTTAAAATCCCTGCTCTTGAAAAATTCATACTTAAATGTAAGTTCTGAAAACATTTTAGATACAGTATTTCAACATTTTAAACTCAATTTTTAGAAAACGTAGATTTTCTAAATCTATAATCTAAATCTATAACCTAGATTTCTAGGTTATAAAGATTTTAAGCAATGGCCCCCTTTAAGAAATCAGAAGCAGCGGTACTCTGTGTAATCGAAAGCAAGAGACACCTGTTCACTATCATCTCCACGTATTTTCTCTTTCAGTAGTTACACACCTCTAAATGGATCATACATCATTAATGAACCATGAAATGATCAGGGAAGTGGAAAAGTAAGAGTAAATGAAAATCCAAAGTTTCACGGGCATTAAAACTGCTTTGACCCTTATGAGCATGATCAAGTTCAGAAAGTATTTCTCAAATAATTTATTCTCAGTTAAAACCTAAAATGTTTTCTTTTCTTTTCTTCTTTAAACTCACTGCCATAGAATTCAAGCACAACCAAAAGAAAAAATCTAAAGCAGATCTCAGAAGAATGAAAAACCATCATTGGGGGCTTAATAATAATACAACAGATAAAAGAAAACATATAGTTAAGCCAATTTAGACATACAACCTAGTACACACGCATGGTCGTTTACCCATCACACACGCCAACAACAGTTAGCGGCAGATATACCTACCAATATTGCCATGGTGAGCTCCTCTCTAATGTCTTCCAGGGCACCAATATCTGCCCATGTCACATTAGGGACAGTGACAAAGCCTTCCCTTTTAGCAGAGGGTTGGACAGAGGATAGAGCAACAATGAAATCATCCAACTCAAGGCACAGCCCTTGCAGCTGCTCCTCTGAGAGGGGATCTTGGTTCCTCAGCAACCCCAAGAGCCTTTGCAATTCATCCTGAAAGGGAACAAATGAGGGGGAAAAAATGAAAAACCACAAAGTTTGTTGAAAACGTTATTGTTTGTACTTTAAAAAATTATTACTCCAATATTTCTGTAAACTACACAAACTTCTATGCATTAAAATAATTTTCTCTATTGACAGAGGTCACTTATTTTGCTCCAAATGGATTATTTGATTTAGTCAAGCAAAAATACATCGACTATCATCAACTATAGAAGAATGATTTTTATTTACTCTACTAGGGCTAGCTATAGCAAACATAAGCAGTTGGCAAATATTCATTTCAACAATCATGTTACTTCCATTCTTCATTTACAAATATTCATGAAACAGCTGAATTTTGATGAAATTAAAACAAAGTTACTCTGCTGGCAGTTTAATTTCATAATATGGCTCCGTGATAGTTTATCAACTAAACAGAAAGCAGGCAATTTTCCTAGTACGAATGAATCTGGAACTTCAAAGGCAGATTTCTTGCTTTGCGAGGAAAATGAAAGAACAGGTGTAGAAAGTAACTCTGAATAATTCAACTTATAAAAGCCTAATTTACATGCAATATTATAAAAGGAATGAGTTTACTATTATTTTTAACAGATATCATTGTGGTTCCAAAGGAGTACGGAACAAACAAATGATCTGAAAACAAAAGACTTAGATCTAAGTTCCTGCTCTGGAAAGTAGAGGCCGTGTAGCCTCGGGCAAGTCACAATCTCTTAAGCTTAGTTTCTTTGATTATGAAATGGGAAAAGTAATGATATTTACTTAACAAAGTTATATGGAGCAAGTTATATAATATGTAAAAGCGCCCTGTGCCAGCTATAAAATGCTATATAAATGTTATACTGAGTTTTCATGACTCACAAAACTCAAAATTTTAACAGATCTTGGATAATAAATGTCCCTCTCACATTCTCAGCACTGTCCTCCAGCACCATTTGCAGGTAGGGACAAGGATACGGTTGCATCAGCAGACTATCTTAGTATCAAACCAAAAGGTAACCTGGAAATATAACAAAATGCCAATGTTCTCATAAGAGCTGGAAAACATTTTCTGTAAAGAATTAGAGTAAACACCAAAGGCTTTATGGGCCATGCGGTCTCTGCTGTATGGACGACTATGCGAATTCAGCTGTGAAGTGTGAAAGTAGAAAAAGACTCCGTGTCAATACAGGCGCATGGGGACCTCCCTGGTGGCACAGTGGTTAAGACTCTGCGCTTCAATACAGGGGGCCCGGGTTGGATCCTGGTCAGGGAGCTAGATTCCACATGCCTGCCACAACTAAGAGTTCGCATGCCACAACTGAGGAGCCCGCAAGCCGCAATTAAGACCTGGTGCAACCAAAAAGAAAAAAAAAAGTATTAAAAAATAAAATAAAAAATAAAGGAGAATGGCTGTGCTCCAATATAACTTTAATTTACAAAAACAGGCAGTAAGCAGGTGGGCCATAGTTTGCCAACACTTGCTGTAGATTTCATAATCATTATTATAAAAAGAATTTATTCAGAATCAACTGAAAAAAGTAAAACAACTTGTACTTTTGAAATTATAGACACTCTGGGTGTAACTGATAATTACTCTAAAGATACAATGCCAATGAAACAAAATCATAAACCTCAACTATATTGACACTTGCCTGCTTGTAAGATAACACATATTAAAAATGTTTAAATGACAGTTTAAGGTACCTATAGAGAAAGCACCTGTGTTTTAGAAGTGGGCTCAGTTCCAATCCTTTCTTCCTGGCCTCCTTCAGAGGGCAAACCTTCAATCTCAGGATTCTTCTGCTGCTGCTCCTGCAGCTTCATTAAGACCCTGTTGACTGCACACATGGCTGCCTCTCGGCAGAGTGCCATCAGGTCAGCACCAACGAAGCCCGGCGTTAGGTGTGCTAAGTGACGAAAATGAAAAGTTTCGGGAAGTCTTACTTTTCTGCACAAAGTTTGAAGTATTCTGTAGAAAAGACAAGGAAAAGAAATTCAGATTCCTAACCTACTAGTAAAAACAAGTCACGGAATATATTTATTTGAAGTCTTTCCTCTCTGTCAATGGTATCATAACAGGTAATAAGATCAAATAGCTCACTCATTCAGCAAATGCTAAATTGCTATAATATATCCTACCTTATTCCAACAGGGGTTAATATATACACATACCTGCTTTTTTAGAAACTATATTAAATTCTGTGAAGAATAAAAAATTGGTTTTTAAAAAATATTCTGCCTTTAAGAATTTTACAATATTACAGAGGAAATAAGACAAATGATTTATGAGGATATAAGATAAATTCTACTTTTAGAGTAGTTTAAATGGACATCTGCCAGCAATAAAAAAGTCTCTAAACTCAAAATCAACCATTAATTTTATTCATCATGAAAAGTTATGCTGATACAAACTTTAATATCCAATTTTATATTAGGACAGTTATTTCTCCAACTTCATCTTTATTTACTGCTCATCCTTTGTACTTATGTGTGAAAAATTTTGCTCAACTGAACTGGCAACATGGTATGTGTCAATGAAATATGGACTCTGGATAATTATTATTATTAAAGGAATATCTTAAACAATTTCTGGTAAGATCTACTGAATAAAACTTAAAAGTAGTAAAGATATTCAGGACAAAAGGTCTGATGCCAGGGACTTCCCCGGTGGTCCAGTGGTTAAGAATCCATCTTGCAATGCAGAGGACGCCAGTTCGATCCCTGGTCAGGGAACTAAGATCCCACAGGCCATGGGGCAACTAAGCCCATGCACCACAACTAGAGAGCCCGCATGCCGCAACTACAGAGCCCACGTGCCACAACCAGAGAGAAGTCTATGTGCCACAACTAAAGAGAAGCCCACACGCTGCAACGAAAGATCCCACATGCCACAACTAAGACCCAAGGCAGCGGAAAAAAAAGAAAAAAAAGGTCTGACGCCAGACCACTTGAGTCTGAATGCCAGCTCTGTCACTCTCTGTTATTTCATTTTTGTACTCCAGTTTTTCCATTTGTTAAATATATATTACAGTAGCACTTAATAGTAGGGATGTTAAGTGAATACATGCAAAGCTCCTAGAACAGTGACTGATCCACAATAAGTGCCCAATAAATGTTTATTATTATTATTAATTACATATTGTGATATTATAAATTAACTTGGACAAGAAAATATATTTTGAAATTTCCAAATTTGTAGGAGACTAATATTTTCAAATGTCAAGTTACTGGAGAATAAGTTACTATACAAATGTCATTTGGGATCATGTAAGTGAATAGAATAGAAGCAGATAAACATTTCTGACAAATGAAAAACACTTCACTTTGATACTGTAAACAATAGGAGCCAAGAAGAAGTCCCATTATAGAACTACTTCCTAAAGATACAGACCTGATTTTCTGCTATGCATAAGAATACTAAGAAATTTAGAATGTTAAGAAAACTAGCTAAGATAAAATAAATATCATCCTTTTTTTCAGTTACAGTCTACTCCTGAAAAAATGTAATTTTGGTCATCATACTATAACTCCACAGGAGGAGAAAATAACCAGTAAGAGATTTCCAGTTTCAACACGGTTGAGTAAAAGTGTTTCAGCAATATTTCCTCCCCACCACACCTCCAAAACAAAAACAAACAAACAAAACAAGAACAACAAACAGGAACACAAACTCCATGGTCAAAGAACCTAGGAAATTATCTGTACTCTACTCCCTCACCCCAAACCCCCCCATCCTATCCTGGAAGTACGGCAAAGAATTTGCAACAGAGCATCAGTCTTTATCTCCATGAGGTCTTTAAAAAGCTATCAACACTTGTCTTAGGCTATAGGCTTCAGTATGGCTCTATAATAAAGACAGGTATCTACACTGATGTGAGATATTGAAGGAAACAGATATTTGTGGAGGGGGGGGGGTGCTGATATATGCATATTTTACTACCAAAGAAGACAAAGGCCACCCAACATGGGTCTCTCTGTGTCAGCTCTAGCTGGTGCCCTAAGAACTATAAATCCCTATATTCAAGTATTAGGAATTCCCAGAATAAAAACTCAGGTTTAATAATATAGTTGACTGTAAATGGGATGAGTTTTAACTAATTTTTAAAAAATAAACCTTTTATTTTATAAAGTTTTAGATTTATAGAATTAGTGCAAAGATAGTTCAGAGAACTCTGTACACCTCATACACCTCTCCTGTCATTAAGGAAAATTTTCAGGATTACTGGCCCAGTATTTTGTAGAATGTCCTTCAACTGGGATTGGTCTGATATTTTTGTCATGATTAGACTAGAGTAAAGCATTTTTGGGAAGAAGACCACAGAGGTAAAGTGTCATTCTCATCATATCATTCATTATCAAGGATACATACTGTCAACACGACTTATTGTTGTAGATGTGAACCTTGACTACCTTGAGACAGTGTTTGAAAGGGTTTTCACTTTGAAGTTACTCTTCCCTCCCTTTCCATACTACACTCTCTGGAAGTAAGTCACTTACGTCTGGCTCACATTTAAGAAATAGGGAGCTATACTCCACCTCCTTAAGGGCAATGCAACCACATAAATTATTTGAAATTCTTTTGCACCAGAGACTTGCCTATTCTCACCCATTGATTTATTCAATCATTTATTTCTATCAGTATAGACTAACAAATACTTGACTATCTGTAATCTTGAACCAAAATTTATGAAGAAACTTGTGGAGAATGGTAAATGACCCTGCAGAGGGCACAAAGTCAAAATTAACGTTTTGCAGAAAGGTGCGCTATTGAGAAGGAAGTATATTTGTCTGGTGGAACCTCAAAGACCATGAACCAGAGGCACCAAAGTGTTGAACTACAGAAACCAGGGCCACAGCAGGGAGCCAAAACACAGAAATTATCTGAAAATCTGCATAAGAAGTCTGAAGACGCCACATACCCTCCACCCTGTCAACCAGGAGGAGACCAGCAATGTACCCTCTGGTGAAACTGAACCAGGAGAGGGAAGCCCCAGGTTTGTGCACAACAGTAAGATCAACTCCATCAGAAAAAAAGGTCAAAGTCTGTGTCCAGTCGCTCAACCTCCTGCCCCTGCCCCTGTCAGAAGACCAGCAGCTAGATGGACAGCCCCATGGTGTTGTCTGAAGATCTTTTTCTGAAAAATCTGAATTGGTTCAACAAAAAGAATCTACAGAAATAGATATTTGGAGTTTTCTAGCTCAAAAGTTAGCTGGTCATATGACTGCTTTACAATGGCACTCACACTTCAACAAAGTAGCCTGTATTGCACACATGCAATCAGCCTCACTCTTAAGCTGCCAGCATGAAATAGTAATATTAACAGCTCTCAACTGTCAAGACTTACCACATGCCAGGTCCTGTTATTATGACTTTATAAAGATAGCATTTCTCACTGCAGTATAATATACAGACCCAAACAAACACATATACATACACAAAGAAAAAAAAAAAACTTGGAGGAAACAGTGCAGAAAAAATTGTAAGAGGGCTAGCAAATGAAAAAAAATTGGCAATCATGAATTTCAGAAAAGTTACAAAGGTGAATAAATGAAATGTGATCCTCATATAGGAACAATATTTATAAAGATGAGAAATGAAAATGCTAAATATGGATATAGTCAAACTTCATAATACAACTACATAGTACAAATATATGAACACGTTTGGATATCAGATAAATTATTATTTGTTAGGTATATAAAGGCATTGTGCAATGCTAAATAAAAAGTCTTTATTCATTAGATATGGACGTATTTATACCTGAAATGATATAATGCCTGGGATTTGCGTTAAAACACTCCAAGAAAAAAAAAGTGGGGGATAAATAAAATAAAACTGTGAAAATGTTGATAATTATTGAAACTGGGTGATAAAAACATGGGGGTTCATTATTGTGACCGTTCTAAAAAGCATGTTTGTAAATTCTCGACCCTCCTCTCAGTGGGAGGTGGGGCTATGACTCCTCTTCTCAAATCTGGGCTGACCTGAGTGAGCAATCAACCAACAGAGAATAGTGGAATTGACGCTATGTGACCTCGCTTCCAAGGCTAGAAGATCTGCTGTAGAAAGAGCTTAGACCTCAATGTCCAAGTCCAGGCCACCCCCTCCGGCATGGCCCCGGGTGGACTGGTGACCGGAGGATGCAGATCCTTGCTCCCAGGACCTGCCTCTTCCTGGGCCTCCTGGGGGAGAGTCACACGCCCAGGTGACAGGGCTGGGGTGTGTTAAGAGTGGCTGGTTTTGACTGCTGTTTTTTCCTCTCTTTGATGTAATGTTTTACAAATCCTGAGGTCAAGAACAGCAGTGCTGCCCAAGCTCCCAATGCAGGGGGCCCGGGTTCCATCCCTGGTCAGGGAACTAGATCCCACATGCATGCTGCAACTAAGAGTTTGCATGCCATGACTAAGGAACCGGTGAGCCGCAACTAAGGACCCCACGAGCTGCAACTAAGACCCAGCACAACTATAACATAACATAACGAAACATAACAAAACATAACATAACATAAAATGAACAGCAGTGTCACTTCAGCCTGTTTCCTGCAATCCTCATGCTGCAGCCCTAACCTGCCATGGACGAACCCTTCCACCCTGAGGCTGCCCGACTCTGAGCAAGCCCACACTACCCTGTAAAGGGTGCCACGTGACAGGCCTTCAGCGGACAAGACGAGAAAGGGGTTGGGGGGAGGGGGAGCAGGAGGCAAGGAACAGACAAGATCAAATGATAGGTATACAGATAGCTAAGTAGGCAGACAAGCACAGCCCCGCTGCCCCAATCCTCCACATGTTCTAGCTCCAGCTAGAGTCTCTGCAGCCACGGGAGACCCTGAGACATAACCAGCTGGCTGAGCCTCTCTGAATTCTTTATCCACAGAAATGGTGAGAAACAATAAAAATAAACGTGGGGGTGCTTTGTTTTGCAAGAAGAGAAACCGAAACAATTATATTAGACTCCTTCTGTGTACACATTTTACATAATAAAATGCTTTTAAAGTTCAGAAAAATACCAATAACTACCTCAAAAACTTCTTTTCTTGCTATGTGCCAAATGTTATGCTAGGTCCACTGATTTAATTCTTACGAGAAGCCTTCAAGTTAAAGTATTATTATCATTTTACAGATCAAGTAAGGTCTTGTTATTATTACTATTACTGTATTTCAGATAAATAAACTAAAGCTGGGAAATGTTAAACATCTAGAAAAAAGCACAGGACATACGGGCAGCGCTTGGATTCCCAGATAATTTCCTTCAATGACTCAAAGTTCCAGCACCTACTGAAGGCCTCTGCACCCCCGTCTCACCTGCCTCTGCCCTCTTCTCCACTTCATGGACCGTCATGCCCTGGACCTTATCAGCACCTGGATCTGTCCCACCTCTGAAATCACTAGCTCCAGCATCTCCTCTTTGCTCAGTCTCCCACACACCTGTTTTCAAACCTCAGTAGGTTCTCGGATTCACCACCGCCTCATCAAATAGTCCTATTTTTACAATTAAGAGTCCATCGTCTCTTTTTTTCTTTCTTAATCTAAATTCTAAATCTCTGCTTTCTCTGTGCCTGAACCTAGAATGTTGAGCATTGCTATGGGAAAAAAAAATCATTAAATCAGCCCTACTGGTACCATTCCATACCCCAATCCTAAACACTGCCTGAAAATCCTGTTACCCCAGCCAGTTCATCTCAAATTAGCCAAGGAAGTAACTTCAGACCTTCATCCTCCTCAAACCTCTAACCTATCCATCATGAGCCTCACTTTCATCTGAAGATCTCGCTTTTTAATTCATAGAGACAACGCCCTCAATTTTCTAGTACCAAACTGATAATCCTTCTTGCCTGCATATCCATTCTTTCTCCCTTTACTATCATGTAAACAAATTAACCCTCATTCTAAGGCCAGCACAGATACATAAGCTCTGACTCCCTGCTCCTCCCATTTCTCCTTCCCATCAACCCGTAAGGACACCACTCAAGCTTCTCCCACCTTAGAAAAGTCCTCTCTAGACACCCCATTACCACCTCATGAAGCCACCACAACCTTCTGCCTTCTCCCTCGCTGCAGACTCTCCTGAGTGAACCGTGGAAGTCTGCTGCTCTCGCTTTTTCAGTTTCCCTTTACTCCTCAACCATTCCAACCTGGAGTTTACCTCTACCATTCCACTCAAACAGCTTTTTGTTAAGGTCACTAGTGACCTCTAGGCTGCTCAATTCAAAGACACTTTTTCAGCCCTCTCTCCCTGGACCTCTCATTCCTCCCTCTGGAAACAGACTTCTCTTGGCTTCCATTACACAACTTTCTCTTCATTTTCCCAATGCTTCTGGCTGCTCTTCCTACATCCTGAGCCTGTTAGCCTCTTCAGGCCTGTCCCAGAACCTCTGACATGTTCTCTTCACAATCTCTGGACAATCTCATCTACTTTCTTAACTCCAACTGCCATCAATACATTGATGATTCCTAAATGTTGGCTTCTGTGGAGATCCAGACTCATTTGTCCAATTGCCAACTTGACATCTCTACTTGGACATCCTGCAATTGCCTCTAAACTCCATCTATCCCTAAATCCTCTTCTAAAATCTGCTTATCCTCCAGTATTTCCTACCCCTTAAGCACCTGAAAACCATCAGGTGCTTAAGCGAGAAATCTGGGAATATTTCCCTCTTGTTCATAGCCCCCACCTCTCCACACATATATTCTATTGATAAACATAACTTATTGATTCTACTTCCTAAATGTCTCCAGTTATCTCGATTTGCACTCCCACCTCTTTAAGCCCACCCACCATTGCCTCTGGATATCACAACAGCTCCCTCACTGGGCTACCACAACCCATCTTGCTCTCCTGTCATTCCTTATTCACACTGCAGCTACAGCGACCTTCTCAAAACAAAAATCTGTTTCTATCACTGTCCTGCTTAATTTAATTGCTTCCTACCACTTAGAGAATAAGTCCAAAACCCTTACCAAGGTATCTGTGAGCTGGATTCTGTACACCTCTGCAGCCTTTCCACATCCTATCTCTACTTCTATAGCCATATTCTTCTTCCAGTTCCCTGGACACACTGAGCTCTCAGTCACCTTAGGGCCTTTACACATGCTATTCCTACCAATACTCTCATCACTCTCACCATGTGATCAGTTAATTGCTATTTATTCTTTGAGTCTCAGCTTCCTCAGAGACGCCTTTAAGAACCTAAGAACCGCCAGACCGGGACTTCCCTGGTGGTCAAGTGGCTAAGACTCCGCCCTCCCAATGCAGGGGGCCTGGGTTCGATCCCTGGTCAGGGAACTAGATTCTGCATGCCACAACTAAGACCAGGTGCAGCCAAATAAACAACAAATAAATTAAAAAAACATTAAATTAAATTAAATTAAAAAAAAAAAGAGAACCTCCAGACCATGTTAGCTTTGCCTGATATATATATCCTCCCTAAGACCCTGTCTTTGTCTTTTTGTACTCATCACACTTCTGATTATTTAAAGTGGTGACTGAAGTGCCAACCATTGTGTCTCCTTGGTAAACAACAGGTGCTTAAATATTTCTTCAATTAATGACTTCCTAAGAATTATTATTTCTAAGAATTATTGATAAAATAAACACTGATGTAATTCTACTAATATATTAATTCTATTTATATAATTTCCCCATCTTAGAATTTAACTCATTAACATCTGCATATAATAATATAACTAGTTTGCTTCTGCCTTCAGAGCTAGACAAAAGTATAAAAATAAGAAAACTGTATTCTGCCTTTGTCAGACTCAATCAGAAATACTCTTCCGGGACTTCCCTGGTGGTCCAGTGGTTTAGACTCTGCGCTCCCAATGCAGCGGGCCTGGGTTCGATTCCTGGTCGGCGAACTAAGATCCCACATACGGCAACTAAGCCCACACACCACAACTACTGAGCCCGCGCACTGCAACTAGAGAAGCCTGTGCGCTGCAGCAAAGAGCCCGAGAGCCCCAACAAAGACCCAGCGCAGCCAAATTAAATTAATTTTTTAAAACTATTAAAAAAAAGAAAGAAAAAGAGAGACACACTTCCTTAGGAGGGGAAATTAGTGTTTAATGGGTATGGAGTTTCAGTTTTGTAAGACAGAAAAAGTTCTAGAGATTCACTACAATGTGAGTATACATAACACTACCGAACTGTACTCTTCGGTAGGGGACATGCCAACTACATAGCAGGTTTGCTCTTTATTGAATCTAGGGTAAAAAAAAAGCTAAACAAAATGAAAGATTAAAGGTACAATGGACAGTTTTGGGGCAACTGGGAAAATTAGAATAGACTGTGTATTAAATAATATTATTGTCAGTGTTAAATTGCTTTAGTATGGAAAATGGTATGATAGTTACACAGGAGAAGTATTTACAGCTAAAGTGTCATGATGTCTTCAACTATCCTTCAAATGGGCTGGCAAAGAAAATAAAATAGGGCTTCCCTGGTGGCACAGCGGTTGAGAGTCCGCCTGCCGATGCAGGGGACACGGGTTCGTGCCCCGGTCCGGGAGGATCCCACATGCCGCGGAGCGGCTAGGCCCGTGAGCCATGACCGCTGAGCCTGCGCGTCTGGCGCCTGTGCTCCGCAACGGGAGAGGCCACAACGGTGAGAGGCCCGCGTACCGCAAAAAATAAAATAAAAAAATAAAATAAAATAAATAAAATAAAATATACACACACACACAAATATATGACATTTTGTGTTTTTTTGTGGTACGCGGGCCTCTCACTGTTGTGGCCTCTCCCGTTGCGGAGCACAGGCGCCAGACGCGCAGGCTCAGTGTCATGTGGGATCCTCCCGGACCGGGGCACGAACCCGTGTCCCCTGCATCGGCAGGCAGACTCTCAACCACTGTGCCACCAGGGAAGCCCTGATGTTTTTATATACAGAGTGAAAGTAAATATGGTAAAATGTTAACAAGTGGTAAATTCAGCTAAAGGACAGATATTTATTGTATTATTTTTTCAACTTTTCCATAGGCTTGAAAATTTTCAAAATATGGCTATCTAGGAAAGCCCTTTAAGAACTTTGTTGATGATGGAATAGTGATCAATGGACAAAGGATTTTATCTAGCAGGGATGATGGGCTCTACTGTGTCTATGTCTCTACCATTAAGTTTGGCACTTAATCAAAAAAAGGCTTGATAAAGGATACAGGCCTTATTTCTCTTTCTGTACTGTAAGCATCCTGAAAGCAAGGACTTACAATTTTTTATATTCCTCATATTACCTACCCCAGTGGTATATACATATACTATATGCTCAATACATGTTTGCTGAATAAATACAAACAACTTAAATACTAAATAATATTATTTTGCTGTGGGTATAAACACGTTAGTAAAGAAACCTGAATGGTTGAGTAACTATTTAAAGATTATATATGTGAGAATGCAATGAGCCTACCTATAGATGACACTGAATACAACAGCTTAAGAAGAAAATGTCAATGAATGAAAAGTTGAAGTCACATTAATCACTGGGAAGAAGGTAAGGATGACCTGTTCCTTTCGAATGCTTTCTCCTGTCCAAAGTGTCTTCTGATCACTTTTATGTCCTGCATTCATGAAGTCTCCTGTCCTTCACCTCTTCCCTTCTCCACTGTCCCCTTAACTATCCTTTCACTACATACCACTTTCTCTAAAAGCCACTGGCGATCGTGTACAGCAACTCAGTGTCTAACTTAAGCCGAAAGTCATTATAAATACGGTATTTCAGGGCTTCCCTGGTGGCACAGTGATTAAGAATCTGAGACGCCACCACGATTAGAAGCCTGCGCACCGCAATGGAGAGTAGCCCCTGCTCACCGCAACTAGAAAAAGTCCGCGCGCAGCAATGAAGACCCAACTCAGCTAATAAAAAAAAAAAAAAAAATACGGTACTTCAGCACATTACTAGATTTTCTTTACTCCATTGCCTGAACAGTGCCTCCCGAGATATTTTTGTTACTGAGATATTGGTGGGTGTTTCTTTGCTCTATGGACATTCAACCCCAATTACTAGGAAAGGTTGGTCCTAGAGCAAACAGACAGCTTTCAACTCTCTGGCTACCATTTAATTATTTGTCAGGGAACCTGTGACCTTAGGCAGATTAGTGCAACAAGTTAAAGTACTTGTTAAACTCAGATTTAGCCTGCATGTGGACCAGTGAGCACTATTCCATAGCTCTAGACACGCTCCCTAGGCTGATCGGCCACCTAAAAAACACAAGACACTTCTAATAAGACCAGATAAATGAGTATGGATACACAAGTCCAATATCACTATTGAAAAAAGCAGCCTGAAACAACTGCCGTATTAATGAGTAAATTGTTTTCTTAAGCATTAATTTAATGTGGGCTTTTTCCTTTCCAAATCAATTTCACTGACACATAAAGAGAGAGAGAAAGAAAAGGCTACATCATATTTCTCAACCCTCATTTTCAAAGCATTCAGTTCAGATGATGTAGTGGCATATAAACTTCATTCTCTAAGAGTATACCTTTCCCTGGATGCTTCATCTGGGATACCTAGGCATATCTCTCGGTCGAACCTTCCTGCACGTCTCAAAGCAGGGTCTAAGGAGTCTGGTCGGTTAGTAGCTCCGATGACTAGGACCCGAGCTGTAGCGGCCATGTCATTCAGATCTAGTAAGAACCAGACACAGGATGAGTGGTGAACAAGACACTTGACATTAAGGATAATAATGCTTACACAAGTCATTTACGTGGTTAGAGAGAGAGTATTACACACTGATAGCAATATATATATATGTATATAAAACTAACATTCACTAAATGTCTAGTATGGGAAAGATGTAAGGAAAATACAAACTTTGTCCTCAAGCAGCTCAATCTATTTGAAGCACAGTAAGCATAAACAAAGCACCACAGTGATACAATGGAAGATATGAATTCAGACTGAGGAATCAGGGAGAACTTAGGGAGGAGGTAACATTCTAGAAAAGGCTTGAAGGGTAAATAGGATATTGATGAGCTGAAACATAGGTTAATGCAATTTTACATGGAAGAAATGGAATGAGCAAAAAGTGCAGAGGTACAAACAGGTGTGGCATGTTAAGACAAGGTGAGTGGTCCACCAAAAGGGAGCCTTGGCAAGACAGAGTAGTATGTATCTCAAAACAGACTCACAGCACTGAGATCAGGGAATACAATATAGTCTCCAGTTGCTCTGGCCTAATCCAGATACAGATTTTTATTAATGGACAGAATGCAGGGCCTAAAGTGTATTTTCCACAAGTATTATTTCTCTCAACTGAACCAGGGGTGACTAGCAGAGAGTCTGAGGTTACACCTCCTCACAGGTAACTAAGTCCTCTATCAGCCTAAGTAGTGAGGAATTTAGAGTATATTCTTTTGCCAACAGGAAGCCATGAAAGGTTCCTCTGGTAACACTTGTATTTTAGAAAGATAACTCTAATAATAATTTTGAATCGACTAAAGAGGAATAAATGCAAAAAGAGTTTGTTGTGATTTGAATACAATAATCAGGTGAGAGATGAGTGAAGGCAGGAACAGGAGATGAAAACGAAAAGCCCAGTTTAAGGTCCAAGTTGTAGATAGAATCAAAAGCACTAAGCAAATGATTCAATGTGAAGGCGGAAGACAAGGAAGAGACAAAGACAACTCAGTTTGGATGCTGTTAACTTAAATATGGAATACAGGAGGGACGTCAGACATGCAGAAAGGGCCACAGGGGAAGCCAGTGGAGCTCTGGACACACCGAGTGTGAGGGCACGTGGGACAGTCACCTGCAAGTATCTGACAGGCAGCTGCGAAGATGGGTTGCAAGCCTACCAGAAATGAAGATTAGAAATGTAATTTGACGGTTTTTCAATGCACTGAACAGGAGATAGTTGGGAAGTGGTGAGGGCAAGAAGAAAAGAAGATCAAGTGTAAATGCTTATGGGATATCTTTCTTTAAGGGATGGAGAAAAGGAGGCAAGTAAGTGAAGGAAAGCAGTAGGGAGTTGTCAGAGAACAGAAGGACAGAGAGTGTTACTCAAGCCAAGTGTGATAACAACGACAAGGACAAGGTGATCACAGTATCAAATGCTCTCAACCACCACCAGTAACACTCACTGGGTGCTCACCCCGTGCCAGGAACTACTCTAGGTACAATCGCTACCCCCAGATAACAACTGTAAGAGGTGGGTTCAGAGGGGTGAGGGCTAAGAGCAAACCAAAAGATGTGGCCAACGGTGATCATCAACGGGTTTTCTATGACTGTTTCAGTGGAATGGTAGAGGCAGAGAGACAACTGTAGGGGTGGGGTTACAGAATAGAACTGAAATAGAAACATATTTAATTGGCAGTGACTACTCTTTGGATAAATTTGGATTGAAAAGAAAAGAGGCATAAGGTATACGTTTGAGCGAGACAAAAAGCTCTTTAATACTTTTTGAAAACTGAATAAAAGGAATCAGCTTAAAAAAGAGACTCACGCTACAAGAGGAGATCCCTGAACAAGCAGAACTACTTTACAGAAAACGAGGTGACACCTCAGAATTGACGTAGCACCACGAGCTACAAACTTGCAGTCACAGGAAGATGTTCCTATGCTGAACCCTCCCTGCACTAATGCTGGTATAGAGCCAAAGCTGTTCCACTGCTGATTCAGGGATGCTTTCCGTCTCACAGCTAAAACAATGACCAAGGGTAGGAGTCTGCTTCCTTTTTCTAGTTCACGTTGCTCAGACACTACAGTCTTGGTGATATGCTCTGAACATAGCAAGGGTTAATAACAGAATTCAACAAGAACAATCATGGAAATCTGTTAAATCTTCAGTAATGAAAATATCCTTCCACAGGAAGTCAATACTTAGTAACACAAGTGCTGTTTCAAAAGCTAGAAAGATAAACATCAGACCCTAGCTAGGACTGGCCACTTACTACAAGATAAATCCCATTCTTTTTCTCACTTTTAGAGGATGTGATCATTTTAAATTGAAGTTACATTAGTCAAAAGTATGAATTTCTGATTATTAAAAAAATGAAGTTTTACTTGTTTTTACACAGAGTAAAAAAAAACAAAAACAGAAACTAGTTAATGTGTTTCTGGGATAATAGCTCTCATAAATAAAGCATTTGTGGTAGCTCATTAATTGCATATGTATAAATAAACATCTGGATTCTGGCCTATGCTTTGCTAATGACTCACTGTATGTATCTGGCCCTTAGCTCTCTGTGCATCAGTTTCCTCATAAACAAATGATGATATTTTAAGATCCTTCGCAGCTCTTAATAATTAGAATTATGTCTGAGTTTAAGTTTTTAAAATGAGGTGAAATTAGTTTTTTTAAGTGGTCTCCTTAATTATCTTGTTCATATTAATTTACCTAAAAGCGTTAACTTCTTACAATTTCAGATTTATAAACTCTGATTTAATAATAAGGTTTTATAAAATTCTCAAACCGTAGGGAAAAAAATGACCACATGGTACAGGCTATTTGGGGAGAGAGAAAGAAACAAGTCCCCTCAAAACCGAGTTCCTCCACTGAGTTTATGATTAACATCTCTATGCAAAACTTTATTCCCTTTCTTGTCCCACCCCTGTTCCCCTCAGGATTAAGGAGTATCAAAGAAAAGGGAGAACTGAGAGCGAGCAGGACTCTGCAGAGCCCTCCTGCGTACAAGCCCCTCTGTGTCCTCTGCTTCTTGTTTGGCCTTTGCAGAGTTCTAAAAAGTGAGCCCAAGCAGCTAACAATTACAACAACAGAGTCACAGGACTCGTAGTTCCTCCAGAAGGGATATATAGGTAACAATCTGACGCATACCTTTCAGTAGTTCTACAGAAACTAAGACCCTCCACCCAGGGGAGGATGGTAACTACATGCTGACCACAAGCACAGAGACCCCAGACTGGCTGGTGATTAAAATTCCCAAAACATCACCCTGTTACCTTTCCACCAACCAATCAGAAAAATGCCCAGGAGCTGATCATATACCCTGAGACCCTCCCCTAATATCACCTTTAAAAAACCTTGCCTGAAAGCATCAGGACTTCGGGTCTTTTAAGCATTAGCTGCCTACTCTCCTTGCTTGGTGCCCTGCAATAAACACTGTGATTTCCTTCACCACAACCCAGTGTCAGTAAACTGGCTTTGCTGGGCATTGGGCAACTGGATCCAAGTTCAGTTCAGTAAAAGGATGACTATGTAAGTTGAATTATTTACTGTTTTCCTTACTTTGGTTTATAAAGGGGAAACTTAAAAGACACACCAAAAATCCCAACTAACAGGGCTTTCAGTAATGTTCTGGTAATAAGTAGTCTGCTTAATTCCTGTACTTGTTCATTTTTGCACATTTTAATATCTCTGAAATCAGAATGCTTATTCTATCAATGTGATAAGCATTATGTCATACTTTGATTGGTGTTTTGCCATTTTCCTTCTCAGAGGTACATAAAATAATGGTGTATCTTATAACTGATAACAAATTAGCTTCAATAAAATAATGATAATTCAGAACACAGTCCTGGGACTTCCCTGGTGGTGCAGTGGTTAAGAATCCGCCTGCCAGTGCAGGGGACAAGGGTTCGAGTCCTGGTCCGGGAAGATCCCACATGCCGCGGAGCAAGTACGCCCGTGCGCCACAACTACTGAGCCTGCGCTCTAGAGCCTGCAAGCCACAACTACTGAGCCCACGTGCCACAACTACCAAAGCCCACTTGCCTAGAACCCGTGCTCCACAACAAGAGAAGCCACCGCAATGAGAAGCCCGCGCCCCACAACGAAGAGTAGCCCCCGCTCGCCGCAACTAGAGAAAGCCCGCGTGCAGCAATGAAGACCCAACGCAGCCAAAAATAAATAAATGAATAAATTAATTAAAAAAAAAGAATTGATGCAGATATTTTAAAAAAAGAACATAGTCCTTAAAACATGGCAAGAAAATTTTACATAAAAACAAAACAGCAGAATAAGCAATCTACAACCTAGCATCCCAAGGAATGCAAAATATGTATTACTTCAAATTTTCTTATGTACATAAAACATGCTATTTCACAGTAGGTAAGATTTAGTTCCAAAAGTTCCACTCGTGCTGAGTCCTCTCCTCCAAATTTGTATCCAAAAACCATTAAACAAAATTGAAAAACAAGTTACAGATAGGAAGTAACTGCAGTATATTTAACAAAAGATTTGTTTCCATAATATATTAAAATATAATATTCACTCAAATATTTTTTAAAATTCAATAGAACAATGGGAAAAGGATGAGAAAAGGGACTTTGGAAATAATATGAATAGGCAAAAAAGTATGGAAAGATGATCTACATCAATGGTAATCAGGGAAATGCAAATTACAACAAAGATACCAATTTTCATCCCTCAGACTGGCAAAAATTAAAACAATTCAATGTTGTGAAGGATCTGGAGAAAGAGTGATTCTAGTATGGCACCGGTAAAGATGTAAATGGCAAAGTCTTTTCGGAAGGCAATTTGCCATTTCCTATAAAAATTTTAAATGTACACTCTTTAACCATTGCTTCGTCTTAGAAAAATACATGTGTATCAAAAAGGACCATTTAAGGATATTCCCTACAACTTGTTGTAAAGCAAAAACCAAAACAACTTGAATATCCATCAAAATGGAAATATTTAAGTACAATGTGATAAATTTATCCTAAAGGATACCAAGCAACAATTAAAAAGAGGTAGATACAAATGCATTAAAGTGGCAACATTTCCAAGAAATATTAAGATACAAAGAGCAGGTTATAGAATAGTGTGTATGGTGCAATCAGAGTATTGTAAAAAGCAAAACAACGTTACTGTATTTATACATGTGTGTAAATGCATTAAAAATAACTGTAAGATATACTCCAAAAATTAACGATGCAATCTTTTATGAAAAGAAAGATTTCTGCTTTTACTCTTTTATGCTACTTGAATGTTTCATATCTTCACATCTTACACTAAAAAAAGAAAATTCATTTTCCTAAAATGAATTATTTCAAACTGACCGTCCATGCAGGTTAGGAGCTGGGCTACAATTCTTCGTTCCATATCTTTTGAAGCAACTTCTCTTTTGGGGGTAATAGCATCAATTTCATCAATAAAAAGGATACATGGTGCATTTGACTAGAAATAAGAATATCACAAAAAGACAATCATAAATGTATTCCCTGTACTGCAGCACGGTTAAGTATATACATTTTTTTCAATCTTAAAGTTCAAGGATCATTCACCAAAAGAATAACCCTAAAGAAGGCAGTTCACAGTGATTTACTTCTGATTTTTATCTGACTTAGGAGAACTGAAAGGATTAAAAGAGAACAGTAAGAGACTACATATAGGATAACACATTTATAGTCTTCTTATCAATCCATGTTATAGTCTTCTCATCAATCCATGTTCTGTGATGATAAAACTACTGAAATTCTTTCGTAAATTAGGCACATTTGCTATGTTCTGAAATTTAAAAATAGTAAGTTTATAAATTTTAAACTAGAAAAACTAAGTTCACTACAAACGTTTCATGAATGTTCCTACCAACATAAAAACATCCAAGCTTTTCCCTAGAATCTGCTATAAGAGGAATTTAAGAAGCACCAGAGGCTTTGCTTTTATTTTTTTTATTGTGGTACCATCTTAACCATTTTAAGTGTATGGTTTAGTGGCATTAAATACGTTTACGTTGTTTTCATCATCCCCAACTGAAACTACCAGAGGCTTAGTTTGAAGACTACATTGAGTAAGAATGGAGGATAAAGTTCCAATACATTCAGTGTGGACAACGATCACCTTCAGTCTTTTTTTAAAAATAAACTAGATAGAGTTCAGAGAGAGTTAAGTTAAGATACAATATAAGCAACAACTACCTGGAATAGTCAAATTCACAGAGGCGGAAAGTAGCACAGCAGTTGCCAGGGGCTAGGGGCAGGGGAAAATGAAAAGTTAGTGATTACTGGGTACAGAGTTTCAGCTTGGGAAGATGGAAAGTTCTGGAGATGGATGGGGGTGATGGTCACATAACAATATGAGTGTGCTTAATGCCACCAAACTGTAAAAATGTTTAAAATGGCACGTTTTATGTTAAATATATTTTACCACAATAAAAAACAAACAGATTAAGAATCAGTTAAAATGAGAAATTTAAATAAAAAGATGTAGATTTACAATCTAAAGCACAGCTCATCCTTAGTTATTTAGTTAGGAGCGACACTGATTATGCTAAGAGTCAGACTGTCAGCCTGGCTAAGATATCTAAAAAGTGTGTGAACCACTGCATTTTAAAGCGAAAGAAATTTGGCCTGCCACTAGCTGCCTCTCTTTCCAATCCTCTTCATGATACTGTTTGCAAAGGAGACCCTCTGACTGCTCAACACATTACCCAGTTACAAAAGAGTAAAGTTACAGACAGCAAAGGTCTCAGAAAGCACGGGCAATAGTATTTGTCAATGTTCTGGAAAACTGAATGAGAAAAAAAGGAAAAAAGAATAAATGATGGCCATCAGAATTTAGCCTA
Organism: Leucopleurus acutus; assembly: GCF_964270905.1. NCBI lineage: Eukaryota > Metazoa > Chordata > Mammalia > Artiodactyla > Delphinidae > Leucopleurus > Leucopleurus acutus. The sequence continues at coordinate 22,269,898 of NC_139143.1, forward strand.
AAGCAAGCATGCAGTTTTCAACAAAGAGCCATTTGATCTGATTTTACCTTTTTGTTCTCTGACTCACACATACCTTATTGTACTGACTTTCATTAGGAAACAGGGGGTCCAGGAAAGAGGGGAGCCAGACCATACATTTACTGAGCATCTGCTGTTAGGCACAGTACCAGCTCAGTACTGGTTCCAGAGAGATATAAACACACAACTAACAACCTAATTTTGCCCTTTGTCTCTTTTATCCTCATTCATCATTGTGTTTACCATAAACATGAAAGTTATTACTTGTCTTCCAGCTGTATGCCAATTAACAATCAAATCAAGCTCATTTTGGAAAACAGGTAACACCTGAAAGAATTTAGCTTTGCACAGTACCCTTCCCACCCTTCCTCTGCACCTTCCTTGTGCATCCACAGCTTTTCCAATGACAGTCTATGTTTAAGTCACAGGAAACATCCTGACCAGGCTCACCTGTGTGAATAACCGCAGGAAGGAAAAAATCAACACATCCCTTCTGGGGTCTGACCAGAACCAGGACTTTACCTCTTCCCCATTTTAGAATAAAAGAAGCCGCCTTCTTCGTTGGCTGGCTTTCCAAATAAAGTCTCTACTCCTTGCTCCAACAACTTGTCTCCCCATTTACTGGCCTACGGCAGCAAACAATACTAGCTTGGACTAGGTAACGAATTTTGCTACATTCTTGCCATTTAAAAAAACATTTTCAAGTACTGATAAAATACACTTTCTCTTCTAATTTCCCATCAGCTTTGCATTTCAGATGCATTGGCCACGTTCACCAGGCCCTATATAATTGGGGTGCAAATGATGACAACATAAATTTAAACTTTTTGCTATTTTTTAGTTTTCAACCAGTGATGACTAGTGACTGCTCAAGTGAGCATGTCATAGCTAACGTTTTTGGCTTTTGCTGTGTGCTAAACACTACATTAAAGATTTTATATGAACCCTCTCATTTAATACAATCAACAACCTCATGAGATTTAAGTAGTATTATTAACAGTTTATTAGTAAGGAAACTAAGGGTTAGAGTGGTTAAATCTCTTGCCCAAGATTACACAATTAGTATGTGGTGGCATAAGGAACTGAACCCATGTTTCTGACTTGAAAGTACATTTAACCATAACACTACGGGCTTCCCTGGTGGCGCAGTGGTTGAGAGTCCGCCTGCCAATGCAGGGGACACGGGTTCGTGCCCTGGTCTGGGAAGATCCCACATGCCGCGGAGCGGCTGGGCCCGTGAGCCAAGGCCGCTGGGCCTGCGCATCCGGAGCCTGTGCTCCGCAACGAGAGAGGCCACAACAGTGAGAGGCCCGCGTACCGCAAAACAAAAAAACAAAACAAACAAACCATAACACTACACTGAAGATAAAACTTTCATGAGATACAAATGTCATCTTCCTCATAAGTTCTTAAGCATCCAAATTTTGATAACATGAATTATAATCAGAATAAAATCCAATCTGTAATTTCTCTAGTAACAGAATTTTCTTTTCACAGCTTCAATTATACAAATAGAGAAGAGTTTATCCTGGCATGTCCATGGGTGCTTTTATAATGTGATAATCCTTAAATGTTAAAAATGTTCACACTGCTTACAGGTTGTTCGGTCAAACCTAAGTTAAGGAAAGTAAAAGTGAAAAAAGTATCACAAAGATAATCTCCTTTCAGCATATCGCTATTGGGTATGACAGCCCAGAACGTCTCACCAATTACATTATTTTCAGATTAAACAGATTATTTTATCCAACAGTCTATGTTAGTTAATCTACTTTAAACATTTAGCCACCATGAGTAACAAACTACCATGTTTAGAAAAGAATGGCCAGTGAACAGGTTAACAAATACCAGCGTAAGAGAAAACAGGATCTTCCACATAGCCTTATATTTGAACACCTAAAATTAGAGCCATTAGCTGACTCACCACAGCTTGTTCAAATAGCTCTCTCAGCTTCTGTTCCGATTCTCCAGATACTCCAGATACAATCTCTGTAGCAGCTACTTTCAATATTGGAAGGTCAAGTTCCTATGCACAAATATATAAAAGAATGACCAAATTGTCAAATTTTCACTTCCCTACTTTTTCCTCACTCAGTCCCTCTCTCAAAATTACATTTTTTAAATGACCAATTTTCTGAGCAACCTCATCTTGTGTTGGTCCAATGAAAAACATTACCTAAAAATCTAAAATTTAATCCAAACACTTTGACTGGATACCTTTTTTTATTTTTTTTGATGATAGAGAAATGGTTTATTCTTTTTTTTTTACAATGGTGCGTTAGTTTCTGCTTTATAACAAAGTGAATCAGTTATACATATACATATGTTCCCATATCTCTTCCCTCTTGCGTCTCCCTCCCTATTCCACCCCTCCAGGCGGTCACAAAGCACTGAGATGATCTCCCTGTGCTATGAGGCTGCTTCCCACTAGCTATCTACCTTACGTTTGGTAGTGTATATATGTCCATGCCTCTCTCTCGCTTTGTCACAGCTCACCCTTCCCCTTCCCCATATCCTCAAGTCCATTCTCTAGTAGGTCTGTGTCTTTATTCCTGTCTTACCCCTAGGTTCTTCATGACATTTTTTTTTCTTAAATTCCATATATATGTGTTAGCATACGGGATTTGTCTTTCTCCTTCTGACTTACTTCACTCTGTATGACAGACTCTAGGTCTATCCACCTCATTCCAAATAGCTCAATTTCGTTTCTTTTTATGGCTGAGTAATATTCCATTGTATATATGTGCCACATCTTCTTTATGACTGGATACCTTCTACTTGTTTTTACTCTGTAGATATCACTATAAAACTGTTATTATCTCTTCTGAATAAAGGGTCTTGAATCTTAAGAAATATATTTGCCCCCACTTAGAGCTGAGCCAAAACAACTTCATCTGTTATTTATCTGCTGGAAAGGAAATAGCAGGGGGGTGTGACACAGTGGTCTCCCACACACCCCACCGGCGTTTCTCCCTCCCTGAACCCATAGAAATAGCCAGTTACCAGTCAGAGGAGGCAGGTTCTTAAAGTAAAGGAAGAGAAACTACCACTGTCCCACCAATACAAATGGCAGCAACCCTGCCTAAACCCTACTATTCTTCTGGTATCTTGAAATTTCACTTCCTCAATGATATTCTCTTTGATCCTAACTCTTAACTTGGCTTAAGACAACATACCAACAACATACCACATAGAATTCTGCACTTGTGTCTCCCACTCACTCACTGTAATTGTAATCATGAGCAACATTTATTTGTGTGAAAGACTGTTTAATGTCTGTCTCTCATTTGATTGAAAAACTCCTTAAAGATAACAACTGAGTTTGTTTTACTTATCACTATATTTCAATGTCTGGCATGCAGCAGTCACACAAAAGATTTATTCAATGAATGAATAAATGAGGTAAATCAATCAAGTTCTCCTATAAAAATAATTTGCTTTCATAGAGCACTATCTGTTAATGATCGGCATAGTATGCTATTCTTCAAACTGAAGTTACTTGGACATTTTGCATTTTACCATCCAACACAGTTTCCAAGAAATCTGATGGGACTAAAATTAAGATTGCTTTTTATTTTGCCAAGTGAGTACCTATTATCACCATTTTAGAAAAGATATTTTAACACTAAAAAGGATAAAAACATGACTCTGAATGGAAATTCTGAATATTTAGTTCTATGGACAATACAATCTTCCGTTTTCTTAATTTACTGCTCTTGAGAACCACTGGCTTAAAGAGAAAGAGAAGTGACTAAAATGTAAACTATGTGGTTAAAAAAAGAGTTGTTTACAGCTGTATTATTTTGCTTCCCACCCAACCCCTGCCATATAAATAACTGGATACATTAAAACAGCATCTCACACATAGCAGCATGAAAAGAGGTAAAAAAATGAAGAAAGGATCAGTCCTCCTGAGAATATGCCAAGTGTGGTTCCAGGTGACCAAAGAGAAAAAATAAAAACGAGTAACAACAAAAATTACAAAAGCAAACAAGTGTCAGCAAACCTCACCCCAGCAATTGCATGTGCAAGCAACGTCTTCCCACAGCCCGGTGGTCCATGAAGAAGAACTCCGCGTGGGGGTATGACGCCCAGGTGGTGGTACACCTCTGGGTGACGCATGTGTATGAGCATCTTGCAGACCTCCTGTTAGGGAATAAATAGGAACGATGATCTTCACAGCCCCAAAGAGAAAGGATCAATGTGGAATGAAAGGACCTATTCTTTGGAGCAGCAAAGTACAGTAGACAGAGAACAGGCGTTAGGCTTACACCTGAGACTGAATCCCAGCTCTAGTACCTGTCCTGTGACTTTAGCAATACCCTCTCTGAGCTTCCATTTCCTAAGCTATAATAATATCTACCTTGCAAATACAGTGAATAGTAACTAGATTGTAACTGAAACAAACACCAAAAAATAGTAACTTTTACAACTGTTAAAGTAATACTCCTTATAAAGCATGTATCTTATGTACACTATAAATAAAATGGTGAAAAAAGTTGAAGACATGTTTCTTTTATCCCTCACTACCCTGAAGAGTACAGCCATGCTTGCCCTTCTCACCTTCCTGGCTTCCTTTTCTATACTCAGTTCCTATTAGATAAAAAGAGAAAGGCTTTGTTTGAATAACTGATTGGCCATATCCATCTAAGGTAGAAATTCTGAATTTGAACTAACTTTTAATGTCGTATCATTGCCTCCAACATCTTCAAACTTCACCTTGGAGATCTGCAATTCTAGCCCCCTGGCTTTAGCTGGTAAACAAAAAAGGAGGTGAAAGGATTAGTGATTCAGTAGCAAATCAGAACTACATTGAATAATCTTTAAGTAAACAATTCTAGTAAATGTCTCTGCACACAGAAGGTCCCCCATGCAAAATAGCTTGGAATCATGATGCCTCTCTCAGAGCAAACACAGCTGCCGCCACCCACAAGACTGGCGTCTCACCTTTCTTTAGCAGGACAGCCTCTATTTCTCCATCTACTTCCTGAAGATCTTCTTTCTTCCTTTTGCCTCTTTTGCTGTTTAGCCTGCCTTTTCTTTTTTTATTACTCTCCAGAAGAGAAGAATCTTTTGAATTCTGGGGGTGGGGTGGGGGGGAGAAGGAAATTTAAATGTGCCATGCTTGGAATTATAATGCCAATATATTTTTTTAAAAGATGGGCATTATTAAAAAAATCATTCCTGCCCTAGCACTTTCACCTGTTAGCTATTCCCAACCTATTTGCTTAAGGCTGATCTCTGCTGGGGATGTCCTTTTCCATAGCCTTAATTCTCATTTTACATCCTAACATTTGAAAACCTCCTTTCCTGATTCTTCTAATTAGAATTAATCTCTTCTTCACACTCAGAACACTAAATTTGCAACTGTAGTACAGCCTACCACAGTCGGCCTTGTATTTGAGTGACTCACCTGTCTATGTCTCCGTCACTGAATTGTGTGCTTCTGGAGTTGGAGTTAAGACACTAACGTTCATCTTTTATTTCTCACTGAGCCTTTTACACAGTTGGTGTTCATTTGATGTCTGATCAATCACTAAATTAAATATGATGACAGAACTGCTCTGACAGCCATAAAACAGTATAATTCAACATAAGGGTCAAGTTTTTCCCTTGACCTTGCCAACGATAATAATGTTCTTTAGAGACAAATGACTAAAGTAAATAGATTTGGAAAAGGCCCACTAATAATTCAAAAGGGGAGGGGAGAGGTTTTGCCAAATCAAAGGGCTTGGTGCTTGAAAACCACTTAGAGCAGCATCATCCAACAGAAATATAATACCATCCACATATGTAATTTTAAATATTCTAGTAGCCATATTTAAAAAAGGAAAAAAGAAACAAGGGAAAATAATTTTTGGGGGAAATTAATAATCTATTTTATTTAACCAAATATATTCAAAACATTATTATTTCAACATACAGTCAGTATAAAAATTATTGAGATGTTTTACATTGTTTTTGTAAAACATTGTAGTAAGCCGTCAAAGTCCAATGGATACTTCATGCTTACTGCACATCTCAAGTCAGACACTAAATTTTCATGGGAAATACTTTGTATTTAGATTTGTATTTAGATTTTATAAAATTTACAGCTGAAAAAGTAGAAGTTATTCTAAGTATACTTAGAAGTTTTCTAATAACTGAACTATTAGTTTTTAAATTTAAATTAAAAACTCAGTTCCTCATTTGCACTAACCGCATTTCAAAGGCTCAACAGCCACATGTAGCTAATGTCTCCCACACTGGACAGCAAGCCCCAGAGCACAGACAGCCACTCTACCGGGAGACAGATTACCTTAAACCCCCTCTTTGCCATGCATTAAAAGAATCAGGTAGGAATGATGTCCAGGGGACTTCCCTGGTGGTCCAGTGGGTAAGACTCCATGCTCCCAGGGCAGGGAGCCCGGGTTCAATCCCTGGTCGAGGAACTAGATCCCGCACACGTGCCACAACTAAGAGTCTGCATGCCACAACTAAGAAGTCCGCATGCCACAACTAAAGATCCCACATACTGTAACTAAGACCCGGTGCAGCCAAAATAAATAAATTAATTTAAAAAAAAAGAATTATGTCCAATTATGCTAGCTTTGTGATAATCCATCAAGCTTTACTCTTCTTTATATATGGTATATTTCAATTTAAAAAGATAAAAAAAAGTGTCTACTTATTTTGTCCATTTTCATAGTGTATCCATTTATGTCATTAATCCCTCAAGGGATTAATAAGTAATTTTTTAAGTACTTTAAAAAAAAAAGAAATAAAGCAGGGTTAGGAAACAGAGTATCCAATGATGTGCTAGTTTACATGTCAGGGAAGGCCTTTCTGCAAAGATTACATGTGAAAAGAGATGTGAAGAAATGATGGAGTGAGCCACAGGAATCTCAGGAAAGATGTTCTAAACACAAAGTACAAGTATGAATGCCCCAAGTGAGAGAAGGTTTGGTATATTCTTTCTTTTTTAAAAATAAATAAATTTATTTATTTATTTATAGCTGCGTTGGGTCTCTGTCGCCGTGTGCGGGCTTTCTCTAGCTGTGGCAAGCGGGGGCTACTCTTTGTTGTGGGCTTCTCTTGCTGCAGAGCACAGGCTCTAGGCACACGGGCTTCAGTAGTTGTGGCTTGTGGGCTCTAGAGCACAAGCTCAGTAGTTGTGGCACACGGGTTTAGCTGCTCCGTGGCATGTGGGATCTTCCCGGAGCAGGGCTCGAACCCGTGTCCCCTGCATTGGCAGGCGGATTCTTAACCACTGCGCCACCAGGGAAGTCCCCTGGTTGGTATATTCTAGAAACAGCCCAGCTGTGGCTGAAGCAATGCTGGGAGGTGGGGGAGGAGGGCAGCAGGGCAGCCAAATCATACAGGGCTTTCCTGGCAACTGCAAGATCTCTGACCGTAGAATGAATGAAGCCACTGGAGAGTTTTTAATGAAAGAATGACAATGATCGGACTTAACTTGTAAAAAAGTTATCTCTGTGTGAAGAATAAACTAGGGGAACAAGAATGGAAGCAGACTCCAGTTGGAAGGTTATTTCAATAGTTAAGGAAAGAAAGAGTAGAGGCTTGGACTAGGATGAAAATGATGACGGTAGTGGGAAGTGATCAAATTCTACATGTATCTCAAAGTTCCTAAGTCTTTTACAAAACACAAGAATCTGCCTGATATTACGTTCAATGAAAAGGGTATAATGTGCTCCAACTACGTGGGGCTAAAATTCCACTATAAAAATACCTCTATCTCAGAGATCGGCTTCTTATCATTACTTTTCTCATCTGATAGGTCTGAGAAAAAACTGTCTTTCTTCCCACCCGGGGTTTTGTCAATAAACCATCCTCCTTCAGAACCTCTGGCAGGGGTCTTCAAAGGAATGGAGCCTGTTTTGGAAGTTATCCGTGGTATTGAAATCATGGTTTCTCTTCGCTCCATGTCAGGAGTACTTGAAACAGAATCAAGATTTCCTTTCCGATATAAGGAGAGCAGGGAACTGTTCATCTGATTTGCTGACTGTAGAAACATGATTTTAGCATAAATTACTCAATAGGTACTCATGAAAGTTTGATTACCTATATTAAGAAGCTTTCTACTTTTTCCTCTCAACATCTCTTCTCAAAACAACTACAGTCAGAAAATACAGGTGTTTACAATAGGATAATTCACAAACATTTACTATTCAAAAAGATGTACCCCCTCCACTCCAAGTTAATGTACAAATTCATAATTAGCAGTTAAATAAAACCAAATAAGAATGGTTGTTTTTAAAAAATATAATAGAATGAAATATAATGAAAATGAGTTGGATCAAATATCAATTCAAAACTGGATCAAATATAACAGTATCATCATGACTTAGTTAATAAATTCAAAAGCTTAATTATCAATGGAAAAAAAAAGAAAATTATAAATAATTTCACATATTATTCCCATACTTCCCTTTAATCCAAGCCTATTTATTGTCAATGCCAGCTCTTTGGCAGAAAAGGTATTCTTTTCTCCATTTTTACTATTAATTACCCGTTCTTTTCTTGTCTGCCCATATTTCTGGCCATTCTCTTCCCTTCTTTCCACTATATAATAGGCTATACACACAAATACTGGAAGGATGGCCAATCCAAGGGTTCATCAAGGCTGTACACAGAAACAGTCAATTATTTACTGATGAAGATGTTCAAAGTCTCTTATTCTATTCCTTATTGATCTTTTCTAAGAAGGATTCATAATGATTTTTTAAAAATCAAAGTTGGTCCATTAAATATCTGACTTACCTGTGGATCTGGGTAATCTTCCATATTTGAATCATCATCAGAATAGCTTTCATTATACCTCAGTAAAAAGAAGAAAAGAAACATTGTAAAGGCTTTTCTCCCACATCCCAAAAAAATTACTTCCCAAAACAAGAAAATATACTGAGGCAAAATACTATGGTAGTGAGAGTCCAGGCTTTGGAATCAGAGAAATCTGGATTCAAAATCCAGCTTTACTAGCTTCTAGCTTCTAGAAGTTACTAGCTTCTACTTAACCTGTCTGAGTCTCAGCTTCCTTATCTATAAGATGGAGATAATAAATAATGTCTATCTCACTGGCTTAACAGAGGATTAAATGAAAGCTTGCAAAGTCCTTAGCACATAGTAAATGCTTAATAAGTTGTGGTTATCTTTATTCTAGCAAAGTGACATACAAATTCCCATCAGATCCAAGGGTCTCATTTAGGAACGTGAGATGCCAGTAGAAGAAATATTCCAGCAAGCCATGGTAAAGCAGTTTGAGTAACAAATTCAACAGGACCAAGCCATGTAACCAAATGCAACTTCTCCAAGTCCATTCATGAGAAATGAAGGTACAAAGAGTTTTTCATATAATACGGCCAAAAACACCTATAAATCCTAGTAACTACAAACTGAAGTTGCAATCTCAGTTCATTATAACTGACAGCTGATATCTAATAGCTTCAAGTAACTACAGGACTCTGTTACCATTTAATATAGTTTCTTTAGAAAATAAACAAGAAATGGACCTTTCCTAAGTAAAAAGATTTATATAAATTCTACGCCCACCTTTATAATTAAGACATTAATTCTTTTGTTATTCATTAAGTTCAATTAGTATAATCTGGGGCATTTCTAATCAAGTTAAAAAAGGTGGATTATTCAAATACTTGGGAAAAAAATGTTTTGCTCTACAATTCGTGCCCTACAAATAAAATTAATTATAAGTTAACAAAATTAATTATAAAGAGTTAAATGAAATACCATAAAGACACAAGAAAAATGTATAGGTAATTATTCTATACACTCTTGTGACAGAGGTCTTTCTAAGTACATCAGCATAAACAAACCATAAAGAAATAGGTAGAAAGACTTGACTAGGTAAAGATGCAAAAATCCTCTAATTAAAAGATGCCATAAACAAAAATAAAAGGCAAATGGCAAACTGTGACAAGCATTTGTAATACATATAAAAAGAGGTGCTATTTTATACAAAGAGCTCTGACAACTAATAAGGAAAATTCAAATAGCTCTCAGATGAGAGATAAAACCCATAAACAAGAAATTCACAATGGAAACATGAGACAAACAAAAAACTTAACCTCACTAGTTTTCAAAAAATTACAAATAAAAATAATACAATCAATTTTTTTGCCCATAAAACTGGCAAAAATCGGGACTTCCCTGGTGGCACAGTGGATGAAACTTCGCGCTCCCAATGCAGGGGGCCCAGGTTTGATCCCTGGTCTGGGAAGATCCCACATGCCGTGGAGCAACTAAGCCCCTGCGCCACAACTACTGAGCCCGCGTGCCACAACTACTGAAGCCCGCGCCTAGAGCCCATGCTCCGCAATAAGAGAAGCCACCGCAAAGAGAAGCACGCGCACCGTGACGAAGAGTAGGCCCTGCCTGCCGCAACTAGAGAAAGCCCACACACAGCAATGAAGACCCAATGCAGCCAAAAAATAAATAAATAAATTTATTTTTAAAAAATTTAAATATATAAAAAGAATACTATATTAGAACCAAGTAGGGTTTATCCCAAGAAGGCAAGACTGGCTTAACACTCAAAAATCAATGTAATTCACCAAATTAATAAGGGGAGAAAGCCAATAATAAAATCTTTCAATACCTGCATAAAAAGCATTAGACAAATGTTATACCCATTCATGATAAAAACTCTGAGCAAACTAGGAATATTAGGAAATTTTCTCAATCTGATAAAGGGTACCTATTTAAAAAACCTACAGCTAACATTATACTTACAGACTATCTGAAGTTAAAAACTGACCATACCAAATGTTGGTAATATGTGGAACTAGTGGAACTCTCACATACTGCTGATATAAAGGTAAAATGGCACACTTTGGAAACAGTCTGGCAGTTTCTTATAAAGTTAAATATGCGGTTACCAGGTGACTCAGCTATTCCACTCTCAGGTATTTACGAAGGGAAATGAAAACACTTTCCACACAAATTCCTGGACATAAGTTATCACAGTAGCTTTATCTGTAATAACCAAAAAGTGGAAACAACCCAACTGTCCAACAGCAGGTAGATGGGTAAAAAAATAGTGGCATATACACACATACAGAGCAATAAAAAGCAATGAAATATTGATACACACAACATTGATAAACCTCAAAATCATTATCCTGAAAGAATCTAAATTTTTAAAGTACATACTCTATGATTCCATTTATATAAAATTCTAGAAAATGTAAACATATAGTGACAGAAAGCAAATCAACGGCTGTCTCGGAACAGGGATGCAAGGAGAAACAAATTGCAAGTGGGCAAAAAAAACCTGTGAGGTTGGATATGTTCATAACTTGCTTATGGTGATGGTTTAATGAGTATATACACATGTCAAAACCCAACAAATTGTACATTTTAAAAATGTAGAGCTTAGGACTTCCCTGGTGGCGCAGTGGTTAAGAATCTGCCTGCCAATGCAGGGGACACAGGTTCGAGGCCTGGTCTGGGAAGATCCCACATGCCTCGGAGCAACTAAGCCCGTGTGCCTCAACTACTGAAGCCCACGTGCCTACAGCCCGTGCTCCGCAACAAGAGAAGCCACCGCAATGAGAAGCCCGCGCACCACAACGAAGAGTAGCCCTGCTCGCCGCAACTAGAGAAAGCGCACGCACAGCAACCAAGACCCAGCACAGCGAAAACTAAATAAATAAAATTTTAAAAAAAGAGTAAAGGAACTTAAAAATAAAAGTACAGCTTACTGTATGTCAATTTTACTGCAACACAGTCATAAAAAACTCAACAATATCACTTCTTCTTTTTTTTTGCAGTACGCAGGCCTCTCACCATCACGGCCTCTCCCGTTGCGGAGCAACAGGCTCCGGACGCACAGGCCCAGCGGCCATGGCTCACGGGCCCAGCCGCTCCGCGGCTCATGGGATCCTCCCGGAGTGGGGCATGAACCCATGTCCCCTGCATCGGCAGGCGTACCCCCAACCACTGCACCACCAGGGAAGCCCCAACAATATTACTTCTTAAACACAAAATTAATTGGCACCTTTTTATGTACGTGGCATTGTATTAGGGCAGAGAAAAAGAGAGCTAATGAGACAGTTCTGTTAGTAACGCAAACACGTAAACAAATACTCTCAATATAATATGATAGACACGCTACACTAAATATCTATAACTAGGAGTTAAGGAAATGCTGAGAAAGGAGGAGTCCAAAAAGGCGTGAAAAAGCAATAACATAGCCTTTTGAAAGCTGACTCCTGCAGAAACTAACACACCATTGTAAAGCAATTATACTCCGATAAAGATGTTATAACCCCCCCACCCCAAAAAAGAAAGCTAACTCTTGAAAGCTGAATGAAAGTTCCAAAGGGGGTAATGAACACTCCAGCTACAGAAAACCACCCACACAAAGGCACAAAGAAAGAAGCTGACCTCTCTGGGGAACAGTGAGCATTCAGCGGTCTGAGGTAAAAGTCTGGACAGGTAAGTATTATGCTGGGCCTCACTGGCAATGAAGAGCCACTGAAGTTTTACAAGTAGGAATGTAACGTGATCAGGTTCATGTTTTAGGAAAAATGTCTCCGTTCTATAATCCTTACTCATTATCCTCTTCACCGTGTCTTGCTCTTTTAGCCAGATGTTCATCTTCTAATTCTGGTAGATCCTTAAGTTCCTTCTCACTACTAATTATGCTAAATACTGAAACGAAAAGAAAAATGCCATGAGCTAAAACAATTCTTTCTATGACTTTATTAATAATGCAGCTCTAACACTAAAAGACTCACCTTTTTCTACCTGAATCCTAAAAGCATTTCTTTTTCTTCGACCATAGTCTATACTGAAAAACATAACCAGAAGTTTAGTACAGTGGTCTCCACCAATATTTTCCCATTAAGCTCAATCTAAATTGAGAACATAAATTTGCATGAATATATAATTATGTCACTGTATTCACACTGACCATAAACCTATTTTCAAACAACTTCTGAGTTTATATTTTTACAACTGTGTAATTTTTCTAGATTAGAAATAGGGTTATAGCAGCAGCAACATTGCCAGCTTGTACTGAAGAAGACAGAGAAGGGATGAAATGAAGGAAGGCCACTGGACTTCTTGGATTCCACAGGGCAGGCCAAAAGAGGAATGCAGCTGCGAATACATTTATCCTTCAAAAAAAGCAATGGCTACAAAGGAGGCTCCGAAGGTGTCAGGGTTGCCACTGATACCACGTGCCCAGAAGACACAGGTCCAGGGAGAGGCACAGTCTCCCACTCGGTTCCAAATGGCAGGGCAGTCATCCCAGTGAGCCCACAGGACAGAGCACTGAGTCAAAGAGGATTATTCTTAAAGTTTAGTGGAATTTCCCCTGCTAGGTTTCGGACTTCCTTGACCATGACCCCTTTCTTCTTCCCAATTTCCCCGCTCTGGAATGAGAATGTCTATCGTATGACTGTCCTATCATCATATTTTGGGAACAGATAACTTGTTGCCTGACTTCACAAGTTCACAGCTGGAGAGGAATTTCGCCTCAGGAGGAATCATACTTCCAGTCACACTCATACCTGAGTTAGATGATATTCAGATGAGACTGTGGATTTAGAGTTGATATTGAAATTGGTTAAGACTTCCAGGGTCGCTGGGATGGAGGGAGTATATGTGCAAACAATAAAGACATGAATGTGGGGGGCAAGAGGGCAGAGTGTTATGGGCTCAACTGTGTCCCTCTAAAATTCGTATGTTTTAAGTCCTAACCCCCAGCACCTCAGGATGTGACTGCATTCGGAGACATGGCCTTTTAAGAGGTAAATAAGGTAAAATGAAGTCATATGGGTGGGCCCTAATCCAACATGACTGGTGTCTTTATAAGAATAAGAGATTAGGATACAGACACACACAGAGGAAAGACCATGTAAAGACACAGGGAGAAGACAGCCATCTGTAAGCCAGGGAGAGAGCTCGAAAGAAACCAACCCTGACAATGCCTAGATCATGGACTTGGAGCCTCCACAACATTAGGGAATAAAATTTCTGTTGTTCAAGCCACCTACTCTGTGATACTTTCTTATAGCAGCCTTAGCAAACTAATATACAGACTAAGGAAGTCAAGAAAATAGAAATAGTGAAATACACAAAGCAGAGACAATTAGAGAGGCAACAGAGCAGAAGAAGTGGGATTAGAGGCACAAAAGGAGGATTTAATCTTCAGTGGAAAGACTACTCAAAGACTACTACACATTTTTAGATAGTCAGGAGACTGAGGGAGATCATGCCTAATGGTTTTAATTTTTTAATGAAGCAGGAAAAGCAGTATACTCCTGACCAGAGAGTCGTGTGCTAAACATAAGAAGCAGCCATTCTCCTTAGCAACAAGGACGGCTCCTTACACATCACAAGTGCCTGATAAATGTTTGTATAGATAAACTGAATTCTAAACGTATGGACTGGTGAACTACTGCCAGCGGCTATTAATAATATCGGTTGGAAATTTAGGCAGGATGTAAACTTTAAAAATGGTAGGAAAGAAAAGCAAGAATCTGGAGACTACATTTCTTTACCTGTACATTCTTTGTAAATCGGATGCTAAGACTCCAGTGTCCACATATTTGCCACATCGGTTACTGGTGAGGTACTAAAACAGAAAACATGATAAATACAAGACAATAGTTCAAACTCAGTGACTTTAATCGACAAGTAAGCGACTGAGCTACTCAAACATGTCATATGTTAATGTAAACTCTCCATTAATAAAGTATACTGGAAATATAAATAAAAATCACCATATAATTATCAAATCTGAATCAAAGAATTTAATTAACATTATTAATCACTATGACAACACAACAATAATAACTAGGATAGCTATAAGGCAGTAAGTAGGTGAGGGCTTCTTATACCCTAGGTTCCCAAATATACCAGAACAAAGCACTCAACTTGTGAGAGCACTGAGGGATAATTTAAATTTGAGGGAACACAGTAATATTCGGTATCTGTCCAACAGTGCAGGAACTACAGTTGCCCCTTGAACAGCACGGGTTTGAACTGCACCAGTCCACTTACAGCAGATTTTTTTTAATAAATACGTATTACAGTACTGGGTGACCCAGGGCTGGTTCAATATGTCAACGCAGAACCACACATGGAGGGCCAACTGTACACTTATACACAGATTTTCAACTGAGTAGGGGTGGGGGTGGGGGGAGGTGGTCAGCACCACACCCCCGGATTGTTCCAGGGTCCACTGTACCAGCCTGAAACAATTCACAGCTGCAATATTAAATCACCTTTTGATGATGTCATATCTTTGCAAAACTGGCTTTTTAAGCATTTGCTGTAATAAAAATCAAAGTGGCCGTGCTCCACAACAAGAGAAGCCACCGCAATGAGAAGCCCGCGCACCGCAACGAAGAGTGGCCCCCGCTCGCCGCAACTAGAGAAAGCCCACGTGCAGCAATGAACAACCGATGCGGCCAAAAGTAAATTAATTAATTAATTAATTTTAAAAAAGAAAAGAAAAAAATCAAGGTGGAACACGAAATGAGAGGAGCAGTGTCAATCTGATCCGAAGGTATGAGAAGTTGTGCTGTGCCCAATGGACTCACAAATCCCACCAGTAAATAACTGTGGTTATTTTAAGAATGAAATACAAATGCATTAACTTTCCTTGCACTTTTTGTATTATTTGTTCAAAAAGCTAATAAGTTATTTGGACTAAATAGTTATTAAGTTGCTTGAACCTAACTACTTAATAAACAAACCCATTAGGTATTACTTTGGGCCTAGGAGCATCGTGAAAAAAATTACTAAGAAACTAAGGGCCTGGTAAACCTGTTCTAGGGGCCTTTTACACATTGTCTCTTTTAGTACTCACAATGCGATGAGGTAGATGTCAATCTCCCCCCATTTTATAGGAGGCTTTAAAAGGTTAGCTACTTGCTCACCAGCACATAAGTTACACGGCCAGATTTCAAACCTGGAATGTCTAACCATCAACCCTCAAGTTTCACTACTTGCTAGTTATCCAGTCTAGGTTCCCCATTTCATACAGCAATTTCTTGTCAAGGATCCCTAACACATAAGAACAGTCTCTGCATAAATGCCTCCAATGACAAGAGACTAGGTATCCACAGCTGGACCGTTCTTGTTAATCTTCCCCTTCTCTGAACGCCTATAACATGCTGTCATTTACCACAGTTAATCTTGAATTATACATATACATGTATATCTCATACCCACTGCAAACCAAAACGCAACAGAACTAAACCCACTTTAATCTGCTAAGTCTTAGAGTAATTTGTTATACAGCAATAGATAACTAATATGCTAGTTAAAAGGAGGCAAGTGTACTACTTGTGGGAAGATGTCTAAAACATACTGCTAAGTGAAACAAGCAGGCAGCAGAATAGATGCAGATGAGCCCATGTGTGTGATTAAAAAAAATTAATACATCTATAAGTGCATATATGCATACAAAATTTTAAGAAAGATACAACAGAAACTCTCCCTGATTACCTGTGGAGAAATGGAGTGGAGATGAAAGGAATTCTTTCTTTTCATTTTATACCCTCCCTCTTATGGTTTTATTTTAAACCATAAGAACCTACTACTTTTATAATGAACCAAAGTAAAAGCAAGAGAGGAAAACTGCTAATGTCAAATGCTGAAGGGCAGTCAAGTGTGGCAAGGACTGAGAAGAGGCCACTGGATTTAGCCATTAGGAGTCACTGCTCAGAGACCTGAATAAAGTGAAGGAGCAAGTTCTGCAAACATCCAGCGGAAGAGTAATTGAGACGGAGTGAACTACAACAGCGAAAGTCCTGTGCTTGGCATGTTTGAGAAGGTCCGTGTATGTAAGACAAGGTAATCAAGGGAGAGATCAAAAGGGACAAAAAGGTAGATGGGGCCAAAGTACATAGGGCTATTTCGGATGGATTTTACTCCAAACGTCTGAAAAGTCCACCACAGGGTTTTGAGCAGGGCCCTGGCAAACTCCAATTTTCCCTCTAAAAGGATCTTCCTGGCTGCTCTGTGGGGAACAGACTTTAAGTAAAACCAGAATCAGAGAGATCAATTAGGAAGCTACTGCAATACTCTAATAGGGAGTGTGGTATGGACTAGCATGTTGGAGGAGATGGTAAAAAGTGGTTAGGTTTGAAGCATATTTTGAAGGTAAAGCCAAATAGGTTGCTGATTAATTGGTTACAGGAAGCAAAAGTCAGAATGAGTCTTAAGGTTTTTGGCCTTAACAAATGGATGTTATTTACTGAGATAAAGAACACTAAGAAAGGACAGGTTTGGAGGAGAATATCAAAAGTTTAGTTTGGATACGTTAAGTTGAAATATCTATCAGACACTCAAGAGGAGATGTTGAGTAGGCAGCTAGACGTATCAATCTGGAATTCAAGATAAAATCTGCATTGGATTATAATATAAATTTAGAAGTCATGAATGTGTAAATAGTATTTAAAGGTACTAGACTGCATGAGATCACCTAGAAGTGTGGATGGATAAGAGAGAAGTACGAGGATAACGAAAGAGAAGGTAAGAGCACAGGTGCTCAAAGGCACTTCCAACAGATGGTAGGAAGAGGCAGATCCAAAAAGAAGACTGTACAGTGGCCGGAAAAGTAAAAGAGACAGAAGGAGAGTATATAGCTCTTAAAGTATCTGTCTCTCTTTCTAACTAAGATTGCGTGCTGACTATACCATTCCAAGACATTTACCACACAATGCATTCCACTGGTGATTATGAAAATGAAAAAAAAAACCGTAGGTAAAGTGCCCATTATAAAGTCAGATCCAGAGTACCTGTTTTTACTGTGTCCCAACCCGACCCCAAATTTCCTGAGAATGGAAATTAACATATTCTTCATGGCCCCCAAAGCGCTTCGCCCACACGGGCTTTCGAAGAATGTTTCCGTCCCTACTTCACAAGACAGGAAGATTTAAACTCAAAGGCCATCTGCACTCTCCTTGCTGATCTGCACTTAGGTCAAGCAGATCCGGGCTGGGCCCCATCAAGCCGCAGCCTCCCACGGTCTCGGGCTGCTCCGTGAAACCCCGACCCGCAGTGAGAAGGTAAGGCCTCGAACCGCTCGCAAAGAAGCGGAGTTGTCAACAGCTCCACGCCCGCACCCAGACTAGAGCAGGCGGCTAATCGGGTTCGAGCTGGGAGCCCCCCGAGAAGGGGCCTGCGGTGACCCTGGGCACCGAACGCGGACCACTGTGAGGCCTGGCCGTTTGGGATACACACCTGGACGACGCGCTGCTTCAGCTTATTATCCACAAACCTCGCGGGCCTGGGCTTCATCGCTTCTGCTTCCGTCGCCGCAGCCTGGGCTTCACGTGAACCGAGGGCCTCCCCGAGGCTGCCCGCGGCGAACGCCGGGCCGGCTTCCCCGAGATATGCTCCCCACGCCGGCCTAGCCCGTGCCGTTCCCCTCAGTAGTTTTGTGTGGCGAGTGAGGAAAAAAACTACCGAAAACACACGGAGAAGACTTGAAAGCAGTAGGGAGTTTCTAGGAGTCTTATCTTACAGGCTTGTCCGAGAGGCCCTGGAAGACAAGGACCCGTTTGAACACGCTCAACTTTATTGTTCCCAACTGTGAGGTGAAAGCGCATAGGCGGCTGCGGGGAGGTTAGTGCGGGCGCCTGGTCCCACGCATCTGTTTGTAGCCGGTTTCGGTTGTCAGATTCTAGGCGTTCCAGGCGCACCGTTTGCGAATGTAAAGTTAATCTTGACTTAGAATCTTAACAAAACAAAAACTAGATACTTGGGAAGATTAGATCAGGATAAAAACACACCGCCACCCTGCTGCTTGCTTTCCCACCCAGTGACGCGCATTACTGAGACCCGACAAAGGGGCTTGGTGTCAAAAGAGAAGGAAAGATTAGCTTACCCAGATAACCAAACCATCTGTTACATTTGGAAATTACTTGCTATTATGGTATGTTCGACAGATAATTCATTGAGCACATCCAGTGGCAGACTCCATCTTGGCTTAGAAACTGCCCAGAATTTTATTAAACGTTATGTGTTTGCCCGCAAGAAGATCATCTTGCAGCGAAGGAGACACAAATAAAGGAACCATTATCAAAAAATTTACTGGCTTTAGTTTCTGTTTGTTTGCTTGTTTTAATCGTGTTTTCAGTATTCTTATTTGAGGTCTTACTTGGCTTATGACAATATTAAGTGTGGCCTAAGTAGTGATGGAATTAAGAGAAGATGGTGAGATGTTGACAGGGTGGATAAAGCATGTTGCCTGCCATTTTAGTAAACAAAGGATATTGTGGCCATAAAGCCATCAGCCACTCTTGCTGCCCCCAGTGGTGCACCCTGAGAGGAATTCAGGATGGAGAAAAACAGGATACTGACCCTAGATAGTTAAGGTGCATATCAAAGGTATAATTTCAATAAGGCCAGACTCTTGCATCTTCCCGTACATAAAAAAGCACTAAAATCATTGACTTGAGATGTCTATTTTTTGTGATTAGCGGTAATCTTTTGATGTTCAACTAAAGGTTTTTGTTTTTGTTTTCAGCAAAACTTCCTATGCATCCTGGCTCCTCCCTTACCTCTTTGGATCACACAGCTATCGCAGAGGCTGGTTCCCAGGGGTATAGTTCTCAGTAAGTCTGCCAAATAAAACATAATCCTCAACTTTTAGGGTATGCATTTTTTCAGTCGACAACAGATAATCTTCTAGCCAGGGTACCACTGACTTACTTTCTGTTCAGAGTTTAGAGTATAACACTGTTCTTTTTAATGGTTGTTATCTGTACACTGGATGCAGTATAGATTCTCACTCTGATATTCAAAACATTGGGCAACGTGGCTCCAACTTCAATTCCTACTTCTTCACTATATAGGTACTCTGCTTTTAGCTAAGCAGCATTGCCTGCATTTATTCAGCCAATGAATATTTACTGAAGACCTACTATGTCACAGGCACTGAGTACAGCTATGAAGAAACAGAAAAGATTCCTGCTTCTATGGGACTTATAGTTCTATTGGAAGGTAATAATGATAAACAGATAAATAAATTATACACAGCACTTTGCTTTCACTGACATTTCCTCTTATCTACAATGTCCTTCCCGGCCAGCCTATGAGTTTCAGCATCCTAGCTAACCATTCCCTTACAGCCTTTCCTGACATTTCCTTTTATTAAAATCTTCACCCAGTGAAGCCTCCTTTCATTCATTCAACAAGTATTTACTGAATACCTACCAGTATAAGTCCCTGCCCTGCCCGTGAGTCTTGTGGGGAAAAGCAAAATAATTATAATTGTAACTTTTATAATATTTTAAATTAGATTAAGTATTTACGTGCTTGATTAAACTTTAGTGAAGATTCCTTACAGCAAATAGCACAAATATACTCATTGCCCAGTAACTTTTTAAATGTAATTTTATTCTGTGCATACCAAATGTACCACATAGAATAAAACAGGCTAAAGGGCCCAGCAGCATTACAACATATACCAAGCAGCATAGTGTACTAGTCTATAATTTGTTGGAGAGTACTATTCTACACTTAGGGTCAGCTTCATGGGTGTGTGATCTGTGCAGCCGCAAAGGGCTTTGTGCTCAGAAGGGCTCCACGCTTGGTTTAATGCTCTGCAGTTGCTATCTTGAAATTCTTAATACTGTTTGAACAAGTGGCCCCTTATTTTAATTTTGCATTGGGCCCTGAAAATTATGTAACTCATTTGGACCTTAAGTACTCTAGAATGCAAACTTGTTAAGGGCAAGCAGTGTGTTTTTCACCTATTTACTGCATCAGGTGCAGTAGGCGATAACTGAAAGTAAGTTAATACTAGGCATCAATAACTGTAGGCTAGAACATTTTCCATTGGAATTATTTCCAGTAATCATTGCCCTGAAGACAATTTTACCTTAATTCCAGGGTTTAGATTTTACAGTACCATACACCTAAACCAAAAACATTACTGAATAGTAACTTGAGTGCATATACATCTCAAGAACTTCCTGCAGTAATTGAATTGTCCTCCATTCTTTAATGGTGCAACCCCACCTAGTGGTAGTGGCACATTTCACCTTCTGTTCATCATACCTTTGCCCTCCCAAATTTTGTATCTCACTAGCAAACAGCCCCTTGTCTAATTGTGCTTCTTAATTAGGGTGATCTATGTCCTGATTTACTCAAGACAGTCCCGATTTTTGCCTCCTGATCAAGCACTGTATTCCTTTTGTGGAAATAAATGAAAGTCACCCAAATGAGAACAGGCAAAGACTATTCAGAGCTTGCAATAATAGCAAGGGAGTTGGCCACCATCACTTGCATTTTGGCAGACACTCAAAGGCAGGTAAAGGATTGGGAAAGCTTTATAGCTGAAAAAGGGAAGGTTTCAGATATGCCCTGATTGAAGACTGTTGGTATGGGGAAGCTGTAGGAGGGCTAACTAAAAGCAGGGCATCCTATGTGACTAGTTAGGGGAGTATATTTGGCTTTCTCTGGTGAGTCCTAAGTTTGAAGCAGGGACGAAAATTAGAGAAGCTGTCAATGGAGTTCTGGACATTTGGGGCCAATGCTACAGGGTTTATTGTTTGGCTTCCCGGATTGTTTGCTAGAGATATCGTTCTGACTTCCTACAAGTCCAACCTGTAGATAGCAGGCTGGCTTCCTGGTTTGGTACCTGCAGATAGTAGGTTGGTTTCCTGGACTGGTTGCTGCAGATTATAAGTCAGAGTATTGTTTTGTTTTTTATTTTTTTTACGGGGTCTGGCCATTGTTTATTTGTATATTCAGTTTCTCATCTTTATCTCTCATAAGGGTTCCAGTTTGGACAATTAATTATATGGTCATCAATGTATAATAGGAACATGGAGAAAAACGGTGAGAGTGTGCATGACCGAGGTTCCTTACCAAGGTTCAAAAAGGAGGTTGCCTGCTTGCTGGGAGCTGGAGACTGAGTCTGTATCCATGTTTCCTGAGGTTAAGAAAAAAAATCTTTGATTTGATTTATTTTGTAAAGGCCAATAATTCTGATTTCTAATCAAGTTTGTTCTCCTTTGAGATGAATGCCTCATTCATGTCTCTAGTCTTGAATAGAATAAAAATAATATCTGAGCTGGCATTTTATGCATTCGACCTACAAACGTTTGTCTACTATATAGCAGTTACTATGCTAAAGTCAGAGGATACAGTGATGATCAAACAGATATGGTCTGGGAACTTACGTTCTAGTGAGAGGGTCAAGCGGTGGGCTGGCAAAACAATTAACATATAATTACAAAAATGAAAAATAATGAGGATTTCATAGCCCTTGGAGCTGTACCTTTTATATAGGTTTTCAGTGAATGATTGCTAAGTAAATGAATGAAAATTGTGACATAAATAATCAGGGTACTGTGATAAAGAATAGCAGAAGCAGCCTACCTCAGTCGCAGTAGTTAGCAGAAGAATTTCTGAGAATGTGACATGTGAGAACCTTAAAGATAGCTGAACTGGTTGCTGAAAGAGAATTTCAGATAGAGAGAGTGTGCAAAGTCCCTAAAGCAGGAAAGATGTTGACCTGTTCTAGGAAGAGAAAGAGAGAAAATATACTTCTTTCTTGTTTAAATCACCAGTATTTGAGGTTTCTGTCATTCACAACCAACATTAATTTGAGTGGATATGGGTAATTTGGAGGAATTTCAAAAGTTGAGTCTAAGATTAATGTGAAAGAACAAATGGTCAAGAAGAGCAAAAGATTCTTGAATAAGAATTCAATATCATTACTCTTTTTTTAAAAAAACTCTATTGATGTATCTTTTATCTATAATAAAATGTGTCCATTTTAGTGTATGGTTCAATATTTTTAAAATTGAGGTAAAATTAACATAAAATTCACCATTTAAACTATATCACAGATAAAATTTAGTGGCTTTAAGTATATTTACAGTGTTGGGCCAGTATCATGAATACACAGTTCGAGAACATTTTCATCATCCCCAAAAGAAGCCCCATATACCTTAACCAATCACTCCCAGTTCCTCCCTTTTCCCAGCCCCTGGAAAACACTAAGCTACTTTTTTTTTTTAATAATTTTTTTTATTTTATTTATTTTGGCTGTGTTTGGTCTTCGTTGCTGTGCGCGGGCTTTCTCTAGTTGTGGCGAGCGGGGGCTACTTTTCGTTGCGGTGCGCAGGCTTCTCATTGCAGTGGCTTCTCTTCTTGCGGAGCACGGGCTCTAGGCGCACGGGCTTCAGTAGTTGTGGCACATGGGCTCAGTAGTTGTGGCGCACAGGCTCAGTAGTTGTGGTGCACGGGCTTAGTTGCTCTGCAGCATGTGGGATCTTCCCGGACCAGGGCTTGAACCTGTGTCCCCTGCATTGGCAGGGGAATTCTTAACCACTACACCACCAGGGGAGCCCTGAGCTACTTTTTATCTCTATGGATTTGCCTATTATGGACATTTCATATGCATGGAACATTACAATATGTGACTTTTTGTGTCTGGCTTCTTTCACTCAGCATAGTTTCTTTCCAAGGTTTATCCAGGTTGTAGCATGTACTGGTACTTCATTCTTTTTTTTTTTTTTTCATTCCTTTTTGTGGTTGAATAAGATTTCATTGTATAGATATGTCACATTTTACTTATCAATTAATCAGTTGGTTGACATTTAGGATTATTTCATCTTTTTAGCTTGTAAGAATAATGCTGCTATGAGCATTTGTATACAAATTTTTCTGTGAATACCTGGTTTCAGTTTTTTTGGGTATATACCTAAGATTGGGATTGCTAGGTCATGTGGGCATTCAATGTTTATCTTTTTGAAAAACAACCAAACTGTTTTCCACAGGAGCTGCACTATTTTACATTCCCACCAGCAGTGTATGAAGGTTCCAGTTTCTCCATATCCTGCCCAAACCTTTTTTCTGTCTTTTTATTTTCTTAATTACAGCCATCCTAGTGGGTGTGAAATGATAATCTCATTGTGATTTTGATTTGCATTTCCCTAAAGTTAATTTCTTAATAGCTGCCCTGGAAAGTACAATTAAACATGTTAATTTATAACAATTTACTTTGAATAAACTTTGCTGCTACTATATATATAGCTTTGTCCCCCTCATTACCTTGTCACATATTACATATTTATACATTGTGTGCCCATCAATAGCTTTATAATTATAGTTTTATGTAGTTGTATTTTAAATCATATAGGAAAGAAAGAAGAATTACAAACCAAAATTAAATTTTAATTTTAAATTTTAATTTTAAAAATTAATTTTAAATTTACTTATGTAGTTACTTTTACCGGAATTCTTTATTTCCTCATATGGTTTCAAGTTAATGTCCTTCATTTCAGCCTAAAGGACTGACACCCTTTACCTTTTTTGTAGGGCAGGTCTACTGGCAAAGAAATCTCTCAGTTTTTGTTTATCTGGGAATGTCTTTATTCTTGCTTCATTTAAAAACATTTTAAATTTCAGTAAAAAACGTGTAACAGAGTTTACCATCTTAACCATTTCTAAGTGTACATTTTAGTAGTGTTAGTCATATTAACATTGTTGGGCAACACATCTCTAGAACTTTTTCCTCTTGCAAAACTGAAACTCTGTATGCATTGAACAAAAAGTCCCCATTTCCTCTTCAACCCAGCCCCTGGAAACCACCATTCTACTCTCTGTTTCTATGAGTTTGACTACTAGAGTATCTCATATAAGTGGAATCATTTAGTATTTGTCTTTTTGTGGTGGCTTATTTCAACTTAGCATAATATCCTAAAGGTTTATCCATGTCATAGCATGTGACAGGGTATCCTTCTTTTGAAAGGCTGAATAATGTTCTATTGTATACCACATTTTCTTTATCCATTTATCTGTCAAGGGACATTTGGGTTGTTTTCACCTCTTTGCTACTGTGAAAAATACTGCAGTGGTGTGCAAATATCCCTTCAAGATTTTGCTTTCAATTCTTTTGTATATATACCCAGAAGTGAGATTGCTGGATCATATGGTAATTCTATTTTGAATTTTTTAAGAAACCTCCATTCTATTTTTTATAAGGGCTGCACCATTTTACATTCTCATCAACAGTACACAAGAGTTCCATTTTCTCCATATCTTCACCAATACTTGGTATTTTCTTTTTTTTTTGACAGTGGTCAACCTAGTGGGTGTGAAGAAATATCTCATTATGGTTTTGATTTGCCATATACTGATTATTAATGATGTTGAGTATCCTTTCATATGCTTGTTGGCTATTTGTATATCTTCTTTGGAGAAATGTCTATTTGAGTTCTTGCCTATTTTGTAATTGGGTTATTTGGTTTTGTGTTGTTGATTTGCAGTTCTTTATATATTCTTGATGTTAATCTCTTATCAGATATATGATTTCAAATATTTTCTTCCATTCCATTGGTTACCTTTTCACTCTGTTGTTTCCTTTGATGCACTGTGTTTCCTTTAAAGCACAGAAGTTTTAAAGTTTGATATAGTTCCATTTTTTTGCTTTTTTTCCCTGTGCTTTTGGTGTCATATGCAAGAAATCTTTGCCAAATCCAATGTCATGAAGCTTTCCTATATGTTTTCTTCTAGGCATTTTATATTTTTAGGTCTTATGTTTTACTTTTTAAGGATAGTTTTGTTGGATCTAGAATTCTTCATTTAGAATTTTGTTGTGTTTTGTTTCTTTTCTTTCAGTACTTTAATTATGTTATCCCAGTGTCTTCTGGTGTCTGTGATTTTTTTGATCAGAAATCAGCTGTTCATCTTATTGAGGCTCCCTTGTACAAGACTAGTCACTTCTCTCTTGCTGATTTTGGAATTCCACCTTTGGCTTTAAATAATTTGATTACAATGTGTCTTGGTGTGAATCTCTTTGAGTTTTCTTTCAGAGTTTCTACTTGGTATTTGATGCGCTTGTTGAATGTGTATTTTTTTTTGGCTGTGTTGGGTCTTCGTTGCTGCATGTGGGTTTTCTCTAGCTGCAGTGAGTGGGGGATGCTCTTCATTGTGTTGCACAGGCTTCGTGCTGTGGTGGCTTCTCTTGTTGCAGAGCACGGGCTCTAGGTGCATGGCTTCAGTAGTTGCAGCACCCGGGCTCAATAGTTGCAGCACGTGGGACCTAGAGCACGCAGGCTTCAGTAGTTGCAGTGTGTGGGCTCAATAGTTGTGGCGTGCAGGCTCTAGGGCACGTGGGCTTCAGTAGTTGTGGTGCGTGAGCTCAGTAGTTGTGGCTTGCGGGCTCTAGAGTGCAGGCTCAGTAGTTGTGGCACACGGGCTTAGTTGCTCCGCGGCACATGGGATCTGCCTGGACCAGGGATCGAGCCTGTGTCCCCTGCATTGTTAGGCAAATTCTTAACCACTGCACCACCAGGGAAGTCCCTGGATGTGTAGATTCATGTCTTTCGTCAAAGTTGAGAAGTCATTGGTCAGTATTTTTTTTTTTTTTTTTTTTTGTGGTACGCGGGCCTCTCACTGTTGTGGCCTCTCCCGTTGCGGAGCACAGGCTCCAGATGCGCAGGCTCAGCGGCCATGGCTCACGGGCCCAGCCGCTCCGCGGCATGTGGGATCTTCCCGGACCAGGGCACAAACCCGTGTCCCCTGCATCAGCAGGCGGACTCTCAACCACTGCACCACCAGGGAAGCCCGGTCAGTATTTTTTGAAATATACTTCCTATTCTTTTCTCTCTCTCCTCTTCTGGAACTACCATTATACATGTTAGTACCTTTGATAATGTCCCACAGGTTTCATATAAGCTGACTAGTTTTCTTTATTCATATTTCTTTCTGCTTCTCAAAGTAGGTAATTTCAATTGACTATTCTTTAAGTTTGCAGATTTTTTTTTCTGCCTACCTAAATCTGCTGTTAAAACCCTCCAGTGAATTTTTCATTTCAGTTATTTTACTTTTCAACTCCTTAATTTCTATTTGATTCTTTTTCATAATTTCTATCTCTTTATTAATTTCTGTATTTGGTGAGACATCATTCTCACAGTGTCCTTTAGTGTTTTTGTAAATGGTTTTCTTTAGATTTTTGAACATGTTTTAAATAGTTTATTTAAAATCTTTATTTATTTTAAAAAATTTATTTATTTTATTTTAGTTACTTTTGACTGCATTGGGTCTTCATTGCTGTGCGCGGGCTTTTTCTAGTTACAGCTAGCAGGGGCTACTCTTGGTTGTGATGTGCAGGCTTCTCATTGCGGTGGCTTCTCTTTTTTCGGAGCACAGGCTCTAGGCACACAGGCTTCAGTAGTTGTGGCACGCGGGCTTCAGTATTTGTAACGTGGACTCAGTAGTTGTGGCTCACAGGCTCTAGAGCACAAGCTCAGTAGTTGTGGCACATGGGCTTAGTTGCTCTGCGGCATATGGGATCTTCCCGGACCAGGGCTCGAACCTGTGTCCCCTGCATTGGCAGGCAGATTCTTAACCACTGCACCACCAGGCAAGTCCCTAAAGTCTTTGTTTATTAAATCCAGTGTCTGGGCTTCCTCAGAGACAGTTTCTGTTAATTTCTTTGCATCTTGTGTATTGGCCTACTTTCTTATTTCTTTGCATGCCTCGTTTTTTTTGTTGTTGTTGTTGAAAACTGGACATTTTGAATGTTATAATAAGACAACTCCCTCCCCAGGTTTTATTGTTTCAGCTTGTTGTAATTGTTATTTGCTTGTTTAGTACTTTTCTGAACTAATTTTATTAAGTCTGTATTCTTTGTTGTGTGTGGCAACTAAGGTCTCTGTTCCTTTAGTTTAGTGACCAGCTAGTGATTCAACAGAGATTTTCTTAACTGCCAAAATTTAGCTGTTTTTTTCTTGTTGTTTTTGTCTCAGTGCTGTAACCTTCTGACTAGTTTCTGAGGTTTTGATAAAGTTGATTCTGACAGTTTTTGCCAGTTTATTTTTGGATATTTTGTGGAGAGAGATATTTTTGGAGTTCCTTACTCCACCAGCTTTACTGATGTCACTCAAATTCGATTGGTTTTGACAATATGTGGACCTGTATAATCAGTACAAAGATAGAGATCATTTCTATCAACCCTGAAATGTTAACTTATGCCTCATCCCAGTCAATCCACTGTCCCCTAGATATAGGCCACCAGTGAAATGTTTTCTGTTACTTTATATTAGATTTTAATTTGTCAAGTTTCATATAATAGAATCATATAGTATGTATTCTTTTGTTTCTGATTTCTTTTGCTCAATGTAATATCTTTGAGATTTATCCATGTTTTGCATAATATCAATAGTTTGTTGTTTTTATTGCTGGGTAGTATTCCATCATATGTTTACACCACAATTTTTTCTTACCCATTTGTCTATTCACAATTGTTGGGTGATTTCTATTTTTTTTATTTTCTCCACTATTTTATATATATATATTTTTTTAATTTATTATTTATTTATTTATTTTTATTTTTGGCTGCATTGGGTCTTTGTTGCTGCACGTGCGCCTTCTCTAGTTGCGGCGAGTGGAGGCTACTCTTTGTTGCGGTACACGGGCTTCTCATTGCGGTGGCTTCTCTTGTTGCGGAGCACAGGCTCTAGGTGTGCGGGCTTCAGTAGTTGTGGCACATTGGCTCAAAAGTTGTGGCTCATGGGCTCTAGAGCGCAGGCTCAGTAGTCGTGGCTCACGGGCTTAGCTGCTCCGTGGCATGTGGGATCTTCCCGGACGGGCTGGAACCCGTGTCCCCTGCCTTGGTAGGCGGATTCTTAACAACTGCGCTACCAGGGAGGTCCCTCTCCACTATTTTAGAGTGCACCTTTTTAATATTACATTACCTCAGATATTCGAATGTCTTTTCTTTATATTTTATTTTGTTCAGTTGGTAGTTTGCTTCTGTCAGTGCTTCCCTCATTCATGAACAAATTTTTTCCCTATTAAGTTCAGACCTTAGAAATCTATCCTGTGTGTGTAGTGTAAATGTGTGTGTGAATGAGATCAAATACAAGCATGGCCCTGAATGGGAATTCTGATTCCTTTTGGGTGACTCTTTTTTCTATCCAAAGTAAAGCTTCCTTGATACTTCCATATGCTTTTTATGTCTCTATTAATCCTCAACTCTGCTTATAAATGGAGCTGTTCTATAGGATTCCTGTAATTTATGCCATTCCTCTCCTGCATATGAGGTTTTGGTCTTAGATTTACTTTCCTAGTTGGACATTGACGTCTCAGCTTGTGATGATTGCAGTCTATACATAGCTAAAATTCTCTCATGAGATTTTCAGCCCTGTTTTAGTGCTTTACTCTGATTTGGGTTTATGAAACTAGGGTAATCCCACCTTTTAATTTATTACCTTAGTGTTTATTTTTTATGCTTCATTTTCTGTGACATTTCTTTGTGTTTGGCACTAGATGGAAGACATGTAAGTTATATGTCAGCTTGGTTAATTGATATAATGTTCAATCAATATTAGTTGAATTTTTCCCTTAGAAGACTGAGGATGTTGCGTTCCTGCTTTACTGCGTATGGGGTCACCAATGAAAAGTTTCATCCCAGTCTTTTCCTTTTGTACTTTTAGGTTTTATAGTTAGGTCTGGTTCCATTTTGAGTTAATTTGTGAATGAGGTGAGGATTATGGGCCAAGGTTCATTTTTTGCCTATGGATATCCAATAGTTACTGAATAACATGTTCTGGAAAAGATTATTCAATTGTCTTTGCATCTTTATCAAAAAAGATATATTGACCACATATATGTGTGTCTTTTATGAATATTCTATTTTGTTCCGTTTACCTATGTGTCTCTATTTTTATTAATATCACAATGTCCTTTTTTAAAATTTTATCTATTTATTTATTTATTTTTGGCTGTGTTGGGTCTTTGCTGCTGCATGCAGGTTTTTCTAGTTGCGGCAAGCAGAGGCTACTCTTTGTTGCGGTGCGTGGGCTTCTCATTGCAGTGGCTTCTCTTGTTGCAGAGCACAGGCTCTAGGCACATGGGCTTCAGTAGTTGCAGCATGCAGGCTCAGTAGTTGTGGTGCACGGGCTTAGTTGCTCCGCAGCATGTGGGATCTTCCCGGAGCAGGGCTCGAACCCATGTCCCCTGCATTGGCAGGCAGATTCTTAACACTGTGCCACTAGGAAGTCCCACAAAGTCTTGATTGCTATAGATTTTAACATATCTTGAAATCAGGTAATGTGAATTCTTCAACTTTGTTTTTCAAAATTGTCTTGGCTATTATATTTCCTTTGCATTTTCACATACATTTTAGTATAAGGTTGATACTTCTATAAAAGAAATCCTGCTATTTTTTCTTTTTAATTTTAATTTTATTTTTGGCTGCATTGGGTCTTCGTTGCTACACACAGGCTTTCTCTAGTTGTGGCGAGCGGGGGCTACTCTCCATTGCAGTGCACAGGCTTCTTATTGCAGTGGCTTCTCTTGTTGCGGAGCATGGGCTCTAGGTAGGTAGGCTCAGTAGTTGTGGCACACAGGCTCAGTAGTTGTGGCACACGGGCTTAGTTGCTCCACGGCATGTGGGATCTTCCCCGACCAGGGATTGAACCTGTGTCCCCTGCATTGGCAGGCAGATTCTTAACCACTGTGACACCAGGGAAGTCCCCCTGCTATGGTTTTGATTAGAATTTCATTGAACCTATAGACCAGTTTTGGAGGAATTGACATTTTAACCATTTTGAGTATTCTAATCCACAACATGCTTTATCTCTCTATTCATTAAATGTTTGATTTATTTCATGAATGTTTTGTAATTATCACAAAAAGATCCTGGAGATAATTTATTAGATTTATCCCTAAAATATCTCATGCTTTTCTGGTGATATTGTAAGTGGTACTGTTTTTAAATTTTCATTTCTAACTGTTAATTGGTAGTATATAAAAATGCACTTGGTTCTTGTGTATTGACTTTGTGTCCTCCAACCTTGTCAATAAGACAATCTACACAGACAAAATTAATATCCTCCTTTCCAGCCCGTAAGTATTTTTTCTTCCCTTATTGTACTGACTAGACATAGCAGAGAACAGAAAGGAGGCACAACACTGAAAACAAGATTAAGTGAAAGTCTTCAAATATGAAACCACAGTTCCATTTCCCCATTTGTCTCTCAGAACACTAGCAGCCTGGCTTATACTACTGTAGTCAAGAGCTTGGATTCTTTTCTGGAATAACTGCAGGGCCCTAGGGAAAAGATCCACATTTGAGGAGGTGAGAGTCAACCACTGATCAACTAGGTCATGACTGATCAACACACATGAAACCATTAATCAACCAGCCCTGCCCATCCACACTGAGCTTCCAACCACCTTTTTTTTTCTTTTGGCCATGCCGCATGGCTTGTGGGATCTTAGTTCCCTGACCAGGGCTCGAACCTGGGCCCTCGGCAGTGAAGGCGTGGAGTCCCAACCACTGGACTGCTAGGGAATTCCCCCAACCACCTTTTTAGTGTTTGGGTTTTTTTTTAACGTATGCAAAGACTGTCAAGGATCAAAGTGTGCTTGCCAGTAATCAGCAACATGAACTGAAGAGACCAAAACAAAGTAATGGGGGAAGAGAAGAGAGGAAACAGAGGCAAAGCACAGAGCAAAATATTTAAAGTATACTAAAATTTATACCCTCATAGAAATGAAAAGATTCTGTATCACTGAAATAAGAAGAGGATGCTATAAAAAAGAACAATCAGAGGACAAAACACAAAATACCGCAGGGATGGAAAGAGGAGAGGAAATAGCCTCAGGCTAGGAGGTCTCAATTATAATTAAAAGAAGTTTTATGAAGCTAGAAGGGAGAAAGCAGGAATAAAAAATAATAATCAAAGAAGTACGGACTTCCCTGGTGGTACAGTGGTTAAGAATCTGCTTGCCAATGCAGAGGACATGGGTTCGAGTCTTGGTCCGGGAAAATCCCACATGCCACGGAGCAACTATGCCCGTGAGCCACAACTACTGAGCCTGCGCTCTACAGCCCGCGAGCCACAACTACTAAGCCCTCATGCCACAACTACTGAAGCCCACACACCTAGAGCCTGTGCTCTGCGACAAGAGGAGCCACTGCAAGGAGAAGCCTGCGCACCACAACGAAGAGTACCCCTGCTCGTCACAACTAGAAAAAGCCCATGCACAGCAACGAAGACCCAGTGCAGCCAAAAATAAATAAATAAAATAAATAAATTTATAAAAAAAGAAAACAAATGAACTATTTTAAAAAATAATCAAAGAAGCAACCCTTGAAATGTATCAGAACTGGAAGGCATGAGTATTTATATTCAACAAGCCTACTGAGTGCCTTGCACAATGAAGAAGACATGTTATCATGACATTTTAGCAGGTCAGGGCTAAGAGAAGATCCTAAATCTTCCAGGGAGAACAAATAGGATACATCCATAGTATCAAGAATTTTAGAACGGCACAAAATTTTCAATGTGTGCACTAATACAAGCTAGAAAACAGTAGAGTAATGGTGTCAAAATTATTCTGGAAAATAATTTTCAACCTATAATTCTGTACTAATTCAAGGTAGGAGTAGAACGAAGCTATCCTTAGACATACTATGCTTCTATGTATCCTTACATCCATGTATCCTTTCTCCAGAATCTACTGAAAGAAGCCATCCAGCAAGTGAGGGAACAGTTCAATTTGAGAAGCAAATGTATATTCTGCTCTTGAAGTGATCTTAGATATCAATTACATCCAGTTGATTGATGGTATTATTGGGATCAGCTATGTCCTTACTGATTTTCTGCCTGCTGTATCTATTTCTGTTAGAGAGCTGTTGAGGTCTCCAACTGTAATGGTAGATTCATGTATTTCTCCTTGCAGTTCTGTCAATTTCTGGCTCACATATTTTGATTCTCTGTTATTAGGTGCATACACATTAAATATTGTTGTGTCTTCTTGGAGATTTGATCTTTTATCATCATGCAATGCTCTTTCTTATATCTGATAATTTTTCTTGCTCTGAAGACTGCTCTGTCTGAAATTAATATAGCTTCTCCTGCTTTCTTTTGATTAGTGTTAGCATAGTAATAGTGTTGAGAGAAAAATACCACGAACCTAGAATTCTGTATCCTGCAAAATTATCCTTCAAATGTGAGGGAGAAATAAACACTTTCTCAGACAAACAGAAACAGAGAATTCGTTGCCAGTTGACTTGCCTTGGAAGAAATGTTAAAAGAAGTTTTTTGGGGAGAAGGAAGCCAGTATAAGTCAGAAACTCGGATGCATATAAAGAAAGGAAGATCTTTAGAGAAGGAATAAATGAAGGAAAATAAAACCTTTTTCTTATTCTTGATTGTTCTAAGTTTGTTCAAAATAATAATAGCAACAATGTATTCAAATATATATATATACATATATACATGCTTATGTGTAAGTGAAATGAATGACAAGATACAAGGGAGGAGAGACCTTCAAGATGGTGGAGGAGTAAGACATGGAGATCACCTTACTCCCCACAAATACATCAGAAATACATCTACTTGTGGAACAACTCCTACAGAACACCTACTGAATGCTGGCAGAAGACCTGAGACTTCCCAAAAGGCAAGAAACTTCCCACATACCTGGCCGTGTGGCTGACAGAGTCTTGGTGCTATGGCTGGGTGTCAGGCCTGTGCCTCTGAGGTGCGAGAGCCGAGTTCAGGACATTGGTCCACCAGAGACCTCCCAGCTCCACGTAATATCAAACAGTAAAAGCTCTCCCAGTGGTCTCCATCTCAATGCTAAGACCCAGCTCCACTCAACGACCAGCAAGGTACAGGGCTCAACACCCTATCCCAAACAACTAGCAAGACAGGAGCACAACCCCACCCATTAGCAGAGAGGCTGCCTAAAATCATAATAGGTCCACAGACACCCCAAAACACACCACCAGATGTGGACCTGCCCACCAGAAAGACAAGATCCAGCCTCATCCACCAGAACACAGGCACTAGTCCCCTCCACCAGGAAGCCTACACAACCCACTGAACCAACCTTAGCCACTGGGGACAGACATCAAAAACAATGGGAACTACGAACCTGCAGCCTGAGAAAAGGAGATCCCAAACACAGTAAGTGAAGCAAAATGAGAAGACAGAGAAATATACAGCAGATGAAGGAGCAAGGTAAAAATCTACCAGACCAAACAAATGAAGAGGAAATAAGCAGTCTACCTGAAGAAGAATTCAGAGTAATTACAGGAAAGATGATCCAAAATCTTGGAAATACAATGGAGAAAATACAAGAAATGTTTAACAAGAACCTAGAAGAACTAAAGAGCAAACAAACAATGATAAACAGCACAATAAATGAAACTAAAAATTCTCTAGAAAGAATTAATAGCAGAATAACTTAGGCAGAAGAATGGATAAGTGATCTGGAAGATAAAATAATGGAAATAACTACCACAGAGCAGAATAAAGAAAAAATAATGAAAAGAATTTAGGACAGACTTAGAGACCTCTGGGACAACATTAAATGCACGAACATTCAAATTATAGGGGTCCCAGAAGAAGAAGAGAAAAACAAAGGGACTGAGAAAATATTTAAAGAGATTATAGTTGAAAACTTCCCTAATATGGGAAAGGAAATAGTCAATCAGGTCCAGGAAGTGCAGAGAGTCCCATACAGTATAAATCCAAGGAGAAACATGCCAAGACACGTATTAATCAAACTATCAAAAATTAAATACGAAGAAAAAATATTGAAAGCAGCAAGGGAAAAACAACAAATAACATAAAAGGGAGTCCCCATAAGGTTAACAGCTGACCTTTCAGCAGGAACTCTGCAAGTCAGAAGGGAGTGGCAGCACATATTTAAAGTGATGAAAGGGAAAAACCTACAACCAAGATTACTCTACCCAGCAAGAATCTCATTCAGAGTTGATGGAGAAATTAAAACCTTTACAGACAAGCAAAAGCTAAGAGAATTCAGCACCACCAAACCAGCTTTACAACAAATGCTAAAGGAACCTCTCCAGGCAGGAAACACAAGAGAAGGAAAAGACCTACAATAACAAACCCAAAACAATTAAGAAAATGGTAATAGGATCACACATATCAATAATTACCTTAAATGTAAATGGATTAAATGCTCCATCCAAAAGATATAGACTGGCTGAATGGATACAAAAACAAGACACGTATACATGCTGTCTACAAGAGACCCCCTTCAGACCTAGGGACACATACAGACTGAAAGTGAAGGGATGGAAAAAGATATTCCATGCAAATGGAAATCAAAAGAAAGCTGGAGTAGCAATTCTCATATCAGACAAAATAGACTTTAAAATAAAGACTATTACAAGAGACAAAGAAGGACACTACATAATGATCAAGGGACCAATCCAAGAAGAAGATACAACAATTGTACATATTTATGCACCCAACATAGGAGCACCTCAATACATAAGGCAAATGCTAACAGCCATAAATGGGGAAATCGACAGTAACACAATCATAGTAGGGGACTTTAACACCCCACTTTCACCAATGGACAGATAATCCAAAATGAAAATAAATAAGGAAACACAAGCTTTAAATGAATGATATATTAAACAAGATGGACTTAATTGATAGTTATCAGACATTCCATCCAAAAACAACAGAATACACTTTCTTCTCAAGTGCTCATGGAACATTCTCCAGGATAGATCATATCTTGGGTCACAAATCAAATCTTGGTAAATTTAAGAAAATTGAAATCGTATCAAGTATCTTTTCTGACCACAATGCTATGAGAGTAGATATCAATTACAGGAAAAAATCTGTAAAAAGTACAAACACATGGAGGCTAAACAGTACACTACTAAATAACCAAGACGTCACTGAAGAAATCAAAAAGGAAATCAGAAATTACCTAGAAACAATGACAGAATAACTTAGGCAGAAGAATGGATAAGTGATCTGGAAGATAAAATAATGGAAATAACTACCACAGAGCAGAATAAAGAAAAAAGAATGAAAAGAATTTAGGACAGACTTAGAGACCTCTGGGACAACATTAAATGCACGAACATTCAAATTATAGGGGTCACCCAATCGTGAAAACACGAAGACACAAAACCTATGGGATTCAGAAAAAGCTCTTCTAAGAGGGAAGTTTATAGCAATAGAATCCTACCTCAAGAAACAAGAAATATCTCAAATAAACAACCTAACCTTACACCTAAAGCAATTAGAGAAAGAAGAACAAAAAAACCCCGAAGTTAGCAGAAGGAAAGAAATCATAAGGATCAGATCAGAAATATATGAAAAAGAAATGAAGGAAACAATAGCAAAGATCAATAAAACTAAAAGCTGGTTCTTTGAGAAGGTAAACAAAATTGATAAATCATTAGCCAGACTCATCAAGAAAAAAAGGGAGAAGACTCAAATCAACAGTTAGAAATGAAAAGGAGACATAACAACTGACATTGCAGAAATACAAAGGATCATGAGAGATTACTACAAGCAACTCTATGCCAATAAAATGGACAATCTGGAAGAAATGGACAAATTCTTAGAAAAGCACAACCTTCCGAGACTGAACCAGGAAGAAATAGAAAATTTAAACAGACCAGTCACAAGCACTGAAATTAAGACTATGATTAAAAATCTTCCAACAAACAAAAGCCCAGGACCAGATGGCTTCACAGGTGAATTCTATCAAACATTTAGAAAAGAGCTAACACCTGTCCTTCTCAAACTCTTCCAAAATATAGCAGAGGGAGGAATACTCCCAAACTCATTCTAGGAAGCCACCATCACCCTGATACCAAAACCAGATGCCACAGAAAGGGAAAACTACAGGCCAATATCACTGATGAACATAGATGCAAAAATCCTCAACAAAATACTAGTAAACAGAATCCAACAGCCCATTAAAAGGATCATACACCATGATCAAGTGGGGTTTATCCCATGAATACAAGGATTCTTCAATATACGCAAATCAATCAATGTGATAAACCATCTTAACAAATTGAAGTAGAAAAGCCGTATGATCATCTCAATAGATGGAGAAAAATCTTTTGACAAAATTCAACACCCATTGATGATAAAAATCCTCTAGAAAGTAGGCATAGAGGGAACTTACCTGAACATAATAAAGGCCATATATGACAAGCCCACAGCCAACATTGTTCTCAATGGTGAAAAACTGAAACCATATCCTCTAAGATCAGGAACAAGACAAGGTTGTCCACTCTCACTTCTGTTATTCAACATAGTTTTTGAAGTTTTAGCCACAGCAATCAGAGAAGAAAAAGAAATAAAAGGAATCCAAATCAGAAAAGAAGAAGTAAAGCTGTCACTGTTTGCAGATGACTGATACTATACACAAAGCATCCTAAAGATGCTATCAGAAAACTACTAGAGCTAATCAATGAAGTTGGTAAAGTAGCAGGATACAAAATTAATGCACACAAATCTCTGGCATTCTTATACACTAATGATGAAAAATCTGAAAGAGAAATTAAGGAAACACTCCCATTTACTATTGCAACAAATAGAATAAAATACCTAGGAATCAACCTACCTAAGGAGACAAAATACCTGTATGCAGAAAACTATAAGACACTGATGAAAGAAATTAAAGATGATACAAACAGATGGAGAGATATACCATGTTTTTGGATTGGAAGAATCAACATTGTGAAAATGACTATACTACCCAAAGCAATCAACAGATTCAAGGCAATCCCTATCAAACTACCAATGGCATTTTTCACAGAACTAGAACAAAAAATTTCACATTTTGTATGGAAACACAAAAAACCCCTAATAGCTAAAGCAATCCTGAGAATGAAAAATGGAGCTGGAGGAATCAGGCTCCTGGACTTCAGACTATACTACAAAGCTACAGTAATCAAGACAGTATGGTACTGGCACAAAAACAGAAATATAGATCAATGGAACAGGATAGAAAGCCCAGAGATAAACCCACACACGTATGGTCACCTTATCTTTGATAAAGGAGGCAGGAATGTACAGTGGAGAAAGGACAGCCTCTTCAATAAGTGGTGCTGGGAAAACTGGACAGGTACATGTAAAAGTATGAGATTAGATCACTCCCTAACACCATACACAAAAATAAGCTCAAAATGGATTAAAGACCTAAATGTAAGGCCAGAAACTATCAAACTCTTAGAGGAAAACATAGGCAGAACACTCTATGACATAAATCACAGCAAGATTCTTTTTGACCCACCTCCTAGAGAAATGGAAAGAAAAACAAAAATAAACAAATGGGACCTAATGAAACTTCAAAGCTTTTGCACAGCAGAGGAAACCATAAACAAGACGAAAAGACAACCCTCAGAATGGGAACAAGTATTTGCAAATGAAGCAACTGACAAAGGATTAATCTCTAAAATTTATAAGCAGTTCATGCAGCTCAATATCAAAAAAACAAACAACCCAATCCAAAAATGGGCAGAAGACCTAAATAGACATTTCTCCAAAGAAGACATACAGATTGTAACAAACACATGAAGGGATGCTCAACATCACTAATCATTAGAGAAATGCAAATCAAAAACTACAATGAGGTATCACCTCACACCCATCAGAATGGCCTTCATCAAAAAATCTACAAACAATAAATGCTGGAGAGGGTGTGGAGAAAAGGGAACCCTCTTGCACTGTTGGTGGGCATATAAATTGATACAGCCACTATGGAGAACAGTGTGGAGGTTCCTTAAAAAACTAAAAATAGAACTACCGTATAAGCCAGCAATTCCACTACTGGGCATATACCCTGAGAAAACCATAATTCAAAAAGAGTCATGTATCACAATTTTCATTGCAGCTCTATTTACGATAGCCAGAACATGGAAGCAACCTAAGTGTCCTTTGACACATGAATGGATAAAAGAAGATGTGGCACATACAATGGAATATTACTGAGCCATAAAAAGAATCGAAATTGAGTTATTTGTAGTGAGGTGGATGGACCTGGAGTCTGTCATACAGAGTGAAGTAAATCAGAAAGAGAAAAACAAATACTCTATATTAATACATATATATGGAATCTAAAAAAAAAAAAAAGGTTCCGAAAAACCTAGGGGCAGGACAGCAATAAAGATGCAGATGTAGAGAATGGACTTGAGTACGTGGGGAGGAGTAAGGACAAGCTGGGACGAAGTGAGACAGTGGCATGGACATATATACACTACCAAATGTAAAATAGATAGCTAGTGGGAAGCAGCTCAGCACAGGGAGATCAGCTCGGTGCTTTGTGACCACCTAGAGGAGTGGCATAGGGAGGGTGGGAGGGAGAAGCAAGAGGGCGGGGATATGCAGATATATGTATATGTATAGCTGATTCACTTTGTTATAAAGCAGAAACTAACACACCATTGTAAAGCAATTATACTCCAATAAAGATGTTAAAAAAAGGAAAAGGAAAGCAAGCAAAAAAGCAGACTCATAGATACAGAGCACAAACTAGGGGTTATCAGTGGGGATGGAAGGGGGGAGGGGCAATAAAGAGTTATGGGATTAAAAAAGGGTTATTATGGGATTATATGAAATCACGTGTGTGAAACTTTTGAAAATTGTAAAGCACTATTGTTTCATTCAATAAAAAATAAAAAAGACTCAAGAAAAAAATGATACAAGGGACAGGAGAGAGGAGTTAGGAATAATTTATTATAAGATACTTGCATTAGCCACAAAATGGTATAGTGTTATTTAAAAGTGCTCCACAACAAGAGAAGCCACAGCAGTGAGAAGCCCGTGCACCACAGTGAAGAGTAGCCCCCCACTGCTGTACTAGAGAAAGCCTGAGCACAGCAATGAAGACCCAATGCAGCCAATAAATAAATAAATAAATTTATATATATATGAAAATAAAACAGTAACAAATATGAATCCAATATAATATTGGTCCAACTATATCAATAATCACTTAAAAAAATTTTTTTTGGCCGCAAAGCACAGCTTGTGGGATTTTAGTTCCCCGACCAGGGATTGAACCCATGCCCTCAGCAGCGAAAGCGCAGGGTCCTAACCACTGGACCACCAGGGAATTCCCAAAAAATACAACCCAACTATATATCATCTACAAGAAACCCACTTTCAATATAAAAACACATATAGATGAAAAGTAAAGGCATGGTTGCTATGACATTAGAGCTTTAATGTTCTCACTATAACAACAACAAAATGGTAATTATGTGAAGCAAAGGATGTGTTCACTAACCTTATTGTGGTAATTATGTTGCAGTATATATGTGCATCAAATCATCACACTGTAAACCTTAAACTTACACAATGTTATATATCAATTATATGTTATAAAATTAGAGGGAAAAAAAAGTAAGGGGATAGGGATGGAGAAAGATGCATTGGGTCGTCCAAAAGGTTCATTTGGTTTTTTCCATCAGATGGCTCTAGTACAAAGCATACTAACAGGCAAAAAAACACAGTCTGAAGAGACAGAGCAAGAACCAGATCCAGACTCAGTTGTGGCAGGCATGTTATAATTATCAGACTATGAATTTAAAACAACTATGATTAATAAGCTAAGGAACTACTGGAAAAAGTAGACAACGTGCAAGAACAGAGGGATAATGGACTTCCCTGGTGGTGCAGTGGTTAAGAATACACCTGCCAATGCAGGGGACACAGGTTCGATCCCTGCCGGGAAGATCCCACATGCCTCAGAGCAACTAAGCCCGTGAGCCACAACTAAGATCCCAGAAGCCGCGTGGAGTGGCTTGAAAACCTCTTACCATTCCCAAGTCAGGGATCCAGTGGGTCCAGTGCGGAATCGAAAGAAAATTTAGCACATGGCAAAGAAGTTCTACTGCGTATCCAGAAGATTACAAGCGATCAGTAAATACTCGTTGACTAATTGCTTGTCACATTTTTGGAAATAATCAATCAGATTTAGGATAGAGACCCGGCCCACCGCTTTGATAGGTATTCGTACTACTGAACTACATTTCCCAGCATGCATCAGACTCACGGCGGTAGAGTTTTTTGGAAAAAGAAAAGACTACAACTCCCGGCATGCCGCGTCCCGGCGGAGTGGACTGTGTTGCTCCAACAAGCAGGGGTAAGGGCCTATCAGGGGGCGGGGCGGGGCTGGTCCGGGCACCACAGCCAGTTTGACGGAAGGAGCGGCGCGGCGGTGGCGGAGTAGAATGGAGGCGGCGGTGTTCGTCTTCTCTCTCCTTGACTGTTGCGCGCTTATCTTCCTCTCAGTGTACTTCGTATCCTTGCCTGAGGCGGGCGGAGGCCGACCTGGGGCCCTCCACCCGAGGGAGTAGGCTGGGGGTGGGCCTGGGTGGGGGCCAGGGCAGGTGCGAGGGAGCAAGGCAGGCGGCCGGCGGCCGGCGCGGGTACTCTGGGCGCTGGCCCGGCCCGCCAGACCGATGTGGCGAGCCCGGGCGGGAGGAGGACCCCGGCTGCCCAACTTCGCCCCTCACCCGGGGGTCCGAGCGGGCCTTTCTCTTGAAGCGCCCCGGCCCGGCCTGCCCGCCACAGCTCGCCCCTGTGACGCCCGGACCCGCTCTGCCCTGCGCGGGGGCTGGCACTTGGCCTCCCCTTGTGGTCCTCAGGAGAGAGGGGTCGCGGTTTTCCTCCTTTTGGGTCCTGGAGAGATCAGGGTTGTGGTTTTTCTTGCAGCTCCCTTAGGCCGGGCCCTTCGCCGGATGCTGGGGGTCCCGAGAACGACGGCTCACGTCCCAGGGGTGGTCGCTAGTGGACTGTCCCGCGCTGAGCTCGGCGGAGGCGATTTGGCGCCTCTTGTCATTCTCTGGGCAACACCCCCGCTGCCCTCCCCTTTGTTCTCGCGGGTGTTGGAACTTGTAGCGACCTTTCACATCCAGGAGTTGATTCATTTCAAAAACGGGTCAAGTGTTTCCTTCGCGATGCCTTTTTGTAGGGAGTGTTGGGAAGGGTTTGTTTTAGAAACCAGCTGCAGCTGCTTATTTCGGTCGACCCATGTTTAAAACTTCCGTATTTTGTATCGCTGTTCCTGCTACAGTATTCATACTGTATTTTCCAGGCCAATAAATGGTCGTTGAACCTAGCACTCTAGAAGGCGTGTGGGCTACAACTCTACTCTCGAGGGAGCTTCTAGTCTTAGTTGTCACCCAACGATGCAACGCACAATCCAATTTTAAGTAATTAAATGTAAGCGAAGAAAAAACATGAGAAGCTCTGCATTGTATTTTTTTCCCTTGGAAATTACATGTGTCCCTTTCTGACAGAATTAAACTGTTTGTTTGCCAGAGCATTCTGGCTTTAGGATGGTTGTACAGAGTATGTTTTCAGTGTGGCTTCATACTTTGTTGTGGCCTGGCAACTTGTTGAAGTGGGAAGGGACAAAACTTGGAATCAGGACTCCTTGCTCAGCTAGTTATTTGCTATGCACATTATTTCACCTCTCTAAGCCTCAGTTTTCTTATCTTTAAAATGGGGGAAAATGTTTACTTCCCAGATAGGTATGTGCACAATGAGGGCGTGTTAAGCACCTAGCAGCACAATGCCTACCCCATGGCCAATGTTTAGTAAATATTGCTCTGCCTTCCCTCCCTACCACGCATTGAACAGCAGTTTTTACTTTAACTGATGATTTCTGACGAGGAGAACCCTGAATTTTATTAGGCTTGGCGAGCTGACTGAAAGGGCAGCATCACTTAGGAAGTTTTGATGACCTACATCTCTCTTGTGGCATAAGGAACAGGAGCTTAAGTTCAGAGAAATGAGACTTGGATTTATCTTACTGCAGTTTGGAAAACTAGTCTTGATAATTTAAAATAGCGTTGGCTAGGGGATTTCCTGACGGTCCAGTGGTTAGGACTTGGTGCGCTCACTGCAGCGGGGCCCCGGGTTCCATCCCCGGTCAGGGAACTAAGATTCTGCAAGCCAGGCGGCACAGCCAAAAAATAAAAAAAGCCTTGGCTTATACCAGTTTATGTACATAGAAACATGTTAGGTGGAGTGTTGGACTTAGATATTAAGGTACATTCAGGATGTGTTTTGATGAAATTCAGCATATTGTATTATTGTATTTTGGGATAGTTGTACTAGCTTAATATTAGAGCCAAGAGGTGGAAAATCATCGGGTATACATTCTGTAGGGATAAGAGTTTTTCTGGACTTTGAACCAATAAAGAAACCTGCAGAGAAGGAAAGGGGTGGATATTCAAAATCAGATACAGGCAAGAGCAAAGGTGAAGAGAAAGGTGTGTTCATGGCTTTTCTGGGTAATGGAGGAATAGGCCATCTGGAGCACAAGGTTGATTTTGGTGGCAGCAGGTCAGGTTTGGAAAGGCCAGATTAGATTAGATTTTGGAGGGTTTGAATGTTAAGGAGAGGAGGGCTTTCATTTTTAGCCTCTAGGCAATAGGGAGCCATTGAAAATTTTTGACATAAACAAAGTGGTGTATTATGAAGATAAGTCTGTAGAGTGGGTTGGAAACAGGAAAGATTGGAAGGTAAGAAACCATTAGGGAATGGGTTCATTTGGATCTGGAATGGGATACTAATTGTGGACAGGTGAAAGAGGAATTAATGTGAGTGGTGTTAAAAAGAAATGATTGATAGGACCTGGTAATGATTGATTCTGAGATATGAAACAGAAGGTAGAAATAACTTTCCATATTTTGAGCCTGGGCAAATGATGCTTGTGTCATTGACAGAAATAAACTGGGGGTGGAACTATTTGTGGAGAAAGTGATGCTTTTGGCTTTGACTGGGTTGAGGTGATAGGGGGACTATCCATATGGAAATGTATAGAATTTAGTTGAGAACATTTCTTTTTACCTATTTTATTGGACATTTTCGAACATAAAGGTAGAGAGAGTAGTGTAATAAACCCCATGTTTCTATTGCTCACCTTCAGTGATTTTCAACATTTTGCCGTTCTTTTTCATTTTTTTCCCAACTATTGTGGGGAGGCTGGGGGTGCATTTTAAAGTAAATACCACACATTCAATTGAAGACTTTTTATGTCTATCTGTCCCTCACATTTTTATTTGTAAGTTTATATTTTGTACTAAAACCCACTTTTTGTTTAAGTCCAGTATGATATATGTAAGTGGAAAGTTTGATTATAGAGAAAAATATTGGGAAAACAAACCATCTGTAATCCAACTTTCAAGACATAACCACTGCTAACATATGACCAAGCTGAGTTTATAGTTTTGTATCCTTTTTTTTTCATATCTTAAGTCTTCAAAGACATTTTATGGATATATCATAAATAAACACTTTTTCTACTATTGGGAATTCAGGTTTATAACATTTAAACTGTTTATATAGGTCATATTTTCCATTTCTTTTGGCCACTGTTTGACATTTGAGGAATCCAGCTTGAATGTTCTGGTATGGGTCACATTAGAATTGTGCATAATAAGAGGATTATTTTGTGAAAATCACTTGCTGAGGGAACATAAATGAGAAAATTTAGTTGTCTAATAAATGAACTTTAAGGAAATAATCTTTTCAAGTCAAAAATCTAATTCTGCTTTGCAACTGGGATTGCTTTCTGAAACTTAAATAGTTGTTATAAAAGAAGTCTAATAATTCCTTATCTTGATTGTCAGATAATTACATTGTCTGATTTAGAATGTGATTACATTAATGCTAGATCATGTTGCTCAAAATTAAACAAGGTAAGACATCTCTTTCCTCATTTTCTGGCATTGAAGGCAGTTCTCCATTTTCTGTGTTAAAGATAATTACAGATAGTCAGCATATGTGTATTTGATATTCATTGGAATGTTTGTGGAACTACTGTGCTTTGCAATATTTTTAGATCATGAAACTATACCAGAAGACCTAACTTGAAATTTTGTTTCT
This sequence comes from Leucopleurus acutus, assembly GCF_964270905.1. Classification (NCBI taxonomy): domain Eukaryota; kingdom Metazoa; phylum Chordata; class Mammalia; order Artiodactyla; family Delphinidae; genus Leucopleurus; species Leucopleurus acutus. The sequence continues at coordinate 22,314,564 of NC_139143.1, forward strand.
TTACTCTGGAAAGAGGACCTTTTTGTGGCTCCTTGAGAAATGGAATTAGTTGATTTGTTTTAAGGCCATTAAATTTAAATTAAAATTTCTAGTAAATTATATTCCTCCTCTCCTCTCCTTCCTTCCTTCCTCCTTCTCTCCCTCCCTCCTTCTCTCCCTCCCTCCCTTCCTTCGTAATTGTCCAGAACATGGTTTAATACAGTGATAGATTTAAATAAAAGATTTTGTTTATCTGCTATGCTTTCAGAGTTCTTTTTTTTTCTTGAGATATAATTGACATGTAACATTGCATTAGTTTCAGGCCTCCTCATCTTTATTTTTAATTTTTTAAAAATTGAAATTTAATTAATTTTAAACAAATTAAGTTCCTGCTGTGTGCCAGGCCGGGCCCTCTGCTTTTTTAAAAAATTGAAGTATGGTTGATTAGGCCTCCTCATCTTTAGAAGAATGATTTTATACTGATAGATAGATCCATCTAATAATATATATATATTTTCAGATGGATTGTATTTCTTTTTATATTTCTTGCTTACTCACTATTTTAGGTGGGTATTTTGTGGGTTTTCTTTTACAAAAATACAAATAAACACACAAAAAAAGGTTACCTGGATTCTTCTATTGAGAAAGTTACTCCTTCAGTTTGAAGTTAAGTAGTTTTTTTAACGTTAATTTTTGTTTTTGTGAAAGTTATACTTGCATACAACTAAAGTCAGAGGTACTACAAAGCTTGTAGTGAAAAACAGCAGTTCCTTCCTGACCCTTTTAAATCCTATCTGTCTTGCTTCTTAGGGGCAACTGATTTCAACACTTGAGCTGTTAATTTTTTTCTGATACTTATATTCATATTTCTCTATGTGCTTGCACTACTATTTCTTTTTCATTTTTTTTGGCCGTGGTGCGTGGCTTGCAGGATCTAAGTTCCCCAACCAGGGATTGAACCCAGACCACGGCAGTGAATGCCCAGAATCGTAACCAGTAGGCCACCAGAGAATTCCCACTATTTCTTTTTTATAAATTTCTTTTAATTAATTTATTTATTTATGGCTGTGTTGGGTCTTCGTTGCTGTGTGTGGGCTTTCTCTAGTTGTGGCAAGTGGGGGCTACTCTTCGTTGTGGTGCACGGGCTTGTCATTGCGGTGGCTTCTCGTTGCGGAGCACGGGCTCTAGGCGTGCGGGCTTCAGTAATTGTGGCACGTGGGCTCAGTAGTTGTGGCTCACAGGCTCTAAAGTGCAGGCTCAGTAGTTGTGACACACGGGCTTAGTTGCTCCGCGGCATGTGGGATCTTCCTGGACCAGAACTTGAACCCATGTCCCCTGCATTGGCAAGCAGATTCTTAACCACTGCGCCAGCAGGGAAGTCCCTCCCACTATTTCTTGATTTATCAGTTTTACATATTACCTATTGACTTCTGAGTCAATATGACAGATTTAGTTCTTAGGTACCCCCTTCTAAACATCTCTCCTATTTTTCCATTTTCTTTTTAAGTTTATATTCAATGTTTATATCATTATGATATACTATTATATTATATAAACATTTTTTATTGCCGAGCCTTATGGTAGACAGTGATCATATTTTTCTTTCCAATTTTTTTTTCTGCATAGCTTTGTCTTTTCAGATAACATCTTTTAAAGCCATTCAGTACTATTTTCTGCATGTTTCAAACATGCTAAAATAATCTGTCAGTTGTTTTTTTCTAGGTGACATTTCTCCTCAAGACCTACATCCTCTTGCTATAGTCTGGACTGGTTGCTCTTTAGGCCTGTTTCACAGCCTCCATCCTGGGACTCCTGGTTGGATCCCCTGATTCTTGGAAATCATGTCTTCCTTTCTCTTGGCTTACTACCTCGTTTTGCTGGAGTAGCTTCTTGAGATTTGGTACATGGGAATTAAATTTTGAGAACTTGCATGTTTGAAAATGTCTTATCCTTTCCCTTGATTGATAGGTTCTCTGAGTGTAGAATTCTAGGTTAGAAAAGATTTCTTTTTCAGAGTTTGCTTGGTCAAGGTCTTTTAACTTCTAGTGTTGTTCAAGTTGGGAAGTCTGGTGCCATTTTTATTTCTTATCGTCTTGATGGGATCTCTCTCTTTCTTCTCCTCCCACCCCTACCTCCATCCTCTCCAGAAGTTTTAGAATCTTAACCTTTATCCTTGGTTGGGTTTATTTATGGTAATCCTTGGTGTTTGGGAATTTTGCAGTGGTATACCTTTGTTTAGGCCTTTTTCACTCATTGTTTTGGGCATCTGAGAGGTTCTTTGAATCTGGGAAATTTTCTTCTACTTCTTTCTTTGATAATGTCTTCCCCTTCTATTTTCTCTCTTCTCTTTCAGTAACTTGGATTTGCTGGATAATTTATCTGCTGGATTGATCTCCCAGTTCTTCTTTTTCTTATTTTTGTCCCTTTGTCTTTTTTCTACCTTCTTGTTTTAAGATTTCCTCTGTTTTATCTTCTGAATTTTCTTGTATGTATATCATTTATGTCAAATTTTTAATTTCTAAGAGCTTTTTGTTCTCTTGGTTCATGCTTGACTCTCTTTGTTCTCAAGGATATTGATTATAGTAGTTTTGAAATTTCCTTCTGCTTCCTACATTATATCTGTTTTTTCCCAAGTTCCTTTCTCTTTGTTTTTCCCCCTTCTTTCATATTGAGGGCTTTCCTCAATTTCTGATACATGGCTATCTAGTCATACTTTAGGGTAAGGCACGAAAATACTCATTGGAAGCTCATTGGGTGGTCCAGGCTGTTGACTGACTGGTAGGTAAGACTTCACTGAGGGTAGTTGGTGTCTACCTTTTTTGGGGGTACCTGAAATAGCAGTTTTTTTGTAGGTGTTTTCTCTTGTGCCATTAAGTTACTCCAGAGAAGAATCTTTCAAACTCCTGCCTGGGTGAAATAAGCCTAGAGCTTCTTACCCCTAAGTTAGGGGAAGAACACATTATTAAGTAGGGAAGAGAAAGAGAACAGAGGGCTTGGTAGAAAGTTAGTATCCAAGTATAATAAGGTCAAGTACCGCTTCCTGAAACGTTTGTTTTAGGTTTTTGTTTATGTAAACCAAAATGCAGCCCACAGTAAGAAATCCAAAGTTTGAAAGCTACTTCTATGTGGGTCTGATAGCATGGAGGGGAGTAGTAGTAACATCAGCTAACATTTATTGAGGGCTTACTTTTTTTTTTTTTTACATCTTTATTGGAGTATAATTGCTTTACAATGGTGTGTTAGTTTCTGCTTTATAACAAAGTGAATCAGTTATACATATACATATGCTCCCATATCTCTTCCCTCTTGCGTCTCCCTCCCTCCCACCCTCCCTATCCCACCCCTCTAGGTGGTCACAAAGCACCGAGCTGATCTCCCTGTGCTATGCGGCTGTCCCCCACTAGCTATCTATTTTACGTTTGGTAGTATATATATGTCCATGCCACTCTCTCACTTCTGATGATATCTCATTGTAGTTTTGATTTGCATTTCTCTAATGATTAATGATGTTGAGCATTCTTTCATGTGTTTGTTGGCAGTCTGTATATCTTCTTTGGAGAAATGTCTATTTAGGTCTTCTGCCCATTTTTGGATTGGGTTGTTTGTTTTTTTGATATTGAGCTGCATGAGCTGCTTATAAATTTTAGAGATTAATCCTTTGTCAGTTGCTTCATTTGCAAATACTTGTTCCCATTCTGAGGGTTGTCTTTTCGTCTTGTTTATGGTTTCCTCTGCTGTGCAAAAGCTTTGAAGTTTCATTAGGTCCCATTTGTTTATTTTTGTTTTTCTTTCCATTTCTCTAGGAGGTGGGTCAAAAAGGATCTTGCTGTGATTTATGTCATAGAGTGTTCTGCCTATGTTTTCCTCTAAGAGTTTGATAGTTTCTGGCCTTACATTTAGGTCTTTAATCCATTTTGAGCTTATTTTTGTGTATGGTGTTAGGGAGTGATCTAATCTCATACTTTTACATGTACCTGTCCAGTTTTCCCAGCACCACTTATTGAAGAGGCTGTCCTTTCTCCACTGTACATTCCTGCCTCGTTTACCAAAGATAAGGTGACCATATGTGCGTGGGTTTGTCTCTGGGCTTTCTATCCTGTTCCACTGATCTATCTTTCAGAAGATAAGTATCAGAATGGCCATCATTAAAAAAATCTAGAAACAATAAATGCTGGAGAGGGTGTGGAGAAAAGGGAACACTCTTGCACTGCTGGTGGGAATGTGAATTGAGTGCTTACTTTGTGTGTGGCTTACATATATTATTTTGTCTAATTCTCTGAAACAACCTCATGAGGTGTAAGTATTATCTCCATTTTACAGATGAGAAAGTCATGATTTAGAGAGGGTAGATAACTTCCTAAAATTGCACAGCTAATAAATAGGATAGAGCATGAGTTTTACTCCAGGTTTATCTGATTTTGCAGCTTACACATATTAGCATTATGTTAAATTGGTTACACTTTAAAAATGCATTTACATACTTAAAAATATTTTGGTTGATTGCAAATTAGGTTTAAGGCCCTTCTTCTTTGTTTATTAAGAAAAAGTGGGATATCCCTGGTGGTGCAGAGAATCCATCTGCCAATGCAGGGGACATGGGTTTGAGCCCTTGTCTGGGAAGATCCCACATGCTGCAGAGCAACTAAGCCCATGCACCACAACTACTGAGTCTGAGCGCTAGAGCCCGTGAGCCACAACTACTGAAGCCTAGAGCCTGTGCTCTGCAACAAGAGAAGCCACCCCAATGAGAAGCCCGTGCACTGCAACGAAGAGTAGCCCCTGCTCGCCGCAACTAGAGAAAGCCCACGCGCAGCAACAAAGACCCAATGCAGCCAAAAAAAAAAAAAAACGTATCTAAGGGAATTTCCTGGTGGTCCAGTGGTTAGGACTCCGTGCTTTCACTGCCCAGGGCATGGGTTCATTCCCTGGTTGGGGAAATAAGATCCTGTAGGCATCGCAGAGTGACACCGTCCCCCCCAGGAAAAAAGAAAAAAATGTATCTGAAATCTAAATGCAAGAGACCTGGGACCAGTGTGTCTGGGCTTCTGTTATATAGCTCTGCCACTAAGTAGCTGTGTGACCTTGGGCAAGTTACTTAATCTCTCTTGAATTTTATTTTCCTCATTTCTATAAGTTGGGAGTGCCAGTTTGTGGCTCAATAAATACTAGCTATTAACTTCCATTAAAAGAAAAATCTCTACTCATAGGAGAGGAAAACTATTGGTGAATTGAGAACCTGCCACAATAGCTGTTGATATATGAGAACTATAATATTGCACAATAAACAAAGAACATAGATAAGGGCACTGGGTGCTATGAAGCCAATAGTCTGGGATTCTGTTATCCTGGTCCATTATCATATTTGTTTAACTTTGAGCTGATATTGTAAGCTGTTAAAGTACTTTTTTTTTTTGGTGGATGTGAGATGATTTCCCTCAGGGTTCTGGAGCTTGGAAATGTTTAGGATCGGTATTCTGACCTGAAAGGCAGCATGTATGTGGATATAAACCATCCCAAATTAGAGTAAGAGGCTTTAGCACAGATATTGGAATAGAAAGTAAATAATACTCTATTTTTTCTCTAGTTGTCATTTGTACCTGCTTAGAGAATGAATCTGAATCTTTGCTTAGGGTAAAATGTAATTAAAGACTAAGTGCATCATTTTTAAGCTGTGTCCTGATTTATTTGCACTGGGTAAGCAGTGATAGCAGTATGCAAATCTGGGATATCCGAGCCTAAAAATAATCTTGAAACACTAGCTTGGAAATTCTCTGTACTTTCTTTGATTTAATTTCAAGTAACATGTACATTCCGGAAGGACACAGCAGTGAGATGTAATACTGTGTTCTTCCCTTGCAGTGGGTAATTCCAGAATTGGTTGGCCATACTATTGTCACTGTATTAATGCTTATTTCATTGCACTGGTTCATCTTCCTTCTCAACTTGCCTGTTGCCACTTGGAATATATATCGGTGAGTACAGTTTGTTTATTTATACATATGAGTACTGGTAGCATAAAGTTCACCCATTTAAACTATACTATCCAATATGTTTTTGGTATATTTATAGATGTAAGCAACCATCACCACAACGTATTTAAGAACATTTTCATCACCCCCAAAAGAAGCCCTATGTCCTTTAGAAGTCACTCCCCTCCCCCAGCTCTAGGCAACTGCTAGTCTCCTTTCTGTCTTTGTAAAATAACCTGTTCTGGACAGACATATCATTTAAAAGAGATCAATATGTGATCTTTTATGGCTTCTTTCACTTAGCATAATATTTTCAGGGTTCATCCATGCCGTGTCATGTATCAGTACTTTATTCCTTTTTATTGTGGAATAATATTCCATTGTATGGCAATACTACATTTTGTTTATCCGTTTGCAATTAATGGGCATTTGAGTTTCCACTTTTTGCCTATTATAAATAATTCTGTGAACATTCATGTGCATATTTTTTTTCATTAAAATTATTCTTTTAATTTACCAAAATGCAATGTGATCGTGTCTTTTTTTTATTATTAACATCTTTATTGGAGTATAATTGCTCTACAATGGTGTGTTAGTTTCTGCTTTATAACAAAGTGAATCAGCCATACATATACATATATCCCCATATCTACTCCCTCCTGCGTCTCCCTCCCACCCTCCCTATCCCACCCCTCTAGGTGGACACAAAGCACCCAGCTCATCTCCCTGTGCTATGCGGCTGCTTCTCACTAGCTATCTATTTTACATTTGGTAGTGTATATATGTCAATGCCACTCTCTCACTTCATCCCAGCTTACCCTTCCCCCTCCCCATGTCCTCAAGTCCATTCTCTACGTCTGCATCTTTATTCCTGTCCTGCCCCTGTCCCTGCCCAGGGAATTTTTTTCTTTCTTAAGATTCCATATATATGTGTTAGCATATGGTATTTGTTTTTCTCTTTCTGACTTACTTTACTCTGTATGACAGACTCTAGGTCCATCTGCCTCACTACAAATAACTCAATTTCGTTTCTTTTTATGGTTGAGTAATATTCCATTGTATGTATGTGCCACATCTTCTTTATCCATTCATCTGTTGATGGACACTTAGGTTGCTTACATTTCCTGGCTATTGTAAATAGAGCTGCAATGAACATTGTGGTACATGACTCTCTCTGAATTATGGTTTTCTCAGGGTATATGCCCAGTGGTGGGATTGCTGGGTCATATCGTAGTTCTATTTTTAGTTTTTTAAGGAACCTCCATACTGTTCTCCATAGTGGCTGTATCAATTTACATTCCCATCAACAGTGCAAGAGGGTTCCCTTTTCTCCACACCCTCTCCAGCATTTATTGTTCGTAGATTTTTTGATGAAGGCCATTCTGACCAGTGGGAGGTAATATCTCATTGTAGTTTTGCTTTGCATTTCTCTAATGATTAGTGATGTAGAGCATCCTTTCATGTTCATGTGCATATTTTTGTGTGGACATATATTTTCATTTCTTTTAGGAGTGGAATTGCTGGGTCATATGGTATAACTCTATGGTTTGACCTTTTGAGGAACTACCTGAGTGTTCAAAAGCAGCTGCACTATTTTACGTTTCCACCAACTGTGTATGAAGGTTACAGTTTCTCCACATCCCTGCCAACACTTTTTGTTGTGTCTTTTTTATTTTAGCTGTCTTATTGAATGTGAAGTGGTATCTCATTGTGGTTTCGATTTACATTCCCTAGTGACTAATGATGTTGAGTACTTTTTAATGTGCTTATTAGCCATTCATATATCTTCCTTGCTCTATATGTTTTTAATTAATTTCTTTTTTATTGAATTATAGTTCATGTACAATATTATATGTTACAGGTGTACAGTATGGTGAGTCACAATTTTTAGAGGTTATACTCCATTTATAGCTATTATAGAATATTGGTTATATTCTGTGTTGTACAGTATATCCTTGTAGCTTATTTTATACATTTGCTGCATATGTTTTTGATTAGCTAAGTTGACATGATATAAATTATGCTTTGGGAAGATTTTTCTGGAAGGATTATATAGTATTGATTGGATGGAAAAGAGGCAGGAGGTAGGGAAACCAGTTCAGAGACAGGGGTGAGATAATATAGTACTGGAATAGAGTTGTGATAGTGGGAATGAAAAAGATAGGGCTAGGGCTTCCCTGGTGGCGCAGTGGTTGAGAGTCCGCCTGCCGATGCAGGGGACATGGGTTCGTGCCCCGGTCCAGGAAGATCCCACATGCCGTGGAGCGGCTCGGCCCACGAGCCATGGCTGCTGAGCCTGCGCGTCTGGAGCCTGTGCTCCGCAACGTGAGAGGCCACAACAGTGAGAGGCCCGCGTACCGAAAGAAAAACAAACAACAAGATAGGGCTATATAAGTGGTGATAGGAAGGAAGAATGGACAAGAGTTTAACCTATTGCCTATGAAAGATGAAGAGAGAAGTCAGAATTGAGTAAGAGAAAGTTTTTAAGGACTACTGAGGAAGTGGTGACACTCCTGTTAGATAAGCTAGCAGTCAGAGAAGGATAAGACTCTTTGAGACTACAGATGGTCCTCGATTTACAATAGTTTGACTTTTGATTTTTCGACTTCATGATGGTGTGAAAATGATACACATTTCAGTATAAACTGTATTTCGAATTTTGAATTTTGATCTGTTTCTGGACTAGCGATATGCGGTACGAAACTTTCTTGTAATGTTATAAAATAGGCTTTGTATTAGACGATTTTGCCCAACTGTAGGCTAATGTAAGTGTTCTGAGCATGTTTAAGGTAGGCTAGGCTAAGCTGTGATGTTCGGTAGGTTAGGTGTGTTAATTGCATTTTCAATTTTTGATGGGTTTATCATGATATAATACCATTGTAAATCGAGGAAAATAGGTATTGAGTTGAGATGCTATCCAGATATTCATTTGTAAATACCATATATACCGTTTATTCAGCCATAGATGGGCTACTAGGATTGGGGGGAGAATTTAGATTTGTGAAACTCAGAGAGCCATTTGCATTTCAAAGAAGTCATAATTGAGAAACCAAATGTGTGGCGAGAGTGAGGAACCCAAAGTTGGACTAGAGAAGCTTGGACGTGCGAGAAGGAAGAGGTCATGATCAGTGCTAGGTTAGGACATGCATGCTGTGCAGATGGCACAGTTGGGATGCAGAAGCCTAGACGCTTAAACTCACTGATCCTCTCAAAGTAACCCAATTTTCTTATTTGTAAAAGGAATCATTTGGGGAAGAAGGAGAAGATTATCATATGTAATACTATATACACAGTGGTATTTAATAAATATGAAATGTTATGTGTTATCTCAAGAGGCCCAAAGACTCCACAGCGTGTTAAACACAGTATCTTGAAGATTTTTTTTTAAGTTTGAGTCTGAGTCTGTGTGAGCACTGAGTTGAATTGGTCTGGATATGGAACTCGGTGTGTGCTTACTGTGCCCTTTAGGTTCCGTATTGTCTTTGTAGCCCTGTTCTCATTCCCTCACTGTGGTCATACCTCCATCACTATAAAATGTACATCTCTTATTTGTCAAAATATTATTATTTAACTTAATATTTACATAAAAATTAATTTAAAATAAAATTTATATTTTAATTAAGTGTAATCTGTACTTTTTAAGTGTCATGTAAAGTTAGGCACTGCGTTTGCATCTGAACTCTCCATTTATTGTCTTAACTGAAGAGTTTTATTTTACCACAGTAGCATTTATTCTAAATCATTTCTGCCTTCTTTAAATTGCTCTTTTCAAGTAGGTACTGTTTATTAACCATGCAGATTGAGACATATCTGTTGATCAGCAGGAGCACCAAACATGAGGATTCTATTTGGGATATAGAATCTCTCTTTTTAGTATCATCTGTGAAATGGGAATAATTATGTTTGACACAAAGATGTAAGTGTTAAACATAAAGACAACTTGCAGAGATGTTGTGAAGGTGAAGAGAATTGCATTAATTAAGTTAGAACCTTGTAGATAAAGAAGTTTCTAAGAACTTGATAAAGTTGGTTTGGTTTTGGGGCCCCCTTCACTTGTGTCTCATGGAAGACAGCTATAGGTATTACCGATTCAGTAGTTTTCTACAGAAGATTGGTAAAAGGGTCTCAGTGCATAAAATATCCTTCTCTAGAGTGTTAATGTATTTGTTTCAGAGGGCAGAAATTACACCTAAAATTAATAGTATTGTATTTTCAAAGGAAGACTAAGGCATGGCCTGTGACATCATTATAATACCTTGTCCATATTTGGTCATATAAGGCTGCTATGATTGGTTCATTTTTGAAGGTTGATTATTACTGGTTTACTTATTTTTGAATATTTATGCTGATGATTTGATTTTCCTTCTAATGTGTGTGCATCCTTTAATTTACCAGGTTCATTATGGTGCCAAGTGGTAACATGGGAGTGTTTGATCCAACAGAAATACACAATCGAGGGCAGCTGAAGTCACACATGAAAGAAGCCATGATCAAGCTTGGTTTCCACCTGCTCTGTTTCTTCATGTATCTTTATAGGTGAGTTTACAGTCCTGGCGTTTTCCTGGATGCCATATGCTTTTGACGGGTGAGGTATTACTATACCATAGCATTTTGTATTAACATTGCAGAGCTTTTGGGGATTATGTGAATTTCTTGTGGCTGTGTAGATTTTTTATGTCATGTCATTGAATCAGGATTCCATTCTGTCTGACCTGGAGTAGAGTTACTCTGCGTTATTAGTTATTCCTTAGCTGTTGAGGCTATCAACATGCTTAAAACTGTCTTTGCTGTTCTTTCCCTCCCCTGGTATCCAGCTGTGAGGTCTCACTGCCTGTTATAAACATTACTATATGTACCCCCAGAGAGTTTCCCACTCCTGGGTCTTCGGGGGACCAGAGCACTGGCAGCAGCTCTCAACAACTTATATCCACGTTGGGCTGATCTTTCTTGGCATTAAGGAATTTAGGTGTGATGCCTTTTCTCTGGGATGCAAGTGGTCTGTTCGGGTAAAATTTCATCAGTCTTCCAGTTAGATTGGAAGTAAGAATTAATATGAAGGTTTGGCTATCAGACACTGGAAGCCTCATGCAGTCCTGTTTAAACTTACATTTATTACCTTAAGTTTTAGAGATAACATGCCACCTTTTCCTTTACCCATTATAGACCCATAGAATACAGCAAAGAAGAGAAAAAAATTGTCATGTGTGTATGATTTGATTAAGCCTTTAAGAGGCTAAAAGTCAAGCTTTTGTATCCAAGCTTAATTGTATCATTCCTGTTTTTTTCTGAGGTAAATTTTAATTTTCACATGGGCATGAGACTAGTAGGAAAAAACTTGTACTGAACTAAACTTCTGTCACTCAAAAAAGTCCTAATAATTAGAAACTGTACAAAGATAAGAGTTTTAAAAACCTGCTATTTTGTCTGAAATAGCTTAGAAGTCAGAGCCATTTTAGCCTCTGCCTGAAAAAGCAGGCTTCCTAAAATCCTTTTGCTATGCTAATTCCATGCACAGATTAGATTGAAATTAGAGTTTAGGTGGTTTCCTTTTGACTATTTATCATATTTGCTTTTCTGTATTTTAAAAAATAGGACAGAAAAACCACACTAATAACATTTCTGGTTCTCATACCTCATTGCTAACGTGCTTAATTTTTAATCCTAGCATTAAAGATGGAGAATAAAGAGCAAAATTTAACATGAAGAATACAATGATACACCTATTCTTATTCTTATTATTTTTTTTTTGTGGTACGCGGGCCTCTCACTGTTGTGGCCTCTCCCTTTGTGGAGCACAGGCTCTGGACGCGCAGGCTCAGTGGCCATTGCTCACGAGCCCAGCCGCTCTGTGGCATGTGGGATCATCCCAGACCGAGGCACGAACCCGTGTCCCCTGCATCGGCAGGCAGACTCCCAACCACTGTGCCACCAGGGAAGCCCTATTCTTATTTTTATTACTTTTTAAAGTCAAACCATATGAAGGTATCTTTACCATCATATATGTTCCCTTCTATTTGTCTGAGACAAAAAGCAAGGTGGTTATCCTTTCTTCATCCTTCTCTCCCCTCCAGGTTTTATGCTTTGGAGAATAAACTAGAGTGGACATCCCCTAGGTCTTGATAACATGAGCTTCTTGAGGCATCTGGGAGCAAAGCTAATGTAGTCACACTTTTGGGTGTAAATGTAGGATTAGGGAGCAGTATCTTGCTTAGTAAGACCCAAAGTCTTAGGATTTAAAAATGGACAAGTGTTTCTTACCTCTCAGTTGTTGAATTTAAAGCAGTGGGAAGATGGACTGAAGACTGGGGATTGGAGGAATCAGGAAGCAATTTTGGGGCAGGTTTAAGGTATGGTTCTTTACAATGAAATAAAAGATAGGCAACCAGTATAACTGGTTTGCCTGAGTAGCTGCATTGCTCACTGGATGCATCCTTTCTTTTTCTTTCTTTTCCCTTCCCTTCTCAGCTTTTTAGCCATGTTGCTATTTCCTTCCCCCTTGGCGTTCCTTGTAGCTCAAGGGATCAGGATGGAAGAGTAATCGCAGATGTTCTTGTAACACTTTTCTCTTAGCTTTGGTTGCTGTTTTTAAAAAGTGTTTACTATTCTAAATCATCCGATTTCTAATGTAGGGATTTATGCTGCTCCTTCTGTATCGCCTGCCACCACTTGCATGGTGCCTTGCACAGAGCAGACATTCAGCGTTTGTTAAATAGAATTAAAGGAAAAAATTCCCATCTTCTTTAGAGATTGGTGGAATCTATGCCTTTGGTGTTTGGTTAGGTGCCAGCCTGGTGTAATCTACCACTCCCTCACTGTGTGACCTGGGGCAAGTTTCTTATCCTCTCTGTGCCTCAATTTCTTCATCTGAAAATGGGATAATAATAGTACCTGCCTTATGGGCTTGTGATGTGGATTAAATGAGATAATGCACATAAAGCACTTTGGTTTGTGCTGACCTCTTGTAAGCTCTAACAAAGTGTTCAAAAATATTGGTTACTACCATTAATTTGTGCTGTGCACTGTGTACCCTTAGTTTGTTTAAATTTGGACAACGCATCACTTATACCATTGGTAGTGTAAGGGTATTTCTGTGTTTTAGTCATTTGCTCTCAGCATAGCAAGGCTGATTTCAGTAAAAAAATGATAGTCTTGTTACTCTTGTTAAGTGTGGTGGTTTTAACAGAGTATTTACTGAGTGACCGCCATGTGTCAAAGACACTGTGTAAGGCACTGCGTGTGACACAAAAGGAGCAGTGCAGAATCCCTGTGTCAAAGCTGGGAGCCTGCTGATTGCAGCACGCGGGTGTCATCCTGGAGAATGAAAGTGGGTATGAGCTGAGGTGTGCAGGAAGAGGCAGGGCAACGGCCCTGGGCCGAGAGGCTGGCTTCCCAGAGGCCGTGCCGGAGCCTGATGGAGCCTGCCGGATCCTGAAGTCTGAGAGGAAGTTACTGGGTTGATGGGGGATGAGAGGAGGGGTTCCAGGGGCAGGAACAACATGTGCAAAGATCTCCATGGAGAATTAAAGTTTTTTCCTAGACACAGCTTGTTTTCTCTAAGCTAGAGCCCAGCAGTGCTTTTAGGTTACGCTCCCTACCGCCACCTCTACCCCGGTTTTCTTTCTTTCTTTTTTTTTTTTCTTTTAGTGAAAACGTTAGGGCCTTTTGATGTCCTAATATAGATATTCTTTCCTTTAGGTGTAAATGATTGCTTTTGCTTTTTACTTAAATGAGTGTTCCTTGCTGAGCCTTAGGGATGCAAGTCTGGACAGACCAGACTCTGTAGGAACATTCCTAAGGAAACATTAGTAACATTAATTTCTTCTCTCCACAGTATGATTTTAGCTTTGATAAATGACTGAAGCTGGAGAAGCCGTAGTTGAAGTCAGCCCACACTACAGTGCACAGTTGAGGAGCCAGAGACGACTTAAATCATCCTTAGAACCATGACCATAGCAGTATATTTTTTCCTCTTTGAACAAAAAATATTTTTGCTGTATTTTTACCATATAAAGTATTTAAAAAACATGAATTGAGTTTTTGTAGCTTTCTGGTTCTCAACTTTAGCCTGCACCCCCAACATGTGAAGGTGTTTTTCATCATCTGTATGTTGAAGATAGTTATTTGTATGTAGGAATAGGACTGTCATTCCAGCATTGCATGCCAAAGAAATAGAGGACACGCTTTAAAGGGAAGATGTAATAGATGAGCAAAGTGGCTCTTCAGGTCTACTGAGAAGTCAGAGTACAAAGCGATACTGTTAGTCTGGGCAAAGGAAGAAAGAAACTAAACTACCCTTTTGTCTATATTGCGGCAGCTTCCTGTATTTAATATGGTTTACAGATTTATGGGGCTGTAAGCCAAATGTCTTTTCACAAGAATGTTAACAGAAAATGACATTTCAAAAAATATATATTTCTTTGCTGAATCTGTGAACCCTTATAAGCCATTACACATACGATGTAATTCCTGCTTATAGAAAGGAAAATAAACCAAAAAAGCAAAACTTCATCAAGAGCTTTCATTTAAAAGCCGCTGCCTCCACAGTCGCCCTCAAACCCATATACTCCCACTGGCCCTTGCTGCGTCTTGGTTTTGCACTCATTGGTCCAGTTGTATTTGATCTGTCCGATATATTTTTTAATGGGTTTGGAGAGGTGATTTGGTAGAAGATGCCCATCAGATCAGAAGCAGGAGTAGCCAGTCATTCGGTGTCGGTGAAACTGAGCCTGTCAGCGCTCTGTTTGGGGCCTGATTAACCGTAGCACTCCTGTCCTGCTGCGCTGACCACTGTCCATTTCATGGACATAGCAGTATCCAACCAGACTTGATTCCTTGGAGGTATATTTGTCAATTCTTGCAGTTGTTGAGGGCACTTAACCTCTTGGGCTCTGTTTGCTGGGTGAAGTGAACCTGGCAGTTCATTCCCAGTGCTCGTTTGTGTTTTAATGTGGCCATCTTAGTGCTGGCATTTAGGCAAAACATGGCTGAGTCCAAAGAGGTTATTCACTCTGTTGAGACAGAATTGCATAGTCACATAAGGTGTGTGGTCACCAGATATCAAATGTTGCATGTCCTTTCGGCCCTGGACTGGGTCTAGCCTTGGCAGAAGCCGGAGAGGCTCTAAGCAAAACTCCCTATATGGATAGACCCACATTTTGAGGATGGTGGTATACCCTGGCCACACGTGAAAGGAAGGGTGAAATGGTAGGCAAAGTAAACTTGGTTCTGTTGGCCTCTTTCGAGCTTCAAAAATTGCTCCTTGGGGGTATCTTGTTTTTCTTCCAGGCAAAGAGCCAAGAAGAAGCTGTAACACAGAAGTTAGTTTGATGCATCTCTCTTACCCTTTCCTTCTTAGGCACCTTCCTCTATTTAAAAAAAGAAAAACAGTCACTTAACTCTGACTTTATCCCTAACTTCCAGTGCCTCTAAATGTTCTGCTCAAGCTTTGAAAGCAATGAAACTGTTGGAGAACTTAAATCCTTAGAACTGAGAGATAAACAAGCTACTTCAGGAAGCTCAAAGGTGGTGGAGGACTGTTGACCAAAATGTTTTATCTTCTCATTCTTCTTTTTTTAAAAAATTGAAATTTTCACAATATTGTGTTAGTTTCAGATGTACAGCATAGTGATTCAATTATTTTTTTCAGATTATATTCCATTATAGGTTATTACAAGGTCTGGAATATACAAGTATTCTTAGTAACCAAAATAGAAACCTGTGTAGTTGAGAGCATCTGGCTGTCAGTTTACATACCTTTCAGGCATGTCTGTTGGTGAGGCTGAGCAGATCAGAAAGGTGCCTCATTTATAACGAAAGACAGGAGCTCTTTACTTCTGAAACATTAACCGTGGTTAAAAACAAAACCACCTTTCTTGTATTGCTTGTCTGTAATCAAAGGCAGGAAAGGGGGTAACTCTAGTTTTTTGTTTGGATTTTTTAGGGGCCCTTCTACAAATTATGAAAAGAGGGAAAAAGCACTGACTTTAAAAGCTGTGGTTAAGATGCCGAAGATTAATCTTCTGTGCTTTTAACTGATTGGAGAGTTGCAGAGACCCTTAGAGATCATTTGGTCTAACTTCATCTTAGACATCTGGAATCCTCCTGGCTAGTCCAGTGTTCTCTCCCTTATCACTTCTCATCCCTGTCCATCTGTGAAGGTAGTACCCTGGGCCCAGCCAGTGCAGACTACTATGGCATGCTCCTGGATGCAGAATATTTTTATCTGTGTATTCTGTCATTTTCCTTTGACCTTTTCCTTCCATCCCTTCAGTGGTTAGCAGGTGCACTTGCTAATCACTGGACTCAGCTGAGAGAGCCGAGGAAGAAAGATCTAAGGTGCAGCTTGGTTCATCAAAGCCTGACAGCCACCTTTTCATGCCACACAGATGACAATGGAATAATAATCCAAATCTGCTTCCTCTCATCTGAGCTCACTTTGAATTTGAGGGATAAGAAAGCTCCCCATGGAACTTTTTCTTCTGTGGCACTTACCACTTTCTATCTGGTGTTACGGTTATTTGTATGCAGTTAATCTCTCCTACTAGACTGTACACTCCTGGAGGGCAGAGTATCCTCTTATTCATATTTGTATCATTTTCCTATTGCTCCTGGCACCTAACGCAGTCCATGCCTTGCACACGGAAACAATAAATGATTGTTGAATGAATACATAAATCTGATTGTGTTGTTCTGTTGCTCTTTCAGCATGAAGTCTAACTAATGTCCTTTACATCAGGGAAGTAAGAAGCAATGGAGCAACATAATCAAAGTCTACCATCTGTTTTCAAGGCAGTCGCATTATGGAATGTTCTAAGACATGCTAGGTTAGGAAAGGAAATCGCTGTATTTGGTGTACTGGAGGCTTGTGAAGTCAGTTTTCCTCACAAGTAATATTTTGTCAGAAGTAATTGTGATGAAAAGTATGTACTAGGTATAATTAATTACCCCCTGCATGTAAGTAAAATTGTTCTAATACATGGAAACAGGCAGCAAGATAGAGAAGGGAAGTCTTGAAATTCTATGCCTATTATCTAGATTGCTGCCACCTGAATTTGTGTACTTTAAGCCAAAAATACTATTTTGCAATGTAGTGTAACAAAGATGGAAATATTCTTGGTGTAGTGAAACTACAGTTAATAAGGCTGTTCAAAGAATGGGCTGTTCTATCTGAGCATTTGTCAGTGAAGCCTTTTGGTTTTAAGCCATACTTACCGTGAAAATTGTACAAGGTAGTAGTCAAATTGTTCTGCTCTAAATATAATCTAAGGACTGAGGGTCATTCAGAGCCTTAGGGTTAGCATTGTGAACCGCAGTAATCACAGTAATAATCACCGTCAGGACATAGATGTTAAAGGGATTGGTCACTAAGAGCTCAAGTTGCTCTTTAGAATAAATTCCTTGATAAAAGCTGTTTTTGTTTTCAATGGCTTCCCTCTGAGGCTGGCTGAGGGGTGGGTGGTGGGTGAGTGGTCAGAATCAGCTAGCTGGGAGCTCGGAGGTTTGACCGTGGCTTCCCCTGCTGTGTATTTGGTTTGCTACATCCGTTATGGAACAGTCTTGGTTTCACCTGTATTAGTTCCCATTCAACATTAGCGCATAGTCAGAATGTGAGTCAGTCGAACAAATACTGAAATTGCTGTTCTCCAGTGCAGCACCTTGTGTGTAGATGTTGAGAGGACTAGTAAAGGTGCGGAGTTACACACTGCTATACTATCACTCTCCAGCCATCTCTCTGATTCCTGGTTCCCTTCTAAGCACCCGGTGCTTCGTCAGAATCCCCACTTTGTTATTTATCCAGGGGACTTGGTTCATCTTCAGTCTGCTATTCTAAGTACCATATATTCTTTGGGCAAGAGGCTGGCACTTGAACAAGGAAGGAGCTTGAATCCTTCGTCTGTTTTCACACCTCAGTTCATTCAAATTGATAATCTCTGAAGGAGAGGATGTGAGTGGAATCAAGTTGTAGAGCCTGATCTTATCACTTTATCTGATCAGCAGCCTATTTCACAGGTTGGATGCAAAGCAGGCGAGGGTTGAACTTGACAGCTCAATTAAAAAGCAACAAGTTTGGCTGCCACTGCATCTGCTGTATCAGAGTGACCTGCAGGGCAAGGCTAGCTTCTGGTGTAGCTGTGTATAAAGATACTAACTTTTTAGAAGACAATAACAGGACTAATCCGTGTCAGTTGGTAATCTTCTATTTTACCAGTTACAATAATCAAACTTACGGGCATTCTTGTTTTATCTGTAACCTACTACCTTCCCTCCCCCACACTATTTTGAAGCCAATACCAGACATCAGTACATATGTAGTATTTCTACACGTATCTCTGTAAGATAAGGGTTCTTAAAACACACACACAGTCCCAGCAGCATACATAAATTGGTAATTACTTAGTACTAAATACACAACGGGTGCTCCAATTTCCCCCATTGGCTCAAGGTTTACAGTCGGTTTGTTCACATTGGGATTCAGCAAAGATCTGTACATTTCATTTGGTTAATGTCCTTAAGTCTCTTAATCTACTAAATTCCCTATTATTTTCCTTGCAATTTGTTGAAGAAACTGTTTCACTGGACATAGCAATCATTTGTTGTGTAGAACCTCCAGTATCTGGCTTTTGCTGACTGCCATAGACTCTTAAAAAAAAATCGTTTGTGATTTTACTATGTGCATTCTCACCCATCACAAGCTGTCTGGTAAGAAGATACTGTTAGCTTCTTTCATAGATGAGGGATCTCTGACAGATAAGTAATTTGTCTAAAGTGACACACCAAGTGATAGGATTTATATTTAAATCCAAACCCACTACTTTATAAAACAATTTAAAGACATTCAAATTTATTGTGCTTCTATCTTCTATGAAACTTCATGAGTCTGTTTTATTGATTGCTTTAATTGTATGGAGAAAAATCTGTACAATTTCAAGTGTCATTTTCTTCTATGAACTACACAGTTAACTAGAATCAGTAAAGAAGTGTGCCCTTAAATGTTTTACCTAGCTTTGACAAGTTTTTAACAGTCAATTTTTAATCTAGGGTGTAAGTGGCCATCTACAGACCAAGGGAGGTTTATGTGTGCAGTGGCTAATAGCATAAGCTCAGGGGCACCTGGCTTAGAATCCCAGCTCCTTCATACCAGTTAATTTATTTAAGCCTACTTCCCTCATTTGTAAAATGGAAATTAGAGTATTTGCCCCATGAAGGTACCTTGAGAATTAAATGAGAATGGAATGAGTGGCTCATCCATAGTGACTGGCCTAAAGCAAGCACCCAGTATATTAGCCCAAAGGAATACCTGTTCTGTACTCGTGTTACTCAACGACCAAATAGTGTGTGCGTTGTGGTTAGTCCCTCTCATTACCATTCTTGCTCCTGCTTTTGATTCTTGGTCTCATTGCTGAAGTAATAATATAGCGTAGTCCCACGGTTTTCAAAACCCACCAGTGTGGATCAGTGTCAGCTGACAACATACAATTACCTGACGTGTTAACAAATTTGACTTGTGATCTGGAAGGTGGCTTCGAAATCTAAAAGTTAAAAAAGCCTTCAGTTGAGTCTCACGTGCCCTTGGATTTAGGAGTTAAAAGCACAGGCTCTGGAATCAAACAGGGGTTTGAATCCCAGTACTATCATCTATTAACTGTATTTCAGTCTCCTTAAGCCTGAGTTTATCATTGAAAAAAAGTGAGCAATACTTGCTTACAGAGATAGAAGTTTAAATAATGTATATAAGGCGCCTGGTGCCCAATAAGCACTCCAGTTATTTATACAAACACTAGGAGAAAGCACAGAAAGAGAAAGGAAATTAAAACCAAACCAGTTGAATAGTATCAGTTCTTTGTGGACAAGAACACAAAATGTTACTGAAGTTTTTTTCATGCAAACCCATTAACAGGGGAGAAAGAAAAAATCTTAACTGAAAAGTTTTTTCATGCAAATCCATTAACGGGAAAGAGAGCCCATTTATACATAGTGTGAAAGAACTTTTAGAACAAGTTTTTCATTGATAATAAAATCAAGACCCCTTTTCTGAATTCATAGGCCACAAACTGGTATTTTTCCATTTGGGAATGAGGGAAAAGTTATTCAATATTTGGAAACTATTTGGTATACAACTCCCAATTCAATGTGTAGCTGCATTTTAAAATTATATTCAAAATGAGGAAAAAGCCACACAGAACTTAAATGAAGAACATTAGCACATTCATTTATTTGAATTCTAGATACGGCCTATCACCATGGCTAATTATGTCTTGAATAAGATGTTAAAAGTCTTAAATTGTGTATGAGGGACTCCAGTTGCATCAATTTAATACAGTGACCAAAGAAGCCACTAATCCTCGCATCAGAAAAGGAAATTAAAACTTGCTGAAAATTTGTTCTTGTTCTTCCGTTTCCAGCATTAGCTATACATTACATGCCGATTTAACATTTTGTTAATTACGTGATTGTACTGTTTCCTATACAGCAAGCCCATGTTACGCACGCTCATCAGGTTTGAGGGAGGAGAGCCCACTGCCACAAAACCAATGGCAGACACCTAAGATTCTTGGAAGTAGTGATAGGATGATGGGGTCATTTTGTTTGTTGAATGTTCTTTAACAGTTTTAAGTTTTTCTGGGAAAAATTTCAAGTAGAAGTCATGAAATGATGTAACTGAAGACCATCAACTTTTCTTTTGCTTAAATGAAAGGGAATTGAATTGTGTTTTTAAAATACAACTCTCTTAAGATTTATTAAGGTTGGGAAATTTTCTTTACCTGGTGCTGGGATCTGGCATGAAACTTTAAGCTAAGTCTGCAAAGTATAGCTGTATTTAAAGACTTCAAGTAGAAAAAACTTCTCTCTTGCCTGTTGATCAGAGGAAGTGGCAAACCGTACCTTTAAGGTGGTAAGCAGTAGTGTGGAAGCATTACCTCTCTGCCTCATCACTGGATCTGCTATCCTGAGTCTCCACTGATTGCCTGCCAAGTACTAATTTTTCACATTTGCACTTCCTTTTACTGTGCAGACCACCACTCTTAGTAGTAAAAATCATAAAGCCTACTTCTGTAATAATTCACCCTGATGGGCAATTGGTTTTCTTTTCTTTTCATAAATACAAATGTACTATATAGGTTTGTATACATTGAATGCTTTCTCCAAGGATATCTTTAAATAACTATATATTTATTTGTTATGAAATAAATTTTAATTTCAAACTGGAAATATATTTTCTCCCCTTGTCAGCATATCCACTGCCTAAACGCATAATTTCAGACGCAGTAATGTTTTTGAACATGCGGCTTATGATTCCTTTAAAAATGCAAATGTTCCTGAGAGTTTTCTAAATTAATCCATGATTACACACAACAGCTTTTAAAAAAACAGATATCTCAACTGGCAAAGCAGTGCTCTGTTAGACACCACTAAAAAACTCCAGGTAAATCTATGGATGTCAAATTCAGCAAATCAATTGTTTTAGGTAAAAATAGTACTGGTTAGACACTCAGGCTAATGCCTATTAGGAGATTTAACACAGCAACAATTACTTAATTATTCATTCTGTTTATTGGATTGAAAGGGAATACAAACGATTGGTTAAGTGCTATGCACTGACATGGAAAAGGTGTATTAAAAAAAAAAATCCCAGGAAAGCAAATCAAAGTTAATGTAGATTCAATTGAACAAAAATTTAAAGACATTTAATGTACTACACATTTATAAAATAAGAGTTAACAAAGGGTGTTTTGTAAATAATTAGTAGAACAAGTGAAAATAAATATATCAGAGACCTGAAGTTTCTTATGCTTTAATGAAATAATAAAGCAAAGAAATTTAAACTACTAAATATAATCTGAGAGGCAGTTAAAAAAAAAAAACCCCAATATTTAAGAACACAATCCTTTGAAACATTTAATCAGTCCATAGCAAATAGTTATTATATATCAAAAGCTCTAAGTTTTAACTAGTTCCACCACAATGCCATGTAAATCTTGACAATTTAGAAATCTTGAGATCAACACTTAAGTTCTTTTCTTGATCTCTACAGCTTGGTTTGTAAGTACATACATGCTTTTGTGGATCTATTCCCCTCGCCACACACACACATTTTCAAGGAGCCAATAACATTTTTTTCCATCTGTGCCTAAAAATGTTCCGATTCAGTTTTTAGCACATTGACCCTGATGATGAAAATGTTTTAAGTTAAAGATGGGGACACAATTTCAGTCTTATAAAAATATACCAGTATTAACCAAACCTTCAATTCAGAGAGGGCACTTCACATGTGCACGAGACTTTTAGTGAAACTGACAAGAACCCAGGACAGCTGTTTCCAGGACTTTTTATGAATTAAGTAATTTCTTTCACACAGACACACAACACACACACGCACACATTTTTATTCTCTTAGTTTCATAAAATCCAGGCTATCTGGATTAAGTAGATAAGGGATGGGTTTTTATAGTTTTTGTTTTTGCAACTATAGGGCAGCTACTATAACAATAGCTTAACAACACTGAAAATTTTCGATTAAGTTCACCCTGTTTTTAGAAAGTGTCTTAAGTATAAATGCAGATTCACCTCTTCTTTTAAAGTTAGCGGTTTAAATTAAATCCGATATGGTTTTTGAAATGGAAGTAGTATTTTGGAGAACAACCCCGAAAGAGAAGTTGCTAAAATCTAAATGAGAAATTAAAACGAAATAAAGATATTTATACACTTCAGAGATGGGACAAAAAGGATATTAAGAAAAATGTCTTCTTTCCTCCCCATTCAAAAGTAGCCATTCTTCTGCTGTGAAAGAAACTGACATGGATATTTCCCTTTCAAGAGATGTACGTTATATTTACCACTGTGAGCAGAGGTGATAGGGTCAGTTCTTGTGTGCAGGAACCAACATCCTAAAAAAGAAAATTTCAAGATGGGGAGGGGTGGGGGAAAAAAGGGTTTTCTATTAATGTCATGAAATGCCACTCCAGAGGGAGAACACTCCTAATCATAAAAATTACCATACTACTACTAGTGTGATTTCAAATTAAGAAAATACTGATAAAAACTGATTTTTTTCCTTTCAATTACCAAGTTATTTTAATTACTTAAGTTTATTTTTAAAGTTAGGTAATCCCTTTCTGTTCTCCCACCCACTGAAATGGGCCAATGTGTAGGGGCATTTGCAAAAAAAATTTCCTCTGTTTAAACTACTTACCTGGTTAAATATAACATTTACCTGGCCAATAAGAGCAAAAGAAATGTAGCTAGCTAGAATGAACACTAATAACATACAAAAACCCAAACTGAAACTTTGTCATCCCTCCCAGCTAATTCCCCAACTCTAATTCACCACCCACACACCAGTCTTAAGAATCCCCAAATCCAACACTGTACTACTAATAACCAGTTATTTGGAGGAAAAAGACATTTAATTTCATACGTGCTCTAGCCCTTAATCAATGAATAGTAAGAACAAAAAAACATTTTTAAGCACATGGAAATGAGCCTACTAACCTGATTTTTGGAGCCAAAATTCTCCACTCTATTTTGATCTATGTGCAAAAAGTATTGGTACTTTTCAGTTTATACGTTTGTTAGTATCTTGCAGCTGGCTTGGTAGTATTCTCACTCTGTATATTCTCACCTCAAGCCTATATAGAGACTACAGCACTGTCAGAAGTTTTCAGTTAAGAGCTATGAGTTAGACCATCCTGCTATCGGGTTCTTTGTACCATAAAATCCTAGGTATCTTCATTTATTTTACCTTTCTAGCACAGTCGCTGCATGGCACATGCATGAAGTAGACGTTTACAGCAAATTGGCACAGTAAAGTACCAGTATATATAGGGAGCTGCCAGTTAAGACAGACTCGGAACACAAACTCACCTAGCTGCTATAGAAACCTTTGCATAGTTGTTACTCCGTTTTAATGGAGTTATGTTCTTGTAAAATGTGCCTCTCTTTTACTCCACTTTTTTAAAGTGTTTTTAACTGTACTTCAGAAGCACTCTGAAAACTCAGATCTAGGGGTGGCTGGGTGAAGTATAGTAGACTTGAGCGCCAAATTGCCCCTGAACGGGCACAAATCTCCGTGAATGTTACACATGTACCATAGCACACTGTAACCAAATTTGTAAACAGCTGTGGAGTTTCTATGCCCACATTTTGTTAGTGATGTTACCATAGAGATTGGGGTGTATTAATGGCTTCAGGGTATACATGAATCACTTAAAATATGAATGGATTTAACTGTACTGAGGTAAAGAGAAGTTGCCACTTAATTATATACAGTTACCAATGAAGATTTTATTCAAGCTTAAAGTAAAAAGTAATTTTAGTTACGAAAAATGAAGTACCAGATAAACTGTAACATAGTTATTTTAACTTAGAAGTATCAAAACAGGAATTCTTGATTCTCTAAGTGGTGGTCTCTGCAAAATGGAGCTTAAAGAAATCTTTTACATTACCAATTTGATAAAATAATCTGCTGACCACGATCTATCATTTTCTGGGAGAATCCGAGCTATTTTAAGGCCAATTGTGTTTTCTTTCTTCTCCCCTTCCCTGACTTTACCCATTTCTCCCTGCTCCCTTCCCCTACCCACCCATCCCCCGATGGAAGAACTCCTAACATCCAAGCCTTTCTCTTCTTTGTGGATCCTGAAGGAGTCTACTCATGGTAATAATATATTGTAGACTTGGCTGGGCCGAAAGGGAACAGTGTAAGACTTTTTCTTCACCAGAATCTTATTTTGGGGGTATTCCCACTCCTCTTCCCAACGTAACAGCTATGGTCACCATATTTATATCCTCTACTAAAGAGGGGAGGGAATTTCCAAGGAGACTAAGTATGTTGTACTCAGCTGTTACGGGGTTTAAAAGCACAACGTGAACATCAGGCTTTTGGCTTATTTTAAACGTGAAATTCTCAAAATTAAAAGTGCTTTTCCATGAAGGAAACCCTTCCTTAAACTAAAAGGGGAGGGGAGAGGGAGACTATCCACAGCACCAGTTTAGAATGAGGTTCAGTATGGCAATATCTGAAAATCTGAGAAGAAATATTCTTTAAATTTACGTATCCCTATATGTCAAAATATTAAGGGCAATTAGAGAAATGACTCCTAGGTTTTAAACCCAGTTTAAGTATGTCTGTAACCTGCTGAATTCTTCTAACAAGCTCAGTTATACTATGAATTTCCAAAGTGGTTATATCTGCTGACTTCTACTCTCTTGCTAGATCACACCAAAATGATTCCCCAAGTTGAGAACAACTTGGAACAAGCTTTGCTGAAAACCTGGACTGACTACTGATCTCTCATGTTGGTATAAATTTAAAATTCTCGTTATGAATCTTGAATTTCTTGACGATCAGGTACTGATGTTCCTTCAGGAATAAAACAAAAGGGGGAAAATCTTCAAAGCGCTACTCTGAACTTCCTGTGTGATGTCCTTCCAAGCACTGTTTCTGACCATGTCTCATGTGGTATTCCAGAAGAGCATCAGTTTATACTGCATATCTAAGTCATAGAGGAAACTCTTTTTAAGCTGGTTTAGATTCCAAATGTATACAAATGAAGTCACTTTAATCCTATAAATACTTCTTAATTTATTTTTAAAAAATTGTGCTGTTAACCCTTTTACGGGGCAACAAGCCATGTGAAAAGTACAAAACTTTTTGTCAAATGTAATATTGAGAGTGCTTTTGACATAGTTCACTGGTTTATCATCTGGATCAGTATATACTGCGCAACGGGCAAGGCTAGAATCCATGAACCAAGCTGCAAAGATCTCAAGCTAAATAAGGCGGAAAGATTTGGAGAAACAAAAGAAGGAAATTCTTTCCTATCCAATGTATACTCTTCAGACTAATGCACTCTTTCTATCAAGCCTTCTAAACTGTTAAATAAAGTTTTCCAAACAAGCATTTAAACTTCATTACACAGAAGAGCAACAAGAATGGATCCTGCCCGACAAAAGGCAGGAGGGAAAAAATTATATATACTGAGTTCAATGGGTAAGCCTGAATGTAGCACAGTTCTTCACAACCGATGGGGGGATAATTCAACATGGTGTCCAACAACGTTCTAACGACGTGCTTCATCTCAACTGGTTACTATGAAGCAAGGTGTAAATGTTTGGCCCCAGTCGGGCTTCAGAAATGGTTCTTTTTTCATGACGAGCATGTCTGTCCAGCTATCAATCATGTTTGTTTGCACCAAATCCCAAGCCATTAAAATACGACTAATTTTAAGTTAAACAGAAGTCGTCTGCTCCAGATTCGCCATCAACTATCCATGCTACTGCATTCCTCTGAATGAAGACAAGATGAAATGTGTATTGGGGGAAAAGAGGAAGAAGAGGGGAGGGGGAGAAAAAAGTTACCAGTTAGAAAGTTTTAAAATCAGCATCATGCCATTACAAAATATCGTAACATTAGAAAACAATCACATCGAGGCAAATTCTTGATACTTTCATCATTATCGTTAGAACTGTGTCCACGTCACATCTTAGGCTATATATTACAGTCTAAACTCAGGATTATTTTGAAAATTGGAGAACCCAAGAGAATAATCATATTGGAATCTCATACTTTAAAAATGAACCTTGAAATACTTATGCAGAATAGAAAAATCTTCATGGTAGTTTACAATAGAAGAGAATAAAGAAGATCTGGCAGTCCAAGATAAACTGTGCATCATAACTATGTATTTAATTCTCCTTTCAGTGGCTCAGTTTGAAATTCTGCAATATCACCCTACACTTCTGTGTGTGTGTGGGAGGGGTAATGTGTCAACAGCTACCGATATAAATTCACACACTCTACAATGCACCCATTTAAAGTGGACAATTCAATAGGTGTTAGTATATTCACAGGATTGTACAACCATCATGACAATCAATTTTAGAATATTTTCATCACCATTAGCAGTCGTAAGCGAACCCTCACCCCCCCATCCTAAGCAACGACTAGTCTACTTTCTCTATGCATTAGCCTCTTCCGGACCATTTCATGTAAATGGAACCACCGTAGGTGCTCTTTTGTGTCTGGCTCCTTTCACTTAGCATATTGTTTTCAAAGTTCATCCATGCTGTAGCATGCATTAGTACTTGATCCTATTCTATTTAGTACTATTCTATTAGTACTTGATCCTATTCTATCTATAGTCCTCAAAAAAAAAAAATGCAGTTTGGAACTTTACTGTTATAATAAAAGGTCAGCAATTCTCTTTTTTGAAATTGAGTTAAGTGAAATATTTTTACTTCAATGACTTATAGTATCTTAGGATATCATGATTTTTGAATGTCATTTCCTTAGCTTCTCATCTATATTTTTCCAAAACGTCTATTCCAAACAGGTATTAATTAGAAAAACAAGTTTTCAAGTGTGGGAAAAAGAACCCAGAAGATGCCTGCATAAAAGGCATTACCCAAATTTCTAGTTATACAGAAGCTGTTTTCCTATTTTAGGTATAAATGAAATTTTAGGGCTATACCTATGTTGCAAAGCACAACTGAAAATTGCTGAATTAGAACCAGTGCTTACAACTGGGCCAAGTTTGGCTCACCCACAATAATGAGTATCCACAATAGCTAAGCTACCAAATAGCAGTGTAACTTTTGTTTCACAGTAGAAGCATAAACACACCCTTAAAGGTATGTCTAAAATAAATCCACTTACAAGGTAAATCTGTTACTATATACCTAATGTTTTCCTACTTCTTCAAATCAAATGTTTATTTGAAGAAATAACTTCCAAAATGACTAATAAAATTAGAAAAGCACATATAATCTCAGTTATAGATCTCTAAAACATCTAAGAGAGTGGGGCTTGAAACCTAAAAAAGGACAACAACGAACAACAGGAGATCAACAAGATTTCTAGTTTTAGCTGATTTCAGAGGAATGTTAGAATGTCATGTAGTGATGTACAAATACAAAAAGGTCCTTGAAGGTTCTGAATAACTGAACAGTAATTCTCAAGCTTTTTGACCTGTGTGCTCTTCGTGCTTTTTACTCTCATCTTTGGCTGTACATCCTCACCGACCAGTGAGATCTGGTCAAGTCTTTTACAGTTTGAACCACAAAGACAAAAGCACAGAAAATACACTTTTAAACCACACATGCTACCCTGACAACCCTCCTCCTCTAAGAATAACTTAACTGAACAAAAAAATCTGTTTATCTGTTTCTAGGTAAATTACTTCTTTCTAAGCAAACTAAATATTTTTGCTCTCGTTATCTCCTCTCTCTAGTACCAATATCTTGCTCAATTAAGCTATGTCCTTAACTGTTAAGCTTTTTGGCTTTGGGCTTTCTTCAAGTATCTGGAAGTAGTGGAAAAAACCTTTCAGACCTAGATTTGAAGACCTGGCAGCTCTCAACAAGTTAACTAGTCTTGCCATGCTTCAGTTTTTACATCCACAGAAATGAGGATAAAAACACTTCTACTTCTCTTACAGGGCTATGAAGATGTTACGCAAGACGGTGTATATAAAGGGCCTAGCAGGCTGCCTGGCACATAGGTACATGATAAATTTTAGTTCCCTTCTTTTTCTCTATTGGTATTAACAGATATTTATTTTTAAGGGTAAAACCATAATCAAGATCATTCTAAAGTTGTTCAAATAGTTCAAATTTCATATACTAGCTAGTTTTCATGGGTATGAAAGTATAAAATACTTCTTGCTTGATGAAGCAAGATTTTCAATAAAATTTTGAAAGTGGCAATACTAACTGGATGTAAATGAGGTGGCACATTGCAGCTTATTCTCCCCAGTGTCACCGATAAAACAAACAAACAAAATACTGCTGTGTCTTAGATTAATTAAACTTCTGCGGAGTGAGATATAGTGTACAATCTCTAAATGAGGGAAAAAAATTGATTGTATCCTACACTTTTAATAAAGTACCGCTTAAAAATGCTACAACTTTATGATAAGCAGGGCAACGTTTCATCTGGAGAAAACACAGGGATACTGTATGATAGTTACCTTCAATATTCTGGTGGTCTATAAAAGGCGCTGGTCCCCATATTCTAACGGTGCCGTCATCTGAGGCGCTGGCCATCATAGATGGGATCTGTGGGTTCCAGCTCACACAGTTTACGGTGCGTGTGTGCCCTGTCAGCTCCGCGATTGGCAGTTCACTACGTTTGTGCCAGATGTAAACCTTGTGATCTGAATAAACAGTAATTCAGAGAAAAGTCAAGGAGTTGTTACATATTAACAAAACCAACTGATTTTAAATTTACTGCTCATTACACACAGAACGTATAACTTATTAGAACTTGAAAGGACAACAAAAACAATGTGAATAATTTAACAAACTACCTTTTGAAAAAAGCCATTTTAATAAAATACACATTTTTTTCCCTGTTACTGATGACTGACTAGCTTGCAAGTCACCACAAAATCTATCTGTAATATCCTGTAATACATAATATATAATCACAGTCAAGATCTTTGAATATAAACAAATCTAGGATAGAGACAGATTCTATGGAAATGAGAGGTGATAGAAAAGCAATGTATCCAAATTCAAATATAGCAATTACGATAGCTAAATACTGAGTGCTTATAATGTACTAAGTATATTATTATTATTATTTTTTAATTATTATTTTTTTTTGTGGTACGCGGGCCTCTTACTGTTGTGGCCTCTCCCGTTGCGGAGTGCAGGCTCTGGACGCACAGGCTCAGTGGCCATGGCTCACGGGCCCAGCTGCTCCACGGCATGTGGAATCTTCCTGGACCGGGGCACGAACCTGTGTCCCCTGCATCGGCAGGCGGACTCTCAACCACTGTGCCACCAGGGAAGCCCTTAAGTGTATTATTTAATCTTCACCATCATCATGAGGTGGGCACTATGCTTATCCCTTTTATGGATGGCGACTGAAGAAGCAATCTGCTCATGGTTAACAGCCAGTAAATGGTGAAACTGGGGTTGAAATCCAGGAGGCCCTGCTCAAGAGTTTACTTGTGAGGCTAGACAGCATAATAATATGACTTCGTAGTAGTCTATTTGTAATCTCATGAAGTGACCATAAAAAACAAAAACCCTGACAACTTTGTGATAAAATAATCTTCAAAAACAAACAAAGCAAAACAAAACAACGGACTAGTACAGAGTAGAAGTTCACAGTACAGGCTGTAGAGTCAGACTACCCAGTCCACACGCTCCCTGTATCACGGACCAGCCGTGTAACTTTGGGCACATTACCCACTCTTTGCAACTCCTCTGTAAACGGGGATCTGTACTTACCTCATCATGTTATGAGGATAAAGTAAGTCTGTACACGAAAAAGTGTTTTGAACAGAGTCTAGCACGTAGTAAACACCATGTACTACCACAAAGAGTTAACGAAATAGAAGTGATGGCTTTTCAGCAGAAGGCAGAATCCCAGGGTAAATCAGAAAAGTGTCCTATCTGAAGATCTGTCAATCAACTATGAGATCAATGTGGGAACTTTCAGTGGATGTGCTGCCAACTGAGGAAACTTCAGAGTGGTGAAAAGGTAATAAACTTGTGGTTAAAAAAAAAAAAACCATGCCCTGGTTTCAACTTACAAAGATAAAAAGTTGGAACTGTTTCTGAACATTTTTTTGAGTATGTGAAGCAAAAGCTAAAAGGCACTCACTGAAGTACTGAATTTATCTTTCCTAGAGGGTACTTATTCTTCAATCATTTCTG
Source organism: Leucopleurus acutus (assembly GCF_964270905.1). NCBI lineage: Eukaryota > Metazoa > Chordata > Mammalia > Artiodactyla > Delphinidae > Leucopleurus > Leucopleurus acutus. The sequence continues at coordinate 22,345,178 of NC_139143.1, forward strand.
AAAATAATTTTCTTTCAATAAAATAAAATTAGCAAAAGGAAAAAAAAAAAAAAGCCCAGACTAGCTATGTTTCCCCTTGGACAGAGCAAGTCCACAAAGAAAGATTACAGGCTTGAAAAGTGTGAATGCAACTGAAATCTGCCTACATTTGGATTTGCGAACACATACCCGAGGAGGATATTTGCTGAACAGTCAGCAAAAATTAAGATTTGATGTAGTCAAGGTCAGAATGACAGGCTTTATGATCAAGCTCTGCTTACTGTACCAGTTTAGGGAATCCAGTGCCTATGCAGAGGTAAAACATAAGTTTTTCTATATATTTCCAGCACAATGAAAAGGCTGGAGTAATGGCATAACTTTAAGGGGGAAAGGTTTCCTAATTGCTCTATTTTATACTGACATTCATATATTTGGGGATTTGGAAGGTTCTTGGAATATATTTCTGACAATAAATGACAAATGGATTACTGTGGTCATCTTGGGAGATAATATAGTTGCTATATCCACTTGGTGTTGAAAACACTTTTAGAACCATTCTAAACCACCTGAATCATGAGAATGCTAATCTCTTTCCATCATAGTTATGTTTCATTTTATCCCTAAGCAGAATATAATGTGTGGCTTAATTACATTATTCATCAGGCTTAATTCTAAAGTTAGTTTGGTCTTAAAAAAAAAAAAAAGATTGGGGCTTCCCTGGTGGCGCAGTGGTTGAGAGTCCACCTGCCGATGCAGGGGACGTGGGTTCGTGCCCCGGTCTGGGAAGATCCCACATGCCGCGGAGCGGCTGGGCCTGTGAGCCATGGCCGCTGAACCCGCGCGTCCGGAGCCTGTGCTCCGCAACGGGAGAGGCCCGCGTACCGCAAAAAAAAAAAAAAGATTGGCATCACTAGGGATAATGGTAGCAACACATATTTTTAAAGCACTTCTAGGCTACATATTATTTTTAGAAAGAGCTATAGGGGATTGTGAGGCATAATTAAGAGGCAAAAAAACCCCCCAGGAGCAGGATTAAATAGAGCAAGGGGAAAGAGATCTTTGAGTAGGAAGAGCTAAAAAGCAGGTAAAAGGCTTATTAATATGTTTAGATCATATCAAATTAGAAGCCAATAGAGAACCTAGAAAAAAATAACATGATTAAACTAACAGATAAAAAAAGATTTTTTGATGGGAAAGAAGTGAACTCCCAATTGTTACCTAGTAAACCACTCTTCTCTTTTCTCAATCTTATCTGACTGATTTTTTTTGGGGGAAAAGAAAGAATAGATAAATTCACATGCTTCATGTTAAAATCTAAATCCCTAAATGTCTCTTTGTCTTAATCCTTAAATATCTTATACACAAAGGAAAAACTCATGTGTCATTTTGTGATCCTCTTAGCTACTGAGATCAGTTTTTTGTCAAGAAATGGGTAACAGAAACATCTTACACAGTAATTGAACATTACCAGGTGTTTACCAACATAATCCAGTTCCTTGGTCTACCTTGGAAAACGAGATTCAGTTTTTAAAAAAATGACTTAAATAATTTGCTGCTACAGTACTAGAACAGTATAGTGGGTACTCAAGAAAATGTGTTGAATGAAAATTTTCAATAATTTGCCATTATTTATGTTTCATCACCTTAAAACGTACACCAACTTTTAATACTGCCTCACTTACTTGTGCTTGCATATTTTAAACAATTTCTATTTTAAATCAGACTGACTAGTTTAGGCACATGCCTGCCTGAAATACCGATGTTATTAGACCAGAGAAGTTTATTCAAAAAGGTAGTAGACACAATTCTGTAATTTCAGCTTCTCTGAGACCATAAGAATCCTAAATTATTTTCTTTGGTCACTAAAGAAACACTGAAGATCTAACTATAGTCAATTTTGTCCAAGATCAGGTAAAACAATTAACCTTGATTTTTAAGATACTACCTACTAACATCTGAAAACCATCAGTCTCATGAAAAAATAGTGGGGCTTCCCTGGTGGCGCAGTGGTTAAGAATCCGCCTGCCGGGCTTCCCTGGTGGCGCAGTGGTTGAGAGTCCGCCTGCCAATGTAGGGGATGCGGGTTCGTGCCCTGGTCAGGGAGGATCCCACATGCCGCGGAGCGGCAGGGCCCGTGAGCCATGGCCGCTGAGCCTGCGCGTCCGGAGCCTGTGCTCCACAACGGGAGAGGCCACAACAGTGAGAGGCCCGCGTACCGCAAAAAAAAAAAAAAAAAAGAATCCACCTGCCTATGCAGGGGACACGGGTTCGAGCCCTGGTCCGGTAAGATCCCACATGCCACGGAGCAACTAAGCCCATGCGCCACAACTACTGAGCCCACACGCCTAGAGCCCATGCTCCTCAACAAGAGAAGCCAACACAACGAGAAGCCCACACCCCGCAATGAAGAGGAGTCCCCACTAGCTGCGACTACAGAAAGCCCGTGCGCAGCAACAAAGACCCAACGCCAAAAAAAAATAAATAAAATAAATCTATTAAAAAAAAGTCAACATACGAGAGAATAAAGATTTAACTAAATCTTGATTTCCCACATGCACTAAACACACCTCCACATAAGCCAAAATAGGCACTATTAATTTGTGACAATAAGAGGACTCAAATCATTCCAAGAAAAGGAAATTAACAGTGCACTGGATAAACAGCTCATACAATTTTTGATTTAACATCTTGAATTTGTTTGGAGACATGACTATGTTCACAAGTTGAGAGAATTATAGAACTTTCAGTCCATCAATATATGTGAACCAACAGAGACACAATTTACCTTCACTGCCACTAGCGATGAAGTCTTCATTATGGCCTCCAAAACATGAATGAATTGTATAAAACCCTTGTGTAACACCTTGATACTTTCTTACTAAAACTCTGTCTTGCAAGTCCCATAAATGAACTCCCTGTAAGCAAAAGAGAATTCAGGTATTTATTCTAACTCAACTCAAAACAATTTTAAAAAGTTACCTGTGACTATCCCTTTGCCTGATGAACATTTTCATTTTCTATTTATGCGAAATACCAACTGAAAAATTTCGAGTTGACTCTACAAACTTAAGGATCAAACACATTTGAAATTTAAGAATTCACAGAAATACTTGTTTATATATACTAAAAATCACAATAAACTTTAAGCTAAATTTTTCTGAGAATTATGCTAATAAACTCACCTGAGTTGCTACATTTAACAAAGCTAATCGGCCGTTCTTTGAAATAGTAAAAGACATAATGGGATGATCTTCTTGTACTCTGTAACCAAAAAATAATTTGTCAAAAGAAACATACTAAGAATCAACACATTCAAATTATCAAAATACAAAATGTTCTAGCTTAAGTATCACAAATTTTGTCTGTATTCGCTATTATATACTATATTTCAATCAATAAAAAGATTCTGAGTTAATAATTACTAAGCACCACCTGACTATCCACCCAAATTACCAATCAAACGAAAACCAAAACCATAATAAAAACTTTTTCTGAAGAAGTAAGTTCCACTACACTTTTATTTTAACATAAATCAGATAACTGTTGTTTAATGGATACAAAATATAGTTACATGTTCCTATCTGTAAGGTCCTCGAAGTTATATCCCCGAATTCGCTGGTGTGTATCTGATGCCAAAACAGTCTTCCCGTCACTCAAGCACCAAAGGCATTGCACTCTCACCCCTTCCCAGGAGTCAAGAAGATTACCGTCTAAATCCTGAGGAGAAAATTACTATTAATTTATTTAACACCATTATTTAACAGCACTCAGAAAGCAAACAAAAACAAAAGAATCTCTTAGCATATCTTTTTGTAATGTTTGTCTTTTCCTGAGACTGATCTCAACCTAATTGTTCCATAAGTGTTTTTAATCATCAGAATTTGAATATAGGTCAAATTTCATTACAATACCTAAGGGGGAGGGGGAGAATCTTAGTAAATCTATCTTCCCTTCAATAACCTACCATGCACAGATAAGTACAATAAATACAAAGAAAGAAAGAATCCTTAAGTTTTAAGGTCTCACAACTTTTGGAAAAGAATTCAAACATTCCTTTAAAATTCACTATACTGGGACTTGTCCTGTAATATTCACAAGTTATGATATGGAAAACAATTACTAAAACATTAATTATAACTTTATAGAACTTAGGAATCTGTTACGACATTTTTTAAAAAGTCACCAAGTCTGTAACATGCTGAGCAAAGCTCTTAGGATCATTATCTTATTGAACATTCAGAGCTCTGAGAGGCATTCCCATTCCCATTTTACAGATTAGGGAACTACCAAAGTCCTGTATCATGAAGGTTTAAACAATGTATGGGATGGCAAAGTCAGCAGAAACATATATGCGTCTTGAACACAGGGAATTAAGAACTAATGGCTTAAATGCTAAAATGTACAGCATGGTGACTATAGTTAATAATACTGTATTGCATATGTGAAAGTTGCTAAAAGTAAATCTTAAAAATCCTCATCATAACAAAAAAAAATTCTTGTAACTATGTATGGTGATGGATGTTAACTAGACTTATTGTGGTAATCATTTTGTAATACACACAAATACTGAATCATTATGTTGTACACTTGAAACTAATATAATGTTATATGTCAATTAGATCAATCAATCAATGCAGTAAAGTATTAGCCCATGGAGAGAAAGTCCAGAAATAAAATGCTAAATTAGTATATAACAATGGTATTGACCACTTGAAATAACTTTTTAAAAGAATTAGGGGCTTCCCTAGTGGCGCAGTGGTTGAGAATCTGCCTGCCTATGCAGGGGACACGGGTTCGAGCCCTGGTCTGGGAAGATCCTACATGCCGCGGAGCAACTAGGCCCGTGAGCCACAACTACTTAGCCTGTGCATCTGGAGCCTGTTCTCCGCGACAAGAGAGGCCGTGACAGTGAGAGGCCCGCGCACCGCGATGAAGTGGCCCCCACTCGCCGCAACTAGAGAAAGCCCTCGCACAGAAACGAAGACACAACACAGCCAAAAATAAAATAAATAAATAAATTAAAAAAAAAAGAATTGGAAAATCATGGGTATATCAATAAAGAGTGTTGGGACAACTGGAAAAAAAACAAACAAAAAAAGAAAGAAATGGCTTACAACCATGCTGAGAGAATATGACACTAGGTTCCACGAGTCTAGCAGCCAGCTTAGTGAAATTGATAATTTGTAGTGGCTACATAAAAGTCTTTATGATAAATGACCTACATTGAATGATTTGATGGGATTTATTATCTTATTTTATCTAGACGGGCCTACTAGAACCACGCTAGGTAGTGATATGAGATGTGGAATCTAGATAAAGAGTGATGACACGGGATTTGTATCACAATCTACCTTGTCATAAGACTTTTTACCTATTAATTTTTATTATCCCAACACTCCAAGATTAACAGGGCAGGTAATGATTAGAAGATACCTCCAATCAAGACCGCAAAGTTTTCTGGTAACACTCATCATCACTTTTATTCCTCAAATATTTAAAGACAGTCTCCTCATGAAATTCAGCTTTTTTTTTTGGATACAAAAAATTCCAAAGGGCTAAAAAAACCCAAAGAAATTAAATACTAAACTTTTTTGTCCCTATACATTAGGAACTTATTTATAAGAACAAAATGTTTAGTAGGACAATTTTTTTTAATGTTTTACTAAATTCAAAGCCTATATTTTGTATAAGCACTTGAAATGGTTTAAAAAAAAATCCACAGAAAGTTCTATTGGACAGTGCTTTTCTAGAAAGATGGCAAAGTAGGTCTTCATATAGTATATTTTATAAAAGATATCAAGTCAAATGAATTCTTTATTTTTACAAAACTAAGTTTGCTTTTAAATAAGCAAACATTTGAAAGAGGGCACTAAATACTCACACACTGATAGAACTGCCCACGCTGACCTCCAGTCACAAAGCGTTTCCCATCTGGATTCCAAGCCACACTTGTTAAACTGTCTTCATGAGACTGGCTCATTTTTGTCCTTAGCTCTCCCGTCTACAAAGAAATAAAACTGTGGATGAGATCTTCAAGATACTCTTCTAAAGGAAATGTACAAAGAAAAAAAAAAGATAGTAACTGGGATATCTGGTTAGTTTAATACTTCTAATTAGAGAAATAAACTGTTTAAATTGCCCTCATAGAAAGAGACTATAGCACTCAGAAGAGAAATTAAGGACTTGAAGGAAAACTCAGGAGTCAAACAAAGCCTGGCGTATGTGATCCAAAGAAGAGATGAGATAAACGCCAATAGAACTCTTGTCTTAAATCAATTACATTCATAAATTAAAACATGTAATTTTTCCCAAGTAAGATAATGAAATGCCCAGTACTACATACCTATTCCTTCTGAGTTTCCACTTCTCCTTAGTTCATAGTTCTTTATAAATTTTATTCTAAAATTACAGTTCATGCAATTAGCAACTCCTTAAGAACACGATTAATAAGCAGAAAAACTATGCCCTTAAACTAGGCCAAGACTGTAGGCAATCTAAATTATGTTAAACTTCATATTCAAGATGCTCAAAATGTAGTAGGAAAAATGGGGAGAGAAAAACAAAAATTATTTTTCTGATATATAACTTTATTTCAATTAAAAGTAACAGAAAAGAATGAAGAACTTTTGTACTGTTTAGCACAGTCATTTTAAAGCATTCCCAACTAATCAAGACTATTTAGTTGATTACAACCCTCAGATATCCTCCTGTTATTTTTTCTAAGTTATCCAACTTAGAAGGTAGACACATACCATTTAATTTAGTCTTGATTCCATTTTGTTCATGGATTAGAAACAGGATCTGAGAGATAATAGCTGCCCTTGGTATAATAAAAAGTACATGGGCATAATTTTCCTGTGAGAAATGGGTAATCAAAAGTAAAAAAAAAAAAAAAAAGTGCATGATCAGGAAATGGGGCCAAGTAATAAAAGCAAAGAGGGCACAAAAACCAGAATGTCTTCCTTACACTGAAAAAGAAAAAAAAAATTCGGCAATCTTAAATCCTTCTCCCATATTGTTTATTGCTCTCAAGTCACTGTTTTTTTGGGTTGCTCGATATAAACAGGTAAAAAATAAAAGTTTAGAAACACGAATACACATGAAACAGCTAAATCCTCAGCATTTTCTATTCACAAATGTGTTAATACACTAAGTTCTGAAGGCAGAAATGGTCTTTTTCTCTGTTATGCTCAGGACCATGAGTGTATGAGGCCATTACAGGTATCCCCTGCTTTTCAAAAGTTCACTTTCCGCCAAGTGGCTTTCACAAAGACCTACATTAGTACCTGTTTTTGCTAACCAAAAGACATCTGAAGAGGATTTTTGCTTTTACAAAAAAAGTCCGTGAAAAGGGAAAGTAGTGTTCAGTGTTTTGCAATGAATTGTCACAGAGGCAGCACACACCCTGAAGAGTGAGAGTGGCATCGCTAAGCTCCTTCCCAGGAACTGTGCTCAGCATCTCAGCATCAAGCTGCCATGGCTTTGAACTATGTGAGCATCTGTGCTTTATCTTGATTTCTTTTGTGCATCCATTAGTAAGATGTGTCCTAAGGTAACTGCTTCTTCACTTTACGCCAGGGGTTCCCAACCCCCGGGCTGCGCACAAGTACCGGTCCCTGGCCTGTTAGGAACTGGGTCGCACAGCAGGAGGTGAGCGGCGGGCGAGCGAGGGAAGCTTCATCTGCCGCTCCCCATCGCTAGCGTTAGCGCCTGAACCATCCCCTTCCCCTACCCGCCACACCCCCCCCCCACCCTGTCCGTGGAAAAACTGTCTTCCACGAAATCGGTCCCTGGTGCCAAAAAGGTTGGGGACCGCTGCTTTACGCCATTTCAGCTTATGAAACATTCCACAGGAATACTCTACTTTTCAAGTAGCATGGGAAACCTGTAATTAGGAATCTACCTAAAAACACAAAGGAGCAATTTGAAAACTGACTTAAAAGAACCACTCTTTTAGAACAAGTCTATGTAACGTAATGCACAGTAAAACAGTTAAGCTAGAACATAGTTGAACTGTCCAGAAATTCAAAATTGACTCAAAGGAAGACTACACAGGCACTATAAATTGAGTCTCTATTATAGGATTATGACTATGTACCTCTCCTCCCTTTGAGGGGGGAAAAACAACTTTAATGGAAAAAAAAATTGTCTTTTAGGTCAGATTCAGTTCAAGCCTGTTTCATTGAGAAGCCATCCAATCTATTCTGTGCTTTGCCACCCCCCGAGCCCAATCAGAAATACAACACTGATTCAACACCAGTTTGATAAAAATGGCATAAAGACATTTTGGGGACAACTGAGGATTTTTTAATTATGAAATGAATATTAGACATGAGAGAATTAAAGTTAATGTTCTTAGATAAGATAATGGCATTTGATTATGTAGGAGAATGTTATTTTTTAGGAGATACGTGCTTAAGTATTAAGGAGTAAAATATCATCTTAATTTACTTCCAGATGTTTTGGGTATGGAGATATATATATATATATATATATATATATATATATATATATATATAAAAAAGCACGTACATTTGTATGCATGCATGTAGGTATGTACACACATATGTGACAAAATGTTAGTAACATCTGTTGAATCTAGGGTGGCCGGAATACAGGTCATCACTGTCATCACTGTACTCATCTTTCAACCTTTCTCAGTGTTTGGAAATTTTCTTAATAAAAAGCTGGGTTGAAACAGAAATCTTACTGTAGAATTAGATTTATAGCACATCATCTTCAGGTACATCTTAGTATTCATCTGTCCTCTATACCATCTTATTGTATGAGTCATTTCTATGGAGCTCTAGCTTCACTCTCTTGGTAAAAATCAACTTACTTATAGGTCCTCAAACTCAAAACCACATCCTTTCAACTTACACTTCTACACTCAAACCCAGAGCCTGAACTATTCACCTGCCTAGAGGTTAAAAAACCAAAGAACGGGACTTCCCTGGTGGTCCAGTGGTTAAGATTCAGTGCTTCCACTGCAGGGGACAGGGGTTCGATCCCTGGTCGGGGAACTAAGATCCCGCATGCCGCGCAGCACGGCAAAAAAAAAACAAAAAAAAGAAAAGAAACATTATTAAAAAAAAAAAAAAACCCAAAACAACCACCCCCTCCCGCAAAATCACCTAACCAGTCACCTTATAGAAGTTTAAAAAATAATTATGTGTATATATATATATATATATATATATATACACATTATATATATGTATATTTTTTTTGCGGTACACGGGCCTCTCACTGTTGTAGCCTCTCCCGTTGCGGAGCACAGGCTCCGTATGTGCAGGCTCAGCGGCCATGGCTCATGGGCCCAGCCGCTCCAGCATGTGGGATCTTCCCATACCGGGGCACGAACCCGTGTCCCTCACATCGGCAGGCGGACTCTCAACCACTGCGCCACCAGGGAAGCCCAAAAATAATTTTAAATGATAACTACAAGGTTTCCAAATAGAGTCTGTAGATAATGGAGTGAACTCAGTGCTGAGTTTTTCTAATGGGATGGGACCCTAGATAAAATGTTCAAGTTTTCATTTAGAAACCGTAATAAAACCCTTAATAATAAGTACTGAAAACATAATTTAAATTTACTAAACGAGATTGGAACATTAAATATAGGCAAGGAGATGGTGCAATTGCCATCAGAATGGAAAATTTGGTATAATGTCAATATTTTCACACTTGAAAGGTAAGTTTCGTGTACCACTGTGCAACTGTAAAACAACTGTAAAGTCTTTTTTGAGGTACAAAGTACTACAGTAAATAGTACAAATTATACACTACGAAGTACAACATCCCTAAAAATACCTGCTGATCATTCTTTCAAAAATGCTACTATGCTCAACATAATATTTAAATTTAGTATAAATCTGGACACCTGGGTTCCATTTGACGAATTATCTTTTACAAGAGATACATTCATGGTAATTTAGGTCTACAGATCATGAATAAAGTTATAATGAATACATGCAGTATGACTATACTTTAAAGACTAAACCAAGGATGAAATCTGCTCACTTGTACATTCCAAAGCCAAAGCTCAGAGCAGTCATCAGGGCCACAAGCAACAAGATAGTTGTCATCTGGACTCCATGCAATATAAGAAACACCGTAAGCATGTCCTTCTAAAGTTTTAAGCAGTTTTAGCAGGTGTGTATCCTAGGAGGGAAAACAAGACAACTTAGTTAACTCCAATTCCTAAAGTCCCAAGAACTTAAATAGCTGCGAAGATGAACTTTGATAATATAATTTAAATCTGAAGACATTTCCACAGATTTCACCAATTTCCCCCCCAACTGAAGCTCTAACAGCTTGCTTCATAAAGACTCGTTCTTGCTGCAGTATCTGTTAAGCGTCTACTACACACAAGGGCATTGTATGCTAGATGGAAATAAAGATGACACAGACCTTGTCCTTATGAGACTTTCAAAGAAACTGAAAACAGGTATAATAGAAGCTAACCCCCTCCTTTTTAAGACAGTTTTAGTGAGATATAACTTACCATAAAATTCACCCTTTTTAAAGTATATGATTCAGTGGCTTTTAGTATATTCACAGATTGTGCAACCATCACTACTATCTAACTTGAGACCATTTTCATCACCCCAAAAAGAACCCCCATACTCATTAGCAGTTATTCCCCATTCTCCCTCCCTCCAGCGCTGGCAACCCGACTTACTCTATGGATTTGCCTGTTCTGGACATTCCATATAAATGAAATCATACAACATCTAAGTCTTTTGTAATTGGCTTCTTTCACCTAGCATGATGTTTTCAGGGTTCATCCATGTTGTGGAATATAACAGTATTTTATGCCTTTTAGTTGCTGAATAATATTCCATTTTATGACTACACTGTATTTTGCAACATCTGGACTGTTTCTTTTTTTGGCTATTATGAATAATGTTGCTACAACTATGTATGAGTTTTTGTGCAGACCTGTCTTTATTTCTCTTGGGTCTATATGTAGGAGTAGAATTGCTGGGTCATATGCCAACGCTGTGCTAAACATTTTGAGAAGCTGCCAAACTGTTTTCCAAGTGTTTGAACCGTTTTACATTCCCACCAGCAGAGCTATCACTTATTTAGTGCTGATCAGTAATAGCACTATCCACAAACAATATCTCATTTAAACCAATTCTCCTCCCCTGTATTTCAGGGAAGGAACTGAAGGTTCAGATAGGTTACAAACTTGCCTTTGTTGATACCAGGGAACCTGAGGTGCCCGACTCTGAAGCTTTACAGGATGAACTATATATAGTGCAAACACTGAAGTGGCAAGTGACAAGACTGGAAAACCTGACACCATTATTTTAGGCTAAAGGGTTAAATTTTATCCTGTGAGTGAAGAGCCACTTATGATTTTTAAGCTTGGAATATATAATATACTTGGTTTTAGGAACAGAACTCATACAACAGTGTGGAAGATGAATCAGAACGAAGAGACACAGGATAAGGACACCCCTAATGAGCCAGCACAGCAGCCATCTAGTTAAGACAAAAAAATGAGGCCCTAAACTAACATGGTCGGGACTGAAAGAGGTCAGATCAAAATATCTATGGGACGCAAAACTGACATGACAGGATGAGACAAGAAATGTTCAAAGACAACCTCTAAATTTCTGTTTTAGGGGATAAGGATGGATACGGACAGTGAATAGAGGAAGCAGGAATTTGGCTAGACTAAAGAGTTATGGAGACCAGTTTTGAGCCTCGGGGAAATTCCAATGGTGATGACCCACAAGCAGTTAGAAATGGGTCTGGAACTAGCCTGCTAAAACAAGACTGGGAATTTGTTTGACAAAATTCAACAGTTCACAATGTAATTACTTCTGATTCTTCTTCGGGAAGATGACAATAGGTATGGAGTATTTGATCACAGTATCATTAGGTCAAAGTGGCTTGCATAATTTAATAAGCAAGTCAATTCTTTTGGACTAGTTCAAGATCTTCTAGGAACAAACTTTCATTCATAGTGGTGCTTTAGATCTACACAAAGATTTGCTTCTAAACTAATGACAAACAATACTACTACAGAAGTGTTTAACTCAAAAACTAAATGTCCATCAACAGATGAATGGATAAAGATGTGGTACATATAATACAATGGAATATTACTCAGCCATAAAAAGGACTGAAATTGGATCATTTGTAGAAATGTGGCTGGACCTAGAGTCTGTCATACGAAGTGAAGTAAGTCAGAAAGAGAAAAACGAATATTGTATATTAACACATATATGTGAAATCTAGAAAAATAGTACAGACGAACCTATTTCCAGGGCAGGAAGAGAGACGCAGACGTAGAGAATGGACGTGTGGACACAGTGGGGAAGGAGAGGGTGGGATGAATTGGGAGATTATGTTTGACATAAATACACTACCATGTGTAGAACAGACAGCTAGCGGGAACCTGCAGTATAGCACAGGGAGCTCAGCTTGGTGCTCCGTGATGACCTAGATGGGTGGGATGGGGGGAGGGGATGGGAGGGAGGTCCAAGAGGAAGGGGATATATGTATACATATAGCTGATTCACTTCGTTGTACAGGAGAAACTAACACAACATGGCAAAGCGATTACACTCCAATAAAAAAAATACCAAAAACTAACTGTTTCATGCACATTAATTAAAAAATACAACGCTGTAAAAGAGGGGTCCCCAACCCCTGGACCGACACTGGTCTGTAGCGTGTTAGGAACCGGGCCACACAGCAGGAGGCGAGCGGCGGGTGAGCCAGCGAAGCTTCACCTGCCGCTCCCCGTCACTCCCCGTCGCTCCCTATCGCTTGCATCACCGCCTGAACCATCTCCCCCCCCCCGCCCCCACCCGTGGAAAAACTGTCTTCCACGAAACCGGTCCCTGGTGCCAAAAAGGTTGGGGACCACTGTAAAAGAAGAAGTTGAAAACAAATGAGAATATTAATATTGTATCTTCTGAAGTACAATATCTCTATAGTAAGATATTCCAAGTGGTAATACTGTGTTCATGGAACCCACTTAACTTTGCTTGGATTTTGGGCAGGGGAATGGGTAAAATTCCTTTTTGGGGGAAAGGTAAGAAAACCTGTTAAAAGAAACTAGGCATTGGAATCACATCAATTGAAATCTTAAGGTTCTCTATACATTCTTTTTTCTATCCATTAAAAGTACACACACACAAAACACATGTTCCAAAAGAGCACCAATTTTCTTAAGAAGTTTTTCAAATAGTATTTGACAGAATAAAATATCATGATACCAAAGTCTATGAATGTAAGCATTAACTCTGCATTTCCCAAGCTAATCTGGCCATAAAAGCCCTTTACATATAACACCTATTAACATCTTGCTTAAGCAGTATTCTCACAGAAACACTTTGGGAAACACTGGCATAAAAGTCTGAACTCCTTAGTGTGCAAGATCCTCCTCGACCTGGTTGCTACTTACTTCATTAACCTCATCTCCTAGTCTACAAAATCTCTTTGCCCAAATGTCCAGCCACATTATCTTTCACACAACGACCAGGTGTAACTGGTTTTGCCTAAATAATTATTTACTTCTCCTTCACCCAAGACTTAACTTGCCTTAACTTTCCCTTGCTTTCCAGTTCCAGTACACTATATTATCAGGAGCCCAGTGTGACTTCTCTCTATCAAAAGGCCTGGCACACAGCAGGTGCTCAATAAATACTTGCTAAACAAAAGGAACTCTTACACACTGCTGCTAGAAGAAAAAACAAAATAAAAAAAAGTTTTGATATTGTTGCTTTCTTTTCAGACATCTTGCAAATAACTACTGAACAAAAATGCTCCTCATAATAGTATTCAAAGGCTATGACTGGATCCCAACCTATTTTTCTAGTCATGTTTCCCACGCTTTGCCTTAGTCATCCTATTCTCTTACTTGGGGGTGGGGAGAAAGGAAGGGAAGGTCCCTCTCTTCTTTTTCCTGTCTCCACCTGTGCTATGCACAGCAAGCCTCAAATGAGGTACTCCTAACCTGTGAAGCTACTTGGTGCTTTCACAATACTTTACATATACTGTATGATTCTTATTTCAATGTATGTAATTCCCCTTTCTAAACTGTGCATTCCTTTCACAGAGGTTCTTAACCTGAGATCTAAAGGAGTCATCCAGGGATAGAAGCAGCAGTCTTTGTACTTGAAAATGCACACCTTTATTTTCACTAACCACAGACTGAAGTTCAGTATTTCCTTCAATCTTGAATGCAGGCAGTTAACAAGCAAGGTAGTATCAAGTATTATATTAGGTCATATTAGGTGACTGTTAATAATGGAAATCTCAAATATTTTCACATCATATTATAGTTGTTGCAGATATCTCAAAATATTATTTATGCTTGTCACTAATTCAAAATTCTTATAGCTATCAGATCTGCTGCTAGAATTTGTTACTGAATATGTTAATAAAAAAGCAGCATTATTACTATACTGTATCTGTACTATTTTGATAACTATATTTCAATATAATTGGGTTACCTTTGTAATTAATATATAATATATACTTGGGCTTCCTATGTGTTTTGGTTTATGCATTTAAAAACATTATTCTGAGGAGGGGGTCCACAGGGTTCAGACTGCCAGAGGAGTACATGGTACAATAAAAGGGAAAGAATGCCTTATTTAAGACAAAGGGTAGATCTTATTTACCTTTCTTCATTCATAGCATAGTGCAGGTACACAAGAATTGATGTATGCTGTCAAATTTGATTCTCTTCTTTTTAAAATATTTCCTTTTATGGCTCCCTTTCTCTATTTTTTCAACGTAAGAGTTCAAAACTTTATTGTGGGCTAATATCATATTCTAATTCTAAATTTTAAAATAAGATTACTTATAATTTCTCATTTTAGGTGAATGACTCCTATACCAAATACATCTCCCTAACCTATTTGAAGTCACGTACTTCCTTGATTGCTCGATAAATGTTTAATTGGCTGAAAGAAATGGAAACACTTATTTCTACGAATCTGTAGGTCACCTGGTTATAAACAAGGACAAATCTAATTTTAGAGAGAACTTAGAATTTTAAATCCAGAATACAATACTTTTCGTATGTATCACTGGGGGGGGGGGAGAAATGGGGGGGGTGTTTAACAGAGGTTCCACAAATTACAGAAGATAATGAAGGGTTTCAGAAGGCAAAATGGTAACGAGTCTTTTCTAACCTGTGACAGAATGGACATTGTATTAATCTGTAAATCAAGTATTAACAAAGATAAACTGGCAGAGACATTAAGAGCAGTAGGTCTGGAGTAAAAGTATTCCTGGATTTAAGTCTAACTCTGCCATTTATTAGCTGTGAGGGCCTGGGCATTTAACTTTTATCTAGGTTTCCTCATCGGAAAACAGGAGATATTAGAATCTCACAGCGTTATTCAGAGGATAAAACTAGATAATGCACGCACAGACCAAGTACAATCCTAGCACATAACGCTCAACAATTTTGATAATATTAATCTGTATATATTACCTAAACAACACAGAAAGAGATAAGACATGACAAAGATGACAAAAAAGGCTCTTGGAAAAGAATGCTACTTATATACACATACTTTAAAAATATGTACTCAATCAATTAGATTAAAAACTACTTTTTGCAATCTAAACATTCATACTGGAGTACATACCGGATCAACTTGCCATATGATAACTGTCGTATCTTTTGATCCTGTTGCTAGTTTAGTGCCATCGTTAGAGAATTTACAGAACCACACTTCATTACAATGCTCCGTAAGTATCTGCTGAGTATAACATGGGAACTGCCTCCTAAAACAAATAAGTCCACAAATAATTATTCTTTTAAAATAGATTAAGAGTAATAATAATGAAAAAGGTTAAACAACTGATGAAACTTCTTTGAAGATCCAAAAACTTTCAAAATAAAATATGAATGCATTTGTAAATCCTAAGAATCACATTTATATTGGTTATATTGAAAAAGAAAATATTATAACATTAGTCAGGCAATCTCAGGGGAAATCAGTAACCTAAAGTCTGCTTCAATTTACAATTTATCCTTTCCCCCCACCCTCAAGATTAAAGAGAATTTTTGGTCTGATTAAGTCAGTTCATATAAATAAAAATTAACAACCAGGGCTTCATGTTTGTCTGTATAAGTGGGCTGGCATCAGGTTGTTCTAGAAGAAATAATGTACATTTTCATTTATATAAAAGCAACTTGGCATAACAAACAGAACAGGCACTGTAGCCAGACAATTTTGGGTCACAAGCTTTATTATCTTTGCCAAGTCATTTAACTCCTCTGAGTCTCAGTTCTCTCATCTATAAAATGAGATGAATATATACGTAACAAGGTTCTTAGGGTTCCTATAAGGATGAGAAACACATCTGAAGTTGCTGGAATGTAACAGCTATTCAGAAGTGATTACCAGTATTACTTTGGGGACAGCACAGGAGAAGAGCAATACATGGTAGAGGCTGTAGTGGTCAAGAGTAAAGCCTTAAGAATGGGAGCAGCAGAGTCTGAGAGACTTAGGTTCAAATCCTGGCCACTTACTAGCTGTGATTCTGGGAACTTATTTAATCTCTCTAAATCTCAATTTTTCCAGCCATAAAATAAAGACAGACAAGGGTACTTGCGTTATAGAATTCCTTTTACAAGGATGAGATAATGAATGTAAAGCATTTAGACTGAGTCTGACGCTTAGCCAGTACTTTGTAAGTTGCAGTTTTTAGCCAGTACTTTGTAAGTTGCAGTTTTTATACATTAAGGGTAAAGAATTCTATGATTAACTTTCCTAAGTTAAAGAGGATAAAGTTATCCTAAGAATGACTATTCTCATTAAGCACTCACTTTTAAAAACCATTCTATCCTTTTCCAGTTTCTACATCAGGACTGTCCAATAGAGCTTTCCGTGATAATACCCACGTTATATAACTGTACTGTCCAATGTGATAACCCTACCTGTATGTGGCTAGTGAGCACTTGAAAGGTGGCTAGCACACTTGAGGAACTTAGATTTTTTTCATTTAATTTTAATTTGAATGACTTTTCCTTTACATTTAAATGGCTACATGTAATTAATGGCTACTGTTGGGACAGTACAGATCTGTATTGTAAAAAAGTTACTTAAACGTTAATGGGTAACTTCTAAGTCTGTTTTAAAAAAATGGTCTTCTCTATTTTTTTCCCCCAACCAATCTATAATTTAAGAACATATTCTGTCAATTCACCAGCCTGACTGGCAATATGTAAATTAAATTAACATTCTTTATCTGGCACACATGGTAATGTACCTTAGCAGTTGGCTACTTGGAGACTGCTTTAAACGTTTAGACTAACTATAAATTGCTTTAATATTAAAATATTAGTCTATATCTGAACTGAAACATAGTCAATTCCAGTTTACATTTATTAAGCACCTACTAGATGCCAAGGACTGCGCTACATGCTTTACACACAGTAGCGTTAATTCTCAAAACTACCTTGCAAGGCAAGTAATAGCCCCATTTTCAGGAGGCTCAAGGAGAGCAAGTAACTTAACATATATAAAACTGATAAATAACTGAACTAGGATTTAAACCTATGGCTGACTCCAGGGTCAGTTTTCTTTCCAAATATCATTTTTCAAATCATATTTTTCAAGACACTGCTGGATAAAATTTCAATCAAATAAGTACTTCTAAATCAAAAATGATTTTTCCCCCTCCTATGGGTAATAGTCAATATTTATTCAGTGAGAAACACTTTATATCTAGGTACAAAATACACAATAATTCAAATGGCTAAAGTCGATCATGAATGAAGATATATCTAAAATCAGAGCAGCAAAATGTTCTTAAGGAAGGAATGATTCATAATCAAAATTACAGGGTGCAAGGCAACCAGATTATTGACAGTCAGTTGTATCTGAATGTCAAGGTGGTATTTAAATTGTCATTATTTTATTATTACTTAAATAATCTTTTAAAAAGACTAATTGACAACCCCTAGTTTATTAAAAGGCTATGTCTTTGTGTTCAAGTAAATTTAAAATTTTTAGATTTGTTAAAAATATCAGTACCTTCCCAAATCAAACTGAAGAAAAGTAGCATTTTAATCAAGCATTTTAAACCTTAACATTTTATAAATCTTAACACTCTATAAATATTTTATGATCCTTTACTAAAAAATAATACTTATAAGCAGCTATCTGTGGAAATATTCTTCCACCGTTTGCTGGTGGAAAAAATCCCACAGAATTACTTAACAAGAAAATTCCTGTCCCTTACTGATCAAATTTCACCAAAAATATGTATGCATGAATTGTGAAAAATATAAATAATATACAATCTAATGAAATTTCTTCAGTGCTGATCAAGATAAAAAAAAGTTATAGTTCATATTTTCATAATCAATTCTTTATTCTCCAGAGATTAAAGAAGGCCGGTATTTAGATTTAAATGCTAAGATTTAATTCCGAAAATACAGTTTTCTAGTTTCAGTGCTAAAATGTAGTTTCTAAAAGGGAATAAAACAAACAATAAAAAATATCAACTTTTATTTTGAAGACATTCAGATGAGTCAGGAACACCAGCAATTACATAAAATTTAGGTTCTATTTTCCCAGTTCAGCAATAAAGGGCACAACTCACTCTAAAGACTATATATACTGACTTAGTTAGTGCCTGACATCTATCTCCCCACTTAGTGTCTCCCCAGAGTGAAAAGTCAAGGCTGACTCCTTGGAGAAACTGGGTAGATGGAAGCCTTTCACTGAGAGAGGGAATTCAATAGGAAAAACAGACTTTGCAGGGATAAGTGAGAGGAGAGGGAAATTCTTGTTTGAGATGTTGCACTTACGGTACCTGAGTAATATCCACATTGTCGTATTAAGGTCTAAGGCTTAGGAGATAGTTCTGTAGCTCTAGCCCAGACCTAGGGGTCGTTAGAATCATGTAAGTATAACCTAAACAGGAAGAGTAGGGTGAGAAAAGAAACATAGTTCTGGAACACAAACTTACTAAAGGGACAGGGAAAGTGGAGGAGCCTCTTTCCTGGAGGAGTAGCCAGGAGTAAAACCGAGTCTGGAAAAAGGAAAAGCTTCACGGCAAAGCAGTCAAATGCTATAGAAATGCTAAGATGTAGGTTGGAAAGTAGCCATTGGATTTAATAAAGATGTTGTTCTTTATCAACATTAGGAACAGTTCTGGTGTTGTGTTGGCTGCGTAAACCCTAATACTACAGAGATCTGAAAGGTGAAGAAGTAGTAAGGAAGGCAACTATTTTAGGAAGTTAGCTCTACGGCGGGGGGGAGGGGGGCATGGGCAATAATAACCAGGAAGAGCACAGAATCAAAGTTTTGTTTTGTTTTTAGAAGATTATAGGGAAGACCTTCCAATAGTCAATGGTTATTTCTGAGGAGCAAGAACTCTTTCATTCTTACGTAACACTTCAGAGTGCTTTCTATGCAGGTTTATAGGAGTTTGATCCCTGATCTGAGGGTTGGAAAAAGTCAGACTAAATACTGTCCATCATTTACTTTCACAGGTACTGGTATAGAAATTAAAGCACTTAAGAAAAATGTAGGTCATGTGCTCATAACATTGCAGTTTCCAAACAGGAAGGCAAGCTCTCAGCTTACTGACACCTCCTGAACCATGAAGTCTACCATATATACCTTTCAATGTATTCCACCACCAATAAATTCATGAACCAAAAAAAATTCGGGTTCACAATCGCCTTAATTTTAACATTGATCTCAAATTCCCTAAAGGAGCTATAAAATATGAAACCAGATAGCCTTTTAATCTATTATCTCCTCCTACCTCTATTCAACTTAAACGAAAAGAGTTAAAAATTCTCTTAAGCAAATCAGAGAACAATGTTAAAGAATAACAAGGGATAAAGGAAAAAAGATCTCTAATCACTTTCTTTAAGTACACCACATAATTATCCAATACTTTAAGATAACTAAGACTTAAGTAATTTATGGCCAATAGTTCAATTATCACTATTTTTTAAATTGCAATGGGGGAGGGTGAAGTGAGAATCCAACTACATTTAAAAGTAGTTTATGCCCAAGTAAACGATGATCTTAAATCGCAGTGCATGTATGCACACATATATGAGTTTTGTAGTTATTCAGAAATTCCTTGTTTTTCCAAAGCTCTCATACTTATACATTTTTGTTCTTCCTATGCATGTTATTTTCAGTAGTTCTCTGAGGATATTTGATAAAAGAAACTGAGCATGTGCACTGCAGCTGTTATGTCTGGTTCACCAGACCCAAATAATTTTCTTCCTGGAGTTTGAAAGATTTCACAATTTGTTTTTCAGTATCTTAAAAATTAAAGCTCTGCTTAAATTTTGGAGATCATTGTTCAAATAGTAGGGACTTTTTTACTCAAAACACTCCTAACATCGAAAGTGAAGCCCGAATTCTTCAAAGTTAAATTATGTAGATGGGTAGGTATGATAAAACCCAAACCAGAAAGTTAATACCTGTTGCTCTAAACATGTCTAGTTGAAAGGTCACTTTCAACTAAAAAGCAGAACTTTCATTATGAAAAAAGTATTTCCATGACCTTTACGAGCAGAAAATAATCTGGGCTATAGTTAAAACAGCCATAATGTCCAGGAAAAAAAAAAAATCACTAAGTGATCTCCGGCATCCAAGGACAGTAAACACTTCAATCACTGGCATTCTTATACAGTATCACTTACAAATTCTTAAAAAAATGGCCAGATATAGAAAATGACCAACCAAACCCACAGGCAAATAAAGGCAAAACAGGCTTTGCAGCTTCAGTTCTCAAGGACTGGTTTCCTATATAAACATATACAAATTTCTCTTAATTGTCAACTTCAAGAGTTCTAGCTGTACTTGTGAATGCTAAAGCAAACATGAATTGTTTTATGGTGACAGGATAAAACTCTAAAAAAACATTTTAATAAAGTTCATAAGTGAGACCATAAAAGGTTAGCCTACTTTAGAATGTAAAAAGTTTTTCTCTTACCTACTACAAACATGATCTATAAGCAGAGACACAGAATCTAGATTATTATCAAGTTTCGTATTGTGATATAGGCACCGATCCCTTTGTAGTTCCACCGCCTGCCGCAGCAGAGTTTGTAAACGCCGTGGAGGAAGCATCACTGATGGTGGTAAATAGGCTTTAATAGAAGATATTTTTAAAAAGAGAAATAAAAATTAAAATTAATAAAACAAAACAGTTTACTTTTATTTAGGACATCTGACTCATCTTCTGCTGTACTTGCCCTTACTGTAATAATACCATGCCCTTAAATAGAGCAGTTCTGGGCGACATAACATGTAAGCTTCATGAATATCTGTCAGCACCTACAGCTAGGTTGCCACTAGAATGGAATACACTTGGGCAGGAGGGCTTTAATTTGCATGTGGATCCCCTAGAACAACAACAACTACTCAGCAAAAAATAAAAGGGCACTGATGATGAAAAGAAAATCTAGAGATAACTGTGTCCCAGAGGGAGATGAAGCATCACTGCAAGTATAGGAAAAATACCCACTTAACGAAGAGCGGGCCAAAATGTTGGAACAAGTTCCAGGTCCCATCAAATTGCTTCTAATGCCAAGGATAGTGTGAAAATTCAGGGAATATAACTGGAGTTTTGATTATAGATACCAATCAATTCCAATCCTTCAAGGCTTACACCTCCACAACCACATGGTCTTCTGATTCTTAGGATCTCCACTCCCACCTCAACATGAAAACACAGAATATGGTATAACCAGAGAGGGAAAGAGGGTCTTTCATTATAAAGATGTGGCAAAAATGAAACCCCTACTCTAATTTGGAAGTTATATAAAATATTTGGAAGGAGGGTAAAACATTTTACCTAAAGAAATCTGTGCCTTACTGTTGAAATCAACAAAAAACAGGCATACCTCGGAGATACTGTGGGTTCAGTTCTAGACCACCGCAATAAAGGGAACATCACAACAAAGCGAGTTACAAATATTTTTTTGGTTTCCCAGTGCATATAAAAGCTGTGTTTACACTACATTGTAGTGTGTTAAGTGTGAAACAGCATTATGTCTAAAAAAATGTACAAGCCTTAATTAAAAAATACTTTATTGCTAAAAAATGCTAACTATCATTTGACAACTCAGGGTTGCCACAAACCTTTAATTTGTAAAAACTGCAGTTATCTGCGAAGCGCAATAAAGTGAAGAGCAATAAAACGAAGTCTCCCTCTATCTAAAACACTTGTGGCTTAAAGCTGTGGTTTACATGTTTTTTTCTCTAACCACAGCATTTCTACCCCAAACAGAATCTTAAGCGGAGCATCACTACATAAAAGAAATGAAAGGAGACTTGCTCTGGGACCAGCATCCTGTTACTGACTCCTGAAGTTAGCTTCTTAGACTCCATGGTGGAATTTGAAGTCTCTGGTTTAAAGGGCCTCTTACACTGACATATATACACTACCAAACATAAAATAGCTAGCTAGTGGGAAGCAGCCGCATGGCACAGGGAGATCAGCTCGGTGCTTTGTGACCACCTAGAGGTGTGGGATAGGGAGGGTGCGAGGGAGACGCAAGAGAGAGGGGATATGGGGATATAAGTATACGTATAGCTGATTCACTTTGTTAAAAAGCAGAAACTAACATAAAAGTGTAAAGCAATTATATGCCAATTAAGGTGTTTAAAAAAAAAATAAAGACCTATCAAAAAAATAAATAAAGAGCCTCTTAATGGATTCCCCCTCACTCCTCTTACATAACCACTTGATAAGAGTATGTCTAGACACAAGTCTTCCTAATTGATTCGTAGTATCATTTCTAAGAGAAAATACAGAAACATCAAAATTCAAGACTCTTACTCTGAAGTTTGTCCAACAGTTTGGATCGTGAAGCTGTTCCTTTGCCTTCCCATTCTGCTTTTGCACGTAGGTCTTCTGCATGGCTACACATCAGATACCTAAAAATATGACAGGAGAAAGCACCAAATATCAAACCCTTTTCTCTGAATTAAACATAATTGAAAAGCACTGATTCTACTTTGGATATCTAGTTCTTACTAAGAAATATAAATCAAGAAGAAATTTCTACAGTGGACCCAATTCATTAATACAACCTGGCACCTGAATATAACAATAATAGAATAGTAGATATTATTGTTATGCTATCTATTAACAAAATGCCTCCTTATATTTACTGTTATCTATCATTATACATATGTAGCTCTTATTGGGTGCCAGGCTCTGTTCTTAACCAAGCACTCAACATATATTGGTTCGTTTTATGTTCATAACAATCCTGTATGAAGTAAACACTATTATTCTATTTTTATAAATGAGGAAACCAAGACACAGAAAGCTTAAGTAGCTGGCTTAGGGTTAAGCAGCAAAGTAGAAAATGAACCCAGGCATTGTAGCTGCAGAACTTTCTCTTAACCAGTATGCTAACCTAACTGCTCCTCAATAAACAAAACGAAACTAAAAAAAAAAAACAAACCTTCAAAGATACTCATACTCAGTTAACTAAACAAAAACAACATACCTTCAAAAGTTTTTCATAAATGCCACTCAAGAAATGGTATAATTGGATAATCATCCTTGTGTCATCTTGTGAAAGGTACTGAGATCCCAAAGCAGAATATTTGGGAACTGTTTTATTACTCACTATATGTGCCGAAGGAGGCATAAATGCTAAATTCATGGATTCTGGAGAATACATGAGGGCCCCCTGCTGGAAGTGTGACCCTGACCTGGTTCTGGCTCTTCTCAGAAGAACAGGCTTTAAAAGTAAAAGAAGTGAAAGAATTATTCAAACCTGGAGATTAGACCTGGCAAGTAACTCTCCTGCTATTTCGCCTGGTACTCTGGTCTCAGACAATCTGTTCTTCTCATTTGTAACAAGGGTATTAAGTAGGGTAGTGAGGATTAAATAAGAGGGAGTATATGAAGTACTTGGTCTACTACCTGGTATATAGGTAGAGCTTGATAAATGGTCATGTAAGTATCAGAAACCTCTCAGTTAACTTGAGTATCACCACCTCCTTTTCTTAACTGCAAATTGCATTTAGCATATTACATTTAGCATCTAAATAATGTAATAGCCTCTTACCCAACAGCAGAACTACTTGTTCTCTTGCTGTTTACTAAATATATAGTGCCTTAGCTGATGAGAACTTACTTTTTAATATGTAAGTAATTACACTCACAAAACCCTATAAAAGAAGTTGGACAATGCAAAAATTTGGCTTCCAAAATAACTTTTGGGGAGTTATTATCAATTTTACGAAAAATTGTTTACTTTTAGAATTTTCCAAAAGTTACCCATGGTTGCTTCTGCTCCCTTTTGAAAATACACATTATACCCTAAGGTTTCAAACGCGTGTCTATTTATGGGAAGTCATGTGGTATAACTCAAAGGACACTGGACTAAGAGGAAGAAACCATGTCAATTAGACATCTTGTCATTTCTGGGCCATTTCCTTACGTGAACAATACTTGTCACAGTTAAAAGATAAAAATGCAAGGATGAGGTTTAAGTGTTTTGTTGGAAGAAGTGGGTAGAAGGTCTCACCGTTTACGAAGATGAGGAAAACGAGAGGAGGAGCAGGTTTGTGCGGGCTGGGTGGGTGGAGGGACAATGGGAATTAAGCATTTCTGTTCTCAACACGTAACTTTGAGATACCTTTTAGACATCCAAATGAAGACTGTCAAGTAGGCTATCAGGTATATACACTGGGAGTTCAGATGAGAGGGTAAGTTTAAGAGCCACTGGCATGTAGATGGTATGTGAAGGCATAGTATAGAATGAGATCACCTACAAGGTGTGTGTAGACAGAGAAGGGAGGGAGGTCCAAAACCAAGGGTTTGGGCACTCTAACATTTAAGGGATCAACACGAGGATAAAATGAGATTGTGTCTATGAAACGCTTAGCAAGGACCTGGTACATGACAAGTATATGTTAAAAAAAAAAATGTATGCATCAACACTAGAAACTTTATTGCTTTTTTTTAAATAGAAGATTATGCCACAGGGCTTTTATAGAAGATCATGAAATGGCATTTCACTGTTAATACATATTTCTTCTCCCTTCACCCACTTAAGCATCTATTTCAATATGGAAAGCTTCCTAGGATGACAAAAATAGTTTGTACACACATAAGTGAAATTACCCAGACAAATATTACCCAAGAATTTAGCAATACTCACATCTTGGGAAAATATTAAAAGAAATGCAACTTTGGAATGGTAACCTTGATAAAAATAGCTCCTTCCTCAACCTGGAGCTAAGAACTGAGCTTTCTTACCCACTAAGAACATGAATGCGCTCTGTATTGTATTTCAGTGGCGTCAATTCACAGCGTAGAACTTGAAGTGCCTCCAGGACCTTGCCATCCTCCAGGTATTCCAGGTACTTCTGCTGCAGCAGCAAAAACTTCATCCTCTGACATGACAGAAAGCAGCAGTCAGGGGAAAAAAGTTGATGGAAGTTTCAGAAAATGTTTGTGCCTAAACAGAACAGTAGAAACCATTCTACTATGCCCTTTAAAAATAATTGTTATAAAGCTTTAAAAAGACTCAAAATATTTTGATTTAATAGGGTCACAGCAGATTAAATGTGACCCTATTGCTCCATTTCACATATTAATAAAAGTCTGCTTTGAACAAATAATCTCAAATTAGAAAAGATCATTAGTGACCAAGGCATCAACACAGGAGAAAATTAATTCTGCCCTCAAAACATTCACCTAGAATTTTACTTCTTGCGTGAAAAGTTAGAACTATTCCAAGTATTCTAAATTTGCTTTTTAAAAAGTCTGGCTTCTATAATGGCTGTTGGGGGGTTTCATGCAACAAGTTTTAAAAAGACAGCAGAAAAACCAGTTAATGGAGGAATTACTTAAAGGCCACAATGTGAAAGAAGGACTAAGTAGACCAGAAAGCAGAACTGCAGCCACTGGGTCAAAGTTACAAAGTGTCATATTTTGGCTTATCAAAGGTAAGAAAAGGTGTCCAGCAACTGGATTAGAGGCTGGTGTGCAAAGTACTGAGTTTCCTATGACTAAAGTGGACAAGCATGAGCTTGATGGACTCACTGTCTCTAGGTGGCAATAAAGGGATGCCATCGAAGGTTGAACAATCGAAGGTTGAACTCAAAGGTCTTTGTGTATTGGTAACTATCTTGATGCATTTCACTATGAAGCACAATTATTATCAACTCTTTTCCCCCAAAAGGACAAACCATTTCCAGCTTATTGTGAAGCCCGTTCACATTTAGTTTTTTTCTGAAATGTGTACAGCTTTAATACTTTTAATGTTCCTTTACTCTGTTACTTTACTTTTGACTTGAAAGTGATCATCGCAGTTTTAGCAGCTTTTTGCTAGACAAAAGAGCTTTTACGAATATTAAGCTTGCAATTTCTTTTAAACCTTAAACCTAATTAAAGACCACTGCTTGGAGGGACTCATTTATCAAATCTGTTACTTGTGGCACTTGAGCAAGTCAACTGATGCAGGTAGAAAATTTAGTAGACAGGAAATGTTAGTCATACTTAGAGATTCCAAGGAACATAGAGGTAAAGATTCCAAATGCATTCAAAAGAAAACCCCAAATGACAGCCTTTTCTTCATTAAGATGCTTACTTTAAAAGACATTAAAAATAAACTGCTGTCAAAAATGGTGTGGAGAAATTATCGTTTATTCACAAAATTAAGAGTATAACGAGTTGCTCTGTAAGATTTTCTTTTAGGGAGTATTGGGGAGGCAGGCATAACCTACAAGCTTATAAAAATCGTTTCTAGAGAAAGTAAACCAAACAAACCCTCCCATGTAAGTTAGGCATACATTTAAATACATCTTCTACAAGATACATTGCTTATGTTTGGTAATAATCGAATCTTAAATCGATAGCTAAAGAACAAAAGAAAAAATTTCAAACTATGAGGTAAGCTCCTATAACTAGAAAAATTACACTTAACAAATTTTACACGTAAAGTTAGATTTACTAATGAATGTTTCGGAAATAGGTTACCGAGATGCCCTGAAAACACGTTACTGCACATGTAACCTAACGTTAAACTCTAGATGTCAAATAAAAAAAATACTTTAAAGTCCATCAGGTGACAAAAAACAAAAGACTAAATAGAACAAAATCTAAAAATCAAATATTCAAAGTTATTATGGATATTCTCACCATTTTATCTTCTGAAAAAACTTCAACTCTTTATGAAGAGTTCATATACTTCCATTTATCAATATAATGTTAAGAGTTTCACTTTACCTAGGATTTTTGAATCAAACTTGAGTATCATTTAGTTGCAGAATTTTTCTGTTTAAATGCCATTGGCAGCATGTGTATTTAATTTCTTCACTGAATTTTCTTAATAATTGGGAATCTGGGGGAAAATTCTGTCTGTTTTTATTCAGGGCAAGTCTTAACTTTGGGGGTATCAATCATTAAGTCCTATGCACGCCACCTTCCCCATTCCAATGTGTGTAGGGACAGTGCCCTAGTTGCTATTTCCTATTTCCCCCTTACTTTCCCATCAAGATCCTACTAGAACATGTTACTCTCTTTCTATGGAGCAAAGGCAGGGCAGGAGAGAAGAGGAACGCAGAGTAACACTTTGAGAGAAGCCAATATACACACATATTTCTGTATATACATGGAATGCTATAAAAGCAGCGCAAGAACATTTCCCTATGAGTCATTTTATCCAGATTAAGACAAAGAATACCCTCAAACAGATACCAATTCCTGGTAGTGTACCTGGCAACTAATAAGCTACTGGCCAAGAATAGCTAGAGATTTGGTTGAGAAACTGTTTATTCTCCTAAAAATCAGTTCAATTCAAGTATTTGACACATACGATAAAGATGGAGAAAGTAAAGCTATATTTTACTTCCCCAAATTTAAAGCACAAAAATGTAAATACAGTTTCAAGAAAATGAACATCTGTCACAAAAGACGTTAATTATGTACTGAAAAAATTTAAAGAATCAGGCAAAACTGAAGTTTGCTGAGGTGGGGACAGGGCTTTACTATGGTTTTTTTTTTTTTTTGAAAGATCATGAGCTTCTTAAATGAAGAAAAAAAGAAAACAGGTTGAGATAATAAACTCTCCTTTGTATCCTTCCCCAACTCCTAACTAGACCTCTGTAAGAGATCATTCCTGATCTCTGAAAATGTTTCAGCATCTTTGGGCCTAGCAGTAATTTTTTCTCTTTTACTATCTGATAAAAACTTGAAATTGGTAAGTGACTAGGTAGGATAGTTTGAAAGATAGATAGTGCACGTGGTAAATCCTGCTGTTGTCCCCCATCACCCTACCCAATATTTGGATTTACTGTTTCCTCCCATATAATTATACTGAACTCAATGTGAAACTCAGAAGTTATGATACACAGGAAGTCTGGTTATCAAGGGCAGTTAGCTCCTAGCTAACTTAGCAGTGGTTCTGACCAGCTCTGAGATAAGGTTATAACCAAGTTATATCAATTAAATCATGACTCAGAGGAAAGCAGAAATGAATTATATTTAAACCATGGCTTTCAAAACTCCTCCCTATTTGACTTTAAAATATACTAGTAAATTTCTGTAGATCAAGTTAATATTTGAACACTTTTGTTAAGCATGTTTCTATTCTATTAAAATAAGAATCAGACATTTTTAGACATATAAAAGTTTTGTTATTGATCTCAAATACCCACCCAAATTCCCCAGACATGGCTAAGAATATCTGACCCCAAACTAAAATATGTTGATTCATAAGCTCAGCTTCCAGAAACTCTGGAAAAAATTCTGCTATTCCTAGTATCATTTGACTAGAAACCATTTAAAAATACAGGGGTTGAAAGGGGGGAGTGGATTGGGTCAATAGAAACATTCAGGTTTAAAAAAGAATATACAACTTTAGTCTAGACTAAGTTATCAAATGTGTCTGGGCATACAATTAAAATAATTATGTTAAACAAAAGCCAAATAGTTGTCTTCTAAGGTATTATGACAAATTTACGTTTACATTAGATTATCTTCTGGAGATGGAATGGGGGAGAGGAGTAAATCTAAACACAATTAGGTGAAAAAATGCTGACCTGAATCTTTAAAAGCAATTGATTCATTAATGTTTAAAGTGAGATAAAGTTGGAATCCCTTTCTGTGTATAAATACCTAAACAGTTTGATGGTGTGAGGCTCAGCCAGAGATTTAATCTTCATCTCTTATTAGATCCTAGAATGTTCTACAGACTGAACAGCTGTACAAAGAAAGGATTCCTCCTTATTATCTACAAAGACGATTTCTAATGAAATAGTTATAATCTAAATCCAATACAGAAGTCTCAAATTACTATAAACAAATAAGAAAAAAAGTGTGTCTAATTAATAATTTTTACTGCTAAATTACAGATATAATTTGGATGAAGCTTAAAAAAGGATAATGATCCTCCAAGAAATCACACACTTATTTTAAAATAGTCCATGGGCAAGTTCTCTACTGTCACCATATAAGCAGTGTTAACTTGTCCAGTGGGAAAGGAAACCCAATTCTTATTTTGGCCTTGTAATTGTCTTTATATTAGGGTCACCTTCCATTCTGTCAGGGCTAACAATTTACAAAAAACTGCCCAATAAAAATTTACTTAGGTATTTTTTTTTTTTTTTAAAAACCCAAACATATGGGTTGGGGAAAATTTAATTACTAGAAAATTTGCAATCCTTTTGAATATAGATGTTTAACTTCTGTGTTTTCATTTTAAAAATTTACCATGGAACTGATTATTCCATGAGTTACTATTGAATCAGATGCCTGATAATAAGTTAAAAATTTTAGTATTTACGGAAAAAAAAAACAACCCACAAAACACTAGAGCATCAATTTAACTGAATCCGTATTTGTTCATATTGGTTGCTCCTTTAATTCACCTGAAGTCCATTCTCTAGGATATTTTTGTAAACAATTATATTAAGAATTTGAAAACTCTTGTAATTAAGATTTAAAAAAAAAAAAACCCAAAACTGAAACAGGAGAGTCTATTAGGTCTACACATAAAGGCAGAAAGATTAATGTTTGACCCAATTAAAAATAAAATCAAAATGTAACAGGCATTTACTAATATTTAACAAACAGCTGATTTCCCTACTTCACTTCCTATTTGCCTTCTGTCCCTCCCCCACCAGACAGGAAACTGCTTTTGACAACAAATGAATCAGCTAGAAGTTAAAAAGCCAGCAGCCAGCAGCTGATTCTTCATGGTTTCCAATCACAAGGACTTAGGAAAAACTCATCCCCTCCTCTCCCTCACCAACATCTACTGAAGAATTAAAGCCTATTAGTATAAAAGATTCATTAAGATTTATGAAAGAGGCTAACAGATTAAACTACTAAACTGATCTTGTCAGGAAATAAGGCCGGTAAGCAGAGCCCAATGGTCAAATTTGCATACTAAACCTCCACCAGAGTGATATCTATTATACAAACTTGGACACTGTCAATTCACACAACTGGAATGCAAGAATGGAAAATGGTGAGCACACCAATGGAGCTGGTTTGAATTAACTACAATTCCCAAAGATTTGTTTTAAAAAAAGATAATGAATGTGTCAGCTACTTAAGGCTATATGGATATATATACACCCAAACATGTTTTCTTTACCAGCACATTCAGTATTTTAAATAATAAAAGTATAATTTATTCCTGATTCTATAAATATTAAACTCCTATTAACAGTACCAAAAGCATAAAGATCTTTCAACATAATTTAGCAAAAGCTTAATTTATAAACTCAAAGGTTCAAAGGACACATTTACTAAACATGATTTTAAAAATATAAAACTCAAACTTTAAAACATCAACACTCATCCTAGTTTACAAGTTTAATTATTTGAAAGTTAAGGCCTTATCTTTTATAAGAGGCAGAAGCCTAGAGTTATCAATAACCTACTAAAATAAGCATAAATGTGAAACTAAGAACAAAAGTGTATTTACCACAATTATTCCCAACAACGTTTGAGAGATTTCAAGTGCGCCTCTTACCACAATAGCATGAGGAGAATGCACTAAAGGCTTTAGTTCATTCAGGTCATTTTCTGCCTGCAAAAATTGGTATAAGAGAAAAACAGAAATGTCACAAAATGCACATCAAATATACAATTTTAGCAGCAGTTACACAGCTCTATATGCCCTACTTTACCTTATCCCAGTCTCCTTCCATGACATGATTTCGGAATTTGGTAGCAGAAGGATGTTCTAAACGACATCCTGACTCTTGCATGAGGAGATCAACAGTCTGGCTGCAGGAGAGATACAGTGTAAAAAAGACCTGACCAACTTTAGGGTTTACTCTTCCAAATAAACTACTGTCTATGAAAACAGTTGCAAAAGTTCTTAAGCTAACCTCATGATGAAGGAAAAAGAAATAAATAGCTTTGATGTGCTTGGCTAAACAAACTTGATTTTTAAACTGCCACCTAGGTTTACATCTAGTCAAGTCAAAAACGTTCTTGAAACCAGAATCAAAATAAATTCTTCCTCCTTTTCCATTTAATGTCTTTAATGAAGTATAAAATTTCTAAAAATGTGTTCTAACCAACCGGTTAAAAAAAGTGAAAAACCATGATCTACATACTAACCACGTTACTACATTTGGAAAGATAAAAACTGTTAGTTACATACAAGGTAATGGAGATGACCTGTATTAGGTAAAAGCCTTACATCCAGATATTATGTTTGCAAAGAAATTCTAATAGGTCAATCTTTAAAACTGAAATAAATCCAGCATCAAAAAATCATTCGCTTTCTCTCTATACTAAAAATAGCAAATTTACTATGGTGTAGGTTCCAAACAGTCACGAGTTATTTCCTCCTGCTGCTGTCAGCTTGCTTCTTGTCTCAGTAATATGTTCTGTTAGCATTTAGGAAATGCTTTTCCTTAGGGAACAAAGTGAAATCTTCCTTCGATATACTTCTTTCAGAGCTTAAACGATTCACATGTGGTTTCTTCCATCAGATATTTTGATATCTAAGAATCTTTAACAGTCTTACATATTTGCTTATGTTTCAATGCTTTCTTATTCAGCTCCATTTATTTTTCAGCAAAAAACAGTGCAATAATCTGCCTGAGAATCAAAATACTTATGTCACTTTTAAAAAGTGCTCTTTTCTCCCTCTCCCCAGAACAAATCTATAAATCCAAAATATACTAAGAGCTTATTTTAATCTATGCTTTGAAGCTGGAAACTGTTGCATGTTGTTCTCTAGTCTTAATTCTCTCTGGTTCTGCTTCATCCTCCATCAAGCTCCACGGCACTCCCACCAATCCTACTTTCCACCACCCCTGGTTTTCCTTTGTGTGTATACAAAACGGGGGTTTGGGGCCAAGGTCGTCTACCTTCACCCTACTTTAGGTACACAAGGTCATCTAAATTGTATCTGAAAATAAATGATTCACCAGATCAGATGTCCCTTTTTCAGAGGCAGTCGCCTTCTTGGTATTACAGTGGGATTTCAGACAAGTTAGTGGCAGGCCTCTTGTACACACACAAGGGCCTTTAAATGACATCAACATGGTAACTTACTCCATTATTCCCATCAGATTTATTCAGCAGCCTCCTTCCAAATTATCCCAGCCCCTCAGTTCCCATAAACACTTGTAAGTGATTGTCTTTCCTGATTGGTAGTTTGCCTGGGTTGTCTGTCATGGCTGGGGGCGGGGGGGAGGTGTCCCACAAAGATGCCTCTGAGGTACCCTTGAAAAACAAATCCTCCAAGGTTCATTATTTCCACCAGCTCTAATCCACCCTTCCCCCAACACACACACAGACACACTCCCGCATCTGTCTTTATTGACAGACAATTACGCTCTGAAGGTGTACGGGGAGGGGTGACTCTTGGTTTCTACGCCCCCTGCCCAACCCCCAACCACACAATTTGTCAGACTGATTGATTTCCCCTTATTTCCCTGCAGGTGGGCTCCTCCTCCCCGGTCAGCCTGTCTGAGCTGCGTCCTCCTGTATCCTGGGCCCAGCAGTAATTCTCCCTTTGCCTGAGCTCTTTCCAGCCACCCCCCGCCCTCCCCTCCCGCCAGCTTCCGTCCCTCGGTCTGTCCACACCAGCTGCCTGGAAGGGATACTTACTTGAGCCCTAAGCCATTCAAGTGCTGTCCTATTAGCCTAATGACATCCTCATCTGATTGGGAGAGCCGCTTCTTCTTCTTGAGGCTGCTGCCCAGTTCTGGGGTGGCCAAGGAAGAGGAGGCGGCGGTGGTGGCGGAGGCAGCTGCAACGGTGGCGGAGGCTGCGGCGGCGGCCCCGCCGGGGACCCCGTTATTGACATTCAGGCTGTTGCTATTGTTGCTGGCGGCGGAGGGGGCGGAAGGCAAGAGCCCATTGGCGTGGGCCAGGTCCCCCGCGGACGACGACGACGAGGGGGACGACTCCCCGTTCTGGGCCGACAGGCAGGCGAGTTCCTGGGTCTGTCCCTGGCCCCCGCCGCCCCCTCCTCCTCCTCCGCCGCCGCCGCCGCCGCCGCCTCCTCCTCCTCCTCCTGCCCCGTTGGCCTGCATGATGCTGCCGCTGACCAGGCTGTGGCCGCTACTTCGGTGGGGGACGGCAGCGGCGGCGGAAGGGGCAGCCGGGGGGAGTCCCACCACTACCACCACGGAGGAGGAGGAGGAGGACGACGACGACGAGGACGAGGACGACGAGGACGGAGGGGAGAGGCCTGCTCTGCCTGCCGAAGCCCCGGGCTCTCCTGCTCCCTCCGCCGCCGAGGCTCGGGGTTTCTTCCGCGGGGGCGGGGAGGCTCCGCCGGTGTCCGAGTCGGAGGAGGAGGAAGCGGAGGCCAGAGTTTCCTCGCCGAGAGAGGCCGTGGTGGGAAGCCGGTGGGGCGAGGCGGGGGAGGGGAGGCGGGGGCCGGGGAGAGGGTCGGGGTGAGGGGGGGCCGGGGAGGGGTCAGGGTAAGGGGTGAGATGAGGGGGAGGAGGAGGGAGAGGAGGAGGGGGAGAAGGAGGATCCGGGCCCTTTCCCCCCCCCCTCCCGGAGGCAGCTCGGGGTGCGCGGCCCGGGGGTCGGGCCGGGGGGCGCCGCGGGGCGGCTGCGGGGGCGTGGGGCCCGCCGCTGGGCTGAGCCCCGGCGGTGGCGGCGGCGGCGGCGGGCGGCAGCGGAGGCAGCTGCCGCCTCTGTCCTCGGGTCCGCTCCGCTCTGCTCCCTGGTGTGTTGATTCTTCCCCCAGCTGCTGCCTAATGGAGTCCAGGCGCTCGCGTCACAGGAAATGCCTATACTGCCCTCCTCACTCACTTCCGGTGGCAGGTATGGAACCTATAGGGGGCCTGTCACCCGGCACGTGCGCCGGGGGCCGGTTGGGCGCGAGGGGAGGGAGGCCGGCGGGCCGGCTGGGGCTGACCCCGACCCCGACCCGACCCGACCCGATCCACCCCGGAGCTCGGGCCTGGCCGGCTAGGTCTCGCCCCCAGCGCCCTGGCTGGGCTGCGTCGGCGAGAAGTAAGTTTGTTCCGTCCCTCCGAAGCCGGGCGTGCACAAGAGGGCGGCGATCGCGTGCGCGAGTGTGTGCGTGTGGACCCCAGGGTGACCTAGAAACGCCAGGCGTGCGGAGGGACTGCAGATTTCCATCCCCGGCCGAGGATGGGGTCGAGCAGGTGGCGAGGTTTTGTCACGAGAACTCCCAGGCACAGGGCTGTGGCAGTCCTTGTCGACTCACTTAATGGTAACCAGGACTGACCAGCTCTTCGTTTGAGTGTGAAGAACTCGAACTTCCACAGCCAAGTGCCACACACAGTTGTCGTGCCCGGGCCATCCCAGGAGGTTTGAGATGATGAGCCTAGGAGACTCTGTGCTCTACCCCAGGAAGGTGGGATAATGGATAAGAGCAATATCTGATGGGGCCAAGGAGTCAGAAAAAGACTGTGGGTGTAGTGAGGCGGGACTTTGCTGAGGGGCTTTCACTCTTTTTTTAGCTATTGCCCAGCACCTCCTTCCAGCTGCCTCTTGAGTCACTGCCCAGTTTAGGCAGCAGTAATACAGACCGAGCTGTTGCCTCCAAAACATGCACCTTAAGAAGAATTCATACTCAACTTGAGATCCAGGCTTGCAATGTTTAGGTGAACTGTGAGGCTTCAGCGTCGCTGTAATTTACTCGTTTATGTGGATGTAGAAAAGCGGCAAGGAAGAGCTGGGCTGAATCTTGATCATTGGTGAATAGTCTCCATTACCCCAAACAATTATTTACCGGTGTGTGGTCGATAGCATATACACCGATATGTACAGACATTTTCTCAGAAATTTAAACAATCTTTCTCTGAAGAAGTTTTCCTGTGGAAAAACATGGACTCAACTAATGCATCTTTTTTTTTAAGATTTTTTTTTGATGTGGACCATTTTAAAAGTCTTTAGTGAATTTTTTACAATATTGCTTCTGTTTTACGTTTTGTGGCTTTTTTTGGCCTCGAGGCATGTGGGATCTTAACTTCCCGACCAGGGATCGAACCCGTACCCCCTGCATTGGAGGGCGAAGTCCCAACCACTGGACCGCCAGGGAAGTCCCTAATGCATCTTATAGCTCTGAAATTGCAAATTTTATAGCTCAAAGTAACTTTGAGGTCTTTGGTTACTTTTCAAATTTAGAAAAATAATTAAAAAAATAATGCTTATGAGAAATTATTAAAGAATCCTAAGCTTTACTGATCCACAGGCTAGAGGAAGGGAGAGGAAGACCACTGTAAGATCTGACAGAGATTTAGCTTTTAGTCTCATCTCTTAAATGTGCTTCCAGGTGGCGGTGTAATTTTAAGGTGACTCACATTCAATTTTATTATTCACCTGAAAGAGACCTGAGTTCTAGCTAAGTTTCGTAGGGCACTGCCACCATATCCAGAGGAGCCTGAATTACTAGATAGTTAACACTTCAGAGATCCCTGTTTGTTCATTAACTTTAGACTTCTTATTAAAAGCGTTGTTATTGTTTATACAAAATTAAATTTTGCAAAGTCGTTTGTAATAATTTATGAGGCCCATAGCAGTGCTGAGGACAAGCTTCTGAATAAAATCTGTAGCTTTCATAAAGGAAACAATGACTTAGTGGTAGCCACAGACACGGCTTACACTTCATGAACAAAAGTAAAGGATGAAAGGCAAAAGAAACTGGTCTCAACTGGTGTCTAAACTCAATATATATACCCCAGCTTTTCTATATTTTATGAGACCGAGACTGCTGTTACTAGAATTCTGAATTTATGAAGTCCACGTGTGCACACATTTTTCTCTAAACTGAAGTACAGCTGGAGACTCTGTTGTCTGAACTCTGGATTTTTTTAGAGCCAGGTTTCAAGTCCATTGCAGATGAATAATTCTGAAATACCACTCTACATACACTCAGAAACCTTCAGTAACACCGTATTACCTAGAGAATACAATCCAGGGTTTATCTTGCTCTCTGTAGATTGACCTCAATCTTTCTCTTTGACTTTGTCTTTTCCTACCCCCTTTCTGAACCCTTCACTGCTGTCCCCCAAATGTGCTGGGCTCATTTCTTCTGCATCTGACCATACCTCCTACCTTCTCTCCATCCTTCTGATCCAAGACTTGGCTCCTTTCTCACCTCCTCGGGGGAGCCTTTCCTGACTTCCAGCCTCCTTGCCCTCCTTCTGAGGATCATTTATTTAACCTTCCAATATTGAAGTCTGCTTGCAATATATTTTTTTTTCTTTGCGGTACGCGGGCCTCTCACTGTTGTGGCCTCTCCCGTTGCGGAGCACAGGCTCCGGATGCGCAGGCTCCGGACGCGCAGGCTCAGCGGCCATGGCTCACGGGCCCAGCCGCTCCGCGGCATGTGGGATCTTCCCGGACCGGGGCACGAACCTGTGTCCCCTGCATCGGCAGGCGGGCTCTCAACCACTGCGCCACCAGGGAAGCCCTTGCAATGTTTTTTAACTTGGTAAAGCCCCTTCTTCAAGTTATCAGGGAGGAGCCTTTCTAGATTGCTGTCCCCCTGATTTGCCTTCCCCTTTTCACCCTCATCCTGGAAAAAACTGAGATGCATTTATGAATAAAGGCCCAAGCTGTCTTTTAGGGGGGAAAAATTGAATGTATATTCAGGTATTTGATTCATTTATCTTGTTTCTGTGCTATTTTACCAAATCTTTATATGACCAAGCCTGTGCTAGGTTCCAAATAAGAGGCAACTTATTGTCCTAGAGATATTCAAGCAAAGGCTTTCAGGGATATTACAGAGTAGGTAGTTGAACTAATTGATGTCTAAAGACTTTCCAGCTACAAGATATCTGTGAGTTATGCACATACGCATCTCCCAACTAGAGTATAAATTCTTTGAGGTAGGATCTGTGTATTGTTCGTCTAAGCCAGTGCTTTTAGATTGTGGGTCCTGACCTATCTGTGAGTCATGAAATCAGTGTATTGGTCATGATTACAATTTAAAAAAATGAAATGGAAAAGTGAGAAAGAGTAGAAAACATCCAAGTCAGTCACCCATAGGAAAGGTCATTATTATTTTGTGGAAGTTCTGTTTCAATGGCAGATATATATCTATGCTTTACAAAGTACAATATATCTCTTCTGTAGACCATTCTCAAAAAAGTTTCCAAAACACTCATCTAGGACATTCCTGACTGACAAAAAGGCAACTCAGGAAATTGGTGTTAGATATCTAAATGACAAATCACAAGTTCTGTCCACGGCAGTGTCTTAGCTGTAAAAATTAAAAGCTACTATATTAAAAAAAGCTGAGATAGTATAGGTGTTTATAATAAAACATGAAACCAAATTTTCTCAAAAGACTTTGTAAAAAAACTAGAAGAGACTATTGTTCTTCTGTCAAGTTTTAAGTTTGGTGTCTCAACCTGGTACTTAGCATCATCAATATTATTCAATTTATTCAATTTCTATTTGAAGAGGTAGTTTTCAGAATCTCAGGTATCCCTGGAGAGGGACATATTTGTGTTTACATTTCTAGCTTCATTCCTAGCTTTTCTTTGTTTGGGGAACAAACAATTAGTCAGCTGATTGACATTGGGCAAGTCATTTAACTTCGCTGCCCTGCACTCATTTCATGAATGAAGTGGGGATAATGGCACTGGCCTACCTGCCTCAGAGAATTGATCTGTGAGTCAAATGACATATCAAATATAACAGATCGTTGGGAAAAGACTATCTTGAAAGGTTTCAAAATATAACTTAAATCCTCCATCATTTCAAAAAGGATTTGAGGCAATGAAGTTCAAAGATATAAGAAGATTTTATAATTACTCATATGTCTGAGCTGTGGACTCTAGTCACTTATTAACCCCAACTCTGCCACTCAACTGTGTTCCTGTGTACCTCTAGCCAGACAAGTCTGAATATTGTCTTTATATTGGTCTTCCATGGACGGGGAGTTTCCAATACCTATGTAGTAGAGTGAAGGGCACAGTTACCTGGCAGTTTTACCCACTGTTCCATATATGTCTCTCCAGTGCTTGCTTATTTTCCCCCTTCTACAAACATTCCACTCATGCCACAAGAATCTAGTGTCCTCCTGTGAGGGGAAAAGGGGTGGCACACTGGGTGGATCTAAGTGCAGAGACAGGAGCCTTATATTCAGAAGTGAACAGGTGGAAGTATTCACTGTCCTCTAAGCTGAATACCGTCCTTTTCTCCAAGAAAACTAGATTGTTCTTCTCCCACCACACAGCTGGGTTAGACTGCTTGGAGTAGCTTGTTCTTGCTGCACTGTAACAAAACGCATGTAACACTAAGATGGGTGTGCAAAGATGTTCACTGTGTGTGCAGAGATATCCACTGCAGCACTGTTTGTAGGAGCAAAAAGAATGGGGTCATCACCATGTGCTGTTGTGGAAGTAGTATCAAGATACATAAAGTAAAAGATGCCTATAACGGAAGTGTGCATAATGTAATTCATTTGGGTAAATAAATGAATATATACACATACATTTTTTTCTGGTAGGATAGAGGAGCATAAGACAGTGGTTTACCTTTGGGTGGAAGGACTTGGGTGGTTGAGGAGGGAGGTTCCTATTTTTCCATTTGATACTTTTCTGCAGGGTTTGCATTTTCTAACTATATGTAAGGTGTTTTTTTTTTTTTTTTTTTCTGCAGTACGCGGGCCTCTCACCGCTGTGGCCTCTCCCGCTGCGGAGCACAGGCTCCGGATGCGCAGGCCCAGCAGCCATGGCTCACGGGCCCAGCCGCTCCGCGGCATGTGGGATCTTCCCGGACCGGGGCATGAACCCGTGTCCCCTGCATCGGCAGGCGGACTCCCAACCACGCGCCACCAGGGAAGCCCATATGTAAGTATTTTTTAAGTGTCAATAAGGGTTATTTGGATTTTGCTTTTTTTGATATTAATAAGTATCATGTTTTTAAAGCACTCATGTTCTTAAAAGCACACTCAAAACCAATCAAACTATTCATGAAAATTAATCATAATAAAAAATGCCAGAGGAAGCAGTGTTGTGTATAGTTGATGACATTAAATATATTTGCTTTTTTTTTTTTTTTTTTTTTGCGGTACGTGGGCCTCTCACTGTTGTAACCTCTCCCATTGCGGAGCACAGGCTCCGGGCACGCAGGCTCAGCAGCTCCACGGCATGTGGGACCCTCCCGGACCGGGGCACGAACCCGTGTCCCCTGCATCGGCAGGCGGACCCTCAACCACTGTGCCACCAGGGAAGCCCTATTTACTTTTTAAACATCTCCTTCTTTCCCATTACCTGCACCTCTTATATTCTCAGACTGTAGATGCTGCGCACACACACACACCCATCTCTCATTTGGTTAAATTCATCTGGGGAATAAAGGGCAAAAAGACATTCCTATTTATTAACTTTGAAAAGTAGATAAATAATTAATAGCCCCTAGAGTCCGTGGACAGTGGACAGCAGGCCCTTTGGGCAGTCTTCCTTCTTCTCAGGTTCCTATATGTGGTTCATCCCTCTGGCACTATGATAATAGTAAATAATAATCAATGGGAAAACACAATTATGATTGTTAACAAACAAATGCTAATTATTATGAGAAAATATGTGTTCTGATTATGTATACACAGCCCATATAGAGGTAATGGTCTAATGACTAGACTTTTAAAAATTAAAAATGTTAAAGACTGTAGTAGGTGATTATTCATAAAGTTGAAAAGAAAACTGTTGAAAGTGTCCCTGCATTTATTCAATTAATTTTATTTCAAAATTGTGCTCTTTACTAAATAATACTAAATGTATATGCAAATGTGACATAGTAGCCTAAATTAAAAAAAAAAAAAAAAAAAAGAGGGACTTCCCTGGTGGCACAGTGGTTAAGAATCTGCCTGCCAAGGCAGGGGACACGGGTTCGACTCCTGCAGCGGGAAGATCCCACATGCCTCGGACCTACTGAAGCCTGCTCGCCTAGAGCCCGTGCTCTGCAAGGAGAGAAGCCACTGCAATGAGAAACCCGTGCACCGCAGCGAAGAGTAGCCCGTTGCAACTAGAGAAAGCCTGCTTGCAGCAACAACGACCCAACGCAGCCAAAAAATAAATAAGATAAAAAAGCTTAATGAACTCGTGAATGCCAGTCGTTGACAACAAAAGAGCAAAACAGTAGCTCTTAGCTTCTTTTTGTGGCTGGTGGAGCCGTCCTTGGCTAAATCAAGACCAACAGGACTTGCAGTCCCTTTAATACTAATGGCGTTTGTATCTTCACATAAGAGTACCCTTTCTATATACATATCTGAAATACAAGGATGTCCACTTTCTTGCTATACCTCTGACCCTTTATCTCGGAGTATCTTTTTCTCTATTCCTGAATTACTGACATATATTATAAAAATAGCTAGAAATAGGTGTGTTTGTAAGGTTTAGCCACAGAGTTTCAACAACACCGCTCATTTCCTTTTGTTTCCTAGTGTCCACTCTTCCCATTCTTATCCTTTCTTTCCTGTGATGGCACATGTCCATGGCAGGGCTTCTGTCATAATCAAACAATACAAAGAGTTAACACTAACCAGCCTTTGTTTTAAGTGCTTTACATACATTGTACTATTTTAGCCTTCTCACCAACCTTATAAGGTATGTACTGTTATTACCCCCATTTTACAGTTGATAAACTGAGGTACAGAAAACTTGAGGTCACATAGCTGGTGTGTGGGAGAGCTGGATGCACAGGCTTCAGAACTGGTATCAGTCTGAAAAGTCCCCTTTGTTTAAAGGGGCCAAAAGAAGAAATAAACAAGTCCTATAAATTGATTTTTCAACTTTGCCCTTTTTGTGTACATGAAAACATGGTCCCTCACCTTTGAAGCCCTCATCATCTCATTGGCCTAATTAGTGGTAGATAAGTGAGTATGTGAGGGCCAGTAAAAGGTTTTCCTCCCTCCAGAAGCTACCACTGAGAGTGCCTGAAAGCTCCTTATCAAAGATAGAGTTCATTTCTCCAATAAGTCCTTGTTGAAATGCAGCGTTTTGCAAAGAAGGGATAGCACACTAAAACTAGGTGTAACCTGGAGATTTTTTTTTCCATTTAAACGACTTCATCTTAAAATAGTGAATGAGGGCCAGAAGGAATCAATGCGTTTAATTTCCTTTCAAAGCGGGAAAGCTCCAAACCTAGAGGGCTTCTTGGGAGACACATTAAGTCAGGAGGCCTCATCCAGCTTGTTTTTGCAACTACTTGTATCTATCTAGTGAGGGTTTCTAAACTGTGTAAGCCTGTACTCGTCTAGGATCGTGGAATAAGGAAGAACCAGCCTTGATTTATACAGGAATTCATACTTCATTGCTTTACTCCTTTAACAGCTCCAGCCAGGTCAGCTGGCAAAGGAAGATAGATATCTAACTGAGATGAGGTCAGACAGCATATGCATAGCATCCAGCGGTAGGACAGGAAGGGCCAGCTCAGGGAGGCTACCAGAGCTCCTGTTGAGAGTTTACTTTTGTAGGGAGGGCAGCCAGGCTGCTTAGAGACCTCACATTGGCATGTGCCCCGAAGAATGTGGGTAAATGATTGCTCTGCCACATCCAGGTCTCTGGAAAGTTTCTTTTTTAACTGCTTCTCTGAGAGTAGTCACACTATGCCTCCTATGCTAGTCTCTGCAGCAGATGTGGTGTGGGTTCTCCTGTTTCAGACACTCTGCTTGGTAACGAGGAAATGGCCTAGATGACTTCTGAGGTCCCTGTAGCCTAAGGCTTCAATGTTTCTGGTTTCCATCGTCACTACATAATATTACTTGGTTAGGTTGCAGAGGAGTAGAAGAGAGGAGTCATAAATAGCCCCAAAGCATAAAACCTTGGCTATGCCATAGCTTTAAAAAAAAAAAAGGTTTTATTATGCAAGATTTTAAACATACACAAAGCTAGAATAGTACAGAGATTCCCATTTCATCCATCCTCCCTCTTCTGATTATTTTGAAGTAAATCCAAGCTATTATTTTATTTATAATATATGTATTTATACTTCACTATGTAGCGCTAAAAGATAAGAACTCTTTTTGAAAACATTGCCACAATGCCATCATCATACCTAAAAAACTTAGTAATCCCTTAATTATCATCAAATATGCAGTTAGTCTTCAAATTCCCCCAGCTGTCTCACATATTCTTTTTTAATGGTTGGCTCGTGTGAAGCAAGGTCCAAACAGGATCCACGCGTTGCATTTGGTTGATATATTTCTCAAATCTCACTTTTTTTAAGGAAAAATTTTTATTGAAGTATAATATACAGAGAGGCGTGCACAAATCCTTATATACAACTCAGTGAAGTTTTTCTTATGAAACCACCACCTATGAAATAGAACTTTACCGGGACCGCAGTAGTACCCTACTGTAGTTTTAATTTGCATTTCTCTGATGACTGATGACGCTAAGTCCTTTTAAAATATTTTTTTGGAGCCATGTGTATATTCTCTTTAAAGAAGTTCCTTTTACAAATCTTTTGCTCCTCTCTCTCCCTTTTAAAATTGTGTTTCATTTTTCTTATTGATTTGTGGAATTCTTTATATATTCTGAATACGAGTCCTTTGCTGAATGTATGTACTGCATATTTCTTCTCCCACTGTGTGGCTTGCCCTCACTCTCTTAACGGTGTCTTAATGAACAGAAGTTCTTAATGAAATCCAGTTCATCAGTTGTTCCCTTTATGATTTGTGCTTTTTGTGTCCTGCTTTAGAAGTCATCCCCTGGCCTCAAGGGCATGACAATATTCTAAGTTATCCTCTGGAAGTTTCAGTGTTTTGCTTTTCCAAATTATGTCTACACTCCTTCGAGAATTTAGGATTGTGACGAGTGTGAGATAGGGGTCAGTGTTAATTTGTTTGTTTGTTTTAATTTTATTTATTTATTTATTTTTGGCTGCATGGGGTCTCCGTTGCTGCACACGGGCTTTCTCTAGTTGTGGTGAGCGGGGTCTACACTTTGTTGCAGTGCGGGGGCTTCTCATTGCAGTGACTTCTCTTGTTGCAGAGCACAGGCTCTAGGCACGCAGGCTTCAGTAGTTGTGGCGTGTAGGCTCAGTAGTTGTGGCTCGCGGGCTCTAGAGCACAGGCTCAGTAGTTGTGGCGCACAGGCTTAGTTGCTCCGCGGCATGTGGGATCTTCCCTGACCAGGGATTGAATCTGTGTCCCATGCATTGGCAGGCGGATTCTCAACAACTGCGCCACCAGGGAAGCCCCCGTTAATTTTTTTCCATGTGGATACCCAGATGATCTAGCACCATTTTTTAGTTATTGTTTATTTATTTATTTATTTGGCCATGGCGTGGGACATGCGGGATCTTAGTTCCCCGACCAGAGATCAAACTCTGGCCCTCCACAGTGAGAGTGTGGAGTCCTAATCACAGGACTGCTAGGAAATTCCTGATCTAGCACCATGTTGAAAAGATTCCTTTCTCCTCTGTCCTGCAGTGCTATCATTATCCTAACTAGAGGACTATACCTGTGTGGGTCTGTTTCCCAACTCTCTTTGTTTTGTTGGTCTATTTGTGTATCTTTATGCATTTTTTTTACATCTTTATTGGAGTATAATTGCTTTACAATGGTGTGTTCGTTTCTGCTTTATAACAAAGTGAATCAGTTATACATATACATATGTTCCCATATCTCTTCCCTCTTGCGTCTCCCTCTCTCCCACCCTCCCTATCCCACCCCTCCAGGCGGTCACAAAGCACAGAGCTGATCTCCCTGTGCTATGCGGCTGTTTCCCACTAGCTATCTACCTTACGTTTGGTAGTGTATATATGTCCATGCCTCTCTCTCGCTTTGTCACAGCTCACCCTTCCTCTTCCCCATATCCTCAAGTCCATTCTCTAGTAGGTCGGTGTCTTTATTCCTGTCTTACCCCTAGGTTCTTCATGACATTATTTTTTTTCTTAAATTGCATATATATGTGTTAGCATATGGTATTTGTCTTTCTCTTTCTGACTTACTTCACTCTGACAGACTCTAGGTCTATCCACCTCATTACAAATACCTCAATGTCGTTTCTTTTTATGGCTGAGTAATATTCCATTGTATATATGTGCCACATCTTCTTTATCCAGTCATCCGATGATGGACACTTAGGTTCTTTCCATCTCCCACCTATTGTAAGTAGAGCTGCAATGAACATTTTGGTACATGAGTCTTTTTGAATTATGGTTTTCTCAGGGTATATGCCCAGTAGTGGAATTGCTGGGTCATATGGTAGTTCTATTTGTAGTTTTTTAAGGAACCTCCATACTGTTCTCCACAGTGGCTGTATCAATTTACATTCCCAC
Source organism: Leucopleurus acutus (assembly GCF_964270905.1). Lineage (NCBI taxonomy): Eukaryota > Metazoa > Chordata > Mammalia > Artiodactyla > Delphinidae > Leucopleurus > Leucopleurus acutus. Next base: position 22,389,854 of record NC_139143.1, read on the forward strand.
CAACAATGCAAGAGGGTTCCCTTTTCTCCACACCCTCTCCAGCATTTATTGTTTGTAGATTTTTTGATGATGGCCATTCTGACTGGTGTGAGATGATATCTCATTGTAGTTTTGATTTGCATTTCTCTAATGATTAATGATGTTGAGCATTCTTTCATGTGTTTGTTGGCAGTCTGCATATCTTCTTTGGAGAAATGTCTATTTAGGTCTTCTGCCCATTTTTGGATTGGGTTGTTTGTTTTTTTGTTATTGAGCTGCATGAGCTGCTTATAAATTTTGGAGATTAATCCTTTGTCAGCTGCTTCATTTGCAAATATTTTCTCCCATTCTGAGGGTTGTCTTTTGGTCTTGTTTATGGTTTCCTTTGCTGTGCAAAAGCTTTGAAGTTTCATTAGGTCCCATTTGTTTATTTTTGTTTTTATTTCCATTTCTCTAGGAGGTGGGTCAAAAAGGATCTTGCTGTGATTTATATCATAGAGTGTTCTGCCTATGTTTTCCTCTAAGAGTTTGATAGTTTCTGGCCTTACATATAGGTCTTTAATCCATTTTGAGCTTATTTTTGTGTATGGTGTTAGGGAGTGATCTAAGCTTATACTTTTACATGTACCTGTCCAGTTTTCCCAGCACCACTTATTGAAGAGGCTGTCCTTTCTCCACTGTACATTCCTGCCTCCTTTATCAAAGATAAGGTGACCATATGTGCGTGGGTTTATCTCTGGGCTTTCTATCCTGTTCCATTGATCTATCTTTCTGTTTTTGTTCCAGTACCATACTGTCTTGATTACTGTAGCTTTGTAGTATAGTCTGAAGTCAGGGAGCCTGGTTCCTCCAGCTCCGTTTTTCATGCTCAAGATTGCTTTGGCTATTCGGGGTCTTTTGTGTTTCCATACAAATTGTGAAATTTTTTGTTCTAGTTCTGTGAAAAATGCCAGTGGTAGTTTGATAGGGATTGCATTGAATCTGTAGATTGCTTTGGGTAGTAGAGTCATTTTCACAATGTTGATTCTTCCAATCCAAGAACATGGTACATCTCTCCATCTATTTGTATCATCTTTAATTTCTTTCATCAGAATCTTATAATTTTCTGCATACAGGTCTTTTGTCTCCTTAGGTAGGTTTATTCCTAGATATTTTATTCTCTTTGTTGCAATGGTAAATAGGAGTGTTTTGTTGATTTCACTTTCAGATTTTTCATCATTAGTGTATAGGAATGCCAGAGATTTGTGTGCATTAATTTTGTATCCTGCTACTTTACCAAATTCATTGATTAGCTCTAGTAGTTTTCTGGTGGCATCTTTAGGATTCTCTATGTATAGTATCATGTCATCTGCAAGCAATGACAGCTTTACTTCTTTTCCGATTTGGATTCCTTTTATTTCCTTTTCTTCTCTGATTGCTGTGGCTAAAACTTCCAAAGCTATGTTGAATAAGAGTGTTGAGAGTGGGCAACCTTGTCTTGTTCCTGATCTTAGTGGAAATGGTTTCAGTTTTTCACCACTGAGGATGATGTTGGCTGTGGGTTTGTCATATATGGCCTTTATTATGTTGAGGAAAGTTCCCTCTATGCCTACTTTCTGCAGGGTTTTTATCATAAATCGGTGTTGAATTTTGTTGAAAGCTTTCTCTGCATCTATTGAGATGATCATATGGTTTTTCTCCTTCAATTTGTTAATATGGTGTATCACGTTGATTGACTTGTGTATATTGAAAAATCCTTGCATTCCTGGAATAAACCCCACTTGATCATGGTGTATGATCCGTTTAATGTGCTGTTGGATTCTGTTTGCGAGTATTTTGTTGAGGATTTTTGCATCTATGTTCATCAGTGATATTGGCCTGTAGTTTTCTTTCTTTGTGACATCCTTGTCTGGTTTTGGAATCAGGGTGATGGTGGTGGCCTCGTAGAATGAGTTTGGGAGTGTTCCTCCCTCTGCTATATTTTGGAAGTGTTTGAGAAGGATAGGTGTTAGCTCTTCTCTAAACGTTTGATAGAATTCGCCTGTGAAGCCATCTGGTCCTGGGCTTTTGTTTGTTAGAAGATTTTTAATCACAGTTTCAATTTCAGTGCTTGTGATTGGTCTGTTCATATTTTCTATTTCTTCCTGATTCAGTCTTGGCAGTTGTGCATTTCTAAGAATTTGTCCATTTCTTCCAGGTTGTCCATTTTATTGGCATAGAGTTGCTTGTAGTCATCTCTCATGATCCTTTGTATTTCTGCAATGTCAGTTGTTACTTCTCCTTTTTCATTTCTAATTCTATTGATTTGAGTCTTCTCCCTTTTTTTCTTGATGAGTCTGGCTAATAGTTTATCAATTTTGTTTATCTTCTCAAAGAACCACCTTTTAGTTTTATTGATCTTTGCTATTGTTTCCTTCATTTCTTTTTCATTTATTTCTGATCTGATCTTTATGATTTCTTTCCTTCTGCTAACTTTGGTTTTTTTTTTTGGTTCTTCTTTCTCTAATTGCTTTAGGTGCAAGGTTAGGTTGTTTATTCGAGATGTTTCCTGTTTCTTAAGGTAGGATTGTATTGCTATAAACTTCCCTCTTAGAACTGCTTTTGCTGCATCCCATAGATTTTGGGTCGTCATGTCTCCATTGTCATTTGTTTCTAGGTATTTTTTGATTTCCTCTTTGTTTTCTTCAGTGATCACTTCGTTATTAAGTAGTGTATTGTTTAGCCTCCATGTGTTTGTATTTTTTACAGCTCTTTTCCTGTAATTGATATCTAGTCTCATAGCGTTGTGGTCGGAAAAGATACTTGATAAGATTTCAATTTTCTTAAATTTACCAAGGCTTGATTTGTGACCCAAGATATGATCTATCCTGGAGAATGTTCCATGAGCACTTGAGAAAAATGTGTATTCTGTTGTTTTTGGATGGAATGTCCTATAAATGTCAATTAAGTCCATCTTGTTTAATGTATCATTTAAAGCTTGTGTTTCCTTATTTATTTTCATTTTGGATGATCTGTCCATTGGTGAAAGTGGGGTGTTAAAGTCCCCTACTATGAATGTGTTACTGTCGATTTCCCCTTTTATGGCTGTTAGTATTTGCCTTATGTATTGAGGTGCTCCTATGTTGGGTGCATAAATATTTACAATTGTTATATCTTCTTCGTGGATTGATCCTTTGATCATTATGTACTGTCCTTCTCTGTCCCTTCTAATAGTCTTTATTTTAAAGTCTATTTTGTCTGATATGAGAATTGCTACTCCAGCTTTCTTTTGGTTTCCATTTGCATGGAATATCTTTCTCCATCCCCTTACTTTCAGTCTGTATGTGTCTCTAGGTCTGAAGTGGGTCTCTTGTAGACAGCAAATATATGGGTCTTGTTTTTGTATCCATTCAGCCAATCTGTGCCTTTTGGTGGGAGCATTTAGTCCATTTACGTTTAAGGTAATTATCGATATGTATGTTCCTATTCCCATTTTCTTAATTGTTTTGGGTTCGTTATTGTAGGTCTTTTCCTTCTCTTGTGTTTCTTGCCTAGAGAAGTTCCTTTAGCAGTTGTCGTAAAGCTGGTTTGGTGGTGCTGAACTCTCTCAGCTTTTGCTTGTCTGTAAAGCTTTTAATTTCTCCATCAAATCTGAATATGATCCTTGCTGGGTAGAGTAATCTTGGTTGCAGGTTTTTCTCCTTCATCACTTTAAATATGTCCTGCCAGTCCCTTCTAGCTTGCAGAGTTTCTGCTGAAAGATCAGCTGTTAACCTTATGGGGATTCCCTTGTGTGGTATTTGTTGTTTTTCCCTTGCTGCTTTTAATATGTTTTCTTTGTATTTAATTTTTGACAGTTTGATTAATATGTGTCTTGGCGTGTTTCTCCGTGGATTTATCCTGTATGCGACTCTCTGTGCTTTCTGGACTTGATTAACTACTTCCTTTCCCATATTAGGGAAGTTTTCAACTATAATCTCTTCAAATATTTTCTCAGTCCCTTTCTTTTTCTCTTCTTCTTCTGGAACCCCAATAATTCGAATGTTGGTGCATTTAATGTTGTCCCAGAGGTCTCTGAGACTGTCCTCAGTTCTTTTCATTCTTTTTTCTTTATTCTGCTCTGCGGTAGTTATTTTCACTATTTTATCTTCCAGGTCACTTATCCGTTCTTTTGCCTTAGTTATTCTGCTATTGGTCCCATCTAGAGTATTTTTAATTTCATTTATTGTGTTGTTCATCGTTGTTTGTTTCATCTTAAGCTCTTCTAGGTCCTTGTTAAATGTTTCTTGCATTTTGTCTATTCTATTTCCAAGATTTTGTATCATCTTTACTATCATTATTCTGAATTCTTTTTCAGGTAGACTGCCTATTTCCTCTTCATTTGTTTGGACCTGGTGTGTTTTTACCTTGCTCCTTCATCTACTGTGTGCTTCTCTGTCTTCTCATTTTGCTTAGCTTACTGTGTTTGGGGTCCTCTTTTTGCAGGCTCTAGGTTCGTATTTACCGTTGTTTTGGTGTCTGCCCCCAGTGGCTAAGTTTGGTTCAGTGGGTTGTATAGGCTTCCTGGTGGAGGGGACTGATGTCTGTCTTCTGGTGGATGAGACTGGATCTTGTCTTTCTGTTGGGCAGGAACGCATCTGGTGGTGTGTTTTGGGGTGTCTGTGACCTTATTATGATTTTAGGCAGCCTCTCTGCTAATGGGTGGGGTCGTGTTCCTGTCTTGCTAGTTGTTTGGCATAGGTTGTCCAGCACTGTAGCTTGCTGGTCGTTGAGTGAAGCTGGGTGCTTGTGTTGAGATGGAGATTCTCTGGGAGATTTTAGCCGTTTGATATTATGTGGAGCTGGGAGGTCTCTTGTGGACCAGTGTCCTGAAGTTGGCTCTCCCACCTCAGAGGCACAGCACTGGCTCCTGGCTGCAGCACCAAGAGCTTTTCATCCACACGGCTCCTTAATTTGGGATGATTCGTTTGTGTATTCAGGTATTCCGCAGATGCAGGGTACATCAAGTTGATGGTGGAGATTTAATCCGCTGCTTCTGAGGCTGCTGGGAGAGATTTCCCTTTCTCTTCCTTGTTCACACAGCTCCCAGGGCTCAGCTTTGGATTTGGCCCCGCCTCTGCGTGTAGGTCGCCTGAGGGCGTCTGTTCTTCGCTCAGACAGAACGGGGTTAAAGGAGCCTCTGATTCGGGGGCTCTGGCTCACTCAGGCCGGGGGGAGGGAGGGGCACGGAGTGCGGGGCGAGCATGCGGTGGTGGAGGCCAGAGTGACGTTGCACCAGCCTGAGGCGCGCCGTGCGTTCTCCCGGAGGAGTTGTCCCTGGATCCCGGGACCCTGACAGTGGCGGGCTGCACAGACTCCCCGGACGGGAGGTGTGGATAGTGACCTGTGCTCGCACACAGGCTTCTTGGTGGCGGTAGCAGCAGCCTTAGCTGCTCATGCCCCTCTCTGGGGTCCACGTTTTACCCGCGGCTCGCGCCCGTCTGTGGAGCTCCTTTAAGCAGCGCTCTTAATCCCCTCCCCTCGCGCACCAGGAAACAAAGAGGTAAGAAAAAGTCTCTTGCCTCTTCGGCAGGTCCAGACTTCTCCCGGACTCCCTCCCGGCTAACCGTGGCGCACTAACCCCCTGCAGGCTGTGTTCACGCCGCCAACCCCAGTCCTCTTCCTGAGCTCCGACCGAAGCCCAAGCCTCAGCAACCAGCCCCGCCCGCCCCGGCGGGTGAGCAGACAAGCCTCTCGGGCTGGTAAGTGCCGGTCGGCCCTGATCCTCTGTGCGGGAATCTCGCCGCTTTGCCCTCCGCACCCCTGTTGCTGTGCTCTCCTCCGCGGCTCCGAAGCTTTCCCCCTCCGCCACCCGCAGTCTCCGCCCGCGAAGTGGCTTCTACTGTGTGGTAACCTTTCCTCCTTCACAGCTCCCTGCCGCTGGTGCAGGTCCCGTCCCTATCCTTTTGTCTGTTTATTATATTTTCTTTTGCCCTACCCAGGTACCTGGGGGGTTTTGGGAGGTCTGAGGTCTTCTGCCAGCGTTCAGTAGGTGTTCTGTAGGAGTTGTTCCACGTGTAGATGTATTTCTGGTGTATCTGTGGGGAGGAAGGTGGTCTCCGCGTCTTACTCTTCCGCCATATTCCCGGAGCTCCCCACTCTATGCTTTAATTGACAAAAGTTTGTGCTAATACCATGCGGCCCTAATTGCTATAATTTTATAATAAGTTTTGCCATCTGGTAGTGTAAATCTATCAACTGTTTTTCTTCTTCAAGATTGTCTTGGCTATTCTTGACCCTTTACATTTCATAGAAAAATAGAATCATCTTGTCAGTTTACACAAAAAAATTTCTGAGATTTTGACTGGAAGTAAGTAAAATCTGTAGATCGATTGGGGGAGAACAAATATCTTTGTAATATTGAATCTTTGTATCTAGGACTATGGCATATTTCTCCATTTATATAGGTCTTTCATTTTTCCTAGTAATGTTTCTTGATTTTCTGGGTAGATCTTGTACATCTTTTACTGGATTTATTCTTATGTATTGGATTTTTTTTAATTGAATGAAGGATTCTTTAAATTCTATAGTGCTTTACAATTTTCAAGAGTTTCACACACATGATTTCATATAATACCATAGTAACCCCTTTTAAAAATTCCCTACCCGTACATTGCCCCTCCCCTTTCCCTCTCCCCACTGGTAACCACTAGTTTGTTTTCTATATCTGTGAGTCTGCTTGTTTTTTGTTTTATTCACTAGTTTGTTGTATTTTTTAGATTCCACATATAAGTGATATCATATAGTATTTGTCTTCCTCTGTCTGACTTATGTCACTTACCATAATGCCCTCCAAGTCCATCCACATTGCTTGATGATGCTGTTATGAACATTGGAGTGCATGTATCTTCTCAAATTAGTGTTTTTGGTTTTTTTGATATATACCCAGGAGTGGAATTGCTGGGTTCCTATGTATTGGATTTAAAAAAATTATATAAGTTTCAGGTGTACAACAGTACAATTCAACATCTGTATACATTACAAAGTGATTCACCCCAAAAGTCCAGTTACCATCTGTCACCATACAATTGACCCTCTTCACTCCCTAGCCCACTTCCCCTTTGGTGACCACCTATCTGTTCTCTGTATCTATGAGTTTGTTTTTGATGTGTTTTATTTCTCCATTTGTGGGTTTTTTGTTTTTTTTTTTATATTCTCCATATGAGTGAAATAATACAGTATTTGTCTTTTTCCTTCTGACTTATTTTAGTTAGCATAAAACCCTCAGGGTTTATCCATGTTGTCACAAATGGCAACATCTCATTCTTTTTTTTGGCTGGGTAATATTCCGTTGTATACATGTATTACATCTTCTTGATTCATTCATCCATTGATGGACACTTAGGTTGTTTCCATATTTTGGCTATTGTAAGTAATGCTGCAATGAACATAGGGGTGCATATATCTTTAAAAAAATTGAGGTATAGTTGTTTTACAATATTATATTAGTTTCAGGTATACAACATAGTGATACAAAACTTTTATAGATTACACTCCTTTTATAGTCCTAAAACATTGGCTATATTCACTGTGCTATATTCCCTTGTAGCTTATTTATTTTATACATAGTAGTTTGTACCTCTTAATTCATTACCCCTGTCTTGCCGCTCCCCCTTTTCCCTCTCCCCACTGGTAACCAGCAGTTTATTCTTTATATATGAGTCTGTTTCTTTTCTGTTATGTTCACTAGTTTGTTTTATTTTTTAGATTCCACGTGTAAGTGATAACATACAGTATTTGTTTTTCTCTGTCTGACTTATTTCACTAAGCATGATACCCTCCAGGTCCATCCATGTTGTTGCAAATGGCAAAATTTCCTTCGTTTTTATGGCTGAGTAGTATTCCATTGTGTATATCTATCTATCTATCATCTATCTCAGTATCACATCTTCTTTATCCATCTGTTGATGGACACTTAGGTTGCTGCCATACCTTGGCTATTGTGAATAATGCTGTTATGAATATTGTGGTGAATGTGTCTTTTCAAATTAGTGTTTTTGTTCTCTTTGGATATATACCCAGAAGTGGAATTGCTGGATCATATGGTAGTTCTATTTTTAGTTTTTTGAGGAACTTCTATACCATCTTCTGTAGTGGCTGCACCAATTTACATTCCCACCAAGAGTGCACAAGCGTTCCTTTTTCTCCACATCCTTGCCAGCACCTGTTATTTGTTGTCTTTTTGATTGTAGCCATTCTGACAGGTATAAGGTGATAGCTCATTGTGGTTTTGATTTGCATTTCCCTGATGATTAGTGATGTTGAGCATCTTTTCATATGTCTGTTGGCCATCTGCATGTCTTCTTTGGAAAAAGGTCCATTCAGTTTGTCTGCCCATTTTTTAAAAATTGAAGTATAGTTGATTTACAATGTTGTGTTAGTTTCTGGTATACAGCAAAGTGATTCAGTTATACATACATACGTGTGTGTGTGTGTGTGTGTACACATATATATTCTTTTTCAGATTCTTTTCCACTATGGTTTATTACAGGATATTGAATATGTTTCCTTGTGCTATACAGTAGGACCTTGTTGCTTATCTCTTTTATATATAGTAGTTTTTATCTGCTAATCCCAAACTCCTAACTTATCCCTCCCCTACACCCTTTCCCCTTTGATAACCATAAGTTTGTTTTCTACGTCTGGGTCTGTTTCTGTTTTGTAAATAAGTTCATTTATATGATTTTCTTAGATTGTACATATAAGTGATATCATATGGTATTTGTCTTTGTCTGACTTACTTCACTTAGTATGATAACCTCTAGGTCCATCCATGTTGGTGTAAATGGCATTATTTCATTCTTTTCTTAGAGCTGAGTAGGATTCTGTTGTATATATATATACCACATCTTTTTTATCCATTCAACTGTCAGTGGACATTAAGGTTGCTTCCATGTCTTGACTATTGTAAATAGTTTGTCTGCCCATTTTTAATTGGATGGTTTGTTTTTTTGCTGTTGAGTTGCGTGAGTTCTTTATATATTTTGGATGTTAACCCATTGTTGGACATATCATTTATAAATATCTTGTTCTATTCAGTAGGTTGCCTTTTCCTTTTTTTTGATGGTTTCTTGTGCTGTGTAAAGGTTTTTTAGTTTGATTAGCTCCAATTTGTTTATTTTTCCTTTTGTTGCCCTTGTTTGAGGAGACAGATCCAAATAAATATTGCTAAGGCTGATGTCAAAGAACATACTGCTTGTGTTTTCTTCTAAGAATTTTATGGTATCAGGTCTTACACTGAAGTCTTCAATCCATTTTGAGTTAATTTTTGTGCCTAGTGTAAGATAGTGGTCTGGTTTCATTCTTTTGCATGTGGCTGTCCAGTTTTCCCAACACAATTTATTGAAGAGACTGTCCTTTCTCCACTGTATGTTCTTTGCTATTTTGTCGTAAATGAATTGTCCTTATATGTGTGGGTTTATTTCTGGGCTCTCGATTCTGTTCCATGTATTGGATTTTTTTTATGCTAATATAAATGGCATCATGTTCAAAATTTGACTTTCCTCTGCCTGTCCCAATGTTAAGACTATGGACAGGTACTTTATCATCAAAGATAAATTAAAAGTCCATATCAGAACTATTCTTTAGTCTTGAATTTAGCATGTTTTTACAGTTTATGTTTGCTTTTTACTTACAAATAATTTAACAATACAGCTGGTCTCCTTCTTTTAAAGGATCAGATTTAAACGCTTCCTTTGGAGGGATTGAGAAGTGGGTGGCTCTAGAAGGAAATATAGGCGAGGATCGAAGGATTCTCCTGGGAAGAGCTCATCCTACGGGAGTGGAAGCCAGGCTGGACCCACTTGACCCTGTAACAAAGCCCTGCTCCAAGGGAGGGAGATCGCGTGGTGTCTGTCACTCATGTGTCTTCCAGCCTGGGTGCTCCTGGACTCAAGTCTCAGTCCTTTGGTGTGAGGAGGGAAGGCTGCAAGTGAAAAATGCAAATAACTCTTTTACTGGTAATTTCAGAAAGCACTGGGCATGCACTGTACTGCTGTGTGACCCCTTTGATATCATATTACAAAAGGAGGACATTGTCCCTTACCTTATAACAGAACTCCTGTCTGTCGCTTTGGCACCGTATGGCAGGAGTCACCAGAGGCTTCCCCAGTGCCAGCAGGAGCAGTGGTAGTAGGAATAATAGCTTACATTTATTGAGTGCTTGTTACTTGTTACCGTGCTAGGTACTGTTCTAAGTACTTTATAAACATTAACTCATTAACTCATTTAATCATCACAACTACCCCATGAGGTAAATTAGATAATATTATTCGTATTTTACAAGGGTGGAAACTGAGGCACAGAGAGGCTAGATAACTTGTCTCAGGTCACACAGCTTATAAGTGGTAAATCCAGGATTCAAACTCCAGCTAGCAGGCACCAGCGCCCAATCTCTTCACATTATATATCCTCTCAGGTGGCAGCGGCGGATGGGGGCTAGAGTAGGAGAAAAGGAATAAACTGGGGATCCTTGAAGGGTGTCTGGCCAGGAGCCTACTCTACTTGTTTTTCAGCACCTGTGAGATAGCCCGTGAGGGCTGTAAGCAATATCTTGGGGTGGGGGTGAGGGCTGCTTTCAAGGGGTCTGGGGGCTAAATTAACAATTAACCTCAAGAGAAGTGGTGAGGTAATCATAATGGGATCTGTAGATCAGATTTACAGACTTCAAAACATGACATTGATTTGTTTTTCAATTTTATCACTTTAAAATTTCCTTGGAATAAGTGGAATCATGACTTCTGGTCTGTTGTTTCTCTGAGGTGACAGGCACATCTATATTTAGACCAATAGTCATGCTTCTGTGGTGATGGATAAATGTGTGCCTCCAAAAATGGCCGTGCATCGAAATAATAACATATGTTCTTTGCGAACCAATAAATAATTGCCGTTGTAGATTGGATGCACACACATCAGAGGGACTTCTATACAAATTTATTTGTTAAGCAGGGAAATGAACCTTTGTGCTAGGACCGTAGATAGCCACCTGGGCAAGTGTCCATGAGCTCATGTAAGCGAGCAGACTCAGATCCAGTCACATCACAAACAGAATGAACCTAGGGCTTCCCAGGCCTGAAGCAGGAGAACCATTAATTTTGATGACATTAACCACAGCCTGGAGTTCCCTTTGACCCTATCCTTTCTCTCACCTCCCACGTTTCATGTGTCACTAAGCTCTATTGATTCTACCCTTTTAATAGCTTTCACATCTGTCTTCTCTTTTCCTTCTCCACTGCCACTAGTTGGGATCCTTGACATTTGTTCACCTGGATTGGACAATAGCCTCCTGAATGCTTTGTTCTTTTCTCTGACTAGTTGCCTTCACTGCCATCAACATTATAAAGCATAAAACCCTCATGTCACTTCCCTACTTAAAAACATCTCAATAGCTCCCATTGCTCAGAGGATTAAAATCTAACATCCAGAGGCTGGTCTACAAGGCTCCTTAAGAACTGGCCCAGACCTCTCTTTCGAGGTCCCGTCTCCCTCATTTTGTCACTTGTGGCACCAACCATCCTAGACCTCCTGGGGCTCCTGGAACCCACGGTCTGTTTTCAGATTTGGTGCCTTTCTTGTGATGTTTCTCAACAGGGTGATTTCCCTGCCACCTTTTTTCTCACCTTTGCCCTTTCGGCGAACTCTTAACTTTCCTTAGAGATTGTCTTCGTACTCACCTTGGGTAGAAGGCACGGTATGCTTCTAAAAGCAGTTCTCTCACGGTATTGCACCGTATAAACATCTGTCTTCCCTGGTAGACTGTGGAGTCTTGAAGGAGGATTTCATTCTTCATCTATTCCCAGTGCACCATAAATGCTTCACAGGTATTTGCTGGATGGATTCTTCCATTCATCCAAGCATCCATCTTCCTTTCAACTAATAATCATTGAGCAACTGCTATACGCAAAGCACTGTTCTAGTTGCTACAAAGCCATGCTGAAAAAGACACAAAATCCTTATTGCCATGGAGCTTATATACCAGCGAGAGAAGACAGGCAAGAAGAAAGAAAGAAAGAAAGAGGAAATAAATCAGGTGGTAGGAAGTGTAGGCAGAGAATTAAAGTAGGGTCATGTGACACAGAATGCATGGGTGTGTACTTTATGTTGGATGGCCAGAGAGGGCCTCTCTGAGGGCAGCCTGGAGGCTGAGGTCTGAATGAACTACCTGGTGAAGGTCAGGGTAATGAGCATTCTAAGAAGAGGAAACGGATAATACAAAGGCCTTAGGGTAAGATCAAGCTGACTTAGAATAAACACTGGTTACCTAAAGCCAGGGCAACAGTGGGGCACAGTGAAGAAAATGTCTCTAGCAGGCAGAACTGAAGCGATAGGTCACAGCTGGTTTAGGAGTCAAAGGTTCTTTACACCATACTATTTATTGGCAGCTACTAACAGCAAAATAAAAAGGCCCTGTTGTTCACAACTGATGCACAAAAGCCCTTAGGAATGTAGGTGCCTGCGGAATACCCCTTCCCACTTCACTTGGAGCCAAGCTACCTGTGTCAAGGTGGCCTGTGTGAAGAAACTGCCCAGTTGTAATCCACTTGGCTTTCTCTTCTTTGGGCCTGCAGTTTGCCCAAGCCACAGTTAATATAACCAAAAGAATGTGAATACTTTTATTTGCTCTGAAATGTGTCTATTTTTTAACATTTACAGTGGGAAAGGGCCTTTAATTTACCCGTCCCTCATTATTTTCCAGCTTAATATTTTTTATTCCCTTCCTGTGCTGAAAAAAAGGTGCTGTATCTGAAGATCTGTGGGCTTTTGTACAGGGTGAGCGTGTGCTCATGTACACACGTGGGGCACAGCTGAGGATTATGTAACAAAACTGTTCCGAGTACAGTTGGCTGATACCGAAGGCAACTCCAAATTTGGCAACTCCGAATTTCATCGCAGGTAGGCTGAGCATGAACTTGAAAGTCAGGAGTCATGGCTCAGGGCAGCCTGCGGGTCAGCTTTGTTTCCCAACTCAAAATGTTCCCTTGAAACCTTGGGTTTGGGTTCAAAAGACCCAAGAGTGTTCTGTTTCATAGAGAGGTGTTCCCTGCCACAGTCATGGTGATAATACAATTTTTATCTTCCCCAGTGGGTGGGTGGCCATCATGGAGGAGATCTGGTCTGATAAAAGTGTTCACATTCTTGTGGATATATTAAGCAAGTGGCTTGGCCACACCAAGGCCATGTCTAGACATCGTAATAGACCCCGCTATGGCACAGTGATCTATGTTTTGTGGGTTTTTTTCCCTTTATTTTTGTTTCTGGTTGTTCTTGGGAGAATTGACCATCTAGAACACTTACTTAACTATACAGTGTAATAATTTAGGATTGAAAGGAATTTTGGGTGTCTAAACTTTTCAGACAAGGTGACTGCAGACCAGGACGGTTAGGTGTCTTTCCCAGGGACAGACAGTGAGTTGGTGTCAGAACTTGGGTTCCTGACTCCCAGTCATACTGCCTTTAGTCACTGAAGGGAGGTAGCAAAGTGTGTTTTTTTTAAGCTAGTAGTCCATATTTAAAAATTGGGAGATTACACATAAACATCTGGATTTCTGGTTTCTCCAGAAAGACTTGAGTCCACACTCCTGCAGGATTATCGGCATTAACAGTGGCTTCTACCTTTATACAGGTCGAAAGAATACAGCTCAAGGTGATATTAGGAAGCAGATCTATTTGGCATCTGTAAGGCATTGGAAGTTGCAACTCTTGTGGAAGGATCTAATACCATGATCAGAAGAACTTTGGATATGTCTTTTCACTGTGACATTGTGGTATACGCTTGATAAGTTTTGCAAAGAGATTTTTTTTTTTTTTTGCGGTACGCGGGCCTCTCACTGTTGTGGCCTCTCCCGTTGAGGAGCACAGGCTCCGGACGCGCAGGCTCAGCGGCCATGGCTCATGGGCCCAGCCGCCCCGTGGCATGTGGGATCTTCCCGGACCAGGGCCATGAACCTGTGTCCCCTGTATCGGCAGGCAGACTCTCAACCACTGCGCCACAAGGGAAATCCGCAAAGAGATTTTTATACCGACTCTGCTGACTAATATTTCGTTTGTGAAGCCAGGAGCCTCCATAAAGGTTAAAAATAATTCAGCTATATTGTGTTGAACTTGATTGAAGTGTCATGAACAGTGTCTGGAGAGCAGAAGAACCAGTTCTCTCTTGTTGCGATGGGTTTAATCTGTTTACTTTCCTGGTGCCCTGTCGCTGAAGCTGGGGCTGGGAGGCCTGATGAGGAATGTTTCTTCTGGAGTTCCGACAGGCTCAGCTATTTGTCACAGCCTCTGAAGCTGCTTGGCTACAGGTAAGGAAGGCTGCACTACGGGAGGGATAATTATGGTCAGTGAGTTTGAGCTTTTAGCTTGGCCTTACTCTGCACCCAAACTCACGTCTGATTCAGGAAGTCTTCTATTTTTGTGTGTTCACATCAACGATTTCCTTACTCGCTTTATCAAAGGGAAACAGCCTTGGGTACCCGTGAGGAGATTCTGAATCCGGCCTTTTGCCTGGCTGAGTGCAGGGCTGGGAAGAAGGATTAAGTAGGGGGAGGAGTCATTGTCATTAGAATACCACACACATGGCCAGACCATACGCAACCGGCCCCATCTCCTCTGTGACTCACCGACACAAAGCATGATTAAACTGGAGGGGGCGGGTGGTAAGCAGGCATTGGTGAGGCAGGGGCCTGAATCCTTTCCCTTCCCAGCCTGGGGACCCCATTGGTTGTTCCTTTTCCAGAGGACCTAGAAGTCTGGGGATCTCAAGATACACCTTGACCAGTGAAGTCTGTCCTGGGCTTGTGAAACCCTTGTTGTTTGAGTGGCCAAATGAGGTGGAACATGTGATGGATAGCCAGACTTTTCAGGGATGTGGGAGGCTCTTTGACTTATGGGGATCCAGTGGGTCCAGGATTATCCAGGAGTCACAATGACTGGGGTCTCCTTGAGGGAGATAAACCCAGAGAGATTAGGGTGGAGCTTCATGGTCCCTATCCTTGGCTTTAGTCTGGAGAGCATTGTCTTTGAAACAGTCAGGCTATGGTTAGCATTATGAGAGATTCTTTCTGTTCCATCCCTCTTATATCATATGTAACAGGATAATGGAAAAAACAAAAAACAAAAAAAACCCCTCAGTTGCCATACCAGTGTTGGCCACATCAAAGCAACAGTTAATATACTAGTCATGGTAAATTAACATGGGTCCTGATATAAACATTGTTTTATCCATTTTTGTTTTTCAATGAACCATTTGGCTTGTATATTCTGTTTGAAACATCAAACATAATGCATGATCATATTTGAATATGAATACTACCTATGTTTTAATGATAACTGGGATTTTTATTATGTGTATGGTACCACAGGTGTATCATTTTAAATTATGTATATAGCACTTAAGGTATATAGTGACTGAAATCATTACTGTTGCTTCATTTGGCCTATATAGGATGTACCAATTTAGCAGATGATGTCATTCAGATCACATAAAAAGTCCCCTTAATCTGCCTGTCCAAATTCATGGAAATCACAGGTCTTGAGAAGTATTTAAATATCAATAACATTGTCCATGAAATGTTGAATCCTTCTTTCCTTCTCCCCTCTCCTTACACCACTTCTTACCTCTTCCACAAGCTTGGCATTGTTATTCACAGTAAAGTTCCACCAGTGACAAGTCCCGGTACATAGTGGGTCTGAACCCTTCCCTGGACCCATGGCCAGAAATGGGATGTGGTCCAGGGAACAACCTAGACAAGTGCCAACTGAGACACGTGGCAAGGGTTCTCCTTCCTTTTTGACACCCTTCAGCTGTGCCCTCCCAGGGAGGAGGAGCCTAGGTCATCCTCCTTGCACAAGTCTGTGTTGTGACTGCATCAACATCCCCCTTTCTGCTGGGGTGGACGCTGGTGATTCCAGAAGGATGAGGCCTGCCATGGGTGGCGTCTGGAATCCTCCAGAGGATGTTGACTCCTCTAGAGCCAGATGGGGGGAGCCAGAGAAGTGGCTGGGCCCCTGGAGGAAGACGAGTGTAACTACCCCTGGGCCACAGCCTCAAGACTGCGATGGCAGGTGCCCTGCCCGCAGCTCTCAAGCATGGAGGGCGGATGTTTTCTAGGCCAGCGGCTCTGGACAACAGCCGGGTCAGGCCTGGTAAAGGAAGTATACATGAGGAGATCAAATTGGAAGTGAATAGGAGACCATGATGTTCAAGGTTAGGTAGGAAGAGCTCTTGATACAGAACTGGATTTTCCCTTTTAAAACAAGGATGGCCATAGCTGAACACTTCTCGTGTGTGTGTCCTCCTCTTGTGGTCACCCCCACTCTGGTCTCCTGATTGAAGAGAGGAGAGATGGCCCTGGATTCCAAAAGTAGCCTCACAACTATAGGAGGCCCGACTCTGCCCAGCCATTTTTACATTTCCTACGTGAAACTCACCAGCGCTTTGACAGCTTCTCTGAAGACCCAGGAGTGCGGGGTTTCCCTCGTGGCGCAGAGGTTGAGAGTCCGCCTGCCGATGCAGGAGACACGGGTTCGTGCCCCGGTCCGGGATAAATCCCACATGCCGCGGAGCGGCTGGGCGCGTGAGCCATGGCCAAAGATCCAGGGGTGCCCAACTGAATGGGAATCTATGGTCGGAGAATATAATAGTTTTTTCCGCAGCTCCCTTTACTCTCTCCCTACCTAACCCTAAGTAGACAAAATATTGGGCCGAAGGGCCAAATAATCCGTTTAGGATCTCGCCATCTCATTTCCAGCCGGGCACTTCCCCTTCTTGTAACTTTCCAGTGTGATTTGGGGAATACTATTGATAACTCTGACACCTGGTGGTCACTTCAAAAACTGCACTCTGGAAGGATCCAAGGTCCACTTCGATCACTTTTAGTTATTTTTGTTTTTCCAGTTATGATTTCAATGTAAATAACATGTACTTTACACATTAGTTATTATTACTAATTGAATTATTTATAAGTAAAATTCTTGCAAATGCATTCAACAGAATACACTTGAATAGAAAATTTCTGTGAAGATATACCGGAAACTTCATGTCATAGTCCTTAGGAAGTGAAGCTAGGTGTGGGGGGAGGAGAGACTTATTTTACTTTACACCTTCTAGTTCTCTTTGAAATTAATTTTAAACAAAATGGATGTGTTACTTTAATTGTGGCTGAAGTACCCCACTTGGGCAGGAGGTCCAGAAGTCCAGGATATTCCCCTCCAGGGCTCCTACCCTCTCCTGGTTTTGTGTCCAAGGACCTGTAGTGCTTTCACGTGTTTTGAGGGCATGGAGTACGGCTGGACTCCCTCTGATCTTTTTTTTTTTTAACATCTTTATTGGAGTATAATTGCTTTACAATGTTGTGTTAGTTTCTGCTGTATAACAAAAGGAATCAGCTTTATGTATTCATATATCCCCATATCCCCTCCGTCTTGCGTCTCCCTCCCACCCTCCCTATCCCACCTCTCTAGGTGGTCACAAAGCACCAAGCTGATCTGATCTCCCCATGTGATGCGGCTGCTTCCCACTAGCTATCTGTTTTACATTTGGTAGTGTATATATGTCCATGCCACTCTCTCACGTCATCCCAGCTTACCCTTCCCCCTCCCCATGTCCTCAAGTCCATTCTCTACATCTGCGTCTTTATTCCTGTCCTGCTCCTAGGTTCTTCAGAACCATTTTTTTTTAAGATTCCATATATATGTGTTAGCATATGGTATTTGTTTTTCTCTTTGACTTACTTCACTCTGTATGACAGACTCTAGATCCATCTGCCTCACTACAGATAACTCAATTTCTTTCTTTTTTTATGGCTGAGTAATATTCCATTGCATATATGTGCCACATCTTCTGTATCCATTCATCTGTCAATGGACACTTAGGTTGCTTCCATGTCCTGGCTATTGTAAATAGTGCTGCAATGAACATTGTGGTACATGACTCTTTTTGAATTCTGGTTTTCTCAGGGTATATGCCCAGTAGTGGGATTGCTGGGTCGTATGGTAGTTCTATTTTTAGTTTTTTAAGGAACCTCCATACTGTTCTCCATAGTGGCTATATCCATTTCTCCCTCTGATCTTGTTCACTGATGGTGGTGGAGGAGCCCAGCAACTGAGTAGAAACTGGTCCTAGGGAGCTGTCTGGCCGGAGTGCTGAAGCTGGGAAAAATTCCCAGCTCCCTTGGTGGTCACAGGAGTGAAGGAAGCAGTGCTCCTGTCAGGTGTGGGCTGCCCACTTCCCAAGGTCATGCTCAGCAGTGGTTGGAGAGCCAACCATTCATTCGAGTTTCCGATGCCTCACAGGTGCGAGGCGCCAGGAGCCAAGTTTCACAAGGCGTGGTGAGGCCACTCGGGGTGTGAGGCAGAAGCTCCCCGGGCTCTAACATCAGAGAGCAGGGCTGGGGGCGGATGTGGCCTGGGGCTGGCTGGCAGGAAAGCCCGGTCTGATGAAAGCGGCTACCTTCTGACTAGCTTCTCTATGCCTCTTACTGTGCGATACCAACATTTCCTTCCATTCTTGAACAGACCTCCCACTGCTTTCCCACTACCCCCCCAAAGATAACATACTTTTACGAATGTGTTGCACGTAACCACTTTCCAAGTATGTGCTCAGGACAGCAAACATTCCTCTCACTTGACTGTGCCCATTCACCCGGCTTACCAACCAGTAGCCCAGAAACACTGGGGGGCTGAGTGACCTGAGAGGAAGATGCAAGACATTCAGGGGCAGAGCCCCAGGGGAGTCTCCCAGGGCCACGTTTGGTCTACAGGGAGGAGAGAGGTCCTGCTGTCCTTGTAACGCAGTCCCTGAGGATGGGACCAGGACACAGGAGTGGAACTCTTTTGAAGCGGCTCTCCCAGGAAAGAAAATCATAGCACCCCACTCAATTGTTGGTCTTTATATCCAGAGAACATGTTTCAGCTCCAGTGATTAACTCTTTTGGGGAGTACCTCAAGGCGCAAGACAGCATGAGTGCTCTGCCAGGATCAGTTCCGGGTCCACCATCGTTTTGACTCCCAGAGCCAGGCACTGACCTCCTGGCGATCCACCTCTCCTTCCTCCAGGTAGCACCCTTCTACCTTCCGGGACAATCAGGGTACCTCTCCTTTCCTCCTTCCTCTCTTCTACTGCTCGGATCAAAGCTCTCCAGCAGACACCATGTAACCTTGAGGATGGAAACCACCTGCTTGGGGAGACAGAAAAAGGCTGAGACCCTGATGACTTACGTGGAGCTGCCAAAACAGTTTGACTACTTACTTCTTGTCCTCAATAAAGTAGGAGAATAATCCCCCACCTATGTGAATGACTGGGCTTTCTGTTATCTGCAGCCAAACCTAACTGTAACATACACAGCGACCCTCCGTGATATCCAGGTGTTTTCTTGTTCTCGTCTATACTATGGCATAGGGGCAAATAGTTCTTAATAAAGAGCAGAAATAATACAAATTGAATCTCTGGCGGGGCTTTCCTCTGGTTGGACTCTGTGCACACAGCAAAGTAGATCTGGTTGTGCTGTTGTTCTTAGAATTATTGATTTTAAGTCTTTCTCACAGTAGGGGTGGGGTAGAGCTGGAGTTTCAAAAGCACACATTCGTGTTTCTTAGCTTTGGTTTAAGTATGGTGGAGGGCGGTGACGAAGGCTACTAAGGTCGCAGAGGAGAAAACCAGGCTGATCTCATTGCCTTTGTAAAAATGCATGTTTGGGGAATTCCCTGGCAGTCCAGTGGTTAGGACTTGGTGCTTTCACTGTCCTGGCCCGGGTTCAATCCCTGGTCAGGGAACTAAGATCCTGCAGGCATGTTTGGAGCTTGTAAAAAGCTCTGGTACTGAGCTCAGAGAAACCAGAGGTGAGGCCCTTGGTTCCGTTCCCCTGCACACCAGGGAGGTGAGCTTGTTAGTGTCAGATGACCCATATTTTTCTTGATCTTTGAGTCATCTCAAAAAAAAAAAAACCCGACAGCTTTATCAAGGTATAATTGACATACAATAAACTGCACCTATTTAAACTGGATAATTTGATAAGTTTTGCCATGTGTTTACATCTGTGAATCTGTCACTACAATCAATAGAGTGAACAGACGCATCACCTCTAAAGTTTTCTTTGTAATCCATCATACCACCCCTGGCAACCACTGAACTACTTTCTGTCATGACAGATTAGTTTGCATTTTCTAAAGTTTTATGTAAATGGAATCATATAGCATGTACTCTTTTTTTTTCTGGTTTTCTGTCCTATTTCACTTGAATAATCTTTTTTAGATTCAGCCATCTTTTTCATGTATCAATTTATCCCCTTTTTATTGCTGAATAATATTCAGTTTATGGATATACCACAACTTGTTTATCCATTCACCTGTTGATAGATGTTTGGATCATTTCTGGTTTTTGGCTATTAAAGCTGCTATGAACATTTGTGTACAGGTCTTTGTATTATTCTTGGATGTATAGAGAGGACTAGAATGGCTAGATCACATGGTAGGCGTATGCTTAGCTTTTTTTTTTCCAATCAAATATTCTTATTACACTTACAACTTACTTTTTAAAAAACTTAGTTAATTTATTTATCTTTGGCTGCATTGGGTCTTCGTTGCTGCACACAGGCTTTCTCTAGTTGCGGTGAGCAGGGGCTGCTCTTCGTTGTGGTGCATGGGCTTCTCATTGCGGTGGCTTCTCTTATTGTGGTGCATGGGCTCTAGGCACATGGGCTTCAGTAGTTGTGGCGCATGGGCTTAGCTGCTTTGTGGCATGTGGGATCTTCCCAGACCAGAGCTCGAACCTGTGTCCCCTGCATTGGCAGGTGGATTCTTAACCACTGCGCCACCAGGGAAATCTGATATGTGGTCCTTTGTGATTGGCTCCTTTCACTTAGCATGATGTTTTCAAGGTTCATCCATATTGTAACATGTATCAGTACTTCATTACATTTTTTAAAAAATGACTTTATTTTGTAAAGCTGTTTTAGGTTCACAGCAAAATTGAGAGACTTTCCTTAAACTCCCTGCCCACACACACGCGCGACCTCCCCTGTTATCAACATCCCACACCAGAATGGTACATTTTTTACTATCTATGAACCTGCATTCACACACCATTATCACTCAACCATAGTTTACATTAAGGTTCACGCTTGGTGTTTTACATTCTCTAGGTTTGGACAAAAATATATAATGACATGTATCCATCATTATAGTATTCAGAATAGTTTCACTGCCCTGAAAATCATCTGTGCTATGCTTAACTTTTTATAAAGCTGCCAAACTGTTTTACAAAGTGATTGCACCGTTTTACATTCCTACCAGCAGTGTACGGGAGTTCCAGTTCCTCCATATCCTTTCCAACACTTGGGATGACCAATCTTTTAAGTTTTAGCCATTCTAATAGCTGTGTAGTGGGATCTCATTGTGGTTTTAATTCACATTTCCCTAATGCATCTTTTGGTTTTTATTTGCTATCTGTATATTTTCTTTGGTGAAGTATCTGTTCAAATCCTTTGCCCATTAAGAAAAATTGTCGTTTGTTTTCTTGTCAACGTTTGAGAGTTTTGTTTTTTTTTTTTTTTGGCTGCGCTGCACAGCTTGTGGGATCTCAGTTCCCTGCCCAGGGATCAAACCTGGGCAGTGAAAGCCCAGAATCCTAACTGCTAGGCCAACAGGGAAGTCCCGAGAGTTTTTTATATAGTGAGTTTTTTATATAGTGTGAACGTAAGTCCTTTATCAGCTATATGCTCTGCAAAGATTTTCTCTCACCTTTTGGGTTGTCTTCATTCTCTTAAGAGCTGAGGTTTAAAATTTTGATAAAGTCCATTTTATTAAATTTTCTTTTTATGGGTCACTCTTTGGTGTCATATCTAAGTAATCTCTGCCTACTCCAATGTCACAGAATTTTTCTCCAATATTTTCTTCTAGAAGTTTTATAGTTTTAGGTTGTACATTTAAGTCTATGCTCCATCTCGAGCTAATTTTTATATATGGTGCAAGGTATGGATCGAAGTTCATTTTTTGGCATATGGATATCCAATTGTTCCAGCACTGTTCTTTCTCCACTGGATTCTCTTGGCACCTTTGTCAAAAACTAGTTGTCCATGTATGTATGGATCTATTTCTGGATTCTCTATTCTGTTCCACTCATCTATTTGCCTTATTTACACCAAGCCACACGTTTTGACTCTTTTAGCCTTTAAATAAATCTTAAAGTCAGGTAGTGTGAGTCCTCCAACTTTACTGTTTTTCAAAGTTGTTTTGGCTCTTCTAAGTTCTTTGCATTTTAATATAAATTGGAAAATCAGCTTGTCAATTTCTACAGAAAATACCACTGAGATTTTCATTGTGATTGTATTGAATCTATAGAACAATCTGGGAAGAGTTGATGTCTTAATATTGAGTTTTCTGGTCCAAGAACAAAGTCTATTTCTCCCTCTACTTCTTAAAAGAGTTTTTCTTTAATTTAATCAGTGTTGTGTAGTTTTCAGTGTGCCTGTTCTGAATATTTTTTTTCAGATTTATTCCTACTGGTTCATATTTTTTTGATGCTATTGTAAAGTGATGTCTCATTGTGGTTCTAATGTGCATTTCCCTAGTTGCTGATGTTTAACATCTTTTCATTGGCTTATTTGCCACCTCTATATCCCCTTCACTGAAATATTCTTTTTTTTAAAAGCAAATTTTATTTTATTTATTTATGTTTTGGCCATGCTGCACGACTTGTGGGATCTTAGTTCCCTGACCAGAGATTGAACCCAGGCCCTTGGTAGTGAGAGCACAGAGTCCTAACCACTGGACTGGCAAGGAATTCCCGTCACTGAAATATTCTTTTATTTTTTATTTTTTTGCAGTACGCGGGCCTCTCACTGTTGTGGCCTCTCCCATTGTGGAGCACGGGCTCCGGATGCGCAGGCTCAGCGGCCATGGCTCACGGGCCCAGCCGCTCCGCGGCATGTGGGATCCTCCCGGACTGAGGCACGAACCCGCGTCCCCTGCATCGGCAGGCGGACTCTCAACCACTGCACCACCAGGGAAGCCCACTGAAATATTCTTAATCCATTTTCTTTTTCTTTCTTTTTTTTTGAGCGTGAGTTTTACTTTACTTATTAAAAAAATTTTTTTTATTGCAGTAGAGTTGATTTACAATGCTGTGCCAATCTCTGCTGTACAGCAAAGTTATACACATATAGACATTATTTTTTTAATATTCTTTTCCATTATGGTTTATCACAGGATATTCAACATAGTCCCCTATGCTATACATTAGGACCTGGTTGTTTATCCATTGTAAATGTAACAGTTTGTATCTGCTAACCCCAAATTCCCAGTCCATCCTTCTTCCCCCCGCCCCATTTTCTAATTGTATTGTTTGCTTGTCAACTGTTGAGTTTTGAGAGTTCTTTGTATCATCTAGGTACCAAGTCCTTTGTTGAATATGTGGTTTGAAAATATTTTCTCCCAGTCTGTAACAGGGTCTTTCACAGAGCAAAAATTGTTTAATTTTAAGAGGTCCAACTTATCAAGTTTGCCTTCTGTGGATCATACTTTTGATATTAAGTCTAAGCATGTCTTACCTAGTCCTAGATCTTGAAGATTTTCTCTCAAAATTTTCATAGTTTTACTCTTTCCATTTAAATCAATGATCCATTTTGAGTTAATTGAGTTAATTTTTTGTAAAAGGTGCGAGGCTTAGGCTGAAGTGTTTTTTTTCTTGGCCTATGGACATCCATTTGATTTTCCCTTCAGCATTAGTTTTGGGCTAAGAATCTGATGTGTCTCGGTGTAGCTTTCTTCATATTTCATGTGCTGGGATTCATAGAACTTCTTATATCTGTGGCTGTATAATTTTCATCCAATTTGGAAAAATTTCAGCCATCATTTTTCAAATTTTTTTGCATCCCCATGTCTCCTTTGTGACAGTCCTCTGGGGATTCCCATTACATATATATTAGGCTGCTTGAAGTTGTTCCACAGCACACTGATGATTTCATTTCTTTAAATTCTTTTTTTTCCCCTCTCCCTGTCTCATTTTGAATAGTTTCTATTGCTATGTTTTCAAATTCACTAATTCTTTCTTCTGCAGTATCTACTTTGCCAGTAATTCCATCCAACTTATTTTTTTTTTATCTTACGTAATGTAGTTTTCATCTCTAGACGCCCCCCCACCAGGATTATTTAGATGTTGGTTGGTAGATTGGTATTTTATTTTATTTTACTTTTTCCAGCATATTAAGGTATAATTGAGAAATTAAATTGTAAGATATTTAAAGTGTACATTGGGATGATTTGATATACATATACTTTATGAAAGGATTCCTCCCATCTAGTTAATTAATACATTGATATCACATATTTATTTATCTTTTTTGCTGTTGTTGTTTTTGGTGGGGACATGTCAGTTCTACTCTCTTAGCAAATTTCAATTTTATAATACAGTGTTATCAATTATAGTCATCATGTTATGCATTACATTAGATACTCAGACCTTATTCATTTTATAGCTGAAAGTTTATACCCTTTTACCAACTTCTCACTACTTCTCCTACCCCACTATACCTGGTAAACCACCTTTCTACTTTCTGTTTCTATGAGCTTGACTTTTTGTTGTTGTTGTTCCACATGTAAGTGATACTATGTAGTATTTGTCTTTCTCTGTATGGCTTATTTCACTTGGCATAATGCTGTCAGTGTCCATCCATGTTGTCTCAAATGAAAGGAATTTCTTCTTTCACATGGCTGAATAATATTCCATTTAAAAAATATGTATCTTACATCTTTATCCATTCATCTGTTGATTCTGTAGGTTATTTCTATATCTTGGCTATTGTGAATAATACTACAGTGTACATGAGAGTGCAGATATCTCTTTGGTATTCTGTTTTTATTTCCTTTGGATATATACCCAGAAGTGGAATTGCTAGAACATATGGTAGTTCTATTTTTAATTTTTTGAGGAGCCTCCATACTTTTTTCAATAGTGGCTGCACCAATTTACATTCCCACCAAGAGTGCACAAGGGTTCACTTTTCTCCATGTCTTCATCAACACTTGTTATGGCTTGTCTTTTTTTTTTTAATTTTTAAAATTTTATTTAAAAAATGTTTGGGCTGCATTGGGTCTTTGGTGCTCTGCATGGGTTTTCTCTAGTTGTGGCGAGTGAGGGCTACTCTTCATTGCAGTGTGTAGGCTTCTCATTGTGGTGGCTTCTCTTGTTGTGGAGCATGGGCTCTAGGTGCACGGGCTTCAGTAGTTGCAGCACGTGAGCTCAGTAGTTATGGCACACGGACTTAGTTATTCCGTGGCATGTGGGATCTTCCTGGACCAGGGCTCGAACCCATGTCCCCTGAATTGGTAGGCGGATTCTTAACCACTGTGCCATCAGGGAAGCCCATCACTTGTCTTTATGATGAAAATCATTCAAACAGGTGTAAAGTGATATCTCATTGTAGTTTTGATTTGCATTTCCTAGATGATTAGTAATATTGAGCACCTTTTCATGTATCTGTTGGCCTTTTGTATATCTTCTTTGGAAGAATGTCTATTCAGTTCCTCTGCCCATTTTTAAATTGGATATTTTATTGAATTGTGTGAGTTCTTTATATATTTTGGATATTAACCCCTTATCAGATATAAGATTTGCAATTATTTTCTTCCATTCTGTAGGTTACCTTTTAATTTTGTTGATTGTTCCTTTTCCTGTGCAGAAACTTTTCAGTTTGATGTAGTTCCACTCGTTTATTTTTGCTTTGCTGCTTTTGCTTTTGGTGTCAAATCCAAAAGGTCATTGCCAAGAGTGATGTCAAGGAGCTTACTGCCCATGTTTTCTTCCAGGAGTTTTATGGTTTCAGGTCTTAAATTTAAGTCTTCAATTCATTTTGAGTTGATATTTGTGCATGGCGTAGGACAGTGGTCCAGTTTCATTCTTTTGTGTGTGGCTATCCAGTTTTCTGAACACCACTTATTAAAGAGACTATTCTTTCTCCATTGTACATTCTTGGCTTCTTTGTCACAAATTAGTTGCCGAAATATGCATAGTTTTATTTCTGGGCTCTCTATTCTGTTCTATTGATCTATGTGTGTCTATGTGTGTCAGGATGATTGTTAGGATTAGTTTGCTAAGGATATTTAAAAAATATCTTTCATATGTCTACTTAAATTCTGAACATATGTACTACAACTATAATGACTATTTTTGCGTCCTTGTTTGGACACAATACATCTGGTTCAGTTCTGGCTCAGTTAATCTTGACTGATCATTCTTCTCTTTAAGGGTAAGTTTTCCTATTTCTTTGTGTGTCTGGTAATCTTTGATAGGATGCCAGAAATTGTTAATTGTACCATTTTGAATGCTGGGTATTTTTATATACCTATTAATATTGAAAAAAATTTTTAAAGAATTATCAGAACTTATTTTTGCTTAGTTTTATTAAAAATATGTCATATAGCTTTTTTCCTTTAAGGAGAAAAGAAGGAACGCGTTTCATAAAATCAAATAAGCAATGGTAATGTGTCTTAACTTGAAAAAGTTTGGAAATCACTGGTTTACAAGTTAGAATTGAATGAAAGAACAACCGTAACAGCCACAATTGGCCATTTCATGCCAGTGGAAGCAAACAACAAGATCAACTAGGGCAAAATAACCGCGTGGAAGCCCTGATAAGTGCTTAAACAGACTGATGGGCTGAGAAATCAGTATAGATATATTTTTGATATGTATACATATATATTATATATTTTATTAATATTTTTGTTTGTTCTTAGATGCCATTAAGTTCATTGGAAACAGTCCTCTGTTACAAACCTGCCCTTTTTTCATGAACTCCTTGTGTAGCCACTCTCAGCTTCTCCCTATTGGGCCACTCTGGTGTATCTTCCAAGATACTGGCTATTCTTGGTCATTTAGAGTCCCTCATTTCTTGTAAGAACACTCTCAGGTTTTAACAACAGGATCTTTTGCTTTCTTCCCTGAGTTTTCTCCTCTGGAAATCCTACAACTATTGGTGAACTGGGGGAAAAAAGCTCCTTCATAAGTCATTTATTTTATTAGAATTTCTTCCTTGTTTTCAGGCGTCACTCTTCTTCCATCTTAGGCAGATTGCCATTCTTTTTCTTCCTCTCCTTTTTCCCCTTTACTTTCTTTTAAAACTTTAATTATGGAAAATTTTAAGCCTTCAAAAAGATAGAGAGACTGGTATAATAGGTATTCCCACCTACCAATCAATAATCATTAACTTGTGAAACTGTATTTTTCTTTTAAAAAACAGTGTTTTCTTTTTAAAATTGAGGTATAGTTGATTTAGAAACTGTATTTTTCTAATGCTTCTGATTTACAAACGTTAGAAACTTATTTTCAAGTTACATTAGAAATCATGTGGTAGGGAATACACAACCCATTTTGTCTTGAGGGTTGTGTGTGTAGGACTCTTGGCTTTTATCCAGGTTAGGATGCATACAACATGAAGACTAAGAGTCTCCAGTGATTCCCCAAGCATCTCAAATACTCTGTCACTTTGTGTTTTATACATAGTCCTTAATTGCAGCCTGTAGCCTTTGCTCTGTGCTTTGTTTATAGTCTCTTGTTGATTTAGGTCATATCTCATATTTAATCTATGTTCACGCTCCTTGAATACAGTTCCTAAGATTTCTAAGATTTTTTCCCCTAAGTGTGTATGTATATATATATACACACAGACACATAACTAGAGTGTTCTTTATATAGCAATTATGCTTAATGAATAAAAACAAGTTAGCATAATGTAGTGCCAGGTCTCTGGTAGAATCCTGGCACTGCTACTTACTAGTTGGTGTGACTTTTCCAATTGCTAAACCTCTCAGAGATTCAGTATCATCATCTGTAAACTGAATAACACCCACCTTCAGGATGATTGTTAGGATTAGAAATAATACAACAAGAGTGTTTATCACAGTGCCTGTTGCATAGTAGTAACTCAATAAATGACAGCTATTATGATTGACAGATGTAGCAGTGCTGTGGAATGGATAGCAAAGAGTATTATCCCTAATTGACTGACTAAATAGGCACCAGAGAGACTAAAATACTGACTAAAGTCACAGACAGATCCATAACCAAAGTCATAAATGCCACTTCCTGGACTCAGAGCCTCCTGCAAACATACCAAAATCTAATTTCTTCTTATATCTTTATGGGTGAATTCTGTTTTATAATAGAAACAAAACATTTCCAGCTGCTCATTTCAAGGGGATTTACTAAATTTATGGTTCCACGCATCTAGGTTTGGGCTTTGTGCCCCAAACCATGTCCTTACATCCACAGTAATATTTGAAATGAGCATATCAGACCAGCACATCTCTGTTGTGGTGTTTTGCTGAGTTTATTTGTGGACAGACTGGTTCTCGGAATCACAGACTGTTAGTGGATTGTTTTTAAACAGACAGAGCAAAGTGCTTCAAGCTTTCACAGAGAGAAAGGAATGTTGAGTCCTACTTTCTCTGTCTCTATGTCTGTCTCTGTGTTTCTGTCTCTCTGACTCTCTCTTGGTCCTCTTTCTCTATCTCTCTGTCTCTGTCTTTCTCTCTCTCTCTCTCTCTCTCTCTCTCTCACACACACACACACACACACACACACATAATTCTTTTGATCTTATACTCTCCAGGTTCTGGAGACATATGCACACCTCTGTGTACTCTTCCCAAAGTGGAGAAATGTCTTTCTCAGCTGTTTCCCACTATATTTTGCTGAAGTATAAAAATATGTCCTTATTAATCATCTGTAAGTGTCTAGAGGACATAAGTTCTGCCGAAAAGTAAAGGCAAATGTAAAAAATCAGTGAAAATTATATAGAAGAGTCTCCCTTTTTTGTCCTAATTGAACAAAGTTGGGGAGAAAAGGACTGTTTAGGGACTTCCCTGGTGGTCCAGTGGTTAAGAATCCATCTTGCAATGCGGAGGATGAAGGTTTGATCCCTGGTCGAGGAACAAAGATCCCACATGCCTCGGGGCAACTAAGCCCGCACACTGCAACTACTGAGTCCACGCGCTCTGGAGCCCGTGCACCACAACTACAGAGCCTGCACACCACAACTAGTGAGAAACCTGCAAGCCACAACTAGAGAGAAGCCTGTACACCGCAACGAAGAGCCCGCATGCCGCAACGAAAGATCCCGTGTGCCGCAACTAAGACCTGACGCATCCAAAAAATTTAAAAGAACAAAGAAAAGGACTGTTACATTACATGTTACATTAGAAATGTAAAAAGCCTCCAAAGAGGCTCTGGAATGATATGCCTGTAACCATGACCTCTGATGTGAGATCCCCCTCACTCTAGATTTACAATGTTACATTCTCCTTTTAGCAGGGATCACTATAAGCAAGTTAACTAAAATCATGATGAATTGAAAAAGGAAAGAAAGAATGAAAAACAAGAGCCATTGAAAACCTTTTCCTCCCTCAGAAACAATGGGGCTTCTCCTTTTATCTTTTTCAAAATCGTCTTCATTAAGCACAGTGGCTGTAACTAAAGCATCTTTGTGTCTCTAGCACCTTTTGTCATGCTTTCACACAGTAGGCACTCAATAAATAATTATTTTTGATGCTGAATGTATAAATATGTATTAGTTGAGAATTTGCTATGTAGCCTGATTTTGTTAGGTGCTATGTGGACCACTAAAGAGGTATAACTCGGAATTCCTTGCTTTCACTGAGCTTGCAGTCCAGATGGGGACATAGCAATTATGAGAAATGTTTGGCTATTATTTCCTCAAATATTTTGTCTACTTCATTTTATTCCTCTTCTCCTTCTGGGACTCCAGTTGTACATGTTAAATCTTTTGATAATGTCCCACAGGTTCCTGAAACTCTGTTAATTATTTCAATCATTTCTTCTGTGCTTCAGATTGGATAATTAATGTATTAATCTTTCTTCAAATTCACTAACTCTTTCTTCTACTATCATCATTCTTCTGTTAAGCCTATCCAGTAATTTTTAACATTTGAGATATATATTTTTAAATTCTAGAATTTATATTTAGTTCTTTTTTATAGTTTCTAGTTACCTGTTGATACTTTTCATTCAATACAAGCATATTTTCCCCTATGTCCTTGAGCTTATTTATAATAATTGTTTTATAACCATTGCCTGCTAACTTCAATATGTGAATCATTTCAGGATTGACCTTCATTGATTTTACTTTTTCTTGAGAATAGGTAATGTCTTCCTGTTTCTTTGACTGTTATATAATTTTGAACTCTGTCCTGGATGTTGTGAATGATACGTTATAGAGATTCTCAGGTCTGCTGTGTTCCCCTGAAGAGTATTTTTTATTTTTTTTAATAGTAGGAAGTTAACTTGGCTGAATTCAAACTAAACTTTATCTTCCTTGCAGTGAATGGTGGCTCAAATTTCTGCTCAGTTCTTTCAGTCTTAGCTAGACTACTTGAAGTCTGCCTCACACATGTATGGTTCCAACACGTGCCAGAGATCTGGCTAGAATTTATACACATGATTTGGGGCTCCTCCTTTCTGGCTCTCTACTTTTTAGGATTTCTCCCTTTGTTTTCCAGCAGCTGTGTTTCCCTCAAACTCTGTCTTCTGGTTTTTCAAGCCAGTAAGATTTTGGGTTTTTCTTTCTGACTTTTAGCTGCACTGTGTAGTGCAATTTGAGGACTTCCCTCAGGATAAAAGTCATAAAAAAATGGGAAACTCACCAGTGCTTTTCTCTTCATCCAGATGTTGACTCCCTTTCAGTATCTACCTGTTTTTGGTTGCTTTTCAGTGTCTTCAGAGTTGTTTCTGTATTTATCTCAGAGTTTATATTTGTTATCTGCAAGAAGGTTGGTCTCACAGGAGCCACATGGCCATGACTAGCAGCAGTACCTAGGTAGGTATGTATGACCAAAAAAACATAGGGTCAAATAAGCAAGCTACTGTCAAATAAAGACTCAGAGACAAAAGCATTTAGAAAAGAAAAGAACTTTACTTATGAAGAGGTTTGCAAGGGAGTCCAGGCTTCAGAAAAACAGGCTTATCAAGTAAAAAAATGCAGCAGGAATTTAAAGGAAAAAAATCACCAAATTACTGAGTTTACTGTCATTCTGTTTATGGTGGAAAAACAGTAGTTTTCTTGCATGACTTTAACATTTACAAAGGTAGAGATATATCTTCAGACATTGATATTACAAAAGTTAGGGATAGAGATATTTTTGTTAGGGAGGCATTAACCTACAGGAAAGAATCAAGATTTCATATTTTGAGGACTAGAATTATACACAGTGATCACATTTTTTGTGTATGTTTTGTGTGTGTGTTTGTGTGTGTGTGTGTGTGTTTTGTCACTGGAATTCTTTATGGTCAACTCCCACTCTCACATGCAGATTTGACCTCATAAATTGTTTAGAGATTATCTGATTCACTATTATTCATTCAATTTGTTTTATTTAACTGGTTTTATTTATGTAGCATATAAGAGATGTTAATATACAAAGACATCCTTGTTATATATTAATAAAACCAGAGCAGTTCTGGTTTAAGAATTAACCTGTAAATCCTCTACAGTTGTAATTTACTTTTATGTATCAGAATTATTTTATTGCCTTTATCTGCTCATCTACTGAACTAAGGAACAAGGGCCTTCCAATTTGCTTCTATGAAGTTTACCTATAGTAGCCTGAAAGGGTCCCTCTCTGTCTGAGACACTCAAGTTTGTCAAATTCCTGACCTGCTAGAAAATTCTTTATTACCTGTAAAGCTGATATTCTTTTTTTTTTTTTTTGATTAATTAATTAATTAAGTTTTAGCTGCCTTGGGTCTTCATTGCTGCATGCGGGCTTTCTCTAGTTGCGGCGAGCGAGGGCTACTCTTCGTTGCGGTACGTGGGCTTCTCATTGCGGTGGCTTCTCTTGTAGTTGGAGCACGGGCTCTAGGTGCACGAGCTTCAGTAGTTGTGGCACGTGGGCTCAGTAGTTGTGGCTCACGGGCTGTAGAGCGCAGGCTCAGTAGTTGTGGCACACGGGCTTTGTTGCTCTGCTGCATGTGGGATCTTCCCGGACCAGGGCTCAAACCCTTGCCCCCTGCATTGGCAGGCGGATTCTCAACCACTACGCCACCAGGGAAGTCCCAAAGCTGATATTCTTTAAACCATAGAATAAGTTCCAGGACAGTTTCCTGGGACTGGTATACTGGAACTGGCTCCTTCTGATTCATGAGAACTTGTTGTTAAATTTATAGGAATTTTGTAAGCTGCTTGTTAAACATGGCCATTATTGGAAATTAAACTTTATAACTTACAATTAAATAAATTATATTTAAATCAGTGATAATAAATGCTCAAAACTTATCACCTCCTAATTATGTATGACCTTTTTTAAAACTATTTTTAAAAATTGAAGTAGAGTTGATTTACAATGTTGTGTTAGCTTCTGGTGTACAGCTGATTCAGTTATACATATATATATTCTTTTTCATATTCTCTTCCATTATAGTTTATTATAAGATACTGAATATATTTCCCTGTGCTGTACAGTAGGAACTTCTTGTTTATCTATTTTGTATCTAGTAGTTTGTATCTGCTGATCCCAAACTCCTAATTTATCCCCACTCCCCACCTTTCAACTTTGGTAACCATAAGTTTGTTTTCTATGTCTGGGAGTCTGTTTCTGTTCTGTAAATAAGTTCATTTGTATCATATTTTAGATTCCACATATAAGTGATATCATATGATATTTGTCTTTCTCTGTCTGACTTACTTCACTTAGTATGATAATCTCTGGATCCATCCATATTGCTGCAATGACATTATTTCATTCTTTTTTATGACTGAGTAGTAGTATTCATATACTATCTATCTATCTATCTATACACACACAGATATATATCTATATCTCTATCTATGCCACAACTTCTTTATCCACTCATCTGTCAATGGACGCTTAGGTTGCTTCCATTCTTGGCTGTTGTAAATAGTGCTGCTATGAACATTGGGTGCATGTATCTTTTTGAATTAGTTTTTGTCTTCTAGATATATGCCTAGGAGTGGGATTGCTGGATCATATGGTAACTCTGTTTTTAGTTTTCTAAGGAACCTGCATACCATTCTTCATAGTGACTGCACCAATTTACATTCCTACCAGCAGTGTTGGAGGGTTCCCTTTTTTCCACACACTTTCCAGCATTTATTATTTATAGACTTTTTAACGATGGCCATTCTGACTGATGTGAGGTGATACCTCACTGTAGTTTTGATTTGCATTTCTCTAATAATTAGTGATGTTGAGCATTTTTCTTTCTTTCTTTTTTAAAATATTTATTTATTTATTTATTTTTGGCTGCGTTGGGTCTTAGTTGTGGCACATGAGATCTTTGTTGCAACGCTCAGGCTTCTCTCTAGTTGTGGCGTGCAGGCTTCTCTCTGGTTGTAGCACGCGGGCTCCAGAGTGCATGGGCTCTGTAGTTGTGGCACGCGGGCTCTCTACTTGTGGCTTGTGTGCCCAGCAGTTGCGGCGCAAGGGTTTAGTTGCCTCACGGGCAAGTGGAATCTTAGTTCCGCTACCAGGGATCGAACCTGTGTCCATTGGAAGGCGGATTCTTAACCACTGGAACACCGGGGAAGTCCTGAGCATCTTTTCTGTATGACCCTTTTATTTATTTTTTTAACTTTTTAATTTTTTTTGAATTTTATTTATTTTTTATACAGCAAGTTCTTTTTTTAAATTTAATTTAATTTGTTTTTTTAAACAACAGGTTCTTATTAGTTATACATATTATACATATTAGTGTATATATGTCAATCCCAATCTCCCAATTCATCACACCACCACCACCTTCCACCACTTTCCCCCCTTGGTGTCCATACGTTTGTTCTCTACATGTGTGTCTCTATTTCTGCCCTGCAAACTGCTTCATCTTTACCATTTTTCTAGGTTCCACATATATGTGTTAATATACGGTATTTGTTTTTTTCTTTCTGACTTACTTCACTCTGTATGACAGTCTCTAGATCCATCCACGTCTCTACAAATGACTCAATTTCATTCTTTTTTATGGCTGAGTAATATTGCATTGTAAATATGTACCACATCTTCTTTATCCATTCATCTGTCGATGGGCATTTAGGGTGCTTCCATAACCTGGCTGTTGTAAATAGTGCTGCAGTGAACATTGGGGTGCATGTGTCTTTTTGAATTATGGTTTTCTGTGGGTATATGTCAAGTAGTGGGATTGCTGGGTCATATGGTAATCCTATTTTTAGTTTTTTAAGGAACCTCCATACTGTTCTCCATAGTGGCTGTATCAATTTACATTCCCACCAACAGTGCAAGAGGGTTCCCTTTTCTCCACACCCTCTCCAGCATTTGTTGTTTGTAGATTTTCTGATGATGCCCATTCTAACTGGTGTGAGGTGATACCTCACTGTAGTTTTGATTTGCTTTCTCTAATAATTAGTGATGTTGAGCAGCTTTTCATGTGCTTCTTGGCCATCTGTATGTCTTCTTTGGAGAAATGTCTATTTAGGTCTTCTGCCCATTTTTGGATGGGGTTGTTTGTTTTTTTGATATTGAGCTGCATGAGCTGCTTGTATATTTTGGAGATTAATCCTTTGTCAGTTGCTTCATTTGCAAATACTTGCTCCCATTCTGAGGGTTGTCTTTTCATCTTGTTTGTAGTTTCCTTTGCTTTGCAAAAGCTTTTAAGTTTCATTTGTTTATTTTTCTTTTTATTTCCATTACTCCAGGAGGTGGATCAAAAAAGATCTTGCTGTGATTTATGTCAAAGCATGTTCTTCCTATGTTTTCCTCTAAGAGTTTTGTAGTGTCTGGTCTTCCATTTAGGTCTCTAATCCATTTTGAGTTTATTTTTTTGTATGGTGTTAGGGAGTGTTCTAATTTCATTCTTTTACATGGAGCTGTCAGTTTTCCCAGCACCACTTATTGAAGAGACTGTCTTTTCTCCATTGTATATCCTTGCCTCCTTTGCCATAGATTAGTTGACCATAGGTGTGTGGGTTTATCTTTGAGCTTTCTATCCTGTTCCATTGATCTATATTTCTGTTTTTGTGCCAGTACCATATTGTCTTGATTACTGTAGCTTTGTAGTATAGTCTGAAGTCAGGGAGTCTGATTCCTCCAGCTCCGTTTTTCTTTCTCAAGACTGCTTTAGCTATTTGGGGTCGTTTGTGTCCCCATACAAATTTTAATATTTTTTGTTCTAGTTCTGTAAAAAATGCTATTGGTAATTTGATAGGGATTGCATTGAATCTGTAGAGTGCTTTGGGTAGTAGAGTCATTTTCACAATGTTGATTCTTCCAATCCAAGAACATGTTATATCTCTCCATCTGTTTATATCATCTTTAATTTCTTTCATCAGTGTCTTATAGTTTTCTGCATACAGGTCTTTTGTCTCCCTAGGTAGGTTTATTCCTAGGTATTTTATTCTTTTTGTTGCAGTGGTAAATGGGAGTGTTTCCTGAATTTCTCTTCCAGATTTTTCATCATTAGTGTATAGGCATGCAAGAGATTTCTGTGCATTAATTTTGTATCCTGCAACTTTACCAAATTCATTGATTAGCTCTAGTAGTTTTCTGGCGGCGTCTTTAGGATTATCTATGTATAGTATCATGTCATCTGCAAATAGTGACAGTTTTACTTCTTTTCCAATTTGTATTCCTTTTATTTCTTTTTCTTCTCTGATTGCTGTGGCTAGGACTTCCAAAACTATGTTGAATAATAGTGGCGAGAGTGGACATCCTTGTCTTGTCCCTGATCTTAGGGGAAATGCTTTCAGTTTTTCAACATTGAGGATGATGTTTGCTGCGGGTTCATCATATATGGCCTTTATTATGTTGAGGTAGGTTCCCTCTCTGCCCACTTTCTGGAGAGATTTTATCATAAATGGGTGTGGAATTTTGTCAAAAGCTTTTTCTGCATCTATTGAGATGATCATATGGCTTTTATTCTTCAGTTTGTTAATATGGTGTATCACATTGATTGATTTGAGTATATTGAAGAATCCTTGCATCCCTGGGATAAATCCCACTTGGTCATGGTGTATGATCCTTTTAATGTGTTGTTGGATTCTGTTTGCTAGTATTTTGTTGAGGATTTTCGCATCTATATTCATCAGTGATATTGGTCTGTAATTTTCTTTTTTTGTAGTATCTTTGTCTGGTTTTGGTATCAGGGTGATGGTGGCCTCAGAGAATGAGATTGGGAGTGTTCCTTCCTCTGCAATTTTTTGGAAGAGTTTGAGAAGGATGGGTGTTAGTTCTTCTCTAAATGTTTGATAGAATTCACCTGTGAAGCCATCTGGTCCTAGACTTTTGTTTGCTGGAAGATTTTTAATCACAGTTTCAATTTCATTACTTGTGATTGGTCTGTTCATATTTTCTATTTCTCCCTGGTTTAGTCTTGGAAGGTTATACCTTCCTAAGAATTTGTCCATTTCTTCCAGGTTGTCCATTTTATTTGCGTAGAGTTGCTTGTAGTAGTCTCTTAGGATGCTTTGTATTTCTGCGGTGTTTGTTGTAACTTTTCCTTTTTCATTTCTAATTTTATTGATTTGAGTCCTCTCCCTATTTTTCTTGAAGAGTCTGGCTAATGGTTTATCAATATTGTTTATCTTCTCAAAGAACCAGCTTTTAGTTTTATTGATTTTTGCTGTTGTTTTCTTTGTTTCTGTTTCATTTATTTCTGCTCTGATCTTTATGATTTCTTTCCTTCTACTGAGGTTGGGTTTTGTTTGTTCTTCTTTCTCTAGTTCCTTTAGGTGTAAGGTTAGATTCTTTATTTGAGATTTTTCTTGTTTCTTGAGGTAGGCTTGTATTGCTGTAAACTTCCCTCTTAGAACTGCTTTTGCTGCATCCCATAGGTTTTGGATCATCATAATTTCATTGTCATTTGTTTCTAGGTTTGTTTTTTTTTTTGCGGTACGCGGGCCTCTCACTGCTGTGGCCTCCCCCGTTGTGGAGCACAGGCTCCAGAGGCGCAGGCTCAGCGGCCACAGCCCATGGGCCCAGCTGCTCCGCGGCACGTGGGATCCTCCTGGACTGGGGCACGAACCCGCATCCCCTGCATTGGCAGGCGGACTCCCAACCACTGCGCCATCAGGGAAGCCTGTTTCTAGGTATTTTTTGATTTCCTTTTTGATTTCTTCAGTGTTCTCTTGATTATTTCATAATGTATTGTTTAGCCTCCATATGTTTGTGTTTTTTACCTTTTTTTCCCTCTAATTGATTTCTAATCTCATAGCTTTGTGGTCAGAAAAGATGCTTGATATGATTTAAATTTCTTAAATTTACTGAGGCTTGATTTGTGACCCAAGATGTGATCAATCCTGGAGAATGTTCTATGAGCACTTGAGAAGAAAATGTAATCTGCTGTTTTTGGATGGAATGTCCCATAAATATCAATTAAATCTATCTGGTCTATTGTGTCATTTAAAGCTTGTGTTTCCTTACTAATTTTCTGTTCAGATGATCTGTCCATTGGTGTAAGTGAGGTGTTAAATTCCCCCACTATTATTGTGTTACTGTCAATTTCCTCTTTTATAGCTGTTAGCAGTTGCCTTATGTACTGAGGTGCTCCTATGTTGGGTGCATGTATATTTATAATTGTTATATCTTCTTCCTGGATTGATCCCTTGATCATTATGTAGTGTCCTTCCTTGTCTCTTGTAACATTCTTTGTTTTAAAGTCTATTTTATCTGATATGAGTATTGCTACTCCAGCTTTTTTTCGATTTTAATTTGCATGGAATACCTTTCTCCATCCCCTCACTTTCGGTCTGTATGTGTCCCTAGGTCTGAAGTGGGTCTCTTGTAGACAGCATATATATGGGTCTTGGTTTTGTATCCATTCAGCAAGCCTGTGTCTCTTGGTTGGAGCATTTAATCCATTCATGTTTAAGGTAATTATCGATATGTATGTTCCTATGAGCATTTTCTTAATTGTTTTGGGTTTGTTTTTGTAGGTCCTTTTCTTCTCTTGTGTTTCCCACTTAGAGAAGTTCCTTTAGCATTTGTTGTAGAGCTGGTTTGGTGGTGCTGAATTCTCTTAGCTTTTGCTTGTCTGTAAAGCTTTTGATTTCTCCCTCAAATCTGAATGAGGTCCTTGTTGGTTAGAGTAATCTTGGTTGTAGGTTTTTCCCTTTCATCACTTTAAATATATCATGCCACTCACTTCTGGCTTGTAGAGTTTCTGCTGAGAAATCAGCTGTTGACCTTATGGGAGTTCCCTTTTATGTTATTTGTCATTTTTCACTTGTTGCTTTCAATAATTTTTTTGTCTTTAATTTTTGTCAATTTGATTACTATGTGTCTTGGCGTGTTTCTCCTTGGGTTTATCCTGCCTAGGACTCTCTGTGCTTCCTGGACTTGGGTGGCTATTTCCTTTCCCATGTTAGGGAAGTTTTCAACTATAATCCCTTCAAATATTTTCTTGGGTCCTTTCTCTCTCTCTTCTCCTTCTGGGACCCCCTATAATGTGAATGTTGTTGCATTTAATGTTGTCCCAGAAGTCTCTTAGGCTGTCTTCATATCTTTTCATTCTTTTTTCTTTATTCTGTTCTGTGGCAGTGAATTCCAGCATTCTGTCTTCCAGGCCACTTATCTGTTCTTCTGCCTCAGTTATTCTGCTATTGATTCCTTCTGGTGTATTTTTCATTTCAGTTATTTTATTGTTCATCTCTGTTTGTCTGTTGTTTAATTCTTCTAGGTGTTTGTTCTTTAACTCTTCTACATCTTTGTTAAACATTTCTTGCATCTTCTCAATCTTTGCCTCCATCTTTTTCCGAGGTCCTGGATCATCTTCACTATCATTATTCTGAATTCTTTTTCTGGAAGGTTTCCTGTCTCCACTTCATTTAGTTGTTTTTCTGGGGTTTTATCTTGTTTCTTCATCTGGTACTTAGCCCTCTGCCTTTTCATCTTGTCTATCTTTCAATGAATGTGGTTTTTGTTCCACAGGCTGCATAATTGTAGTTCTTCTTGCTTCTGCTGTCTGTCCGCTGGTGAATGAAACTATCTAAGAGGCTTGTGGAAGTTTCCTGATGGGAGGGACTGTTGGTGGGTACAGCTGGATGTTGCTCTGGTGGGCAGAGCTCAGTAAAACTTTAATCTGCTTGTCTGCTGATGGGTGGGCCTGGGTTCCCTCCCTGTTGGTTGTTAGGCCTGAGGTGACCCAACACTGGAGCCTACCCAGCTCTTTGGTGTGGCTAATGGCGGAATCTGGGAGGGCTCATGCCAAGGAGTACTTCCCAGAACTTCTGCTGCCAGTGTCCTTGTCTTTATGGTGGGCCACAGCCACCCTCCACCTCTGCAGGAGACCCCCTAACACTAGCAGGTAGGTCTGGTTCAGTCTCCCCTGGGGTCACTGCTCCTTCCCTTGGGTCCTGATGCACACACTACTTTGTGTGTGCCCTCCAGGAGTGGAGTCTCTGTTCCCCCCAGTCCTGTAGAAGTCCTGAAATCAAATCCTGCTAGCCTTCAAAGTCTGATTCTCTAGGAATTCCTCCTCCTGTTGCTGGACCCCCAGGCCTGGAAGCCTGACGTGGGGCTCAGAACCTTCACTCCAGCGGGTGGACTGCTGTGGTACAAGTGTTCTCCAGTTTGTGAGTCACCCACCCAGCAGTTATGGGATTTGATTTTATTGTGATTGTGCCCCTCCTACCATCTCACTGTGGCTTTTCCTTTGTCTTTGGATATGGGGTATCTTTTCTGGTGAGTTCCAGTGTCTTCCTGTTGATGATTGTTCAGCAATTAGTTGTGATTCTGGTGCTCTCGCAAGAGGGAGTGAGCGCATGTCCTTCTATTCTGCCATCTTGAACCAATCACTCTGTATGACCTTTTTTAAAAAAATGTATGCTCTTGTGACTTCCCTAGTGGTGCAGTGGTTAAGAATTCGCCTGCCAATGCAGGGGACACAGGTTTGAGCCCTGGTCTGGGAAGGTCCCACATGCCGCGGAGCAACTAAGCCCGTGCGCCACAACTACTGAGCTTGTGCTCTAGAGCCCGCGAGCCACAGTTACTGAGCCTGTGTGTCAAAACTACTGAGCCCGTGCACCACAACTACTGAAGCCCGTGCACCTAGAGCCCGTGCTCCACAACAAGAGAAGCCAGCGCAATGAGAAGCCTGCACACCGCAACGAAGAGCAGCCCCCACTCCCGCAACTTGAGACAGTCCGTGCTCAGCAACGAAAACCCAATGCAGCCAAAAATAAATAAATAAAAAAGTAAATTTATTAAAAAGAAAAGTATGCTCTTGAGGTTTTTTTATATATGTATTGTATCTTTGTGGTGGAAATTCTATATAATTGTGCGTTATTGCATGTCTCTTCCCAATTCTATGTTCAGTGGTGTCATGTTAAAATTGGCCATGATAGGACAATTTACAACACAGACATTGGCAAATGATACCAAGAAGTACTTCTTTTTATTTTAGAGAGCCAGTTGTTAAATGTTTACCAACATATTACTGTTTACACACATTTCCCTTCAACTTGTAAAGCACAGTCCTTAGTCCTAGTAGCAGCTTGTCATATCTTTAAAATGAAATGAGGTTGTGTCTTATTGTTGCAAATTTGATTTATCCAGTTCAATCTTATAGGAAGGAGAATGGATTTTTACTGAGCCTGAGTAAATAACTACATTATCACAAAAAGTAAAGGAATTTAGAAAAAGCATTTTGAATAATATTTAATCATTTTTACTATTGTTTTGGGTAGTTTGTACATAAAGTCTATTAATGTATTCTACAGAATCACTATTTTAGAGTTTTTCTAAGTGTTTTTTTTAGGTTGAAAATATATACTAAGAATTTTCATAAGAAGTTTTTTTCCTCTGAATTCTAAGGAGGGATGTTGGAATAATTTACCACTTAAAGAATATTTCATTCCAATTTATGAAAGTATGTCCTCTTAGACTGATAGAGATAAAGGAGAAAGAAAAGGAGTTTTCCTTTTCTTTAGAACATCAACCACAATTAAATCAGTTTCCGTAATCCCAGGAAATTCATTTTTATTTTGCCGATCTCAGACTAAGCTGTCACGGAGCTTTCATGGAGTCACGTGTTTCTGAGCTTGGAGGCCTTCTGTCCTTGATACAGACTGGACAGGTGTCTGTGGATGTCAGCTTCGACTGGGAAGCCTGCACTTATGAGTCTGTTCACTGTATTATCAATAGTTAGGAGTACCTGTTACAGTTTTTATTGTATCTCTTTTTGAGATTACTTCCAAAAGTTTCAATTGTTCTTCTGAGTTTATAGCAGAGGCCTTTAGGCAAGTATGAGGGAAAGGCAGACTGCCATCTGTTTATGACAAGATTGAATGACTTCAACTATTTTATTCTAATATCCAACAATATGAGAATGGAGGAGAGTGAGCCATCTAATCAGTTTACAAAGATTTAGTCAATAATTTCCCTGGATAGGGAGGGGGTTAACCCCAGGGCCTTTAATTCAACCCATAAAATGTGTTTCATTTGTCATCAGTTGACAAGGGCATTTTAAGCCTACTAATAAAATCTTTCTTCTATTTATTTATTTTTTTTTAAAGGAATCAATTTGTTGAAAGTTATTTGCTTAGTCTATGTATATCAACTTGATACGGTGGTAATAAAGAGGTGGGTAGGTGACTGATCTGTGTAATAGACATGCGGAAATTTTATATTTGCAGAGCATAAAGGAAGTTTACAAGCCATTTTTGACTTTTAAAATCGTCCTTAGCAAATTTTGATTGACTTTAGGGTTGTTCTAATTGTTAAATTTAAAATGTGTTTAAATTAATGGTTTTAAAACCTTTTGAAATACAGATTTGCCTGAACTTAAGTGAAGTTCATCATGGAAAGATCCAGACTGATAGCATGATTGAA
Organism: Leucopleurus acutus; assembly: GCF_964270905.1. Classification (NCBI taxonomy): domain Eukaryota; kingdom Metazoa; phylum Chordata; class Mammalia; order Artiodactyla; family Delphinidae; genus Leucopleurus; species Leucopleurus acutus. Next base: position 22,431,629 of record NC_139143.1, read on the forward strand.
TAACTGTTCAACTCTATAAGACCTAGCACATAATTCTTTTACTTTACATTTTCAGTTTCAAAAACATAATTCCAGAAAGTTTGCAAAGTAGAATGAGACATAAATAACCCATATCCCATCTCTCTAATGTAGCTATTATCAGTTTTGGTAAATTTTATTCCAGAATTTGTCATATGTACATCTGTTTTGTAAAAAATTTAATCATTGTATACACACAATTTTGATTATGGTGTTTTCTTCCTAACACTGAGTCATAAGTATTTTTCATGTTGCCACAAAGTCTTGGTAGCCATAGTTCTGATATTTGCTTAATGTGGAATTCCTTTAAATAGGAAGCTCCCTTAGTGCCTTTCAAATATGGCACTGTTCACAAGACATGAAATGCACACAGGTTTCCAGGAACATAGCTGTTGTGTTAAGTGAGACACAACTACAAAGAGGTTGAAAAGAAGCAGAATTATCCCCTTTGTTAGCAGGGAGTGGTAATGTGTAAACATGGGCTGGTAAACAAGTGTATCTTTTTTTTTTTTTTTTCCCCAGGAAAGCAATCAACTCCTTATTAAGTTTCTCAACAAGGTGTCCGGATGGGTTGCAAGGTGCATCACAAGTGATTTGTTAACGTTATTATCAAAATATTGTAATTTGTGAATGATTTGCTTTCATCATGTATTAGAGATAATTCAGGTCACTCTCACACCTGGCCCTCCCGAGTGCTTTTTGGGAGCCCAGTAACAAGGGTAGGACTGAAGCTGTATGTAGGGGTTGGAGGCCAAGAGAGTGAGGAAGGACAGAATGCAATTCCTTTCTCCTCTGGCACCCCTGGTTATGGAGACTCATATACTTCCTCTCCAATGTGCGAAGGACAGGCTAGAGCTCCTTCATTAACTCTGCTTTGTGTTTATCACTGCCCTAGAACCAAAATGCCATGTAAATTAGCTGCTGTACTGCAGCATTTTAACAGACAATAAACTTGAACATATTGATCTGATGAGAAAGGACAATGTAAAATCAGGTATGGTTCTTCAGATGAACTGCAAAACCAGTTATAGTGTCTTTCAGGCTTTTAGTCTTTAAAAGTCACCAGGGTCGGGCTTCCCTGGTGGCGCAGTGGTTGAGAGTACGCCTGCCAATGCTAGGGGACACAGGTTCGTGCCCCGGTCTGGGAAGATCCCACGTGCCGCGGAGCGGCTGGGCCCGTGAGCCATGGCCGCTGAGCCTGCGTGCCCAGAGCCTGTGCTCCGCAACGGGAGAGGCCACAACAGTGAGAGGCCCGCGTACCGCAAAAAAAAAAGTCACCAGTGTCGATTTTTAAATGTCTTATCGTAGATGTTGGGTCAAAAGCTGTGGTCATATAATCTCTATTTTATCAGCAGTGTTGGTATTTCAGATCGTTTATTGATAAAATTGACTAAAAGGACTTGAAAAATTAGATCTCATATCATTTTCATACAGAATTTCAAAAATTGCCAAGCCCCTTGAAATGCTGTGTAGTCCAAGTGATTAGAATGAACGAATTCTGCTCACATCTCCTTAGCAGGCCAAGTCCTGCCACTTTATCCCTGTGTCCTTCCAATGCTCTCAGACCACTAGGCTGAGAGAATATATGTCTGACAGTAGCCACTGTCACATACTCAGGTCCTCCTTCAACCTACATTTTTTTTTTTTTTTTTTTCTTTTTTGCTGTACGCGGACCTCTCACTGTTGTGGCCTCTCCCGTTGTGGAGCACAGGCTCCGGATGCGCAGGCTCAGCGGCCATGGCTCACGGGCCCAGCCGCTCCGCAGCACGTGGGATCTTCCCAGACCGGGGCACGAACCCGCGTCTCCTGCATCGGCAGGCGGACTCTCAATCACTGCACCACCAGGGAAGCCCCCAACCTACATTTTGAAAGCAGAAAGGGGAGGGTGATAAAGTAGACCAAAGCAGTCACTGTTTGATCAACCCACTGCCTGACAACCCCTGTCCTTGAATCTGCATTTCTGCTGAACCTTTGCTTGTAGCTGAAGCCATGTGGTCAGCAGCTTGATAGTATTAAATACGGTTTCTGTAGCTTAACTCCTGTGGTTCTTTTGAGGTTCTTTTTGCAGCCACTTTATCTTAGAGAGCTCTGAGGGATTCTGTCCTAATCATCACAAGAAAAAACCCTTTTTTTTTTTGGTAACTATGTATGGTGACGAAGGTTAACTAGACTTATTGTGGTGATCATTACACAATATATACAAATATTGAATCATTGTATTGTACACCTGAAACTAACATAATGTTAGTTTATAATGCCAATTATACTTCAATAGATATCAATGATAGATAGGTAATACCTACCGCCGCCAGTTGAATTCATTTGTTTATCAAATATCTATTTCCCTGCTAGGTGTCAGGCGTTGTGCCAGGTGCTGGGGTACAAAGGTGAGGCAAATAGACAGGGTCTCTGCTCTAGTAGAGTTTTAGTTCAGCTGGCCATAGATGTTAGTGAAGTAATCACACTCTGCATGTACTATTACAAAGAAGCTGTGCCTAGAGCAGCCGTGAGAGCCTAGAAGGGGCCCTGTTGCTCCAAGGGATCCTGCCTGCGGCAGTGACACTGAGCTGAGCTCCCAGGAGGAGTGGGCATTCTAGCTGAAGAGCTGTTGGGCACTGGTGAGAAGCGGGGCTCAGGGAAATGACAAGGTGAGCAGCATCCCCAGTGGAGGTGCAGCATGTGCCGATTCTCTGGTGCAAGAGGAGCAGCGTGAGTCAAAGGAGATGAAAGAAGGCCAGCGAGTTTGGAGGACAAAGGTGGAGTGGAAGGGAGTAGGAGGAGGGAGCAGACTTTGGGGAGAAAAATGGAGAATTTGAGTTTGTATTTAGTCAAGTTGAAGACGTTTATGAGATATCCATGGGTAGAGAGATACCAGCTAAGCAGTAGGACGTGCTCTTTTTAGGTGGAGTGGACACCACCGGGGAAGTGAAAAATTACTGGAGAGCTCATGTAATTCCAGAGAGTCAGCCCTTGGCTTTCTGGCTGCAGGAGTTTGTTCATCTCTGATCTTCTGCACCGACAAAATGGTTACCAGGCAACGCCTTTCCCTTTTTCTGGGTACCTCAGAACTTCTGCTTCCTCGAGGCTTCTGCTGCTGCCTCCTCTCTTGTGTCTTCTGGCGTCTGCCCACTACCATCTACCTGAGGAGGAGCTGATTGGCCCATTTGGCCACAGATGGGCCTGGGGAAGGACTTTCACATCTGTCCATCAGGTGCCACTGGCACATGGGATGAGATAGTGGTGGTGGTCGCACAACAGTGAATCTACAAAAGCTATCGAATGGTATACTTTAAAATGGTGACTTTTATGTTGTGTGAGTTATATCTTGATTTGTAATAAATCTAGGAATTCATCAATTATACTGCGATGTATTGTAATACTTTGAGTCAGAAAGCCTGGGTCAAATTTCCTTGTGGAGTCATCCTCACCCTTCACCTCTAGAATCAGGAGAAGCTATATTTCCTAGGTGGCTGTGAAGATTAGACAGGACAACCCATGGGATAGACTTGGCTGTAAGAAGACCTGGGAGCTTTCTTTATCGTTATGGTTACAGCATGGTTTGGAACCCTATTATTTGTTTATTTATTTAATTGAGGTATAGTTGATTTACAATGTTGTGTTAATTTCTGCTGTACAGGAAAGTGATTCAGTTATACATATACATACATTCTTTTTAATACTCTTTTCCATTATGGTTTATCACAGGATATTGAATATAGTTTCCTGTGCTATACAGTAGGACCTTGTTGTTTATCCATTTTATTTTTTTTAATTTTTTAAATAAATTTATTTTATTTATTTATTTTTGGCTGCGTTGGGTCTTTGTTGCTGCGCACGGGCTTTCTCTAGTTGCGTTGAGCAGGGGCTGCTCTTCATTGCAGTGCATGGCTTCTCATTGAGGTGGCTTCTCTTGTTGCGGAGCGCGGGCTCTAGGCACATGGGCTTCAGTAGTTGCGACATGCGGGCTTCAGTAGTTGTGGCTCACGGGCTCTAGAGTGCAGGCTCAGTAGTTGTGGCACACGGGCTTAGTTGCTCCGTGGCATGTGGGATCTTCCCGGACCAGGGCTTGAACCCGTGTCCCCTGCATTGGCAGGCAGATTCTTATCCACTGCGCCACCAGGGAAGCCCTCCATTTTATATATAATAGTTTGCACCTGCTAATCCCAAACTCCAAATCCATCCCTCCCCCACCTGCCCTCCCCCTTGGCAACCACAAGTCTGTTCTGTATATCTGTGAGTCTGTTTCTGTTTTGTAGATAAGTTCATTTGTGTCATATTTTAGATTACACATATAAATGATATTATATAGTATTGTCTTTCTCTTTCTGGCTTACTTCACTTAGTATGATAATCCCTAGGTCCATCCATGTTGCCACAAATGACATTATTTTGTTCTTCTTTATGGCCGAGTAGTATTCCATTGTATATATATACCACATCTTCTTTATCCATTCATCTGTCGATGGACATTTAGGTTGTTTCCATGTCTTGGCTACTGTGAATAGTGCTGCTATGAATCTTTTTAGTGCTGCATGTATCTTTTTGAAATATAATTTTATCCAGATATATGCCCAGGAGTGGGATTACTGGATCATATGGTAATTTTATGTTTAGTTTTTTGAGGTACCTCCATACTGTTCTCCATTCCTACCAACAGTGTAGGAGTGGAACCCCCTCATTTTATTCGTGCATTTATTATTTTTATTTATTTATTTATTTATTTATTTTGCGGTACGCGGCCCTCTCACTGCTGCGGCCTCTCCCGTTGCGGAGCACAGGCTCCGGACGCGCAGGCCCAGTGGCCATGGCTCATGGGCCTAGCCGCTCCGCGGCACGCGGGATCCTCCCGGACCGGGGCACGAACCCGCGTCCCCTGCATTGTCAGGCGGACGCTCAACCACTGCACCACCAGGGAAGCCCATTCGTGCATTTATTAAGCAACTTCTGCATGGATTGCTCTTTGCTGGGGCTCTTTGAGAGGACCTTGAAATTAGGAGAAATCCCCAAACTAGAGTCATGGCAAAGGGGTGAGTGACTTCCCAGCTGCTGACCTGGCAGCCAAGCCTGGTCCTGGGCAACACTGAGAAGTAATTGACATCTCTGTCACTTTGCTGGCCTGGTAGCCTTTTGGGTTATCATTTCTGCATCTCTTCCATCTGCTTTTCTCAAGTGATCAGTGTTTTCCAAAGTGAGTTCATCACATGAATCATATTAGGGTGTGAGTGGCCTGTTTAAGCCGTCTTTGTATCTTAAAGGAAGACCAAAAAAAAAACTCAGAGGGAGGAATCAGCAGGCCCTGCGAAAAGGGAGGGTGGGGTGAAGTGGGAAGTTATTTGGAAGCAGTGGTGCCTTCCTGGGCAACCCTGCGATCACCCTGATTCAGGGCCCATCTGGTCTCCTTATCCCAAGGCCAGCTTGCCTGTGCTGACTGCTATACCATCTGGAAGAGAAAGTCAGGGAAACAGCTTCAGTTGCTTGCTTTCCTAGGTTTAGGCTAACGTGGAGGCCACAGCAGCCTCAGCAGAGGCAGCACTGATAGTGGTCGTTGGTGGTGGCAGGGGTGTCATTAGTAACACTAATGAATCATGGCTGGGCCTGGCTCTCTTCTCTGACTCAGCCTGAAACTTCTTTCTGTTAACAGGAAGCCAGTAACCAGTGAAGTCAAAAGCTTGTATGAAACCCTCTGGATTGGAAACCACTGGGTGTTTTTTAAGCTTCTATTTCTAAAACAAGAAGGGAAACCATCAGATAGAAGCTTCCCTGTCTCCTTTGATGCAGAGGGACTAGGTTGGTTGAGGGTTGATTGTGAGCCAAGGCTCTTGTTTCTTATGAAACGAAAAAATTGTCCAGGAGTTTACAAAAACAGGAAGCTGGCAATGAAAGCTATTGGAATTATGTAAATCAAACAGTCGCTTTGGAATGCAGGTGGCAGTCTGCCTGTGGGAAAGACTGGAGAATGAGGCAGGATGGGAACAGCCAGGTTATCAAGCCACCGGTACAGCACAGGGGAGGAAACTGTGAGGCAGGGGGCAATATATGGGGGTGTGGACCATCATTGCCCTGGCATTATCAGCCCAAGGCAGCGCTGGAACGGTGGGGCAGCAAGGGCAGCAGGGAACGGGGGCTCTCTAGGTCTAGTATGAGAAAGTGAAGATGCTTACATTGCTCCAGGAGAGATTTCTATCTTCTCGTGTGTGTAAGGGATGGAGCCACGTGAGTGCTGGAGGCCCCTTACTGTGCACAGGCTCCAGAAAGTCCTAGCCCACTGGCGGCTGCCAAGGGGCCTGGGAACCCGAGCTGTGATGGATGCCCCCAGCAGGAAGGGACCTGGGAGCACCATGATTTAGATCAGTGATTCACACACTTGGGGGTGAAGACACTTTGTTATAGCTTGTTGTTTGGGGGTGTATTCTTTTCCCTACCCTTTAAAAGTATTCTTGGTTTAAGTAACATTTAAGTAAATTAGAATTAACTTTGTCTTAGATTTAAAAGTTTTAAAAATTCCTGTTATTTGAAACTTCTAAGACAACTGGATAGCCTTCTGAGGCATCACAATATTGGGATTTGGACCCTCAGCTGTATACTGTATGCCCTTAAGGGCAGAGGAAAGGCCTTTGGTACTGATCAGAGGGGTTGCCGTAGGAGTATCTTTGCTTGCTTACCCCTCCCCGCTCCTGGCAAGGTTGACATCTGGGGTTACTTGATAAAATGTCCTTTTCCCAGACTCGTTACTAATCACATTTTCTTGCTTCTAATCTCTCTTCCCAGCAGTCTATCATTCATCCTGCCATCAGAGTTAATTTCCTTAAACAGAGTCTATCGTGCCAGCTCCCCTCCTCAACAATCTTCAGTGGGTCTCCCCACTGCCTACATGAACTCCAATCCCTTAGCATAGGACAAGGAACCTATGCCTCTCATGATTTAACCCTCTAGTACCTTTCAAGTTTCAATGTCTTTTACATCCCTCCATGCCCCCCCCCCCCAAATTCCTGCTATACATGATTTCAGGTCATCTCTTGAACATCAAGAAATGAAAAGCTAGGCTCAAATTGGCTCATACAATACAGGGATTTATTTGCTCCTGGGTTAAAAAAAAAAAAAGGCCATTATCAGTGTGAGCTGCAGGCAGCGCTTGGTCCAGCAGCTCAACAATTTCCCCAGGGACCCAATTTTTTTCTGTCTGATTCTCATGGTCCCAAGATGATTGCCAGCAACTCTTGGGCTTTGTGCTTCTTTGTTCATGTCTCTAAAGAAAGACAGAACGTCTTTGCCCCAGCATTCCTAACCCATCTTCAATCTGATTAGACTTGTTTATGTCATCTGTTTACTCCTGCACCAAACCCTGTGGTAGTGAGATGTGCTGCTACAAGGTTCCTCCTTACATCAAAAGTTTTCCCCAGAACTGAATGGACACCTAAATGGACATTGGGACTGTCGGGAAGAAGGAAGAAGGGCTAGGAAACGCCGGGCCTTGTTCAGGATGGTTTGCCAGAGTAGGGTCTTCCTTTGGGATACCACTTGTGGGCAGAATCCAAAGTGCTGCTGAGTACAGCACCCTGATTGAGGCTCTTGTCTCCCTGGAGTCCTCACACATGAGGGAATCAAGTCATTTTACTGGCTTGATGAAATGGAAATTAGAATCCCAAGTGAATATCTGCAAAGATAAAATAAGTGGTGAGACTGTGGCCAGAAATTACCTGTGAGAAAGCAGCTGGGCAGCGGAGGGCCTTTCTTTGTAGAAACTCCATGTGGATGATGTAGCGGGAAGAGAAGAGGGGCATCCATGGAAGCAGAAAGCCCAGGTCTCCTGAAAGGTGGCAGCAGTGCAGCAGGAGTTGAGAGCTTCTGACTTGGAGGCTCACTCCTTCCTTCATAGCTAAGCCCACATTGCCTGCTTCAGAGACCCCTGGCTTGGGAGAGCAGAGGGCAAAACCTTTGCCCCAGTGAAGGTGACCTTACACTAGCCAGCCCTGTTCCACCAGGAAGCGTTAGGGGGAGGGCCAGGATGCGGACCAGGTGGATGGAGTCTAGATATTACCGAGCACCCCCTGCCTATAGTCCCTCTGAGTTCTACATAAACAATCAGTTGAAAAAGAGTGTCCCCTTTTCATAGTCTTTACCACTGGGTGTTTTCAGAAGCAATTTAGACACCGGCAAACCTAAAGGAAAGCTTTTATCCCCTCTCGAACCACTGAAAGGAAGTGGTGGAGAAAAGGGAACCCTCTTGCACTGTTGGTGGGAATGTAAATTGATACAGCCATTGTGGAGATCAGTATGGAGGTTCCTTAAAAAACTACAAATAGAACTACCATATGACCCAGCAATCCCACTTCTGGGCATATACCCTGAGAAAACCATAATTCAAAAAGAGTCATGTACCAAAATGTTCATTGCAGCTCTATTTACAATAGCCCAGAGATGGAAACAACCTAAGTGTCCATCATCGGATGAATGGATAAAGAAGACGTGGCACATATATACAATGGAATATTACTCAGCCATAAAAAGAAACGAAATTGAGCTATTTGTAGTGAGGTGGATAGACCTAGAGTCTGTCATACAGAGTGAAGTAAGTCAGAAAGAAAGACAAATACCGTATGCTAACACATATATATGGAATTTAAGAAAAAAAAAATGTCATGAAGAACCTAGGGGTAAGACAGGAATAAAGACAGAGACCTACTAGAGAATGGACTTGAGGATATGGGGAGGGGGAAGGGTAAGCTGGGACAAAGTGAGAGAGTGGCATGGACATATATACACTACCAAACGTAAGGTAAATAGCTAGTGGGAAGAAGCCGCATAGCACAGGGAGATTAGCTCGGTGCTTTGTGACCACCTAGAGGGGTGGGATAGGGAGGGTGGGAGGGAGGGAGATGCAAGAGGGAGGAGATATGGGAACATATGTATATGTATAACTGATTCACTTTGTTATAAAGCAGAAACTAACACACCATTGTAAAGCAATTATACTCCAATAAAGATGTAAAAAAAAGCAAAAACAAACAAAAAGACCATATGAATGGTGAGGAACAGAGCCAGAGAGATAGAAAAGGTGGAGGGGAGGGTGAGATGGATGATGAAAATGTGTGAGTTGCCAGGTAGAGTGGTGGGGGGCAAAGGAAGGGGGGGTAGGGCCTGGGGAAGGAGAGGAGGCGGGGCGGGAAGGAAGCCAGGTGCCAGCCTCGGGAGGAAGAGGAACAGCATCTGTTCTAAAACACACGGCTCCCTCCCGGGGAGAGAACCTGGTCCCGGAAACCTGGGAGACTTGTGCAAGGGTGAAATCACCACCCTTTTGGGAGGAGGATAAGAGAACGGTCTTTATTTTGCATTCAAAGCCAGTACACTATTTAGGCCACGACGTAGTACCTTTTGTGTAAAAGTTAACGTTGTATAGTTAAAATTCCTATTTGTTAAGCAGGGTATGAGACACGGGGCTCACACTTGTTTGAAAGCCAGGCGGGCAGCACATTTAGTGGCCTCTTTCTCCCGTGTTAGTCTTTTGGCCCGGAACTCCTCTGTCTTTTCCTCCCTGGCTTTTCCTCATTCCCTTTGTCTCTGTCTCGCTCCCCCTTTTCATTTCCTTCCTCGCGGCATGGGCGAAGCCGCGGGGTTCCCTGCAGAGCGAAGGCCATGCTGCCTGCAGCCCCTGGGTCTCCAGGTGCTGAAATTGACAGCCCGGGCCTCCCAGCCCCCAAAGCAGCACAAGCGGCGGCCCAGGGGAGGCCTGTGCTCTGGGCTGTCCAGAGCCAGCCGCAGCCCGGCGCCTCCTCGGTGCCCGCCCACCGCACAGGGGCGGGGCCCCCCTCCTAATCTTATCCTCGCACAGCCCTGCCACGGCTGCTGCACACCGGAGCCTGGTATTTAATAAGTGGAGGGGAGTGCGGTCCTCCCACGAGGAGAGACGAGCAGGAGAGTCCCTATTGAAAACACAGCTGTTGCAGGGGAGATAGACAGGAAAACCGACCCAGCCCCTCTCTCTGGCAGAGGCAGCGGCAGCGGCAGCGGAGGGAGTGCCAACTCCTGTGAAATAACAGGCCCGGCCCAGAGGCACAAATGCGGGGTCCTGGCGGCCGCCAGGCAACCGGCTACCGGGAGGGCGGGGCGCGGGGAAGCCGGAGACCCCTGGGTCGTGGGAAGGCAAACAGGCGCTCCCTTCTTCGAGAGGAGTCCTATTTTACACCTGGTCACGGGAAGGAGGAAGGGGACTGGGCGGCCTGTCCTGGGTGGGGGAGGGGATATCGGGGAGTAGGTGCCACCAAACCTGGTTTGGTTGTAACGGAGTGAACTTAAGTTACTTCCTTTCTTTGAGATTCACTTCCTTCATCTGAAAAATGGCAGTAATACTTGCCCTGCTTACCAAATGGGCTGTTCTGAGGACCACGTGGTTGAATGATGCCTCCCAAGGTTAGATCTGGGTTCAGACCCTACTGTTGCCACATGTTAGCTGACCTTGGCGTCTGTTTTCTCATCTGGAGAGGACAATAATAGAACCTAACTCACAGGGTCCTGTTGAGGCTGGAATGAGCTTAGTACCGTGCCTGCTTTATTATAAGTTGCTCAGTAAATGTTACTTCTTGTCATCACCAAGTGGGATGATTTTGTGTAAGCATTTTGTAAACCCTGGTGTGTTCTTTAAAGATGTGAGAAATTCTTCTTTGTTTTTTTTTTGTAAATTTATTTATTTATTTATTTTTGGCAGCGTTGGGTCTTGTTGGGGTGTGTGGGCTTTCTCTAGTTGTGGCGAGCGGGGGCTACTGTTCGTTGAGGTGCCCGGGCTTCTTTCTCATTGCAGTGGCTTCTCTTTCTTGCCGAGCTCGGGCTCTAGAGCACAGGCTCAGTAGTTGTGGCTTGCAGGCTGTACAGCGCAGGCTCAGTAGTTGTGGCGCACCGGCTTAGTTGCTCCATGGCGTGTGGGATCTTCCCGGACCAGGGCTCGAACCCGTGTCCCCTGTACTGGCAGGTGGATTCTCAACCACTGCGCCACCATGCAAGTCCGACATTACTCTTATATGTCAGGCCAGCTGAAATTCTTGGTTCCAAGCAGCATTTTGTAAAGGGATTCCCTTTCTAGTCTCCTTTCCCCCTAAGAAAGTTTCCCTTTCTTCCTGTGGTCCTTTGGTGCCTTCAGTAGGAGGCTTTTCCTGTGATTTACTCATTCTGCTTCCTCTGCCAGTCCAAATCCCATTTTTTCCTCTAGGGCCCAGCTCAACTCCTCCAAAAAGCCTTGTGTCACTAGCCTAACTCTACCTTAATCTACCTCCGAGTTCACCCAAGACTCTGTTGTATCTAAGTCATATCTATAGATTCAGATTGCTTGAGTTCAGAGCCTATATATGAGCTCTGTGACCTTGGGTAAGCAACTGAACCTTGCTAAGCCTCAGTTTCCTCATCTGGAAAATGGGGAATAACAGTAACTACTTCATTGGGTTGTTAAGCAGATTCGATGAGACCTTGTTCCTGAAGTCCACACCATGCTCGGCACATTGTAAGTGCTCAGTCGAGGTTCGTTATGACTTTTATGTTGCTAAGTGCCTAATGTGAACATTTTGTCTTCCTGTCTTGAGTGTAAGCTGTTTAAAAGCAGGCATGTCTTCTGTTTTCTCATCATATCATGAATTGTGGTGTACATGTGTCGGGTAATCAATAAATACCTTGAATACATTTTCCCCCCATTTTGGTTGACTCGTTTGTAAATTTGCAGATTGACAATGATGGCATATTGCTTCTCTGGCATATTGCTTTTACAGGGAAAAGAAACACCTGTATGCAGCACGGTGCTGGGCACTTTGTACAGGTTATCTCATTTAACTTTTACAGGAAGATCAAATCCCTAGGACAGTTATAATTATCCCCATTTTACCAACAGGAGAACTGGGTCTCAAAGAGATTAAGTTAACTAAGATTATACAGCTGCCAGGATTGGGAATCCAGTGCAGGTCTGTTTGAATCTAAAGTCTTATTTCATTTTATTTTTACTGTTTGTGCCTTCTAGTCACACTGTCTTTGCAGAACAGATTCTGAACTTTAATTTCATTTACTGGGTATACTGACACAATACGAACTCTTGGTGTTCGACAAAATTGAACTGTCAACTGATGACAAAAAAATCTGCGGGTGCAAAGTATAATACTTCGAATATGTCAGAGCTTTAACTGAAAGTAGTACTTTGATCCCTGTGACCTGTTGCACTAAAAGTTTGGTTATATCTCTTGAAGCGCTTGGCTTGAATCAGGCTTACTCTTGTTTGCCACTTGGAAAATACACCCTCTCTCCCGCCCCCCCCCCGTCGGCAAGATGTTGTTGCCCGAGGTCTGGAGAAGTTTGATTATTTTTAGGAATCTTGGTTCATAGAATTTTGATTTATTATGATCCTTTGGGAATGAAGCTTTTGGGATGAGTGAATCTCTTGGGAATAAAATTCCTTTGTGACAAAGGCAGCTGGATGTTAAACACAGCCACAAACTCAGCAGTGAAGTGGTGTTGGTGTGAGTCCCCAGGACAGGGGCTGCATTCCCATCTTCTGCACACACAGCCACTCCTCTTTGTCCCAGAACAGTGGAATGTGAAACACTCTGGGCAGAGTTCTGAACGGAGCACATTCCGTTTTGACTGTCTTTGCTCCTTCCCCTTCAGGCTTGGCCTCTGTTCTGCCAGGCATCAGGGTTCTGCCCTGTAACACCCTCCTCCCTCCTCCTGGCTCCAGTAGTAAGGGATCTGTTGGCAGTCATGGACTCTGCTGCTCAGTGGACTGAGTTTCAGTGTGCGTGTTACTCCCGGGGGCATTTGCACAGGGGAGGATGAATGAGAATGGGGTTTGCCCCATCCCTACTTCTAAGGCCTCCCTTGAAGTTAAACCTGATTTAGCCCTTTTCGGGGAACAATGTGAGATCAGAAGGGGAGCAACAAGTCGCCATGTCCAGCAGCCGACCTTGGGAAATGGAATTAGTCATTTTTACATTAGACCTTTTTCTGTACTGGAATTTTGCATGGATTTAGCCATCAGACTATGCCCAGCATTGGACTAGGGAGAAAATGATCACGTTTTAATCTACCCCCAAAATAGGCATGTATGAGGCCAGGTGTTAGCGTTAAGACACAGAATTTGGGTCCAAACAGATTGGGTTCAAATCTTCAGTCTGTTATTTAATAGCACTGTGACCCTGGGCAGGCTAAGTATCCTCTCTGTGCCTCACAGTTTTCTCGTCAGTAAATGAAGTTAATAATAGCACCTGTCTTCTGGGTTTATTACAAGCATTAAATTAAATGAATATTTTAAAAGCGATTAAAATAGTGCCTGGAATATAATAAATTCTCTATAAATGTTTGTCAAATGCATATATTTGGTGTTTCTCTGATGTAATACACCCCCATGATGCTAGATACTGCAGCCTGATTTGTCAACTAGGGCCCATTGTTGAACCAAAAGGCTTTGAGTATAACACAGTCTGAACTTCAAACTCACCCCCATCCCTGCTCTTTTAGCAAAGGGTGTCTGCAAAAGCAGCTACCTGGTATCTTGCTTCCCAGTTGGATTCTTGTTGAACTGCGGGAACCTCATAGGCTTACCAGTACGAGAAACCAATTTAAATTTATACCTTGAGTCGAGACTTCTCCTTCAACTGGTTATATAGACATTCGCATTTAGAGGTGTTTGCTATGTACCTGCACTGTGGAGATACGAAGTTGAACAAGGCCTGGTCCCTGATGGACCAAGAATGCTGTTGATTAGTCCGTGTACACGTTTGATGCCTGTGCACGAGGGGTTAAGCATTTCTGCACATCCTGGACGGCTCTTCATTGTTTTGTAGCCTTTTCTCTCTGAAAGCAAAGTCCATTTCCCTGAATATCAGGAGCAGGCCATCTGCTGTACCCGAGTAACAAATGAGAGGTGTTTCCACTTTAGCCCCGATTTTCTGTTATATGTAAGCATTGTGAGACTCCAGGCCTGAAATGTGTTTGGTGATGGGGAGTCTTAAAAAATAGAAGCTAGATGGTTTGACATAAAACCCATCCTTCCCATTTACCACCAAACACAAGCTTTTCCCTCCTTTCCAATTCTCTATGTTTCTTTTTAGACAGTGGTCATTAAAGCCAGATGTGGCCTCTTCAAACTCCCAAGGTGGCACAGGCTCGGACTTGGGAGAGTTGTAAATGCTTTTGGCATTTGAAGAAGCAGGCTTTCCCAGCAAATACAAATATTCAGACTAGCACAGTTGGATTTTATACTGTATTTGTGTCTGTCCTAATTGGAATTCCTGGGATGTGATTTTCAAGTTAATGGGCAGTGACTTGGCTTGCACTCTGTAGAATGGGGCCATAGGCCATGAGTGATACTCTCAGCAGGAGCTCTTTATGATAAAATATTGCTATAGTTTTCTGACTGATCTCACTTCCCGTTCCTCCCTGCTCTCATCTCTTGAACACATCTTGGCCAGTTCGGTTTTCCTAGGCATAGCTCTGATCAAATTGCTGTCCTGCTCATATAACTTCCATGACTCCCCACTACTTACAATATCAAATATACAACTATCCCTTTAATTCAACATTTTAAAATACCGTTTAACTCTACCTTCCAGCTTCTCTCATTAATTTTATATCTATATATGTTCTCTTATGCTGGTGAGACCTTATTGACTTTATTTATTAAACACTTATTATACTAAATGTGAGGTACAGTGTTAGACCCTGGGGTTCAGACATAAATACCGTAAGATTTTTTTTTTGAAAGGAAAGGTTTTTTTTAAAATTAAAAAAAATTTTTTTTGGCTACACCGTGTGGCTTTTGGGATCTTAGTTCCCCGACCAGGGATTGAACCCCGGCCTCCAGCAGTGAAAGCGCCAAGTCCTAACTACTGGACCACCAGAGAATTCAATACAATAAGATTTTTATCATAAAGCAACTTACAGTTTAGGAGTGGAACTAGGCATCTGAGCAAAGACTGGTGGTAAAATGTGTCAGATAATAAATGGGAAGAGTGCCCTTAGTTACTACTGGGCGAATGTTATGGTAAGTAAAACCCCCATCACTGCTGGTTTATTGGCCGTGGGTGTTCCTCTCAGTTCCCTCTATCTGTTCTGGTTCCATGCTTCCCCCACATCATGTATCATCACCCAGCCCTGGAGACCCAGCACCCTTCACCCTGACTCCAGGGCCCTGCCACAGTTCAGGCTCTTGCCATCCCCCCCCAGACTCCTGTTATCATCTCCCAGGTCGTCTCCCTGCACCCAAGCAACTGGCAGAGTGGTCTTTCTGCAAACCCCCCATCTGATCGTGTTCCTCCTCCAGGGGAGAATCCTCCATGGCTCTCTCTTGGTCACAAGGTGACTCTAAAGCTGTGCATGTGAGGTGCCCAAGTGATGAGGCAGGTGCTCAGGCTCTGGGCGCCTCTGGGCGCCTTTGGGCTTCCCTCCCCCAGGAGTCTCAGTGCTGGAGTCATGGCAGTGCCTAAGCCTGGCCTTCCCAGGGCAGCATCCGGGCCTGAGGAGCATCCTGAGGCCTCGTTGCATGCGCAGAGCTTCAGCGGACTGTGCCAGTGTCTCCCGGGGCAAATCCAGGAAGCCGTGGCCACTCTCCCTGGGGCAGGAGACCTGAGAAGGCAGTGGTGTCTGCAGTTTGGAGCTCCATTGGCTTTTTGCTGCTTGCCCACCCCCTTCCTCCTGCCTTGCTTAAACTTGATCACTGAACCCTGCATTCCTCCCTCTTGACCAATACATGAGTGAAGTGTCTGGATGCTCCACGGGGAATTCTCCGCGGGGGCTCTGCTTCTGGGAAGGGGGAGCAGAAGCAGGCAAGGCTGGAGGGCTCAGTGGGAGCCAGGTGCTGCCTGCCCCGGACTGTAGATTCCATCCTCCACTGGTGGGGAGGCATCAGGTTTTCAGTGGGGGCCCAACATGGTCAGATTTGTGCTTTAGAACTATAGCAGTCCCAGCCTGGAGCCACCGAGGCCAGTCAGGAGGCTAAGAACTGAGGCAATTGAGACGGCAAGGGCCAGAACCTTATAGTGTCCCGGCCAATGCCTTGCCCTTGGTGCTGTGGGATCAGGTAGGCAGGAAAGAGGAACGCGTAAGAGGTGATGGGTTCCAGGATCAACACTGAGAGATGTTTCCTATGGCTCCAAAGGGGATTCTGGAGCCGGTGATCTCTGTACTGGCTCTGCTCAGACTAGACCTCCCCTGGCAGTGGAGGCCTGAGGCTGAGGGCTTACCCTGTTCCTGCCACGCCCAGTCTGCCAAGAGAAGGGGAAATGGGAAAGGAGGTGAGCTGCCTCATTCCACCCTAAGCCCAGCGCTTAAAAAAGCCTGGCTGGACGTGTAAAATAAAAGCCAGAGGATGTGGTTTGGGTTGTCCCTGAAAAAGATCTCTATTTATGTGGAAGGATATTTTCAGATGAGGCTTAATGTGAAGAAAGGGAGGCTGCCCTCTCTGTAAGGGCTGTTCCTTCTAGGTGCAGTGCATCAGACTCCATCAGGAAGAGAACGGGAGCGGCTGGAGCTGTAGCCCGTTCATCTTTATCAGGGATACCATCACAGCTGGGGTGAGGCCAGAGGGCTGCTTGTCGAGTTTCTAAATCTCTAGACTCAGTGCAGTGTGCATCTCAGAGTGTGATGTTAGACAAGACACTTCATTTTCCCCAGACTCTCTTTAACCATCTGTAAAATACTCCTCCATCTTTTAGGAGGTGACAGGAGGTGCCGTTAATTTGTGTTTGTGAAGTGCTCAGAGGTCCCCAGATGAAAGCTGCTGTGTAAATAGCTGGATTTTTTCCACCAGGATCGAACCTGTGGTTTCACAGTCAAGCTCAGATGTGATTGCTAAGCGGGTAGACTGGTTTTCATGATTTCATATTCTGATCCTTGGAGGACGTTTATTCCCTTCCAGTTTCTTTCCTTCTTCTTTAAAAATATTATCTAGGAAAATTCTTTAAAAATATGGAGCCACACAGATATCATGAACAGCCACGTACCCACCAACCAAATGAACAATTATTGACATTTTTTATAATTAACACTTTTTATTAGCATTTGAATCTATTTTTATCTAACAACACACCATGAGTTTATTTGTGGGTTTTAAACCTTGATTGTTTTTAAAAGAAAAGAAATAAAACATTTGTATATTTCCCATCTCACTCACTGCCCTTCCTCTAAGTCCCGAGGTGACCCTGTCATGGATATGAGAGTGTGTGCCTGTGTGCACCAGCGTTGGTGGCTGTAGTCCCCCCAACCCCTTGTGTGACAGAATCAAGCCATAGAGGATGTAAGTGCAGAGCATGGGGTTTGGAGTTAGGCGGCCAGGGATTGAGACCTGCCTCTTCCACTTCTGGCCTGTGTCCTTTGGCCTTTCTGAGCCTGTTTCCCCATCTGTAACCTGGGCAATGATTAGTTCACAGCATTGTTAACATGGGAGATAATGGTAAATGGCTGGCAATAAATGGTGACTAATATTATTTAGCCATTTATGTTTTTATCTTTTTTTTTTCCCTAGATGGAAAACCTTTGACAGCAGGACCCTTGCCCCTAGTCTGTATTAAATACCCTTTGTATTATTTACAGTGCCTCCTAGCTCAGTGTAGAACCTTATTAATTTCTTGAAGAGATGATTCTTCAAGGCACATAGGGGCTGGCACGACAGCAATTGTGTTCTTGGGACACCCAGGTGACACTGGGGCTGCCTAACTGAGGACATTCACCAGGTTCTGCTGTCGTCTCAAATCACACAGCAGTTCACTATAGTGGTGAGGGGTGGAGATGCAGAGCTACCCCACTGCACTCGATTTTCTTAACAGTCATGGATTTTACGTCATTGATGTTTCAGATGCATTTTTCCAAGACTGTGCCCTCATTCCACTGTTAAATGCTCATTTTGCAGTGATTTTTCCTGCCCACCATGGTTGGGATGTCTGTTTCTGGCAGAACATGGGATACACAAGACACAGGACACAGGGAACACAGGACACAGGGGAACACAGGACACAGACACAGGCAGGAAGGGGACAGCAGGGGGCACCAAACCTGCACAGTTCTGCTGGGAGATGGAGCCTGGTTGAGCGACAGGGCCTCCAGCTTACGTTCTTATTAGTCTGTTTGCTTGTCTTCTCTTTCCCGGGATTTGGCCATTTCTTTCTGTAATAGATTCCACAGCAGAACAGCAGAGAATGTTCTTTGTTAAAAGAACAAATAAACCACCCCTTCCCCTTTTCTGGAAAAAGAAGCAAAAAGCTGCCCAGCGATATTAGGAATTCCCGGGAGGGTCCTGTGAGGGTCTTGGGCTCAGAGATCAGGGGCCCTGCCTCCAAGCCACAGAAGCTGTCACCACAAAGAGCCATGTCATTCATCATCCTTTGATCTGCATTTTTTTCATCTTAAATCGAGAGCCAGAGTTCCTTGGGTCCAAGTGCTATGGACTGAATGTTTGTGTTCTCAAAATTTGTGTGCTGAACTGCAACCCCCAATATGATGGTACTAGGAGATGGGGCCTTTGGGAGGTGATTAGGTCATGAGGGTGGAGCCCTCATGAATGGAATTAGTGCCCATATAAAAGAGGCTCCAGCCCTTTCCACCATGTGAGGACTCAGCCAGAAGAACCTGGAAGCCCTCACCAGTTACTGGATCTGCTGGCACCTTGGTTTTGGAGGTCCCAGCCTCTAGAACTGTAAGAAATAAATGTTTGTTGTTTAAGCCACTCAGTCTGTGGTATTTTTCTTATAGCAGCCTGAATGGACTGTAAGACATGGGTAAAACCTGAGCTGAACTATACATGTCTAAGTCCTATTATTTGCTATAAAAGCTTTACAGTATTTGAGTTTATCTGTATGAGATAAGGATAGTCAGAGTTTCAGACCTGGGCACTGGATAGAGGTTATCTAGTCCAGTGTTTCCTAATCTACAGTCATTTCCATCCCACCTCTCCAATTTTTGACATATGAATCTGCACTCCAGCTAAATTATTTGCTTAGTATTCTAACACCCACTCATAGAAAACTTACATGAATTGATTTTAAAAGAAAACCATGACCATAAATAGAAAGTTAATATTCCTCAAATACATGTTAAGATAAAGAATTAACATTAAAATAAAAGCACCCAGTACATAGCCTTTGTTCTGCATGCGTGGAATTGGTGTGAATTGCCCCAAATCTCTGTGAGTTGCGGAGCTGAATTTAGCTGGGTCTGTTTCCTCTTTGGCACGTGGCCATGGCGGAAACAGTCTGGTTAAACCGGTAGGTCTTATGCTTCGGGCTGGTCTTTGACAAAGTTGTGAACATGGCAGTGCCTAGCTTCCCTTCTTAACAATTTTCCTTCTGTTGCTGAGTATGAAAGCCAAAGAAGTCCTCGGGAAGTACAGGGGGGTTTGGATGGGGATCTAGGCTAGCTCTGGGTTGTATCTCTTAGAGCAGCGGCTTCCAAGACGTTTTGAATGCCCACTGTTGGCAGTGAAATGTGTTGAGTATGCATTCCCAGCAGATGTATACTCATTTACTTGTAATTTTATACATGCATTACAGTACCAATACATTATGCATAAAGATTCAGAGAAGACATACTAAAGATAATGTAAACAGTATTTTAAAATGCTTTGTTAATTGCAACAGTTTCTCTACAGTCATTCGCTAATATCTCAGGCACCATTTACGCTTAAGATTGGGTTCATTACCAACAGTAAATGTAAAGCTGCATTTCAAATCGTCTTCTGGGTAACTTAAAAACTTTCTGGCTGACCTGTGAGATCTGACTATACTGTCGTTGTTTTCCCTTGTAATGTGGCTGACTAACAATGTGTCAGGGCTGCCTTTTTCTTTGGTGTTCGTTTTTCTTGGTCTTGCATTGTTACTTCAATCCATGTTTTCTTTTTAGAAAAAAAATGTAAGCCTTTTGCCCCTTTTTTGCAATGGTTAGTTTAGTTAAAAATTGGATCCGCTCTGTAATTCCACTGACCTAGGCTCATCTGGAGTAGGTCATGTGGTGCTGAAAGAGAACCTAGAAACGAAGTTGCCACTGTCAGCCAATGTCCACACATCCCCAAGATCCCTAGAGAACCTCAGTGATGTGTGATCGTCACTGAGGAGTGGACTGAGGGAAGGTGTGAAAGCCGTTGCTTATGGTGAATATTAATGAATCTTATTTTTCTATTCAATTATATAGAGATAAATATATGGAAAAGTTAATATTTTCTTCCTTCACCCTCTGGATCATCTTTTGCAACCCACAAAATCTAGAGATCACAAGCGTACATATATAATCCAGGCGCTTTGGCTTAGCACGTGAAGCCCTTCACAGTGTAGCCTCAGTTTATATTCACCTACAAACCCTACCATTTGGCCCCATCTGTGGTTTTTACACGAGACCGTGAACTTTGAGGGTGGGCGTGGCATCCTATTCATCCTTGTCTTTTCAGAGCCCAGCTCAAGACCACAGACCACAGACGGCAAATTCTTAGATCTCAAAGCAAAAGTGCTGCCGTGAAGAGTCATGGGCTTCTGGCCTTTTGCGCTGGGCCTGCGTGAACCCTCTGCACCTCCCCAGACAGTGTGGCCCGGCCCTCCTGGGAGAGGTCTCCACAGACTTCTCCAGGTGCCTGGGCCCTGGCGCTGGCCTGCACGGCAGGAGCTGATGGGCCATTTGGCGCCTGTGGACAGAACAGCGCTGAACAGATGGGGCAGCCTACAAACTCTGCAGCACATTTTCTTACCCTCTGCTATCCTGGCATCATCCCCACTAGATGATCTGTCCCCAGGCAGCACTAGGGAGACACCCTCTCTCCTTTGAGGCCTTCCTGGGCCCCCTGGGGGTGTTTTAGGAGACAGAGGTAGAAAGCCTGATGGCCCCACCCACTCCCGCCAGCCCAGCTTCTATTTTAGGGCCTGGGAAGTGAGGCGCTATTTTTAGAGTGGGGTGGGGCACATTTCACCTGGATCCTGGAGATGGGGCATCCCATGTATTGTGGTGGGCAAATATGAGTGTTCTGGCTATGGGATATATTTGGGTTTTGTGTGTGCATCCCAGTCTCTTGTGTTCCCTGCTCCCCCGCCCTGATCCTCTCAGCACTCCTGATCTGATGGAGGCTGACGGGCTGAGGGTGACCCCTATGCCCGCTGAAGACCTGGGTTCCTGTGGTGCTGAAGAGACCTCAGAGGGAGGCTTGTTCTCAGGGCATTAGCCTGTGAAGTGTGCAGAAATGACAGGCCGGGAACATATTTATCTGAGCTGTCCTGTGAACCAAGATGCATAAACTCACACTACACACAGTGTTTTTGTCAGGCTGGGGCGGGGCTTGTCTCAGCCTCACAAGGGTTGAAGTACCTCCGTGGATAGGCATTTGGTACCTTAGCATCTAGGGCATTTCTCTCTGAGGAGAAATGTGTTCTTGTTTTTCTTTTTCGGAGCATATCTGAGGAGAGTTGCTGGGATGTCATTACTGGCAATCCAGTGAAGATGTTATGACTCTGCTGGACCCTAGGGATGATGGGTCCATTTGGAAGGGGCTAAGGAATCTGGACCACACCTGGGGCCATCCTCTAGGAAGTCAGCAGGATGATGGTTCCCTGTTGTAATTTGTAGACTGGAGAGGGTGTCCATTTGTAATGTTCGGAGGCCTGAGGTTTGGCCATGAATCCACAAACCCTCCGGGGAGGCTGCAATAGCAGAGCCGGCCCTCACCAAAGGGGGCCACAGACACTAGTGCTTCAGGAATCTCATACGTTTGTACTTTATGATGTTCTACAGCTTTTTAAGCGCTTTTGGATGCATCATTACTGCAATAAACATTTATTGAGGGCAAAACACTGGGGATGCAAGACAGACTTGGTACCTGCCCTCAGAGCTGTCCTTTTTCATTCAGTCACTGCAATAACTGTGACACAGGCAGGGCAGAAGGACTGGCCTCGTTTTACCATGAGGAAATGGAGGTTTGGAGACACAAGCAGCCTGCGCAGGGCCAGAAGCCAGCCTTTGGGTTCCAAATTCAGTCCTCTCTAGGCTTTCCACATTGATGTCTCTTGAGATCCAGATGTGGCAGATCTGGGTCTAAAATCGCTCCATGTCACCAGATATGACATGTGTGTGACCTTGGTAAGTTATTTTAACCCTTTCAGCCTCAGTTCCATCATTTATTTATTTATTTATTTATTTAGGCCGCATCAGGTCTTAGTTGTGGCACGCGGGGTCTTCGTTGAGGCATGAGGGACCTTTCGTTACAGTGCCGGCTCTTCATCATGGCATGCGGGCTTCGGCCCGCGGACTTCTCTCTAGTTGTGGTGCGTGCGTTTTCTCTCTCTAGTTGTGGCGCGCGGGCTCCAGGGCGTGCGGGCTCTGTAGTTTGTGGCACACGAGCTCAGTAGTTGTGGCGCGCAGGCTTAGTTGCCCCGTGGCACGGGGGATCTTATTTCCCCGACCAGGGATCGAACCCGTGTCCCCTGCATTGGAAGGCGGATTCTTTACCACTGGACAACCAGGGAGGTCTCAGTTCCATCATTTATAAAAGGAGTTAATGATAATACCTACCCCCTCGGGTTGTTTTGCAGATGAGATAAGGTTTGTAACGCTTTAGCTTAGCAGTTCAATACCGTAAGCACTTCATAAATGGTAGTTATTACTATGATTATTATTGGACGACTTGCTGACTCCGGATTTGGAGATACCAGAGATGAGCTCAGGAGGCTTTATAGCTGTAATGCATATATCGAATACTATACCATTAAACAAGTTTCCAATGTTCAACACCCACTTCAGTGAAACCCTTCAAAACTTGTAGGATGTGCCCATTTACTAAAGCGGATGACTTACTTTGTTGACTGCGGTTTATTTGAGGAAGGCAAAGCAGTCGTCTTATTAGTATCAGTGTTATTATTGATTATGACAATGATGATAACAGCTATACTACTACTAATTGGTGTTACTATTATTAAAGTTTCCCTAGGTATCACCCATACCTCCCAGGGCAGGAGAACACTGCAATTCATAAGGACCAGATTGGGTTTATCTAATGTTTTATTCAGGCTCTTTGACTCTGAATTTATATCACCCATGGGGCATCTTTATTCTCTGATAGGAAGAGAGCCTCTCTTTACTCCTGTCCTGCAAAAAAAAAAAAAAAAAACCCTGTGACGCAGACGACAAACCCTAGGAAGGTAAGGTTAACGACAAAAAAATTGAGGAGCCCTAGTGCAGGATTTAGGATGGGGAAACAGGTTCTTAATAACCAAGGATTCTCGCTAAGAAGAAAAGTTATCAAACGAACACCCCAAAGACAGGTATTCTTCATTGGGTGTACTCAGTTTGAGGCAGGTACAGAAAGAATAAGATCGGGATGTAAATATTAAAGCTGTACTTTAAAGAGAGCCAAGGAGTGTTAGGAGACCCATTAGCACCTTTGTATGGGGGCCGGCCAAGTAGGGGACTGACACCCTGCCAGGGAAAGAGCAGGGCATCTGTTACCTGCTTGGCCAGGGGGTCCGGGAGGGGCTAGGTCTCCTTGCAGCCCACACGATTCACTCCCATCGAACTGTCTCGCTCTTTTTCTTTGGCGCTCTAGCCATGGGCCCTCGCTGCAGGAACCGTGATTTCAAACAACATAATCCATGGGCTGATCCCGGCTGGCAAATTCTGTTTCTGTAAAGATACATAACACAAAGTAGAAAGAGGGATATGCTGGGTTACATGCAGAATCAAAAAAAAATTTTTTTTGGAACCTCTTATTGTACTTTATGTCCTTCTCTTCCTTCCTTCCCCAATTTTCCTTCTTTCAGACTCTAGGTGTTTAGTTCGGTTGCATTTGAGTATAAATTTTCTCAGTGGGACTTGGGGTGTATATGGATAGGCCAGGACTTCTGTTTCTTTCCCTGGTTTTGTGCTGCCTTAGTTTTAAGGCTTAGATCAGGGTTAAGTTGGAAGTACATTTAATCTGTAAAGCGTCTCCTCCAGACTAAGGGGTTCAAGTTTTTCCAGAACCATTTAATTTCAGCCATAATTTTTGTCCACATAAACCATCCATTGCTGAATTGTTCTTGTGTCTTGGTCTTGCCAATGCAAGGGCCTATTTTTGGGGTGTGAAGCAATTGTTTGCTTCTGCTGTGCTAGTTCATTGCAATGAATGTGAACTACAGTTTTGTTTGTCTGTTTAGTTTTAATTCTGTGTTGGTTCCACGCTAACCCGAGAAGGTCAACAGAGAGGAGGCATCACTTGCTTGTCACTCTAGTTCCAAGAATAGTGGGTCTCAACCCTGGCTACACATTAGAATCCTCTGGGAGCTTTAGAAAACACCTGTGCCTGGGCCTTCCCTTCAAAGGTGCTTATTTAATTGGCCTGGAATGGGCTCAGGCTTTACCCCATTCCCAGCTGGTTCTGATGCACTGTAACAGTTAAGAACCACTGCAAAATCACACCATTTTCAGACCATTCTCCAAGCCTCAGCTCAGGCTGGCTTCCCCTGAGAAGCTTTTTCGGACACCCTCTCTCCACAAACCTCAGCTCAGAGCTTTTCCTCTCTGCTCCCAAAGGTACCCAGTCTCTGTGTGTCTTGTTCCTGGTGCTTGTCTCCCTTCTGTTATAATTTATTTATTAGTCTGTCTTCTTTAAGGGCTTTCTAAGATCAGATACCACATATTTTAAAATCTTGGGCTTCCCTGGTGGCGCAGTGGTTGAGAGTCCGCCTGCCGATGCAGGGGACGCGGGTTCGTGCCCCTGTCCGGGAAGATCCCACGTGCCACGGAGCGGCTGGGCCTGTGAGCCATGGCCGCTGAGCCTGCGCGTCCGGAGCCTGTGCTCCACAATGGGAGAGGCCACAACAGTGAGAGGCCCACGTACCGCAAAAAAAAAAAAAAAAATCTTTGAGCCCCCTGCACTAAGTACATTTCTGGGCAGGTTTGCACCAAATAAATGTTCTTTGGGTGAGTGAATGAATGAAACTGTTAGGAAGGCTGTTGCCCCAGAATCATACCCCTGCCCTTCCCTTGAATAGAAACCAATTACGCTTATGTAAGTTTCAGGAGGAAGCTGCAGAGAGAAAAAAACAAGAACTAGTTAGAACCAGTTAGGCCCAAGATGGCAGAAGATTTAACTTCCAGTAGACCTTGAGCCTCATTTATATGTTCATTGTGATATATTAGCATGGTATGACACACCCACCAGCACCATGACAGTTGACAGTTGCCAGGACAACAACTGGAAAAGCCCATACAAGGACTGAAAAGGAGAGTTGCATCAGTTCCAGGTCTAAACCACACCCCTGTTCTTGGATAACTCATGAATATCCCCCACACACACCCTTCCCTTTCACTGCGATCCTTCTATATATTTGATGTCTCCGCCTGAATTGGGTTGAGAAGCTGTGATTTGTGAACAAGGTTCCTGCTTCTCCATTTTTTTGGCCATTGAATAAAGCTCGTGCTGTTCCGGTCTCAGCATCCGTTTTGTTATTGGCTAGGCGAATCCGATTGGAAAAAGAACCCCCATCTCTGCCCAGGCTGGGACTCTGGCGCGGGTCCAGTTGACCAATTCGGTAACAGGACTACCCACAGATTGACCAGGAAGTCACTGCAGTCAATTTGTAAGTCAAGTTGTCCCGCAGTTGTACCCTTTGATCTATACTGATCGTAGGACTCTTCTCAGCATAAGCCTGAAGTCTTAAGTACGTCGTAGAGATATCTAGTCCTGGAGTCTTCTGATCAGAGTTTAGAAGCATGAGCTTGTTTGAGACTCTGGAAAGATCAGAGGAGAATGCTGGTGTCTTGAACTGCTCACCACAGAGCCTTTGAGACATGCATCCACTTCCTTGGGTGTTCTGAGGAATCAAGCTATTCCTAGGTCCTGCATGGAACACGTGTTAATGATACATGCAACCTTCCTTGCCATGATACATGCAACACAACTCAGGAGTTCTCTGAAATGAAACCCCAAACTAGAAGCCTGCTCTGATAGCCCAGGAGAGATCCTGGAATTGAAAGGGGTGCAAATGAATAGAGCATATGCCAAATTACTTAGAATACTAAGCTCTTCTCCAAAGGAACTTAGTTTTCAATAGGAAAACCACCAAGGTAACTTGTTTAAGAATCTGTGTTGAGTTTGCAGGATTATTCCAGGTATAATTTTCAAAAAGCCTTCCTAGAATGAGCCGCTCAAAAGTAAACTGCATGCATGCAGGGACTTTGTTCTGCTCATCTCTGTATCTCCAGGGCATATGACGGTGCTCAGTCCGTAGGAGACACTCAGTACATTAAACTAATAGACGACTGGATGAATATGAAGTTCTTGTAGCTCCATCTCAGACCCCTGCTGCAATAAGCAGAGCTCTGTGCTGGGAAAGAGGATGACAGAAATTTACAGACACTTTCATTTCTGGCAAGAGATCTGGTTTTACCCCAGTTGAGGCTGAGAAACTTGTGGACAAACTGAATGAATGGTCACCATCATTCCTCATCACCCTTAAATAAAACTCCAAACAGAAGAGATGATATTAGTGCCTGAAGTTTCCCCAAAGTCGATTCCTGGGGAGAAGTGAGCCAGAACACTTGCTGGTTTTCCAGCCTTTGTGTATTACATCCTGCCCAGCAGTGGGCATCCTTCCTATTGAGTGACTAGGGCACAATACACAGCCTTGGCCTTCTCCACCCAGACTTAGCTCAGGATTCAGGCTGGTTATTGCTTTTTCTGTAGTCTGCTGTTTAGGTCATATTTACCTTAAGATTTAGCTTTACTGGAAATGATGGAGCAGGACCAAGGTCAGTTTCTGCCATTGAAAAGAGGCCGTGGAGACAGTTTTTAAAATCAAGAGCTGCACTGTCCAGTATAGTTGCCGCTAGCCAGCATGCGGCTATTGAAATTGAAATTAATTCAAACTAAATACCACTAAAATTCAGTTTCTCAGTCATACTAGGCCACATTTCAAGTGCTCATATGACTCAAATAGTCACACACGGCTAGTGACTACTATATTGGACAGTGCAGAGTAGCATGTTTCCATCACTGTAGAGAGTTCTGTTGGATAGTGTTAGTCTAGAGTAACCAGAGACCAAGTCTGGGAACCCAGCTGATGGGCAGCAAGCTTGCTCCCCAGGGTGACTCAACAACAGCTGCACTTCTGTTGCATCTCTTCTAGCACTGTTTACTATTATTATTTTTTCCAAATGCTACCCAAAGATTCACCGTGGCTAGGAAACAATTTCTCTGTTTCTACACTTGTTAACATAGAGACAGCCTTGTAAAAGGGTGTAAAAGGGCATCCTGACTGGTTAAGAGATTATATTAGGTTGAACCATACGAAATCCCTTTTTTGTAGGTCAGAAAGGGCTAAATATCATCAAATTTATGAGGTTCAACCTAATTGAAGGGAAAGGGAAAGAGTGGTAGAGAAATGGGGAGGAAGAGCATCTGTGGCTTGTGTTCCTTTCTTAGTCCTCTGTTTGTATACTATGGGTTGGCGATAATACAGATAGCTTTTGTTTGTTTGTTTGTTTGTTTTTGCGGTACGCGGGCCTCTCACTGTTGTGGCCTCTCCCGTTGCGGAGCAACAGGCTCCGGACGCGCAGGCTCAGCGGCCATGGCTCACGGGCCCAGCCGCTCCGCGGCATGTGGGATCTTCCCGGACCGGGGCACGAACCCGTGTCCCCTGCATCGGCAGGCGGACTCTCAACCACTGCGCCACCAGGGAAGGCCAATACAGATAGATTTAACTTAACAATGGATGGTTGACTGAATGCCTGCTTCTTTCTTGCCTGCCACTGCTGCGTAAAGAGAGGGTTATGTGTGTTTGTGGCAAATAGTCATGGAAGAGTTAGGAAGTATATAGCTGTGAGAAACAGAAAACCTGGCTTCATACATACTGTTTTCCTCACAAGCAGCCTGGATGTGGTAGTTCTAGAGCTGGGTGAGTAGTTCCATGACAACAAGGGCTCTGAATTGACATGTCTGCTTATTCTCTTGGCCTTCCCCTCATGGTTCACAAGATGGCTGCAGCAGCTCCAGGCATCACATCCTCATGTAATGATGTCCAGAGGCAGGAACTGAGAGCAGGCTCAGGGGTGGGCAGGACAGCAAGTGAGCTCGCTGCATGGACCTCTCTTCCTTTAAGGGAGAAAAATCTTTCCCAGAGCCACACCTCCCCAGCAGATTTTCTCTCTGTCTTATCGACCAGAGTTTGTTATGACTCTACTCATTAAATAATCTGGAAAAGGGAAATGTGTTTATTAATCTTAGTTTAAACGTGGCCTGAAACTGGGCATATTTCCAAGCAAACAAAATGGAGATGTCATCAGCCAGGAAGAAGGAATAGGGGAAACGGACTCTGGGTAGGCAAGTCATACTATTTGCCCCAAGTTATTAAGATGCTTTCAGTTGGTAAATGACTTTTGAGAATATCTCTTGTTTTCACCTGCCTGACATCCACTGGGCCTCCTCAGTGATGCATACTGGTTCTCCTCTGGGTGTGGAGGGAGGGGGAAGGGACTCTTCCAGAATTCCATGGGTGGGAACATGGTCTGAGGCTCAATTTCAGGACTTCTGTTTGAACTATTAGGAAGAGACACGTTCTTCTTACCCTGGGAGTCTGCGAAGACAGCATGCCAGTTAAAGCTGTTGGTGGCTATTTTGCCTGCCTGCCTGAACACATGAATGATACACATGCTAATACAACGAATGACACATGATTACTTTGGTGTTTTTTTTTTTTTTGGCTGCGCCATGCGCCTTGTGGGATCTTAGTCCCCCGACCAGGGATTGAACCGGCACCCTTGGCAATGAAGGCGTGGAGTCCTAACCACTGCACCACCAGAAAATTCCCATGAATGACACACAATGCTAACACAGAGGAAAGTAAAATGGAATGATAGGAGAAACTTGGTCTAAATGAAATTGCTTTACCCCTGTTTGCAGCTATGACAGACTGGGAGTCTGTCAGTCACATGACCTGATAAATGTGCCCCCCTCCTTTTGTTCACGTAAGCTGGTTTGAATTGTGGATGATTCCTCATAGTTACCAGTACCTAGCAGTGAAGTCTTACAAGTGATAGGCTTTAGAATGTACCATCGAAGGCCAGTGAGGGTTTGTCTATCCCTGGCTGAGAAGTTAGCTGGTTTTGTTATGCTAACAAAGCAGCTAGTTATTCTCTCTTGGGACTCAGAGCCTGTGCCATTTGAAACGGAATCTTTTTTTTTTAGTGTATATATATTTTTTTATATTTTTATTTTTTTTACATCTTTATTGGAGTATAATTGCTTTACAATGGCGTGTTAGTTTCTTCTTTATAACAAAGTGAATCAGTTATACATATACATATGTCCCCATATCTCTTCCCTCTTGCACCTCCCACCCTCCCACCCTCCCTATCCCACCCCTCTAGGTGGTCACAAAGCACAGAGCTGATCTCCCTGTGCTATGCGGCTGCTTCCCACTAGCTATCTACCTTACGTTTGGTAGTGTATATGTGTCCATGCCACTCTCTCGCTTTGTCCCAGCTTACCCTTCCCCCTCCCCATATCCTCAAGTCCATTCTCTAGTAGGTCTGTGTCTTTATTCCTGTCTTACCCCTAGGATCTTCATGACATTTTTTTTTCTTAAATTCCATATATATGTGTTAGCATACAGTATTTGTCTTTCTCTTTCTGACTTACTTCACTCTGTATGACAGACTCTAGGTCCATCCACCTCATAACAAATACCTCAATGTCGTTTCTTTTTATGGCTGAGTAATGTTCCATTGAATATATGTGCCACATCTTCTTTATCCATTCATCTGATGATGAACACTTAGGTTGTTTCCATGTCCTGGCTATTGTAAATAGAGCTGCAATGAACATTTTGGTACATGACTCTTTTTGAATTCTGGTTTTATCAGGGTATATGCCCAGTAGTGGGATTGCTGGGTCGTATGGTAGTTCTATTTGTAGTTTTTTAAGGAACCTCCATACTGTTCTCCATAGTGGCTGTACCAATTCACATTCCCACCAGCAGTGCAGGAGTGTTCCCTTTTCTCCACACCCTCTCCAGAACTTTTCAGGCTGTAGAATGTGTTGGCTTCTTCTTAAAGTTCTCAGTGAGTTTTTATGAGAAAGAGACAAGCTTCTCTCAAAGTTGGTCCAAGTAGAAGTAGAAAAAGAAGAAAAATATGTCTGATGAAAGAGGTCTTTTCTGCCTTTCATAGCTGAGAGTCAGGTAAAAGTATACCCTGCAGGATTGGAAGAGGTGAGTTCCCTGTCTTATGATGAAGTTTGTTCCAACAAAAGCAGGAAGACTAGAAACAGAACAGAAGATAAGACTAAAACCAGGAAGGAGCCTGAACTGGATTGCCATTCATGCTCATGGTCATCAGAAGACATCATGGCAGAGTGAGAGCACAAGCCACAGGATGGGAGAAGATATTACAGCACATATAACTGACAAAGCACCCATATCTGGAACTCCTACCAGCATACAAGAGACGATCCAATAGAAAAGTGGGCAGGATTGATCAATAGACATTTCACAAAAGGGAATATCCAAATAAACATGGGGAAATGCCAAACCTCACTTGTCATGAGAGAAATGCAATGAAAACAGCTAGGGGATTCCACTGTAGATTCTATTACAATAGCTAAAGTAAAAAAGACAGATCATACCCGTGTTGTTGAACTGTTGGAGCCCTCAGACACTTCTGGTAGAAATGTAAATAGGTGCTTTGGCAAAGTGAGGTATTATCCATTAAAATTGAATGTGTGCATATCTTATTACCAAGCAATTCCAGTCCTAGATATATGAGTGCATATGTACCAAAGTCACAACAATATTACAACAGTCCCAAATTGGAAAACGCTAAACGCCCATCGACAGCAAATGGGTAAATAATTGCAGTGAACGCTATACTCCAATGAACATGAACAAACTATTGCTATAGTCACTAGCAGGACTAAATCTGGCAGATATAATTTTGAGTGAAGAAGCTTGACATAAAAGAACACATCCTTAGGGTTCCATTTATGTAAGCTTCAAAGACAAGCAAAAACAACATATGGGGTTAGAAATGAAGTGAGGACTTCCCTGGTGGCGCAGTGGTTAAGAATGCGCCTGCCAATGCAGGGGACACGGGTTTGAGCCCTGGTCCAGTAAGATCCCACGTGCCACGGAGCAACTAAACCCGTGCTCTACAACTACTGAGCCTGCGCTCTAGAGTCCACGAGCCACAACTACTGAGCCTGCGTGCTACAACTACTGAAGCCCACGTGCCTAGAGCCTGTGCTCCACAGCAAGAGAAGCCACCGCAATGAGAAGCCTGTGCACTGCAACGAAGAGTACCCCCGGCTCGCTGCAACTGAAGAAAGCCCGTGTGCAGCAACGAAAACCCAACGCAGCCAAAAATAAATAAATAAATAAATAAAAAGAAATGAGGTGAATGGAGACCCTGGGGAGAAGGGGAGGGGGTCTGGTTGGGCTTTCGAGGGTCCTGATGTTGTCCTATTTCTTGACCTGGCACTGGTTACACTGGTGTGCTCACTTTGTGATAATTCATGTGTGATTTCAATACTTCTCTATCTGTCAATAACATAAAAAAAATCTTCTAACCATAGACTATGGAAGAAGAGAGATGGTTGTGAGAGTGCAAATCAATGATTCATTAAAATAATAATTATCCCCTGAGCTGCAGGGCAAGAAGCAGATTAGCTGAGCCTTCCCATCCCAGGCTCCAGTTTTGAATTTCACTGACGCAGAGGAGAAAATGGAGGCCGTTAAGCTGAGAAGGAGGGTAGAGCCCTCAAGCTGCTGCTAGGAAACCGAACTCCCAGGCCAGAGTCTAGATTAAGGACAATCTCTCTTGCTTTGGTTAATGTCCCATGAAATGGCCAAATGCAAACTGACTGAAAGACTACTAAGTAGTGCACTTCTGAGGGAGTTATTTTGCCAGAGAACTCTCAGCACGACTAACAGGGCTTGTGATCGCTCAGCCCTGGGGCAAGCCTGGATTGCCCACCCTGCGCCATCTGGAAGTGGGTCCTAAAAGATCCTCCCCGGTGTCCCTCCTCAGATGGGAATGGAAGACAATGGGCAGAGGGGATCCTCTCAGAGAGCAGAACCGTGGTTGTTGGATGGGCGGGTAAGGACCCCACTTGCTGCTAGCGCACGAGTCCTTACTCATTCTGTCCAGCAGAACACAGTATAGGAAGAGGGCTGCTGATCGTGGCATCTGTTTCCCCTTCTCATTTCCAATTGAGACATTCTATTGTATTATCCTATTTTCTGTTCACGCTTGTATGCAAGAACACTGCTGTATATGTTGGGAGTGTTTATGTCTATCTTTTAGTCCGAAGGATGTCGAACTCTAGGTGCTATATCCGGACCTCATTGAGAGGAGTCCACATGACCCAGAGACCCTGGTCTTGGAGCTGGGTACAAGAACAGGACATCATTTTGGATTGTTTAAGACTGGAGAGGGAATGCCTTAATTTTTGGATGTATGTGGCTTGGTTATATTATGTTAAGGATATAGATTATATTATATAGAATACAGATTATAGAAATTGTACAAATGGAAAGAAAGTTGTATAAAGATAACGAGAGGGTAGGGATGGATTGTAGAGTACGTTTGTTATTTTGCCTTCCAGTGTCAATTTCCTCTTTCTATGATAATAGCAAGGTTTTCTTTTGAAGAACTGTCCTTTTCCCAATTCTCAGACCATGTGGTCTTTTCCTTTCTCTTGGCCTTAGTGGTTGATCCGGAGATCAACCAGTGACAGAGGCCAGGAGCCCAAGCCATGAGATTCAATTTCTGAACTTTTAAGAATCTCCTGGGAGAGAGAAGTTCCCTTTGCACTGGTGTGAGCCTGGAGCTGCTGGGGGCTGTCCTGCATTGCATGGGAAGTGTCTGCCTAAATGTAGCCAATAAAGATGAAAACAGGGTAGGAGATGGAGAGAGACCAAGTTTTACAGCCTCATCCAGGTCTGATGACAATTACCCTCCCATACCTTTTCATTGGATGAGCCACAAATATGTCGTATTTTGCGTGAGACCATGTGATTGGGTTTCTGAAACTTGCAACTGAGAATCCTGTAGTCACAATCAGCTATGGGAAATGCATAAACACCTCTGTGTGCTTTGGGTATGTTTGGTGCCCTGCAGCTTTCCTTAACTAAAAGGGAGGCAGTGGCTTTTACTGAAACAGCTATCTTTCAGGAATTAACACAGTAAAGGGAAGACCTAGTTGAATATATTCCTCTGTTTCTTTGGTTTGGCATCCAAGGCCTAAGAGGACTTGTCCTTCGGCACACCACAAGCACACTGCTTGGTATTACGAATCCCCCTTTCCCCCTCCTCCCAGGTGAATGACGTCCAGCCCCCCACAGTCTGGGTATCCCGTTGTGAACTTCAGCTGAGTCAGTCCATCGACGCATGTATGTCACAATGATGGTGGCATGTTCTGCTCCACACATGCACACGTGCCAGCAGCATGTCCCACCCATGTTAGAGGGGTGGAGGCTGGTAGGTTTATCAGCCATGACCATTAGACCTAGGATGACATGGGATATAGCAAGACCAGTGGTGCTTAGGCTCAGGGATCTGTGGACTGAGGAACAAGGGAGTAAAACAGTGAGATTAAGGAATGATGGTTCCCGGAAGTACGAGTGGAAGGAACCAAAGGCTGAGTAGAAGAGGTACCAGAATAGGAGCCAGAAAGCACCGGACAAGAATCAGGAACTGGCAAGACAGGGAAGACCTGAAGCAGGGATGCTCTGGAAGACACTGGGGAGGCCGGCCATGTCCTGGGGGATGGGGTTTGTGCTGCTCAAGGCTATTTTGAAGCATCTGCCTAAGCTCCGTGCTGCCACTAAGGAACCACCAGAGGCCTGGAGGGCACTCAGGTGTCCCTATCGTCCTCCACTTCAGCTGATGGGACCATGTCTAACACCACAGGGTGCTCTGGTCAGAGGTCAGGGTGTCGGAACAGCAGATTCACTTGCCCACATTTACCACTTATGCTTTTTCTTATTTATTTATTTATTAACATCTTTATTGAAGTATAAATGCTTTACAATGTTGTGTTCGTTTCTGCTTTATAACAAAGTGAATCAGTTATACATATACGTATGTTCCCATATCTCTTCCCTCTTGCGTCTCCCTCCCTCCCACCCTCCCTATCCCACACCTCCAGGTGGTCACAAAGCACCGAGCTGATCTCCCTGTGCTATGCGGCTGCTTCCCACTAGCTCTCTATTTTACATTTGGTAGTATATATAAGTCCAGGCCACTCTCTCACTTCATCCCAGCTTACACTTCCCTCTCCCCGTGTCCTCAAGTCCATTCTCTACGTCTGCGTCATTATTCCTGTCCTGCCCCAGGTTCTTCAGAACGTTTTTTTTTTTCTTTTTAGATTCCATATATATGTGTTAGCGTATGGTATTTGTTTTTCTCTTTCGGACTTACTTCACTCTATATGACAGTCTCTAGGCCCATCCACCTCACGACAAATAACTCAATTTCGTTTCTTTTTATGGCTGAGTAATATTCCATTGTATATATGTGCCACATCTTCTTTATCCATTTATCTGTCGATGGACACTTAGGTTGCTTCCATGTCCTGGCTATTGTAAATAGAGCTGCAATGAATATTTTGGTACATGACTCTTTTTGAATTCTGGTTTTATCAGGATATATGCCCAGTAGTGGGATTGCTGGGTCGTATGGTAGTTCTATTTTTAGTTTTTTAAGGAACCTCCATACTGTTCTCCATGGTAGCTATATGAGTTTACATTCCCACCAACAGTGCAAGATGTTCCTTTTTCTCCACACCCTCTCCAGCATTTATTGTTTGTAGATTTTTTGATGATGGCCATTCTATCTGGTGTGAGGAGATACCTCATGGTAGTTTTGATTTGCATTTCTCTAGTGATTAGTGATGTTGAGCATCCTTTCATGTGTTTGCTGGTGATCTGTATATCTTTGGAGAAATGTCTATTTAAGGCTTCTACTTATTTTTGGATTGGGTTGTTTGTTTGTTTGATAATGAGCTGCATGAGCAGCTTGTAAATTTTGGAGATTAATCCTTTGTCAGTTGCTTCATTTGCAAATACTTTCTCCTATTCTGGGGTTGTCTTTTGGTCTTGTTTATGGTTTCCTTTGCTATGCAAAAGCTTTGAAGTTTCATTAGGTCCCATTTGTTTATTTTTGTTTTTATTTCCATTACTCTAGGAGATGGGTCAAAAAGGATCTTGCTGTGATTTCTGTCTTAGAGTGTTCTGCCTATGTTTTCGTCTAACAGTTTTATAGTGTCTGGCCTTATATTTAGGTCTTTAATCCATTTTGAGTTTATTTTTGTATATGGTGTTAGAGAATGTTCTAATTTCATTCTTTTACATGTAGCTGTCCAGTTTTCCCAGCACCACTTATTGAAGAGGCTGTCTTTTCTCCAGTGTATATTCTTGCCTCCTTTATCAAAAATAAGGTGACTATATGTGTGTGGGTTTATCTCTGGGCTTTCTATCCTGTTCCATTGATCTATATTTCTGTTTTTGTTCCAGTACCATACTGTCTTGATTACTGTAGCTTTGTAGTATAGTCTGAAGTCAGGGAGCCTGAGTCCTCCAGCTCTGTTTTTTTTCCCTCAAGACTGCTTTGGCTATTTGGGGTCTTTTGTGTTTCCATACAAACTGTGAAATTTTTTGTTCTAGTTCTGTGAAAAATGCCATTGGTAGTTTGATAGGGATTGCATTGAATCTGTAGGTTGCTTTGGGTAGTATAATCATTTTCACAGTGTTGATTCTTCCAATTCAAGAACGTGGTATATCTCTCCATCTGTTTGTATCATCTTTAATTTCTTTCATGAAAGTCTTATAGTTTTCTGCATACAGGTCTTTTGTCTCCTTAGGTAGGTTTATTCCTAGGTATTTTATTCTTTTTGTTGCAGTGGTAAATGGGAGTGTTTCCTTAATTTCTGTTTCAGATTTTTCATCATTAGTGTATAGGAATGCCAGAGATTTCTGTACATTAATTTTGTATCCTGCTACTTTACCAAATTCATTGATTAGCTCTAGTAGTTTTCTGGTAGCATCTTTAGGATTCTTTATGTATAGTATCACATCATCTGCAAACAGTGACAGCTTTAATTCTTCTTTTCTGATTTGCATTCCTTTTATTTCTTTTTCTTTTCTGATTGCTGTGGCTAAAACTTCCAAAACTATGTTGAATAATAGAAGTGAGAGTGGACAACCTTGCTTGTTCCTGATCTTAGTGGTAATGGTTTCAGTTTTTCACCATTGAGAACGATGTTGGCTGTGGGTGTGTCATATATCGCCTTTATTATGTTGAGGTAAGTTCCCTCTATGCCTACTTTCTGGAAGGTTTTTATCATAAATGGGTGTTGAATTTTGTCAAAAGCTTTTTCTGCATCTATGGAGATGATCATATGGTTTTTCTCCTTCACTTTGTTAAGATGGTTTATCACATTGATTGATTTGTGTATATTGAAGAATCCTTGCATTCCTGGTATAAACCCCCCTTGATCATGGTGTATGATCTTTTTAATGTGCTGTTGGATTCTGTTTGGTAGTATTTTGTTGAGGATTTTTGCATCTATGTTCGTCAGTGATATTGGCCTGTAGTTTTCTTTTTTGTGACATCTTTGTCTGCTTTTGGTATCAGGGTGATGGTGGCCTCGTAGAATGAGTTTGGGAGTATTCTTCCCTCTGCTATAGTTTGGAAGAGTTTGAGAAGGACAGGTGTTAGCTCTTCTCTAAATGTTTGATAGAATTCTCCTGTGAAGCCATCTGGTCCTGGGCTTTTGTTTGTTGGAAGATTTTTAATCACAGTCTCAATTTCAGTGCTTATGATTGGTCTGTTTATATTTTCTATTTCTTCCTGTTTCAGTCTCGGAAAGGTGTGCTTTTCTAACAATTTGTCCATTTCTTCCAAGTTGTCCATTTTATTGGCATAGAGATGCTTGTAGTAATCTCTCATGATCCTTTGTATTTCTGCAGTGTTAGTTGTTACTTCTCCTTTTTCATTTCTAATTCTATTGATTTGAGTCTTCTCCCTTTTTTTCTTGATGAGTCTGGCTAATGATTTATCAATTTTGTTTATCTTCTCAAAGAACCAGCTTTTAGTTTTATTGATCTTTGCTATGGTTTCCTTCATTTCTTTGTCATTTATTTCTGATCTGATCTTTATGATTTCTTTCCTTCTGCTAACTTTGGGAGTTTTTTGTTCTTCTTTCTCTAATTTCTTTAGGTGTAAGGTTAGGTTGTTTATTTGAGATGTCTCTTGTTTCTTGAGGTATGATTGTATTGCCATAAACTTCCCTCTTAGATCTGCTATTGCTGCAGCCCGTAGGTTTTGGGTCATCGTGTTTTCATTGTCATTTGTTTCTAGGTATGTTTTGATTTCCTCTTTGATTTCTTCAGTGATCTCTTGGTTATTTAGTAGTGAAATGTTTAGCCTCCATGTGTTTGTAATTTTTACAGATTTTTTTCCTGTAATTGATATCTAGTCTCATAGCATTGTGGTCAGAAAAGACACTTGATACCATTTCAATTTTCTTAAATTTACCAGGGCTTGATTTGTGATCCAAGATATGATCTATCCTGGAGAATGTTCCATGAGCACTGGAGAAGAAAGTGTATTCTGTTGTTTTTGTCCTGTAAGTATCAATTAAGTCCATCTTGCTTAATGTATCATTTAAAGCTTGTGTTTCCTTATTTATTTTCATTTTGGATGATCTGTCCATTGGTGAAAGTGGGGTGTTAAAGTCCCCTACTATGATTGTGTTACTGTCGATTTCCCCTTTTATGGCTCTAAGCATTTGCCTTATGTATTGAGGTGCTCCTATGTTGCATGCAAAAATATTTACAATTGTTATATCTTCTTCTTGGATTGATCCCTCAATCATTATGTAGTGTCCTCCTTGGTCTCTTGTAATAGTCTTTATTTTAAAGTCTATTTTGTCTGATATGAGAATTGCTACTGTAGCTTTCTTTTGATTTCCATTTGCATGGAATATCTTTTTCCATCCCTTCACTTTCAGTCTGTATGTGTCCCTAGGTCGGAAGTGGGTCTTTTGTAGACAGCATACATATGGGTCTTGTTTTTGTATCCATTCAGCCAGTCTATGTCTTTTGGTTGGAGCATTTAATCCATTTACATTTACGGTAATTATCAATATGTATGTTCCTATTACCATTTTCTTAATTGTTTTGGGTTTGTTATTGTAGGTCTTTTCCTTCTCTTGTGTTTCCTGCTGAGAGAAGTTTCTTTGGCATTTGCTGTAAAGCTGGTTTGGTGGTGCTGAATTCTCTTAGCTTTTGCTTGTCTGTAAAGGTTTTAATTTCTGTGTTGAATCTGAATGAGACCCTTGCTGGGTAGAGTAATCTTGGTTGTAGGTTTTTCCCTGTCATCACTTTAAATATGTCCTGCCACTCCCTTCTGGCTTGTAGAGTTTCTGCTGAAAGATCAGCTGTTAACCTTATGGGGATTCCCTTGTATGTTATTTGTTGCTTTTCTCTTGCTGCTTTTAATATTTTTTCTTTGTATTTAATTTTTGATAGTTTGATTAATATGTGTCTTGACATGTTTCTCCTTGGATTTACCCTGTATGGGACTCTCTGTGCTTCCTGGACTTGATTGACTATTTCCTTTCCCATATTAGGGAAGTTTTCAACTGAAATCTCTTCAAATATTTTCTCAGTCCCTTTCTTTTTCTCTTCTTCTTCTGAACCCCTATAATTCGAATGTTACTGCGTTTAATGTTGTCCCAGAGGTGTCTGAGACTGTCTTAAATTCTTTTCATTCTTTTTTCTTTATTCTGCTCTGCAGTAGTTATTTCCACTGTTTTATCTTCCAGGTCACTTATCCGTTCTTCTGCCTCAGTTATTCTGCTATTGATTCTTTCCGGAGAATTTTTAATTTCGTTTATTGTGTTGTTCATCATTGTTTGTTTGCTATTTAGTTCTTCTAGGTCCTTGTTGATTGTTTCTTGTATTTTGTCCAATCTATTTCCAAGATTTTGGATCATCTTTACTATCATTACTCTGAATTCTTTTTCAGGTAGAATGCCTATTTCCTCTTCATTTGTTTGGTCTGGTGTGTTTTTACCTTGCTCCTTCATCTACTGTGTGTTTCTCTGTCTTCTCATTTTGCTTATCTTACTGTGTTTGGGGTCTCCTTTTTGCAGGCTGCAGGTTCGTAGTTCCTGTTGTTTTTGGTGTCTGCCCCCAGTGGCTAAGTTTGGTTCAGTAGATTGTGTTGGCTTCCTGGGGGAGGGGACTGATGTCTGTGTTCTAGTGCATGAGACTGGGTCTTGTCTTTCTGTTGTGCAGGAACGCGTCTGTGACCTTATTATGATTTTAGGCAGCTTCTCTCCTAATGGGTGGGGTCGTGTTCCTGTCTTGCTAGTTGTTTGGCATAGCATGTCCAGCACTGTAGCTTGCTGGTCGTTGAGTGGAGCTGTGTCTTAGTGCTGAGATGGAGATCTCTGGGAGAGCTTTTGCTGTTTGATATTATTTGGAGCCAGGAGGTCTCTGGTAGACCAATATCCTAAACTTGGCTCTCACACCTCAGAGGCACAGGTCTGACACCTGGCCGGAGCACCGAGTCCCTGTCAGCCACATGGCTCAAAAGAAAAGGGAGAAGAGAGAGAGAGAGAGAGAGAGAGAGAGAGAGAGAGAAAGGAGAAGAAGGAGGGAGGGAGGGAGGAAAGGAAGGAAGGATGAAAGAAAGGAAGAAAAGAAAGAAAAAAGGGATGGAGGGAGGAAGGAAGAAAGAATAAAATAGTTATTAAAATAAACAATAAAAAATTAAAAATAAAAGGGAAAAAAAAAGAAAGAAAGAAGAGAAGAAGCAAACCAAAAAACAAATCCACCAATGATAAGAAATGCTAAAAACTATACCAAAAAAACCCAAAACCCCAAAAGGGACAGACAGAACCCTAGGACAAATGGTAAAAGCAAATCTATACAGACAAAATCACCCAAAGAAGCATACACATACACACTGACAAAGAGAGAAAAAGGAAAAAGAAATCTATCTATCTATGTAAAAAAAGAAGAATAGAGCAAGCAAATCAATAAACAAATCTACCAATGATAATGAGCTCTAAACACTAAACTACGATAAACATAAAACCAGAAACAAATTAGATGCAGAAAGCGAACCCCAAGTCTACAGTTGCTCCCAAAGTCCACCTCCTCAATTTGGGATGATTCGTTGTCTATTCAGGTATTCCACAGATGCAGGTACATCAAGTTGATTGTGGAGATTTAATCCGCTGCTCCTGTGGCTGCTGGGAGAGATTTCCCTTTCTCTTCTTTGTTCTCACAGCTCCCGGGGGCTCAGCTTTGGATTTGGCCCCGCCTCTGCTTGTAGGTCACCTGAGGGCGTCTATTCTTCGCTCAGACAGGACGGGGTTAAAGGAGCAGCTGATGCGGGGGCTCTGGCTCACTCAGGCCAGGGGGAGGAAGGGGCACGGAGTGTGGGGCGAGCCTGCGGCGGCAGAGGCCGGCATGACATTGCACCAGCCAGAGGCGCGCCATGCGTTCTCCCGGGGAAGTTGTCCCTGGATCACGGCCCCTGGCAGTGGAGGGCTGCACAGGCTCCCGGGAGGGGAGGTGTGGATAGTGACCTGCGCTCGCACACAGGCTTCTTGGTGGCGGCAGCAGCAGCCTTAGCGTCTCACGCCCGTCTCTGGGGTCCGTGCTGTTAGCGGCGGCTCGCGCCTGTCTCTGGAGCTTGTTTAGGCAGTGGTCTGAATCCCCTCTCCTCGCGCACCCCAAAACAGTGGTCTCTTGCCTCTTAGACTTTTTCCTGGACTCCCTCCTGGCTAGCTGTGGCGCACTAGCCCCCTTCAGGCTGTGTTCACACAGCCAGCCTCCAGTCCTTTTCCTGGGATCTGACCTCCGAAGTAGCCGGAGCCTCAGCTCCCATCCCCCGCCCATCCCAGCAGGTGAGCAGACAAGCCTCTCGGGCTGGTGAGTGCTGGTCGGCACCAATCCTCTGTGCGGGAATCTCTCCGCTTTGCCCTCCGCACCCCTGTTGCTGTGCTCTCCTCCGTGGCGCTGAAGCTTCCCCCCCTGCCACCCCCTGTCTCCGCCAGTGAAGGGGCTTCCTAGTGTGTGGAAACCTTTCCTCCTTCACAGCTCCCTCCCAGAGGTACAGGTCCCATCCCTATTCTTTTGTTTCTGTTTTTTCATTTTTCTTTTACCCTATCCAGGTACATGGGGAGTTTCTTGCCTTTTGGGAAGTCTGAGGTCTTCTGCCAGCGTTCAGTAGGTGTTCTGTAGGAGTTGTTCCACATGTAGATGTATTTCTGATGTATTTGTGGGGAGGAAGGTGATCTCCACGTCTTACTCCTTTGCCATCTTGAACGTCTCTCTCCTGCTTTTTCTATTAAGAATGACTGTATCAGGCTTCCCTGGTGGCGCAGTGGTTGAGAGTCTGCCTGCCAGTGCAGGGGACATGGGTTTGTGTCCTGGTCCGGGAAGATCCCACATGCCACGGAGCGGCTGGGCTCATGAGCCATGGCTGCTGAGCCTGCGCGTCCGGAGCCTGTTGCTCCGCTATGGGAGAGGCCACAACAGTGAGAGGCCCGCATACCGCAAAAAAAAAAAAAAAAAAAGAATGACTGTATCTTCAAATGAACTTACTTACAAAACAGAAATAGATGCACAGACATAGAAAAGAAACTTATGGTTACCAAAGGGAAAAGGGCGGGGCAGGGATGGATTAGGATGGGATTATATACATATATATAAAATAGATAACCAACAAGGACCTATTGTATAGCACAGGGAACTATACTTAATATTTTGTAATAACCTATAAGGGAAAAGAATCTGAAAAAGAATATATATATATAATTGAATCACTGTGCTGTACAGCTGAAACTAACACAACATTGTACATCAACTATACTTCAATTTAAAAAGTTATGGCAAAAATAAAAGAATGTTTGCATCTTATCATCCCACCAAATTTGAAGTCACAACTCCTCCCCAGCATCTGGCACCATGTAGACCAGAAGTAGGTGCTGAAAAAAGCTTGGTGAGTTTGACTGCTCACTCCATGTTGGTGCCTGTGGGGTATGTGCCTGGGGGGAAATGAAGCCGAATCCGGCACAGACCTGCCCACTGGGGGCCTGTGCTGACTTGGGGAAGTGTGGGGAGGGGACTCCAGCCTGCGGCCAATCCTGGGTCTGACGGACGTTGCCAACAGTGGCTTCTACTTACCACCCATCTGTTCAAGGAATCTTGTGAGCTCCTAAGATAATTTTTTGCTCCTGACAGAGAGAGAGAGAAAGTACTGTTTCTTACTGCAGGAGACTTGACTTCTTCATTTCACAAAAGCAGCAGCGAAATGGCTGTTGACTAAAACTGTGAACTTTGCCTGATGGTCGTCGGTAAGGCAGCAGGCCCTAAAACAGGGGTGGTGCTGATAAATACTGAGTAAGATAGGGGCTGGTGCTGGTCAAAGAAGTGCTGATAGCAGGTTCTCTTTGATGAACACTTCGTTACCAGTAACTCCACTCTGTATTTATAGCACAATATGATCTTACAAAAGGTCTCTGATGGAATGTTATATGGATTTCAGGCAAAGTGATTTCTAAAAAGACTTTTAAAGTCATAGAAGCTTAACCTTGATATAATGTTAAGCAATAAAAACAAGTTCAAATACATAAAGTTTGTATGTACAAAGTTATATATATATGTATGTACACACACATATATACATTTGTCTATATTTGCATCTACATACTTAACACACACACACAATTAATAGGAAATGCCCAGTGTTAATAGTGGTTTCCCTTAGGTCATGGAATGATGTGACTTGGGTTTTCTCCTTTTGTATTTCCAAATGCTTTATAATGATTGTGTATTATTTTTCTACATGAATATATATTTTATGATCAGAATATGAAGACACAGTTGTTTTTAAAAAT
Source organism: Leucopleurus acutus (assembly GCF_964270905.1). Lineage (NCBI taxonomy): Eukaryota > Metazoa > Chordata > Mammalia > Artiodactyla > Delphinidae > Leucopleurus > Leucopleurus acutus. The sequence goes on from NC_139143.1 coordinate 22,474,530, forward strand.
AGGGGGTGGTGGTGGGATGAATTGGGAGATTGAGATTGACATATATACACTAATATGTATAAAATAGATAGCTAATAAGAGCCTGCTCTATAAAAAATTAAATAATAAAAAAATAATGAGCTGAAGCCTATAAATGATAATAATGTATTTGAAAATGTCACATGTGGGTTGTATCACAAACATCCCATGTTTTAGAGATTGCCCAACTTGGTTATGGTCATCCAGGAAGCTAATGGTGGGACTGAGAATTAAGTGTGGGGAATTTTGAGGAACTTGGCCGTCTTCCGGCAAGCCCTTGCCCACATGCCTAAAGAAGACAGACTGATGACATCTCTCATTGCACAGCGTGTGTGTCATTTGTGGGGACAGGAGATGGAAGCTGCAGGGAAATATCTTCCAGGGAAGTATCTCCCAGGCGGCTCTCACTGCACCCACCTGAGATGGAAGGCAGGATGAGTCTGATTTGTCGCAGGCTTCATGAATATCGGTCCCCAGCTTTTTGTAGTTCAGAGTGACCGTTCAGCTTTGTTCTTTCTTTGTGTTACACTGGGATCCAATTGTTCATTGGCACAGAGAAACCGAGTGTTTTCACTTTGATACATCAATCTGTCCATCTGCTGGTGTATTTATTTATCAGCACATTTGCAGGGAAGACTGCATGCAAAAGACGGTTTGGCAGAAGAAGTGAATTCAGGTATGGGCAGTGGGTAGGTGTGCAATTGTACTATTCCATCTTCTCAGGCCAGGGATTTTGATGTGAGGTGGGAATGCTATTAAAGTGGTCAGCATTAGCAAGAAGAAAGTGTTGTCTTGGAGATGTGCCCCTCTGAATAATCAGAAGGATCTGGGTCTCCATCAGATTCACTCAGTGACTTATGCTGCCCCTGCAAGGTGAAGCTCAGATGCTACTGGGGGGACAGTTGGTGGAGGAGGACAGAGGGAACTATGGGGTCCGTGACATAGAGGGACAGAGAGGGAAGATTATTTTCCAATGCCCATCGAGGAGTTCTCTGGGGGGATTCTATGGTGAAAATAAAGAATCCTTTTGACGCTGTAGATATGCCTAACCTGCTAAAAGTAAGACTTCTTTCTGATAATGGGCTCGGCCTTCATGCCTTACCAGGTGTGATGGGCAAAGTGAGGGGTTAGAGATCCTAAATTTCTGCATGAAGATCCACGGAGGGGAGTCAGCTTGGCCTTGATGAGTGCCTGCTGTGTGCTGTCCTCAAGTCATGCTGTGGAGACGAGGAAAACTGTTTCTCTTCTGGGGCGGTGGAGTCTGCACTTCTGTGAAGCCTGGGACTCGGGCGAAGCTCCTGCCAAACGCCTCCTCTGCAGTCCTCTAGAGCACAGAGTTTCCAGGACGAAGGCTGGAGGGAGCTAGAGAATATGATGCAAAGTCTGGTTTATATAAATAATTATTTATATGTCACTGTATTTTGTTTTTGAAGTTTATATGTGCCTCTATTCTTGAGCAATTGTCCAGTTATTTTAATGAAATGGAGTAAATTAAGTTGCATAAATCAAGTCTCAGATTGCATTTGGTTGTTGCAACATAATTATTCACAAGTTTCTGTTATCAGTATTAAAAACATTCGTGGGTTATAGGTTTTAGAGTTTATGAAAGATTTGCATAAACTGTATCTCATTTAATACAGCAAGCCTATGAAGTAGGGATTTTTTTTTTTTTTTTTTTGTGGTATGCGGGCCTCACACTGTTGTGGCCTCTCGCGTTGTGGAGCACAGGCTCCGGACGTGCAGGCTCAGCAGCCATGGCTCACGGGCCCAGCTGTTCCACGGCATGTGGGATCTTCCCGGACAGGGACACGAACCCGTGTCCCCTGCATCGGCAGGCGGACTCTCAACCACTGCGTCACCAGGGAAGACCTGAAGTAGGGATTTTTATCCGTGCTTTACAGATGAAGAGAGTGAGGCTCAGAGGGTGAGATGCATTCAAAACCATACAGCGAATAAGAATCAGAACTAGGATTTGTAACCCTTCATTCCTTACTGTAAGCACAGCATTCTTTCCATCTTTCCATTCTTCTCCTCCTTTACCTCTTGGGCTTAAAATGAACTCTCCCCTGGCTAAGTGGATAAGGCAGACTTTCTAGCATGGAATTGGTGGCTCAGAGCTTAGGGCATCTTTCTCTCTTCCTATCATGTTGATTTGCAGATATCAAGGAGAGATTCAGGATGGTGGGAGAATGAGAGCATATTGTACTTCAGTGTAACCACACTAGTTTCTCCATTAATTTACTAAATATTTACTCTATGCCAAGCACTGATCTAGGATCTGGGGGGTACAGTGGGGAATGAGGCAGATGTGGATCCTGCCCTCAGGCAGCCTAGAGCCTCACAGGGAAGACAAGTATTAAAGAAGCCATTATTCACCCTACTGAATGCTATCAAGAGGTGCACCATGCACCTTTATACAATACGGGGTCTGAGACAGGAAGATCCAAACTTGGCGTATCTGGTAAGGCTTCCAAGAGAGAGTGATGTTCAAGCCAAGAGTAGAATTAGCTAAACAGAGTTCTAGGTCATGTGGAATGAGACACTTTTGAAGAATTGAAAGAACGTCAGTCCAGCTGGAATGAGTAAAGAGAAGGATATAGATAGACCAATGAAAGTGAGCTGGGACCAGGTTATGAAGGGAATGCAAAAACTCCTATCTTTATCCTAAAAGTTATGGGAAATAATTGAAGGATTTTTAGCAGGAGTGTGACATGATCAGATTTGAATTTTCAAAGTATCATTGTAGCTGTACTGTGTATGACAAATATGTGTATGAGTTTTGGACTTGGTGAGTTTGAGGTGGCTATGTGACACCCAAATGATTGATGGGCAGGTGGGCAGCCAGAGCTTAGGAGAAAGTCTAGGGTACAGAGGCAGATGAGAGAGGGTTTGGCATAAGTGAAACCAAGAGAGTGGATGAAGTCTACTTGGGGCAAAGGTAGAGAGAGAGCAGGTTTTTAGTAGCTATCTATTTTATACATATTAGTGTTTTATTCTACAAACATTTATTGACCATGATGTGCCTAGGAATATTCTAGTACTTGGGCTGCAGAATAAAAAAGACGAAGATCCCTGCTCTGTGGGCTTATATTCTAGTTTGGGAGGTAAAACTGAAATACTTCAGCGAAGAAGGAGAAGGAGAAGGAGAAGAAGGAGAAGAAGAAGAACACCACTGCCCTAACAAATTCCCCAAAACTACGTAGCTTAAAAGAACAGAAATTTATTCTCTCACAGTTTTGAATGCTAGAAGTCCAGAGTCAAGGTGTCCATGGTGCCATTCTCTCTCTGAAGGATCCAGGGGAGAATCTGTTCCATGCCTTTCTCTTAGCATTTTTCATTACCAGCAATCCTTGACATTCCTTGCTTTGTAGGTGGATCACTCCAGTCTCTGCCTTGTCATCACATGTGTTCTCCCTGTTTTGTCTGTCTCAGTGTCTCTTCTCCTCTTCTTATAAGGACACCAGTCATATTGGATTAGGGTCCACACTAATTCAGGATGACCTCATCATTTTTTTTTAATTTTTAAAATATTTTTGTTGAAGTATAGTTGATTTACAATGTTTCAGGTGTAGAGCAAAGTGATTCAGTTGTAAATATAAATATATTTATTCTTTTTCAGATTCTTTTCCATTATAGATTATTACAAGATATTGGATATAGTTCCCCTTGCTATACAGTAGGTCCTTGTTGTTTATCTATTTTATATATAGTAGTGTGTATTCATTAATTCCAAATTCCTAGTTTATCCCTCTCCCCACCTTCCCCTTTGGTAACCATATGTTTGTTTTCGAAAGTATGACCTCATCTTAACTCTATTCCACTTGCATAGATCCTATTTCCTAATAAGGTCACATTTACAGGTACTGGGTACAGTTACCTTACAGGTATTGGTACAGTTAGAACCTCAACATATCTTTCTGGATGACACAGTTCAACCCATAACACCTGCTAAGCAAATAGTAGCTGACTAATTATTATTTGCTGAATAAGTAAATGAAATGAATGACATGTGATTGGATATAAGATGTGTACCTAGTTTCATGAGACTACTGTTGATCCGAAATGGAGGAGTTTGGACAATGCCTTATCAAGGGTGGCAAAGCTTGTTGACTGAAATGCTGATTTGATTTTATAGGGCCAGGCAATGGACAATTATAGCTTACAGTTTGAGATTTAAGAATTTTAGATTTTCAATTTATCTAAAGATGTCACCATATTTTTGTCCCTTGATTCTGTAAAAAATGACTGTTAAAAATACCATTTGCCAGCTTGGAACACCCAAGAAGCAAGTCTGTGGTCTCCGAACAGAGATTATTTTTCTCGAGTTAATGTCTTTGAAAGTGGCAGTAATGGACTCAGGAAAGCAAACATGGAAAAAGCTAGTGTTAAGATGAGCATCATTTTCTAGAATCAAAGAGTCTAAATATAGCCTCTGTGATTATATATCAGTGCCATAGACAGCATCTTCCCCTGAACTTCCTCAAGTCTATCAGAAACATGACCCATTACATTTCTCACCTTTTCACAGCTTCCTCAGAGGGGCTGTTATTTTGGCTCACCAGTAGGACTGAATCTGCAATGAAGAAGTCTAGGAGGCTGGTTTCTTCTTAAATCCCCCATGCTGGGCCCTGTAGGCGGACACAAGTGCTGTGCTGGCAGGTACTAATGGCTGTAGGTAGCGTGCTTTGCAGGCTCAGCCTCTTTAGAAATGCGAGGCATTCCTAGACACCTAGCAGCCTGTGCTTCTGATGTTATAGGTTAAATTGTGTCCCCTAGAAAGAGACATGGAAATCCTAACTCCCAGGACCTCAGAATGGGACCTTATTTAGAAATAGGGTCTTTGTAGATGTAATCAAGTTAAAATGAGGCCATTAGGGTGGGCCATAATTCAATATGACTGGCATCCTTATAGAAGAGGGAAATTTGGACAGGGACTAAAAGAGAAGGCCACGTGAAGACAGAGACACACAGGGAGAAGGCCATGTGAAGACAGATGCAGAGACTAAAGGACTCCAGCTCAAGCCAAGGAAAGTCAGGGGTTGTCAGTTCCAGAAGCTGGAAGAGGCAAGGAAGTATTCTCCCCTTCCTTTAGAGGAAGCATGGTCCTGCTGACACCTTGATTTCAGACTTCTAGCTTCCAGAACTGTGAGAGAATAAATTTCTATTGGTCTAAGCCACCTAGTTTGTATTCCTTTATTATGGCAACCCTAGGAAATGAATACATTATTTCTTTCACCAACGTTTATCTGTCTTAAATTTCCTTTCTCTAGGTCCTTGTACCCTGTTGGGTTAATTATGACTAAGGTATTTGCAGTTGTTGATGGCATCGTGGGGGGTGTGGGGAGTTGCTGAGAGCCGAATGCTCTGTAAAGGGACCTTGTCTGGCAGGTCACCCTCAAATGTGGTAATTGAGGAGAGTTTAATGAAGGGAAACCCAGAGGTGGACAGGGGTAAGGGAACTCACAGGGATGGTGAGGGACGACTCCTACCAACTGGGGCTTGTAACAAAGGGTGCCATTACCACCCCTTAGCCTGACAGAGGCAGGGGAGGGACAGTCACGAGAGCCAGGGACAGCAGTAGCTGTGGCCGTAGGAGGTGGCTGCCTAGCAGGATCTGCGTGGCAGGGAGGGAGCCAGGGGATCAATTCCTGCTCGTCCTCTTCTCCCATCCTCTGATATCTATTAGCTTCTCCCAACCGGAAGCTGGAGGGCGAGAGAGCCTGGGGATGCAGGCTGTAAATGTCGGTCTTCCTGGGCTACAAAGAAAGGTGAAGCAGGGTAGAGTGAGGCTCCCAGGAGGGGGTGGCGGTGGGGACTGTGCACTGAAAATGCCAGATGGGGCAGGGAGCCAGCTGTCAGCAGCCGGCCCCTCCCCGGCTTTGATCCACTTGTCCAAGGATATGCCTGGTATGAAAGTCGCCCTTTCGAGCCTATTTGCGTTTTGGTGGCAAGTAGCTTCTCACTTTGGTGAGGAGTAGCTGTCTCTGAATGCTAGGTTCTAATGCAGATTCTTTTAAAGCTCAAGGGTGATGGGGCAGAGATGGAGGGAGAGAAACCTAACAAAAATGGGACAGATGATGGTGGATTGTTAGCTTGGAGGCAAGGATTGCCGGGAGGAAAATACCGACTAGGGATGAGGTTAGAAAGCAACAGATCATGTGCTAAGGGAAAGAAGGTGAGGTAGATTCCAGTTAATGGAGAGAACGAGCTAGAGAAAGACGTGGAAAGATGACCTGAATGCAATCCCGAGAGAAAGCAGTGCAAGGGATTTCAGAGTGTGAGAAACGGAGAGAACAAAATAGTATCTTTCTAACCGGGTTGTGGTGAAAAGCAAGTGAGTCAATGGATGGAAGAGTCCTCTTTAGCTCTGAAGCACTGCATTCATATACAGTGTATAACAACGATCCCTATAATAACCATCTAGTTGAGGGTACAGGGAGATGCCTGAACAATTTCAGCTAACCTGATGGATTGCATGTAACTACTCATTGTCATTTTCACCTGTAATAAACAAAGGGGACTTCATTTCCTCAACGAAAGGTAGAGGACTTGGGTTATAAAGTAGGGCAGATCTAAGAACAGAAATCAGCCAACTGAGATGGAAAAGTTTGCAACTTCAGCTTTTTCAAACTCCTGGATTTGTTCCCTGTTTAATTCATCCTACGAGAGTCTCACTGACTTGGTAGTTTTCAGTACCTAACTGACTGGCCAAGAGGAGATGCTTCTGATTACCCCATGAGCAGGTGTACAGAGGAGAGCCAGGGCCATACTTCCATTCCTAAGGAGAAACCTGTTTGATTTTTTTCGTGTGGCCACAGCAACAATAGGTAGCAATCTCAAAGAGCTTTCAACTGAGGGTATTTCAAATCCCATGCCTCCATCTTCCCCCTTCTTTAGCTCCCAAGAAGAACATTCTCTGGCTCGTTAACTGCATCTTGGATGATGCCTTCTCTGTGATTTTTCCTGGTTCCTTCTTTGCTTACTCTTTATTTTATTTTATGTTTTTACATCTTTATTGAAGTATAATTGCTTTACAATGGTGTGTTCGTTTCTGCTTTATAACAAAGTGAATCAGTTATACATATACATATATCCCATATCTCTTCCCTCTTGCGTCTCCCTCCCTCCCACCCTCCCTATCCCACCCCTCTAGGTGGTCACAAAGCACCGAGCTGATCTCCCTGTGCTATGCAGCTGCTTCCCACTAGCTATCTGTTTTACATTTGGTAGTGTATATATGTCCATGCCACTCTCTCACTTTGTCCCAGCTTACCCTTCCCCCTCCCCATATCTTCAAGTCCATTCTCTAGTAGGTCTGTGTCTTTATTCCCGTCTTGCCCCTAGGTTCTTCATGACATTTTTTTTCCCTTAAATTCCATATATATGTGTTAGCATACGGTATTTGTCTTTGTCTTTCTGACTTACTTCACTCTGTATGACAGACTCTAAGTCCATCCACCTCATTACAAATAGCTCAATTTCATTTCCTTTTATGGCTGAGTAATATTCCATTGTATATATGTGCCACATCTTCTTTATCCATTCATCCGATGATGGACACTTAGGCTGTTTCCATGTCCTGGCTATTGTAAATAGAGCTGCAATGAACATTTTGGTACATGACTCATGTACCCAGTACTGGGATTGCTGGGTCATATGGTAGTTCTATTTGTAGTTTTTTAAGGAACCTCCATACTGTTCTCCATAGTGGCTGTACCAATTCACATTCCCACCAGCAGTGCAAGATTGTTCCTTTTCTCCACCTCCTCTCCAGCATTTATTATTTCTAGATTTTTAGATGATGGCCATTCTGACCGGTGTGAGATGATATCTCATTGTAGTTTTGATTTGCATTTCTCTAATGATTAATGATGTTGAGCATCCTTTCATGTGTTTCTTGGGAATCTGTATATCTTCTTTGGAGAAATGTCTATTTAGGTCTTCTGCCCATTTTTGGATTGGGTTGTTCGTTTTTTGTTATTGAGCTGCATGAGCTGCTTATAAATTTTGGGATTAATCTTTTGTCAGTTGTTTCATTTGCAAATATTTTCTCCCATCCTGAGGGTTTGCTTACTCTTTAAATGTAGCTTTCGTCAAAGTTTTATCTTCTCATCTTTTCTCTTCTTGCTCAGCTTCCCTTTCTGAGGTGCTCTCACTTATATCCACTGCTGAATTTCTTATGGCGAATGCAAATTTCCAGTGGTCTTCTGGATATCTTCACATGCATTTCTCATCAGTAACCAAAAATGACCACATTTAATTTAACGTCACACTTTCCACCATGCTGCTTCTCTTGCCATATTTACCTATCATGACTCTTGGGACTTCTACCCTTGTTGTCACTTGGGCGGAAACCTCAGTCATCTTCCATTGCTTGTTCTTCCATTCTCTCTAGAATCCATTCTCTCTTGACACCCAAATAATCAATTGCCAAGTCCTGTCCTTTCTTCCCTTGAGCTTCCTTCCCAACCCAATACGCTGGTTCAGCTCTAATTTAAGTACTTACTAACCTTTCTCTGGATTATTTCAATCGCTTCTTGACATACCAAATTTCCAGCCCATTTTTCTTCATTGTCACATGAGTCATCTTCCTACAAACAGGGCAGATAGTTCTACCCCCTCAATATCTTCAGTGTCTCCTTCTTGCCCAAAGTATCTGGTTCAGTTCCTGGCTGTGGCTTTAAGGCCCTCCAGGATTGAGGCCCGACCTGTCTTTCCAGCTTCCTCACCCACTGTGCCTGTCTCTGCGCCTACACATGTCACACTGCACTCCTCACCCTTCCCTGAACTTGCCATGCAAACCTTTATGTTTTTACTTATACTGTCTGTGGACTCTTCCTGCTTCCATTCAAATCCAGGTCTCCACATAGCTTTCCCTGAGCCCCCTAGTTGGAATTAATCATTCCTAACTTCATCTTTCCCCAGTATTTTGCTTACTTCTCTTCTATACTTCTTCTTTAAATTTATTTATTTATTTTTGGCTGTGTTGGGTCTTTGTCGCTACATGCGGGCTTTCTCTAGTTGCCGCCATGGGGGGCTACTCTTTGTTGCAGTGTGCGGACTTCTCATTGTGGTGGCTTCTCTTGTTGCGGAGCACGGACTCTATGTGTGCAGGCTCAGTAGTTGTGGTGCACGGGCTTAGTTGCTCCATGACATGTGGGATCTTCCCGGACCAGGGCTCGAACCTGTGTCCCCTGCATTGGCAGGCGGATTCTTAACCACTGCGCCACCAGGGAAGGCCCTATACTTCTTCCTTTCACGTTGCTTTATATTATAGCTAGTTGCCTTCCCTCCAGATTATATGCTTCTCAAGAGCAGCCACTGAATTTTATTCCATTCTGTTTCCCTGTGACTCCATCCCACAGAGCTTCACACATAGTGGCCTCTCGATAAATGTTAGCAATTGAATGAATACTATTCAAATCCTACAATGTGGGTCATTGAGAGGCTGATTTTGAAGGCTGTATCATAGCTTCAGAATTCCTGATCTTTCTTCGCCCGAGCCAAAAGTTCAAAAGAAGATGGTTTAGTCACTGAAGAAGTAGCCTCTGGGAAGTCTGAAACGGAAACGCAGCTGTACTCCCATTTCATTTTTTTCCTGTGGTTTTTGTCTCACGGCCTTGACTTGAAATTTCAGTTGGAAACTTGAAATGCAATGAAAATAGTTTCTTCTGTGTCACCCAATAATAAGGCTATTGAAACGCTTCATTTTCACGTAAACATTTCTCTTGAAAATCTACTCTGCTAAAAAGTGGGGCTAATTCAACTGCCACCCATGCGGATGTAGTTGTGAGGATGACTTTAAATGAGACATTTTTAGACTCTCAATATGTCAACAAGTTAAGAGTTTCATTCATTTAAAAAATGTAAATAAATGCAGCTGCATCTGGCTGTACGGACAATAAAAGTGAGATAGTGGTGGTGCTAAAGCAAGTGGGAAGATGCTCTGAATTGAGAGAGACATCCAGCTTTGAGGCTAATTTATGGAGCATTAATGAATATATTTAGAAAACTCATGCAGCAGAACTCATACCTCCAGCTCATGTTCTTTTCACTCTGTGAGCTAGCAGAATTCATCCTGACAGCTTAAGAACAACAAATAAAGAATGGGCTGCCTACCAAAACATCAAATGGTGAGAAAAGAAAGTCACGTTCATTACACATGCATGTTGGAATTCTCCATTACTATACTTAAAATAATTATATAACTTCATATATCCCATTAGAATCTTTTGTTGAGTTAAGCAGTGTTCAACTTTCAAAATCTAGATTTCCAGAAATCAACTTGAAATCTGTTTGTTTGAAGATATAATGCATTTTCTCCTAAAATGCCATTATAAATGCAACTAGGTACCCAGGCTGGCCCACTAAAGCCATTTAAGCTTAGAATATTGATGCCATATTGTATATTTGCAAGGAAAATTAGTAAAAAATATTTGCACTGCAATATTAGCATTTATGTAAGTAATTTAATCTCTCATCCTTGAAATTGATTAAGAAAGGTTTTCCTCTTTACTAAATGATAATGCCTGTGGAAAAATAGATTTCATTATAGGAGGATGAAAATATAGATTGGTATTGTAGTGGAGAGTGAAGGGAAATTTGGCTTTCTAATTTGATGCTATTGGCTCTTGAGGACATTACATTTCACTTCCAAATGTAGGGCCTTCCTTTTTCCTCATATGAATGTATCACTAGCACTACTTTAAACTTATCATTCATGATGAGGGTCATTTTTCTTTGACTCACAAATGGAAGAAAAAGGGGACAGAAGGGAGGGATATTTTCCTGAGGTAACTGAACAAAAAATTACATGAGAGGAAAGGAGGAGAAGAGGCTCTTAAGAAGAGTATGTGTGGGCTTCCCTGGTGGCGCAGTGGTTGAGAGCCCGCCTGCCGATGCAGGGGACACGGGTTCGTGCCCCGGTCCGGGAAGGTCCCACATGCCGCGGAGCGGCTGGGCCTGTGAGCCATGGCCGCTGAGCCTGCGCGTCCGGAGCCTGTGCTCCGCAATGGGAGAGGCCACAGCAGTGAGAGGCCCGTGTACCGCAAAAAAAAAAAAAAAAAAAAAAAAAAGAGTATGTGTGCATATGAAAAACAAATTTCCCATATCGGTAAATTGAGCTGAGTCAGCAAAAATGAAAGGTTTTCCCCCCCCACCCCGCCCCCGCTTAAAGAAGAAAAGAGCTATTCATTAGATTCGATGGTTCCCTGCCATGCTATTACCTCCTGAAAGTCAGGGACAAGCACAGAAAGGACACAGCATGCCACTGGCTATTCTTTTTTTATGGGACATTCATACATCGGTTGTTTGTAACCGAGATTTACTGCTCTCTCTCACTAACAACTTTAGATTTTACAATTGTGATTTCTCTTTCATTTTCCATAGAGTAAACTACTGTATTCTCTTTTTAAAAAATTGTATCCATCTCTCACTCTCCCTAACCATTATCTCAGCTCCAACTCGCTCCCCCTGTTTAGATGACACTTTTCTCAGACCTTTCTTCAGCCAAGAGTTCCGTGGCTTCCCATTTTCTTCACAAGTGGAAACTTTTCTGCCAGGTGTCCAGATTCTCCATAATAGGGCCGCCCCCTTCGTAGCCAAGTCCACGCCTCCTCCACTTCCCATCAGATCTTTCTGCTGTGATTTGGCCAGGATCTTTCCGGTTCTTTGAAAATGCTACAACCATTCCAGCTTCTATGCGTCATCAGCTCATGTTTCCCTTCCTGTAATTCATACTCTTTCCTCCCCTGGCTATCTACATTCCACCTACATGTAGGAAACAACGTTTGGGGGATCTAATTCTACTTATAATCATTTTAGGCACATGAGACCTTAGTAGTGATGTTTGAACTACATGACCCAGCCTTCCGAGTTACCCTTGATTGGACTAAGAGAGTATATCTGACCCCAGATGAAATGGTCAGATTCTCTCTCCCGGGACTTTGGAAATGAAACTGAAAACCAGTATGAGTGTTTAGATCTGGAACATGTAAACTCAGGAGCTGAGGGTCAACCACATCCTCTTTTGTGTAAGAGAGACTATGGAAACCTAATGGTAGAAAGAGAGAGTATGCAACACTTAGGGTTCTTGGTCGAAAACAACAGAAACCAACTCTAGTTAACTTAAGCAGAGAATATTTATTTCAAGGATATTATGTAGCTCCTAGAATCAATGGGAAGGCTGGAGGGCCAGGTTTGGAAAATAGACAGGGATCAGGGGAGACTAGGCAGTCAGAGACAGCCAAGGTGTCTGCCCAGAGACCATCTGGTTGGAATGCCACCCTAGGCTCCATGTCCTGTCTTGTCTCTTACAGGACAATATAGCAGCTGCAATGATCTTTCTAAAATTTAACTCAGATTATGACACTCTCCTGCTGTTGTATAATGAAGCATTTCTTTGTTCTTTGTCCCAGGTTCCTGGCATGGAGCTTCTAAAAACCCTTAAAATTTCCCAAGTGATAGAAATGCTGTTGTTATTCATGGTGGGTCTTGATCATTTATCCTAATGAGTTGGCTTCAGGTTGGGAGTCATTTGGACCGTGAAGCTCTGGACACCAAGGCTTAGACGAGCATCTCTGGTTGGTAAACACATCCAAGTGCTGGGAGGGTGACACATCCTGATTCCCTGGGGACACTCCCAGACCACACTCTGTGTGTCTCTTCATTTGGCTGGTCCTGATTTGTGTCTTTTATAATAAAACTTCAGGTGTAAGTCTAGTGCTTTCCTGATATCTGTCCGTTGTTCTAGTGAATTATTGAACCTGAGGGAGTCATAGAAGCCCCTGAATTTTTAGCCGGCTATTCAGAAGTGTGGGTGGCCTCGGGACCCTTGAACTTGCGGCTGGCATCTGAAGTAATGCCAGTCTTCTTGGGGGCTATGGTGTCTCTGCTGACCCTGGGGGTTGGTGTCAGAATTGTATTGCTGTATTCTACCTGCTTAGCACTTCCACATGACTTTTACTGAAGCAGAATGAAATAAATCTTCACTGTGGCCTTGCCAGCCTTGACCCCTGCTGCCTCTCCAGCCCCGTCTCCTGCTACTTTCCTCCACATTCACTGCACTTCAGCCACAATGGCCTTTTTTCTGTCCCTCATACACCCCAAGCCGGCTCCATTTCAGGGCCTTGCACTTGCTGTTCCCTCTGCCTAGAATGCCTTTCCTCCAGATCTTTGCCTGGACTTCTCTGAGGGTGAAAGTGCTGTTGGTCTTGTTCACCTCTGCACCCAAGACCTAGAACAGTGACTTGATTGGTTGATTGACTGTAGACTCATAAATCACATAAGAGACCCGGTGAATCTGTTCATTGTGATTTTGCTACCTACGGGATCAAATCTGAGGTCTAATGTTTTAGCTAGATTGGCTCTGTGGCTATAAGACAAGAGGTTCTCTTTTGCTGTTATAGAAACTTTATGGTTCTCTAACCTTGACATTAGCTGAGATAGTAAAGCCCTGAGCTTGTCATTTTTTTTTTTTTTTCTTCTGCAAACTCACCAGTGTGTTCAGAAGCAGCCAGCCCGTCCAGAGCCTTTACGTTCATCATTCCCACCCAAATGGTCAATTATAGCCATGGGTCTCCTCAAGCCTAGCCTCCTATAAGCACTTCATCCCAAGCAGCCAGTGGTGATAATTTAAGTAACCGTTTGCCACTGTATACCATGGAGACCAGTAGTCCATTTCCCACTGGCGTTGAGGTAATCACTGCATTCAAGCCAACTCAGCTCAGATAACCAATCCAGGTTCCTATCTTTGAGTCAGTTTCCTGGGGCTATTTTAGGCGCTGAGCATGAGTTTAGCTGGGGAGGCAAAAACGACTCTTTGTTTTTTCAGTGGAGGGAATTTCACCCAGGGAAATTGGTAACAAAGGCCTTGGAGCAGTGACAGAGCGCAAAGCGGGAGGCTGAGTTGCTCATTTGAGGAGGGCACGCCACCTCTAGGGCTGGGTGCACAAAGAGAACACGCTGTTACCCAAGCCCACGCCTGCGTGCTGCTGCGGCTGCCAGAGCAGGAGCCCAAGAGCCCTCCCTCGCTCCTGCCGCTGCGGCTGCCGCTACCACTGTTGCTTTTGTCACTGCTGTCACTGTTTCTGTTGCTCTTGCTGCCGCTGCCACCAGACCTTTCATCTACTTTCCGGTCTCCTCCCAGGGATTCCCACTGGCAGAACCAGCTGCCCAGGGAGTCTGGAAAATGTAGCCTCAGGCTTCTGGGCCTGGAGGTGGAGAGGAAGTGGAACAGGGTGAGTGTTCGCTGAGAGGCCACAGCTTCTACGTGGCACAGGCTCAAGGCTCACTCCCAGGAGAGCCTTCCTTGCCCACCCAGACCGGAGCAGACCAAGCTGTGCTCACTTTCAAAACTTTCTGGACGTAACCCTCACAGAATTTCCTATAGTTTGTTATTGTATATTATATTGCCTATGTACATAGACGTGTATGTATATTTCATATTTGTATGAATTTATATCAGTTTCTGTTTTCCCTGATAGATGATTCTGGAAGGCAGGCCCTATGTAAGTTTTGCTCTCCAGTGTCTGCCACGCCTACATATAATAGACACTCATAAACGTTTATGGAATAAATGAAGAGCTCCAAACACCCACACTTTACTGCTCATACTTCATCATTCTCTCTCCTCTAGTCTTAATTCAGTTCCATCTATCATAATATTTCAAACCCCACAGTGAACTGTGAGACGATTAGTAAGAAAGTTTGCTGTTTAGAAGGGTTCTTATCACCTTTTTTTTTAAAAAAAATGCACATTTCACAACAATGTGACACTCCAGAGCATTTCGGTCCCTCCAGACTCCCTGCCACTCAGAGTCAACTTTCAAGTCTGTGTGTCCTTCCTCTTAGTCCAGCATCAGGCCTTGAAGATCTCAGGTGGCATTAAGTTTAGGGGCCAGGTTGGGAAACTAGGTGCTATCAGGGAGGGCATAACAGCAATAGATGTAAGAACAGACATCAGAAAGTCCCAGGCTGGGGGGAGAGGGGAACAGAGGAGGGTAAGGGCCCTGTGGCATTGGATGAAGGTGTGAAGCAGGGAGCACCTTCCCCTGAACCAGCTTGAACGATGGGCCTCTGTAAGGCTAATATTTGGCTTCTACAACGTGCATTAGTCTGCTAAGGCTGCCATAACCAAGTACCGTAGACTGAGTGGCTTAAACAATAGAAACTTATTTTCCTACAATTCTGGAGGCTGAAGTCCAAGACCAGGGTGCCAGCAGGGTTGGTTTCTTCTGAGGCCTCTCTTCTTGGCTTGCAGGTGGCCCCCTTCTCACTGTGTCCCCACATGGTCACCCCTTGGTCCATGTGTGCATATATCTGTGTCCAGATTTCCTCTTCTTATAAGGATACCAGCCATATTGAGTTAGGGCTCACCCATACGACCTGTTTTTAACTTAATTACCTCTTTAAAGTCCTCACTCTAGATACAGTCACATTCTGAGGTACTAGAGGTTAGGATTTCAACACATGAATTTTGGGGGAACACAATTCAGCCTATGACATCACACCACCAAGCTTTCCTTCCTTCTTGCATATTTGCGTATCTCTTTTATGGAAGTTTTCTCAAACTGAAATCTCAATATATTCTCGTATTTGGTATTCATTGAGTTTCTTGGATCTGTGGGGTTTATGAAGTTTTCAACAAATTTGGAAAACATTTTAAAAATACTTTTTCTGTCCCTCCCTCTCCTCTATTTTTGGATTCTAGTTATTTGGCTGCTTGAAGTTGTAATACAGGTACTTCATGTTCATGAATCTTTTCTTCTGCAATTTCTAATTTACTGTAAATCCCATCCAGGGTATTTTTCTTCTTCCAGTTTTATTAAGATATAATTGACATACAGTGCTTAAGTATAAGGTGTCAACATAATGATATGATTTACACACATCATGAAGTGATTACCACAATAAGTTTAGTGAACATCCATCAACTCAAATAGAAACAAAATTAAAGCAATAGAAAAAAATATTTTTCTTGTGATGAGGACTCCTAGGATTTACACTCTTAACAACTTTCATATATAATATACCACAGTGTTAATTATATTTATCATGTTGTATGTTAACTCCCTAGTACTTATTTATCTTATAACTGTAAGTGTGTCCCTTTTGACTGCATTCACCTAATTCTTTCTCCCCCCAACCCCTACCTCCGGTAACCATAAATCTGATCACTTTTTCTGTGAGTTTGTTTGTTTGTTTTTTAAAGTATAATTGACCTACAACACTATGTTAGTTCCTGTTACACAACATAGTGATTTGATATTTCTATATATTTCAAACTGATCACCACAATAAGTCTGGTTATAATATGTCGCCATACAAAGATATTACATAGGGGCTTCCCTAGTGGCGCAGTGGTTAAGAATCCGCCTGCCAATGCAGGGGACAAGGGATCGATCCCTGGTCCGGGAAGATCCCACATGCCGCGGAGCAACCAAGCCTGTGCACCACAACTACTGAGCCCATGAGCCACAACTACTGAGCCTGCCTGCCACAACTACTGAAGCCCGCATGCCTAGAGCCTGCGCTCCGCAACAAGAGAAGCCACTGCAATGAGAAGTCCACGTGCCGCGACGAAGAGTAGCCCCTGCTCGCCGCAACTAGAGAAAGCCCACGCACAGCAGTGAAGACCTAACCCAGCCATAAAAAAAAAAAGAACCTGCTTATGCTTTAAAATATATATATATACATTACATAGCTATTGACTGTATTCCCCACAGTGTATATTTCATACTCATGACTCATTTATTTTGTCATCTAGGGTATTTTTAATCTTAGACATTGTAATTTTCATTTATAGACATTCACTTATGATCTTTCATGTCTTCCGTGTCTATATTTAACAAGCTTAAAATTCCCTTTAATTTTTTGATCATATAAAATACACTTATAGCAAGTGTTTTGATATCCATGTTCACTAATTCTATCATCTTTGTCATTTCTGCATCAGTTTCAGTTGATTTTTCTCCTTGTTATGGATTGTATTTTCCTGCTCCTTTGCATGCCTGGTAATTTTTGATTGGATACCAGACACTGAATTTTGCCTTGTTGGGTCCTGGATACTTTCGTGTTTCCGTTAAATATTATTGAACTTTGTTTTGAGATGTGCTTTTAATATTTGTTAGGTGGGACCAGAGCAGCATTTAATCTAGGGATAATTTCCCCCTAGTACTGACACAAAACCCTTCTGTGTACTGAGGCACTCTGAATCATGAGGGTTTTCACTCTGGCTGGTAAGAGCAGGAACTCTTCCTGTCACTGTCTAGGGTTTGTTCTTTCTAAGCCTTTTCTGTGATTCTTTTCCCAGTCTTAGTTTTTTCTCACACATGAGCTTATCATCAGTGCTCAGCTGAAGGTTGGAAGAGGACCCTCTGCAGGTCTCTTAAGCTCTCTTTTCTGTGCAGCTCTTTCATCTTTGGGACTTTGTCCTGTGGACACTAGCTACCTTGGCCTTCCTGTACGGCCATATTTGTGTCCTCAACTCAAGGAGACCATGGGGCTCTGCCTGGTTTTCCCTTTCTCCTTTCTGAGCCACAGCCTGGATACTCTCTTAAGACAATAAGGTGGGCCAGTGTAGGACTCACGTTTGTTTTCTGTCTCTCAGGGATCACTGTCCTTAGTTGCCGGATGTCCAGTTTCTTGAAAACCATTTTATAAAATATATTTTGTGTGCTTTTTCTGGTTGGTTCAAGCAGAAAAAAAAAAATAAATCTGGTCTCTTTTACTCCATCTTAGCTGGAACTGGAAGTCAAATTATCTACAGTTACCTTTTTATCTTTAAGTAATATATTTAAACTTACATGTCCTAGTCTATCAACTCCAAAAGTGAATCAGCATCTTAACTCTCCCAATGAAATGTGAAAACATTTGCACTCGCATAGCACCTCCCCCTTGTATCTCCTGTTTTTGGCACATTTGGAAATTTTTTCCCCTAATATATTATCATCAAATGATTATTATTTTAAAATTGTGTAGCTCTTCTTCCAAGATTTATAACGATTTCATCATGTTTTGTAACTGTATTTACCAGTTAAGATTCATTTCTATGTTTAACTGAATTCAGGTCATCACTATTTTTTTTAATACTTTGGCTTCTCCCTGCATAAGTTCATTATTTTGACTGCGAAGTCCATGTCGAAGGCAGAGTACTTGTGCCATTTACCTTGGTGAATTTGCACTTGCTTATATTTTTAGCTTTTAGGCTAAGCACACCTAGAATGGATCAGTCTCTCCAAGTGGACTCATATTGACCAATTTCATGAGAGATTCATAAGAAATCTAGTATGCTATTTTGTTCATTTATAGTGAAAATTTTAACTCCTTTCAAGACCAAGATACTTACATTCTCTGGTCAGCGTATTGTGTCTCAACAGGGAAGTTTACCCAGCAGGTCAAATTTTTTCCAAAGCTTCTAAGTTCTTGTGTAATCACAGCAAGATAGTTGTGGGTGTGAGTTGCGCTTTTAAAATATTTAGAGACATCGGGTTCAGAGCACCTATCTCCGCTGTAAATTTGTCCTCGTGGTGTGTACACAGGATCTGTGGCCCAAGGCATCTCCTTTCCTGGATATCTTGGGTGAGTGCCCACAGTTACCTCTGACTTTTGTTTAGTCTGTTTCATTGCTAATTTGATGCCTTCCGTATTTATACCATTTTATCTGCTTCAACTTTGGATCTGTAACAATACCACAAGAATTTGCTTGTTTATACAGTGTTTGGTCCTAGCAATGCTTTATCTTTAAGATATTTTTTGGGTACATGTCAAACCTCATCCATTAAGTGCTGAGTGTTAGTTTTACTCTTTCAGTTTTGGAGGAACTTAGCAGTTGAGTCTCTGACAACGATCTTGTCTTTCTCGGAATGCCTGCCTGTTATTTGTTACTTGTTCCTGCCTTGTTCTGCTTGTTTCCTTTTGTAATAATGGTCTTATTGTTCCCAACTGTCCCTATCTTGAGAGATGTCCTATATGTATTTGAATTCTACTCGGTATTTAGCACAACATCTTATACAGAGAAGGTGTTCAATCGATACTTATCAATTGGAATAAAAAGATAGGTTCCCTGATCTCCTTCTGTTCTTTGTCATCTGAATGCCCAGATCTAGACTGATGCCCCATGTGTTCTTAAAAAAAGGGGATTTGGAAACCTATTTGAGTCCACTTAATATTACAAGGCATGGGCAACCCAAGCCACAGGGGAAGATAGACGTGAGCGAGTGGGAAGGAAAGGGAGCTAGTGGTTCAAGAAGGAAAATACACATGAAAATGCCAAGACATGTAAATTGAGCATAAACATCCAAGTTTTGTGAGTAGATTAATTATGATGCCTGTTCAGAGTATATCTGAGCAGCATTACTTAGTTATTGCCCATCCTAAATGCAGCCTAGAACCCAATTATTTCAGCTATAGTTTCTTGGTGGAGTGGAGTAACAGGCTTCTATAAGGGACTAATCAGTTCTGTCCACGTTCCTATATGAAACAGTGTTCAGATGAAACTCAAAGGGTTCCGATGCCAAAGAACAGTGAGATAATGCCCACTGTGTATGGCAAAGAGACTGTAATCTCACCGGCCGTCGGTGAGGTCTGGCCTCAGGGATGCTGGCAGAGGGGGATGTGGGAGCATGGACATGCATCCTCATTCATCCATATCAGCTCTGGCCCTTCCCCTTGTTCACCCCTTTTCAAGGCTCTGTGCAGGGGTGATCACCTTCTGACTTACCTCTTCCACTCCAGGTGTGCTGGGTCAGGTGTGCTTGTCACGCATTCCGACACTACCCTGTGCTTCCTGATATTGTAGCCCTAAAACCACTGAACCATAATTGCCCCTTTTAGTGCTTTGTCCCTCTCAAGGGTGGGACTGTGTCTTATTCATCTCTGAATATAGTGCTGTTGGGCTGCGCCCCACAGACCTGCAAGCCTTGTAATTGCCCAGCTGCAAGACCAAAGGAAGAGCCTAGAGACAGCAACAGAGACATCAGTGTTTTATTGCATAGGGAATCTTTCGATGTCTGAAGCAAGGTCCTGGAGCAACCGTGTATGGCAGACAGCAGGCAGGACCTGGTAGCAGTCTTGGCTACTTGGGGGTGGGGGTGTGTGGTGGAGAAGGAGGCTACCAGTTATAGTGGGAACTGATGTCAGGTTGGCTCATCAGTTACCAGGGAAACCAGCAGAGGGGCACATCCCTCACTGCCCCTCGGGTTGATGACCTGGGC
This sequence comes from Leucopleurus acutus, assembly GCF_964270905.1. Taxonomy (NCBI): domain Eukaryota; kingdom Metazoa; phylum Chordata; class Mammalia; order Artiodactyla; family Delphinidae; genus Leucopleurus; species Leucopleurus acutus. The sequence continues at coordinate 22,494,761 of NC_139143.1, forward strand.
AGATGTTTTCCCTTTGATAAACTATTGTAGTGGAGCTGTTCTGATCTAAAGGTTAGAACAATCACTAGCTGGGCTGGGGGGTGGGCAGGCATGTGGGCAGTTACAGATTAAGCTTTAGGATTAGGAGGGAAGGTCAGTCATGTGAGTAGCGTGTAGGTGAAGCAGGGACTGGTCGGGCAGGGGATGTACAGAGAACAAGAGAACAGTCTCGAGTGGCCTGACCGTACAAATGCTTAGCACATAGTGATGTTGAATGAGTTGTTCAAGGTGTACCTGTAGGAAGACCATTAGGGTTAGAGGATGAGCGGGTGACTCTGAGACACTAGCTCACCCAGCTGTTACAGGACAGACACATCCTTGATGACAGATGCTGAGGCTTTTCCAGCCCACAAATATGACATGTCTGGAATGCACCGGTAAGTGGAGTACAGACTGTCCTGGGATTTGGACCATCTTAGATACTCAGTTGGAGAGAGATGTGAAAGGTGTGCTTGCTTTCTGGGGACTCTCGTGAGCTTATTTGGCCCTTCTAGCCAGGTGGGCCTCTAGCCAGTTGGCTTGTTTCCAGCCACCTTTGCCTGGTGATGCTTCTTAGCCTGTACCGTGCAGATTGGGTTTCTTCTCCCCTGGCAAGAATTCCTTGCTGTTCACTCCCACAGCCAAATAGGGTTGGGAGACCTCCAGTGCAGGATGGCCACATTGTGAGTTAGTTAGAGGTTTGGGGGACCCACCGCATTCGCCAGGGTTTGCTCTCTTTAGATGGCGGGCATCTCTCCAGGCTGTTAGTACCCTCTGCTCCCATTGTCCTCCCACCAAAACCCTGCCAAAACTCTGCTCCCCTCTCAGAGGTAGCATTGCCAATGATTGGATGTGCGTTCTTTCAGTCCTTTTTCTATGCATTTACACATGTAACATGCAAAAATGGGGTTTGGATTTCTTTTCTTTCTTTTTACAAATGAGTTCATACTACAAATCCTTTGGTTCTAGGTTTTTTTTCCTTCCTTCCTTCCTCTCTTCATCCCCCCCTCCCTTTCTTCTTTCCTTCCTTCCATCTTTTTCTTCTTTTCTTCTTCCACTTCTTTCCCTCCTTCCCTCCCCCCCCTCCTTCCTTGCTTCCTCTCTCTCTCTCTTCCTTTCCCTCCTAATAAAATGGATGTTTATAAAGAATTATCTTGATCTTCTAAGGTCTATAAAATACTTAATTTGCATTCAAATAATTGAAACCTCTGTAGGAAGCATCCATTTGCCACAGGTCAACTACGCAGTTTGTTGAGGATTAATTAATCATGTAGTTTTGCAAAATTTCTCTTTTTTCTCTCGTAAGCATGAATAATCCGCAAGGGGGCCAGAAAACCATTTCAGAGACAACAGGGCAAGAGACTCCATTGTGAAAGTCCTGTTTGTGACCTGGATTTCTAGCTCTCTGCTCAATTCCTATGTGTCCCCTGGCCCTGAACACCCACTAGTGTTCTGCTTGGAAACATGCCCTGACCTTGTCTGGGAGAAACGTGGTTGAAGAAGTGTCTCTGCCTGCTTTTGTGCACATTCACCTTGGAACAACATGAACATGGTTAAACACTGGGATGGGGTTCTCATGGCAGATCCACATTTCTGTGAATAAATAACATTTAGTCAGCATTTACTATATGCCAGGCACAGTTATAAGTGCTCTACACGTATTAACACAGTTAATTCTCCTAATCTTTTAAAGTGGGTTCTATCATGCTCCTTGTTTTACAGATGAGGAAAATGAGGCTCAGAGAGGTTGAGCCACTTCCCTCAGGACACGCAGTGAAGTATGAAGCAAAGATTTGAACCGGAGCAGTCTGACTCCAGATCCTGTGCTCATAATCATGGAAAGTGTTGCCTCCAAATGTAATTATGGTTTAATGAAGACTGACAACATTTCAGTCATTGTGTGAAGAACTTGGATTCGGTGATGCCTTTAATGGTCCTTTGCAGATTCAGGACAACACTGGCCAGGGCTGTTTAAAGATCCTAGGAACTCTTTCCTTTGGAGGCTCTATCCTATATCATTTAAAAAAATAAAATGCTACATGAAATGTAATTTTTTTTGGCTGTAAATACTTGGAAGACCTTTAAGAAATAATTTTGCCTTTGAAGTAATCAGGCTATGAACAATTTACTTAATTCACAATTGGCTATGATTTCTCATTCATACTTGGAATTCTCGTGAAGAAAGAAAGCCTAACCTATAGATCATTTTTTTTTTTGCGGTACACGGGCCTCTCACTGTTGTGGCCTCTCCCATTGCGGAGCACAGCCTCCGGACGCGCAGGCTCTGAGGCCATGGCTCACGGGCCCAGCTGCTCTGCGGCATGTGGGGTCTTCCCGGACCAGGGCACGAACCCGTGTCCCCTGCATCGGCAGGCGGACTCTCAACCACTGCGCCACCAGGGAAGCCCTTAAGTGTAATGAAATTTTTATGAATATTAATTTAATAAATGAGGTTGACATATTACATTTTTTAGGCATTTAATTAAATATTTATTGATTGTGGTCTTCCAGTGTTCTTTTCATAGTTTTGAGTGAGATATGTGTGTGTGTGTGTGTATATATATATATATATATATATGTTTTTTTTGGTTTTTTTTTTTACAGTCCTAAACCTTTCCCTTGCCCTTGAATGGACTTGTAGACCCAGCACTGTGGCTATGGGGCCTAATGAACATTTTCATTCATTCGTGCTCCTGGCCATACTCCACGTCTGCTTGTTCCCTACAGCTGACCATAAGTAGGCAGAATAACTGACCCCCAACTCCAGGTGGCTGGCTCTAAGGCCCCTCCTGCCCCAGATGTGTTACTCACTGGCCACTGGTGGTGTTTTACAGGGACTCAGCTGAGATTGATGAGGAAGAGTGGATGTACCTTACAGCAGGCACAGTATGTTGATGTTGTCACAAAGTGCTCCTTCATTCAGTTCTTCCAGTTCGTTGCCTGCAGTCATGGGGCATTCACTTTCTTTTCTGGAATCATGAAGGGAGAAACTGCCATACCTATAGCTAGGTTTTTCTGTCTTTTTGTATCACTTGCTCTTAGCTTTGTAATGGTGCCTCTCTGCTTTACTATGTATTCTATCTGATAATCTGGAATAGCACAGTAGCTACGAACTGGCTTTGGGAATCAGACATCCTAATCATTATGGCCCACTTTGTAAATGGTCACAAGGGTGAGATGTCGGGGGGAGACTGTGAAAGGAGCTGAGGAAGGCCCAAGAACAACTTTTCTTACTTCACATTTTCGTTTCAACCCAATGCTGCAATTTCTGAAAAATGGAAGTATCATTTTCAGCTTTTAAAGTCAGTTAATTACACTGCTGTGAACTGGTAAAGTAATTAATAAATGTTAACATTTGCATGTCATTTTAATTAAGAAATAAATGTGTTTGAATGAAAAAGTGCCTGCTAGCTTATCCATTAATTATCAGAGTACTGAAAGTACCCTTTGCAAGGTGGTTCCAAAAGTACCTGGGGAAAATGAGCCATCAATCACTTTTTTGCTTGTACGAGTCATGGCGTTGTCCTTCCTTGCAGTTCAAACTGCCAGCCAGGTGAAGAGAGGGATCCCTTACCTGATAGGAGAGGCAGAGTCACCTCGACTCTCTCTATGTAGTTGGGGTGCTAGGCAGACAGTTGGTGTTCTACGCAGTTTTGCTTCCAAGGATGTTTCTGTTAATAACACCTTCTGTTTTCTACTTCTTTTATTAAAAAAGGGCAGGGGGAACAATGCTTTGTCATCTCATGAAATTAACTTTGTAAGGTCGGATCTTAACAAACGGCACCGCGAAACCGAGGAAAGCTTCAAGTGAGCTTTATTAGGGAGCGCTCCCGGGCGAGGTTCACTGGTCCGAGAGAAAGGGGCCAGAGAAGTCGCGCCCAGTCCTGGGCATGGGAGATTTTTATCGGGGTGTAAGGGAAGGGTGGTTTGCAGGGGCGGGGGGGTTGGTATACAGGGTAATTCCTTATTTGGTGAGAATACAGCAGGGCCAGGTGTTGGTTGGTCTGTTGTGGGGCGTAAGCCCACTTTCCCTTCCCGTCAGCCCCATTGTTTTCCGGGTAGGAAGTTAGAGTCTCTTGTTGATTCCCAGAACAGGTGAGGTCGTTATGTCCCAATGCCTCTCCTACCTCATACTGGTCGATGTTTTCCCTTACCCTCCGGGCCTCCTTTCACCCGGGCCAACGGACCTTACAAACTCCTTTGTGATTGGTCTTCTATTTCTTATGCTTCGTTAGGGTTTTCACACAGTCCCTGCCAGATCATTGGGTGTACGCCTTCAGGGCCAGGAGCTAGGCCTATCTATATTACTCCTCTTTTGTAAAGTTTTCTTATTTTTTATTGTAAAAGAAACATGTTTTAAAGTTATGAAGTATAACACAATTAAGAAAAATGCATGAAAGATAATAAGGTTTGAAAAATTATCATACAGCCAATACTCAGGTCAAAAGTAGAGCATTGCTAGCATCTCAAAACCTCATGCGTACCTCTTCCTATTACCCCCACCCCCAACCTCCCTGAAGGTAACCACCGTCTTGACTTTGATGGTTATCGTGTCTTTGCTTTTTTTTTTTTCAGTAGTTTCACCACATAAGTATGAATCCCTAAACGCCAAATTTTAGTTTTGCTTGTTTTTGAATTTGTATAATCCTAGAGTAGGTTTCACTCTGCCTTGTATTTGTCAACTTCATCCATATTGTCAGGTGTAGCTTTGATCTATTAATTTTCACTATGTTATGCCGTGGAATGAATAGACAATTTATTTATGCATTTTACTCATGGTGGACATTTGCCTCATGATAATGACGCTGCCATGAACATTCTTGTACATTGTCTTTTGGTGTGCATTTTATGCATATGTAATGCCGCTTCTAGGTACTTCCAGACCTACAAGTGGAATTTTTGGGTCACAGGGTGAGCTTAGTAGTCTATATTGCAAACAGTTTTCCAAAGTGACTGAACCATTTTATACACCCTTCAGTAACATCTGGGAACTTCTGTTGTTCCACATTCTCTCCAGCACTTGGCGTTATTAGTCTTTTTAGTTTTAAGCATTCAGGTGAGTGTTTAGTGATATCTCATTGTGGTTTTAAGGTATATTCCCCTCGTGATTAATGATATTAGGAACCTTTTCATAAGTTTATTGGCTACTGGGATATCCTCTTTTGTGTAAGACCTGTTCAACTCTTTGGCCATTTTTTTCTACTGGGTTCTCTGTTGCTTTTTAAAAATTTTAATTGACTTTAGTAGTTTTATTTATAGTCTGGTTATGAGCCCCTTATCAGTTACACGTGTTAAAGCTACCTTCTCCTGCTTTGGTTTGTCTTTTCATTCTCTTCTGCCTTCCAAAACAGAAGTTCTTAATTTTGATAAATAAAGGTTCTTAATTTTAATGTATTCAAATTAATCCTTCTTTTCCTATATAGTTTGTAGGTTTCCTTTCTTGGTCATAAATGCATTCTCTTGTAGTATTTTTTAAAAGCTTAAATTTTTTTTGTCTTTCACATTTTTGGTCTTTTTTTTCATTCATATTTAGCTCTAAAATCCACCCAGAACTAATTTTTGTGAATGGTGTCAGAGGAACTTTCAATTTTTTTCCTTATGTATATCCAACTGACCCAGTACCTTTATTGAGAAGACTCTCTTTCCCCCTCTGCTGTTTATACCAAGGTCATGCTTCTCTTGAGCTGACTTCTGTCAGTGACTGAGCACAGAGAGGGTACTAAAGCCTCATTTCTGTCCCATGTGGGGTTCCGCTAATGGGGACCTTTGCTTGGAGGCTACCCATTGGTCAACTGAGATTTTTTCAGGGCTGCACTGTGGTCAGAGGTTCTGGCTACCCCGTCTTCCTTCCACCTCTCACAGGTGTCAGACCTGCACGGTGGTCCAAAGGCTCTCCCTCCTCCGCCGCTCCCTCCCTCTTTATCCTTCACATGCAACTCCCCACTGGTCCTCTCTCCAGTCTATATCTTGCCTGTCTAATCTGTTTCTTGGAGGACCTGAAATGACACAGAGTGGGCAGATCCTAGGGTAAAAGGGAGTCATACTGTTGTGTCAAGATGACAAAAAGCTGGACTGAGTTCAGGGCAACAGAGAGCAGATGAAGAGACTGGGTTGAAGGATTTTCTGAAAAAAGAGTGAATGGAAACTGTGCCGACAATGTGGAGGGCAAGGGAGGGGGTGGAGCTGAAGATGACTAAGACTGAGACTAAAGAAAGCATTGTGTCGTGGAGGTGGAGCTTATTTGAGGGAACCATCCATGACATTAGCTCCATGCTAATGAAGGGATTTTTTTTGTGATGAAAAAATTAATAGCAATGTTAAATTACATTTGTATTGAGTTTAACTGTGTTTACTGAGTGCATTTGCACTTTATCTCATTTACTTACCCTTTAACAATAGGGGAGAAGAGGGAAACAAGTAAGGGAGGTCCTATTTGTCTCCTGTTTCCTGTGGTCTTTACTGTCAGTCCTCCCGATCCAGACTCTTTCTTCACTTCTTTTTCCAAGGGCTGAAGATTCAACTGAAGAAATTGATCAGGTTAGGCCATTTCTAGTCCAGGTGAAAGGTCAAGGTAGTGTTAGCTCATGGCTAACATGTATGGTGGGAGAGATCTTAAGGCCATGTGGTGGTGGGAGATGGGGGTGGAGGGTCTGAGATATACATTGATTTGGCCGGGAGACCCCATATTTCATAATACTCAGGGATGGTGACTTCACACAGGAAGGTGAAATGTTGGCTTTTAGGGGTCATTGTCAAGAGGGAGTGAGAGACATGATGGAAAGTGGAAAGTGTCAGTGAGAAGGAAAGACCATTATGAGTGGACTGGCAGAAGGACAATAATGTATTAAAACATTTAGATAGGGTTGCACAGAGTGTGTGTGTGTGTGTGTGTGTTCTAGCCTCAGGTAGGATAATGAAAAAAAGGATTAGGTGGAGAGAAGAGAAGCATGAAAGACGTGTGGAATCAGAAAGATTCCAAAGAACTTTAAGATCCTTAAGACTGGCAGTCACAGATGTAGGCTCAGTCAGCTACTCCATCTTAAGGAGCTCCTGGGGCTGCTAGGCACTACTGGTAGTACAGAGGCCGTCTCTGGGAAGAAAGCTAGACTTTGGGTTTCCTTTCCATGCTAGGATTGGACAGACAGGTATTTATTTAAAAGTGCCAGATGGTTCAAGGGAGTTTCTAACTTTATACTGTTGGGTACCAGGTTTCAATCTAAATTTGAGCTCTGGTTCTCTGCTTTCCTGTTGGCCCTGGATTGAGAATAGCCTCTCATTTACCAGCCATCTGGTCCCTCCAAGTCTCTCCTGCTGAGTGGTGTCTCCAAATATCTTCCCAGAGAGAGGACAGAATCTCCAACAAAATCTATGAGGTAAATACATGTTTTTTCCACAAGGGGATCCTGGGGAGGAATAGGTCCCCACGTTGAAAGGGTCCTTGTGACGTGAATCATGTTGCTGTTTGATTCGATAGGGTGGGCTCCTTTGAGCAGTCACGTGTTGAGGTGTGCCCTGTGTGGGTTCGTCCATTTCTGTGCTTCTAGATCTTCGGTTTCCTGAAAGTTCCTTTTCCAAACCAGCAGGCTCTGGTGCTAATTATCCATCATATAGCCTCAATAAACATTTTTTATAAATGCCTGCTACATGCAAGGCACTGGTGGCAAAAAGGGGTAGAAGAAACAGTCACACGGGTGTTTGGAACATATCATTTGTTTCCTAAGATGACAAAAATAGAGAGCAATTTAGCTTTAACCATAACAATAATTATTTTTAGGAAAATAATCCATTATTATCTCCATCAGGACCATGCCTGGATAGAAGAGGTAAGGCTGTCACCAGGGCATGTAGAGACCTTGAGACAAATTACACAATTAATTTTCTCTGCTTTCCACTCTCAACCCCTGGCCCTAACACCCCAGCATTTTTATCCTGGTGAGATCAGGTCAAAATGAATGTCAAGGGCTAATTGGAAGAGGATGAGAAGTCAAAAAATGGACCCATGGGACTGGAGGGGCCGAATAGAATTGAATGGAGGCGTTAGCACTTGGTTTGCTCTGGGAAGTCTGGACTTTAGAGGCTGTGGGTGGAGGTGTGAGCCTCAGGCCCTTTCTTCTATGCACCAGATGGCAGAGCCACCTCACTGCACTCTGCCTGCTGCCTGGTCCATGCACCTGGGTGGCGCTGGCCTGCTCTGTCTCACACCTCTGTCTGCCAGGAGGAGTAATTATAGTTGAAACAAATGTATTGCAATACCTGGATGGATACGGCTCAATTGACTCCTGACAGGTCTCTGGCTAAGAGAGCCTGCAGCAGCTGCGGTACTAGAAGAGCTGGTGGGGAGCGGGGTTGGGGGGTGGGAAAGTTTAGGACTAAACATGTGATGGGCAGACATCGCCCCACTTTCTAGTCCTCTTCAGTCTCACCTTACAAATGCCCCTAAGGCTGTGTGTGAGCAGATTTCGAAATGAAAAAAGTCCAGTTTCTTCAATTCAGCAGAAGTTTTCTCAATACTAACAGGCAGGCTGTCAAACTCTTACCCATTTCCCAACATAGACTTTGAGTGCTGGGAGGCTTCTTTTGAAATACAGCAGGGGAGTTTCCAGGAGTCGTAGACCTGAGGGTGTGGATGGGAAGGTCCACACTGCAAATGTTTTTCTCTTGCAAAAATTTTAAACCAGTCTTGTAATTGTGGTTTCAGTGTGTATCGTCCAACTGCAACCTGAGGGTGTGGATGAGAAGGTCCACACTGCAAATGTTTTTCTCTTGCAAAAATTTTAAACCAGTCTTGTAATTGTGGTTTCAGTGTGTATCGTCCAACTGCACTCCCTGAGTCACTGTCATGTCCCAGCCAGACCTCCCGACCTGCATCTTCTCTGCAGCCAAGTGTGTCATTGTTGCCAGAGTGCCGTAGAACTGAGGTGTATAGATCATGCCATCTGCTCTTAAGGGCTAAGGCTGTACATTTCCTGGGCTTGTCCAGTGGGCCTTACCCCAGGGAGAGCGTGACCCTAGCTCTGCCCTTCTTGTGTTCTTTGCTCCAGGCCCTCTCATCTATTCAGGGAGCCTTCTGCGTACTCTGCTTGCTTCCGAAGTCTCCACACCCGCAGCCCCCCAGCTTGGGGCTTTCTCCCCTTTCTTCTCACCTGGCCCCCACCCCACTGTGTCAGGCTAACTCGTGCCCCTGTTTAGAGCCCAAGGTTAATGTTGATCCCCCTGGGAAGGCCGAGCCTGCAAGCCTGGGACCGTGTGCTCCCATGGCAGCCCCCGCTTCTCCTCTTACGCCGTGTATCACTCGCTTCGTCTCTCTTCCTCCTGCTAAGCTGTGTTCTCCACGAGGCAGGGGCTGTGCTGATGTTCCCGAGCACAAAGCCTGGCGTGCGCTAGGCCCTCAGGGATGAAGCGAAGGGACGAACCGTCTTGGTTGTCATCTGCTCCCCTCACCCAGCTGACGTCTGGCCAGCTCCGCTTCCTTTCTTCCTCTCGCTGGTTCACTCACCCCCTCTTCCAGACCACCAGTGAAAACACAGTCCTGGCCTGGCTTGGTTTTTTGTGTTCCTCCTGATTCTCATTAACTTAGAAATCCTCTTGCTTGTCTCTGTGTCATACCCGGATGCCCTTTGTCTGAAGTCTGTTTGGATGAAATAATGAAACCTTGTTTCTGTTGTTTGTTTGTTTTTCCAAGCGGCTTCAAGGTTACAGAGGAGAAAAGCAAAACTGTGGGGAGAAGACCAATGTCAGAGGCTTTATTACTAAAATGTTGCTGTTACCTGCAGCCCTCTTTGGTTTGGGGCTCTTTTGCGTGACAGATATTTTCAAAATGATTTAGGGATTTAAAACATGTGAGCCGCAGTATAATCCAAGAGCAGGCATGGGGCAAGCCTTTAGCTTTTCTCCTTTCCTGCCTGTTATACACCGTGTAGCGATGGGGATGACCAGGTGAGACAGTCTCACTGATGTGAGACGGTGTGCTGGCTTGCAGGCATCCACTGTGCCTCGATTTTCATTTATTCCACCATTGGGCTGTGGCTTCTCTCATCATGATTTCACAAAAGGACTATTTTCTAGTCAGAAAGAGATCTAAAGAGATGGGAGAAAGGATGAAACACTTTTAGATGCTTATTTTTAGTAACATTGGAATAAATAACTAGATTGTAAGATGGGGAACCGGGAGTGGGAGGACTTGTTTGTTCCTGTCTTTGAATAGATCTGGAATCCGAGCTTGTAGTCTTCTTCAATCTACCAACAAGTACTGGAGTTGCGAGAAAGCCGCTATTTAGTTTTGTTCAAATTTGTTCTCAAATATTTACAGTGAAACAAGAATTAGAAGAATGGGCACCTAGCATGTGCCAGCCACTGTGCTGTGTATGTTACCGAGTCATCATCTCATTTAATTGTTCTGCTTAAATACTGAGTAGCTTCAAAGAGTATTCATAAAATCCATGTTATGTGTAAAGAACTATAGTAGAGCGAACACCTGTGTTCAGCTTGACCTCTGAAATCCCCTGTGTGCTTCCTCCTCCCTCCTCAGATGTAGCCATTCTCCTTTGAACTTTTGCCAGTCTGGCAGGTGTGAAATGGTATCTCGTGGTTTTAATTTTATTTTTCCCTGATTACGAATGAGGTTGAGCACATTTTCATTTGACTGTGGCTATTTATATTTCTTCTTCTGCAAAGAGCTAGTTCAGATCTTTTGCCAACCCTTTTCTATTGGGATCTGTATCTTTTTATTATAGATTTGTAGGAATTCTTTGCATATTTTAGGTACTACCTGCTATAGACTGAATGTTTGCGTCCCTTCAAAATTCAGTTGTTGAAACCTAATCACCAGTATGATGATGATCGGAGGTGGGGCCTTTGGGAGGTGATTAGGTCATGAGGCTGGAACCCTCATGAACGGGATTAAAAAGAGGTCAGAGAGAGAGCCCCTGTCCTTTTCATAATGTGAGGGTACAGGGAGACAATGGCTGGCTAGGACTAGGAAGTGGACTCCTAACAGACACTGAGTCTACAGGGACCTGAGTCTCGCACTTTTCAGCCTCAAGAACTGTGAGAAATAAATTTCTTTTTTTTGTTGTTGGGGCCTCTCCCGTTGCGGAGCACAGGCTCCAGACGTGCAGGCCTAGCGGCCATGGCTCACGAGCCCAGCCGCTCCGCGGCATGTGAGATCTTCCCAGACTGGGGCACGAACCTGCGTTCCTTGCCTCGGCAGGCGGACTCTCAACCACTGCGCCACCAGGGAAGCTCGCCCTTTGTACTTTTAATTTGCTGTCTCTACTCTCAGCTGTGCCTAGTGTCCTGCCTTTTTGACCCTCCTGGAGAGTAAGCCTCTCATCTTCAGCCAAGGCAGGGCTGAGGGGGTGGGGGTCTAACTGTATCTTAAATAGACTTTCAGTCAAACCCCTTGTGTTTAGCTTCTCCATTCCCAGAGGTACATGGAGATGATTTAGGATTCAGCTTTCTTAGGTCTTTAACATCAGTCACTGCTCATCCATCTGCTTTCCAGTTTCCAGTATTGTGCTACTATCATCTTTATCCCATTATCTTTGTTCCAGGATATTAACCTTCCTACAAGTCTCCTTTCCATTCTTTGTGGGGTTTTTGTTTTGTTTTGTTTTGTTTTTTGCGGTACGTGGGCCTCTCACTGTTGTGGCCTCTCCCGTTGCGGAGTACAGGCTCCGGACGCGCAGGCTCAGTGGCCATGGCTCACGGGCCTAGCCGCTCCGCGGCACGTGGGATCTACCCAGACCGGGGCACGAACCCGTGCCCCCTGCATCGGCAGGCGGACTCTCAACCACTGCGCCACCAGGGAAGCCCCATTTTGTGGGGTTTTTGATGGAGCAGAGCCTAATGAGTGTGTATAGTCTGCTGTCTTAACCAGAGTCCCAAAATTTCTTGAAATAAAAAAGGCATCATCATAGGGAAAAGATTGGAAATCATTGCTCCAGCTCTTACTCCTTTCTACCCCTCATTTAAAGACCTTTTACTTTTGTGTCCCACTGTCACAAGTCTCCACTATCTGCTAGTTAATTTGACAATACATTTTGACTAACTGGTGCAAATAATAATCAGACATGTAAATTACTCCTTGCTCTTGAGACTATAATATGAGGAACACAAAACATGTTGATTATCTCCTAATGGGAAGATGGAAGAGAAGTAAATTGTACTTCTCTTTTGAAACAGTCTACTGTATATGGTTTGCATCATGGGAAAAATAATTATCATTCTTATGAGCCCATTATGTTGTTATTGAATGGCTGGCTTTTTAAAGGTGACATGCATCATTTTTCTTTTCTTAAAAGATTAGTTAAGGTCACATTTAGCTCATCTACTTTGCCAAGGCTCTTTAGGGATAAAATTTGAGTCATGCTAAGCCTGGAATTTGAGAGACGGACTGTTCATATCCAAATTACAATGAGATAAGGAGAACTCTGGGAAGCCTGGTGAGGAGGTAGCTGAAGCTGCATGTCCTGGATGCCTTTTCACATTCCTGGATTCAGATGGGATATGCCAAGATGTAACATTAAACATTTGACCATACAGAGGATTGGTTCAAGATGGCGGAGTAGAAGGCTTTGCATTCACTCCTTGCGAGAGCACTGAAATCACAACTAACTGCTGAACAGTCATTGACAGGAAGACACTGGAATTCACCAAAACAGTACCCCACATCCAAAGACAAAGGAGAAGATGCAATGAGATGGTAGGAGGGGCACAATCACAATATAATCAAATCCCATAACTGCTGGGTGGGTGACTCACAAACTGGAGAACAATTATACCACAGAAGTCCATCCACTGGAGTGAAGTTTCTGAGTCCCACATCAGGCTTCCCAACCTGGGGGTCCAGCAGTGGGAGGAGGAATTCCCAGAGAATCAGACTTTGAAGGCTAGCGGGATTTGATTGCAGGACTTCAACAGGACTTGGGGAAACAGAGACTCCACTCTTGGAGGGCACACACAAAGTAGTGTGTGTATCAGGACCCAGGGGGAAGGAGCAGTGACCCCATAGGAGACTGAACCAGACCTACCTGCTAGTGTTGGAGGGTCTCCTTCAGAGGCGGGGGGTGGCTGTAGCTCACCATGGGGACAAGGACACTGGTAGCAGAAGTTTTGGGAAGTACTCCTTGGCATGAGCCCTGCTGGAGTCCGCCATTAGCCACACCAAAGAGCTGTAGCCTCCAGTGCTGGGTTGCCTCAGGCCAAACAACCAACAGGGAGGGAACTCAGCCCCACCCATCAGCAGACAAGAGGATTAAAGTTTTATTGAGCCTTGCCCACCAGAGCAACACTCAGCTCTACCCACCACCAGTCCCTCCCATCAGGAAGCTTGTACAAGCCTTTTCGATAGCCTCATCCACCAAAGGACAGACAGCAGAGGCAAGAAGAACTACAGTCCTGAAGCCTGTGAAATGAAAACCACATTCACAGAATGATACACAAAATGAAAAGGCAGAGGACTGTGTACCAGGTGAAGGAACAGGATAAAACCCCAGAAAAAAAACTAAATGAAGTGGAGATAGGCAACCTTCCAGAAAAAGAATTCAGAATAATGATAGTGAAGATGATCCAGGACCTCAGAAAAAGAATGGAGGCAAAGATCGAGAAGATGCAAGAAATGTTTACCAAAGACCTAGAAGAATTAAAGAACCAGTAAATAGAGGTGAACAATGCAATAACTGAAATGAAAAATACACTAGAAGGAATCAATAGCAGAAGAAGGGATAAGTGACCTGGAAGACAGAATAGTGGAAGTCACTGCTGCAGAACAGAATAAAGAAAAGAGAATGATAAGAAATGAAGACAACCTAAGAGACCTCTGGAACAACATTAAACGCAACAACATTCGAATTATAGGGGTCCCAGAAAGAGAAGAAAGAGAAAAAGGACCCAAGAAACTATTTGAAGAGATTATAGTTGAAAACTTCCCTAACATGGGAAAGGAAATAGCCACCGAAGTCTAGGGAATGCAGAGTCCCAGGCAGGATACACCCGAGGAGAAACACACCAAGACACATAGTAATCAAATTGACAAGAATTAAAGACAAAGAAAAATTATTAAAAGCAACAAGTGAAAAATGACAAATAACATACAAGGGAACTACCATAAGGTTAACACCTGATTTCTCAGCAGAAATTCTACAAGCCAGAAGGGAGTGGCACAATATATTTAAAGTGATGAAAGGGAAGAACCTACAACCAAGATTACTCTAACCAGCAAGGATCTCATTCAGATTTGATGGAGAAATCAAAAGCTTTACAGACAAGCAAAAGCTAAAAGAATTCAGCACCACCAAACCAGCTCTACAACAAATGCTAAAGGAACTTCTCTAAGTGGGAAACACAAGAAAAGAAAAAGAACTACAAAAACAAACCCAAAACAATTAAGAATATGGTAATAGGAATATACATATTGATAATTACCTTAAATGTAAATGGATTAAATGCTCCAACCAAAAAACACAGGCTCGCTGAATAGATACAAAAACAAGACCCATATATATGCTGTCTACAAGAGACCCACTTCAGGCCTAGGGACACACACAGACTGAAAGTGAGGGGATGGAAAAAGATATTCCATGCAAATGGAAATCAAAAGAAAGCTGGAGTAACGATACTCATAACAGATAAAATAGACTTTAAAATAAAGAATGTTACAAGAGACAAGGAAGGATACTACATAATGATCAAGGGATCAATCCAAGAAGAAGATATAATAATTTTAAATATATATGCACCCAACATAGGAGCACCTTAATACATAAGAGAAATGCTAACAGCTATAAAAGAGGAAATTGACAGTAACACAGTAATAGTGGGGGAGGTTAACACCTCACTCACACCTATAGACAGATGATCCAGACAGAAAATTAATATGCAAACACAAGCTTTAAATGACACAATAGATCAAATAGATTTGATATTTATCGGACATTCCATCTGAAAACAGCAGATTACACTTTCTTCTCAAGTGCACACAGAACATTCTACAGGATAGATCACATCTTGGGTCACAAATCAAGGCTCGGTAAATTTAAGAAAATTGAAATCATATCAAGAATCTTTTCTGACCACAACACTATGAGATTAGAAATAAATTACAGGAAAAAAAAAGTAAAAAACACAAACACATGGAGCCTAAACAATACGTTACTAAGTAACCAAGAGATCACTGAAGAAATCAAAGAGGAAATCCGAAAATACCTAGAGACAAATGACAATGAAAACATGGTAATCCAAAACCTATGGGATGCAGCAAAAGCAGTTCTAAGAGGGAAGTTTATAGCAATACAAGGCTACCTCAAGAAACAAGAAAAATCTCAAATAAACAATCTAACGTTACACCTAAAGGAACTAGAGAAAGAACAAACAAAATTCAATGTTAGTAGAAGGAAAGAAATCATAAAGATCAGAGCAGAAAGAAATGAAATAGAAACAAAGAAAACAATAGCAAAGATCAGTAAAACTAAAAGCTGTTTCTTTGAGAAGATAAACAAAATTGATAAACCTTTAGCCAGACTCATCAAGAAAAAGAGGGAGAGGACTCAAATCAATAAAATTAGAAAGGGAAAAGGAGAAGTTACAACAGACACCGCAGAAATACAAAGCATCCTAAGAGATTATTCAAGCAACTCTATGCCAATAAAATGGACAACCTGGAGGAAATGGACAAATTATTAGAAAAGTATAACCTTCCAAGACTGAACCAGGAAGAAATAGAAAATATGAACAGACCAATCACAAGTAATGAAATTGAAACTGTGATTAAAAATCTTCCAGCAAACAGAAGTCCAGGACGAGATGGCTCATAGGTGAATTCTGTCAAACATTTAGAGAAGAGCTAACACCCATGCTTTTCAAATTCTTCCAAAAAATTGCAGAAGGAAGACTCCCAAACTCATTCTACAAGGCTACCATCACCTTGATACCAAAACCAGACAAAGATACTACAAAAAAAGAAAATTGGAGAACAATATCACTGATGAATATAGATGCAAAAATCCTCAACGAAATACTAGCAAACAGAATCCAACAGCACATTAAAAGGATCATACACCATGATCAAGTGGGATTTATTCCAGGGATGCAAGGATTTTTCAGTATACACAAACCAATCAATGTGCTACACCATATTAACAAACTGAAGAATTAAAACCATATGATCACCTCAATAGATGCAGAAAAAGCTTTTTTTTTTTTTTTTTTTTTTTTGTGGTACGCAGGCCTCACTGTTGTGGCCTCTCCCATTGCGGAGCACAGGCTCCGGACGCACAGGCTCAGCGGCCATGGCTCATGGGCCCAGCCGCTCCGCGGCATATGGGATCCTCCTGGACCGGCACCGAACCCATGTCCCCTGCATCGGCAGGCGGACTCTCAACCACTGCGCCGCCAGGGAAGCCCCAGAAAAAGCTTTTGACAAAATTCAACACCCATTTATGATAAAACTCTCCAGAACGTGGTCATAGAGGGGACCTACCTCAACATAATAAAGGCCATATGTGACAAACCCATGGCAAACATCATTCTCAATGGTGAAAAACTGAAAGCATTTCCTCTAAGATCCGGAAGAAGACAAGGATGTCCACTCTCGCCACTACCGTTCAACATAGTTTTCAAAGTCCTACCCACAGCAATCAGAGAAGAAATAGAAATAAAAGAAATACAAATTGGCAAAGAAGAAGTAAAGCTGTCACTTTTTGCAGATGACATGATACTATACATAGATAATCCTAAAGATGCCACCAGGAAACTACTAGAGCTAATCAATGAATTTGGTAAAGTTGCAGGGTACAAAATTAATGCACAGAAATCTCTTGCATTCCTGTACACTAACAGCGAAAGATCAGAAAGAGAAATTAAGGAAACAATCCCATTCACCATTGCAACAACAACAAAAAAATAAATAGGAATAAACCTACCTAAGGAGGTAAAAGACCTGTACTCGGGAAAATATAAGACACTGATGAAAGAAATTAAAGATGACACAAACAGATGGAGAGATATACCATGTTCTTGAATTGGAAGAATCAGTATTGTGAAAATGACTATACTACCCAAAGCAATCTGCAGATTCAGTGCAATCCCTGTCAAATTACCAATGGCATTTTTTACAGAACTAGAACAAAAAAACTCTTAAAATTTGTACTGAGGCACAAAAGACCCCAAATAACCAAAGCATTCTTCAGGGAAAAAATCAGAGCTGGAAGAATCAGACTCCTTGACTTCAGACTATACTACAAAGCTACAGTAATCAAGACAACATGGTGCTGGCACAAAAACAGAAATATAGATCAATGGAACAGGATAGAAAGCCCACAGATAAACCCACGCACCTATGACCAACTAATCTATGACAAAGGTAGCAAGAATATACAATGGAAAAAAGACAGTCTCTTCAATAAGTGGTGCTGGGAAAACTGGACAGCTACATGTAAAAGAATGAAATTAGAACACTCCCTGACACCATACACAAAAATAAACTCAAAATGGATTAAGACCTAAATGTAAGATGGGACACTATAAAACTCTTAGAGGAAAACATAGGAAGAACACTGTTTGACATAAATCACAGCAAGATCTTTTTTGACCCACCTCCTAGAGTGATGGAAATAAAAACAAAAATAAACAAATGGGACCTAATGAAACTTAAAAGCTTTTGCACAGCAAAGGAAACTATAAACAAGATGAAAAGATAACCCTCAGAATGGGAGAAAATATTTGGAAACTAATCAACGGACAAAGGATTTATCTCCAAAATACATAAACAGCTCATGCAGCTCAGTATTAAAAAAACAACCCAATCCAAAAATGGGCTGAAGACCTAAATAGACATTTCTCCAAAGAAGACATACAGCGTGACCAAATGGCACATGAAAAGATGCTCAACATCACTAATCATTAGAGAAATGCAGATCAAAACTACAATGAGGTATCACCTCACACTGGTTAGAATGGGCAACATCAGAAAATCTACAAACAACAAATGCTGGAGAGGGTGTGGAGAAAAGAGAACCCTCTTGCACTGTTGGTGGGAATGTAAGTTGGTACAGCCACTGTGGAGAACAGTGTGGAGGTTCCCTAAAAAATTAAAGATAGAACTACCATATGACCCAGCAGTCCCACTACTGGGCATATACCCACAGAAAACCATATTTCAAAAAGACACATGCACCCCCATTTTCATTGCAGCACTATTTACAATAGCCAGGTCATGGAAGCAACCTAAATGCCCTTCAACAGATAAATGGATAAAGAAGATGTGGTACATATATACAATGGCATATTACTCCGCCATAAAAAGGAACGAAACTGGGTCATTTGCAGAGACGAGGACGAATGTAGAGACTGTCATACAGAGTTAAGTAAATCAGAAAGAGAAAAACAAATATCGTATATTAATGCACATATGTGGAATCTAGAAAAATGGTACAGATGAATAGGTTTGCAGGGCAGAAATAGAGACAGAGATGTAGAGAACAAATGCTTGGACACCAAGGGGGGAAAGCAGGAGAGGGGTGGGTGTGGTGGGATGAACTGGGAGATTGAGATTGACATATATACAGTAATATGTATAAAATAGATAACTAATAAGAACCTGCTGTATAAAAAAAAATAAAATAAAATTCAAAAAAATACAATAAAAAAACCCATTTATCCATACAGATGATGGGGTGGCGTGCACAAAAAATGGTTGAAGACTGTTGACAAAAATTGGGCAAAGCGGATGTGGGAGGATTGCCGGAGCTGGTTCTTGTCCAAATGATCTTTGCATTTTCATTTGTAAAGTTAACATACTATTTGGCTTTGATATGCTGAGGGCCTGGGGTTTTTTTGCCCTCTGTCTGTGCCTCCTCCAGCTGTGACTGAGTTTATTTCTTTTAACTGCTATTTATAGTTGATAGATAGCCATAGATAGCCAGGTCTAAAATGTGTTAGTGTATTAACATAAAGTTTTAGAGGCAAGTGTTTTCTTATTATGATAGTGACAGATGTAGCTGGGCTTTTCTTTCATAGGTTTGGCTGTGATAAGTATGTTACATAAAGATAGAAAAAAACAAAACATATATAGTTTTTCTCCCTAATGTAGCTACTGACTAGTTTTAATCTAAAATAGTGGTGGAGGATATTGAAATATCTGGGGTGGTGACGTATGTGCAACATACCTGGATGAATCACCACAGAATTTTCTTCTTACATATATATATAATGAAATGGAAGAAACTTTATTCACCCGAATTCCTCTTGGAGACAAGGAGTATGTGTTTAGAAGAAATATTTTGTGAAGCCTGTTGAGGTCAGGGTAGGGGACACCAAATGGCGTGCTCAGAAATCAGGAGGTATTCCGAATGCCTTCTAAGGGGGCTGAGTCTTGCTAACCAGAAACTTTGTTTTTTCTCATTACTGAGATGGTCAAGTCTGCAAGCTTAGACATTAGGAGCAGCTCTTAACAATAGAAGGGATAAGAATTGGACTTTGCTTTTCATTTATCTATTTATTATTTCAAACCTCTTTATTAAATCTTTCTCCCTTTGTCACTCAGCCATGTGACTTCAGCTGATGTATTGCTGGGGTACACGGCATGTGCCCAGGGTAACAGAAGCTTCAGAATAAACATAGCACATCTGCCTGAGGGATTAGTGGTCTCCATAAATTGTGGAGAATTCAAAACTCACATACATTTTAAATTTTTTAATATATTTATTTATCTATTTGGCTGTGCTGGGTCTTAGTTTCTGCTTGCGAGATCTTCTTTGTGGCATGTGGGATCTTTTTTTTTTTTTTTTTTTTAGTTGCGGCATGCAGGATCTTTAGTTGTGGCATGTGGGATCTAATTCCCTGACCAGGGATTGAACCCCGGGCCCCCTGCATTGGGAGCACAGAGTCTTAACCACTGGACCACCAGGGAAGTCCCAAAACTCACATACATTTTAAAAACATTAAATTTTAAAGAAATTGCTCTGGGTTCCTTGAGTCTGTGCACCTAGACACACCCCGCTCCATCACATCATGTACTTACCTTCCCCAGGCCCACACAAAGTGCTATAAGAATTCAGAGGACAGAGAGAACATTTCTGGCAGTGGACAGAGTCCTGAGTGAGCACAGAAGGCTTTATGGAATCTGGACATGAGGTGAGTCTCAAAGGACTGGGAATATTTGTTAGGGAGCAATTGATGGATGTGTGTTGGGGTGGGTGTCCTCACCGGGGGACATGCCAGATGAGGGGGTGGCAGGAGTCCCAGCTCAAGGGTTGAAATGCCAGACAGAGAGTAGACCTATTTGGCTAAACTGTGAGAGAGTGAGAGGTAAGATCAGAAATGCATATGGGATCAGTGAGTGGGAGCCAAGTATCAACGGTCCTGTTCATTATTGGGAATTTCTGATGATTTTGGACATTATCAAAGAGATGCTCTAGGGCGGTTAACAGAGAGATGGTATGCAATGGTGGAGGCTGAGTTAAGAGGCCAGGTTGTTTGGTTAGTGATTCCTAATCAGAGATTCCTAATTCAGAATCTGCTGTGGGACATTTCTAACTATCTATGCGGGGTCACCCACCATTGGAGTTTCTGATTCAGGAGGTCTGGTGTGAAACCCAAGAAAGCTGTATTTGTAAAAAGCTTTCCAATGAATTTTGTTGCATTCCCCAGTTAAAAAACCCTGGAATGGGAGGTGATTATATCGGGGAGGAAGAAATTTTCCTCTACCCTCTAGGTTCTTCTGGCTACTCTAAGAATTAAATTGACATGACACATGTATTAACAGAAGAAAATCAAACAAAGTTTAATAACATGTATACATGGGAGAGACCCAGGAGAACTGGATAACTGCCAGAATGGCTGAAGCCCTCACCTTAAACACTGTCTTCAGCTAAAGACAAAAGAGGGTGTTGAGCGTGGGGAGAGTCAGTTATTGGAAAGTCAGTTACCAGGAAAAGCACAATAAACAAGGAGAGAATATTCTGCAGATTTAAGTCTTCTCTACTGATAAGTTTCTAGAAATTTGGTCATTCTCCTCTTCCTGGTACAGTGGTGGGTGATACCCTTACATATGGAGTTTTCCCTTGCAAATGGAAATGTTTCTTACAAAAGAGTCATTCCTACTTGGTTTTCAGAGTTTTTCCCAAGTCTGCTGTTTCTTAGAAAATAACCAGCTTAAAATAATATTCCAAAGAAACACATTTTGGGGTGGCAAATTCTGCTCCCCTACGATTGCCATGCCCTACTTTTAAAAAAAATTTTTATTGGAGTACAGTTGATTTACAAAGCTGTGTTAGTTTCAGGTGTACAGCAAAGTGAATCAGTTACACATATACATATAGCCACTCTTTTAGATTCTTTTCCCATATAGGCCATTACAGAGTATTGAGAAGAGTTCCCTGTGCTAGACAGTAGGTCCCTACTAGTTATCTATTTTATATATAGCAGCGAGTCTATGTCAATCCCAATCTCCCAGCAATACCCTACTTCTAATGTAATGGAACTTGGATATAGGGTGGTAGCAATGGCAATGGAAAAAGGTTCAATTTGAAAGACTTAGTAAAAGAATAAGGAGGACGTGAATTGGTATTAGACCACTCCCTGCTCCAATGTATGTGATGTCCTGAGCCATACCCCACTATGTAATAAAATTCATAGTTTATGGCAAGACAAAAAAATTTAAAGATAAAAATATTTTTTTTGCCCTTTGGCCTCCTCTCTCCCCTCCACTGTACATTGTGTATCTGCATTACGCATCAACCAAGCCTACCCATTGGCCCAAATACCTGCTCAACCATAAAGAGCAACATTCTCCTAGCACCAAGAAGACAACTCCTTAAAAGGTAACATTTCTTCTTGATCTTGTAATGAACCGTGGTGACCCATGACCCACTACTTGCTTTGTACATTTAGATCTGGATGGTGTAAACTGTCAATAATACGTACGTCATTGAATACACAGCCCTCTGTCTCAAAAAACTTATGTAACTGTGCTCTGACCTCTGACAGGCAGAAAAGTTCTCAGAGCTTTCTGAGAGGCTGTGCCCATGTTCTAATCCTCAATGTCTTGAATAAAATTTTCCATTTCTTTTTTGTTGTTGGTACTTAGCTCATTTATTTTGTTTTTTGTTTTTGTTTGAATAGGTAATCACAACAATTTAGTAATAAAAGTACTATAATAATTCTAAACACAGCCTAACATTTACCAGGGTTTTTTTTTTTTTAATTTTTATCGGAGTACAGTTGATTTACAATGTTGTGTTAGCTCCTGCTATACAGCAAAGTGAATCAGTTGTGCATATACACGTATCCACTCTTTCTTAGATTCTTTTCCCATATAGGTCATTACAGAGTATTGAGAAGAGTTCCCTGTGCTATACAGTAGGTCCTTATTAGTAATCTATTTTATATATAGTAGTGTATATATGTCTATCCCAATCTCCCAGTTTATTCCTGCCCCCACATTCCCCCCCTGGAAACTATAAGTTTGTTTTCAAATTTTCCATTTCTTTCTTAGATCAACTGATGAATTTTTTCATCGACATCACTATCTATGTATCTTTCAGATTAGAACACACTAGTTTTTCCAAATCACTTGTGGCTGCATTAGCCTCACTTACAACTCTTTCCTTGGAAATAATTCCACAGAATACATATTTCTTTGAGATCTTTGTGGGCAACTTTTAAAAAGGATATTTTTGCACACTGATATTGCTTACCTCATTCTTAATGTTTCAAAAGCATTTTCTTATAATTTCCAGCTTCTTTTTTGTCCCATTCTCTCCTTTATTTATTTCCTTGTTGGTTATCTATTTTATTTTATATTTTTAAAACTTTTTAATATGGGAATTTTCAAATACGTATACAAAAGTAGAGAGAATGATGAACCCACATACCCATCACCCAAATTTAACAGTTATCAACATTTTGCCATTCATCTTCATCTGTCCCTCACCTCAATTCTTTCCCTCTCCTGGAATTTTTGTTGTTGTTGTTGTTAGTTTCTGCTTTATAACAAATGAATCAGCTATGCATATACATGTATCCCCATATCTCCTCCCTCCTGCGTCTCCCTCCCACCCTCCCTATCCCACCCCTCTAGGTGGTCACAAAGCACCGAGCTGATCTCCCTGTGCTATGCGGCTGCTTCCCACTAGCTATCTATTTTACACTTGGTAGTGTATATATGTCCATGCCACTCTCTCACTTTCTCCCAGCCCTAGGAAATGAATACTGTGTGCAGCAGCGGGGTAGTGCCGGCATGTGGGCTTGTGCTCTGGCTGCCTGTGCCAAGGCGTGCGCCCTATGGGATTTGGCATTTACACGGGCCTGCGTGGGAATATAGACAGGCTGAAGGAGTCAGAAATAAAGAAGAGTCAGGGATTGGGACAAGGGAGGCTGTGGAGGAGGGCCAGAGACCCAGGACGCCAGCCCTCGCGGGGAGCGTAGCACCCCAGAACACTGCGAGCCCTCAGCCACGGCAGTGGACACTGGGGTAGGAAATCGGTGTCCAGAGGAGACCAGAAACACCTCAGTAGAGGACACGGGACAGCATGTGGGCTGGATGCCAACAGGATAGGAAGTTTCCCCCTGCACCCTGGGGCCATCTTGAGAAGGAAGTGGGTGCGCAGCCAGACTTCCTTTGGAAAGGGGAAGAGAGCTGATAGGGAATTTGAACTTGGAAAGTGAGTGAATCTTTACGTGAAAGAAATGTTTCTAATCTAGAAGAGCCTGAGTTATTTTTTATTGGAAAATTTAAGATTTGTGTATGTGTGTTGTCATTGGGGATTGAGCACAAGGTAAGACTATAAGAAATATTTAGAGAAAATGTTTCTGGTTTCTGCATATTTGAGTTTTATGTAAATGTCAACTTCAATCCCAATCCACCCCTAAACACATATTCTATTGTGTTTTTCTCCCAGTGTTTCTTTCCTCCACTGAACTGTAAACTCCTCCTAGGTAGAGATGATGTGATATATCTTTGGATATCTGTGTCTCCAAGACCTAATGGTACAATTATGACACAAAGTATGTCCTCATTACTATTTGTTGAATGAATGGAAAACTTCAAAGTGATTAAGTAAAATTTTCTTTTATTTTTCCTCAATATATTTTTGTCAAGTTTTAGTTTTTCATTATTTTTCCAGTTTTATGGAGATACAACTGATATATGACATTGTATTAGTTTTTTTAAAAATTTATTTACTTATTTTTGGCTGCATTGGGTCTTCATTGCTGCGCGCAGGCTTCTTCTAGTAGTGGTGAGCAGGGGCTACTCTTCATTGTGGCACGTGGGCTTCTCATTGTTGTGGCTTCTTGTTGCAGAGCACGGGCTCTAGGCGTGTGGGCTTCAGTAGTTGTGGCACACGGGCTCAGTAGTTGTGGCTCGCAGGCTCTAGAGTGCAGGCTCAGTAGTTGTGGCGCACGGGCTTAGTTGCTCTGCGGCATGTGGGATCTTCCCGGACCAGGGCTCAAACCCGTGTCCCCTGCATTGGCAGGTGGATTCTTAACCACTGCTCCACCAGGGAAGTCCCTGACATAATACAAAAAGTATTGGTTTTAGATGTGCACCATAATGATTTGCTATCTGTATATATTGTGAAATGATCACCACAATAAGTCTAGTTAACATCAATCAACCTCACATAGTTACAAATTTTTTTTATTGTGATGAGAACTTTTAAGATCTATTCTCTTAACAAATTTCATACATAAAATACAGTATTGTTAACTACATATAATCACCATGCTGTACATTACATCCCCAGAACTGATTTGTCTTATAACTGTAAGTTTTAACCTCTTGACCACCTTCACCCATTTTTTTCAGGTTTTAATGAATGTCCAGATTTTCTTAGAGCCCTTGCCTTGGAACTGCCCACTGCAAGAGTATGAAGTCTGGGGAGCAGGCTCAGGGTCCAGGCGGAGCCAGGAGGATGGCAGTGGCTCTAGATATGATGTGAGTGTGAATTCCCATTTAGGATTTCTCTAAGCACAAGAGTCATGGCTCTGTGGCAGGGTGTCCTACACCTGTGAATAAATCAGGGATGGAAAAGAGGAAGTTTTCCAAAACAGCCAAGTTTCTGGTAAGAGCTTTGCTGCTACTTAAGAAATATTTAAAACTTCCACAAGTGTAAATTAATGCAGATGTAAATAACCATTCAGACAACCAGGAATTTGACAAGCAGAGGTGTCTGCCAACATGTCCTGGGTAATTAACTAGATTTTTGCACTTTCTTTCTTTTGCTGGCAGCACTAGGCAACACTTACTTATTTCTTAGCTCTGACTGGATGCTGCCGATTCTAGGAGTTAAAAAAAGATCTTGGATTTTATTGTCCAACTTCTCAGACTATGGAACCTACTGTGAGAGTAAGGGCTGACCCTGGAAACTTCTGTTCTCGATTCTGAAGCCGGTTTAGCGTTAAGCCTTGGGCCAAGCCACTAGCTTCTCCCTGACCCTTTTTTTTTTTTTTTGGAGCCATTTCACACGGGATCATTCTATCTATCAGTTTTCCAGATCTCCGTGGGAACTGATTAAAGAGGGTGAGCTCTGGTGATGAAAGCGGCTGAGCGAGCACAATCATTGCTGTTCAGGAAACTTGAAAATGCCGCAACTTCCTTTTCTAAGTTTGGATCTGCCTTTGCCTCGCCTTTGCCTGGACATTAGAACATCTAAATAATTCTCAGGGGCAGCAGTTCAGTGCGTTGCTATTCACAGGCTCTGCCACAGAAGGTCACTGAATTCCCAGCATCTCTGTGCTCATTTCTTGTTCAAGGGCACTTTGAAGGTATAACTGGTCATTGTTTAGTCTCCTCAGATGATGGACTATCTGGGGTTAAAGGAAAAATAAGTTACATCCCTTCTGTGTGCGGGCAAAGCTGATTTTTGTCCTGTGAACTGCAGGCTGCAGCTTCTTTTTGAAGCTGACTCTTGGAGGGTTTGGCCAAGGGCTGTGTTTTTGGATTTTTTTTTTCCCAACAGTTGGGCACTTATCTCTGATGGCTGTTCTGTAGCTTAAAGTGATATTTCTGCCCCAAACTCAAGTTTCAGGGATGAGAAAAGATTTTTAACCCAGAATACACACACAGCTGGCCAGCTCCAGGGAAGGACTCCTTGGTCAGAGCGAGAGAGCTCCTTTGGGTGTTCTTTGAGTCTCTTCGGCCCTCACCTCCACACGTCAGTGTGGCACTGAGAGAGGAGAGTGAGGGCCCTGAGGGCGGGGCTGGGGCTTTCCAGCAACACCCAAATGGGGGCTTGGTGGGGACCAAGTGGGACCTTATTGTTTTGCTTGGAGTTTTGCGAATTACCAGTATATCAGCATATTTGCTTTTTTTTTTTTGGCGGTACGCGGGCCTCTCACGGCTGTGGCCTCTCCCGTTGCGGAGCACAGGCTCCGGACGCGCAGGCTCAGCGGCCATAGCTCACGGGCCCAGCCGCTCCGCGGCATGTGGGATCTTCCCGGACCGGGGCACGAACCCGTATCCCTTGCATCGGCAGGGGGACTCTCAACCACTGCACCACCAGGGAAGCCCAGCATATTTGCTTTTAAATGTGAACACAGTACTTGGCATGGGGTCGACCATGAATAAATGTTTGTTAAACAAATGGAAAAATAATTGATGCCCCAATTCCACCGCTGATCATATGAAAGATTTTTGGGTTATCGGTTCCTTGGGGTGGTTTTACCACTAACTTCCTCTCTTCTCGCGGTAACTGCTCTCCGTCTTAATCTTGAACCTGAGGCTGTACCTATGCCACAGAGTCTTCCTTTCCATGACTTTGGCTCTTTCCCACCGTCTCCCCTCCCAGGTGATGGGTCCTGGCTGAATTTGTGACAGCAGTGTCTGGAGGCTGGTGGGACTCCTAGGGCTATTACGCATTACATTTTGCTGTAAGCTTTATAGGGGTCTTGGCCGCAGAAACAGCTCCTTCCCTAGAGTTGCATGTACAGAAACACGATGTGGAAGTCAATTGGAAAGGCAGACTCTAACTGCTCTTCAACCTGTTTTTATTTAATCCAGGTCAGTGTTCAAGGCAGCAAACCTACTTTTCTAATTAAGCTTCCCTTCTCACTTTTATTAATAAACTCACAGCCAAGCTAATCTGTTCAGTGGGGTCCTGCACCCCATCACCTCCATATATCCCGCCCACCTGTTCCTCCAAGTGTCGCTAAAGGGTCAACTCCTCCATCAGGTTTCCCCTCTCTCCCAGCCACCACCCCCTCTGAACTGTGAAGTCATTTATGACCTGCATTACCCCGGTACAGTTAGTCCAGGCCCTTTGTGAAGTATGGGATTTGGGAAATCTGTGGTCAGATTGCCTGGCTTTGAATCCCGACCCGTCCATCTCCTAGCTGTGTGTTGTTGGCAAAGTTACCTAACTTCTCTGTACCTCTGGAACTTACAGATGGCATCTGGGGGGAGCTTGGTCTCACTGGGGGAAATGGGCTCCTTGGAGGCCTGGTCCTGAGGATCAGGAGAGAACACACACTAATCAGGTCCAACTGTTTTGGTACCTGCTTCCTGCCCTGCACACCAGGACATAAAGGTTGGCACAGTCCCAGCTGCAGATCTTCCATTTTTATAGACCCCTGGCACTATAAAATGTAAAGCAGGGGCTTCCCTGGTGGCACAGTGGTTGAGAGTCCACCTGCCGATGCGGGGGACATGGGTTAGTGCCCCGGTTGTGGAGGATCCCACATGCCGCGGAGCGGCTGGGCCCGCGCGCTGGGTCTGCGCGTCCGGAGCCTGTGCTCTGCAATGGGAGAGGCCACAACAGTGAGAGGCCCGCGTACCGCAAAAAAAAAAAAGAAAAAAATGTAAAGCAGCCCATTTTTACTCCCAGACGCGTAGCTGCCAGGTTTCCGCAGTCTCTCTCCAGGAAGCCAGCATCCCTCGGCTTCCACCTTTCACGAACAGTGAGGGGGCTTTAGAGTCAGAGCTGGACGTGGACCCTAGCAGGCTCTGCTACTTACTGTGTGACCTTAGGCAAGGGCCTTACCTCTCTGAGTCTCAGTTTTCTCATTGGTAAAATAGAGATGATAATACTCCACAGTGCAGAGTGTGGGAATGAGAGGAGAGAGTGAATGTCAAGTGCTTGCCCAGGATCTGGCCCCCAGTAAGCACCCAGCATTCGGATTCATTTTTTTCCTATTTATTTATTTATTTTTAATATCTTTATTGGAGTATAATTGCTTTACAGTGGTGTCATATTTTCTGCTGTATAACACAGTGAATCAGCTATACATATACATATATCCCCATTTCTCCTCCCTCTAGCGTCTCCCTCCACCCTCCCTATCCCACCCCTCTAGGTGGTCACAAAGCACCGAGCTGATCTCCCTGTGCTATGTGGCTGCTTCCCACTAGCTATCTATTTTACGTTTGGTAGTGTATATATGTCCATGCCACTCTCTCACTTCGTCCCAGCTTACCCTTCCCCCTCCCTGTGTCCTCAAGTCCATTCTCTATTTCTGCGTCTTTATTCCTGTCCTGCCCCTAGGTTCTTCAGAACCTTTTTTGTTTTTTTAGATTCCATATATATGTGTTTTAGCATACGGTATTTGTTTTTCTTTTGCTGACTTACTTCACTCTGTATGACAGTCTCTAAGTCCATCCACTTCATGACAAATAACTCAATTTCGTTTCTTTTTATGACTGAGTAATATTCCATTGTATATATGTGTCACATCTTCTTAATCCATTCATCTGTCGATGGACACTTAGGTTGCTTCCATGTCCTGGCTATAGTAAATAGTGCTGCAATGAACATTGTGGTACATGAGTCTTTTTGAATTATGGTTTTCTCAGGGTATATGCCCAGTAGTGGGATTGCTGGGTTGTATGGTAGTTCTATTTTTAGTTTTCTAAGGAACCTCCATACTGTTCTCCATAGTGGCTGTATCAACTTACATTCCCACCAACAGTGCAAGAGGGTTCCCTTTTCTCCATACCCTTTTCAGCATTTATTGTCTATAGATTTTTTGATGATGGCCATTCTGACGGGTGTGAGGTGATACCTCATTGTAGTTTTGATTTGCATATCTCTATTGATTAGTGATGTTGAGCATCCTTTCATGTGTTTGTTGGCAATCTGTACATCTTCTCTGGAGAAATGTCTATTGAGGTCTTTTGCCCATTTTTGGATTGCGTTGTTTGCTTTTTAAAATTGAGCTGCATGAGCTGCTTGTAAATCTTGGAGATTAATCCTTTGTCAGTTGCTTCGTTTGCAAATATTTTATCCCATTCTGAGGGTTGTCTTTTTGTCTTCTTTATGGCTTCCTTTGCTGTGCAAAAGCTTTTAAGTTTCATTAGGTCCCATTTGTTTATTTTTGTTTTTATTTCCATTACTCTAGGAGGTGGGTCAAAATGGATCTTGCTGTGATTTATGTCATAGAGTGTTCTGCCTATGTTTTCCTCTAAGGGTTTGACAGTGTCTGGCCTTACATTTAGATCTCTAATCCATCTTGAGTTTATTTTTGTATATGGTGTTAGGGAGTGTTCTAATTTCATTCTTTTACATGTAGCTGTCCAGTTTTCCCAGCAGCACTTATTGAAGAGGTTGTCTTTTCTCCATTGTATATTCTTGCCTCCTGTATCAAAGATAAGGTGACCATATGTGCATGGGTTTATCTCTGGGTTTCTATCCTGTTCCAGTGATCCATAGTTCTGTTTTTGTGCCAGTACCATACTGTCTTGATTACTGTAGCTTTGTAGTATAGTCTGAAGTTTGGGAGCCTGATTCCTCCAGCTCCGTTTTTCTTGCTCAAGATTGCTTTGGCTATTTGGAGTCTTTTGTGTTTCCATACAAATTGTGAATTTTTTTGTTCTAGTTCTGTGAAAAATGTCATTGGTAGTTAGATAGGGGTTGCATTGAATCTGCAGATTGCTTTGGGTAGTACAGTCATTTTCACAATGCTGATTCTTCCAGTCCAAGAACATGGTATATCTCTCCATCTGTTTGTATCATCTTTAATTTCT
Source organism: Leucopleurus acutus (assembly GCF_964270905.1). Classification (NCBI taxonomy): domain Eukaryota; kingdom Metazoa; phylum Chordata; class Mammalia; order Artiodactyla; family Delphinidae; genus Leucopleurus; species Leucopleurus acutus. Next base: position 22,524,735 of record NC_139143.1, read on the forward strand.
TTCATCAGGGTCTTATAGTTTTCTGCATGCAGGTCTTTTGTCTCCTTAGGTAGGTTGATTCCTAGGTATTTTATTCTTTTTGTTGCAAAGGTATATGTGAATGTTTCCTTAATTTCTTTGTCAGATTTTTTCATCATTGGTGTATAGGAATGCAAGCGGTTTCTGTGCATTAATTTTGTATTCTGCTACTTTACCAAATTCATTGATTAACTCTAGTAGTTTTCTGGTAGTATCTTTAGGATTCTCTATGTATAGTATCATGTCATCTGCAAACAGTGACAGCTTTACTTCTTCTTTTCCGATTTGGACTCCTTTTATTTCTTTTTCTTCTCTGCTTGCTGCGGCTAAAACTTCCAAAGCTATGTTGAATAAGAGTGGTGAGAGTGGGCAACCTTGTCTTTTTCCTGATCTTAGTGGAAGTGGTTTGAGTTATTCACATTTAAGAACGATGTTGGCTGTGGGTTTGTCATGTATGGCATTTATTATGTTGAGGTAAGTTCCCTCTATGTCCACTTTCTGGAAGGTTTTTATCATAAATAGTTATTGAATTTTGTCGAAAGCTTTTCTGCATCTATGGAGATGATCATATGGTTTTTATCCTTCAGTTTGTTAATATGGCATATCACATTGATTGGTTTGCATATATTGAAGAATCCTTGCATTCCTGATATAAACCCCGCTTGATCATGGTGTATGATCCTTTTAATGTGCTGTTGGATTCTGTTTGCTAGTATTTTGTTGAGGATTTTTGCATCTATGTTCATCGGTGATATTGGCCTGTAGTTTTATTTTTTTGTGGCATCTTTTTCTGGTTTTGGTATCAGGGTGATGGTGGCCTCGTAGAATGAGTTGGGGAGTGTTCCTCCCTCTGCTATATTTTGGAAGTGTTTGAGAAGGATGGATGTTAGCTCTTCTCTAAATGTTTGCTAGAATTCACCTGTGAAGCCATCTGGTCCTGGGCTTTTGTTTGTTGGAAGACTTTTTAATCACAGTTTCAATTTCAGTGCTTGTGATTGGTCTGTTTATATTTTCTATTTCTTCCTGGTTCAGTCTCGGAAGGTTTGCTTCTCTAAGAATTTGTCCATTTCTTCCAGGTTGTCCATTTTATTGGCATAGAGTTGCTTGTAGTAATCTCTCATGATCCTTTGTATTTCTGCAGTGTCAGTTGTTACTTCTCCTCTTTCATTTCTAATTCTATTGATTTGTGTCTTCTCCCTTTTTTTCTTGAAGAGTCTGGCTGATGTTTTATCAAGTTTGTTTATCTTCTCAAAGAACCAGCTTTTAGTTTTATTGATCTTTGCTATGGTTTCCTTCATTTCTTTTTCATTTATTTCTGATCTGATCTTTATGATTTCTTTCCGTTTGTGAACTTCGGGGTTTTTTGGTTCTTCTTTCTCTAATTGCTTTAGGTGTAAGGTTATGTTGTTTATTTGAGATGTTTGTTGTTTCTTGAGGTAGGATTGTATTGCTATAAACTTCCCTCTTAGAACTGCTTTTGCTTCATCCCATATATTTTGGGTCATCGTGTTTTCACTCTTTTGTTTCTATGTATTGTTTGATTTCCTCTTTGATTTCTTCAGTGGTCTCTTGGTTATTTAGTTTAGCCTCCATGTGTTTGTATTTTATTTGTTTAGCCTCCATGTGTTTGTATTTTTTACAGATTTTTTTCCTGTAATTGATATCTAGTCTCATAGCATTGTGGTCAGAAAAGATACTTGATATGATATCAATTTTCTTAAATTTACCAAGGCTTGATTTGTGACCCAAGGTATGATCTATCCTGGAGAATGTTCCATGAGAACTTGAGAAGAAAGTGTATTCTGTTGTTTTTGGACAGAATGTCCTATAAATATCAATTAAGTCCATCTTGTTTAATGTATCATTTAAAGCTTGTGTGTCCTTATTTAATTTCATTTTGGATGATTTGTCCATTGGTTAAAGGGTGTGTTAAAGTCCTCTACTATTATTGTGTTACTGTCGATTACCCCTTTTAGGGCTGTTAGCATTTGCCTTGTGTATTGAGGTGCTACTATGTTGGGTGCATAAATATTTACAATTGTTATATCTTCTTCTTGGATTGATCCCTCAATCATTATGTAGTGTCCTCCTTGGTCTCTTGTAATAGTCTTTATTTTAAAGTCTATTTTGTCTGATATGAGAATTACTCATCATAATTGCTACTCATCAAAATTTCTTTTGATTTCCATTTGCATGGAATATCTTTTTCCATCCCTTCACTTTCAGTCTGTATGTGTCCCTAGATCTGAAGTGGGTCTCTCATAGACAGCATATATACAGGTCTTGTTTTTGTATCCATTCACCAGTCTATGACTTTTGGTGGGAGCATTTAATCCATTTACATTTAAGGTTGTTATCGATATGTATGTTCCTATTACCATTTTCTTAATTGTTGTGGGTTTGTTATTGTAGGTCTTTTCCTTCTCTTGTGTTTCCTGCCTAGAGAATTTCCTTTAGCATTTGTTGTAAAGCTGGTTTGGTGGTGCTGAATTCTCTTAGCTTTTACTTGTTTGTAAAGGTTTTAATTTCTCCGTCGATTCTGAATGAGATCCTTGCTGGGTAGAGTAATCTTGGTTGTAGATTTTTCCCTTTCATCACTTTCAATATGTCCTGCCGCTCCCTTCCGGCTTGTAGAGTTTCCACTGAAAGATCAGCTGTTGACCTTATGGGGATTCCCTTGTATGTTATTTGTTGTTTTTCCCTTGCTGCTTTTAATATTTTTCCTTTGTAGTTAATTTTTTATAGTTTGATTAATATGTGTCTTGGCGTATTTCTCCTTGGATTTATCCTGTATGGGACTCTCTGTGCTTCCTGGACTTGATTGACTATTTCCTTTCCCATATTAGGGAAGTTTTCAATTATAATCTCTTCAAATATTTTCTCAGTCTCTTTTTTTTTTCTTTTGTTCTTCTGGGACCCCTATAATTCTAATGTTGGTGCATTTAATGTCCCCAGAGGTCTCTGAGAGTATCCTCAGTACTTTTCATTCTTTTTTCTTTATTCTGCTGTGCAGTAGTTACTTCCACTATTTTATCTTCCAGGTTACTTGTCTGTTCTTCTGCCTCAGTTATTCTGCTATTGATTCCTTCTAGAGAATTTTAAATTTCATTTATTGTGTTGTTCATCATTGTTTGTTTTCTGTTTAGTTCTTCTAGGTCCTTGTTGAATGTTTCTTGTTATCTATTTCCAAGATTTTGGATCATCTTTACTATCATTATTCTGAATTCTTTTTCAGGTAGAATGCCTATTTCCTCTTCATTTGTTCGGTCTGAGGGGTTTTTATCTTGCTCCGTCATCTGCTGTGTGTTTTTCTGTCTTCTCATTTTGCCTATCTTACTGTGTTTGGGGTCTCCTTTTTGCAGGCTGCAGGTTTCGTAGTTCCCATTGTTTTTGGTGTCTGTCCCCAGTGGCTAAGGTTGGTTCAGTGGGTTGTGTAGGCTTCCTGGTGGAGGGGACTAGTGCCTGTGTTCTGGTGGTTGAGGCTGGATCTTGTGTTTCTGGTGGGCAGGACCACGTCTGGTGGTGTGTTTTGTGGTGTCTGTGAACTTATTATGATTTTACGCAGCCTCTCTGCTAATGGGTGCAGTTGAGTTCCTGTCTTGCTTGTTGTTTGGCATAACGTGTCCAGCACTGTTGCTCGCTTGTCGTTGAATGAAGCTGGGTCTTAGCGTTGAGATGGAGACCTCTGGGAGAGCTTTTGCCATTTGATATTACATGGGGCTGGGAGGTCTCTGGTGGACCAATGTCCTGAACTCAGCTCTCCCACCTCAGAGACTCAGGCCTCACACCCAGCCAGAGCACCAAGACTTTGTCAGTCAGTCGTCTCAGAAGAAAAGGGAGAAAAAGCAAGAAAGACAGAAAAAAATAATAATAAAATTATTAAAATAAAAAATATTATTAAAAATAAAAATGTAATTTAAAGAAAACAAAGAGAAGAGCAACCAAACTAAAAAACAAATCCATCAATGATAATAAGTGCTAAAAACTGTACAAAAGAAAACAAAACAGGGCTTCCCTGGTGGCGCAGTGGTTGAGAGTCCGCCTGCCGATGCAGGGAACACGGGTTCGTGCCCCAGTCTGGGAAGATCCCACATGCCACGGAGTGGCTGGGCCCGTGAGCCATGGCCGCTGAGCCTGCGCGTCCAGAGCCTGTGCTCCGCAACGGGAGAGGCCACAACAGTGAGAGGCCCGCGTACCGCAGGAAAAAAAAAAAAAAAAAAAGAAAACAAAACAATAAAACGGACAGACAGAACCCTAGGACAAATGGTAAAAGCAATGGTATACAGACAAAGTCACACAAAGAAGCATGCACAGAGACACTCACAAAAAGAGAAAAAGGAAAAAATACATATATATTAAAAGAAAGGAAGAGAGCAAGCAAATCAATAAACAAATCTACCAATGATAATGAGCTCTAAATACTAAACTAAGATAAACATAGAACCAGAAACAAATTAGACACAGGAAGCAAACCCCAAGTCTATAGTTGCTCCCAAAGTCCATTGCCTCAATTATGGGATGATTCGTTGTCTATTCAGGTATTCCACAGATGCAGGTACATCAAGTTGACTGTGGAGATTTAATCCGCTGTTCCTGAGGCTGCTGGGAGAGGTTTCCCTTTCTCTTCTGTGTTCGCACAGCTCCTGGGGTTCAGCTTTGGATTTGGCCCCGCCTCTGCGTGTAGGTCGCCTGAGGGTGTCTGTTCTTTGCTCAGACAAGATGGGGTCATAGGAGCAGCTGATTAGGGGGCTCTGGCTCACTTAGGCAGGGGGGAAGGAGGAGTACGGATGCCGGGCGAGTCTGCGGCGGCAGAGGCCAGTGTGACATTTCAACAGCCTGAGGCGCACCATGTGTTCTCCCAGGGAAGTTGTTCCTGGATCATGGGACCCTGGCAGTGGTGGGCTGCACAGCCTCCCGGGAGGGGAGGTGTGGATAGTGACCTGTGCTCGCACACAGGCTTCTTTGTGGCTGCAGCAGCAGCCTTAGCGTCTCATGCTTGTGTCTCGTGTCTGCGCTGATAGCCGTGCTGCCGCAGCTTGCACCCATCTCTGGGGCTCATTTAGGTGGTGCTCTGAATCCCCTCTCCTCACGCACCCCAAAACAACAGTCTCTTGCCTCTTAGGCAGTTCCAGAGCTCTCCCCGAGCTCCTTCCTAGCTAGCTGTGGTGCACTAGCCCCCTTCAGGCTGTGTTCATGCAGCCAACCCCAGTCTTCTCCCTGGGATCTAACCCCCAAAGCCTGAGCCTCAGCTCCCAGGCCCCTGCCCACCACGGCAGGTGAGCAGACAAGCCTCTTGGGCTGGTGAGTGCTGGTCGGCACCGATCCGCTATGTGGGAATCTCTCCGCTTTGCCCTTCGCACCCCTGTTGCTGCGCTTTCCTCTGTGGCGCTGAAGCCCCCCCCCGCCCCCCCTCCACCCCGTCTCCACCAGTGAAGGAGCTTCCTAGTGTGTGGAAACTTTTCCTCCTTCACAACTCTCTCCCTGAGGTGCAGGTCCCATCCCTATTCTTTTGTCTCTGTTTTTCTTTTTTCTTTTGCTCTACCCAGATATGTGGGGAGTTTCTTACATTTTGGGAAGTCTGAGGTCTTCTGCTAGCATTCAGTAAGTGTTCTGTAGGAGTTGTTCCACATGTAGATGTATTTTTGATGTATTTGTGGGGAGGAAGGTGATCTCCACGTCTTACTCCTCCACCGTCTTGAAGGTCCCTTTCCAGGATTCTTAATAACCACTATTTATCCATACTTTTGCAGAACACATAAACGGTTGCTGTTGTTAAATGGTGGGGTCATCGTGACATCTGGTGCTCATGCAGATGACGCTTCAAGGACTTGTTTTGTCCAAATGTGACAGAACTTCCTTCATTCCAAATGCGTGTGTGTGTGTGTGTGTGTGTGTGCGCGCGCATGCGCGCGCATGTATGTATACAGACACTCTGATCTTTATAATGATTTCAGATAATCTTTATAAGAACTGAGAAAATGGAATAATTGACTCACAGCGTTTTTGTTCCCAATGAAATTATTTTATTTATTTGTGTGTGTGTGTGTTTTATTTTAGTTTTTTAAACTTTTTATTTAATATTGGAGTATAGCTGATTTACAATGTTGTGATAGTTTCAGATGCACAGCAAAGCGACTCAGCCATACATATACGTGTATCCATTCTCCCCCAAAATTCCCTCCCATCCAGGCTGCCACATAACATTGAGCAGAGTTTCCTGTGCTATACAGTAGGTCCTTGTTGGTTATCAATTTTATTTTATTTTTATTAAAAAAAATTTTTGGCTTCATTGGGTCTTCGTTGCTGCACGTGGGGTTTCTCTAGCTGCAGTGAGTGGGGGCTACTCTTTGTTGCGGTGTGCGCTCTTCTCACTGTGGTGGCTTCTCTTGTTGCAGAGCACGGGCTCTAGGCATGCGGGCTTCAGTAGTTGCAGCACGTGGGCTCAGTAGTTGTGGCTCGTGGGCTCTATGGCACGTGGGCTTCCATAGTTTTGGCACATGGGCTTAGCTGCTCCACAGCATGTGGGATCTTCCCAGACCAGGGATCTAACCTGTGTCCCCTGCGTTGGCAGGCAGACTCGTAACCACTGGCACCACCAGGGAAGTCCCTATCCATTTTAAATATAGCAGTGCGTACATGTCAATCCCAAACTCCCTAACTATCCCTTCCCCCCACCCTTTCCCCCTGCTAACCATAAGTTTGTTCTCTAAGTCTGTGGTGACTCACAGCTTTTAAAAACAGAAATGCTGGTAGAGCACAGAGGTGTGGAAAAGCTCAAGGAGAAGAGATGGGACTCTCAGAGCACGTTAAAGAAAGGAAAGGAAATCATGGCAGTAATATTTAGACTCCATAAAATTAGATTCAACATTAATCTTGTGAGTTACAGACTCATAAGCTGTGGGGCTAAACTTAGTAGCCTCAGATTTTCTGCAGGACTCCTGAAATTGTTATTAAGGGTGGCATGCCTGCTCACAGCACGTGGGAAGCATGGGAATATATTTCACAACTGACAGAAATGCTCAGACCCTCCAGTCTCCTCTCTGAATTAGCAAACAGAAAAAAAGTAACGGCAGCACAGACTTATCATGTTAATAATAACGCCTGCCCTGTATGTGAAGGCATCCACTTCTGTGCTTTAAGAGGATAAAGGGCCAGACTCCAGCATGTACCACGAACCTCTTCCTGAAAGCTCTACAGTTTCTATGTAAGACAATTTCCCCTGACACAACAGCTGCCTCTTAAGTGGTATTGTTAAAATAGACGTTATATATCCAGGTGTGGAAGGAGCCAGGGCCCAGAACTAAATGGGGTGTTTCTAACAAAGGCTCATTGTTTGCCATCTGTTTACAGTGCCTGTTTAACATTGCTAATAACAGCAAAATCACAATTTCCACAGAAGGCAGCGTTGGCAGGAAGATGACACTTAGACGAGTTCAGAACATAAGCAGGGAGCTGCCTCCCATTCCTCTGCTTCCCTAACCCCCGGACCCTCTGAAATGGTCAGTTTTGGGGTTCAAGTCCCTCCCTGGTCCCCCTCTGTCCCTCTCCCCACCATTCTTTTGTGAAAATGTGGCTTCTGTGAAAGGCTGGGTCCTGTCTGCACAGGCCAAGCTGGCTTACACCTGGTGTTCATGTCAGAACTGAAACACATCTGCAGGGCGTGGAGAGATGAAGTAAGTAATTTGACTAAAGTCACACAGCTTGCAAGTGGAAATTTAAGCTCGAAGCTTCCCGACTAGTTTGTCATCTGATTCAATTCAGTGAAAAATACTCCTTTTGAACACATTCTATGTCCAAAGCCTTGTCCTAGGAGCCTCTACAAGTATTTGCACTCCTCTGTTGAGGTTCTTACCATAGATGGCTCTGTGCATCTGTTAGATTCTGAGTTCCTTACAGGCACGGATTGTGCCATGTTTATTGGGCCTGCAGAGTAGTAAGTGCTCTTAGGTAAATAAGTAAGGGGTAGATATGGTCCATCTGCAGGTTGCTCATCATCAGTGGGGCAGACTTGTTTAAGTCAACTACCATACCACTCAGACCGATAACTGCATCCATCCATCCATCCATCTGTACACATCCATTTCTTGAACACTTACTGGATTAAGTGATACAAACTTCCAGTTATAAAATAACAAGTCAGGGGCTTCCCTGGTGGCGCAGTGGTTGGGAGTCCGCCTGCCGATGCGGGGTCGCGGGTTCGTGCCCCGGTCCGGGAGGATCCCACATGCCGCGGAGCGGCTGGGCCTGTGAGCCATGGCCGTTGGGCCTTCGCATCTGGAGCCTGTGCTCCGCAACGGGAGAGGCCGCAGCGGTGAGAGGCCCGCATACCACAAAAAAAAAAAAAAAAAAGATATAAAATAACAAGTCAGGGTGATATATATATAGCACAGGGAATGTAGTCAATAATATCAAAATAACTTTGGTGACAGACGGTTACTAGACATCACGGTGATCAATTCACAGTGTATATAATTGTTGAATCAGCGTGTTGTACACCTGAAAATAATATCATATTGTATGTCAACTATACTTCAATAAAAATTTTTTCTAAATTCTTTTTGCATTACAGCATTACAAACTGTTCATTGATATCAAAAATTCTTTCAGTTTTAGCCTCAGTTCCCAGATCATCAGAGATATTATTTAATTCTCTTTGTTTATTTGATGTATGGTATTGTTGTGGACTGAACTGTGTCCCCCACTAATTCATATGTTGAAGCCGTAACCCCCAATGCTTGGAGATCGGGACTATAAGGAGGTAATGAAAATTAAGTGAGGTCATAATGGTGGGTCCTTAATCCGAAAGGAGTGATGTCCTTATAAGAAGAGGAAGAGACACAGATTCCTTTCCCTCTTTCTCTCCCTCCCCATCCGTGTGTGCACAGAAGAAAGGTCATGTAAAGACATGGTGAGAGGGCGATCACCTGCAAGCCAGAGAGAGAGCTCTCACCAGAAACTAAACTTTCTGGTACTTTGATCTTGAACCTCTAGCTTCCAGAACTGTGAGAAAACAAATTTCTGTTGTTTAAGCCACCCAGTCTGTGATATTTTGTTATGGCAGCTGGAGTAGACTAATACAATAATAAATACAAAGCTTCAAGAAAAAAAATTTACAGTGAATTATTGACTTTACGTCTTTCATTGCATCATCCAGGGGTAATTGAATACAGTGACTTAGTGCCAAATTAAAAACATTTAAAAACATTTCTAAAATTTTGGCTGAAATACCAGACTTTCTCCCTAACATACAGGCACTAGCACCATCTGAACAAAAAGTTTCCATGAAAATATATCTCATTGACACCATTTTTCTTAAACATTGACAATAAAGTTTGGTCATTATTTCAAGTATTATTCCTTCCAACTCCACAAGATCAACAAAATTTAAAATTTCTCATTTTAAAATAAATTTTTAATACGCTTTTATATGAAACAGTTGAAGGTTCATAGAAAGTGAATATTTTACTCTTTTGATTTATAACTTTTAAAATAAGTTGTTTTCTCATTTCAGTAGATATATGTTTTCCAACAAGTGGGAACATAAATCTAGAATGTAATGTATTCTTATATAGGTACTATCCTTTTTAAAATGGCTGTTGAATATTTCATGTTTGGAAATGCCTGATTGTGTTTAAGCACATGCTGGCTAGTGTTAGTTAACCTTTTAAAAGGTACTTTCTTAATATGTTTAATCATTTAATCAACATTTTGTTAAACTTAGAAGATTTTGTTCTTTCAAATACATTATTGTGTGAAACTGATCTTTTGATTGTTTTTCTCAGTGATAATTACAATTTTCTTTTGTTGAACCATGAGCTTTGGCAAAATGTGATTGCCACTCTGATGAATATCTAAATCTTTTAACAGTCAACTCAGAGCACCATTTGCATCCCATACTTATATCCCTAGCACTGATGAGACACTTATATTTTTGTTAAAATAATCTAATTATTTTACATTAAAGAAATAAAAAGTATTGTGTGCATTTGCACTGATTCTTGCACAGTGTAAAAATGTTCAGGTCGTTTGGATTTCCACACAGTAAGTATTCTAGGCTATACTTCAATATTAATATTGCTTGTTCTTTTCAGGCTCAGAAGATTGAGTTGTATGATATTTAAATGGAACACTAATAAATGTATCCATGTTGGTTTTCTCTTTATTCTGTGGGTTTGTTTTTAATATTTTATTTATAAATTCTTAAGTTTATAAGTATTAAAACACTACATTTACCCCTTACACAAGCATTACAGTGCACAAATACAAGTAAAGTAACAACTATTTAGAATCAGTGGCAACCACGTGATTTCAATATAGTGATAAACCAGGATGTCAATAGCATGGTGTGCTCTGTGATAAATAAGCATCCGAGCGGCCCGTTTATCAATGATCCTTGTGACATCCTGTGACAACTGGCCCAAATGAATGAGTTTAATTTAGAATTTTTAATTATTTATTAATTTTCCTGTTTGCTGCAGCAACTGTAATACTTACCAACTGGAACAGAAATCTTTCAAGAGAATCACAATCAATGCAGTTATACCAGTGAGGGAATAGGAAGTTCAGGGCTGGTGGGGTGGCCCAGTTATGATGTCAATGGTATTTCCTCCCTCTGTCTTTTTGGCTTCTCCATTCTTAATGTGTTGATTTCCTTCTCATGATCACAAGATGGCTGGTGTGCCTCCAGGCATCAGGTTTGCATTCCAGGTAAAAAGAAATATACATCTCACAGGTTCAAGCTGTGTCACATGGCCACTCCTACCTGCACAGTGGCTAGGAAAAAAATCAAGGAATTGGCTTTTCAATGTCTACAGTAGCTGAAACAATGTAGGTTGGCAGGATATTATGATTTATAAGAAATATATCAATATATTTGGTCATTCAAATGTCCACCAGCTTAGCTCACTACTCCCAAAACCCCGGAAATGTCCTGAGTGATAAGAGCAGTGGGAGCATCTTTTGTGATAATATTTGGTCTCTTGTCCTCAGTTCCTGAAATCACTTCAGAGCCAGAAAGGTGAAATGGTGTCTCGTTATTCATAACAAGCCCCTTTTTCCACCACAACTGGGTTTATGTTAATGGTGTGACTCCTGGAAAGCACATAAGGATGGGGGCTAGTTGTGCAGGGAATCAACCATGAATAGAGGGTTGGAACTTTTAGTCCCACTCCCTGATTTCTGGGAAGGGGAGAGGGGATGGAGGTTGACTCTGTTACCAATGATTTAATCCATCACGCTTGTGTAACGAAGCCTCCACAACAGTCTAAGAGGACAAGATTTGGAGAGCTTCCATGTTGCTGAACCAGAATCCATCGCTGTAGGTGGTGCATCCCAAACTCCATGGGGACAGACGTTCCTGTGTTCAGGACGCTTTCAGATTTTGTCCTGTGTATCTCTTGATCTGGCTGTTCATTCGTATCCTTTAATATCCTTTGTAATAAACTGGTAATCTACTATGTAAACTAGATTGCTAAGTACTGTGAACCATTCTAGCAAATTAATCAACCCCAAGGAAGGAGTCCTTGGAACCTCCAAATCAACAGCCAGCCAGCAGAAGCACAGGTAACAACCTGGTCTTGTGATTGGCATCTGAATTGGAGGACTGGCTTATGAGACTGAGCCCTTAACTTGTAGAATCTGATACTATCTCCAGGTAGACAGTGTCAGAATGGAGTTGAATTGTACGTCACCAGCTGGTTTCTGAGGGTTGCGTGGTGATGTGGGAAAATCCTCCACATTGGAATTGGGTGCAGAACACTTTAGCTGGTCACTCAACATCTATTTCTAATCACTTTATTCCTTGTCTTCCTACACTGTGTCATAGCCACTTTTTTTTTTTTTTTAAGACACTGCCTTGTGAAAGAGTTATTAATTACCTCAGCAGTTAGACTGGGACCCTTGTGGATCCCTAACGATGCCCACAACATATGGGTACTAAACAACAGTTGTTGAATAAATAGTAACCGCCTGGGGTTCTTATTTTCTGAAATTGTACCACTGCAGTCACCTTTACTGAGATACCATTCTATAACCAATAAAACTAAATAAAGCATGGCTGAGGAAAGGGCAAGATAAATAGAGGCTGTGATATGGATGGAGACTTGAAAGTCAGAGTGGTAGGATAATGAAAATTTCTTCTGACGTAGAGACTTCTGCTGCTGGTAATGCTGGGCTAGATCATTCAGACCAATCCTCCGACTGAACACAATTTTAAAAGCTGGATGAAATATAAAAACATCTTCTTAAAAGCACCAAAGACTCAACAAGGGAGTAAGAAATTACTGGGGTCAAGTTCTGAGAGTGGTTGGGAATCTAGAAACATCAGCCTAGCACTTGGGGTCACTTTTGCCCTAGAGGCATTTGCTAATCTAGAACAGGTGGCTGAGAGGCTGCTTTTAGTGCTTTGCAGGGTTGGAGCAAAAGCCAGAGTCCAAGGACCACCAAGACTTGGGACTTGAAAACCCACTCGCTTTGGCTTGGGATCCAAAAGGACTGTTGCAATGTGAATAAGGGTGAACCATAAAAAAACCGGCCCTTACACAGACCACAGTCAATGGGTAGCCCACGAATCTCAATCCCTGAAATTGGACTGAGGTAATTCTAGAGTGTTCATTTCCCCTAGACACTTGGTAAATGAAGCAGAAAATTTTCTTTGGAGGAAGATAACATCATCTCAGACCTCAAATTTCCACAAGAACTTTTAAAAACAATGTTTGACATACAATAAAAAATTACTAGACAGATGAGGTGCTAGGACTCCGGAAGCAAGAACCAGCAGAAACAAAGGACAACAGATCAGCCTTAAAGGGACTCCAAATATTGAATGGTCAAATTTCCCTTTGAGATTATCGTATCGTTTTGGTGTTACAAAAATTTATGCAGTATAATTACAACAATTAAAAGAAATAATTGATATCAAGTAAAAAGCAAAAATAGAGCTAGAAAGAAATATACCAACCACTTTTGTGTTAGTGGTGTCTGAGGGTGGTAAATTATAGCGTTTGCTTCATCTTTTCCCATCTGTGTATTTGCAAATTTTCCTTAATGAAACTTTATACTTGGAGACATACTTTGGTGAAAGATAAAGTGGCAACAAATATAACACAGAGCAGGGCTGAAATCACAGGTATGCAACCTCTACAGTTGCGGGGCGTGGGCCGGGGGAAGTCCTGTACTCAGAAGGGCCTCACCCCTGGTTTAAAACTCTGCCGGTTGCTATCTTGAAATTCTTAATATATATATCAATACATTTAAACAAGAAGCCCCACACTTTCATTTTGCGCTTGGCGGTGCAATGTAGACCCAGAGGCAATTACATGTTGACCCTTACGCAGATAAGGAAACCGAGATTTAAAGAGGTTTAGAAAGTTGCTCTTAGAACGGAGTCTGACTGCAAAAGCACATGCTCTTGACACTTTAGACCAACACCAATACACACAGAGTCACTGCTGCTGCCTTTCCGGCCCACAATAGTCCTCAAAGTCTAGTTTCCTCATTCCCAAGGTCAGACGGCGGGGGAGGGTGGAGGCGGCGAGTGAAAGACGCTCATGCAGAATTTTTCAGGGATGCGCTGCAAACGCAGCCCGGAGTATTAAATCCACAGCTCGGGAAAACCCACCCGAACAACCCTGGGTTCCAAGAGCTTGTCCTGTGTGCCCAACCAACACGCTTCCAACTCCCTCGGCGCCACATTTCCCACTCCCGAGCAAGTGGCGAGATACGGAAAGGCTCCTGCAGCCTTTAGGCACGAGGTACACACATACCCTTCCGCAGCTTCCCGCCTCCTCCAGACGCACGTGTTTAAAGAGTCCCTGCTCCTCCCCACCCAGCCCCACCTCGGCGCGGCCGTCCTGCCCCGCCTACGCCGCTGGCTTCAAGTTTCCTCGGAGAGGCTGGCTGGCGCAACCGCAGCGGCGGTGGCGACCGGGATCCTGCCTGCGCTTGGCCGCCCACCTTTCCCCAGCCCCGGCCGCCTCAGTCTCCGCCCGCCAAGGCGGGCGTGCTCGGCGGAGCCGGAGCCGAGAGGGAGGGGATCCCCGGCTGCGCGTCTTCACTTCTTGCAGTGGCACAGGCGGCGGCAGCAGCAGGTGGAGCGAGCTTCCGCGGCGAGCAGCTCTTGGTCTGAGATCCACTCCAGCTGCCCGGGCGGGAGCAGGCCCGCTGGGCTGGAGCCCGTGCCCGGCCCGGTCCAACCCCTCGTTTCCGGGGAACTTGTATTACCGAGGCCGGTGGGCCGGGGCCGCAGCAGGGGCCGGGGCCGGGCGCGCCCAAGAGCGCAGGGCAGCCGTGGAATCCGCGTCCGGGACGCAGGACCAAGGGGACCTGGCTCTTCCCGGCTACCTGAAGACCTGTTCTCCAGGGACTTGGGAGCAGCTCGGGGTCTGCCCGGGCACCTCGCTGGACGCTCTCGGTTGGCTCCTGGCTGGCGCGGGAGAGTCCCGAGCGGCGCTGTCGGCTCTCCTGTGTGGCTTAGGCGCGGAAGGCAGGGAGCTCTTCCCTGGGATTCCGGGGCCACGGGAGCTGTTCACGCGGTCCTCCGTGGAGTCCTCGCAGCCCTCGCCGTGTTGTCTCGAGAAGCTCGCCGGTTGACGCTAATCTGCAGGAGTTCTCTACTGATTTGGTTTCTTCCTCGATTTGGGGACAGTTCCCGCCAACGACGCCCGACGCACTTATTTTCGCAAACAAGCAGGAGTCCCAGGTCGCCAGAGCCTGCGGGAATCCTGGCCCCGTTCGCGGACCCTCAAGGCGCTTTCCGCTTGGCGTACCTTTTTTGCCCCCCTTTTGAGGGAGTGCGGTGCTTGAGGGGGACAACGGCTTCCTAGGCGCTGCTTTGTGTGTGGTGGGGTTGGAGTGCGGGCGGCCCCCGGCCGGCCATGGCCTTCACTTTCGCTGCTTTCTGCTACATGCTGTCGCTGGTGCTGTGCGCTGCGCTCATCTTTTTCGCCATCTGGCACGTGAGTAACCGGCAGCGGCTTCTAACTCTTTCCTTTCGCCCCCAAACGCGCCCCTGGCCACCTCCTTCCTCAGGTTCCCGAAGATGCCACCTCACTTTATCCACATTGCGAGTGTGGACGGATGGGAGGCCGGCTGCGGCGCACCCGAGGTTAGACTCTCTGCCGCTCCGTTGTCCCAGGGCGGGAGACGGTTCGCGGCAATCCTGAGGCCGGGCGCGCCTTCGGTGCCCTGGCTACTGGCTGTAGGCGGAGGGACCGCCGGTTTCCGGGGCAGAGCACCCTTGCCAGGGCCTGGCCTTGTGTCCCAGACCCCGGGGACTAGCGTCTACAGCCCCGTCTACCCCGTTAACCTCCCCGGCCGCCTCCTCTGCTGCCCGCGGGAGGCGAAGGAGAAGCGCCACCGTCGGCCCGGCAATTAGTCAAGTAACTATAACAACTAAACATTTAAAATGTCAGCATCTGTGGTGGGTTGCATTTAGACATAATTGGAGACAAAGTGGAAACACGACGGGAGCGCCTTGTAAGAGGAAGTAGGGAGAGGCCGGGCCCGGGGAGCGGAGTGGACGGGAACCAGGTGATGGAGTTCGGCAAGGAAGGCAGCGGGCGGTGAGGACGAGAGAAAAGCGAGGAGAAGGCAAGGGAGACTGGGGAAAGACGGGCGTGAATGAGGCTGTGCAGGGTGGTCACGTAGAGAGAGGTGGAGGAGGGCGAGTTTCCTCCTTTGCCTTACTGGGGTCCGAGACAACCAAGTCCCGAAAGACTTTGCAGGTAGCACGTCTCCGCTTGGCCAGGTGCGCAGCATCTCCGGCGGGCACAAACTTGCGTGCTGCCCTTCCTGGGGCTACACCAGGTTGAGGGCAGTCGTGGTGAGTCCTGGTTCTGCAGGGGTGGTGTGGGAATAGTGGACAGAGTGCTTCTGAAGAGAGGGAGAGAGGAGTGAGGAATGCTGATTCTCTCATAAAGACAGCACAACATTGGCCAAGTCAGTTGAACTCCCAGAACTTGATCCTCTGAGGTTGTTTAAGCTCCCTGGCTTCACCCTCAGAAATTTGGTGGGAAGAATGGTTAAGGTCACACATTTTAGAAGGAGAAGCACCTCAGTGCATCTTCCTGCCCAGCAAGTCAGGCGGCAGGGAAGGATCCCAAGATGAATTCCTGGACAAGGCTCTCTGGCAGGGAGGAGGGGAACCCCGCGAGGAGGAAGACTTCTAATTATGTCACCTTAGGGAAGACGCTTAGGGAAGACATCTCAAAAGTGAGAAAGTTGACCTGGATGATCTCCAAGCCTCCCCTGATGTCTAAGATGGTGTAAGTCTGTGAATCAGTTGCCTTAGGAATCTGGGGGTGAGAGAGAAGGAATTCAGACATGGGAATTTCGGGACTGACCAAAAATGCTGCGAGTGAGAAGTGATGGGATTTTGCACCATCTCTTCCTCTGCACAGGAAGGCTGGGTCTAATCTGCAGTGGAGAACTGAGCCTTGAAGTTGTTGACAGTTGTTAAGGGAAAACAAACCTTTTACCTAACTTAGAATGAACAAGGGGTGCAGAACAGATCGTGCCCAAACAGTGCAGTGGACCTCTACTAATGTGTTTGAAAGGAGCTTTCTGTGCTTCTTTGGATTTGGCGAGGCGTTTGCAATGTAGAAGGCTAACTACCTCTCTTCTTCAGAAATACTTTATTTGCTGTTTCTTTATGTTTTTGCCTTGGCCAGAGAGTGGCAGGTACCAGAGACCTCCATCAAACTGTCAGGCTTGGAGTTCTCTGAATTAGCCCTTGAAGCCAAGCAGGTAACCAGAAAGAATAACTTTCTCTCAGTCGGGAAGATAATAAATAATTCAAGAGCAGGTTAATTAAATGGGTGGTTTGTGCACCTGGTTGACTAACAGACATTTGACTCAAAATCAGGCATTGCTGTGATCCCATGTTGGCCTCTACTCTTCAGGTTTCCAACACTCACCCCCTTGTCTAGGGGTAGCTGAATGCAGTCAGAGGTCCTGACCTCATCCCTGACCTGGCAAGATTCCAGTTTCTAATGATGAAAAGAATTTGTGCTCTTTGAATTCAAATTGCAGTAACAACTCAGTCTCAGCCCCTTTTCCTTTCCTAGTCTTTTCCTTCTCCCTCTGTCCAAATCAAACATCCCAAAGCCCTACTGCGTTGCTTTCGTCGCTGAACATTGAAAGGGGAAATCTGAGACACATTGACGCAATCTGTGTACGCATTGTGTGTGTGGGTGTTGGTTATAGGCGGGTAATTATTTCAACCAAAATTTATGTTGGTCTGTGTTAGACTCTGTGTTTGCTTTCTTTTCAGCTTATATTCCTTGTATATTTCTCGATCTGACGAACCATATTGATTGCTTACTCTATATTGACATCCCAAATAGTGAATTGGGCACTTAACAGTATATAGCAGTTAAAAGACCCACCCCACTGCCATGTCTGGGTTGTAAGATAAGAGGTTAGCACTTTTTCTTATTTAATGGTACACACCTACTTAGAGATAGTAAGAGTAGTTACTATTTATTGAGTGTCTGTAGTAGGCCAGCCTTAGGCATTTACAGAGGACCCCTCAGATGTACCTCCAGCTGTTTACCTGCCTCTTCTTCCCACTGGAGGTCTGGACACAAGGATGGATGTGGCTGGCTGTAGCACAACATTTCTTTCCAGTCTTGGTTTTTACTTTGAAAATTTATCTGCATTTGTTTTCAAATGAGAAGATTTCAAATTACTAATTTATTTTATATGAGCCACTGTCTTTGAGTACATTTGTCACATTTGGAAGACGCAGAATAAAACCGAGGGTTTTGGTATTTTGTTGTGTGTGTGTGTGTGTGGCTTTTCATACCATCAGGCACATGGCCCCTTACTGCCCAGGCAGCCTTTTCATCCTCACAACTGACATTTTACAGATGAAGAAACTGTATCAGAGAGGTTATGAAACTTGCCCAAGGTTGCACAGCTGGGATGTATTAGATCTGAGATTTTAGCTGAGTCTGAGACTCTTAGGCCCGTGTCCTTTTTTTAACCCTAGTCACTGCCTTTGGGTTGTTTAACTTTGATAACAGTGAATAATGTTTCTATCCAAAGGATTACCTTTCTCTGTATAAATGAAATATTTGGAGTTGGAATTTCTGATTGGCGTTGAAACAAGAAGATGACACCAAACATACTATGTATCCTTTTTAAAAAGAGGAAATTCTATTTTGTTTTTTAAAAAATTATTTTTCTGCTTATAAAATTCTACAGGTTCATTGCCCCAAATTTTGAAAGTACAGGGACATAATAAAGGAACAAAATCACTACTAATCTTATCATCCAGAAGAGATTTGGGTGTCTCTTTTTCCAAATATGGTGTATACGTGTATCTTAAAACATTGCATACGGGATGTTTAGAAGAAAAAGTGTTCTAAAGGGTTTCAGATGTGAAGTGATGTCTGCTTCCAGCCAATATAAAATGAACAGTGTTTATTAGTAAGAGCCCTCTCAGCTCCAGCTTGGTTGAGCCTGTTTGCAGACTGTCTCTTTTATATAAAGACAGATGAAACCATTCTTTGGAAAGATCAAAGATTCATACCAGTTATTTCAGGTTAAAAATTTTTTTTTTTATATCTAGAGTCACTTTTTAAAACTCTGAGTTTTGACAACATACAAATAAAATTAATTCCCAATAATATTTCATTGGGTTCCCGGCAGCATTTGCTACTGGAGAGTTTTAACGGGGCCCTGACAGATGATAACAAGTAGTACGTACTGAGGGACAGTTTTGCTAGGTGAAATGTCTTTATGGTTGATCCTTTCAGCCAGTTCTAGCCTGTCAGAGATTCAGTCATAGGGAACTGAGTAAACCTCTCAGTTTCTCAGATTATCCATCTGGAAACAAAAAAGGGTTTACATAAATGATAGGATGCCTGGGGTTGACGATAGCCTGTCCCTTGAGGACCCTCCTTTGGCCTATTCATATGATGCTGAGCTCTTAGCCATGTCTTATCTGGTCTCCACTTTGTGTTCTGTCTGAGGCATCCCCATACCCCCCACCCGCGCCGGTATCTCACTTTGACGTGTGATGTTTGCACCTCCTGCCTCCCCGATTCCCCTCCTCTCTGGTGCCTCCACCTCATTCTCCACTGCCTCATAGCACAGGGGGATGCTCCATGAGAGCAGGGACCCTTTCTGCTCACCATGGTTTCTCCGGAGGCTGGAACTGTGCCTGCCATGTAGAAGGGGCTCGGTAAATCCTCATACAACTTAATGATGAGGCTGGCGATATTCTTAATTTGGCATAGAAAGAGAGGCAAACAGGAGACATTCTTACATATGCTAAAATACAGCCAAAATATAAAACACTAAAAGAGATAGCTAAACCAAGCTTAAGCTTTTGGACTCTCATAGAGCCACCAACATTTCTGTGCGAAGCGTCGGAGGCATTAAACGACTTGGTTGGGACAATCCCTGCTACAGGGCACAGGGACTGCAGACTAAGGGTGGGATCTCAGGATATCTTATGGGACAATGTCCACATCAGTTTGGTGTTGGGGGGGCCTGTCACGGAGCGGTGTCTACCTACCCCTGCCGCCAGTCTCCCACTCTTGCCGTCTCACAGCCCCAACTCCATAGGTAGATTCTATTGCCTCCTGGAAATGTGCATTTTATTCCTCTTTGCAAAAGGAAAGACTTCTACCCTCTTGGATCTAAATTCTGCAGTTTTTTCACTGTCTCGCTCACATCTTACCATCGTCAACTCTGCTCACTCCAGCCTCCCACAGACTCCCGAGACAGCTCACATGGCTCTCTTGCTGTTGTGCACATATGACCTTGCATGAGGACACACTTTCACATGTGTGTGCCTGGGCTGTCTACGTGCAGGAGAAGCAGATGGAGGGCAGGGCCCTTACCTGTCCACGTTATGCATTTGCAGAGCTTAGGAGGACACAGTGACCACGTGGGGAGCGCGTGGCTGGTGGTTCTCAGACTGGCCGTGAAAGGAGGAGTGAACGTCCCATCTTTGGTAGCCTCGTTTGGCTTGGGAACTCAGAACTCACCCTTCAAAGAAACGAGGGAGCCTGTGGCTCTGGGCTGTGGTGGCTGGCTGTGGGGGCAGTGCCTGGGAACTGGCCCGGCTGGGTGGCTGTCCGGCTGGGTGCTGTGGGTGCTGGGTGCACTGGCAGCTGCTCCTACCATCTGCTCCGACACTCGACTCGGAAGGGAGAGTCAGCGCAGTACAGCTTCCGGGATGCAGCGGCCAGGGTCAGGGCCGGGTGCCACTGTCAGAGACAATGGCTTCGCCCTCCGGGGCTGGCCACCACCACAGGCCTCGGCACTCCTGTCTGTGACGGGGTGCTGAGAACAGAACCTTCATCACCACCTGACTCCGAGGCCATTGTCCTAAATGAACAAGTCCAGTGCTCTAGCTAAAGGGTTTGTAAGGGCCTCAGTTACATACAGGCCTGGAGAGACAGAGGTTGTGCAGACGCTAATTCAGCGTGTGTTGAATTGGACTGGGTGTTCCTGTCCAGTCTCCGTCAGTTAATTACTCTAGCCCAGGTTGAGACTCAGCCTGCCTGGTCAAGCAGTCTGTTTTCTCTAGTTCTAACCTGTTGCTACCTTTTGCTCAACCTTCTCTGTGTTGCCCTGGTTACCTGAGAGAGAAAGTGATTTCACCTAGCCCCGCAGTTTCTACTTTGGGCTGTCTCTGGCTCCTCTAGTTTTTCAAATTGATTAAAAAAAAATTTTTTTTTAATTGGGTAAAGTAGACATAACATAAATTTGACCATTTTAACTCAGTTTTAAGCGTACGGGTCAGTGGCTTTAAGTACATTCACATGGTCGTGCAGCCATCCCTCTCTAGAACTTTCTCATCATCCCAAACTAAAACTCCATATCCATTAAACAATAACTCCTCATTCCCCCTTCCCCTCAGCCCCTGGCAACCACCTTTCTACCTTCCATCTTTAGGAATCTGACTACTCTATGTACCTTATATAAGTGGATTTATACAGTATTTGTCCTTTATGTCTGGCTTATTTTACTTAGCATAACGTCCTGATTGTTCATGTTGTAGCATGTGACAGCAATTCATACTTTTTAAGGTTGAAAATATTCTGTTGTGTGTATGTACCACATTTTGTTTATCCATTCATCTGTTGGTTCCACCTTTTGGCTGTTTTTGTGAATAGTGCCGCTGTGAACATGGGTGTGCAAATATCTCTGTGATACCCTGTTTTTCATTTTTTTGGTGTATAGACCCACAAGTAGAAATGCAGGATCAAATAGTAATTCTGTGTTTAATTTTCAGTGGCTCCTCTGATTTTACAAGCAGGAACTCTCTTGGTCCCTGGTCTTTGCTGCACCAACTCTGCCCTTTGTTGACCCTCTGGCCCCTGTGCATTGCTTCTCTCTGTGTTCCTCTAGGATGGACCAACAGTAGGGTCCCAAACATCCCATGTTTATTTGCTTGCTTAAATATCTGGTCTGTTTGGCTACATCACTCTGGAATCCTCAGGTCTTTTAGGTGAATAAAATAGTTACGGAATCTTTCTTCAAGTCTTAGCATTGGGTCCTAGCTGTCAGAAGTTATAAATCCTCCTTAAACAGATTTTACCGGAGACAAATCTTGCGGTTTGCCATCATCCCTTGACCACAGTCATTTCTTCCAAGGGATTTCATCAGGAAGAGCTAGCAGTGTTTTCCAAGATTTGAGGCCTGAGAATGTTTTGGGTATGTGAGAACTGAGAAAGGCACCTGACATTGAGAACGAAGGGATCTTGTGCAAAAATTCGTTGTTGTTGTTCGTTTAAACCATTGCATTTCAGCTCTTGAATCAATGGGAGGCCCAAAGGCCTAGCACTTCATTCGGTGGCTGCCAGGGAGGCGGACCAGGCAACCTTACCTGGGCCGCAGAGGAGTCAAAGACTCAAGTTCGGGCTTCCCTGGTGGCGCAGTGGTTGGGAGTCCGCCTGCCGATGCAGGGGACACGGGTTCGTGCCCCGGTCCGGGAAGATCCCACATGCCGCGGAGCGGCTGGGCCCGTGAGCCATGGCCGCTGGGCCTGCGCGTCCGGAGCCTGTGCTCCCCAACGGGAGAGGCCACAACAGTGAGAGGCCCGCGTACTGAAAAAAAAAGAAAAAAAAAAAAAGACTCAAGTTCATTTCTGCTCCTAAGCTGGGGACTGCTGGGGCTTGGAAGTGAAGCAGGTTTCAGCTCACAGGGAGACAGTTTGGAGGATGGCTTCATTTCCTAGTCTCTTTAATCTGCCTTGGGTCACAAAAGTGGTTTTAAAAGACAAGCCAGATTTGTAAAAATGTCATTCACACACACGTGCACACAATTAACACCACAACGAAAAATACTCCCCAGCCATGCAAATCCCACACTTTCCTGGCCATAAATTTTGGGAGGATGGAATTAGCTTTTCTCTGTCTCTCTGGGGTCAGGGTGGGTGTAGGACGTGGGGCATCCCTGTGTGTCCATTTGCAGTCCACACGGTTGGGGTTGAATGCCTTAGTGGGAGCAATTAACTATGCACTCTTACCCAACCCAGTGTCTGCTTCTCACCACGCAGAGGCTCGGGGCCAAGGGCCCCCACCTGTGTCTGCATAGTCTGCCCTTGAGGACAACCAACACCTGGGACTACTGGTGAGCTGAGGTCGTATTTCTGTGATGCCGTCTGGCCAGATGGAGCCATGGCCCCTTGTCCTCTGCAGTGTCTGTAAAAGCTGTAGGTCTGTACTCAGGACATGTTTCCAGCTGAATGACACACTGATTACTTTTCTCTGGATGCCTTTCCTTTCTAGCGAGGAAGAAACTGCAGGCCAGGCCACTGTGAATCCAAGGTTCATCCCCCTCTCTCCGTTCCTTAGCTTTCCCATTCACGTTCTTCTCCGGTTTTGGCTTCCCATTTGTATTGTTTCCTTCCCTGGCCAGCGGCCTGCGCCCAGAGCTCCGCTCCCGGGCTGCCCAGCAGGTGCTCCGGGCTGGCTGGCATCTGTGGTTGTTGGTGAGTCCCTGGCATTAGGGATCCCAGGCCTTGACGGCTCTCTTTCCTTCCTTCCTTTTCCCCTTTTTCTACTGCTTCCTTTTCTTCCTTTTCCTCTGCATGTATCTTAGCTCTGCCGGAGGCCACACAATATTACTTAGCCCAGCTGGAGGGCCTGAGCGCTGGGAAGTTAGCTGACACCACCTCCCTCCCCCAAGGCATCTAGAACTGTGGGCTGATATTCCCAGAACATTAGTTTTAGGTATCTTTTCTGTTTTTGTGTTCACATGGTCCATTTTGATGATGGCATAAAGCTCTCCTGCTGAGGAAAAGTGCAGGGGAGGAGAGCAGAGTCTTGGAGCTGACTTTCCTTTTTTTTTTTTTTCCTTATTGGCAACTGATTCATGAACCCTAAAAAAAGAGTTGATAGCAACATAGCCAGCTAGCGATAGCAGTCCAGATGGTCCCCTATATAATAGAGACATTTGTATCTTGGATAAAAAAATATTTAAATGTGTTCTGTGAACCTTATTGAGAAAGGAATTAGCAACAACTGCATTCAAGGGCTGTGGGTATGGAAATAGCCAAAAGATTCTAGTCCCCCTGAATGCAAAAATGAAGAAATGGAAATTGGGAGGTGTCAGGCTGAGATATGGGGGACTCCAGTGCGGGGAAGATGGGTTTGGAACACATGGCACTGCTCTTGTCTGTCAGCCTGAGGTAACCCACCCTCGGGTGTGTCAGGGGAGAGGGGTCCAGTCTGGTCGTGTGTGTGTGGAGGTGGAGCTACATGTCCGGTCTGTGTCCACCCAGGCATACTGCCAGCTGTGGAGGCTTCACAGCAGCTGTAGGCAGACCAGGGCCAAAGAGAACAAATTTGCGCCAACGGTCTCTAAATTTTACGTTGAACAGATATACAGATGCTGCTTCCCATCTTCCTTTCTCCGTTCACTGGGAGATGGTACAGGCCCAGTGAATCCACGGGCCGGCCTGAAATCTTCGTAGAACGTTTATTCTCATTGTCCTGTATCCTAAGCGGGCCATCGCGGGGGGCTTGGAGATTTCTTGAGAGGTGTTCTGAATTGCGGTGGCATCAAGCTTACGTTGGCCACTTTGGAGGATGGAGGGGGAGGTGATTAGTAACAGTCACTGAACTGGAGTGTGTGAGGGGCCGTGCGTGGGGAAAGCCGGCCTCTTAGAGCGCGTGGAGTCACTGTCTGGGGTTAGGGGCAGGGACCAGATGCTGAGAGCGTAAAGCCACTTCGTCATTACCGGACTGTGACTTATCCCGCGATAATTCTGCTTGGAGGTTCTGGAGAGTGATGAGGAAATTGAGCTGAGACCAACCAAGCATATGTGCTGACTGGAGAAAAATGACTGGAGAAAAATGTGTTTGGGCTTGACATCCTTTTCTCTCATTGGTTGGCAGTTTTAGAACCAAAAGGCCTGCCCTAGAAAGGGGCTGACAGCTAATGAGGCCGATGAGCTGCTGCTGCAGCAGCTCTCAGCAAGCTGCCCTGGGCTTTAGACAAGTCCCTGCATCTCTCCGGGCCTTTTGTTTTCGTGTGTGTAAAATGAAGATGCTGAGCCAAGTGCTCCTGTCCAGCTCCAGAATTCTGTGGTCCTTGCATTGCCTGCTATATGCGTCTCATCCAGTGCTTGCTACGTGCATCTTGTATTTCTCTTCCTTTTCTCTTGTCATAGCTTTTCTTTTCCAATGGCCTCCCTGGGCATTCGGTGTCAGATTTCTGTGTAGGGAATGTACTGATTAAGGTTCTTAGAAATCAGTGCAGGCCACCTTAATCGAAGAAGGAATTATGGAAATAGAATTGGAGTGCTCCTAGAAGGATGGAAAGCCTGGGAAACAAGACTTGCAGCAACGGGATAACCTTGATTTTGATTGCTGCCCACTCTGTCTTCTGTCCCTGATTCTCCTTCTAAGGATGGAGAGTCTTACGGGCTGAGCCTGGGTCAATGCCCCCTGTGGGTTGTACCGAGTGGTGGGTAGAAGTAAGACAGGGATCTCCAGGCCTCCCCGGTGGAAAGACAGGCCCCTGGGTTTACCCTCCCACCAGGACTGTGCTCAAAGGGAGAGAGGTAATTCTCCAGAAAAAATCAGACCGGTGTAGGAAGGGGGCATGGTTGTTGACTGACCAAAAAAATGACAGATGTTCACTACTTGAGCTCTTCAGTTTAACTGTCACCTCCCCTGTAATCGGAGAAAGCAGAATTTTCTCGAAAGCAAAGCTTAACTTGTTACCACAGGCCCTGTGATGTGTTTTCCCAAGGGAGTTGCCGGAAAAGCTCTTATTTATCTTCATTCTCAGCTTGATGAGGAACAGCTGTGCTCTGGCCAGGAGGATGGACTTACTGGACTCCCGGTCCTGAGTGTGTTTCCCCCACTTGAGTGACGACTGCCCACTGCCCTTTGTAAAGTCTCCATCTTCTCATCCTTAAAACATTCCACGGAGGCAAGGTGAGGGAGCCTGCAGCTTTTACAGAGGCCACTGGATGACAGCTTTGCAGGAATTTAGCAAAGTGCATGCTACCCTAGAAGGTGGAACAGCAGTTGTGTGAATCAAGAATAAGAAAAAATGGTGTCTTGCCAGTTTGGTGTCCTCCAGGCTATTTAGCCCCAAATTCTAGAGCGCACGTGGTAAAGTGAAACCCAACTCTTCCTTTTCCTCTTGGAAAAGCAAACCCGTACCCTCAAATTCCCTCCTCTTTCTGAGAAAGTCCCCCACTGCCCCTCATCTAGACTGTGCTGAGCAGATCTGCTCAATTTCCATTCCCTGCTTCATACAGAGCCCGGGGCAGGGGACTCCCTCCCAAGCCCTGTCTGAACCACTTAATATGACCCCTCTGCATTCCTACCAGGAGTCACTCTCTTATAATTAGCAAAGTTGGCAACTTCCACCAGTGTACAGAGTAAGTTATTTTGCTTACTTTGACAACTGAGGCAGCATCAGTTGTCTCCCGAGGGGAGAGGTGATGTTATGGCTCAGAGCTATGCCGTGTGCCGGCACCTCTGTTAAAATTAGCTCCTCCGTCATTCCAGGGTTGTCATGAAGGAACCAAAATGAAGTTTGGTGTGGCAGGATTATTAAAGCCAAGGGAGAAATGACTCTAGGACCAGCATGGTGTTTTCAAGAGGTCAGTCCCACTGAGCCACAGGGAGGCAATCGAAGTGCTGGGCCTGAGACATTGACCTTGGAGAGAGAACGCCGGCAGCACCACACCGAGAATTGGCTGCTGGAGCTGCTTCTTAGTCCACGTAGTCCCTCAGTTTTTCAGTTTTTACTTCCTTATATCAAAACACCAAGTGGAGGGCTTCCCTGGTGGCGCAGTGGTTGAGAGTCCGCCTGCCGATGCTAGGGGACACGGGTTCGTGCCCCGGTCCGGGAAGATCCCACATGCCGCGGAGCGGCTGGGCCCGTGAACCATGGCCGCTGAGCCTGCGCGTCCGGAGCCTGTGCTCCGCAACGGGAGAGGCCACAACAGTGAGAGGCCCGCGTACCAAAAAAAAAAAAAAAAAACCACCAAGTGGAATATCTTTTTCAAGAAAAAAAAATCGATAAAACAAATGAAAACCCAAGCTAGTAAAGCGTCTGGGGTCCAGGCTCAGTCAGCTGTTAGGGAGCGTGGGTTGCTGTGCATTGGCCCACAGCACCCTGCACTCTACTTCTTCTGGAAATGAGGCCGAGTTGGATGGGTTAGCTTTACGGTTTGCTGATTTGTTTTCTTTTTATTGACTTACGTTGCTGACAGAGGACAGAGTCGTATAATCGTATAGTCCTGGAATCCCGACACGTAAGGCGACCTAAGATCATCTGGTCTGTCTTCACGTCTGGAATGAGGTACTTGAACCCAGAGAGGCGAGGTCATGGCTGAGCCCAGAGCAAACCTCTAGGTTTCCAAATTCCCCTGCCAGTTGCTTCCTCCAGTCCAGAGGGGTTTCATCAGGCAACTTGTCGTGTTTTACAGCTACTGAAATAAAGAATAAAAATATATCTTCTTGACCGTCACAGCTGTGCAGACTAAATCTTCATACTTCCCCAACAACTCACTATCGGATTTTGTGACATTTGGTTGTTTTCTAGATGGAGCTAAAGAGAACAATGTTGGTTGAATTAAGAAAAGAGGGACATGTAATATTCCGGCAATCTCCATATTTAATGTATTGCATAGCTCTGAGGAAGATGTGTGTTGAGGGTTGTTTCAAAATTTTCGTTTATTTACAGTGCTTTATCTTTGAGAGGTGCCTTCTCCCCTCGTGGACAGAGGTTTCCATTTGCGAGGCCCGGACGTGTGGGTAGTCCAGATTCAGGGTCCTGATTCAGGACGTGTGCAGCACCCGGTGCCCGTCCCCAAACCACGTGACATGTCAGTTCACCTCTCTTTGGGTTGCAGTGTCTTTAATCTTCAAACAAGTGGGTCTTTTGTTCTCCCTGGTGTCCTGACTTGGGGGTCACCTTCTTTCCTGCAGCTTTCGTGCAAGATGATTTGGTCACACATCTTCAGGGTCAGGTCTCGCACTGGCCCCCCGCCCCAGCCCCTTGCCTTGAGAAGGTCTTTGTAACTGTCAGTGGAGCCACACCGTTCCTCCCTTTTGTCATGGCGTCTGTCCTCTGACTCAGCCTTAAAGGACACAAGGTCATAAGCTAGGCGACGGCTGGCTTGTTGCCCACACTGTGGCTGTGTAACCACTGCCCTCTCAGGTGGGTGTGGACAGCGCTACGGTGGTGTGTCCTCCACCACTAGATTTTCAGTTGATCCCTTTGGCCAGTGAACACCTGCCCTCTGCACCCCGACTCCCAGTCCCTCCCAGGTGCTCTCCTCCCTGCCAGCAGCACGTGCGACCCTTGCCTTGCAGAGGACAGTCAGATGCGCTTGTGATTTCGATGCTTTGCCAATGGATGAATAAGAAAGACATACAAAGCAAGTGGCATTTCCGGTTTAGTATAGTGACTCCAAGATAGAAACCCCGCTTTGGAGTGAGATGGGAAGAATGCTTCGCAGCCATGTCTGGGGAGAAGGTGCCAACCTGCTGGTGGACGAGGCAGGGCTAACCTGCGCCTTGGACCCGGGACCCGCGAGCGTTGGCCCCGCTCCATGAGCTTTACGGTCACTCTGGGTGATGCTGAACCACCTGGGAGACGGCGGGCGGTGTCTGCAGAGGATGCAGGTGAAGAGTTGAAAGCCACAGGGAGATGCTGGAGGGACACAGGATGGTGATGGGGCTTCAGCCCAGCCCCTGCCTCCAGGCTGGACAGGGTCCGCCTTTTGTGGAACCTCTGCGAGGCTCCACGGCCCGCCTCTGCACTCTGCCCGCCAGGCTGCTCGTCCCAACGGTCAGGTGGATTCTCTTCGCCTGTTGTGGACCCTTCTTCCCTGTGTCACGTCAGGCCTGACGTTCTGAATCTGGGCTCTAGAACTCTCCTCCCGTTTGCCTTTCCTGACTTCACCAGCCACATTCCACTGCTCTGGGCCTCACCCTCCTGCTCTGTGAAATGAGGTGGCCGGGCTAGTGTCACCCCGAGATGTTATTTCTCAGAAGGGTAGGGGCCGGGACTCTGTATTTTTAGAAAGCTCCCAGGTGATTGGGACATGCAGGCAGCGTTAGGAAGCGGAGGGGGCACTGGACCGGGGATCTCCCCGACGGTCCATGGCTCTTTTGAATCTTATTTGCGAATGATTCCTTTCCAGGACAACACGTTAAATAAAGTGAATCACCTTGTCATTCCTTTACTCTCAGTTTGGTTCCACATGTGTACCTCTAGCGTGTGATCCTTTTATTT
This sequence comes from Leucopleurus acutus, assembly GCF_964270905.1. Classification (NCBI taxonomy): domain Eukaryota; kingdom Metazoa; phylum Chordata; class Mammalia; order Artiodactyla; family Delphinidae; genus Leucopleurus; species Leucopleurus acutus. The sequence goes on from NC_139143.1 coordinate 22,553,481, forward strand.
GCAGTTCTATTTTCTATTTATCCGTACAGTATTTCCATTTTTTCCTTCTCCAGGAAGTTTCCTATGATTTGCTCCCTACTCTCTGGTTTCTCTTTTGATTCAGGGCTCCCGTACGCCCTCAAGGAGGTGTATCTATCTCACAGCAGAGAGCAGTCCTTACTGTTTTGATGAGGAAGTGTGTTCTCTTGGTTGTTTGGTCTGTGAATTTTCATTCCCCCCTAACTAGGTGGACTCGTGACTGTTCTCCCCTCCCAGCAAGGAGCCTGGTTGTCAGTAATCAGAGGCCCAGTAAACACGATTGATCTTTGACCTCTGTCTTCTACGGCAGCGGTCCCTAACCATTTTGGCACCAGGGACCGATTTCGTGGAAGACAGTTTTTCCGTGCACGGGAGGGGGGCGGGTGGGAGAAGGGGATGGTTCAGGCAGTAATGCGAGCGCTGGGGAGCAATGGGGAGCGGCAGATGAAGCTTCCCTCACCTGCCCACCGCTCCCCTCCTGCTGTGCGGCCCGGTTGCTAACAGGCCGCAGAATGGTACCACTCCGTGGCCCGGGGCTTGGGGACCCCTGTTCTATAGGACATTGACGGCGCTGTTCACTCCCTCCTTGAAGTGGACTTTCAAATACAAGAAGCCCCTTTATCTGATGCTTCTGTGCTTCAGACCTCGGTCGGGTCCACTTGTCCCCTCCTCCCCCAACACCGCCCCAGCTTCAGGCCCAGCTGGCTCGAGTAGGAGGGGGACAGGGCAGAAGAGGAGTGACATCGGCTGCCCGCCTTGTGGCCTGCAGTTTCCTTTGGCTCTCCGTCGTGTGGGAGTGCAGGCCGGAACACCTCTGGTTGGTGACAACGGTCTTCCTACATCACGGCCTCAGCCCACCTCTCTGGGCCGTGGTTTTCCCATCTGTAAAGTGAGGGCGTGGGCATAGTGACAGCTGAAGCCCCTTTCTGTTCTTAAGAGAGGCCCCACTCACGGCCCGGTGCCCTTAACAACAGGTACCTGCAGAAGCGGTTGATGAGAGCTGCTCAGAAAAGTCCTTTCTTTGCAAAGGATGTTGGTGTCAAGTCTGTCTGGGGAAGCCACGTGTGCGCTCTGGTGGTTCAGACTCTCGGGGCCCTTTGTGTCATTTGGTTCCTGTGATGATCTGAATAATTTATTTCCCCTCAGCATCCCCACTGCCTTTTCCAGCTCCTCTCTGCTCGTTAGCGTCTGTGCCCTGAGTGGGCAAGGCCCAGAGGGGCAAGGGAAGTGAGGATGAATTGGTGGAGCGGGGGCGGCACTGGGCCCAGGGACAAGAGGTTTGGGTGATGAGGGAGGACCTCTGCCACCATCTGCTGAGATGCCCTGTGTGCCGTCACCCGAGGGATGGTGAGTGGTCGTTTAGGGGCAGGGCTGTTAGGGGTGGGCCGAAGACCACTGCTTGTCGATTCCTGAGCGGCGGGTCCAAAGGTGAAGGAAGAAGGAACACTCGATTGTGAAGAGGAGTTGGAGGTGACACGTTTCCCTTGAAATAGTTGACGTTCCACCACGATGACACTGAATTATTGTACTTTGCATTTGCTATATTTGCTTCCTTGAGCAGGCAAGTGCAATCCCCCAGGGCCTCCGAGGCTTATCTTCAGTGCAATTGGGATACGAAGATGCTGCAATTAGAGTCTTCGAGGCGCGGTGTGGTGGTGACAGAGCTGCTGAGGGGAGCGGCCCGGGCTCAGCCTCCCCTGCAGACCCAGGCATCACCCCGGGCTGACTTGAAGGGCGGCACCTGCTGCGTGGAAGGCGGTTTAGCCCCACCTGCAGGGCAGGCCTGCAGTGCCTTCGGGAGGAAAACAGAAGGTTCCCTTGCCAGGGAATGCGCCTCCCTGCTCACCAGTCATTTCCCGGGGATGTGCCCAACATGACCATGTATGACCCAGCCGGGAATCCCCCCTCCATCCATCCCGAGCTGGCCTCTCTGAAGTCCTGCTTTTATTCAGCGATGCTGTCCTTTCCCAGGTACGCTGGAGACCCTGAGAGAGCTCTTCCTTGCCTCTCCATCCCCCAACTCCGTGTGCGGAGAAGCAGGGCCTTGCGGTACCTTCCAGTCTTTGCTTCCCCTTGCAGCCACCAGCCCAGCCCAGGACCCCAATTTCTCAGGCCCCGAAGGAAGCCAGGAACCACCAGCTCTGTGACTAATCAACGTCATGACGTCCGAGTGGAACATTGCCGAGAGCACGGTTTCCACAGGCGTGGCCTCTGCTCCTGCAGACTGAACTGGATTCCAGGGTCTACCTCAGCAGTGGTGCGTTTCTCAAACGCAGGACAGCCAGCTCTCAGAGGCTGTGGGCCTCTCGCAACAAACGCACTTCCTTTTTCCTCTGTCACGTTCTCTTTGTCGTGTTCTAGCATCTCTCTCATAGGATAGGGATATTGGCCTCTCCCCACCTCCAACAATTCCTGAAGCTGCCAGGCCCCCACTTTCCTTCCGCATCAATTGTTAATGGAAACTAAATGGGCTGTCATTTGTGAGACTCCTGGGGCAGTGGTTTTTGATTTGTCAAGAAAGTTGAAGGAGCGGTCCCATCTAAATCACTTGCACGTCACCTGAGATTAGGACCGTGAACCGTCCCGTCTTGTGTGCTCTCTTCCCCCTGTTCTGTCTCCTCCTCTGATGATGGTTAATTGATGAGAATGGAACACTGAATTGTCTTTGTAAAACCGGTGAAAGCTATAGGTTCCGTTCCTCCTGCATCTTGCTGTAGTTTCATTTAGGGTATCCGCTACAGGTATGCTCAAACTTGCGTATGCATGTGAATCACCGGGAAACTTGCACAAAGTTCAGATTAATTCCTGCCCTTGGGGATTCTGGCTTGGGTGGGTGGGCTGGTCATACTCAGTTTGGGCATAGAGATTGGTTAGAGAATAATCTTTTACATGGATTGCTATTCTGTAAATGGATGGGGAGGCTATTAGCTACGATGACAGCTAATATTGATTGAATACTTAGTCCACCAGGCACTGTCTTAACTGTAGTGACTCATTTGATCCTTACAGTGTCCTCTTATGCAGATCCTGTTGTTAGCTCTAGTTTGCAGAGGAGTAGACGGAAGGACAGAAAAAGTGCCCGTGGTCACACAGGTAGTACATGGCCGAGCCAGGAGTGATTCCAGGCGGTCCGATCCCAGAGTGTGGCTCCTTTCCACGTGTTACCCCACCTCTTTGCTCTGCCGTAGCTTTTGAGTAACAGTTTCAAGCTCTCTGTGCTCTGTAGGTAGAGATTTTTGGGTTTTTTTTTTTAAAGAGAATGATTGGTATTTCTGATTTCTCATAGTCCTAGAACTGCACGTACATGTGAGTAGCTCTGATGAAAGAAAACCCAAAGATGGTTGGGTCCTCCATCTCGAAATAGAAAGCCTGACCCCTACTCAATACTCTGTAATGACCTATACGGGAAAAGAAAAAAGAGTAGATTTATGTATATGTATAACAGAGTCACTTTGCTGTACACCTGAAACTAACACAACATTGTAAACCAACTGTACTCCAATAAAAACGAAAATAAAAAGAAGGGAGCCTGACCCTATGAGGTTGGAGATAGGGGGTTAGGCGGAAGAAGAAGTTGGGACATTGTTGACCGATGCTGCTGTGAGTCATAAACTCTCCTAAGAGACTTCTTGGCGATGCATCTGGACGTAAAAGTCAAGATGCAGCCCTTCTCCAAGACCCCCAAAGGGTCCCTATTTCTGCCTGTGTCAGCCAGCTACGACCTGGCAGCTTGGATACATCTGCAGGCCTTCTGTGGTCCTGGTGGCTCTAGGCAGGCGTTTGGAGAGTGTGCGTTTTGGTTTTAGCTCTTATATTCCTGTCCTCAAATGCATATAGTCATTCCACAGTTATCAAATACCTACCAAGGATCCTGGGCCTCAGGAATAAGGGAGGAACAAAATATGGCCGGCCCTGAAGGAGATAGCAGTCTACAGGAGAAAATGCACACGGTATGAGCAATTGCACTCTGGTGTGCGGGTTGCTGTCTCCACAGAGCATCTTATGTGCGGTACCTTTTGGATATTGGTTCCAGCCGCATCTACGTGGAGACTCATTCACACTTAAGGAAACCGGAGAAGATGTAATAGATGTTAAATAGAACCACACTGGTCCTGCTTTGACCCCTGCAGGCCCGTCACCTTGATGGGAGTGACTGAGGCAGGACAGTGGGGCCAGGAGGCAGGACCAGGTGAGGCAGGAGGCCAGGCAGCCTCCTTGCTGTGGCCCCGATGTTCGGGGCACCTGGGGTGAGAATCCAGCCCAGGCGAGGCAGCTCCAGTGTCTCCAAAGCTGGGAGGTGGCTACAGGTGCAACCCTGCTGAATCTGGTGGGGCGTTTGAACTGGGGTAGAGGCTGAGTGACCCTGGGGGCCTCTTAGACTGGACATTCTCCAGGAAGGCGGTGCTGGGTCTGCCCTGCTTTAACCATCACCCCAGCGCCTGCATGTACCAGGCACTCAACATGTGCTTGGTGACTGAATGTGTAGAAGAGACTGTAAGTATCTCTACTGGATAATTTCACATCCAAGGTGGTCGGTAGCTATGGAGCTAGATTACGGCATATCGGAGAGAGTGGGTTTGGACTAGATGGTGTCTGAGGGACCTTTCAGCTCTAACATGCTGCCCGGCATACAGCAGCATGCATTTGTTGAAACAAATTCTACAGTTCTCTGGAGGAAAAAAGCATCCACATAACCCTTCCCCGTTTATCTTTGTTCTCATCCGTCCTTCGTTAAGTTTCTCCTGGCTGCTGCAACGGGACGACTGTCCTTCATCCCGCAGACACCTGACCGTTCCAAACAGCCCAGTCTTCAATTTGAGACCCAGTTTTTTCTCTAATTCGCTGTAATGCTCATCCCCTGCCGCTAGGGGGCTGAGGTCTTCCGGATCAGCCTCCAGTTCAAAGGTCTGGGAAATTGGACAGTAGGCAAAGGCCAGTCCTGAAGACTCAGCAATAGATGCATAAGCGGCCAGGCGCCTGCACATCTGAGCTGGGGGCGCAGGGGGATGGCGATGGCTCCTGTGCCAGCAGCCCCTGTGCAGTGGTGGCCGAGGTCTCTGTGTGGCTAAGGGAGGTGGGACTGTATTAGACCCTGTGTGGGCTGTGCCCACGGGGGTGACAGCGGCTGCCTCGCCACTTTGAGCCTTGAGCTGTATGAAACTGCTCTCTTTCTCTGGGAGGGCGGGGCTTCTTTTCTTTTAAAGGGGCAGAAATACTCAGAAGGAATATTTCTCTTCTTTACGGAGGCAAAGGGTATGCTTGCTCTCTGTGCCTCCCTACCGTGTTTGAAGCTTCTTGCCGTCTCGTCTCTCCCCCGTCCCCCCCTGCTCCGCCTCTCCTTTGCTGCCTTGGCTCACCCCTCTCCTCCTCTCTCCCGCATTACTCTCTTGGGTTTTGCCTTCTTTGGTGTCTGGCCATTGCTGGGTGCTGCTCTGGGTACTCAAGCCCAGCTCTAGAAGGGAAATCCAAAAAGGAGTGACCAAGAGACTGGGCGTGGCCTCCCATCCCGGGCTCCCTGCCTGTTACGGAACTTGCCACGGGAGGATGCAAAGCCAGCAGTGCCGAGCGTTTTCAACCTGCTCTGCAGTCAGGGCTGCGCAGCTCACCCAGGAACATGTGTGTGACACGGCCTCCGTGCCCCTGATGTGTCCGTTTCCGGAGCACGGAGGGTCGTGAGGTTTAGGCCCTGGTCCAGTTTGGGCCGTTGACACATGGAAGTGGTCCTAGTCTGGAAGCCTCTGTTATGGCAGCACGTACAGCAACCATTATGGCCACCGAATGTTTACATCTATCTTAGCTTGAAAATCTAAGGAAAAGCAGGTCCAAAAGCCAATCGTTTCCACCACACCACCCCCCGCGCCCACCCCCAAATGAAGGAGTTTATGTTGTAGCGTATATATTCTCTTTCCCCAGCCATCCCTTCCCTGAAAGAGTTAATAAGGGCTGAAATGACCAACCGGCAGGAAGCAGCGGGGAAGATGCGAGGAAAGGACGGACCATGTTTAATTCATGGATCAGATAATCTCTTGCCCTTGGCACTGTGCAGGATATTTTCAGCCCTGAGCTGGGCAGCCCTTTAGGGAAACGAGTTGTATTTAATTCTATTCATATTTATTAAGCACTCGGTTGTCAGTCACTTGTGTTTGGACTTACAAGAGACATAAAGTGTAAGATAAAGGCCCAGTCCTCAGAGATCTTGGAGTCTAAGATAATAAGTATAAGATAGGGCTGCTGAGGTCTATGATGGAGGTTCAAAGTGAGGTCACCTCTGATTGGGGGCATCACGGAGAGGTGACATTTATATGGGCCTGAGCGCTTTGGCAGATGGAGAGGAGGAGAAAGATGGAGGGATTAGTCCAAATGGTTGGGACGCATTTGGGGAGCTCTTATGTAGTCTGGCCTGGCGTGTCCATGGAGTATGAACTTCAAGGAGGGAATGTTGAGGTGAAACAGGAGTGCCTGGGCCCGGGGACCAGGAGTGGGCAGAAGCTGGCTAAGCATTTGCTGGCAGAGACTTGGTTCTGTGTGGCCAAGGCTGTGACAGGAAGTTCTCACCCAGGACTGAGGTGATGACAAGAACCAAAGCAGTGAGCTGGGTCAGAAACCCTAGGAGAAACTGAAGCTCAAAAACTTGGGAGACCCTAAAAGAAATGCACCGTCAAGCCATGAAAAGGCTTGAAGGAAACCTGACTGCATATTACTGTGTGGAAGAAGCTAATCTGAAAAGGCCATGTACTGTGTGATTCCAACTCTATGACATTCTGGAAAAAGCAAAACTGTGGAGACATAAAAACATCAGTGGTTGCTAGGGGTTGAGGGAGGGATGAATAGGCAGAGCACAGAGGATTTTTAGGGCAGAGAAACTCTCTGTGTGATACTGTAATGTGGCTATACGCCATTGTACATTTGTCCAGACCCGTAGAATGTACAACACCAAGCGTGACCCTTAATGTAACTGTGGGCTTTGGGTGATGATGATGTGTCGGTGTAGGTTATCAACTGCGACAAATGTACCACTTTGGTGGAGGATGTTGTTAATGGGGGAAGCTGTGCGTATGTAGGGGTAGGGGGTAGAGGGGGAAACCTCTGCGTCTTCCACTCAGTTTTGCCGTGAACCTAGAGCTGCTCTAACAGATCAAGTCTTAAACGACTTGGGAGAATATGCGTTAACCTCAATTCTGGAGAGGACAAAGGCTGGCATAGGGCTGAGACTCCGTGAGCCAAGAGGTTGTGGCTTGGTGGCAGAGTGGTCAACAAGAAAACAGGTTGGATGCAAGTAGGGTGGTGGAGAGAAGAGGAGACATCCTAGGAGCCGGTGAACCCAGATCAGGGTAATGAGCAGGTAGAGGGTCTGGGTGGGTTAGGCTGGCTTAAGTGACCAGTGGCAGGTGGATGAGAAAAGAGTTAAAAATAGATGGAGTCTCTGAGCCCCTCTTAGGGGTGCCGCTTACAGAAATGGGAGGAGCTTTTGGAGAGGTGTGTTGATGAGTTCTTTTCTGGGCACGTTGTGTTTGAGGTTTTGGAGGACGCTGGTGAGGAAACTTCAGGTCTGGAGCTGGGGAGAGAGTGAAGCTGTCCAGCTAGGAGTTATCAGTCTAGCCATGGTAGTGGAACTTGTGGGAAGGGATGAGTTCACCAAAGGAAAGAGCATGGGGAGAGAATGTTTTCCATTTTTTTTCCTCATTCATCTAATGTTTGTGTAGCACCAGGAACTGTAATAAGCAATCGTCATTATTCAGAGTCATCTAGGAGCCGAGAGCACTGTTTGGGCTTGGGGAGAAGTTTGCTTATTAAGGTGATCTTGGAGCTAGTGACGCAGGAATATCTGAATTTTTTGTCACTTCTACCCTGGGATGTTGCTGAATGAGATGTGGATATAAGGAACGATAAAGCACTCTGGGAAACGAGGATTCACTTCACCACGGCCCAGGCCAGTGCTCAGGACTCTCCCCAGTGCAGAGAGCTCCAGCAAAGCTGCACGGGGGCTCACGGCTCGTATTTAATGCCAAACTGGGAATCTCTACCTCCTCTTAGCTCAAATCCAAATTTGATCACCAGCTAGCGTCCGCACCCACAGGGCACGATGGAGAGCTAAGACGGCAGGGCGTTTGGCTTAGGAGAGAGGAACGTCTTGTAAGGGCTTTGTGAGCTTTTCGTGCACGGGGACCTTGCCCACCAGTGAGCAGGGCACTCAGGTTCTGCAGTCAGGCTGGTAATTGTTCCTTCCTCAGTGGGAGGAGCAAGGAGGTTCTCCCCTTCTACACGCATGGGCTCCAACCACCACTACAAAATGCTCTACAGAATGTTAGAGCAGGAAGTAGCAGGCCCAGAACTGCGATTTGTCCTGAGTTGTGAATAACCCACTGTCCCTTGTTCCTTGAGTTTCTTCCTTTGGGAATCCCTGCCCTCCGCAGCCAGCCCGTAAGTGGTGGGGCTTCCCTTAATTATTGTGCGCACAGATTGTGGTAGAAAGATGCCCCAAAGATGTCCATGCCCCATCCTTGGAAACTGTGACTGTGTTACCTCACGTAGCAAGAGGGACTTTGCAGATGTGATTAAGTTAAGGACGCCGAGGTGGGGGAATATCTGGGTGGGCCCAGTGTAATCACAAAGGTCCTTTTAAGAGGGAGACGGGAGGGTCAGAGTCAGAGAAGGAGATGTGATGATAGAAGCAGAGGTCAGAGGGTTGCCATCGCTGGCTGAGGCCCACAGCCAGGGAATGCGGGTGGCTCTAGACGCTGGGAGAGAGAAGGAAACAGATTTTTCCCCTAGAGCCTGCAGGGCTGTTGGCGCTTGATTTTAGCCTTGTGGCCCATTTTAGAATTCTGACCTGCAGGACTGTAAAATAATAAATATTTGTTGTTTTAAACCACTATGCTTCTGGTCATTTGATACAGCAGCTATAGGAAACCAATACACCAGTATCTACCTGATTTCCAATATATACCTACATATAGGTGCTCAATTAAATTTATTAGATGAATAATTTAACTCTAAGGCCCAAGGTAGTGCCCTTGACAGTATTTTCCCGAATCTATTTGGCTTCATTTGGGTAGGTAGAAACTTGGGGGGAACTGCCCAAGCCAGGAAATCCCCAGGGCCTGCTCCTTTGTTAATTGCAAAATGATCAGTTCTCTAGTCCAGGCTGCCCAACAGAGCGGCGCGTCTGCTGGGCGGCCCTGCGAGGGCTGACTTGATCGCCTCTGCTCTGTCTCACGCTTCACTGCTTCCACACTCTCTCCATCGCAAATCCAAATCCAGGAGATTCCCAGTGAGTTCAGAGAGCCAGGTGGAGTGATAGCTGCACGTGGACGTTGTCCTTGACGAAATCTTAGAGGTCTTGGAATTGGCAGGAATTTAGAGTGAGCAAGGTGTGACAGAGAGTGGAGCCAGATGGGCGTTTGTCTCAGGAGAGAGGAACAGTGTGTAAGGGCTTGTTGAACGCGTGTGCTTCCTACTGTCAAGGTGCTCATACAGGCCAGTGGCTGTTGTCTGTAATGATCTACGGAAGAGCTCTGTGTCGGGGCGACAGCTGAAGCTCTGCTTTGCACACAACCTAAGTATCCTGAAAGAGGTGAATTCCCCAACGCTGGGCCTGGGGCCCTGCTGGCCACACCCTCAACCAGCTTCTGAGGCCAAGGAGCCATTCTGGGCTGGGCTGGGGGGCTGGGGCTGGGGAGGGAGGATGGAGAGCTGGGAAGTGGGGGGAGCCTCCCCCGGAGGACTTTCTGGAGTGTGGAACAGGCACTCCTTGCTTAAGTAGCACTTTTCAATGCGATGGCTGTGTCTCAGGACCCAGACCAAGCAGGGAGGCTAGTTGGACACATACTTCCAAGAAGTTGCAGAAACTAAGCAATTTGATTTAAAAAAACTTGGAATTAGGCCTCTTGAGACCCACGTGTAAATTTGCACAAATAAGCTCCAGAGCCATGTGGCCTGGCCCGGCTCCCTGGCTCCGGACGGCGCCCCTGACCCTGTTGCCCTGTGTATAGCTCTGTTTTTGGCTCTCGGACTCTGGGCTGTCGTGTTGGCGAAATGTGGGCAGGAGTGGGCGGTAGAGGGAAGGACTGTGCCAACAGCCACAGCAAGGAAAATTCATTCAGTGCATTGGTGTGCTGTCCTAAACAGCTTTCTATTCACAAGGTTTGAGAGGCCTTATAAACTCTCTGCTTGGAAGTAAGAAGTTAGGAGAAGATTTGTCAGAACCCAACTCCTGAGATGGCGATTGAAGAGAAGGCTCCTTGGCTGTCTGGTGGAGCCGCCATTGCTGCTGCCGGAACTCAGGCAGGGCTCCCCCGAGCTTGGTTTAAGATCTGGGCTCCCTCCTCCCACAAAGGTGAGGAGGTAGGTATGACCTGCCTGCCTGTGTTCAGTATAGACACTGGCCTGATGGGGTCTTCTGGCCCAAGTCAGAGAGAGAGAGAGAGGAGGGTGGCATATCACACACATAAACACACACACGTCAACACTGAGTCCAGTGCAGTGGGCAGCTGCCTCTATGATGCGGTTTATTTGGTTGGAAGGAAGGACTTGGGAATGACAATACAGTTAGAAAAGCAGGGGAATAAAAACAATTAACAGTAAAATAGCTTTGAAGAGTATTTTTCTGATTATATGAATAATTCATATTTATTATAAAAATGCAAATAATACAGGAATGGTATAAGGCAACCACCTAGCGATAACCTCTATTAATGTTGTGGTGACTATACTTTCATCTCTCTTTTTATGGATAAGGATAGCATAATTTTACATAGATGAAATTACATGGAATTATGTCATAAATTCTATTTTTTTACCACCACTTTACATATTTTTAATATTTATTTTTATTTATTTATTTTTGGCTGTGTCGGGTCTTCATTGTGGCACACGGGCTTCTTTCTAGTTGTGGCACGCAGGCTTCTCTCTAGTCGTGGCACGCAGGCTTCTCTCTAGTCGTGGCACGCAGGCTTCTCTCTAGTCGTGGCACGCAGGCTTCTCTCTAGTCATGGTGCCCGGGCTCCAGTAGTTGTGGCGCGCGGGCTTAGTTGCTCCACGGCATGTGGGATCTTAGTTCCCCAACCAGGGATTGAACCCACATCCCCTGCATTAGAAGGTGGATACTGGACCACTGGACCACCAGGGAAGTCCCTTTACCACCACTTTAAAAAGTTCTGTTTTTTGTTGCTGTTCTTGTTCGACTGTTCCCTCCACCTGTGGGCACGTGTCTTCCCCTCCCATATTCAAGGTCACCAGCGTTGGCAGCCTGGTGTACATCCTTCATATATTTCTTCACGGTCATGTAATCATATACAAACACAAATGCTCTTTAATAGTGTGTCTTGGTCTTGGTTTTAAATTTTTCTGCACCTTGCCTGTCTCACTGAATAACAACTCAATGAAGTCCCTCTCAGCACACCAGTATAGATCCAGCTCAGGGCTGCATCAGAAGCCATGGACAGGATGCATCACTGCTTAGGCAGTAATCCTCTTATTGATGAGCATTTACTGTGTCTCCAGTTTTTTTTTTTTGCCATGTCGAGCAGTGCTTGGACATCTAGTCTTACTTAGTGGTGCCTTTATTTCAATAAGTCAGAACCCCAGAAGCAGGACTGCTGGGTGAAAGGTGTGTATATTTTCCTTCACAAGAGGTGTTATCACATTGCCTTCCAAAGGCTGTGTCCCTTCACATTCTCACCAGTAGTGGGTGGGGCTTCGTTTTTCTCTGCTTCCCCGATATCAATTGACTTATCACAATTAAATGTCTTTTCCATCTGATAGGTATCAAGTAATATCTCGTTGTTACCTTCATTTGCATTCCTTCGCCTATCAGTGAGGTTGAGAAACTTCCATAACGTTATTGACCTGTTGGCTATTCCTGCAAAGAAGTACTGCATGGAAGTTTGACCTGTAATTTCTGGGTTTTGGGCGGATGGAAGGCAATTGGCCTGTGACCTCACCCAGACTTTTCTTCCCTGTGTTGTGCTAAAGCTAAAGGCTTGGTGGAAAGGGAGCAGGCAGATGGTGTCTGTGTTGAAGCAGATCAACAACGGGGAATGGGGGAACTTTAATGCCTGGATTGGGACTCCACATAGGGTAGCGGGAAATAATGCGGCCCCAGTCCCCGAGGGGATGCTGGGTGGTCTGTGCACAAGAGCCAACAGGTTTGATGAGTTTAGCAGCGGCAGGGAGGCTGCTGAAAGTCAGGTTGGCACAAGTATCCATTCCAGGTAATCAGTCCTTTTGCAGTCAGCTGGACTCTAGCCAGTTGCTTGGTATAGGAGGAAAGGGGGTAGGGTAAGGGGAACAGACTCAAGGCCCCTAGGAGAGGGGTATACAAGGGCTAAGCAGTGCTGGGGCCCTGACAAGTACATTCCTTATTCAGCAAGCAAGTGCTATACTGGGCGGGGTGGCTGAGGAAGGATCCTGGTTGTACAAACCACATCCACATAGAAAGAGCATGAAAGACAGCAGAGATGCCCCACAGGGTTACCTCTGGACTTCCTTTAGAAACCAAACCCAGGGAAGCAAAACTAAGTCTAGTCTGCAGCAACTGGTGGGCCTGGGGCTGCTAATGTGCTTCCTGTTCCTGGTGAGGATGGCCCAGGTCATGGGCTTCTCTGTTCTGCACCCAGACCTATCCAGGCAGGTCTCAGCAGCTCTGGCTGTGCAGGAGTAGAGAGGGCAGAGATAGTGGAAATGAGGCAGAAGCAGGAGTCATCAGAAATTTCCTTCACCAATGGTGAGGGCCGACACAAGGAAAGGAAAACATTTTGTACCAACCCAGTTGAGTGGCCACGTTTTAACAGCTAAAATAAATTGTTGATTAGGTTACATATTACTTCTAAATCATTTTTTGGCTAATCATATTTCAAACTGGGAAGACCTCATCCTTAGAAGCCACCGTATCTTATTACACATTGCATCTGCAGTTGTTTTTCTTCCTTAAGTTGTGGGTCTGCATTTCTCAGACCAGTATTTTACACGAGGAGCAGTTGGGTTTCAAGTATTTCTACCTTTCTATTGATCACTTGAACACACTTCTCTCAGGAAGGAATCTGTTAAAGAAAATATAAGACTGTCTTAGGCTTTCACTCTGTGGATGGTGAAGCTGTATGAACGCAACAGAAACTCTGTTACTGTTGCTTTTTAACATTGTTACAAGTCAGTGTAGACTCCAGAGGCCTCCTACTAGGTCAGCTATCCGTTTTGAACAAAGTAAGGCAGCTGTGTTCCAGCCCCTCTTCCTTCTTTAACCTAAGCTTAAAGATTAGACGTTGCTTTCAGATAATTTAGGTGCATGTCTCCTTGCTATGGAGCTTGTCTTTTTTTGAAATAGGATTTTCTATATGCTGATCATACAGTGTTTTTCTTTTTTAACTTTGGTCATAAGCTAAGAACGACTGCAATAGACACTTATTTTAGCCATTGTGTGAAGCCTAGTTCTAAAACCAGCATCAGCAGATGTCCTGCAAAATTTAATTGGTTGCATCCAATAACTCCATATAGCAGGTTACTTCCTTTAGTTACTTTGGGACACACTTTGCATGTAACTCATCCTGAAGAATTCATTAGGAAGCTGTGTTGTTCAAAGCCAGCTATTTCCAAGAAAGCTGCCAGCCCATTCCCTTATGTGTCTAGCCAACCGTGAAAAAGCACCTCTAAATTACCCCCTGCTCACTTGACTGAGGAAGTAGCGTTTGTTTTTATTTTCTAGGACACTCAATCAGTCTTATGTGATGGAAATAAAGATAAATACCACCCCCCCCCAAAAAAAGTCAGCTGTTTCACAGGAGTGTTACTGAGATCAAACAAACAAACAAACAAACACACCCCTCTCTGTGCTGAGCAACTGGTAACCAGTAGCACTTGCTTTGAAATTTCTCCAGGCCAAAATGGTTCCATTCTGTGCACTATATGGAATGTTGAGGACTTGTTCAGTCATCTATTCACATACTGGAATGTATCCAGAGTATTTATTTATTTGTTTGTTTTGGTACCAAATTACTTTATTTGAAGGAATGGTACTAAGGAAAGAACTTAAGTAGATGTTTTGTTATTAGAGTATTTATTTGTTTAATTTTTCGTTAGACCTGGCCTAACCTTCATGCCTCTGGTTGGCTCTGTATTGGTCAGGGTCCCAGTAGAAGACATATGACACATTCAGAGGAGGGTTTAATGAAAGGACTATTTACAGAGGAGGGGCTGGGATAAGAAACCAACAGGGATGGTGAAGCACCAGGGTCTAGCAGAAGGGGGAGCTGGTACTCCCCTAGGTCTGGAGAGGCAAGAGGGTGGCAGTTACCAGAACTTCATGAGAGTTATGGGGTTGGGGGTGCCTCCTGATGGGCCTGTGGCCTCAGGTGGAGGAACAGAGACACTGCCAAGCCAAGGTCCAGCAGGAAGGGACCTGGGGCATAAGTACCCTGCTGGTGGCTCCTAGTGGCCTGACATAATGAGAAGCCAGAGGGCAAGGAAGGCCAGGTGGTACATTTCTCAAGAGACTGAGCATAGGGTGGAGGAGGGTGGAACGGGATCTGGAGGGGCAAATGGAGACTTTTCAGCATAGCTTGCCTTCAGGTGGAAGGAAAATGGACATCCAGGCAGGAGAGAGGAGCCTGGTTAGACGCCTCATTTTCGCAAATCATTGTCAGGGTCACTGGCGGCCACTGGAGCTCCATGTGGTAGGAGCAGCACAGATCACCTGCAGTTGAGGTCTCTGCTGAAACCCAACCTCTTTCTGCGTGTTCTCCAACTGTTCAGACGCCTTGTTGGGAGATACATTAGCAGAAGACTATTTGCAGCACATTCAAAATCTGGGTGCTGTTGTCCTGCCTCCATAAAATGTTTTTCCTGAGTCACATTTTGTGTTGACTTCTCAGCCATCATTGAGGGTGGCGCCAAGGAAAAGTCTAACACCTATTGCTGTGTTGCTGTGTTACTTGTGTGTGTCCTCTACTGTGGTTAAAATAGTGCGGTAAATAATTTTCAGATGTGACTGTTGGGGATCGTTTGTTTCCTCCGAGGAACCTTTTTCTTTCTGGACATTGAGAACTACGTGTCTGATTTCTCTTCCTACTTTAGCTTCTGGGAAGCTTAGATCCAAATTTTCAAACCAACTTATTTGGCTTCCTTTGGGGGGTGTGTGTGTGTGTGTGCGTGTGTGTGAGAGAGAGAGAGAGAGAGAGAGAGAGAGAGAGAGGGAGAGAGAGAGAGAGAGAGAGAGAGATTCCTTCTCTCAACTATGGGTAAATTCAGTTAATCACTTAGGGGGTCTGGAGGAGAACGATCTGGATGGAGGTTTTGAATCCTGGGACCTGCCTCATGATGGATGGACATGTGACTGCCCTCAGGGAACTACCCTCCTGAATGCTTGAGTCCCCCAGGGCTCCATCTTTGGTGCGGAGATAATTTGTCCTTAAGCACAAACAAATCCACCTAGGAAGACTAGCGTGGGGTAGGAGAAAGACGGCCCCCACTTTGTCTGCAAGAAGCATTGGGTGGGTGGTGTGATCAACTAATGAAATATTTATACAGATATTTTGAGAAGTTTAAAATGTTCCATGCTTGTTCATGCACTCATTTAATGTTTATTGCAAACACTGGGCCAAGGATACAAAGATGGGCAAACTCGTTCATTCATCTTTTTTTTTTGCGGTACGTGGGCCTCTCATTGTTGTGGCCTCTCCCGTTGCGAAGCACAGGCTCCGGACGCGCAGGCTCAGCGGCCATGGCTCACGGGCCCAGCCGCTCCGCGGCATGTGGGATCTTCCCAGACCGGGGCACGAACCAGTATGCCCTGCATCGGCAGGCGGACTCTCAACCACTGCGCCACCAGGGAAGCCCCATTCATCTTTTTAATAGATATTTATTGAGTAACTACTGTCTGCCTGGTCCTGATCCAAGAGCTGAGGATGCAGCCATATAAGGAAAAACTGAGGGTTTTCCCTTTCTGTTGTGTTTCCTTTACTGCTTCACTTCTGGTCACCAAGTGTGTGGAGGTTTTTTCCCCACACCGAGAAATCAGCTGGGTGTCCTACAATTGAACTCAATTCTAACACCGTCTGCATGGAGATAGTGTCAGATCCCACAGTTGAAGGGCTCAGTCCCACAAGACGGCTGCCCATTTCAGATATCAACTGTAAGTGGTAGGTCCCCACTTTCCATGCAACTTCTGGCTACAAAATGGAGGTTCCCACGATCCCCTCCTCAGTTTCGATTAATTTGCCTCAGCGGCTCACAGAACTCAGGGAAACACTTCTTACGTTTACCAGGTTATTAAAGGATATGATAAAGGATACAGATGAACAGCGAGATGAAGAGATACATAAGGCGAGGTCTGGGAGGGTCCTGAGCACAGGCACTTCTGTCCTCATGGAGTTGGGGTGCATCATCCTCCCAGTGTGGATGTCTTCACGAACCTGTGAGCTCTCCAAACCCTATACTCTTGGGATCTTATGGAAGCTTCCTCTTATGGGCATCATCAATCATTTACTCATTTCCAGCCCCTCACCCCTCTCTGGAGGATGGGGAGCTGAAAGTTCCAAACTTTCAGTCTAATCATGACTTGGTCTTTCTGGTCACCAGCCGCCATCCAGGAGACCACCCAGAGTTGCCTCAATAGGATGAAAGATGTTCCTACTCCCTTAGGAATTTGTAACAGTTTTAGGAACACTGTGCCAAGAACAGGGGCAGAGAACAATATATCTATTTTCTATTGTCTCACAGGAGTGATGAACAAAACGGTGTCTCCTCTCACAGAGCATTGCATCCTGAAATCCCACTCATAACCCAATGGGATCCTTTGCATGTATTCTTTGCATATGTGGTATGTGCCAGGACTCACTTTTGAGATCAAAGCTATGTTTCCAATTAGGGTTACTATGTTAAAGATGTTTGTATTTGCAAAGAGATTTATAGCTTTTTTCCCATTCTCCCTACACCATGGAATGGTATCTACAGGTAAGAGTTAAAGACTTAGTGATAAACCTGAGGACTGTCTGTAGTTCCTGAGAAGGCTAATGTGCTGGGCTTTTATGGTCTGAAGGGTGCTGCAGGTGATGTGACGCGATAACATTCTCCAAGTCTCACACAGCACATTAGAGCTGGAGCGATGGTCAGGAAGTTCTCAACTGGCCCTGGCAATGCTCTCCTCCAGTTTTGATTTAACAGATCCAGGGCAGGGCCCATGCCCCCTTGTGTTTGGACAACTTCCCTAAGAAAGCTGAAATGCTTACCATTCCTGTCCCACGTTCAGAAATGCTGATCTGCTCCCATGTGCTGACTTGGCACACAAGGAAACTGAGGCACAAGAGGGCAAAGAGATTGCCCCACATCACACAGTCAAGAGCAGAGCCAGGACCCAAACTCAAGTTCCTGACTCCCGTGCAGGAAAGTGCCCTTTCCGTGAGCCCAGGCTGTTTACCTTATATAAGCATGCAGGTAGTGAGGGTAGGGAGGTGGGGTGTTGACACACCCTTGCTGTGAAGTTATCCATCCCGCTTTCTCCCCTGCTTTGGAAGGAGTGCCATCAGGAGCATGGCCTGGGCATTTTGGTTTCGTTCTCACTTGATACTGTAGTTGCTGTTCTTCCATTGAAGTATTTCAATTATTAAATTTATAGCGCCTGGCTCTTAAGACTTCTCAAAGCAGATGGTGCTCCTTTAAAAACCTTAATAAACAAAATGTCTAGGTATTCCCCTGGTGGTGGGAGAGTCTCTCTGCAGGAGATCATTCCAGCGGGCATTTGCTACCAGAAGTGTCATAGCAGCCCGTGTAGGTTTCCACAGAGAATTATGGCTCAGCCTTCCTTCACCAAACTCATTCGTGGGCGTGTGTGGGTTTGGAGGAAATGACTCCCAGAAAATGGCTTTACAAGGAAGGAGTCTGCCCATTAGGTGCACCATGGAGGCTGAGTTGAGTGCATTGGATCCATTTTTTCTTAGTGATTGATTCCGCATTTGGTTTTGAGGACTTGAATGTTAAAGCCTTACATTCTAGTCCTGGTACAAATCCTTCTAGATTGGGAAGAGAATTCTGTTTTTTTTTTTTTTAATTGAAGTATAGTTGATTTAGAATGTTGTGTTAGTTTCAGGTGTACAGCAAAGTGATTCAGTTATATATCAATATATACATATATATATATGTATATATTCTTTTTCAAATTCTTTTCCCTTATAGGTATTACAAAATATTGAGTATAGTTCCCCGTGCTATACAGTAGATCCTTGTTCGTTATCTATTTTATATATAGTGGTGTGTATATGTTAATCCCAAATTCCCAATTTATCCCTCCCACCTCCTTTCCCCTTTGGTAACCATAAGTTTGTTTTCTGTGTCTGTGGGTCTGTTTCTGTTTTGTATATAAGTTCACTTGTATCATTTTTTTTTTTAAGATTCCACATATAAGCAATATCATATGGTATTTGTCTTTGGCTTACTTCACTTAGTATGATAATCTCTAGGTCCATCCATATTGCTGCAAATGGCAATATTTCATTCCTTTTTTATGGCTGAGTCATATTCCATTGTATATATATACAGCACATCTTCTTTATCCATTCATCTGTCAGTGGACATTTAGGTTGCTTCCATGTCTTAACTGTTGTAAATAGTGCTGCAATGAACATTGGGGTGCATATATCTTTTCAAATTATGGTTTTCTCCGGATATGTGCCCAGGAGTGGGATTGCAGGATCATATGGTGGCTCTATTTTTAGTTGTTATTTTTTTTCTTGACAAAGTTTTTTTTTTTTAATTTATTTATTTGTTTTTTTTTAAATTTTTGCTTGTGTTGGGTCTTTGTTGTTGTGTGCGGGCTTCCTCTAGTTGCGGCGAGCGGGGGCTACTCTTCGTTGTGGTACGCGAGCTTCTCATTGCGGTGGCTTCTCTTGTTGCGGAGCACGGGCTCTAGGCACGTGGGCTTTAGTAGTTGTGGCACACCGGCTCAGTAGTTCTGGCTCACAGGCTCTAGAGCGCAGGCTTAGTAGTTGTGGTGCACTGACTTAGTTGCTTCGTGGCATGTGGGATCTTCCCGGACCAGGACCAGGGCTCGAACCCGTGTCCCCTGCGTTGACAGGCAGATTCTTAACCACTGCACCACCAGGGAAGCCCTATTTTTAGTTTTTTAAGGAATCTCCATACTGTTCTCCATAGTGGCTGTACCAATTTACATTAGACTGGGAAAGGAATTCTAAAGCCCCAAGGATGTTCCTCTCTGGGCTGTTCTTGGGATATACAAATATTTGCATAGTCATTTTCATCTGCCCTGCATATGA
Source organism: Leucopleurus acutus (assembly GCF_964270905.1). Classification (NCBI taxonomy): domain Eukaryota; kingdom Metazoa; phylum Chordata; class Mammalia; order Artiodactyla; family Delphinidae; genus Leucopleurus; species Leucopleurus acutus. Next base: position 22,572,758 of record NC_139143.1, read on the forward strand.
TTTACATATGCCTACTGAGACAAGTCTCTTCCAGGCAGTTTGCAAGTGGAAATTTCATTCCTTCAACTTAGGGTTGCCCTTTCCTGCCTTCTCTCATCTCCTATCACGTCACGTGTTCTTACTCCACTCCTGTCATTGAGTCCAAGGACCATGTCCTATCTTCTACCTGCAGCTCCAAGCACAATGCCTCTCATAGTAGGTGCTCATTAAATATTCAGTGACTGAAGTAATTCTGATCCCTTGAGTTGACTCACTATAGCCAAGTCACTGGTGTTGGAGGACAGGAAAGGACTAACTAGAGTTCTATAATCTCATAAAGAAAATGGAAAATAACATAAGCGTCTATCTTTCTGTCTTAGGGGCAAGGAAGGACTTCTTAAAAAAAAACTTTAAGAAATGGATTTCCACTCAATGAAGGATACCACAGTTAATTAATAGGTGACAGATGAGAAAAAGTATTCAAAATGTCTAAAACTGAAAGAGGATTCACATCTACAACATACCAGCAACAAGTGCAACTCAAAAAGAAATATGGCAGCCACCACATAGAAAAATGGGCCAAGCAGCTAAGGCGGCAATTTACAGAAAAAGAAATCTAAAAGGCTCTCCATTATATGGAGAGAGGCTCTTTCTGGAGAAATGCAAGTTAAAACAACAGAAAGATCAAACCTTAAAACCTATTAGACGTCAAAAGCTGGAAAGCTGGATGCTGCCAAGTGTTGGCTGGGATGTGGGATGCAGAGCCCTCAGCACTGCTGGGGGAGTACAGCCACTTAGGAGGGTAGTGGGGGAGTACTTAGTTCAATTTAGGAAAAAACATAAACCACATGGCCCAGCAGTTCCACTCCTAGGTATAAATCTCGGTAAAATTGCCAGACCAATCCTTAAGGGAACATGCATGGGGATTTTGGAGCATTACTTGATGTGCAAAGGTCAAATCGGTGTCTCTCGCTGGGAGCATTGGTAGGCAAACCGTAGTGGCTCCGCCTATGGAGACCTGTAGCTACGCTGCTGAGTGCAAAAGGTAAGAAAGAGAATGAAATACAGTTAGGTAAATTATTGATAAAATATATGCACACATTGGACTTCCCTGGTGGCGCAGTGGTTAAGAATCTGCCTGCCAATTCAGGGGACATGGGTTCGAGCCCTGGTCCGGGAAGATCCCACATGCTGAAGAGCAAGCCCATGTGCCACAACTACTGAGCCTGCGCTCCAGAGCCCACAAGCCACAACTACTGAGCCCACAAGCCACAACTACTGAGCCCGTGTGCCTAGAGCCCGTGCTCCACAACAAGAGAAGCCACCGCAGTGAGAAGCTCGTGCACCACAACAAAGAGTAGCCCTCACTCACCGCAACTAGAGAAAGCCTGTGTGCAGCAATGAAGACCCAACGCAGCCAAATAAATAAATAAATAAATTTATTTAAAAAATATATGCACACAAACACGCACATTTTGGAAGAACACAACAAAGAGAAAGATACACATTAAACATAAACCAATAATCACCTATGATGGAGGGAAAGGGCTAATGGGAGAAAAGGAAATGAATAGATGAGTAAATAAAGTAAGAGAGGGACTTTCTCAGACCCATGGTGATGATGTGTCATGAACCAAGGAGTACGGTTAGTTCACCCTCTGCTCCTGCGGATCTCAAACCAAAAGAAGCAACTCACCGCCAACACCTTGAAACAACTTAAGTTCTGGCCCAGAGCTTGGAGTTCTGCCTCCCTTTATACACATTCCACCTTCAATTTGATTAAAGAGTTCACACTTACATTTGCAAAAATCAATGTCTTGCTTAATAGGCTACTGCTCCCAGAGGATGTTGCTTTTTCAGAGTTAACACAAGAGAATAAATCGAAGTTGGTGTTAAAAAAAAAAAATGGTCTGGCACTTGTTAAAGTGGTAAGGAAGACTTTATTCAGGGCTATTGCAATAGGGGAGAGAGATTGGGCTTAATTCTGAATACAAGCACAACAGGGATTTGTAGTCAAGGAGCAGGGTGAAGGGGTTGGCGATGGAAAATCACTAAGAGGTGATATCAAGGGTGGGGGGACTTTTACTACACTGACTTAATAGGATTCTTGCTGAAGACAGCCCAGGGTGATCAGATATCGAGAGTGGGGATTCTCTCCAAACCAGCTTAGCAGGATTCTTGCTAAAACTAGACTCTGCAAGGATGGACATGGAGCCCAGGGCTGAAGCCTAGCTGGGAAGAGGGCTCAGAAGAGCCTGGGCAAGGAGAGAGCCTTGGTCACTGGTAGAGCCCAGTGCCTGTCTGCCTTTCTTTTTGTAGTATCTCCAGTTCTTACCACAGTGCCTGGCAAATGGTAGATCCTAGTAATTATTTTTTAAGAATGACTAATGATGGCTCTTCCTGGGAGATTCTTTGGGGTGTGGGGACCTCACTGATGCATGTTCACACTCACCCTTGGGTGTGCACTCCCCCCAGAGCTTGGGCCCGCTGGCTGTGGAGTGCTCCAGGCCTGGGGGCTGGAGGAGGCATTTGCTTGTCCCAAGGAGCAGAGGATGCTGGAACCATCAAGAGGAGCAATTCCAAGAGCCATGTGGGAGGCTGATGGGCAAGACCCCAAAGGGTGTCTGGAGGGTCCCCGAACCCTTCAGGCCAGAAACTCCTCCTGAAATCTCACGTCTGAGAACCAAGGATGGCAGAGCAAACACAAACTTGGTAGGAGGAAGGGGGAACTGGGGCTGGCACTAGTTGCTTAGAACACTCTGTGGTTTGCGACTTGCTTCACGTGGTGGGCTGTGGCACTGCGGGTGCTGGCTGAGCTGGGGGCTGGGAGAAGCAGACGGCTGGGGCCTGATCGAGTGGGACCGGGAAGACCCCAGAAGGCTGCCTGCTGCTGCCCTCCTCCTGTTAGCGAGTCCAAGCTCGTCCAAGCTCGTACTGCTCACCACAAGACAGGTCAATAAATCGAGAGGCCAATTGTCGGGACAAGGAATAGTGACTTTATGTGGAAAGCCAGCCGACTGAGAAGATGGTGGACTAGTGTCCCAAAGAACCATCTTACCCAAGTTAGAATTCAGGCTTCTTACATACTAAAAGTTGTTGGTTGTTGCAGAATTCTTGGTGTCAGAATCCTTTGTTCTTGCAGCTGTCCCTATAGGTGTCTATAGGTCGTGATGGTCCTGTAAACCTCCAACAAGACAAATGTTATTCTCTGTTCCGCAACTTTTTATCTCTGTGTGAGTGGAAAAGTGTTATACCTTTAAAGTTCAGAGCCTTGAGAATGGGCTATCCTGTATATTTCAGGCTATAGGCAATATTCTTGCAGAAAAAGCAATAGAATACAAAGGTTAAAGTAAAAGAAACAGATCCAATATGGAGTTAGATTTGTTCTTCCCTATTACACTCCCACCCCTGCCTCACAGCATGTGTTCTTCAGAGGGGGCTGCCTTGCCCACCACAAGTCAGCAGACGGTGGGGGGGGGGGCCTTCTCATCCCCTCCTCCCCTCTGGATTTCACCCTGACCGGGATGGCTGCTGGCTGGAGCTGGGGACTGCCCTGCTGAGTGTCAGCAGGAGAAAGTCGGCTGGGCCTGCCTGGTCTCCTGCTCTCTTGCCTCCCATCCCAGATGTGCCTGGCTCTGGGGGGTTCTTTGTTTTCTGTTAACTAGACGGGGACCAGGGAAGCAATGTCAGAACCACCTGTGTCTTCAAATTCTGGCAGAGGCAATGGCTGATAGGCTGTGTCCTGTGTTCCCCAATCTGTACTCATCATTCAGGTCTAGGGGCTGGTCTGGGGGCAGCTGATGCCTCCTTTCCCAGCTCACCTGCTGATCCCAGCCTCCTTCCCAGTGTTCAGTCTCCCACCCGTGACAGGATGGGCCCTAGCGCTTTCTCACCCACGCGTGTCGTCAGAGCAGCTCTGCCCTTCGCTCCTACCTACATCCTCCTTCCCTAAAGTGCCTGGGTTCTCCTGGATCCAGACTGTGTGATGCTAATGACTGTGCTCAAAATCAGGGAGGTGGGGCCCAAACATCTGTACGGTGGTAACAACTACAGCGATAAAAGTAGTAATTAATATTTATTGTTGCTATGCACTAGGCATCGCGCCCAGTGCTTTATGGACATTATTTCGTTTGATCCTCACAGCCACAGTAGGAGGTAGGAACCCTTACTGTCTCCTCTTTCTATTTGAGGACACTGAGGTTGGAGAGGTTAAACACTTCGCCTGCAGTCACTCAGATAGATGAGGTGGAGTTTGGATTTGAACTGAGGGTTTCTGACTCACAGGCACATGCTAACCATTCTGCCGTGTGGAGCCTTTTATATAATGGCAGTTCATTCTTCATCCAACACCATCTTTATTTCTCCTGCTCTGACACTGTGGTCTCTGGCACCTCATTTCACGTGGCAACCAGTTGACGTAGGGAGAGTTCTTAATCCCATTTTGTGGATAAGGAAACCACAGCCTGGAAAAGTGATGACAAGCCCAAGGTTACACAGCTAGTTCCTGCAGGGTAAAGACCCCACCGAGCCCTCCTCCGGGTGCAGGGCTCTTCCTTCTAAAGAGGCAGCACCTGTCGTGACGCAGGTAGGCATGGAGCCAATGGTGGCTCACTCTGTGATGGCGAGGGAAGGGGACATGGGGCCTACCTGCGTGGTACCCATGAGTGTGGAGTCCATCTTCTTGGGGGTTCAGGTGTGGCTTAGCAAACAGTTGCCTGTAGCAGTTTAGAATCAGTGAACAGAACCTTTAGGACTCTTCAGCTGCTCCAGCGTCAGACATAAAAGCGACACTAACCCTAAGCTCCATGTGGTACAGCCAATGAAGCTGTTCCCGTGCCCCGTCTCTCTCCCATCCGGTGGAGCTCCTGACTCTCAAAAACGGCCCCAAGGCTTGGGCAGTGGTTTGAAGGAATTGCTCTTGTTGGCACAAGACATGGAGAGGAAGTAAAAAACTGACTTCTTTCTAAATTAAAAGTATATTCTTAGTGTGGCTTTAGGGAACTTACAGGAAGGCTTGTAGTGAGTATGAAAGCCTGCTTCCCCGGGGAGGTATTTATTTTGGGTTGGAAATGCTCCTGTCTGTTTCTTTCACTAACTAACATTCACGGGTGGCACCAAAAGCCATTTTTTCCTGATAACGTCTTAGGTCACAGCAGCAACGGTTTCAGCTATTTTGTAAGTGGACTCTATATGTTTCCCTTAACTAATTACCACAAACTAGGTGACTTAATTGGAATGTATTCTCTCATAGTTCTGGAAGCTGGAAGTGTGAAGTCAGGGCGGGGCCCTACTCCCTCTGACGGCTCTAGGGAAGATCCTTCCCTGTGTCTTCCGGCTCCTGGTGGCCCCTGACAACCCTCGGTGCTCCCTGGTTTGTAGCTGCACCACTCCCCATTTCTGTGTGTCCTCTTCTGTGTCTTATAAGGATGCTGGATTTGGGGCCTCTAGTCTAGTATGATCTCATTCTAACTGATTATATCCGTAGAGACCCTATTTCCAAATAAGGCCACATTCTGAGGCTTGAGGTGACTTTGGGGGGGACACTATTCAACTTATAACATGGAGAAATCAGGAAGTTCTGCCCAGGTGGCCCTACTGCAGATAGGAGTCTGAATGCACGCCTGGGTGAAAGAGCTGTCCCTGTTGATGGATGGATCGGTAGGCGGAAATTCTGGGGGGCTCAGGCCCCACGTGTCCTCTCATTAGAAGACTTTGGACAGCTTTTCCCAGTGTCCGATTGCTCTCTGGGGTGGGTTAGCCCCAAATCATTCTCTGGCTTCCTGGGTCTGACTAGCCAGGATTCCTGGTCTTTTCTCATACTGCCTCTGACCACTGACTTTTTTTCTGGGTGAATTAGCGGCCTTGCAGAAAGGACCCAAAGATCGTCGTCCCACCACCTACTCCTCAGTGTGCATACCTGACACTGCATTCACACACACTGACCTGTCTCATCAACGGCCCCCTCGGTCACACCCCTTTGTTGGATTGTGAGACCACAAGCAGCAGAGGCACTCAGTTCTGTGAGTAACGTAGAGGCCGTATCACCAACGGAGTAGTTGGGCTGAGCAGGGTCTCAGCTCACAGGTCTGCTTCGCGGAGCCGGTTAGATGAGTCCCACACCAGGTGGGATTCTTGGCCAGTCCCGCTCTTGGCCTCATCCCCTCCCAGTGTCTCTTTCTGTCACTGGGCTTCAGCTGCCGTGGCCTTTTGGCACCTCATCCCCGCCGACCTTGTTTCCCACTAGGGCCTCTGCAGGCCCTAGTAACTTCCTTCTGGAAATTTCCATGTCTGGCTCCTGGTCATTCAGCCTCTCACCTGAAACGGCACCTCCTCCAAGAGGCCTTCCTTGACCGCCCTCCAATTCTAGGTCTTGATATCACCCTGTTGTATTATACTTTCTTCAGGCAGCCTATCATTTTAAGGTATGTTTCTTGTTTGTTTATGTATTGATTCTGTCCCCTGCCCCTGTCTGTGAGCACAGGGACCTTATCTTCTGGCTCACCACTGTATTCCAGAGCCAAGGGCAGTGCCAGGGACATGGTGGGTGCCTAGGAAAGAGTCTTGGGCATCTTTAATAACTCAACACTTTCTTTGAACGATTTCAAGTCACAGAGAGACAACGCACTGTGCTACACGGAGCATCAGCTGACCAGGATTCAGAAACCCGGTTCCTGGTGTGGGCTGTTACTCGCCCACTGTGCCATGGCCAGTACTTCATTCAAACGCTCCGCCTGGGGCTTGGTTTCCCGAACTGTACACTAGGGGGATATCCAGTGCACGGAGTCCTTGTGCAGATGGAATGTTTCAGTGAGATAATGTGATACAAATCCAAGATTGTGAGGCTTCAACCAGTGTAGATCTTTCAGAAACCAGAGGACACTGTGGAACGAACACAGGGGAGAGAATGTTCCAGACAAAAGAGGCTTTTCCGAATGCTAAACTCTGTGATGGGGCAGCCCTGGGGACTTATTAGCTAATGGAGGTTGAATTTTCTCTCATTCTTACTCTTCCAGGAAGGTTTTTTCATAGTAGAGCATAGTTATTTTTAGCAGAATAACTGTTTCAGACAAGCAAGGTGACTTTTGATCTCCTAATTATAAACGCTGCGGGCCTAAAGAAAGAAGCCTTCTTGAGATGCTTTGTAGAGGATTTCTGTAATTCCCTGCCTCTTGAAGTGGGTCCAGGCTGCTTCCCACCTCGGGATGAGGCCCGATGGGATGGAGGCTGTCTAGAGTTAGGGCTGACCCACACCTGGCTGACATTGCACAGGAGGGGCTCTAATCCCTGGTGAGGCCCCTCACAGGGCCTTCATTTAACCAGTGAATTTTTATTGAAGTATAGTTGGTTTACAATGTTGTGTTAGTTTCTGGTATACAACAAGGTGATTCAGTTTTACATATATACTTTTTTAGATTCTCTTCCATTATAGATTATTACAAGATATTGAATATAGTTCCCTGTGCTAAACAGTAGGACCTTGTTGTTTATCTGTTTTATATATAGTAGTGCGTATCTGTTAATCCCAAGCTCCTAATTTATCCCTCCCCCCCTTCCCCTTTAGTAACCATAAATTTGTTTCTATGTCTGTGAGTCTATTTCAGTTTTGTAAGAAAGCCCATTTGTATCATTCTTTTACTTTTTTTTTTTTTTTTTTTTTTGGTATGCGGGCCTCTCACTGTTGTGGCCTCTCCCGTTGCGGAGCACAGGCTCCAGACACACAGGCTCAGCGACCATGGCTCACGGGCCCAGCCGCCCCGTGGCACGCGGGATCTTCCCGGACCGGGGCACGAACCTGCGACCCCTGCATCGGCAGGCGGACTCTCAACCACTGCGCCACCAGGGAAGCCCTGTATCGTTCATTTAGATTCCACATATAAGTGATGTCATATGATACTTGACTTTCTCTGTCTGACTTACTTCACTTAGTATGATAATCTCTAGTTCCATCTATGTTGCTGCAAATGACATTATTTCATTCTTTTTTATGGCTGAGTAATATTCCATGGTGTGTGTGTGTGTGTGTGTGTGTGTGTGTATATATATATATATATATATATATATACACAACATTTTCTTTATTCATCTGTCAGTGGGCATTTAGGTTGCTTCCATGTCTTGGCTACTGTAAATAGTGGTGCCATGAACATTGGGGCCCCTGCATCTTTTCAAATTTGAGTTTTCATCTTTTCCAAATATATGCATATGAGTGGGATTGCTGGATTGTATGGTAGCTCTATTTTTTTTTTTTTTAAGGAAACTCCATACTGTTTTCCACAGTGGCTGCACCAGTTTACATTCCCACCAGCAGTGTAGGAGGGTCATCTTTTCTCCACACCCTCTCCAGCATTTATTATTCATAGACTTTCTAATGATGGCCATTCTGACTGGTGTGAGGTAATGCCTCATTGTAGTTTTGATTTGCATTTCTCTAGTATTAGTGGTGTTGAGCATCTTTTCATGTGCCTATTTGCCATCTGTATGTCTTCTTTGCAGGAATGTCTATTTAGGTCTCCTGCCCAGTTTTTGATTTTTTTTTTTTGATATTGAGCTATATCGGCTCTTTGTATAATTTGGAAATTAATTCCTTGTCAGTCGTATCACTTGCAGATATTTTCTCCCATTCTGTAGGTTGTCTTTTCGTTTGGTTTATGGTTTCCTTTGCTGTGCAAAAGCTTATAAGTTTGATTTGATTAGGTCTTTCTCTCTCTCTCTCTCTCTCTTTTTTTTTTTTTTTTTGTTTTTTTGCTTTTATTTCTTTTGCCTTAGGAGACTGACCTAAGAAAACATTGCTATGGTTTACATCAGAGAATGTTTTGCCTGTGTTCTCTTCTAGGAATTTTATGGTGTCATGTCTTATATTTAAGTCTTTAAGCCATTTTGAGTTTATTTTTGTGTGTGGTGTGAGACAGTGTTCTAACTTCATTGATTTACATGCAGCTGTCCCGCTTCCCCAGCACCACTTGCTGAAGAGACTGTCTTTTCTCCATTGTATATCCTTGCCTCCTTTGTCGAAGATTAATTGACTGTAGGTGTGAGGATTTATTTCTGGGCTCTCTATTCTGTTCCATTGATACATATGTCTGTTTTTGTGCCAATACCATGCTGTTTTGATGACTGTAGCTTTGTAGTATTGTCTGAAGTTGGGAGGGTTATGCCTCCTGCTTCGTTCTTTTTCCTCAGGATTGCTTTGGCAATTCTGGGTCTTTTGTGCTTCCATATAAATTTTAGGATTATTTGTTCTAGTTCTGTGAAAAATGTCATGGGTACTTTGATAGGGATCACATAAAATCTGTAGATTGCTTTGGGTAGTAAGGCCATTTTAACAATATTAATTCTTCCAAAGGCCAGTGAATTGTTGATTCATGATCCTGGGGCCAGGGGTGCTGGGGAGCAGCTGGAGGGTTTGGGTCAGGACTTCTGGGGGATGAGTTAGCCCAGGACTAGTGGTGGCAGGGTCAGGGCTCAAGGTTCACAGAAACAGCTTCTCATCGAGTGTGTTTCTCTTCTTGGAGCTCCCTTCCTTTCTGGACTTCTCTGTGGACTCCCCGGCCCCTGGCTCTGCCTCTCTTGGAGCCTCCAGCTCTGTACACACTAGGTCCTGGCATCTGACCTTCTCTCCCTCTTGAGCATCATCTCCTGCACAGCCCAGCCCCAGGCAAGGTCATAGACAATCTGATTAGCTAGAACCTCTGTTATGCAGCTTGTGGAAGAACTGTTTCTCTTGCTGTTTCCACTGTTCAGCTGCTGCCTTTTCTAGCCTTTTCTGTGCTCACTCAAGCCTCCATCTCAAAAGTTTAGCAAGAAAACCAAGAGGGGAGATACCCTATGAGGGAAAATGAAACAAGCAGTGAGGGTGGCTCGGAATATAAATTTGACCTATAAATTTGACAACTTTGGTGAAATCAGCCAGTTCCTTAAGGTCACAAACGCTCCAAGCTCATGTAATAAGAAATAAATAAACGGATAGTCCTAAATCTATTAAAGAAATTGAATTTTTAGTTTAAACCATAAAGAAAACCCTAGGTTTTAGAAGAAAAACCTAGGAGAAAATCTCTGTGGCCTTACGAGTTCTTAGATCCAACACCAAAAGTATGATCAATATGAGAAAAACTGATAAATTGGATAAACTGATAAATGTTAAAATGAAAAACTTTTGCTCTGAGAAACATCCTATTACGAATGAAAAGACAAGATACAGAATAGAAGAAAATATTTGCATACGATACAAATGAACTTATTTACAAAACAGAAATAGACTCACAGACATAGAAAACAAACTTGTGGTTACCAAAGGGGAAAGTGGGGTGGGGGGGATAAATTAGGAGTTTGGGATTAGCAGATACACACTACTATATGTAAAAGATAAACAACAAAGTCCTACTGTATAGCACAATATCTTGTACTATACTCAAAATCTTGTAACAAACCATAATGGAAAAGAATATGAAAAATAATATATCTACATACATACAGCTGAATCACTTTGCTATACGCCAGAAACTAACACAATATTATAAATCAACTATTCTTCAATTTAAAAAATTTTTAAAATTTGCAATTTGCATAACTGACAAAGGACTTGTATCCAGAATGTATAAAGAATTCTCAAAAATCATCAATAAGAAAACAGCTAAATTTAAAAAAATAAAATAGGCAAATGATTTAAACACACACTTCACCAAAGAAGACACACAGATGGCCATTATGCCCATGAAAAGTTGCTCAACGTAATTAGTCATTGGAGAAATGCAAATTAAAATTATAATGAGATACCTCTACACACCCATTGAAATGGCTAAAATGAAAGAAACCCAAACTGACAATACTAAGTTTTGGTGAGGAAGTGGAGTGACTGGAACTCTCATATGTTGCTGGTGGGCATACAGAATGGTACAGCCACTTTGGGAAAGAGTTTCTCCATTTCTTTTATAAACATACACTTACCACATGAACCAGCGATCCATTTCCTCTTTGCCCAAGAAAATTGAAAACTTACATTTAGATGAAAACTGCTATGCAGATGTCTCTAGCAGCTTTATTCATAACTGTAAAAAACTGGAAACAACCCCCATGTTCTTTAACAGGTGAATGAATAAACTGTGGTTCATCTCTGTAATGGAATACTACTCAGCAACAGAAAGGAACAAACTGATGATACAGGCAACAACGTGGCTGAATCTTACATGCGTTACCTTAAGTGAATGAAACCAGACTCAAAAGCCAAGATACGGCGTGGTGGCACTTACATGACTTTCTGGAAAAGACAAAACTATAGGGATGGAGAAGAGGTTCATGGTTGCCGGGTCCGGGTCCGGGGTGGGGGTGAGGTTAGGGTTAGGGATGGGGGAAGGGTTGGCTCCAAAGGAGCAACAGGAGAGAATTTTGGGGGGTGATGGAGCCGTTCTGTGTTTTGACTGTGGAGGTGCTGGGATATAATGAGCATGCCCTAAATGTTAGCTATTATTATAGTCGTCTTGTTTATATAGCGCGTATCACATTGTAGCAGAATGATTTGTCTACATGCTTCTCTTCCTTTCTAGCCCAGGAACTTGGTGAGGACAGGAACAGTATCTTTCTGATTTTTGTACCTGCAGGGGCTAGCGCCGTCAGTGCCTGTGAGTGAAAGATGCTCACTGAATGTTTGTCAAGTGAATGGAAGGATCATTTAGTGAGTAGTTACCGGGGGTAGGGATGCTGAAAGCCTTTATCCTCACTGTGCACATCGCCATCACCATCATCAGAAAACAGCCACAAAGTACCCGTTATCTCATGGAGCTCAAAGGCATAAGCTGCACTCTGGCCTGCCTCTCTTCACACCCTCCTCCAAGTCGGGACCCAAGTTGGGCAATGGTTGCCCGCTCTCAGATGCACTTAGCAACTCGGAATCCCCATGGCTCCTCTCCTGCTGCTTTAAGCACCGGCAGCCTTTGCTCCCTTCAGCCCAGACCCACGTCCCGGCACTTAGACAGGGACATGGGCCCAGGTCAGGGCTGGAGGTGGGAATTACACAAGTGGGTCTTCAGTCATGGCCACGACGTAGGGCTTGACTCCTTCCGTCCATGAGCTCCCGGCCTCTTTGGGGAGCTTATATATGCTGCACCAACAGTTATGGGGTTCTGATGCTATCCAGAGATTTACTTTCAGTTGAATGGATCAAAATATGATGAATTGTCTTTATAATTAGGTAAATAATGAGCCGAAAGGTTGCTTATGTCAGCCTCCTGGGAGCTAGGAGTGGCGAGCTTTGGGTTCTGCCCTTGGTCCTGCTCTGTTTGTATTTAGATCACGGCGAATGTGGATAATGAACACATTATGTTCATTAGGATTTGTAGTTGGGAGATAGATCATATCTCAACAGATTAGACCCATAGGGAGGAATTAAAAGGGATAAATGTCAGTTTCTGCTCTTAGGTGCCCAAATCCAATAATGGACATGTTGGAATGAGGTGGGCTTAGTTAAACTGAAGCACATGAAGAAGACCTGGGCTTTTAGGCAATGCAAGCTCAGTATGAAACCAGGAGTGTGATGTGGCTACCAGTAGGCTAATGCCATCAGGTTACATTAACAGAGGCATAGTTTACAGAACAGAGGAGGGGAGTGAGATGTTTACTCTCTGAGACATCTGACCTCACCTTGAGTATGGTGTTCAGTTCCGACAGTCATGTTTTAGTAAAGACATTTACAACCTGTAATGTCAGTGAAGGGCAATCAGAATGATGAGGTAACTTAGTGCCAGTTAATCTAAGTAAAGGTTGGAGAGATTTCGCCTGAAGAAGGAAGTTTGGCTGCATTCACCATAGCTGGCAATACTTAAAGGGGTTTCTTGTGGAAGAGTGATTCAACGATTCTCTGTGCCTCTAAAGCAGTGCTGTACACAATAGAACTTTCTGTGATGATGGGAATGTTTTACATCTGTGCTGTTTAATAGCTACTAGACAGATGTGATTTTGAGCAATTAAAGTGTAGTAACTGAATTTTACATTTAATTTTAACTAATTAAAATAGCCAAATGTGGCTACCATATTGGACACTGCCACTCTAGAGGAGAAATAAAAGAATAGAATAGGGGTTGGCAAATTTTTTTTTTGTAAAGAGGGAGATACTAACTATTTTGGGCTTTGCTGGCCATATGGTATCTGTGCAGCTACTCAGCTCTGCCATCATAGTGTAAGAATATAGACCACAGATAAAAGAATCATTGTGTCTACGTTCCAATGAAACTTTATTGATGGAAACTGAAATTTGAATATGATATAGTTTTTACATGCCACAAACTAGTATTCTTCTTTTGATTTTTTTCTACTATATTAAAGGTGTAAAAACCATTGTTAGCTCACAGGTTGTACAGAAATGGGTGGCAGGCTAGATTTGGCCTGCAGGCTGTAGTTTGCTGACCCTGGCTTAGCGTGTGGGTGGAAACCTTAGGGAGTTATATGTAAGTTCAGTAAAGGAAGATGTTGATTAAGTAGAGGTAGCCAGGGACGGAAGGAGCATCTTCAGTAAGTGGTGAGTTTCTTGTTACTACAGCGTTCAGGTATAGGCTGGATAATGAACTATCTGGCGAGGGATGATATAGAAATGTGTCTATTTAATACAACGTGTACTAGAATTTCCCCCTAATTCCGCAGGAGTATTGAAATCAGAATGCCATGTGATTGCTCTAAAAGCATACTTGCTTTTTCGAGGGAAGCGTGTTGTTTTCCCTCACTTGGTACTTACTTTCACCTCCATGCTGCAGGAACAGGGACTGTTGAGGGTGGGGTGGCAGCTTCATTGCTTCAGCAATTCTGCCAAGTGTTCAGGGACCCCTGGGATGTGCCTTCCTGGGGGAGTTGGTTTGTCCATTTGTGTGCAGCCCAGGAGAGGACCTAAGACATCCACACCCTAAGAGAGGACACTCTCCTGTCTGAATACCACCTTGTTCTGTCCCTGAGTCTCCCTGGGGACACCTGGGGGACAAGATGGCCGGGGTTAGGAAGCTTCACCTCTAGTTAGTTCTTTCTGGGCCTGGGTCACGCCTCGTTCTGTGACCAGAGAAGGTCACTTCCAACATTCTCCCCTCCAGACAAAGGGGGAAACCATTGCTCTCTGGGGACCTCTGAGTCTCTGTCCAGAATGACCTTGAGAACCCAAGTGCGATGGACCGAGGTGTGGCGCCTTGACTGTCCAGGAGCTGATCGTCCGGCTGTGGGCGGCTAGAGATCGGGTTGTTTCTATTCCTGTCAACTCTGCTTTCTTGATTTTTCTCTTCTCCTATTTGCCTGACTTCTGTCCATTTAACTTCTAATCAGCATCTCTGCCAGAATAAACAAGAATAAAAAGTAAACAGCTTTTTCCTGAAGGAGAAAATGGGAAGTGCTGGTTTGAAGTTTTAAATATTTGTATGCCTTTATCCAAACTCCAAACTACTCTCATCGAAACAGAGTTACTCTACATTTTTGTGAAGCACAGGAAACTTAAAAAACTTTATTTGGGGGATTTAAAAAATTGAGATATATTTGACATACAGTATTGAGTACATTTAAGGTGTACAGCATAGAGATTTGCTACATTGATGTTGCAGTACGGTTGCCACTGTAACGTTAGCTAACACCTCTATCCCATCACATAGTTATCATTTCTTCAAGTACTGGGAACAATTAAGATCTAGTCTCTTAGCAAGTTTAATGTTTATAATACAATTTTGTTGTCCATAATCACTGTACTGTGTTAGGTCTCCAGGACTTATTTATCTGTTAGTTTTAAGTATCTACCCTCAAACAACATCCCTCCCGTTCCCTCTTTTGGGGATTTTTTTTTTTTTTTTTTTTACACGGGCCTCTCACTGTTGTGGCCTCTCCCGTTACGGAGCACAGGCTCCGGACGCGCAGGCTCTGAGGCCATGGCTCACGGGCCCAGCCGCTCCGCGGCATGTGGGATCTTCCCGGACCAGGGCACGAACCTGTGTCCCCTGCATCGGCAGGCGGACTCTCAACCATTGCGCCACCAGGGAAGCCCTCTTTTGGGGATTTTTTAAGCATACACAGACATAGACAGGAGAGTACAATCAACCCCAGGTGCCCATTACCAGCTTTGACAGTGATTGACCCCTGGCCAGTCTTGTGTCATTGATACACTTCACCCGCCTCCTGAGTTATTTTGGACCAAATCAGAGGAAGCTTTTGATGTGGTGCATTGACACTAACATCTTGATTCTGTGTTTTCTGTTTCAGATAATTGCCTTTGATGAGTTAAGGACGGATTTTAAGAACCCCATCGACCAGTGCAACCCTGTTCATGCGGTATGTGGTGGGTGCTGGTGGCCGGAAGGGTGGTGTCACCCCAGGCCACCCGGGGCCTGTGAAGGAGGGCGAGGTCTCCATGAGTAGGATGAGTGAAGCGCAGGCTCGGCCCGGGCTGCACCTCCATGCCTGGCTCGGGGCAGCTGAGGTCTCCATTTATCATGCAAAGTCGAGTATAGCAGTCCCACCACCCGGGTGGGACAGGTCTGTGTGCTGTGGCTGCGGAGTCCTCAAGGCCCCATGTTAGTGGGTTTTGGCTACGCCCCCTTGAACAAGGAGAGAGGCTCAGGCTGGCCACCATGTTGGCAGGTGTAGGAGCATCACCATGGCTGTCCCTGCTCTGCACTTGGCCAGGTTTCTCTGAGGGAGGCTTGCAGGGGGGTTGTTGTATGCAGCTACTCACCCCATATCCTTCACCCGGGAAGCATTCATCTCGGGAGGCTCTGCAGGCCTGAGGTCAGCTTGCCTCCCCCTGGGGAACCCGATGCCGTCTGGTTGTCCGGTCCGGGTTCAGCATGTGAGAGACCTCCTGCCCCAGCACCTGCTCTTCCCAGAGTTCTGCTGCGCCATCTGGCTTGTCGGGCCGTGCCTGCTGCCCTCCCACGTGCCCTAGAATGGATGCAGAGAGAGGCCTCGACGCGGGGAGAGGAGGGAGACCTCACGTCTGTTGAATGGGGGTGGGTGTTGGCTGTCCGCCCCTCTGCTCAGTGCAGCCCACATCCCAGAGCCAGGCACCAGCCCGCCTGTGGACAGAGCCTTTTCCAGACACTTTCCAGACCAGGACCACTGGGCCCAAAGGATGGAGCTCACGGTTCACGCGAGTCCGTCTCTCAGCCTAAGCTCGCTGGGCCTGCATTGAGTTGAACTTCCTTCCAGGCCCTGGTTTCCAGCGCCAAGGCACGCTTTTGTTTGAATAGTTGTTGATAGTTTGATAGTTTCAGTCAAAAGTTTTAGAGAGAACACCGGAATTTTCTAGTGTGAATATATATATATATATATATATATATATGAAAAATATATATTAGTATGAATATTAACCTGGAAGGCTCATGACATCATTCTTTAGTGACAGGGACGAGAGGTCTGTTCTCCTTAACTGCAGGCCCCCTGAAGAGGGCTGTGCTCTTAGGGAGGTACCAGAAGACCAGGGGAGCAGGCTTTGGTGTCACCCTCTCTAAAGTACAGGGTTATTATTGGAGTTGCTTTTTTGCGTTTTTACTACATGCTAGGACCTATATATATGTAACCTATAATCCTCACAGCTCTGCTAGACAGGCATTATTTACCCAGTTTATAGACTCTTATCCAGGGACTCAAAGCTCATGAGCAGTGAAGTCAGGATTGGAGCCCAAGTCTGCCTGTGTTCTTACCACCTACTCTACATTGTGCCTTTAAGAGCCTGATTTTATAATCCCTTTGGCATCAAATTCTTTGATTCTATGAAAGAGAGCCTAACCCTCTCCAAGTCAACTGTGTGAAGCGGAATTTTGTGACAAGTTGGAAGAATCCCTAAGATCCACCTGAAAACTTACTATATCTTATGAAACTTGTCATTATTCAAATCCATTTTGTTTCCAACTGCCAGCCTCACCACCACCAGTGATAACTTGGCTCCTGTAGGCCTGAACGCGTTGCACCTTGGGTCTCCTTTCTTTCTGGATGCTTTTGTGTTTGGCCCCAGCGTCCCACACTTGGCTCGTCAGCATCGACTGGGTGCACAGAGCTGCCCTAGTCCAAGAGGGTGCTTCTGTTTGGAATGCCAGGGAGTCAGGAGCCTGCTTCCCTTCCTCCTGGTGGCTTGGGCTCAAGTTAGAAAGCGGCTCACTTAGAACACCCAGAGTTTCTTGTGTGATCTCAGGGTAAATACTAGTGAAGAAATAGTGCCCTGCCCCTCAATTCCATCATGCGAATTCAACACTGGGGTGCAGGAGGTTGGCCAAACCATGAGACGGGTTTGTGGAGCCCGTTTCCATCTCACCTTGGCAGGTTCCTTAGTTCGGGCAGAGCAAAGGAAATTAGGACCCGTGTATGTCCCACTGGGAGCTTCTGTGCAAGGTCAGTGCAAGGACAGAAACTGCACACGGTAGGCGCTCAAATAACTATTTGTTGATGAAAGAATGAATGACTGAAGGGTGAGGTTGCATAGCAGAGAAGCTGGATCTCAACTCTTTATTCCTATTATTAAAGCCACACTTCTTCACAGATGTAGGAAACAAACTTATGGTTATCAGGGGAAGTGGGGGATGAATTGGGAGATTGGGATTGACATATACACACCACTATATATAAAATAGGTAACTAATAAGGACCTCCTGTATAGTATAGGGAACTCTACTCAGTACTCTGTAATGACCTATATGGGAAAAGAATCTTACAAAGAGTGTATATCTGTATATGTATAACTGATTCACTTTACTGTACACCCAAAACTAACACAACTTTGTAAATCAACTATACTCCAATAAAAATTAAAAAAAATAAAGCCACACTTTTAATTAGTTAATGAATTAATTAAGGAGTCTGGGTCCCAAAGGCCAGACATCTCATGGATAGACTCAAGCCCTTAAGTAAAGGACTCTTGTCTGAGATTTCTTTTTTTTTTTTTTTTTTTTTTTTTTTTTTTTTTTTGCGGTACGTGGGCCTCTCACTGCCGTGGCCTCTCCCGTTGCGGAGCACAGCCTCCGGACGTGCAGGCCCAGCGGCCATGGCTCACGGGCCCAGCCGCTCTGCGGCATGTGGGATCTTCCCGGACCGGGGCATGAACCTGTGTCCCCTGCATCGGCAGGCGGACTCTCAACCACTGCGCCACCAGGGAAGCCCCTTGTCTGAGATTTTTTAAAAAATCCATAGAAACCCTAAATGGAAGTGTATTAGACACATTTCCCCCAGTTTTTATGATGTTCCTCCCTGGCAGGAACTTAAACGCTTTGGAAGCCCCATTTAACTCATCTTTAAGCTCTTTGGGCCCCTGTAGATCCTCTGAAGCAGCATCTCAGGCTCAGGTGGCTTGACAAAGCTGCTTCACTGCTCGGTAACTCCAGCCCTGGGTGGACTTGTGTTATAAACAATTGCTGATTGGTGTGATGCTTTTTTTTTTTTAAAGAAGATGTTGGGGGTAGGAGTTTATTAATTAATTTATTTATTTTTGCTGTGTTGGGTCTTCATTTCTGTGCGAGGGCTTTCTCTAGTTGTGGCAAGCAGGGGCCACTCTTCATCGCGGTGCACGGGCCTCTCACTATCGCGGCCTCTCTTGTTGCGGAGCACAGGCTCCAGACGCGCACAGGCTCAGTAGTTGTGGCTCACGGGCCCAGCTGCTCCGCGGCATGTGGGATCCTCCCAGACCGGGGCTCGAACCCGTGTCCCCTGCATTAGCAGGCAGTTTCTCAACCACTGCACCACCGGGGAAGCCCGGTGTGACGCATTTCTAAATCAATGTGCATGAGGCCCACTGGTTCTTTGGATTTAAGCTCCAAATATTGTCAGACCCTCTGGGTAGACCCCTCTTCCATGTGGTAGGAAGAGGAGGAATGTTTGTTTTAACTCCTAGTTTCTCATGTTAACCCTTTCCCCTTCCTTTTGCCAGCTGGGCATTTAATATCATTGTAAAGTAATGAGAAATGTCCTTTAGAGGATCTGACTTGCTGGGGAAGGAGCTAGCGTGTGTCCTGAACCTCCCTCTTACATGCCTGTTATCTCACACCTTTTCCCACTATTCTCCATTTAGGCAGCCTCAGTGCCCAGCTCTGTTTGTGCTTGTGTGTGCACGCATGCACACACACGTGTGTGAGGAGGATGTGGTCTGTCTTCCTAGCCATGTGGATGCTAATTTGTCCTGATGTGGGCTCTTTCCTCTGGGCTTAAAGGGTGCACAGGAATCACTATATTTATGATTTAATTAGGGAAATTGAAGTATCCCAGCCACCTGTCTTCTCCTGATCCACAAGGAATCTCATTATGATCACATCGACCGCAACCAAATTGCCTCAGTAATGACGCACTGGGAGATGCCACAGCTGTGTTCAGAGTGGCTTCAGAAATCGCAGAAGTCTCTGCGGGAAAGGGGAGGCGGCGCTTAGTGTGTTAGGCGAGCATCATCACCTGTGCAGCCCCGGAGCGTCTTCCTTTGGCAGCGAGCCAGACTCTGGAGATAGACTTGGGCATCTTGAAAAGTCTTAGCCCGGGGGCACTGCTGGTGTCTAATTGAGTGGGAAGATTGCTTCCTCTAAATACAGCCACTTTAGAAAAATAAAACCAATGGGCAGAGAACTTCCCCACCTCACACACTAATCAGGCACACGTGCTCTTCGCGGCTTGAATGGGAAGCCCTCCCCGGGGACCCGACCGCAGCCTTTGGATTCATGAGCATGTGGTGCCCGTTCTGTGGTTTGACTGTCTTATAGGGACACAGAGGGTGCAGGAAAAAGTACAGAAACCTGTGCTGGGCTGAGAGGGAAGCTGAGCCCATGCTGTGTGCTGGGAAAGTTCAGTTAAGAGCAAATAACTATGACAAGGTAGATGGAGAAAAACTCAAAGCTCTTTTTTTCCTTTCAATTTTATTGAAATATAACTGACATATAGCAGTGTATTTAGTTTAAGCTGTATAGCATAATGACTTGACTTACATATATTGCTTAATTGCTTAATTGGTTAACATCCATCATTTCATACAGATACAAAAGAAAAAAGAAAAAAAGTGATGAAAATTTTGGGATTTATTCACTTAGCAGCCTTCAAATATGCCACACAGCAGTGTTAGCTATAGTCATCACGTTGTACATTACATCCCCAGGAATTACATCTTATGACTGGAAGATTGTACCTTTTGATCGCCTTTATCCAATTCCCTCTCCAGCTCTGATTACCACAGATATGAGTTGGTTTTGTTGTTCTTGTTTTGTTTTGTTTTTAGATTCCACATGTAAGTGAGATCATACAGTATTTGTCTTTCTCTGACTTATTTCACTTAACACAGTGCCCTTGAGGTCCATCCATGTTGTTGCAAAAGGCAAGATTTACTTCTTTCTTATGGCTGAATAATATTCCATTATATATGTGTATACCACAACTGCTTTATCCATTCATTTGTCAGTGGACACTTAGGTTGTTTCCATGCCTTGGCTATTGTAAAAACTGCTGTTATGAACATGTGGGTGTAGATATCTCTTCAACATAGTGATTTTGTTTCCTTTGGCTATATCCGGAAGTGGAATGATGGATCATGTGGTACTTCTATTTTTAACTTTTTGAGGAACCTCCATACTGTTTTCCACAGTGGCTGTGTCAATTCACATTCCCACCAACAGTGCACCAGGGTTCCCTTTTTTCCCACAGCCTCATCAGCACTTGTTACCTCTTTGCTTTTTGAGGCTAGTCATTCTGACAGGTGTGAGGTGATATCTCACTGTGGGTTTAATTTGCATTTCCCTGGGGATTAGTGATATCGAGCACCTTTTCAGGTACCTGGGGGCCATCTGTATGTCTTCTTTGGAAGAATGTCTATTTTCCTCTGCCCATTTTTAATTGGATCATTTGGTGTTTTGCTGTTGAGTTGTATGAGCAGAAACTCTTGTTAGGGAAAGCCACTTGAGTGAGAGCATGGAGGTCATGACTGGGAGGGATCTGTGGTGGGTTCTGCCTCCTCTACTAGGGGCTGAATGTGGGGCTTCTCATGTTCTTTCAGCAGAAAATCTAACCTCCCCTCTCTTTTCTTTCCCATGCATCCTGATAGAGGGAACGGCTGAGGAACATCGAGCGCATCTGCTTCCTTCTACGAAAGGTCAGTGCAAGCACCCGGTGACAGAATTTGGATGGTCACGTGGTCACGGTGGTCACACAGTGGGAGGGGCTGGTGAGGCTCAGTGCCTGCTTCGGTCCTGTCTCCCCACAGAGGCAAATGATGGCGGGGGAGGAGGAGGTGGGAGCACGTGATCACTTCTTTGGACACCTCCAGAGACAGGAGGAGCTAATTAAAAGGGAAGGCCATCAATCAGTGTCAGGACAGCACTGGATATTTGCAAGTGCCCTCTGGTTGGATTTAGAGGTTCTTTACCTTTGCATGATGATGGGTGGCATTTACAGCTGATGTTGCCTCACAGCCTTTGTTCCTGTCTGATGCGGGGCTCAGAAACGCTCCCACCTTGGCTCAGCCAAGTTTTTAACTGGTTGTTGGGTTTCCTTTGAGGTTTCAACCTGCCACTCAGCTTTGCAGTTTGACTGACAGCATCATGAGGAGTGTCGGAGGGGTGGGAAGGGAGATGTTATTAAAGCGGGAACCAAGCATTTAGAGTTGCTCTGAATGGCTGGGCAGTAGGTCACAGCTGCCCTCAATGCATTCAGGAAGCACACGTGTGCATGCATATTCACGTGTGCATGTGCAGCTCAAGTTGAGTATTTAGCAGGACTCTGTGACGTAGCTGGGGTACCTCTGTGGCAGAGAGACCAGTGTGCCACGCTCCGGTAAGGAAAGGGAGTACTTTATTTGCAGCAAAGTGTGGAGAACAGCAACTTGCATGTAAAACTAACAGTATCCATTGCCTTGAACCAAAGGACATCCCCGATCTCTGTTCAGAGCAGATGCGCTACAGGCCATA
Organism: Leucopleurus acutus; assembly: GCF_964270905.1. Lineage (NCBI taxonomy): Eukaryota > Metazoa > Chordata > Mammalia > Artiodactyla > Delphinidae > Leucopleurus > Leucopleurus acutus. The sequence continues at coordinate 22,594,609 of NC_139143.1, forward strand.
GGAAAGCCACCTGTCAACCAAAAAGAAGTTTTTGAGCCTATGTGAATAGGAGAGAGACCAAATGCCATGCCAGAAATTGATGGAAGGGAAACAATTTTGCAAGCATTTGAAATCTTTTCTACATTTCAATTAATGATACCTTTCCTTGGGAGAGAGCTTCATCAAGAAGTCAATGATTTTTCTAGCTAATTACTTGTCCTTTAATGTTTTCCAAGAGACTCAGTATGTCATAGTTCCACATCTTTGTCACAGTGGGGAAGTAAGCTCAGATAATGAAAGTACCAGTGATCCGAGGAATAAAACAAGATTAAGAAGATAGCACATGACATTTGGTATTAAGGGAACTTCATCAATTTGTAAATTATTTTCCCAGATAATGTCTCGGACACCAATAACCTGCTCCAGCTGTCACTTCCCTAGACTCTAGTTTGTTCTTTAAGACTGACGCCCAAGTGTCTTTCACACTGCAAATTGCCCTTTTTTCCCCATTTTGAATGTACCATCCTGAATTCTCTGGCAGGGCAATAACCTACATCCATCACATTTGAGCTTTGCTCGTTTTTCTGTGTTGCTTGACCACTGACTCTAGCCAGACAGCAGGCAATGGCCTGTGGCTGCCTCTGCCGAGGTCCCACTTTACTGTCCTGTGCTACACGGTAAATCCTGTTACTTAACCTATTTTGTGTAAAGGAGTTTGTATCTGCTAATCCCATGGTCCTCATTTGTCCTTCCCCTCCTCCCTCTCCCCTTTGGAAACCAGACATCTATTTTCTGTGTCTGTGAGTCTGTTTCTTCTGTTTTGTATATAGATTCATTTGTCTTATTTTTTAGACTCCACATAGAAGTGATTTCATTTAGTGTTTCTTTCTCTGTCTGACTTACTCAACTAAGCATAATATTCTCCAGGTCCATCCATGTTGCTGCAAATGGCAGTATTTCATTCCTGTTTTATGGCTGAGTCATATTCCATTGTATATATGCACCACATCTTCTTTATCCGTTCATCTGTTGATGGATATTTGGGTTGCTTTCGTGTCTTGGCTACTGTAAATAGTGCTGCAACTAACATTGGGGTGCATGTATCTTGTGGAATTATAGTTTTGTCCGGGTATATGCCCAGGACTGGGATTGCTGGATCATATGGTAGCTCTATTTTTAGTGTTTTAAGGAACCTCCATACTGTTCTGCATAGTGGCTGCACCAATTTACATTCCCACCAATAGTGCAGGAGGGTTCCCTTTTCTCCACACCCTCTCCAGCATTTATTTTTTGTAGACTTTTTGATGATGGCCATTCTGACAGGTGTGAGGTAATAATACCTCGTTGTAGTTTTGATTTGCGTTTCTCCAGTGACACTGAGCGTGTTTTCATGTGCCTATTGGCCATTTGTATGTCTTCTTTGGAGAAATGTCTATTTAGGTCTTCTGCCCATTTTTTGATTGTTTTTTTTGTTGTTGTAGTTATTGAGTTGTATGAGCTGTTTGTATATTTTGGAGATTAACTCCCTGTTAGTTGCATCCTTTGCACGTATTTCCTCACATTCCATAGGTTGTCTTTTTGTTTTGTTGATGGTTTCCTTTGCTGTGCAAAAGCTTTTAAGTTTGATTAGGTCCCATAATAGTCTTTTCATTTCTTCATTTCAACAGTGTCCATGACATGGCACAAAACTTATATTTACCACATGTAGTCCTTACATCATATTTGTATTTTTAAATCAAATTTAACTCTTTATTGTACTCCTTACGACACAGAAGGTCTCTAGCCTACAGTTTCCATCCCATTCCTTTCCTCTGTGTTTATGCCCCCTCCCCTCTTTGTAGTCTGTATTTTAACCTCACAAATAAGTTCTCAAGCCAGTTCTGGTTCCTTGCACTGGAAGAGTGGTGGAGGGTGGTGGTGATGTATACAGGCTTCTGCTGCCTCCTGCCTGTGCCCTGATTATCTGTGTAACCCTCAGTGTGACTCTGAAGTGGGGGTGATAAGTACAGCACCCTCCTCGTGGAGTTGTGAGAATTAAATGAGATAATACATGTGCGTCTGGCTCATCAATGCTCGGCACGTACTAAATGTTATTGTTATTATTATATGACACTTAGCTGATACCTAAAACTTCCCGTAACATCCCCGAGCACACCCGTGGTGCTGAAGGAAGCTGAGGTAATCCTCGGCTGGCGGCAGCCCCCTTAGCACCTCCTCCCATTTTCCTGGGGAACTGTCATTTGACGTTTGAGCAGAGTCACGGGGCAGGAAGGCCTGGGCCTCCTCTCTCCTGGCTCATTTCGAATGGGCTTCTGAGTTCAGATGCCCAAGCTGTGAGCACGTGCTGGGGGCGGTGGAGAGGGCTGATGGACTTCGTTAGCATCCCCACCTTCTGGGAACTGTACCTTCCAAGAAATTTCTTGGAGCTCGGCTCCTAAACACCCCAGAATGTGATGCATCTCAGCAGCTGATTGTTGTTAAACCGCCTCCTCAGCTTTCCCGGGAGAAAGGAAGGGATTTTCAAAGGGGATCCATCTTTAGCTCTGTAATTATCAGAAAATGTGCTCTCTGGGAATGTGTTCTCTGGGTGATTGTCTGAACTGCAGGATTCTTGCGTCCACACAAGGATTCTTGCGTCCACGCAAGATTCGTTCTTCCGTGGCGACAGCCGCTTGCCCCTTGCGCTCCCCACTGGGCATGCTGCCACTCTGAGGGTCGCTGTCAGGTGCGGGTTTGGGAGCGTGGAGAGCGTGGAGAGCAGACGTTGGTTAGATGGCTGCTCTCGGGCACGCGAAAGGTCCTTGTCCGGAGGACACTGTCTAGGGGCCTCCTGTTGCGTCTCCAAGTTCAGGCAGTGGTTAGAGGAAGTGAACTTCAGTGAGAGCCGCAGATTGGCATGAGACTAAAGAGAAACTTTCTTCATAAGCAGCTGTCCTCTGACCTTGAGGTTGGTCGTCCTGGGGGCTAAGAAATGTTCCCCTCCCTTAGGCGGAGTTAGACAGCCTGATGTCTGCGATGGTTTTGAGTTAGACGGAGCCCGCCTGAGAGGGGCGACTTAGTTGCATAGTTTGGGATGTCCCTTTGGTTTGACAAATCTGTGATTCTCCACTTCGCCCCCTGATTTCCCCGAGAGTGTGTCCAGTCTCACTGCAGGTTTTCTGACAGTGGTGGATATAAAAAGCTCTAGTGTGTGGGTAATTTTCACTCTCTTCATTGAGCAGTCGCAGTGGGACAAGAAAGAGGACGATGAGTGGGTTGGGGGTGAGGGTGAGGGTGACGGTGTTGAGTCCCTCTGGGGGCGGGGGGGCCAGGTGCTCCAAGTTTAATTCTGGAGAGAACAAGGCAGCGGTAAGGCCACGAGTGTAATCACTGATGGCCACCAATGCCCCTCCCCGTTTCACGCTTATCAGAACCACACATCTGTCTTAGGGGAGGCATCATGCTGTGAGGTGAAGCTGAATGGTGTGAACCTGGTTGCACTGCAGAAATTCCGCGATGTGCTTCTGAAAGCAGGGCCTGGGGCATCTGGGGAATGGATATGACACTTCTATAGTGTAAAGTCAGTTTGCTAAGTAGGAAGATTGCATTATTGTTCCCAATTCTTCACCCTCCCCCGTATCCAGGACTGGCTATGTAATTTGCAGGGCCCAGTTAAAAATGAAAATGTGGGGCTCCATGATGAAAAGTTATTAGGGATTTTACGAAGCAGAGGATTCAGCCAAAGGTGGGACCCTTCTGAGCGTGGGACCCAGGTGCATCTGCACGGGTGACATGTCCCTGAAGCCGGCCCTGCCTGTATCCATGAACTTTGCATATGATTTTGCAGTTCCTCCTGAGAGAAGCAGAGTACATTTCCCCTCCCTGCTGATGGAGGACTCTGCCATGTGACGGGATGTGTCCACTGGAATGTGGCTGGGCTTGTGTGTACTGAGGCCTTAAGAGTTACTGGGTGCTTCTGCTCCTTTTCTTGCACTTCTGACATCATCAAGGCCAGCCCTCTGGTGCAAGGAACATGAGAGGCAGGGGATACAGACCTGAGGCCACCTGTAGCTCAGAGCCAAGCACACTAGGTCAGGTGACCCCTAGTCAACCTCTAGATGCATGAGCAAGTATAAATGATTATTGTTTTAGGGAACCGAATTTTGGAGTGATTTGTTATGCAGCATTATTATGGCAATAGCTAACTGATACTATAAGCATCTGCCACTTTTATAAGGGGGAAAATCTTCTTTTTTTTTTTAAAGAGATTTTATTCTGTGCCAGAGATCAGCCATTTGCTGACTCTACAAATTTATAAAATAGACAGTTTCAAAGTCTGTTCCAATTTCTTTGACCTAGGAGGAAGCTACTAAATACATTTATGTACCAGAACCTAGAGAAAGACTCATGTCACTTTGGAGCACACAATTTGTTGTGCATTAACTGCTTGGGAGAATGGTGACGACGGTGCCTTTTCTCTAATTATTGGCACTCCCTGCCACAAGGGATTGGCTTGATTTCCGGTCTTTTTAGCCGTTAACGCAGTTCTTCCTGCAGGGCTCTGGAGGGAATGGTCTATTTTCATGGAGAGACATAATACAGGGAAAAGGGACACAAAAAGTCAGAGGCAGTTGTGTGGAATGCCTTTGAGAGGCCATCCTTGACTCAGAAGTTTTCCAGATCAGAATTCTCTGTGGCTTGGGGAATTGCTAAGGCGTGACAATGCTGCTTACTTTTCCTGAGTGACTACTGTATGCCTTTGAAAGGATTAACTCTTTTAATCCTCACAACATTTCTATGAAGTAGTCATGATTAATAGCCCCACTTAAAAGATGTGTCATATTTCATAAGCTGGTAGAGCTGGGATTTGAAGGCAAGTCTGTTTGAACAGAGTCCACATTTTCAATCACCACATGAAAGGGGAAATTGTTGGTTCGCTTTCAAACATGCTCCTTAAGGACCACTACTACAGCAATATTGCTCAGCTATTTTAGAGGGAAGATACAAATACCAAAGCTACAGAGGGCTTCTGGGACCCTATAATATGCTTGGCTCACCATCATGGGGCCAAGTGGATTCCTTTAAGGCTCTTTTCTAATTCTATTTAATTTCTTGGTGGGATGGTTCACCCCTAGAGGGAATGTTTGAAGAAAAGTAAAAATCTCCTGGAATAAAACTTGCATAGTTCAGAAACCATGTCTCACGTATAATTTATCTACAGATGCTTTCTGTGGCAAACTCCTTGTTAGTCAGAGGGAAAGATGGGACATTTTACTCGCTGTGTAAATAGTGATGCTGTCACGGGGTTGCTGAACCAGAAGCCAGAGGAGGAGCCCTGTCCTCGCTTCACTCCACTCCCGAGGCTGCAGCAGGAGAAGCCGAGGACTTCACAACAGCTGCCTTACGTATGGGCTCTGGCCTCTCACTCGAATCTGGGGAGCTGGTTGGCCCTATCCTCATTAGTTCTCCATTGCCATGATATTAGCGACTCAGGACAACTACGATTTATCTTTCTCATGAGTCCATGGGTCATCTGGTGGTTCCACTGATCTTGCCTGGACTTATAGGGAGAAGGGGGTGTTCTTCTGGTCTTAGCTGGGGCTCATTCAGGTGTCTGGCAGGCAGCAGACCGTAAGCTAATCTAGGATGGCCTCAGCTGGGATGGGCCATCTCATTCTCCAAAGACTAATCTAGACTTGTTCTCATGGTGTCATAGAGAAGCAAGAGAGGAAGTGGAAATACACAAGCACTTTTTCAAGCTTTGGTTTGCATCAGCTCTATTAGTGTCCTATTATTGGCCGAAGTGAGTCACATGGCCAAGCCCAGGGTCACGGTGGGAGGGACTACAGAGTTACAGGGCAAAGGGTGTGGATACAGGGAGACCATTAATGGGTACCATGAATGCCATCAATCTACCACATATTTGTAGGAGAGGGATGAGTTATCACCTTACTCCTGTTAGAATGGGGATGAGATAGCAGATGCTAGTGAGGATGTGGAGAAAAGGGATTCCTTGTGAACTGTTGGTGGGATTGTAAATTGGTACAGCCCCCTGTGAAAAACAGTATGGAGGTTCTTCAAAAAGTTAAAAATAGAACTTCCATGTGATTCAGAAATTCCACTGCTGGGTATATATCCAAAGGAAATAAAAACACTATGTTGAAGTGATGACCTGCACCCCCATGTTCGTAGCAGCTTGTTTTTTTACAATAGCAAAGACAGGGAAACAACCTAAGTGTCCACTGACAGATGAATGGCTAAAGCGCTTGTGATATATATATTTCAGACATAAAAAAGAAGGAAATCCTGCCATTTGTGACAACATGGCATTGTGCTAAGTGAAATAAGTCAGGCAAAGACAAATGCTGTATGATCTCACTCATGTGTGGAATCTAAAAATAAAATAATAAGAATAACAAAACAGACTCATAAAAAAGAGATCAGATTTTTGGTTATCAGAGGGGGCGAGGGAATTTGAAGAAGGTGATCAGAAGGTACACACTTCCAGTTTATAAGATGATTAAGCACTAGGGATGTAAGGTACAGCATGATGACTGCAGTTAACTGGTATATGCTATATTTGAAAGTTAGGAAAGTAAATCCTAAGAGTTCTCATCACAGATGAGAAAAACACATTTTTCTTCTTCTTTTGTATCTATATGAAATGATGGATGTTAACTAAACTTATTGTGGTAGTCATTTCACAGTATATGTAAGTCAAATCATTATGCTATATGCCTTACATTTACACAGTGCTGTATGTCAATTATATCTCAATGAAACCGGGGGAAAAAGGCTCAGAGGTTGGAAATTTTGCAGATTTTCTCTAGGATGGTGACATAGACTCTTAGATGTGTGGGTCTACACCTCTATGGTGGTACTTGCAACACTGCATCATTGTCTCTTTGGATGCCTGCCTCCCCCATTAGTTTGTGAGTTCCACGAAGGAGGAACCCAATGTCTTATTCATCTTTGAATTCCCAGCACATAGTGGGACATAAGGTTGATGTTCACTATATGATTGGGAGATGAACCGCTAGAACTGGAACAGACCTTGAAGGTCATCTAGCCAGATCCCTCTTTTTCAGAGGGGAAATTGAGACCAGAGGGCTAATGGTGAGGTGACACCAGAACCAGGGTGTCCTGGGCTGCTTGTGCAGCTCGGCCACAGTGTCCTTCTCAGAGACTGGGGTCACTGCAGCTGAACAGAACTCGACTCAACAGCAAGCTCTCTGGAGACAGGGACCATCCCTTCCTTGTTCACTAGTGTGTCTATAGGACCAAGCGCGGTATCTTTCAATGAGTAACATTTCCCCCATCCCTACCCCCTATCAGTGGCCATTTCACAGTGAGTAGCATTTACTATGCATGAATTCTGTCTTTCCCCCCTGGGTACTGATCTCAGAGGGACAGCAGTAAGCGGTCTTGAAGAGATATCTTAGTTCCCTGCCCAGGAATTGAACCTGGGTAGCCTGGGTGAAAACCAGGAATCCTAGCTGCTAGTCAACCAGGGGCTAGAGGCTAGAAGCAAAGTTCCCTGGCTCTTGCCCCATTTGAAAGCAAAAATGTTTCATGGAGGCAAAAACTGCAAAAACAGGTACAAAATTTATTATTAGAGACACAGCACAATAAGTGGGAGAGCACACAGAGGAGGTTTGTTTATTTAATACAGAAGCAAGGCAGAAATACACACCTGGAGAGAAGGACTTTGGGCGCCCTCTCTAATGAGAGGTGATTTAAATCACTTATGTAGGACAGTCCTTCCAGGTCTTTGTTTACCTTTGGCCAATTATCTCATTTCTTTTCCCACATCTGACCTGTTCTAAGACCCTCCCCAACATGCGTGTGCAACTTTTTGCTAAGGTGGATTCCACCGCAGAGGCCTGTAGGGATATGTCCACACTTACTATGGGGTGGTGCCTCTTCCCTTTTTCCCTTCCCCAAGGAACCTTCCTGCGCATGTGCAGACAGGGAAGTTCTCCTTGACCTCAAGAGTGGTCATCTCACCTCTTTACTCCAGCAGAGCTCAGCTTCTGCCACCAGCTTTGTCTTTGGAGTGTCTGGGGAAAAGAAAGCTTCAATTTTACTCCGCTGAACAAACACCAGCAGTCCAGCCCAGGGGTCCATCTACCTCCTACCTCAGTACAACCCCACAGCAAGCTGGCATAGGATAGGCCTGGGAATAAGGCTGCACATCTTTATATTGTGGAGTTCCAGGCAAATATTGTGGAAAAGATCGACAGAGAAAGACCAAGGCATCGTATGATATCCCTTTCATAGAGAATCTTTAAAAAATGATACAAATGAACTTATTTATAAAACAGAAACAGACTCACAGACATAAAGAGTGAACTTATGGTTACCAGGGGGGAAGCGGGGAATAGGTGGGGAGTTTGGAATTGACATGTACACACTGCTATATTTAAAATAGTTAACCAGGACTTCCCTGGTGGCACAGTGATTAAGAATCCGCCTGCCAATGCAGGGGACACAGGTTCGATCCCTGGTCCGGGAAGATCCCACATCTTCCCAGACCAGGAAGGCAACTAAACCCGTGCGCCACAACTACTGAGCCATGAGCCACAGCTACTGAGCCCGCATGCCCCAACTACTCAAGCCTGTGCGCCTAGAGCCCGTGTTCCACAACAAGAGAAGCCCGCACACTGCAACGCAGAGAAGCCCCCGCTCACCGCAACTAGAGAAAGCCCATGTGCAGCAACAAAAACCCAACACAGCCAAAAGTAAATAAATATATAAATAATTTTTTAAAAAGGTGCTTTAAAAAATAACTAAATAAAAAAAACAAAATAGATAACAAACAAGGACCAACTGTATAGCACAGGGAACTCTGCTCAATATTCTGTAATAACCTAAATGGGAAAAGAATTTGAAAAAGAATAGGTACATGTAGATGTATCACTGAACCATTTTGCTGTACACCTGAAACTAACACAACATTGTTACATAACTGTACTCCAATATAAAAGAAAAATTAAAAAAGAAACAAAATAAGTAGTTCTCTAGTGCAAAGTGGTCTCTTTTAGGTGGATTCATGGGGGGCAGGCCCTGCTTGGGCAATATTATCATCTGCAGCAGAATTCCAAGTGTGAGGAGAGTTCCCTAAACCTTCCTCCAGTGAATACTCTACATGTCCTCCTGTCATGACAACTATACAGAAATCTTAGTTCCTTCACATCATAAGAGGTGGTCTCCTTAGTACTGTAAGTATTCAAGGACTTTATTTTCATAATTCTGACTGTCTGTGAGCAGCTCTGAAGGTCAGCCACATGTAGTAATCTGCAATAAATCGGCATCATGAATTTGAACCCTGCATGCTTTGAGGCTAGTGGCATGAATGAGCCCAGTCAGCTGCCTAGCACCCTCATCTTAACACGCTTCGTTGTTCTCCACTCATTATTGTACATCCAGGAGTTCTCATCAATAGCTCAGAGAGAGCACTTAGAATTTACTGTGAAACTTTGCTGCCTTTATTGTGAAAAATCATATGCTAGGATAGTGTCAGGAAGTGGCGAACGGTAGAGTTCACTGTTCTGTTGTGTTTGTCATCAGTGGCACTGGTGGTTTCTAATCGTTACGCATCTCAAAATCCCCCATGGAGATTTTCCAGCATACATCTGCTTAAGAAACACTTCCAGAAATTCTGCTCTAGTAGGGAGGGTCCAGTATTTAGAAAATGCCCATATGTGCTTCTCATGGGTGGCCAAGGTGGGGGAACACTGTGGGAAATATCTGGTGAGCTGGGTAGTTGGTGAATGTGCTGGTGATTCATAAGCAGCTCCCCAAAAGACTCCCCAGGATCTGGAGAATTGAGTCTGCTGAGGGAGAGGGGAAAGGGAGAAGAGCTTCAACCCATAGAGGCTGGCAGTGGGCGGGCAAATACGGCCAGCTGCCGACTCCTTTGTGGATTGCCCAGGAGTGCTGAGCCCTGGGCTTGAGGAACATCTCCCCAGTCTGCTCCGTCCTGGCTGTGTGTGGAGGGAGCATCTTCCTGACTCATGGCATGATGGAAGCTTGTGCCGGTCAGCTTCACAAAGGAAATCCAGAGGCCCTTGTAGTGGTGGAGGAAGAAATCCTGAAACCATGATTGACCTTAGGGTGCATCATTGAGAGTGGTCCCCAACTTTGACTCTGCCTCACATCACATCTGGACAGGTTATTAAAAATACAGATTCATGAGACTTCCCTAGTGGCGCAGTGGTTAAGAATCTGCCTGCCAATGCAGGGGACACGGGTTTGAGCCCTGGTCCGGGAAGATCCCACATGCCACAGAGCAACTATGACCATGCGCCACAACTACTGAGCCCACTGGCCACAACTGCTGAAGCCCGTGTGCCTAGAGCCTGAGCTCTGCAACAAGAGAAGCCACCACAATGAGAAGCCTGTGCACCACAACGAAGAGTAGCCCCCGCTCGCTGCAACTAGAGAAAGCCCATGCGCAGCAACAAAGACCCAATGCAGACAAAAATAAATAAATAAATAAGTTAAAAAACAAACAAACAAAAAAACCAACTTAAAAAAAAAATACAGATTCATGAATGCCCACCCCCTGTGATGCTTAATTTTATATGTCAAATTGGCTGGGCCATGGTGCCCAGGTATGTGGTTGGACATTATTCTAGATGTTTCTTTGAGGGTATTTTTTGGATGCGATTAATGTTTAAATTGGTGGACTTTGAATAAAGCAGATTACCCTCCATAAGGTGGGTGGGCCTCATCCAATCAGTTGATGGTCTCGATGGAACAAAGACTGACCTCCCCAAATAAGAGGGAATTCTGCAGGAAATGGCCTTCAGACTTCAACTGCAAGGCTGGCTCTTCCTGGATCTCCAGCCTGTTAGCCCCCCTGCAAAATTTGGCCTTCCAAACCACTACAATTGCCTGAGCTGATTCCTTAAAATCTCTTTCTCTCTCTATCTCTCTCTCTCTATATATGTCTATATCTCTGTGTATCTATAAACACACACATACATGCATCCTGTTCATTCTGTTTCTCTGGAGAATCCTAACATATCCCCATCAATCCTGGGAAGTTCAAGTTCAGTAGGTCTGTGGAGGGGCCCTGGGCCTGCTGTGTAACTGAATCTCCTGTGAGTTGGATAAAATGATCTGCCTTCACCAAATGGTAAATATTTGCTCCAGGTCACTCAGCTCATGGGTCTGGTTCCAGAGCCCATGCTTACTCCCCTTCTCTCTTGCTGCTTCCGTCCATAGGAGCTGGTAACTTTGCACACCTTTTGTAGAGCTTCTGTTGACCCTAGCGGTCAGTCTCTACAGGCGGCTAACCAAGAGACTGACGACACTCAGTTTCCCCTGTAGTCTTCACAGACTGTGTGGGCCAGAAGAAGGAGGCTGGTTAACTTAACCGCATTCATCGGCAAAGCAGATTCTCACAGCAGGACCTAAGCAGATTTATGGACTCTCAGTAGTTTTGCTATGAGAAATCGCCAAGTCATTGACCTTTCTGACAGAAATCGTTTGCTTTTCTGTCACACCTTTTTCCTCTCCTTAATATACAAAGGAACTCCAGGTATTGTAGGACGTGATGGAGGCAGGAAAGCGTATTGGGATATGGGTTCCACTGTGAGTAAAAGATACAAGGGAGCCTGCGCTGTCTGGGGGGGAGCCCGTCCAGGCTGAGGGTGGGATGGGAGGGGGACCCTGCCTGCCAGGGTTGTCTGGGGACCCAGGCTCCTCCTGCCCTCAGAGCTCTGCCATTGCTAGGGCATTTTCTTGTCCATGTGGTCCATGAGGGCGTCACACCATGATGTCCTTTCAAGCAGCAGGATGGAGGGGGAAGAGGAAAAGGGCCGTTTCCGTGAAGGATGTGACCCAGAAGCTGCACACATCACTTCCGCTTAACTCATCAGCCAGATCGTAGGCAAATGGCCACATCTGGTCTTTTGTGGGGGTCTCTATGCTCAGCTCCAAATTGAGGATTTTATTCCATAGAGAAGGGGGGGTGGACGCTGGATGACAGCTGCAGGCCTTGGTCTCAGGGAGGAATTCAGTCAGCAGAGTGGCCAGGGCAGGGCACCCAGCCACCGACGTGCACCCCAGAACTCCAAGGGCAGTGTGAGGTGGCCAGTGGGGATGGCGGGCAGAGAGACTAGGCACTAGAGGTTGAGGTGATGTCTGATGGTACCTGGAGGAGCCTGGGCATGGTCGAGGGTGGAGAAAGGAGCTGGGGAGTCCTGGGTGTTGGTCTTGGCTTCCGATGGGAGCCATTCTGAATTTCTTCATTCATTCAACTGGAGTTCCTTTCGGCCTGCTATGTACATAGTCCTGTATTATGTGCTGATGTGTGTGTGTGTGTGTGTGTGTGTGTGTGTGAGTGATGTGTCAGTTGTGAAGACCTCCATTCAGCTAAAGGGGGTCTCGTTTTTCTCTCTGATTTCCTTCCCAAGAATTTCAAAGCTCTGATCACACAATATCTTGTATTACAGTCACTTGTACACATTATCTTACACAGCTGTATTCTTGAAGGTGGGGATCACGTCCTCCTAATCTTTGTATCTGCTGCGTTGCCTAACGTGGTATCTGATTCATGTTAATTAGCTAAATGTATCGGTGAACGTGAGCCTGGCAACCACACAATGACTCGGATTATGAGTTTCATAATGTGTGTGGCAGAATTATCACTGCTGAGCATGGGATTGAGGCAAGTGAAGGAAACCAAAGAAAGGGCCATGGCAGGTGTGATGTGCTTTGTCTTAGCAGAGCACCTTCACTGCCCAGAGGGTGAGCATGGGAATGGATGTAGTTAGAGGGCTGGTCTTCAAGCTTGGCTGTACCTTGGAATCACCCGGGGAGCTTAAAAAGTACTGTTCCTGGATCCCACCCCCAGAGTTTCTGTTTCATTGGTCTGGAATGCAGCCTGGGCATTGGTGGGGGTGGAGAGGAGGTTTGAAAAACTCCCTAGATGATTCTAACGTGTAGCGAGGCTGCAAATCACTGAGTTGGAGGGTAGGGCAGGCTTCGGCAATGCAGGTGGGGAGGCATTTTCCTTTTCTCGGTCCGCCAGAGTATGATTTAGAGAGCCGTAATTTTCTAAATGGTACCAGAGTAAAAGCAGTAATTTACCAACGGGTGCCCAGGTGAACTGAAGGAATGAGCGCCTGACTTCCTGCTTCCCAGGGTATGGTCAACCCAGCAGGTGACTCATTGCAAGTAATCGGCAGACAACTTGTTTTTTCGGTGGGAGGTTTGCTTCTAGATGCTCCCTCTTCCAAAATGTGATGAGAAGTAAAAATTCTGTTTTTCGACCCCCCAAATGCCCACCCTTTCAGATACTCAATTCTTGCCCTTTCTAAATTGCTGAATGAAAAAGCAAGAAGCATTTCTGGGTCACGTTTCTAGTCCACAAAATGTGCCAGTATTACCAAATCCTGATGGCCTCTTGTTCCCTGTAGCACTGGCCAGTCTCTGTCTCTCCCAACAATTGGAACCGGGTACCAGCCTCTACCCAGGCAGGGAGCCTGAGAGCCCTGCAACTCAGATGAGAACTCCTACGGGCTCCCGGCTTGTGCTGAATTAATTCCGATGCTCCAGACGTATCTTCTCCCCACGGCATAGCTGTATTGCGGCATTACCATGCTGGTTCCATTCGCAACTTGTATGTGGTTTGTTATTCTTTAAGCAGTTTGGGGCATCGGGCCTCCCCCAGCACAGAGTTTCACTGGCTCTGATTCCTAAGCTGTCTCTATGGCACAGACAATTATGAAACACATGGGGTTTTGTTTCATTAGGATAAAACCCGGCCGTAGACAAGAAAATGCACTGAATATGTTAAATGTGCTATACAAATGCAAAATGCCATTATTATAAAGGGACAGAAAAAGCCATACTGTTCCCTTTCTGTGTCTGCTAAATGGTCAAAGCAGTGATGAAATTCTGGAAGACAGTGATCACCGATTATAGCACAGGGAGGTGGGTGGGCAACGCACAGCAAGAGCAGCTCTGCTACTGTGGCCTCTTTACTGGTGATATCACTGCTGTTACCACTCAGTGCATCAGCATAAAGTGGCACCAGTGCCACTGGTGTCCTGGTAGAAACTAAATAACGGAGCCACTTAGGCAAAGTTCCTGCCTTCGGGAATGTGTACGCTGTTCAGATGACGTCAGCAGGATGGACTGATAAAACGACCGACAGTGCATTTTCTGCGAGGGTCTGTATGATGCTCTTTGTATAAACTAGACTTTAATACACACACGACTGTGGTACTTCAAATGCTTTCTGATAGCGGTGATGCCAACTGTTAATAGAGACCAAAAGCGATGGACGTTGGGTTGTTTTCAAACACCTGACATTTGTGTTATTCAAGTTATTGATAAAGTACTTCAAGCCCAAATATTCTGGACTTTAAAAGGAAGGAAGTGTGGGAGGGGAAAGTCAGAGGTATGATTCTTTGTAAAATGTTTGTTTTCCTTAGTCGACTATAAAGTCGGTGAGGGCAGGGTCTGGGTATCTTGTTCACCGCTTCTCATTTTACCTAGAAAATAGCACCTATTCAGTAACTCTTTGCTGGCAGAGTGGCTGAATGTGCTCTGCACTTTACCCGCAGTCTCTGATTTATTCTTACACCAACTCTGTGAGGTGAAGATGGGGAACTGAGACCCCGAGGGCTTGCATCACTTGCCCAGGTCACTCAGGGTAGTGAGTGCTGGGTCTGGATTCAAATCACTCTGACTCCCAAACTCCTGCCCTTTCTAGCAGTCCTTATGTCTCCAGGCACTAGGGGTTAGAAGCATGTTTCTTTGCATTTCCCAGGACAGTTCCATACTCTGAGTTTTGCAGAGCACACTTGGACACCACCCTCTGACACACTGGCATCAGACGATCCACTGTCAGCCACGTGCATGTGCGTGTCTTGCACTTGTCCAGTCTGACTATCAGAAGGAGGTGAAGAGGTTTTGACTAAAGGCCTCTTCTCAATTTTAAGAGACTGTTGGGAAACGGAGGCTTGGGAGAAAGAACCTACAGAAGACACTGTACCCTCTAGTGCTGGTACCCTTGGGGTCTGTGTTAGTCTGCTAGGGCTGCTGTAACATAGTAGCCACGGGTTGGGTGGTTTAGACAACAGAAATTTATTTCCCCACAGTCTGGAGGCTGGAAGTCCAAGATTAAGGTGTCAGCAGGGTGGGCTTCTTCTGAGGCCTCTCTCCTTGGCTGGCAGATGGCCACCTACTTTTTGTGTCCTCACATGGTCACCCCTCTGTATATCTATGCCATAATGTCCTCCTCTTATAAGGACACCAGTCATATTGGATCAGGGCCCCTTCTAATGACCTGATTTAACCTTAATTACTGCTTTAAAGACCCTCTCTCCAAATACAGTCACATTCTGATTTACTGGGGGTTAGGGCTTCAACGTATGAATTTTGGGAGGCGGGGGCAGGGGGGGACACAATTCAACCCATCACAGGATCCACACACCAGGGAAGAGTTTTTATGGAAATGACATCCCCTTGGTTAGGAGCAGGGATTGGCCTTACCTTGGATTCTACTCCTTGGCGAATAGCAAACAAGAGTGAAGAGTGAGCCCCTGGGTTTAGATTTCAGGAACGTTTTCTTATCATCCACGGGTGGAATCTGGTGAAAGAGAAGGCAAGACTCTGATTCTTTGTGTTGGATTTTATTGCATGTTTATCAGAATAAAGAGCGAACATATTCTGAGCAAAGCCTGTGAAGAATTGCTCCCATCATTCTCCAGGAGAGATGGTCTGAGCAAACGGGACAGAGCCTGGCCTCTTCATGCTGTCACACCCCTTGCAGGGAGCAGCGTGTGAGGCCAGTCACCCAGGCATAGACAGTTGACTCAGCGCACGTGGGACGAGCCTGGGTCATTCATCATTCTAATTAGCCCTGGCTCCTCTCTCCCCAGCAGGCCCAGGGTCAGGACCAAATCGAGGTATGTGTTGTGAGCTTGTGCAGAAGGGCCAATTGCTAAGGTGGACTGAAGTTATATAATTATCGTAACTATTTTTGTTTATAGGACATCCTTTCCCAGGAGAGAAGCACTTCCCTTCCCAGGCATTTCCCTGCCCAGAAGTTGTCACTTCGTAGCAGGACGGCATGATCCATTCTGGGGCTGGAGGAAGTAATAAAGAACACCGCCCACCCATAGGGCCGTGCAGGCTGCACAAAAAGTCATTATATGCATGGCTCCAGGGAAGGTCGACACGAGGCTCCTTCTGCAATGCAGACAGTGACAAGGGGCCTTGGGTTCTTTTTCTTTGCTGGGAGAGGTGAGCTTACCTAGACGTAGAAGGTTGGTCCTTAGTGGCCTAGGAAAAGCTTTTACCATGACAACAGTGTTTATTAAGTTACTGCGTGTGGCGTAGAATATGCCAGATGTTGTGCCAAGAGCTTGAATGGGTCATCTCACTTAATGCTCGTCTCTGACGTGGATGCCGTTATGATGTGGGCATCACTGTGGTCCCCTTTCACCGATGAGCATGTTGAGGGCAGAGGGGTTAAGGAGCTGAGGCTAGTACGTGCAAAGCCAGGATTTGAATCTAGGTCGTCTTACCACAGAGCTTGCTCTTTGGGTTTTCTTCATTAATTTTTTTTTTGTTTTTTGCGGTACGCGGGCCTCTCACTGCTGTGGCCTCTCCCGTTGCAGAGCACAGGCTCCGGACGCGCAGGCTCAGCGGCCATGGCTCACGGGCCCAGCCGCTCCGCGGCATGTGGGATCTTCCCGGACCGGGGCACAAACCCGTGTCCCCTGCATCGGCAGGCGGACTCTCAACCACTGCGCCACCAGGGAAGCCCTTCATTAATTATTTTAATTGTAGAAGTAGGATGTCCTTGTCTTAACTAGAAAGTGATGCTCAGTTAAAATGAAGAAAATACTAATAAGCCCCCAACCCCTCTCTATTCCTGACTCTCTGACATAACTCATGTTAAAAGCTTGGGTCTCTGCCCTGCTCCTATCTCCATGCACAAACACAGACAAATGTACACACACGTGTGTATGTGCATACACTCAGAGTTGGCCTTTTGTTTTTTTCCCAATAATTGCAAAAAATTTTCCTATAACTTTTCCCTCCACATACCATTTCATTATGGACACCCCTCTAGATCAATATAGTACTAGAGATCTAACTCTTTTAAAAATAACCGCACAAACTCTCATAATATTCCATAGTACACACAATTGAGTCAGTCATGTCCATATTTATGGACATTCTTTCTGTTTTCAGTTTTATTTGGCCCCTATCAGTAACCCTGCTATAAACACCTTTGTGTGTTTATATCCTAGGAGTGTGGGGTTATCGGGTTAAACAGTATATGAATTTGTACTTCTTAAAAATTTGCCGGATTACTTTCCCAAAAAGGTTGCAGCAATCTGTGTTCCCACCGATGGTGTAAGAAGGTGTCTGTTTCTGACATCGTCGTCACCATGGTGGGGCGTTATTGGGGAGCCCTCCCCCCCTCACTGTCTGCAGGTACAGCCCCGGGAAAAATGCAGACCTCAGCGGTCGGGGAGTTGTTCTCATAGACCCGAGTTTCTCTGTCTTGGAAGCACACTTGAATCTCCTGGGGAGATTTTAAAAATCTCGGTGCAGGGGCCCCATCCACAGAGAGCCTCTCTTAATTGGTCAAGGGGGCACAGGCAGCGGTGTTTGCAAAGCTGCCCAGGGGATTCTAATGGTCCGCCAGGGTGGAGAGCTTTTGAGAGCGATCCTGCAGACACCAGGGTCCTTCCTCACTTCCCTTTCTCTTTCCCTCACTCCCTCACCACTCACCCCTAACCCTAACCCTAGCCCTAACCCCCTGATTGCCCTTTCTCTTCCCCTCATCCCTTCTTCCCTCCTCGGGGCCCTCTCCTCGCAGGTCAGTGGAGTCTTTACTGGAAGCTGCAGGTACTATATCCCTCTGCCAGCAGCCTCTCACTCACTGTCCTGGTCCCACAGAAGCGCACTGGTTGGAAGGGCTGACTTTAGCCCTTGCAGCACGTGCCCTGCTGGAGAGCCTTCAGGACCTTGGACGGCTGATGCTCTTGCGAGAGCCTCCTGGCTCATGCGGGTTTGGAGCACTGTCTCCGGGAGAGAAGGGGCCACATCATTCCTCTTTCAGGACCAGAGAAGCGTGGAAATGCTGCCCTCCTGCTGCGTTGGTGACGTCATTTTCATCCCACGGTCTACAGACCTTCCGTTCTTCCACCTGGCACCCCCCGCCCGGTGTGTGCACTGGTGTGACCCACACAACTGCCTCCAGAGTAGCAGCCCAAAAGCCCTCACTCTACTGTAGGTATACAGACCACCTGCAAAGTCTAATGCCCCGGAACTTCAGCCTCTTTCATGGCCTGATGGGTACACAGCTCTTCACTGCCATCCAATGCTTATCCTGAGACAGAACATTTAGAGTGCCCCACAGGCTGCTGTGGGGAGCCTGCAGACCAGCAGCGACCCAGGTGTTTTATACACAGGGTGCGTGTGTGTGTTTGTTTGGTGGCGGGGGTGTGTCCGTGCCGGCGCTTACCTTGTTCTGCCTAAATGCCCGCTGGGTGTTGACCCAGCCCATGGCTGGATGGGACAGGCAGAGTCCTGCAGAGCTGGGAGATAGGTCACATGTATGAAAATACTAGGAATAGTTTTGCTTCATGAAACAGGATGAGCTTCTGGACTTCCCTGGTGGCGCAGTGGTTAAGAATCGGCCTGCCAATGCAGGGGACATGGGTTCCATCCCTGGTCTGGAAAGATCCCACATGCCGTGGAGCAACTAAGCCCATGCACCACAACTACTGAGCCTGCACTCTAGAGCCCATGAGCCACAACTACTGAGCCCACGTGCTGCAGCTACTGAAATCCGTGCGCCTAGAGCCCGTGCTCCGCAACAAGAGAAGCCACCGCAATGAAAAGCCCGCACACCGCAACGAAGGGTAGCCCCTAATCACTGCAACTAGAGAAAGCCTGTGCGCAGTGATGAAGACCCAACACAGCCAAAAATAAATTTTAAAAGTGAGATATCTTAAAAAAAAAAGAGGACAAGCTTCTTTCAGGAAACAAATTCCTTCAGAAACTCTATTCTTAGCTCCAGAACTGGTTAGGATACTTGAAAGAGGCAAGCAGGCAGGTAAAGACACCTGTGATAATGGAAAATCTGTAGCTGGCCATCACCGTTGTCAGGCCCACATAATTATTAACCACGGTATCTACCATTTGCAAAACGCTCTTTAAGGCACTGTTTTTAAACTTAGCTGCACATTGGAACCACTTGGGGAGTTTTAAGAAATTTTGATGCCTGAGTCCCATCTCCAGAGATTCTGACTTAATTCGTTTGGAATAAATCCTGGGCGTCAGGATTTTTAAAACTACCCCTGGGTGATTGTAATACGCAGCCAAGTCTGAGACCCTTAGCCAAGCAGGTTTCAGCATTCAGGTTCATTACTGCATGTAAGTGCCCTGTGTGGCCTGACTGCTGAGGTCAGCGGGGCAGGGGATTGAATCCCACCTTGGCCCTGCCCCTCCCCTCCCTAGTCAGGGCGGGGCACAGACACCTGGTCATTAGCACCCCCCATATCTCCTGGCACCCCCAGCTGTTGGAAAAGCCTTTGAGCAGCTGGGAAGTGTAGGCTTTTAGAGATCAGAGGTATTTCCAGCTCCAACAAGAAACAGGGCAGTGGTTTTCATTCTTGCCTGAACCAAGCGCCTTCTTGGCAGTGTTCATAAAATGCTGGGGCGCAGTCCCCACCCTCTGAGGTTTGCACATGGGAACTTAAAAAAATTTTTTGGGGGAGAGGGAGAAATGTCAAATGTAAGGGGATGTTTTAAGAGTAGTATAATGAATACCTAAATAGCTTTCACCAAGATTCATCCCTCGCCACATTTGCTGTGTCTGTTCTCCCCTCCCCTCCCAGGTATGGAGCACACACTCTTTCTTTGGCTGGACCATTTAGTTGCACATATTGTGATTCTCCACCCCTAAGTACACTTCCCAACATCACCACACTACCACGATCACACTCAAGGACGTTATCATAATAATGTTATCTGAATGTCGTTCGTAGTCGCATTTCCCCTATTTCCCCTATTTCCCCAATCATGTTCTTTATGGTTTTTAAAAAGCATCCAGGACCCAATCAAGTATCATACACTGCATTTAGGTGCCATGTTTCCCACTTTCTCCTTTAATCTAGAACAGTCTCTCCACTTTTCTTTTTCATGACACTGGCGTTTTGAAAGTGTCTCTGAACGTGGGTAGTTTTCTAAAGTTCCCCAGGTATTTCCCATGGGCAGCAGCAGGGTTGAGAAACCCTGCATCAGAGGACTGTGATGGTGTTTTTCCCACAGGAATATTTCTGTGGGGGAACCCTGGGGGCTGCCCCTTCCTGCTTCTCAGTCCTCAGAGCGGGCTGCCCTGTTTGCTCTTTGGACAGCCTTCTACGCGCAGCACAGCCCTGACCCTGCCGTGATTACTTTTAATTGATCTAGAGTCACAGGCCCCTCTGATCATTACCTTCTCTGGTTGCCCATCACCTTCACCTCCTCCTCTCCTCTCCCCGCCAGCACCTCCTGTGCCCATTCTGTTTTTTGTGCTGGATCTTCAGGGTTTTGAGCCCTCCATACTAATTGCTTGAGGCAGCCTCACAGAGGTGGACAGGGCAGGGGTGGCATCTGCTCTCTCAGCAGCAGCTGAGGTGGGTGGTGCAGAAGGCTCTGTGGAGGGGGTGATCCTTCCGAGGCTGCCCGCCTTCCCCTGCTCTAGCCATACCCAGTTAAGCTCCATTCACTCTCCCGCTTCCTGCTCATCCCTCCTTGACTTTTTTTGGGGGGGGGGCGCTGAACCTACCCATTCTTTAAAACTCAGCTCATGTAACCACTTCTGGGAAGCCTTTTGCCTCCTTCCTCGGTTGGGGTCTGGGCCCTCCTGTGGGCTCCCCTAGCCCCTGGGCTGACGTCCATCCTAGCACGTACCAGGCAGCATTGCATTTTCTTCTCCCCAATGAGACCATGAGCTGCTGAAGGACAGGGACTGAGTCTGGTGTAAGTCGAATTCCCCAGACTTTAGCGTGGGGCCTGCACCCTGTGGGTGCTGAGTCAGTGTTCCGTGAGTGAATGGAAGGAAGTGGGAGGGGAGTTGGGGCCAATTCTGAGAATCCTATAGTCACAGTCTTCAGGGTTAGAATCCTAGAATATTAGAGCTGGGAAGGGCCTTCATGAATTCTGGTGCAGCTCCTTCACTGAAGATAAATGAAAGTGCAGAAAGACAGAGATTCAATGCCCCCAAATGGCAGAGTGAAATCTAACTGGGTCTCCTCTTCACTCTGAGTCCTTTCCCTCCGACTCACCTTTACTGCATTGGGCTATTTACTTATTTCATATTTCTAAATCCTGTTGACTTTCCATCATTCACAGATGGATAATCCTTCATATTGTCTACTGCAACATGCAGCCTCTGGTTGGCTATCTCTCCTTTCTGACCATGGGAAAGAGAAGTCCACTTTAATGAGAGTGTAAGCAAGATGTAATCAGGAGAGCAGATTTGTTGGATGAAAACTAACAATCACAAAACCACTCCTCGACCTTGAATAAAGGCTTCTGTACTGCTTTGGAACATCACAGGGACCCCCTCTATTGGTATGGGCAACTGAGAGTTTACCATCAAGTTCACGGAAGCAGTTTTTCTATTCTCCCTCCTCTATGTGGAATTGGCCAACTAGCAATGGGAGTCCAGCAGCAGTGGCATCACCTGGGAGCTTGTGATAAATGCAGACGCTCAGGCCCCTCCCAGACCTATGGGATCCTAGTCTGCATTTTAACAAGATCTCCAGGAGATCCGTATGCACGTTATTTTGAGCAGCATGGCTGAGGCCCCTCACTGTCAAATACAGAGCTGACTGGCTACACTGTTCTTCAGTATTTACCTATCTCCTTTTTGACTCCTCTTCTCTCACATCCCAAATGCAGGTGTTCATTGATGTTCTGCCCTTGGCCTTGTTATCTTCTTGTTCTATACTAGGAGTTGCAATCAGCAGCCTGTGGGTCATATATGGCCTGCAAATTTGTTTTGTTTGTCCCATTCAATATTTTAAGAATCTGAAAATTTCGTACAAAAATCTGGATTTTCAGCTTCTTCGGGGGAAAAATTGCAAGGGATCTGGCAATATTGGAACCATATCCCTCAAGGCAGCCATCAGCTGGAGTTAGGTACTGGATGACCCCTTTAGATGGGAACTGTGTTCTTCAGATCGCCTCCACTCTGACCACTCCCCCACCTGTCTAGTACTATATGCATTTGAGTGTAAGATTCTGCTTTCTCTGAGCTCGTCCCCTCCAATGCTGGAGCTTCTATCATCATCCATCTTAGAGTGGGCCCCAAACGTATACCTTCTCTCCTACTTTCTCTTCCTTTTGAATTCCAGGCAAGCATTTGAAGCCTTCTGTTGACTATCTTTCCCTGGTCTGCTCCTTGTACCTCAAACTCAGTATTGGGGGTAGGAGTGCTGTGGAATCACACTTCTCTACCTCTTTGGATTGCACCAATTGAGAACAGACCTGAGTCTAGATGAGGCTTGAAATGCAGTGTCATATCCATCCAGCTCTGTGGATGGTCCTGGTAGGACCGCAGCACCTTGGAGAGTGAGTGCCAAAGAGGGGTGGGCTCCAGGCTTGTCTTGCCACGGAGGCAGGCTTTGGACCCTGACCACATAAACCTACCACATGCTTGCAGAAGTGGAAGAAGAGAGTGCGTGCAGTTTAGGGACAGGCAGTCCCCAAAGCAAGATAAGTGAGGCCGCAAGCTTCCTCCCTAATACTTCCCCAAGATGTGGAAACTGTTGCTTGGAATTCTGATTTTATGGAAGGGGGTAGGGTAGGAATGCAGAGAAAGGAACTGAAGGGCTGAGTTCTCCCTTCATTCACCTGTCATAAACTTATAGATTTACAGCCTGCTCTTTTAGTTAACCCATCTTGGTTAACTGAGACACTGTCTTTCATGCCACTCAGGTTTAACACCACATCTGTTGTTGGTGTGTGGATTCTGTTTCCAAAGTGCTTCATGAATTGCAACTCTCCTCCCCCAAGCCACTTCCTCGAGAGCTCAGACTCTCATTTCTTTTCCCTGGACCATTGCAGTAGCTTCCTACGTGTTTTTTTTCCCTCTGGCTTTTGGTCTGCTCCCTGGTCTTCCTCCTCGATTGACCCTGCACATCATTGTTGGAGTGATCTAAGCAAACCTTTATCGTATAGAGCTTCCTTATCGGGAAGCCTTCTCGGGATCCCAATTTTGGAGAGTAAATGACCAATACTTAGCATTGCTTCTAAGGTCCTCTTTGATTTCCTAACCTCTCTTTTAACCTTACTGAAATCTACTTCCTTTCAAACACTCATTTGCTCTCCCAACATTTAGCGAGTACCTACTATGTTCCAGGAATTGTGCCAAGTCCTGTGGATAGAGACATAAGACTGTGATTTTCTTTCTGTGTGCCTTTTCTTACACTATTGCATCACTTGGAATGTTCTTCTCTGTGGGCTAAAATGTTATCTTTTAGTTTCAGCTCAAATGTAACCTCTTCCATGAAATCTTTTTTAATCCACTGAACAAGAAATAGTATCTCTACTATTGGCTATTCTCTGCCTCATTGGCTTTTTAAGTGGTCTTCCTACATAGTCATATCTTATTTACATATTTGATTCCTTACCTGGCTGCAGTCTTCCCGAGGGCCAATGCTATGTCTTCTTCAACCTTGCATTCTCTGTGGTGCCTGTGCTGTCCTAGCACGTAAGAGGCACTCTATTGATGAGTTTATAAAATTGCATTTTCTCCAAAGCTGGAAATAGAACAAACCCAGAGAAAAGTGTTTAGGCACACAAATAGATTAAGCATGATCCTAGGTATTACTAAATATAGCTGTACAGAGACAAATATGTCATGACTAATTAACAACACGTTTGTGAGCCACCTACAATCCGTTTTGAAATAAAGCAGTATGTTAAGACGTTAAATAATGTTTCTTTACCTCTTCCTTTTCATTCCTACTGTAACCAACTTCAGTTTTTACTTCTTTACTCAAGAGCCAGAGGCTTCCTTATAAACTTCTTTAAAACCAGATGCCAACTTTTGCCGGTCCATCCACTGTAACTCTGCCAAATTATTTCTGCTAAAACTGCTGTACACACAGTCCCTCGTGTGATTAGAGGCCTTTCATCGTTTCTCATTGTCTGTTGTATCGGGTCCCAATTTCCCTTGACCTTCCTGGCCCTCCCAGCGGCCTTTCCCAGGCTGTCGTCCTGCTTCTCCCCAGCTTGAACTCAGGCCAGACAGGGAACACCCCCTCCACTTGGGCACCATTATCTTCCCTAGACTCTAAAGGCTCGCCTAAAGCCCATCCACTTCCATGAAACCTTTATCATTTCAGCTGAGGGTAAGTTCTTCTTCCTTTCACTGTTAGCAGCTGTTTCCAAACCTGGTTGCTCATCAGAGTCAGATGCACAGCATTTCAAATCCAGATCCAGATTCTGCAGTAAGGTTTGGAATTCTGCATTTCTGTAAAGCTCTACCAAAGGATTCTGATGTGCAACAGTTTTGGGAACCAGTGACGTTCAGGACCCTACAATTTCATGATAGGATCTCACATTGCCTTGTGTGGCATTTATGGATCTATTTAATCTCTCCTCCCTGAAGGACTCTTCCTAAAGTCGGGACCATGTCATTGAGTTATCTTGCCTTTGGCAGGATATCTGGCTCACGGTAATATGACAAATTACTCAACAAGTGTTTGTTGAATGAACGAATGATTGCATGCACGTATGAGAGGCTTTTTCGAAGAGATGAGATGACGGGTAGAAGGAACTTTTAATGCAGCCTGAAATTGAGAGGAAATTCAAGTGGAGAGAGGAGCTTTAAATTCCCATATTTTGTGCCAAAGGCAGGTGATAAAACTTTGGGGAGTCACTTTGAAATCTGTTTGCTTCCGAGGTCAAAATATTGCTCATAGATGAATTATTTCCAGTTTTGAGAAAATGCTTATCTATATAAGAATTTCCAGTGTGTATCCAATTATTTGGTTGATTCCTTTCTGGCTTTCTGATGATCAACTGGGTGTTTTTAAAATAGAATGTTTCAGCTCCTCCAGGATCTGGTCCCTGAGGTTGCTCTGGCAACCACCTTGAAAACTCCGGAAAGCTTTATCTGAAGTTTCCAAACTTCTCAGATTTTCCAGCTGCCACATTCGTGTTTTAGCAGTTGCCTTGACTGAAAGATTAACATTAAATCTTAATGAAGTTAACTAAATTTCCTAAAACTCCTTCAACCAACCACCCCTGCCCCCCCCCGGCCCCGCCCAGCATTCTAAGCAGCATTGTTGTATATGCCCCTCGTGACTGTACTGGTATTAAACCCTGGATCTTCAGGGAAGTATGATCTTCAGCAGCGTGTTAACCAGGCAGCAGACACACACTGCCCGGGAGACCTCCCTCTGCAGCCTGATAGTTTATTTAAAACATAATCACTGCACCTCTGGCTTCCAGGCATGTCTCTGGTTTTACTGAAAAGCCAAATAGAGGAAAGAAACAGGTCACTGCTGAGAAGCACGTGTGGTTCTTGATCGTCATGGTGAAGTCTTTGCACAGTTCCAAGCAGTATGGTGGACATCACAGCTCTCGCCTTGTTTCGCTTGTTCAGTGTGTGTTGGTTCATACACTGTCCCCTGTATGTGGAGGGCAGGGAGAGACCGAAGAGAAAGGCAGACCACTCCAGACTGGTAGGTGGCAGGTTTACTAAGCAAGGGCGCTTACCTACAAGGTTGTTTTGGGTGCCAGCAAGATGAGCAAATCTCCACACCCGCCCCCCAGAATCTTTTTTTTTTTTTATCATCTTTATTGGAGTATAATTGCTTTACAATGGTGTGTTAGTTTCTGCTTTATAACAAAGTGAATCAGCTATACATATACATATGTTCCCATATCTCTTCCCTCTTGCGTCTCCCTCCCTGCCACCCTCCCTATCCCACCCCTCCAGGCGGTCACAAAGCACCGAGCTGATCTCCCTGTGCTATGCAGCTGCTTCCCACTAGCTATCTACCTTACGTTTGTTAGTGTATATATGTCCATGCCACTCTCGTGCTTTGTCGCAGCTCACCCTTCCCCCTCCCCATATCCTCAAGTACATTCTCTAGTAGGTCTGTGTCTTTATTCCTGTTTTACCCCTAGGTTCTTCATGACATTTTTTTCCCCCTTAAATTCCATATATATGTGTTAGCATACGGTATTTGTCTCTCTCTTTCTGACTTACTTCACTCTGTATGACAGACTCTAGGTCTATCCACCTCATTCCAAATAGCTCAATTTCGTTTCTTTTTATG
Source organism: Leucopleurus acutus (assembly GCF_964270905.1). Classification (NCBI taxonomy): domain Eukaryota; kingdom Metazoa; phylum Chordata; class Mammalia; order Artiodactyla; family Delphinidae; genus Leucopleurus; species Leucopleurus acutus. The sequence goes on from NC_139143.1 coordinate 22,620,894, forward strand.
GCTGAGTAATATTCCATTGTATATATGTGCCACATCTTCTTTATCCATTCATCCGATGATGGACACTTAGGTTGTTTCCATCTCCAGCTTATTGTAAATAGAGCTGCAGTGAACATTTTGGTACATGACTCTTTTTGAATTATGGTTTTCTCAGGGTATATGCCCAGTAGTGGGATTGCTGGGTCATATGGTAGTTCTATTTGTAGTTTTTTAAGGAACCTCCATACTGTTCTCCACAGTGGCTGTATCAATTTACATTCCCACCAACAGTGCAAGAACCCCCCAGAATCTTAAAAGTTTTTATAGAGACCTTAACTGGGTTAGTCATGTATTCAGGCCACAGGGTCTCAATAACACCTCACTCTCAAGGATATGTCCTTGGAACAGGTCCCACCGTAAGAACAGTAGACAGAGTGTATATTCCAAGGACAGGGGAGGGGGTGAGGAGCCTTTGATTCCCTGGGCCCCCCTTCAAGGATTAGCCAACAATCACGTCCTCTGGGTGACCTCCTCCAACACTTCATCCTTCATGACCGGCCATTATAATCTTATATGTCCCCCTTCCGTAATGTGCCCTGAGTGGTCAGCAAGGGCTTTCCTCAGTACGGAAGTGCTCGTTTGGAGGCTGTCTGGCTGCATTGAAAACGGATGCCACAGTCTCTAGACACATGCAAGAGAAAACACAGATTAAGGTAATGATTCCTAAAGTAAGTAACAATTATTTTTTCATCAAGAGCCCTGTTGGAGCTCAGGGCAGGCCACCCCAAACTATGCCTCAATGGCATATTGATAATTTTGAATTAAAGTTACGTAAGAAATGGTTGATGCAAAAGGGACAATTTCACCCTTCTCTCTGTTTCCCTGAAAAGCAGTAAATAGTCTCTCATGGGAAAGGTGTACTCCCTGCATCTGGATGTAGAAGGTCACCCTTATCACCAGAGAGAGGGAATTTGGGGCTGAGAAGCCAGGTAAACATACCTTGTTACTGCTTTCATTTACTACCCCAAGAACAGACTGTTTAGATGCTTCACTAATTAAGCACCCAGAGCTTAATTTCTTTGTCCTGTCAATTCCTCACAAATCTATTGTTTCTTTGTCTAAAAAGTATAAAAACTGCCTGCCCCTGGCCACATCTTAGGTCCCATTTCTGTAAGACCTCCATGCAGATGAATTAAAAATTGTTTCTTTTTCTCCTGTTAATCTGTTTTGTGTCAATTTTATTATTAGTCCAGCCACAAGAACTCAAGAAGGGTAGAGGGGGAAATTTTCCCCCTCCCTGACGGCCCTATGATCTGAATCATTGATTTATGAAGTCCCCTAGGCTGGGGGTCGGGTCCCTCGGGGCATTCATCTGTGCCTTTATGGGATTTAATAAAGATGACACACTGGCAGACTCATCAGGTATGAACATACTACATTCTGTTTGGAAAATGGCACGGGTGCCTCCTTAACACATAATGACCAAGGCCATACTCTTCTGGAGGACAGCTTTTCTCATTAGAGACGTTTCAGTGTTCAATAAGGGCAGGCTTTGTTGGCTTAAATCATTAGAAGCTTGCTGGGTGAATTCTGTGAGGGCTTCTGTGTGTGTGAAAATGTCCTCCAAGCCAACGGAGAGGACAAAGATGGTGGCCAAATGATTGTACCAGTGGAGAGCAGAATGTGTCCATTCTGGGCTGGCAGTTTTAGGACTTGAGCTGGTCGAGCGTACCATCCATGTCAGCTGGAGGAGGGAGGCAGCACTGCCAGGCCCGAGAGATGGATTGGGGGCCAGGGTATACCAGGCTAGGACCCCCCCACCTTCTCCCTCTTCCAATGGTACATGTTCCACTCCAGCTACGGTGTGTTTTAACAGACACAGCTTGCAGCAGGACAATGGGATCCCACCAGAGACTGAGTGGTTATCCCTTACCCCGGGGCGGCGGGCAGTTAACTCACCCATCCTGGTGGTATATCCCACTGCAAATTCCAGTAGGTACCTTCTTTCCCAGGCGCGATGGGGCTTGGGGTTCTGATCAGCAGGGCAGGTTGATACAGGGTGAGAGTCGGGGCAATGGCTGTTTCTTATCATTTCCACACTTTTATAGTGTTGGGTGCATCAGGAGGTGCCCCCAGTCTGGTGTGTGTGGTAACAGGCTCTACTGGTTGATCATTCAAATCCATTAAATCCGGGAACAGTACTTGAGTCTATCCGGCCAAGATCATTTTACTTGTTAGGAATTTTATCTGCTGCTTTACTATTTCATATTATCTTTCTATTAATCCTGCTGCTTGTGGATGATAGGGGAGATGGAACCTCCATTTAATGTCATGGTCTTCTGTCCAGTCTTGCATATCATGACCTTTGAAGTGTGACCCCTGATCACTGTCTGATAGATGAGGGAGGGTATCCATACATGGTACTCAGTTTCTTTAATCCCTTAATGGGGGGGGGGGGGTAGCCTGGTTGGCATGGCAACAGGGAAAAGCTTGGGTTAAGCCAGACGCAATGTCTACACAAACCAAGGCATGCTTAAAATGTTTGCTCAGAGGGAGGTGGCCAATATAATCAGTGTGCCAGTCCCTCACTGGTTGGGAACTTTGTGGATGGTCCCAGACTCCTTTGGCACTCGCCTTGGGTATAGTTTTGAATACACAGGGCATGGTGTTACTGCATTAACCAAGTCACTGTATTTCAAGGGCAGCCTAGCATTCTTGGTAAGGTGTCATCCCACCCAGGTGCTGCGGTAGCTGCTCTTTCTATGTATCCTATCTTCTGTATATACTGGAGAGTCAGTTGCTAGGGCCCGTACCTGAGCTAGGGCATCAGCTTCCTGGCTACCGGGGGTATCAGCGCCTTCTGAGCTGGGGCATGGATGAGTGAAGACTGCCTCAGGCTCTAGCAGATGAACCCAAATGTCTTTCCGTGTACCCTGCCCCCACAAGGGTTTATTTATGATCACCCATCCCCTGACTTCCCATTGTCTAAGCCACAGGATTAATTCCTTTAGAACAGCCCAACGGTCAGTGTAAAGGGTTAACAGCCTGGGCTCATGAGTAACCACCAGCCAAACTGCTCTGAGTTCAGCCCATTGGCTGGTGTGGTTTGTTCCTGTTTCCAGGCATCTATATACCAAGCCTCAGCGGGAAGTCCCCCATTCCCTTTCTGTAGGCCATAGGGACTGCTGTGGGAATAGAAGTAGGGTCATTTGGAGGATATACATACTTCACAGGGCCTAGTAACACCTGCATTTTTAGAGACAGTGGGCTGGTGGACAGGTGCTTCTCTGCAGCAAATGAGCATGCCATTGAGTCAAAGTGGGAGCCAGGGCAGAGGCGGGTCAATGGAACATATTCCTTGACAGGAAGGGATGTTCTTACCATGATACGCTGCTCCTTTGTGAGACCTTCTACCTGGAGGAGTACTGTGTACATTGCTAGGCGCTGTTGCTCTATGGGGGTGTGTCAAGTTTGTGCCCCCTTTTAGAGCTGGGACCAAAATCCTCAGGGTACTCTCACCTTCTCTTGTCTCTGCTGTAGTGACTAACTTCCAGAGTCATAGATTCATATAACTCAAATGGTAGACCTGCTGGGGAGATGCCCAGAGCTTTAATCTGCTTCACTAGGATTTTTGCCTCCTCAAAGGCGGCTTGGTGCTGTGATCTCCACTCCCACGTGTACCTTCTGTTTCCCAGGCAGAGAGGGGAAGGAGGCACCCTGCCAGGTGGGGAAAAAAGTGGCTGTGCCGCTTGGCAGCGGCGCCCTGGCTGCGGCGGCTGCAGCACTTGTCCCTTTTTCTGGCTCAGGGACGTGTCTTCTTGCCCACGACGTTACTTCTGTGGGGAGACGGTCTTAATCTTCTGATGCTTCCACCTTTCTGTTCAGGCCATGTGCTCAGAAACCTGGCCTGATCTTTGTGTGATAGTGAGCCTGGGCCACTGAAGAGTAACGTGGCTCCATTGGACACAGGAGGATGGAATCAAAAGGCAGGGACCGTTTTTTAGCCTTTAGAGAAGGAAATGGAATGATTTCATCTTTGGACTTTTAAATACTATTGGAATGACTTTTTTTCTTCTTTCTAAACAGGGAAAATAATGTTATAAAAGGATCTTTTTTGTTATTTGTTTGCATCCCTCCCCCACACTCTGGTGTTTTAAAAATGCAAAAAGTATATACATATACATTTTTTTGTACAAAAACACTTAAAAGATTAAAAAAAAACCCAAAAAACCCAAATCCCTGCAAAGGCTTGCATCATTTTCATGTTTTTAGGGGTTTGGATAGGCTTGTATCTTATCAATCACAGCTTCTTGGACAACATGCGTCTTACCTGACCAAATGATTCTCCAAAACTTTGTGGTGACGCCTGGACCTTCAGTTTTCTGCATTTTTACCACTTATCTCTCCCTCACAGATATTCCAGCAAAGCCTGCAGAGTGTCCTGCAGCAGAGGCAAGTCTTCATATGTTACCATTGTATCATCACTAATAGGCCCATTTTACTGATGTGGGGAAGAAAAACAGGGACAGATCTCAGGTTACCATCCCATGATGTATTAGGATGCTGTGCAGGTAGCCTTGCAGGAGTACTTGAAAGGTCCACTGTTGTCCCTCACATATGAAGACAAATTGATCTTATCAGAAACCTGTACTTGTCAGAGTCCTTTCCACGAATCTCCTTGAAGATGAAGTACTTTTTCAGGAACATTTATATTAATGACATATACTTACATAAAATAACCTAAAGAAAGTTTAGCATCATTTCTTATTTGATAATGTTTCCCATGTAACTTAACCTATCGAATAAGCCTAATTAGTTTAATATCTCTCTTTTATAAGGAGAGAAAACACATCTTTTGAGATGTTCCAGGGGCCCTCTGGAAAACCCCAAAGTTAGTTGAAAGTCAACAAGACTTCATTTAGAATTTGATTTTGGGGATTTTTAAAATTTTGTCCAAAATTTATAGCTGATTCACTTTGTTATAAAAAGCAGAAACTAATACACCATTGTAAAGCAATTATACTCCAATAAAGATGTTAAAAAAAAAAAGAAAAAAATAATCAAAAGTTTAAAACGCTTGATTAATTAGGGTTATAGGTCACTGTGAGACAATACTTAGTTATCCATTTAACCAAAGTGACAACTAAAGACCTCAAAGGCAAATGCAGAGTTTTATAGTTATAAAAGAAAAACTTAGCTCTTTTAATAGAGAAGATTCAGTTTTCTCAAGACCTGATAAAGATGATATTAAGCACAGGAAATTATTTTTATAAAACACAGAATCTTTGTTTTCTAGGCAGATTACTTAAAAGGTAAAGAAAAATCTTTCATAATCTTATCAAGAACAGACCAATAGTCCAAAAACCCTTTTTCCTTTTAGCAGATGAAAGAAAACTGAGTTTCAGTTTTATATAAGTACATTATTGATACTAAAGCTCATTTTTTTTCTTTAAGCCAATTAAATAGGGTTCTTTTATAAAGTAACTTTGGTGATACTTTCCACAGGTAGAAACACTTCACATATACATAACATATATACACATACATACCTAAACAGACAGACCCAAACAGAGACCCCATAGCTTTCATTCCAAAACTTTAGCCATGAATTAGGTTCTCATTCACATGGCTAAAGCTTTTTACCAATATTTGTGAGGAAGACTTTTAAGATTTACATTTGCCCTTGACGAATACTGTCAAGGAGGCTGTGGACTAGATTTGGGGCAAGGGAGCTTCTATAACAGCTTGTATTTTAAAAAGCTCCTTTCTCCCCCTTTTTTTCTTCAGTCTTTGTGGGCAGTGACTTAGTTATCTCTTGGGGTGTTTACATGTCAAAGACCTGACAAGATTTACAATTTCAAGGGACAGAGGAAGAATGGAAGTTTGCTCCTAGGAGTTTTGGGTGTATATTCATCTACTCTCAGAAGTCTAGGGTAATTGCTATTTAAAATTTTCCTTTGTATTAGGGGTTGGATGACATGGGGCACTCTGTTTCATTGTCAATTACCCTAATATCCTCCCCTTCATTATCCTCACTTTCCCAGGGATTCTACCTCTAGTGTCCTAACCAGGCTTTGTCACAAGTGCTCAGATCTCAATCTGCAGCAGCTTGTGCCCTCCTAGCTTTGCAAAATGGCATACTAAGGTCTCCAATTTTCTATTCTGTTCTCCCACCTGATCTGCCAGCCCCAAAGCTAGCAAAGTAGTGGACAACTGCAAGTTGTTTTTTTTTTTCTTCTAATTTCTGCTCTTCTTCCAACTCTCCAACCTGAGCTTTAGCCTGCAGTCGGGCATTGGTGGCCACTGACCTGCCCACGGTAAAGGCCATTTACTGGGCAGCCATTCATTTCTCTTCTTTGCCACAGTGTGCTATGCATAGTTTTCCAAACAAACGCATTAAAGCAGTGGCATTCTGGGGGCTGCCCATACTCGTGCAGTGGTCCACAATCATCTCACATCTAGGCCACCTCTCCCCACATAGAAGTTTCTGGCCAACGTGGGATTTCCCTCGCAGATGCCTCTTTCCTAAAGCCCATTTCTTTAGCGTCCTGGCTGGCTCACCAATTGTTGGTTTGTAAATTAGTCTTTGTATACAGAGGGCAAGGAGAGACCAAAGGAAGAGGCATACCGCTCCAGATTGGTAGGTGGCAGGTTTAATAAGCAAAAGAACTTATTTTTAAGGCTTGTCTTAGGTGGCCGTAAAATGAGTAGATCTCTGCACCCACCCACCAGAATCTTAAAGTTTATATAGAGGCCTTAATGGAGTTGTCTCATATTCAGTCCAGATGGTCTCAACACCACCTTACTCTCTCAAGGGTGCATCCTTGGAACAGCTGCCACTGTGGGAACAGTAGGCCTAGTATATCTTCCAAGGACAGGGGGAGGGGTAAGGAGCCTCCAGTTGCTCCAGTCCAGCTTGAGGGTCAACTGGTGGCGATGTCCTCTTGATGACCTCCTCCAATACCTTGTCCACATGTATGTGATGTGTGTGTGTGTCCAGGGGTTTACTTCTGTGAGTCTTACACTCAGTAGTCCTGGTTGAGTCAGGGCCAGATGACCTTGGGCAAGTTACTATGACTTCTCTGAGCTTCATTTTCCTGCTCTGTAAAATGAGCATCATGAAAGCACCTACTTTAAAGCTTGTTGCAAGGAATACATGAGATAAGGCGGTCAATACTTAACATGGTGGTTAGGGCTGAATAAACATTAGCTGTTATTATTATTATCAACCAACATATATGCATACAGTCGGCTTTATTGGGAGAAAGGAGAAAAGCATGTGCTATTTATTACCCAGTCTTAAATCTGTCTGTTTTAGTACTTTGATCTGACTTTTGATCCTCCTGTTTCAGTGTAATTTTTAATTGTTCGGAAACACATGGCATTAATGTATATTCTAAGCAGCCTCTACAAGGCCTCGGCTCCCTGAAATTAAAACAGCCTTCAGAAACCAGCTTGGGAGTCACAGACAGGATGACACCAGTAGCCCTTATATTTTAGTCAAACATTTCCGGAGTTCTCTGTCTAAACAGCTTCACAGAAATATACACATTCATAAGACCCCCTCACTCCTTAAACTCACTGAGAATCATCTTATTGAGACAGATTTCTTACATGGCACCAGGGAAAATGTGAAAGATACTGAGGGGTCAAGAGGAGATGTGTACTGGCCCATTTCCTTTGCTCTTTGCACGGACGTAAACACACACTGTGGACCCTCACTTTGCAAGGAGTGTGAAGAGCTGCAGGCTTTGCACTTCCCCGGTGGCAAGAAGACGTGTTTTGAAGGACTTGCTGTATCTCCCGCATCTTTACTCTGTGAGGTGGTATGAGGCTGCCTAGCCCAGGCCCTGGTGCGTGCTAGGCCCTGAATGATATCTGTTGAATGAGTGGATGGAATGAATGAGCGGACCACGGTTAAAATTCCAGGGAGAAGTGATTAATGGGACCTACGGGTCATTCCATTCATGCACTCATTGATGAGTTATCATTGAACACCTGCTCTAGGACACCTGCCAACACTGTCCCCGAGAGCTGCGGGGGCACAGGAGAAGCACGGGCTGTCCCCAGCTTATAAATGGATTGTTTGCCTTCCAGAAATTCACCTGAAAGCTGATTGTTTGATTTAAAAACCCCTTTTCCACCTGCTGTTCAGTCTTTAGGCTATCCAGAGATTCATGTCACCTATGTGGTGAGGGATAGGATCACTATTACTGTAGAACTTTATCACCACATAAAGTTGTGTTTATCTCATGTACCTTCCCAAAGACAAACAAACAAACAAAAAAAGCCCTTATTCCCATATGCCTGTCCGGCTACTGCCCTTCACCAGCCTCCTTTTCACAGCCACACTTCTCCCAAAAGTGAACGAAGTGGCAATCACTTCCCTGTCCCCGAATCCGATGGGCGTCTTTCCCTCCTGTGATGTTCGTCTCCCCCAGCAGTGTTTGGCTGTCCATTTCTCTTTCCATCTTTTTTTTTTTTTGCGTTACGCGGGCCTCTCACCGCTGTGGCCTCTCCCGTTGTGGAGCACAGGCTCTGGATGCGCAGGCTCAGTGGCCATGGCTCACGGGCCCAGCCGCTCCACGGCACGTGGGATCTTCCCGGACCGGGGCACGAACCCGTGTTCCCTAGCATCGGCAGGCGGACTCTCAACCACTGCGCCACCAGGGAAGCCCTCTCTTTCCATCTTTAACCACCAAGATCCCCTGGCTCTCCTGACCCTGTGTCCTCTTGTCCTACCTGTCTGGTTGCCCTTTCTTAGCCTTCTCGGTCTGCTCTTCTTTCTGTGCTCATCCCTTGAATATTGGTGAACCCAAGGACTTAATCCTGGACTTTGTTCTTGATCTCATCTCACTCTGCTTTCTCCTACCAGGAAATCTGAATTTCATTTACCATCAATGTTTCTATAACCTCTAAATCCCTCTTCTGAGGACCAGTTCTCTACACCCAGCTCTCCTACAGACACCTCAAATCCTGGCCAATCCTGAGCCCTTATCTTCCACCCCCCCCCCCCCCCACAAAACATTTCCTCTTTCAGTGCTACTCATCTCCATGAATCCGTGATCTAGCTGTTGAAGATTTCTGAGCGTGATCCTTGATTCCGCCTCTCCCTCACACTCACCTCTCATCTAATCAATTACTAAGTTCTACAGATAGCGCCTCCTAAGTATTTTTCAAACCTATCAATGTGAGTCCATCCCCTCTTCACCCATCCCAACCTAACCACCCCTCTGTCTTGCCTGGACCACTGCAAAGAAAGGATGAGGCCAGAGGATGACTCTTCCTCTTCAGGGCAGCCTTCCCAGAATTCCAGACCCCCAGACCTTCAACCATCTGTTTTGCCACCCATTTTTCATAACAGTACGTGTTTTCCACACTAGGACATAAGCTCCATACAGACAGAGGTGATGTCTTATCCCCTTTTTCTATAACCCTCACAGCATATAGGACCTGGTGTATAATGATGAATGTTGGGTGAATGAGTGAGTGAATAAATACAATGAATACGTGTCTGAGTGTTTGCTTGGGAATCACAGAAGCCAACTCTCCCTACTGTAGCCTTGGCTTCTCAAAGGACAGGTTAGCTCCGGGAGTGGGGTGTTGGGGGCAGATGCATAGAGTACAAGATTCTTGGGATTAGAAGCAGGGATGGAGATTTGGGGAAAGAATGGAGTAAAGTATGAAGACTTGTGGGTTTATAAAGTAGACAGAGAACTTTGGAAGGAGGTTTCAAGGAGCCTAGAAGGGAACTGAGAGGCACTCCATGGAGCAGAAGGAGCTGTGGGGCAAGGAGTGAGGTCCTCAAGTAGGATCTGTCTTTCCATCCTCTCCTGCCCTTCTCTGCTATTTCTTGGCTGCCCAGAGGTGGGAATGATGAGAAATGGAGATGAGAAAGGTGGGGAAATGTTGTGTTCTTGCAACAATCTAGTGCAGCTTCTTGTTGGGCCCCATTGGAGCTCCTACATCTATCGAAAGGACTGATGGAAGCCCCTGCTGGGAGCCTGGAGTGGGGACCTCAGGAACAGCAGAGGGTTCTGGACAATAGCTGGGGGCAGGTGACAGGTGGCCTTTTGTCACTTTCTCATAACACTGGCCGGCCCATTCTACTGCTTCACACCTGTGCCCTGACAGTGGGGAGAAGTAGGAGGTGGCTACCCTGAGGCAGTCACTGTGCATGTGTGTGCATCTTAATATGCTCGGGCTGCTATAACAAAACTTCCATAGACTGGGTGGCTGAAGCAAGAGAGATTTATTGCTAACTGGGAAGTCTGAGGTGAAGGTGGCAGTGTTGTAGTGGTCTAGTGAGGGCTTTCTTCTTGGTTTGCAGATGGCCATCTTCTTGCTGTATCCTCACATGGCAGAGAGAGAGAGAGAGATCATTTCTCTCATGTCTCTTCTTAGAAAGGCACTAATTCCGTTCATGAGAGCTCCACCCTCATGATCTAATTACTTCCCATAGGCCCACCTCCAAATATCACATTGGAGACTAGGCTTCAACATCTGAATTTTGGGGGGCACGTTCATTCCATTGCACTGCTTATCCTAGCAAGGGCAGGTGTTAGCAAATCTGTTTCCTTCCTCCTTTGAACCTACTTTGCTTATACTTCCATTTTGCTTGTCCCCACCTTCTGCTTTGGATTTTATAGTCACTTAGGTGTTCAGCGTATCTCCCCTTGTCTATTGTAAGCTCTCTGGGTCTTACTCATTGCTGGGCCTCCTGCCACATTTAACCCAGCACCTTGGGTGCTTAGAGCTCAGAGAGTTGAGCCGAGTTTGAATTTGCACTGATTCTCCTTTGCTCAAGCCCTTCGTGACCAGTTGTACACATCTGTAAGGGACCAGCCAGGGCTGGGGCTGCAGCCTGTGGATATGCGACAAACAGATACTAAACTTGACGCCAGACGCACTGAACCTGAGGCTTGCTAAATTAGTGTTGAACTGGCACTATTTTTTAGTCTACTGAGATGGCTCTTAGGGTTTTTCATACTCAGAAATTAACTTGATGTTGGCGATACCTTTGTTTGTGTGGGGAAAAGAGTAGTTTATTTATAAACTCAACAAAAAATTGCCCTGTGTGCCAGCCGTTGTTCTAGGCATTGTGAATAAAGTTGTGAACAAGACAGGCTGCCCTCATGGAACAGTCTAGTGTGGAAAACAGACAACAAACAAGTAAACAAGTGCATAATTGATGTATTTTCAGGAAATGTTGGTAAGGGCCACGAAGAAACTAAAGAAAATAAGGAGAGAACCATGTCGGATGGAGAGGGGAGGCTCCTGTGAGGAGGTGACCTTGAGTATATTCCTGAATGATGAGGCGGACACAGATGTGAGAATGTCTGGGGAGGGCCTCTCCAGTCAGAGGCAACAGCACACGCTAAGGCCCTGAGGTGGGAACAGACAGGCAGGGGATCAGGAACAACAAAGGGACAGATGCCCCTGGAGTAGAGTGAGCAAGGGAGCCATGGTGGGGTGTGGGGTCAGAAGGGCACAGAGGCCAGATCATGTAGGCCCTTAGAGGTCATTGTAAGGAGTTTGGGTTTTATTCTAGGAGCAATGGGAGGGTTGAGCGAAGAACTGACATGATCTAATTTACATCTCAAAAAGACCTTTTTGGCTACTAGGTGAAAATAGATTGGGAGCAGGGGTGGGGTGGAAGAGGGGAGACAGGTCAGGAAGAGACTGCCGTTGTTCCTGTGAGAGCTGGTAGAGGCTGGGACTGGCCCAAGGTGTTTCCGTGTTTCTGCAGCAGGTTCTCTTTCCCCATGGCTGCCGGCTAGGCTGTGTGCCTGCCTCTGGTCTTCCACTGCCTCTGGTTCAGGCTGTTTCTTTCGACTCGTTTGCTTCCCATTGTCTAAGTGCAGCCTGCAGCACATTCTGTTGTTCGGCTGTTGGTCTCTCGCACCAGCCTGGGGATGCCTGAAGCATAGTCACAGTGCTCATCTAATGCGTCCTGGTGCCTCCAGTGCCTGCCACAGTGTTTGACACCTCATGGTAGGCTTTCACTGCACGTTTGTTGAATGAATAAATGGTGAGTTTGCTGAGCACTTACTGTGTAATGTACTGATAGAACAATTGTATGGAGAGAGACCCACAAAGACACATACAGACAAACACAGATATCCACATGCACAATAGTGACTCAGGAAGGATGAGGAAATCATTCTTCAGGAGCATGGGGAAGTATATTACTTAGGAGTCATTATTATTGACACACAAAAGGATCAGATTCCACAGAACACATGTTTCTAGGCATAGGAATTAGTGGAGAAAGAGGATTTAAAAAATTTGCAAACACCTAGAAATAGATTGGAGAGGGAAAAGGAAGATACATTGGTTAAATTTTCAAGGAAGTTTAATTGCTGCTTTTTACAGATTATATGGAATATTTGAGCTGAAAACAACTGTAGGGGTTGTGCAGTTCAAACACCCCTTCTTACAAATCATAGTTATTATTTATGGAGTGTTACTATGTGCCAGACGCTATTTTAAGAGCTTCACACATATTAACTCACTTAATACTCATAACAGTCCTATGAAGTCGATATGATTATTATTTCCATTTTATAGATGAGGAAACTGAGCCCATTGAGATTAAATAGTTCACCCAAAGTTCTACAGCTTAATAGGCATGTCTAGAGCCCAAGTCTCTTGTTCCTTAATCTAATACTATTTTCACTAAGAAACTGTCACTCGAGCCCTTACTGGAAGCAAAAGTAATGATATTATTTTGTAATGTTTTCACAATATTAATTTGCTAAATCAAACTTCTGGTAAACCTTGGCACAATCCAGCTAATATTAATCTTAGACAGACTTTGGACAAACCCATCTGTGTGTACTTGCATTCAGACCACCCCCTTACCTGGGCAGTCTGGAGGGCTATATTGGAATATGGTTGACTTAAAATATCATGTTAATTTCAGGTGTACACGTAGTGATTTAACATTTAAATACATTATGAAAATGATCACCATGATAAGCCTAGTAACCATTTGTCCCCATACAAAGTTATTACAATATTATTGACGTATTCTTTATGGTGTATATTATATCCCTGTGACTTACTTATTTTACACTGGTAGTTTGTACCTCTTAATACCCTTCACCTATTTCACCCAACCCCCTCCCCCTTCCCCTCTGGCAACCACCCAGTTTTTCTCTGCTTCAGTGACTCTGTTGTCATTTTGTTTTGTTTGTTTTGTTTTTTTAGATTCCACATATGAGATCATACAATGTTTGTCTTCCTCTGTCTGACTTATTTCATTTAGCATAATACCCTCTAGATCCATCCAAGTTGTTGCACATGGCAAGATTTCATTTTTTATGGCAGAGTAATATTCCATTGTAGATATATACCACATCTTCTTTATCCATTCATCTATCCATGGACACTTAGGTTGCTTCCATATCTTGGTTATTGTAAAAAATGCTGCAGTCAACATAGGGGTGCATATATCTTTTCAATTTAGTGTTTTTGTTTTGTTCTGTTAAATACTCAGAAGTGAAATTGCTAGATAGTATGGTAGTTTTATTTTTAATTTTTTGAGGAACCTCCATACTGTTTTCCATAGTGGCTTCACCAATTTACAATCCCACCAATAGTGCACAAGGGTTTCCTTTCTCCACATCCTCACCAACCCTTGTTATTTGTTTTCTTTTTTTTTTTTTTTTTTTTTTGCATTACGCGGGCCTCTCACTGTTGTGGCCCCTCCCACTGCGGAGCACAGGCTCCAGACGCACAGGCCCAACGGCCATGGCTCACGGGCCCAGCCGCTCCGTGGCATGTGGGATCCTCCCCGGCTGGGGCACGAACCCGCGTCCCCTGCATCGGCAGGCGGACTCCCAACCACTGCGCCACCAGGGAAGCCCTGTTTTCTTTTTGATGAGAGCCATTCTGACAAGTGTGAGGTCATATCTCATTGTGGTTTTGATTTGCATTTCCCTGATGATTAGTGATGTTGAGAATCTTTTCATGTGTCTGTTGATCATCTGTATGTCTTCTTTGGAAACTGTCTATTCAGATCCTCTGCCCATTTTAATTAGATTGCTTTTTCTTGATATTGAGTTGTCTGAGTGCTTTATATATTTTGCATATTAATAACCCCTTATCAGATATATCATTTGCAAATATCTTCTTCCCATTCAGTAGGCTGCCTTTTCGTTTTGCTGATGATTTGCTTCACTGTGCAAAAGCTTTTAGTTCAACGTAGTCCTATTTGTTTATTTTTGCCTTTGTTGCCCATGACTGAGGAGACAGATTCAAAAAAATATTGCTAAGACTGATTTCAGGGAGCATACTGTCTTTGTTTTCTTCTAGGAGTTTGATGGTTTCAGGTCTTACATTTATGTCTTTAATCCATTTTGAATTTATTTTTTACATGGTGTGAGGATGTAGTCCACAACCACATGATTCTTTTGCATGTAGTTGTCCAGTTTTCCCAACACCATTTATTAAAGAGGCTGTCTTTTCCCCATTGTGTATTCTTGGCTCCTTTGTCATGAATTAATTGACCATATGAGCATTGGTTTATGTCTAGGCTCTTTATTCTGTTCCATTGATCTATGTGTTTGTTTTTACCAGTACCATACTGTGTTTTGATTACTGTAGCTTTGTAGTATAGTTTGAAATCAAGGAGCATTATACCCCCAGCTTTGTTCTTCTTTCACAAGACCATTCTGGCTGATTGGAGTCTTTTGTGGTTCCATACAAATTTTAGGATTATTTGTTCTAGTTCTGTGAAAAATGCCATTGGTATTTTGATAGGGATTGCATTGACTCTGTAGATTGCCTTTGGTAGTATGGACATTTTTATAATATTAATTCTTCCAATCCATGACCATGGTGTATTTTTCCAGTTGTTTGTGTCATATTCAATATCTTTCATCAGTGTCCTAATTTTCAGAGTACAGGTCTTTTACCTCCTTGGTTAGATTTATCCCTAGGTATTTTATTCTTTTTGGTGCAATTGTAAATGGAATTGTTTTCTTATTTCTCTTTCTGGTAGTTCATTATTAGTGTACAGAAACACAACAGATTTCTGTCTGTTAATTTTGTATCCTATAAATTTATTGAGTTTATTTATTAGTTCTACTAGTTTTTTTGCAGCATCTTTAGGGTTTTCTCCATATAATGTCATGTCTTCTGCAAACAGAGATAGTGTTATTTCCTTTCCAATTTGGATTTCTTTTATTTCTTTTTCTCATCTGATTGCTGTGGCTAGGATTTTCAATGTTATGTTGAATAAAAGTGGTGAGAGTGGGCATACCTGTCTTTTTCCTCATCTTAGAGGAAATGTTTTCAACCTTTCACCATTCAGTATGATGTTGGCTGTAGGTTTGTCATATCGACCTTTATTATGTAGCGGTATGTTCCCTTTATACCTACTTTATTGAGGGTGTTGATCATAAATAGATTTAAGTTTTGTCAAAAGCTTTTTGTGCATTTATTGAGATGATTGTATGATTTTTATTCTTTAATTTGTTAATGTGGTATGTCACATGGATTGATTTGTAGAGACTGAACCATCCTTGCATCCCTGGGATAAATCCCACTTGATCATGGTGTGTGATCCTTTTAGTATATTGTTGAATTTGATTTGCTAATATTTTATTTTGTTGAGGATTTTCCTTCTATGTTCATCAGTGATATTGGCCTGTAATTTTCTTTTTTGTATTGTCTTTGTCTGGTTTTGGTATCAAGGTGACACTGGTCTAATAGAATGAGTTCAGAAGCATTGCTTCCTCTGAAACTTTTTGGAATACTTTGAGAAGGATAGGTGTTAACTCTTCTCTAAATGTTTGGTAGAATTTATCTGTGAATCCATCTTGTCCTGGACTTTTGTTTGTTGGGAGTTTTTGATTACTGATTCAATTTCATTACTGTTAATTGGTCTGTTCATGTTTCTTATTTCTTCCTGATTCAGTCTTGGAAGACTGTATGTTTCTAGGAATTTATTCTAGGTTGTCCAATTTGTTGATGTATAGTTGTTTGTAGTAGTCTCTTACAATCTTTTGTTTCTGTGGTATTGGTTGTAACTTCTGTTTCATTTCTGATTTTATTGATCTGGGCCCTCTCTCTTTTTTATTGATGAGTCTGGCTAAAGGTTTATCAATTTGGTTTATCTTTTCAAAGAACCAGCTCTTAGTTTCACTCATCTTTTCTACTGTTTTTTTTTTTTAGTGTCTATTTCATTTATTTCCACTCTGATCTTATTATTTCTTTCTTCTACTAACTTTGAGTTTGTTTGTTCTTCTTTTTCTAGTTCCCTTAAATGTAAGGTTAGGTTGTTTATTTGATATTTTTCTTGTTTCCTGAGGTAGGCCTATATTGATGTAAACTTCCCTCTTAGAACTGCTTTTGCTACATTCCATAGATTTTGGAACATTTTATTTCCATTTTTATTGTCTCAAGGTATTTTTTATTTCCTCTTTGATTTCTTCAGTGATCCATAGGTTGTTTAGCATCATGTTTAAACTCCACAAGTTTGTGTTTTTTCTCATTTTTTTCTCATACTTGATTTCTATCCTCATACCTTTTTGTTTGGAAAAGATGCTTGATATGATTTCAATCTTCTTAAATTTATTGAGACATTTTTGTGGCCTATCATGTGATCTCTCTTGGAGGATGTTACATGTGCACTTGAAAATAATGTGTATTCTGCAGTTTTCGGATGGAATGTTTGTATATATTTATTAAGTCCATCTAACCTAATGTATCACTTCAGGCCTATGTAACCTTATTGATTTTCTTTCTGCATGATCTGTCCATTGAGGTAAGTGAGGTGTTAACATCCCCTGCTATTGTATAACTGTTAATTTCTACTTTTATGTTTGTTAATATTCGATTTATGTATTTAGGTGCTCCTATGCTGGGTGCATAAATATTTACAGGTATAATATCTTGTTGGATTGATCCCTTTATCATCATGTAAAATGCCTTTTTTTTCTTGTTACAGTCTTTGTTTTAAAGTCTATTTTGTCTGATATAAGTATTGCTATTCCAGCTCTTTTTTTGTTTTCATTTGCATGGAATATCTTGCCCACCACCTCACTTTCACTGTGTATGTGTGTGTGTATCTTTAGATCTGAAGTGAGTCTCTTGTAGGTATCAGATATATGGGTCTTGATTTTTTAATCCATTCAGCTGCCCTTTGTCTTTTGATTGGAACATTTAGTCCATTTACATATAAAGTAGTTATTGATAGGTATGTACTTATTGCTATTTTGTTAATTGCTTTCTTTTCTTTTCTTTTTTGGTAATTCTTCTCTGTTCCTTTTTTTCTCTTTTTCTTTCTTCCCTTATAATTTTATGACTCTTCTCAGTGTTATGTTTAGATTCCTTTCCCTTTATTTTTTGTGTGTCTATTTTAGGTTTTTGGTTTTTCATTACTGTGAGGTTCATATATATAACAATTCAATGGTCGTTTAAGTTGGAGTGAATTCTAACTACCCTGCATTTTACTCCTACATCCCATGTTTAATATTTTGACATCATATTTTACATCCCATTGTTTTGTATATCCCTTAACTACTTATTGTAGATATAGATGATTTTACTACTTTTGTCTTTTAACCTTCCCACTAGCTTTATAAGTGGTGATTCACTACCTTTATTTTTTTAACATTTTTATTGGAGTATAATTGCTTTATAATGATGTGTTAGTTTCTGCTTTATAACAATGTGAATCAGTTATACATATACATATGTTCCCATATCTCTTTCCTCTTGCATCTCCCTCCCTCCCACCCTCCCTATCCCACCCCTCTAGGTGGTCACAAAGCACCGAGCTGATCTCCTAGCAGCTATGCGGCTGCTTCCCACTAGCTATCTATTTTACGTTTGGTAGTGTATATGTGTCCATGCCACTCTCTCACTTTGTCACAGCTTACCCTTCCCCCTCCCCATCTCCTCAAGTCCATTCTCTAGTAGGTCTGTGTCTTTTTCCCTGTCTTACCCCTAGGTTCTTCATGATCTCTTTTTTTTTTTTTTTATTTTTTTAAGATTCCATACATATGTCCCTGCCTTTATTTTGTGTTTGCTTTTACCAGTGAGATTATTTTTTCATAATTTTCTTATTTCTGGTTGTGCCTCCTTTTTTTTTTCCACTTAGAGAAGTCCCTTTAACATTTCTTGTAAGGCTGATTTGGTGTGATGAATGCTTTTAGCTTTGCTTATCTATAAAACTCCTTATCTCTTTTAAATCCAAATGAATGCCTTGCCTGGTAGAGTATTCTTAGTTGTAGGTTTTTCCCTTACATCACTTTGAACATATTGTGCCACTCCCTTCTGGCTTGCCAAGTTTCTGCTGAAAAGTCAGCTGATAGACTTATGGGAGTTTCCTTGTATGTAGCTAGTTGCATTTCTCTTGTTGCCTTTAAGATTCTATCTTTATCTTTAATTTTTGCCATTTTGATTACAATGTTTCTTGGTGTAGACCTTTTGGGGTTCATCTTGTTTGGGACTCTCTGTACTTCCTGTACCTGGATGTCTGTTTCCTTTCCCAGGTTTGGAAGTTTTCTGCTATTATTTCTTTAAGTAGGTTTTCTGTCCCTCCCTCTCTCGCTCTTCTTCTTCTTCTGGGACCCCTATAATGTGAATGTTAGTAAGCTTGATGTTGTCCCAGAGGTCTCTTAAGCTATCCTCATTTTTTTTAATTCTCTTTTCTTTTTTTCTGTTCAGCTTGTGGGATTTCAACTAATCTGTCTTCCTGATCAATGATCTGTTCCTTTGTGTTTTCTAATCTACTTTTGGTTCCTTCTAATGTATTTTTCATTTCATTTATTGTATTCTTCAGATCTGAAGGAGACTCTCTAAGATCAGCAAGTGGGTCTGACCCAGGTGTCTTTCAAATTACTGCCTCTATTCTGGAACTTGGAGCATGTCAGGTTTTGCACATGCCCTTTAAGAGTGGAGTTTCTGTTTCCTATAGCCCTCTGGCTTTTCTGAACGCACTCCTGGGTTACTTTCAGAGCCAGATGTTCTAGGGACTTGTCTTTCCAGTGCGGGATTCCTGGGCTGGGAAGCCTGATGTGGGGCTTGGACCTCTCTCGCTCCTTGGGGACAAGCTTTTTGGTTGTGATATTCGTCTTGGTTGTGGGCTTCCAACCTGAGGGTGTGGGTCCTGGGTCCTGCCTATATCATGTCTCTGCTCCTCCTACCCATCTTGTTATGGCTCCTTCTTTATATCTTTGGTTGTGGAAAATCTTTTCTGCTAGTCCTCAGGTTGTTCTCACAGAGAGTCGCTCTTTAAGGAGTTGCAATTCTGGCATGCCCATAGGAGGAGGTGAGCTCAGGGTCTTTCTCCTCCGCCATCTTGATGCCCCTCCCTCAGTTAATATTAATTGATGGTGATGTTGGCAGTTTGCGGCTCCTTCCCCAGATGCCAATACTTGTTCTCTCATTCAATCTACCCTTTTTTGCTTGTTTCAAGTAAATTTCCTCTAACTTGCTGAAAGTAACAGGTAATTAACACCACTTGATGGCTGTTAAGTGGGATAATCATCTGTTTTTATCCTGGTATGGTGGTGCTCAAGACCACCCAGGCTGCTGCTCAGTTTGCTCTAATAAGGGAAGATCTGTGGGGCAATGAGAGAAACTCCCTTTGCTGAAAACAGCAGGTGCCTGTTACATAAATGATGTGACAACAGAAGCCTTACATGGAAAACACCACTCTAGGAGGGCAGGGAGTTAGGAAGGCCCTGGGGGTTTGGGACCCTTTGCTCCCTACAAGAGTTGAGCTCCTTCCCTTCAAGTTGGGCTGGGAGGGTGGTGTGGGTGGGATGGGCTGGAGAGGGGAGGGCAGGGCTAGCAGCTGTGCCTAAGTTCACTGGTGAGCTCTATGAATGTGAGTCCAAGGTCGAGACTAATTATCATCCACTGTGCATAGAGCTTTCCACTTGGGCAGGAGATGACTTGTTTCTGGCCTTGGCCTCCTTTCTGTCGCTGTGGTCAGGTAAAATCGTCATGACTGTTCTCTGGAAATCTTACAGGCTGGTAGAAGGGGTTTTTGATCTCAAGGTCATTTCTGTGGAAGATTTGGAAGCGGTGTTTTTCTAGGACACACGAGGAAAACAGTGACTATCTCAAGCACCTCCATGAAGGTTGATGCCGAGTGGCGTTGGGGAGGCCCCCAGCTTGGGTATTCTGCTTTCCCCCATACAGCTTATCCTCTAAATCTCAACTCAGAGGTCATGCTCCTCCAAGGAACTCGCCTTCATTTCCTCATTCAGAGTGGATGGTTTCTTCTTTCCTTTCTCCCTGCCTCGTGTTGCTTGAAGCTACCTCTGTACGTCGGCTCCCATTTTGTTGTGCTGTAGAAGCCGTGGTTTCCGTGGTCATTTACGTGGCAGTCTGCCCCAGCTAGGCTGCTTTGCACTCACTGCCTAGTAAGAGCTTATAATAAATATTTGCTGACTGAGTGCATAAGCGGGGCTCTTCGGCACTGGAAAGCTTGTTAATCAGTTATCCTTCTGCCCTTCTCATCCTAGAACTTTCCCTTCTGTTAGTCTTTCTCCTCTCAAACCATCTGAACTTTTGCCTAATCATTTCCTGTATTCTGAACATGACAATTCCTACTTCCCTCATCCCTGGCTTAGAGAAAGGAAGAAAGGAGTGGGTAGCTACAAGTGTTAACTTAAGATGTCTTTGAATTTCCCACTAGTTGTAGGAGAATTTTGTCCCTTTAAAAATATGGCATTGCTTGAGAGAGTGCTTTTATTCTCACCTCCTCCCTGAGTGGGCTCTTAGTTCAGTAATTTTACAAGTATGTGAGGAAACTGGCAGAGAGGCTTTTGAAATTCAAGCGTATCTTGAAGCTGCATGAAAATGGTGATAAAGGCAGACTGGGAGGTATGGGCAGGGCAGGGCAGGGCTGGAATCCCAAAGATTTGGTCCTAAAATGAACCAGTCACCTTCCAGGTTTAGAAAGTCCACTGAGACACAGGGAAGGCCGGAGACAGGCAGAAGGAGCTTGTGACAGTGAAGGGCAGAGGTGACCTGCCGAGGACAGGCAGAAGATGGCGGAAACTAGAGGCTGCGAGGTTCTGGAGGTGGAAGGATGCTGGAGGGATGACCTCCATCCCTGGAAGATGCCAAGGCCAGCCCTTCAAGATCAGAGACCATGGCCATGGGTTCTAAGGGAGCTTCATGGGTGTTCTTCCACATGCTGGTGGCTTGGAGAGCCAGGAGCCAGACACTACTGCCCTTATCTGCCTGTGCTACCTACCCAGACTCAAGTCCGTGAGCAGTAGTTGGTGAGCATTGCTCTGTGAGTGCAGGACTGTCACAGCCCTGCTGGGGCACTGGGACCCTGGGTCTTCAGAATGGAAGCCTCTGCCTTGTGTGTTTGGTCTGTGAATCTCAGCTCAAATATTTAACAAAATCACCTGGGATGCTTCTGAAGAATGCATATTTCTGGCCACAGTTTATCTTAGCAGATGGGTATAGCACCCAGAAATCTGCATTTTAAACCAAGTGTCCCAGGCAGTTCTGCTACAGGTGGCTGGAGGATCCTATTTTGGGATTCAGTGCTGACCAGTCATTTCTTAAACTTTAAGGTGCATGTAAATCACCTGGGGATTTTGTTAAAACCTACCAGGTTCTGATTCAGCGGTCTGGGATGGAGCCTAAATTCTGTATTTCCGACAAGCTCCTGGGTGATGCTGGCGATGCCGGTCCTGGGACCACACCTGGAGGCACAAAGTTCTCAGTGCTTCACCTGGGAACTGGTTAGAAAGGCAGATTTTTAGGCCCCACCCAGACCTACTGAATCTGAAACTGGGTGTAGGGCCCAGCCACCTGTGTTTTAGCAAGACTCTCAGGTGATTCGGAAGTACCATAACGTTTGGGAATCACTGCTGGATGATGGTGAAGCTTAAAGACATGGGCTGGAGGAGGGGGGCCAGTGGGAGTGCCAGGGTGGTAGAGCAGCGAGCAAAACCCGTTCTGTTACTTCTTGTCCCAGTTTCCTTCTCCTCCAGAAGCGAAACTGAGACCCTTGTGAACTCGACTGGAGGGAGCCCCTTCCTCATGCTGTTGTGCACGCACGCTTTTCCTTCCGTGTCCCCGGCACACAGCACAGCTGGCGGTGAGGGCCCACGGGAAATGGCAGGGGGACTAGGGGTGCTGGAGCCCATGCGAGTCAGTCAGAGTGGAAGCTGGTCCCCGAGGAGCAGTGAGGACAGGAAGCCTCCCAGGCAGTTCCTGGGAGTCTGGGCAGGGAGCCAGAGTGGTCCACGGTGGCTGGGCCGGGGTCTGCAGCACGTCAGTGCACAGCCAAGTCCCAACGGGGGCCTCTGGGCCGAGCTGTGAACTGGGCCCTCCTCACTCTAGGTGGCCAGGAGCAGTGGGCAGCGGGGATATGGGCTTACCCCGCACCGCACCTCCTCTCCCTGGGCCTTTTCCTCTCTCTGTTGCCTTCTCCGCATGCAGAGTGAGCCCCTGTGGGTGTCAGGAAAGCTGCAGAAGCTTCCTCAGCGTGGATTCAACGTGCTCAGGGAGGATGGGTGGAGAGAGGGGAAGAAGCCAGAGGGCCCCATGGGGCTGGACAGTGGGAGGCCTGCAGAGGAAGCCCCCTGGGGCTGGAAGCAGCGCTCCGTGGTTCCCTGCCCCACCTCTGTGCCCTCACTGAACTCCTGGCCTCTGCAGGCCGGAAGGAAGATGCTCCTGTTCCTACGTCCTGGGTCACTCAGGCAGGATCTCCTTCCCTTGCTGTCGCCCCCTCTTGCCCCTGTGTTTCTGGGTAACAGGCCCGTGGGGAACATGTTCGGTGACTGATTTCCCCTGAGGCCTGGCTCAGTCTCCTGGGATCAGCCGTGAGGCTCTGATCCTGACCGAGACAAGGTCGAAGCGATACTTGGCCCAGGCATTTAGGAGAAGTGCTGGCAGCGAAGGGCACAGAACCAGGTCCACAGTTCCTGGTGTGTGTACAGTCAGCATACCTCAGAATAATTTATGGTGACTTTTGTTTTCTTTTTTTTTCTTACAGTGTTGTGTTAATTTCAGGTGTACAGCAAAGCGATTCATATTTTTTTTTCCAGATTTTTTTCCATTATAGATTATTACAAGATATTGAATAGAGTTCCCTGTGCTATACAGTAGGTCCTTGTTGTTTATTTTATATATAGTAGTGTGTATCTGTTAATCTCAAACTCCTAATTTATCCTTCCCTCCCCTCCCCCAATTTTATGATGACTTTTTAAATTACAGTTCTAGACTAGGTGATTCTCTGTTGAGTATGTCCCAGAGTCATCCGCTGTCCCCTTGAAAATATTGAATAAACACTGTGCAAAATCCAGGAGGTCAAACAGTTTAACGTACCAGCATCATCAAATAGACAACACTCTAGTCGGCCCAACCCGTGTTCCCGCTTAGTCATGCCATCTGAGGTCGGGGTGCCAGCTCTTAGCCGGAGGGACCAGAGGCTGCAGGGAGCCTTGCCCCTGGGAGAGCTGGCCCGCCCTCCCAACCCCCAGGCTGGTGCAGGCTTTTGCCTGACTGCTGTGAGGCAGCGCCCTCTCTAGGAGAGCTTTACCCAGAGCAATTAAAGAAGGCCTCAGACAGAATAAGGTTTCCTGATAGTGCTTGAATGCTTTTCTCAGTCTTCCATTTAGCAAAATCCCAGGTGCCTAAGCTGCCATCCTGTCCTTCCTTCCCGCTGTCTCCTCCCGACGTGAGTCACGTGCACAGTTGTTCATTTGGGGACAAATAGAGAACGGCTCTCCGTGCTGGACATTTCTGAGAAGATTGCCTCCTCCCTGCTCATCCCAGAAGGGCTCCTCTGTTTTAGGGCCAGTTTGGTGTGGGCTGGGAAATCAGATGAAAGAGACATTATCTTTTTCTTCTTTTTCATATTCACCGGCTCCTGGGCAGATAAACCTTAGGACAGATACAACAATACAGGACAATGCAACGAAGGGAACTGGGTTATTTTTGTTTGAAAACAGGTGGGGATTGGGGTTTTTGTGGTTTGAGAGGCAGGCTGTTAAACAACCCTTGGGTTTTCTTTCCACTTGGCAAAGCTGGAAGCCTGGTTTAATCAGAGCGGGGGTCAGAGGAGACCGGATGGAGAATCGGGAAACCAGATTTGGTTCTGGGCCATTTCACTGACTTTCAGGGT
The DNA here is from genome assembly GCF_964270905.1 of Leucopleurus acutus. NCBI lineage: Eukaryota > Metazoa > Chordata > Mammalia > Artiodactyla > Delphinidae > Leucopleurus > Leucopleurus acutus. Next base: position 22,644,991 of record NC_139143.1, read on the forward strand.
AAGAGTGACAAGTCCCGAGAATGGTAAATAGCTCATATGTGATTGTTAACAGTAGCAATGATCACGTTCATCGCGATAACGGCATTTTCCTTTCTTTGATGCTTCTTCCCCTTTGAGAGCACTGTCAGAGGACACCCTGTGTCCCTTCTACCACCCTTGCTGGTAGGTTGTAAATGTTGGCATCTACAGATGAGATAAACAAGGCTCAACATGCTTAGCTGCTTTTCTCAATATCACACAGTTGATCGTTATGTAACTGGTAAGAATTTATGTAACACTTTGAGATAGTGGGCTAATATTTTTAGCCCAATGTGATCACAGCAGAAAAGCTTGTTGTCTGAGTCAACAGTGTTCACTGAGAGATGGGTGGAATCTCTGGGTCTCACAGCTGCCACTCCCTTCAAGCTACCCTCAGCCCTGGAACCTACCCCTAGGCTTCTGTGGCTTGACTTTTAGGGTGTTTGGTCCCAGCCATGCTTATACCGGCCCCTCAGAAATCCTGCCCCCCTTGGGATGCATGGTGGGAGCCAGGAGCACATCTCCGGCACTAGGGTGCTGGCCACGCCTTCTCTTCCTTCACCGCCCCCTCCTCCCCAGTCTTAGGGAATCCCTGCTCTCCCTCTGGGGGTTAGAAGAGCTTCTCCTCTTGCCTCCTGATACCCCTCTCCTCCACAGCAATGAAATAAGGCATTGATACATTATTATGGTATTCTCCCATCATAGGTGAAGGTTACCAGTCAGCTGCAAATCGCTTGGGGGCTAAAGCCGGAGAATGAATGGATACCTGAATGAATGAGATGATGCATAAGTAGAAATAAAATAGTTTTAATACAAATAAATAAAATTTCCAGGAAAACCAGGTTGTGGATGAAAGCTTAGAGCGGAGCTGAATGTGGCACTTACAGAGGAGAAGAGATAGCTGCTCTGTTGGACAGAGGGAGCAGGGTCCAGGGACAGAAACCTGCTAGAATGTTCCTGCACCGCCTTGGGAGTACGTGCAGGGGCCCAGACCAGTAAGGGGCAGTAGAAATAAAAAAGGAAAAACAAACCCAGGTGGCTGTGAAGAAGAAATGACAAGATTTGGAAACAGACAGGTGAGGAAATGGATGAGACAGAGAAATCAGAGGTAGCTATTATTAGCAGAAATCGGAAATTTAGGAGATAAAGGTTACAGGTGTTGGGAGGAGAGTGAGTTTTCAGCACACGGTGGCTGTGGGCTATTGGGATGGAAATGACTGCCAGGAAATGAAAATTGAGGACGAGAATCTGGGCAGGAAGTCAGGACAGGCGATCCTTCCCAGATGCCACATGCATCCTCTTAGAAGTGATGGAAGAAGCGGGGGAGTGGGTGAAATCTTTGAAGTCTGCACTGGCAAGTGTCTGAGCTTTGCTGGCGTGCGCTGAGAGCTTCAGCTGACATTGGACCTCTGCGTACATCAGGGCAGGGATAGCGGGAGGAGGCTGTGTTGTCATCATACTCTCATGGCAGGCCCCCACCCCTCAGTTTACGATGGTGACGCACAAAGCCTCCAGCACCAGGGGATGAGAAGGCTGAGTCCCAGCAGGAGGGGAATGAAATGAACATTTACCCAGAACTTGACCCACATCAGGCCGGGCGTTAATCCATTAAATGATGAGTGAGTGGCCGTTTTCGATGGGCTTGTGCAGAACCCGCCCAGGTGGTGACTGTCACCTCTCTGCTTTTGTTCTCACGGTTCCTCTTCCTGGAATGCTGACCTCTGGCTTCCTCGCATGATGAGGTTTTACTCATCCTTTCAAGTTCCCTTGATTCCGCCTTGATCGCAAAACCTTCTGTGAGCCCCCCCTGGTTGGAGTGAATTGCAGTCTTTTCAGCAACCCCACAATACCTGTATTGAGACCCCTTATTTAGTATTTATAACTCTGTAAAGCAGGGCATAATAAGACACGGGAATTCAATAGACTGTGGCCTGCGTGAAACAGTCCCTCTGTTGTGTGAAAGAATGAGAGTGGCACCATTCCAACAGCTTGTCATAAGACAAGGAAACAGTGTTCTGCAGTGTGAGGGTATGACTCAGGATGGAGGGAGGGCGGGCGGGCGGTCCTCCCCTCAGTGTTTCTGTGGTTGGCCGGGGAGATTCAGGGGCGGTCTTTGTATAACCGAGATAAGCAAGGTTGGGAGGGGACAGCTAGTCCAACGGCCCACACGAATGAATAAGCATTATGCCCGCCTGGTGGTCATCCAGCCCCTGCCTCAGCGTGCCCAGTGCTTGTGAAAGGAAAGGCGGGCTGGCTGATCCGGGGAAGGATAAAGAGGGATGATTACCGCTTTGCTTTTCTCACTGATTACTCATTTTGTACCAGACAAGATGGGTTAAATCACGCTGTGGTTAAGAAACAATTCCCAAATCTCAGTAGCTTAGAACACGGTCCAGTGGTCAGGACTCTGCGCTTCCTTGGCAGGGGGCACGGGTTCGATCCCTGGTCGGGGAACTGAGATCCCGCATGCCCCACAGGGCAGCCAAAAAAAAACCCCAGAACACCCCACAAGTTTCTTGTTCATGTTTAGTGTCCATCACCGGCCACCCCAGCGCGCCTCTTCCTCACTTATGGCTTCCGGATGCTGGAGGACCCTCCAGCCTAAGTGCGTTTTGCGGTGTCAGAGGGCAGAGAGAGAGAGCCTGGAGCGCTTTGCATCGGCTGGTAAATGCTCCAGCCGCTTCTGCTCACAGCCCTTTGGCCCCACCTTCCCGACGACGGATACGGGAAGTGTGTGGAGGGAAGCAGTAATGCCCGCGGGTCAAGGCTGGTGCTCATGGCCCGGCCAAGGTTCACTGGGTCCATAAGTCTCCCCTGCCATTGAGACAGGGACTGCCTGGGGAAGCGGGAGAGAAACAATGTGTGGACGTAAAGGGCACCCTCGCCCTCCCACCTGCAAGGATGCGCTGCTCAGTGATAGGGAGAGGCAGCTGGGGAGAAGCCACCCCGAAGAGCAGCCTGGATTCTGCAGGTGGGGCACCTCTGGACCCAGCTGGCCTCCCTTAATCAGTTTTCCTCAGTGTGGTGACAGTGACAAATCCTCCCTGCTCAGCAGGTTGCAGCTTCTGCTATAAATCAAGCCTCGAAGAGAGAAGAAACAGTGGTGCTGAATAGAGGGACCTGAGATCCAAACTGTAATCAGTCAGAGGTTTGTGAGCCGGGGATGATCCAGGCCTGGGGTGGCTGTCTCTTAACATGTTAATTACCTCGGCCTAAGGGGCTGAAATCAATGATTAAAAAATGTAGAGAGGTGCATAGGAGAGGTCACAGCCGCTACCCCCTGGGGCTGGCAGGCTGAGAACAGGGGCTTTCTCTTCCAACAGGAGGAGGTAAGGTGGTGTCTTGGCTGGCCGCAGATGGGCTTGGAAAGGATGGCTGCAAGGTCCTGTGAGGAGAAATGTTGAGACGTACCCCCTCCCACCAGGTCGTTGAGGCTCACGGGCTAGCTGTGCCGGTTCACCCACTGAGGCCACTGCCTCTGGACCACTGGCTCTTGTACGTTGATTCCAGGGTTATTGCCCGAGAATTCTAAGAGGCAGGCCAATGCAATTCATTCTTCACTGGACTTGAGAATGAAGAAGATGCCACTTAGTTACAAAATGCATTTCTTAACACCTGTGTCTCTGCATGTATTTATTTCAAATGTGTGTCCCCCACTGTATTTCCCATCTGGGGCGGTTAGCTCATCTGACTAAAGTGAGAGATGAATGAGACCAAAGTCATGTTCTTTCCCCAGATAGAAGAGTTCAAGGCAGTTTGTTTTCCCCCCAGAGAAATCTTGGTTTGTGACCACAGGCTGCATCCCTAATGCCAGCCAACCATGCTCCAAACGTATGCACTTGGTCAGTTCAATTCATTTTATCAAATACTTGTTCAGTCTCTGCTAAGTACAAAAAAGCACTTTGCAAATGGAGATGAGAAAAGAATAGAGTTTGGCCAAGGTGGCTCATAGACTAGGGGTAGATCCGTGTGTGTCGAGAGGTAGGAAAGAAGGTAATGACTCCATCGTGGACAGGTTATGGAAAGTCCCCCTGAGTGAGGGTCGGAAAGCATGCTGTGGGGCTGCAGGGTGGGGTGAGGTGAGGTGGGGTAGTATGGGCTGAGCTTCCATTAGAAAGTGCTGTTTGAGATGGGCCTTGAAGGATGGTTAGAATTTGCTAGACGGAGCGAAGCATTCAGCGTGGTCTAACCCAGTACTGGTCCACGGCCTGTTAGGAACCGGGCCACACAGCAGGAGGTGAGCGGTGGGCGAGTGAGCGGAAGCTTCATCTGCCGCTCCCCAGCGCTCGCGTTAGCGCCTGAACCATCCCCCCATGGAAAATTGTCTTCCATGAAACTGGTCCCTGGTGCCAAAAAGGTTGGGGACCGCTGGTCTAAATGACACACAGAGGCTATCCCCCCATATATATATGAATATGTATATACACATAATGAATATATATATTAACTTAATTCATTAAATATTAACTATTAATGAAATAACTAATTCATTAACTATTCATCCATTAAATATTTATTCCTATATGATTGGGAAAGATGGTACATTAATATCTCTATTTTAGGGTTTCCTTGTTACTGGCCCGGGGACCAAATTTCTCCTTTACAGTCATTTTGATTTTTGTTACAACTTTGATTTCTGTTAAGATGTAAACACCCTTGGGGGGTGGGTTCACAATCACGTTGAGCTCTTTTTACACCAGTGCAGGTAGATTGGGCTCACGGAGCTTAGTCTTCCTGTTGGTTGCCTTCCACTATCTGACCCTTCTTGGTCTGGGCTGGTTTCTTTCCCCTTCCTCCAGAGGCTAAACTTTCCCTCTTTTGTCATATACTTCATCTTACTCTTGGGTTCCTCTTCATCCACGCAGCATCAAGAAAAATGCTGTTTCTCACTTTTTTCCCAACGCTCCTGTGTTTGAACAGTATATACGTATTTGCTTTAGGTTTGTGAGTTTCTATGGGAGGATACACAGGGCCTAGGAGAACACGAGCAGGGCAGTTATAGAATCACTAGAAAGTCTATCAGTATTTCTTCCAGTGGGTCCTGCCTTGGGCCAGACGTCACAGGGGCTGGATGGCCTCTTCCGCTCTTCCCACCTGTGGTCATCCACAGGTGACCCCCTGAAGCAAGTGCCCTATTCTGGTAAGTAGGGTGCTGAGGGCCTGTGTCCTTTTTGGGTATAAAGCATGGCTCCAGTACCTTAAAGAGGAGAACTTACCAGAGACGGGTCACAGTCCAGGGGCAGTGACTCTGTGATGCTGCGGGAAGGACCTCTGTGTCACCAGCATGTCAGAGGAAGTGTCCAGGCAGGCGGACGTCAGCCGCTATAGATGCAGGAGTGACTTTTCCTCCCTCTAACGCAGGCCTGTGTCTCTGCTCCCTCTTCAGCTGGTGCTGCCGGAATACTCCATCCACAGCCTCTTCTGCATCATGTTCCTGTGCGCTCAGGAGTGGCTCACCCTGGGGCTGAACGTCCCTCTACTTTTCTATCACTTCTGGAGGTAAGTCTGCTTGGGACTGCCCTATCCTTCCCCTTTTCTGCTTGGTCAGCCTGCCCTCCAGAGATGATGTCCCCCCAGATGGACCGGCCACTTAGTGCCTTCCTCTCGTCCCTTTCCTTGGTGACCCTTTCCTCAAAGCCTTCTTTGCAAGCTGCCCTCAGAAAATAATTCTGTAAGGGAAGGCCCTTCCTGTAGGTTCCACTAACCACAGCCTCAGCTCTCACAGATCAGCGTTAAAGGCAGCTAGAGCGTTATTCACAATAGCCGCAGAGAGGAAACCACCCAAATGTTCATCAGAAGATGAATGGATAAACACAATGTGGTATATCCTTTCGATGGAGTCTTATTGGGCAATAAAAAGCAATAAAGTATTGATACACACTACAACATGGGTGAAGCCTGAAAAAATTACAAGTGAAAGAAGCAAGTCACAGAAGGCCATTTATATGCAAAGTCCAGAATAGGCCAATCTATAGAGACAGAAAGTAGATTGGTGATTGCTAGGGGCTGGAAGGGAGAGGGCGTGAGGTGCGACTACACTGTTTTCTTTTGAAAGGGATGAAGATGTTCTGAAATTAGATACTGGTGGTGGTTCTACAACTCTTATGAATATACGAAAAACTGCTGAATTGTATACTTCTAAAAGGTGAATTTTTTTGACAGATGAATTATATCTTAATAAAAATAGCCCACCTACCATATGGGCTGGATTTTCTGGGACTGTTCTGATTTTAAATCTCTTCCCTGCTAAGACCGTGCATCAGATCGTGTGATTTAGGTAAAAGAGAGTCGCCATGTGGGTATATAGGAGGCAGGGAATACGAAAGTAGTCAAGAATGCAGATGTGCAAATAAGTTAACCACACTTTCCCTTCGTCCCCCAAATAGTTAATCATTGTGATTACAGCATACAATATAGCCTGTATTTAGTCACATCTAGAACATTCACCCCTTCATTCAGCAAACATATGGAACACGTACTACGTGCCAGACATTATGGGGGATTCCAAGATGAATGTAAAATAATATCGTTACCCCCAAGGAACATATACCCTAGTGGTAGAGGGAAATCGATTCTTACCAGATATATAAGGAACATAGGTAGGAGTGTAGAGAAGTGGAAGTGTGACACTGGGGAATCTGGAAAACCACATTCGCGGTTAAGGGACTGGCCTGCTCAGATGTAAGAAAGCACCTGGTGTGTCTGGGGAACAGTGATTGCTCTGTGTGCTTGGATGTGGGGTTCTCAGATAGACGGGAGCAGAGATGGGGTTGACAGCTGGGGATCAGGTGAGGAGGGTCTGAAATGATTTGATAGAAAGTTGGAGTTAATTTATTCTGTAGGAGAGGGATACCGCTCAGAAGTTTTGAGGAGGAAAGTGGCAGTGCCTGATCCGAGTTTTAGGAAGGTGACCCTCACAGCCGTGGGAAGGCTGGGTTGGAGGGTGAAACTTTGAGGACGAAATCCAGTTAGGAAGTTCTGGTGAAATTCCAGGTGGAGAGACTGGAGGCTTGAAGTTGGAATGGAGAGAGAAGGAGAGGGTTTGGAGAGGTAAACTGGACATGCCTTGGCCAGTAATTGGATGCAGGAGGTGAGGGAGAGGGAGTGTCTAGGCTGGGTGGCTGGGAGGTGACCAAGAGCGGGACGCAGGTTGAGGGAGGAAATAAGACGATTCAGTCACATAACAAAGTCCTTCTCTGTAAAGGTAACCTAAAATCTGAATTTAGAGAGAAGTCAAATAGAAACATAATGCTGTTGAAATGTATCGCCTACCCACTCAGAGACTTTCCACGCCTACCTCCTCTGGTATCCACCACAAACGGGTGCTTTGGGGTTGCCTCTCCCTGTTTCACACACAGGTTACAGAGACTCACAAAGGTTACATCATGGCCCAGAATCACTCAGCTGGGATATCGCAGGGCCACCTCTCTATGGATTGCAGGCCATGTCCTTGTCACCTAGGGGCTGACTCTTCTCCTTCTAAAATGAATTTATCCCGAGGCCCTTCAAATAGTGTGTTGTCAATCCAAGGTATCAGCAATGTGGTTAATTTACAAAACTTTGATTGGTACACTGCTTCTTAGGGCTATCACTCCTCCAAAAGGGAGGGCAGGAGAGCCAGCCGTGTCCTTAAACTTGGAACGTTTCCGTGCAAAAGAAGGGAGTGACGGCAGTCTCCTTGCCAGTGGGGAGCTCGTCTTACTTTTTTGAATCCCTGACAGGGTCTAGCCTAGTTCTGGTAATTTGTTAAGTACTCAGAAAATGAAAGAAAAAGGAGTGAGGAGGGCAAATGTCCTTTAAAAAATAAGAGTCCTGATTTCCCTGGTGGTCCAGTGGTTAAGACTCAGCGCTTCTACTGCAGGGGGCACGGGTTCAATCCCTGGTCTGAATGCTGCGCGGTGAGGCCACCAAAAAAAAAAAAAAGAAGAAGAAGAAAAGAAAAAATAAAAATCAGAGTCCTTGAAACCCCTCTATTTCATTTCCGCTTTCCCCTCCTTTCCAAAGGTCCAGCCGAGCGATGTTTCTAGCGCAGATAAAGCCCCCTCTGCCCTAGCTCCCAGTTTGTTTAAGTACAAGTAGAACCGCAGAACTTTTGTTCAGTACCTGTTCTTGGAGATTTTTTGGACCCATCACCTCACACAATTGTCCCAACAGCCCTTTGGAGTAGGCAGTTTCAGTCCCATATTGCAGATGAGAAAGTTGAGGCTCAGAGAGGTTAACAGTTGACGTGAGGAATCTCAGTCTGGTGACGGGTGGGCCTCAGGGCCCTGGCTCTGTCCACTGGGCCACTCAGCCACCCTGCCACCCCTTCCTCCACTTAATGAGGCCTCCTGGGAACAAGGCCACAGCAAAAGCAAATAGGTTGTGAAATCTGCTCCTGGGCAGAGGAGAGGTGAGTGGCCTGGAGGGCTGAGACCTGGCAGATGTCATTGAATCTGGCTTGCGGTTTCCTCTCTGCATAGCGTGGATGACAGATAATGTCAGTGCAATCCTTTGAAGCAGATGAAGAGGGATCTGAAATACCAGCTCTGTGAGTTGCTACATTTCAGGGATGCTCTTCAAAGCCGATGTGATTAAGCCCGTCAGACCACGCGTCCGGTCCTCGCTCTCACTCGAGGATCACGGCCTGTCCCAGAGCCTCACAGGAGCCATTAATTTGCACCTGGCCTCCTGATTCCATTACCAGACTGACGAAAAGAACAGCCCGCTGTGTGATTTCAGCTGCACTTTGCTCTCTGGCTTTGAATGAGGCTCTGGCTGAGGCCCTGGGGGCAGCCATCTGGTGAGGGCCAGAGGGACGGCCTCAGGGACAGGACTTGCCTCCTACCTGACCACTTCCCAAGGTCTCACACAGCGCAGTGGGAGAGTTTCTCTCCTTCCCGAAGCAAGGCCGGTTCACGTTGAGCTGAGGTGATGCTTTGACGAAGGCGAAGTCTGCATTCACCTCTCTCCTCCCACTGCTCTTAGGTTTACCCAGTTTCCCTCGGGGGCTGCTCTCTCCCCGCGATGGCCAATATTCTGTTCGCTGTGCTGGGTCCTTACGTAAAGAAGAAAATGACCTGTAAACTACTCCACACTCAAGTGGGAATATGATGTCCCTCCCAGAGCATTCAGGATTCTAAAAGGGGGTCTGGGAGGAGGATAACCCAAAAGTAATTAATGTTTAATCCAAATAATTAATGTTCATGGTGGAGTTGTGGTACAGCGACACCAGGCAGCGGATATGCAACTGACATCAACCCGCGCCTGTGCCCCTACTTGCAACGCAGATCCATACACGTTGTGGGCCTCCCTCCGCTACCCCCTCACCCCCCCAACCCACATCCCTGGAGAAAGGCGGCTCTTCCTGGTATCTCCCAGGTACCACCATGGGACACGTTTTCCTTCTGTCAGAGCAGCTGTGTGTGAGGTGTACCCGATACTGGTGGATCTGAGTATTTGGGCGTTACTACCTGCTAGAAGACAGTGGCTGAGCGACTTTTTAGCAGTGCCTGGGCTGTAATTTGGGCAGTGATTCTGGCAGAAGGCAGACAGCTGCTTAGCAGAGATTCCTCGGATTGGAAGTCTGGCATCAGGGGGACTCAGCCCAGACGACTTCAGATGTCCTGTCCAAGCCTCAGAGCCGATGATGCCGTGCGCTTTCTCTGCAGGTACTTCCACTGTCCGGCAGATAGCTCCGAATTAGCCTACGACCCGCCGGTGGTCATGAACGCAGACACCTTGAGTTACTGTCAGAAGGAGGCCTGGTGTAAGCTGGCCTTCTATCTCCTCTCCTTCTTCTACTACCTTTACTGGTGAGTTTCTGCCCCTTCTTGTGGGTTTGACTCCTGCAGCAAATGGAGAAAATTTCCGGCTTTTGCAGGTAGGAGTCCCAGCCTGTCAAGGATGCTGCCAGCCACCTAACTGGTTCAGGAGAGAGAGCTTCTGTGTAAAGAAGTGGGAGGGGTGGAAGGTCCTGCTGGAGGCCTTGCTGGCTGATAGGAACATCCTTTGGGCTACATGGTGAACGCACATTCTGCCAACCCCTCTTAGGAGATGATTGGTGAGGTGCACTTGGTGACTCCTTCCCCATGCATGGGGCACCCTGCCCCCAGCAACTCCACAGCTCAGACACTCAGGTCACCTGTGGCCCCGGATACATAGCCTCGTTGCCCCCTAGTCTGTGTGAAAGCAGTCTTGGGGACCACAACAGAGACCCCCCCTGCCCGTGGCAGTCAATGCTTCACAAATGGGCATGTTGGGCCATTAAGTGCTTATACTTACAATTCTCCTAATATTATGTAACGCCATTCTAATTAAATAAAACATGCTGGCTTTGTAATTCTGTTTCAGGAATCTCCCCTCTTTTCACCTCTTTATTCAGAACATCCTAACTAAGCAGATAGCTATAAACAGACTGTCTCGTGGTTTGATACCCCAGACAGTGTCTTTTCTGAAAATGTCTCTCCTCCTTCCTGTTCCTCTTTGGGCTCATCTCTGAGGTGTCTCACCTGTCACCTTGCTCTCCTGTCGCTACCTGCACCAGACCATGCTATCTCCAGGTACCCCAGCACTGTCTCCAAAGTGGCCGGGTGGCCAGTAGCCGGGTGAGGAAGCGGAGGCTGGGGATGTTAGACTCCAAGGCTGCCTCGGGGGTTCAGGTTAGGCTGGGGCAGCATGGGAAGCAGCTGCATTCATCCAGCATTTAAAAACGAGCCATTCTTCGAGCAAAGAGCGCGATACGTATTGCTCAGTGTAAGAGCTAAAGGCTATCATTATCTGCACGTTACCAATGAGGAAACCTCGTCCGAGACGTTAGATAATTTTCCCACGGTCACAGCTCAGAGTGACACAGTGAGAAGTCCCTCTCAGGTCCTATCCCAAAGATTGAGCTCTTAACTGCTGGCTGTCTTAGGAAACCTCTAGAAAAGTCTTTATCGAAGTGTGGTCTTTGGACCTCCTGCATCAGAATCAGGGGTTGAGGAGGGTGTGCTTCTTAACAGTGCAGATTCCTGGGCTTAGATCTGCTGATTCCGAATTTTGGGGCCAAGCGTCACTCTGGAGTTGCTGCCTGGGTCCACCTCGTCTCCCCTCTGCATCCCCAGCGTCCAGAAGACTCAGACGCCCCGAGTCTTCTCCTATAACCCTCAGGGCTGTAACCTCCTCTGGAATAATGCGGCCCTGGAGGGGATTCGGAATATTCTACCACATTCTCGTTGGAGTCAAGGGTTGGTTCAGGCTCAGGGTGACCCCTTCCCTCCTCTTCCTGGATGGAGTGTCCTGGGACAATGCCTGCTTCAATTTGCAAGGAGCCTGAGGGCCTCCGAAGCCTCTCCGGAGCTTTCCGAGGTGCCCAGCAGGTTGGCCCAAGTCTCCCTGATCTAAGTCTGAACTTTCTAGCAACTAAAGCTTTCTCAGGCTGCTTCCTGCCATGGGCAACCCTCATGGGCTTAGCGATTTGGCACCTCGCGCTAACAAGGAGGTTCACTTTCTTCCCCGGAGTGTGCCCAGCCTCTTTGCGGGGCTGCACACAGCTCCTCTGCTGAGTCATAGGCTGAGGGGCCTGTCCCCGGAGACAGCATTGCCCCTCCTCAAAGCCAGCAGAATAAGGGCAGCGCTTTCCCTGGCTCCTGCCCCGTTAGCCTGGGATCCCCTTTAGTCTGGGTGGAGACTGAGGCAGATCAAGCTTCCTCATTTCAGTTTTGTTGCAGCATCTGCTGGAGCCTAAGGCGCCGGAGGGAACAGGGCCTAGGGGTCATAGGAATTTACAGATAGAGAGCGCCTCTGCTCTCTGTCTGCTGGGCTGTGGCGGCCATATTGGGGCTCCTGCCCGTTAGATGACTGTGATCTTCCTGTAACTGATTATGTTCCAGGCATTCTGTTCAGTTTGGCGCTGCCTTTAGGTTACATGTGTTAATTACTTTGTTTCCAAAACAAAATGGGTATCAATTGCTCCTCCCGCCTCAGCTGGGACCCTGGGTGGCAACCAGGGTTCTGCCTTCTTTGTTGAACCTGACGTCTTGGAGCTCTTCAGGGCTCCTCAAAGATCCTGTTTCTCCCACCTCAGGGGCTCCCAGCCCCTTAGATCCAGGCTTGTGGAGAGCCAGGACTCTCAGCCCAGGCCACTCTTATAGGGACGGAAGGGGACCCACGTGCATGGAGAGCTGCCTCTGAGCTGAGCACAATGATAGAGACTCAAGTGACAGCAGCTGGGAACCCTATAAAGGTGGGGTTGGTGTTTTACAGTTTGAGGTTCCTGAAGGGTTCCTAAGGACCTCATGGAGATTAAGAAATGTGTCCGAGGTCCTAGCGGATAGTTAGCAAAGTATCTGGCCCCGGATTCTGGGCTCTCTTCCCACTGTGCTGTGCGAAGCATCCCAGCGTCCAGCGCCACCCGCTTCTCAGGTTGCCTTGTGGACCAGGAGACGTTTGCAGGTTACATGGGATGGGGATTACTTAATACGAATACTGATGCTAATATTAAAACTAAAAATAATAGAAGCTGGTTAGTCTAGTGTGGATTCTGCCTGCTCAATATAAAGATCTTTTCAAATCAAGGGTGTAAACCAGGATGATATTATCTGCCTACGTGGTGCCACCCTCCTATCCATTTACTCTGGATCATGCCTGCGTCCCCTCCTGTTCATTTCTCTCACTCAGATTCGGTTATTTATGGTTAACTTGATGGCAGAGGCCTCAACTGTTTCATTCCCCTCTGTATCTGCAGTGCCCTGGCCAGCGCCCGGCACACAGTAGGTGCTCACTAAACCCTTGTTTGCACTACAGCTTAGCCGTACACTCCCTCGAGGCAGGGGCTGCACACTCGCCATTGTTTCCCGGCACCAAGAATGGCGCCTGGCCCGCAGGAGGCGCTCAATAAATATTGAATGAATGAGGGAAATGAAAGTGAGTGGACAAATACAGGGAAGCTGCGTGTTACAATGGAAAGAGCACTGGCTCTGGTGTTGGGACGTGGCTCCTAGCCTTGCTGTGTGACCTTGAGCAATCCACTTTTCAGCTGACCCCCGTACTTCCCCATGTGGAATAAGACCCCTCTAGCGCCAGGCCTGGCCAGTGAGGCTCTGTGTCCATGAGGTGCATCAAGTTCTCAAAGGCAGAACTTCAGCTACTCAGAGGGGCTTGTCCGGGCTTCGCAACTGGAGAGGGTTAGAAGTAAAACACTTTAGTTTCTCGCCTTTGGTTTTGTTTCTTAGGTTATCCTTTCTTATCTCTATATTGTGAAAAGGTGGTTGTTTTTCTTTCTGCCAAATGGATAGAGTGTATATTTTGGTGTGGAACATTCTTCATTGTTGCAGAATTAGCCTGCAGCCCTTTCTAAGAGCACAGGGATGCGTGACCCCCTCCTTGGTAGTGCTGGGGCTCCACCTTAGGACACAGGCTCGTAATGCATGTTTAATGCCTGGGCTCTGTTAGAAGAAGTAGGGCCAGGGAGTTACCCAATTAAGAATTCATCCAGTTCGTGTGCCCAGAGGGCCTGTGTTCACACAAAAGACCTTACAATAGTCATGCTCATCATTTCCCTAGCACTGCCGTGTCATCCACCATAATCTGGGAGCCCCTGGACACAGCCATGTGGCAGCTGGTGGCATAAAGAATCCACTGCACCCCTCCCACCCCTGGGGACCTGCCCTGCAATTGCAGGAAAGAGGAATAATGGCCACGATAATCATCCTGATGAGAATAATGATAGCAATCACATCTCTCATCCAAGGAACACAGTATGGTCTCGTAACAACGTTTAGTCCAACATTGTGGGAAGTAGTAGGGGGAAGAGTCCGGGCAGTAGATAAGATGCTCTCGTGACAGGAATGAGAAGGAAGCAAGGGGTCTGGCTTTTGGAAGGTGCCTCTTTTGAGGGTCGTCTGAGGTCTTCTGTGGGCTCCCACTAATGCCTTCTTTTCCTCTTCTTTCTGCATCCAGCATGATCTACACTTTAGTGAGCTCTTAACTCAAAGACCACGCACATCCTCAGAGACTGGGATGGGAGAGGCCCGAGGCTGCGCAGTCCACTTCTGCTGGTGATGGGAGAAGGGACCAGTGTGGGGATGTGACAGACAGAGACGGGCAGACACTCTGAATCGGGAGCCGGAAGCATGCAGCAGCCAGCGGCCGAGTGCGCACGTGTTGTCACCCTGTGTGTCAGTCTTTGGCGTCCACACCCCACACTCGGGCTGTAGATCCCTTCTGAGCAGCGGGGGCACGAGGGGTGACGAAACGCGAAACCTCTTCTGAGCGGGAATTGCGGCTTCCTGAATCCACTTTACTGAATGGCTCCCTGAAGTTCACACTGCGTTCCTGGGCCGTGGGCGTGGAGGCTGGATGGCTGGCAGGTGCCTGCTAAGGAACAGCGTGACCCAGGGTCAAGGCTGTATCTGTGGGACTGATTGAAGTCCTCAAGGACGTCACCGGCTACCTGAGACTCTCGTGTTTCTTCCAAGCCCTGGCCACGCCCTTCACTTCAGTGGGAGGGGCCTGGAAGGTGTGCAGACTTGCCTTGGGCTATAACCAGCCCTGAGCCTGCAGGGGTGTCTATTTTCCTGCTGTGCTTTGGAAGAGCCCAGCTTAGGATGTTAGTGACATCACAAGCTGAATTTGGGACAGTACGTTGGTAAAGAGTTATGGCCAAAGTCAGGGCTTGGGGGTGGTGAGATGGGAAGCGGGGAATCGTAGGAAAAAATGATTTTTTAAAACACTGATGACATGTTCAAGGTGTTATTTCTTCACCACCACAAACTGTATTCTTCTGTTGTCATCCCAAACTATCACAGAGTCGCTGAATGCAAATCAATTGGTCAACACTAGTCAAAGCTACTGACTTTTAAGGCTCCCAAAACAATTCTGAGGCCAGAAAAAGCTGGAGTGGCAGCTCTGTACTGTGGGCATCCGGCAGCCGAGAAGTGAGACAACATAATTACAGCTTCATTTATGATGCTGCATCATTCGTGCTGTTCGGTTCAACACAAGGACATTAGCTCACTTAGAATTTTCCATTCGACATTCTCTCCTTTTCGGGTAGGAGTTGTACTCGGGGGTTGTAAATAATGACAAGGCTGAGATTTTTATTTTGTTTAAATTGGGCACCATGATTCTGACCTTATTCCCCAAACTTCCCTTCTTTTCTTCTGTCTGACATACACAGGCTATTTATACATATACCAGCTTCCACCTGAAGTCCGTGACACAGGTTTATGAATGGTGTTTGTGTAACACATGCGCTGTGTTTAAAACGCAGCGACCGCTTGAGTGTCTCGCCTACCTGGCTGTCTCATTTAAACGCATTACAGGCTGGCTTCATCTCCATATGGATGGTAAACTGGTAGGTAGACAAAGAGAAGTTTCCAAAAAGCATTTTCCTTCTAAAACTTCTACCGAAAACAAAATGTAGACCTCTGCTCTGAGGTTGAAGGTATGGAACCGGAGGATTCAAGGCAATATTTTGGGGAGCAGGCTTCCCCTTGGCCAATACCCACCGTCCTGGCCGAGTAACTGTGGTTGTGGTGGAGAGTTTCCTTTAGGGCTGGTTGGCTCCGTCTTTGACTCCATTCCTGAGACAACCAGCCACCTTCCTCCAGAGAAGCCAGCTCTGGGTTCCAGGCTGCAGGCAGCAAATCTAACCCCACCGCCATCTTGAAAATGCAACTGAAGTCGGAGGGTAAACGGTCCATGTTACTTCTCACCACGGAGCTGTTGTTTGTTTTTATACTTTGCCTCCTTCCAAAAAGATTTGAAGTGGCTTATAATAGCAGGCACAAGTATGCAAAGACTGTTAAAATGGAAATAGGAAATCCAAACTTAAAAAGGAGGACACAGAGATACTGACTTCCTGAGGTACTCCATTTACTGGGAATTGAGCATTAAATTTGATATCATTTCTCTTAACAGTAAATAATAGCAATTCACATTTACACAGCGCTTTTCAGATTGCTTTTGTATCTCATTTGACTTTCCTCACCATCCTGTGAAGTTGATACTATTCTTTTTCTCATTTTCTAAGTGAGGAAGCTGAGGTTCAGAGAGGGTAAGTGACTTACCTATAGTCACACAGCAGTCCCAGACCTGCCTTTGAACCCAGATTGTCTGACCTTAAAAACCCCATGTTCTTCCGTTTTAAACAGAGCATACGTGTTACACAAACACCATTCATAGACCTGAGTCACAGACTTCATATGGAAGCTGGTACACTGAAGAGCTGACAGAGTAGCTTAGGGTTCTGTTAAGGTTTGATTAGCATTAACTTTTTGAGAGAAAGAGAGTATTTTAAAAAGAGAGTTATAGAGAAAGTATATCTTCCTTCAGGTGCTAGCCTCAGTCTTGCTTTATTGTGGGAGGTTCTTCTCTAAGGCGGTCCTCTAAAAGCTTTAAAGGTGTCAAGTGTCTCTTGGGCAGTTCTTATGTTTATGACAGAGAAACATCCAAATATTTCCCTCCCACGAGTTGTGACTGGGAGATAATTCCAGTGGTTGTTGGGAGTTTGAGCCAATTTTCAATTGCTGGGAGAAGCTAATTATGATGATAAGAATCAGAGTAATACGCACAGTTGGTGGAGCCGTGTTACGTACCAGGATTTATGCCAGGACCTCTTCCAACTCTCACACTGATCCTACAAGGCAGGTTGCATATTCTCACCCCCAATTTACAGGTCGCAAAAACAGGGAGGCTCAGGACGGATGAGTCTTCCCTGGGTGAATCAGCCAGACCAGAGCTCGAGGCTACAAATAAATGGCCAAATAATAACAATAGCTAAAATTGAGGTGTTGCGCATTATTCTATATGTTTTGTGTGCTTTTGTCTGATCCTCATAACAATACCATGACGTCGATATTATCTCCGCTTTATAGATGAAGAAAGTCCCGGAATATGAGTTACTTGCAGAGACCCAGAGCTAGTAAGGGGTGCGTATATAGCTACAGCTGGAATTTAACCCCAGGTCTGCCTCTTCACACATAAATTTCTCCTTCTTGGATATCTTGGTTGCTCACTGTTTGTCCCACAGAAATGACCGAAGGGAGGAAGGGGAGTGAAGCAGGAGATATAGCACCCTGGATAAATCACAAAGTGAATATTACCCTTGGGTGATGGAGAGCTCATCCTACCAAGCATGTATGTGGGCATCAAGGAAGGGGGGGCACACACATTATGTGAGGGTGGCACTGGTGGCCTGGTTCCCATTGCCTTAGGGAGGCAGAGTGGATAGGCTTGGCATGACTGTGCCCAAAGGGTCAGAGCAGAATCGGAGGGGGGGGGAGCTAAATTTACTTTTCACTTCATTAATGAAGTGAACGATGGTACCCACTGCTCTGACTTGCTGTAAAGATTAAATGAGTTCACATTTGCAGAGAACTTAGAAGAGCGCCCTCACATGGTAAGCACTGACTCTTTGTAGTAGGTGAACCTTCCTCGCTATCCTTATTCTGCCCGGTGCCCACCCAGGGCAGGGTCCTCTGTTGGGAGGGAAGTCACCTGGCCATGTGGGAAGGGAGTGAAGACCCTGGACCCTGCCACCCTCCTCATGTTTTCATCTTTAGTGTCCTGAGTGGAGGTCATGCTGGGACATGACACCTCTTTTCAATGCCATGTTCTCTGGCCAATCATGATAACAACTGCTGTTGAGTACTCGCCCTATGCCAGGTGCTGTACAAAGCACTTGACGTGCAAGGTCTCATTTAATCCCCACAGCGATGCTATGAGGTAGGCGCTCTTCCTGTCTCCAATGTATAGTTGAAAAACTAAAGCTTATAGAGGTTAAACAAATGAGCAAATGTCACAATTCCTAGGAAGTCATGGAGCCTAGACTCCAGCCGAAGTCTAGCCTTGACTATTTGTTCATTCCTGTAAGGGAGGGCAATGGGATGTGAGAAAGAGGAGAAAAGGGGACAGAGAAGGGAGAACAGGAGAGGCACTGCCGGGAAGTGTGGGTTTGCTCACCTCACAGGTTTCACAGCCAGCAAGTCCCCGTAAATGACTTGGTAATCAGAAGCATTTGTGCTATGGGATCTTGTACAAGTTTCTTAAACTTTCTGAGACTCAGCTTTCCCAGCTGTAAAATGGGAGGTAATAATACCTCCATTTGAGTGAGGTTGTGATAAAGTGATTATGGACATAGAGTTTGTACAGAGAGCCTGTCTCGTACTGGATGATCAGTAGATCTTGGTCCTTAGAGCTCTGTCTACTCCCCCTCCCTTCACAGAGTTGAAGGGATGATTATGTCGCATAAAATGGTAAAACGCTTCTCATAGTAGCACATGGCAAGATTCAATGAATCTTAGCTTCCTTCCTCCCCTCCCTCCATCCTGGGGGCGGACATGGGTAACAGAGCTCAGCCCTCTCAAGCAAATCTCCCCTCTGCTTCCTATTTTTAGGCTTGGTAATTGCACCAATGTTGAATAAAATGGTCACGGTTATGACAGTTTTGTTCTCCTACGTAAGAGAGAATGCAGCCAACAAAATGCTTTGACAACAATTAATTGCACTCAGGCTGTGTCATTGCACAGATCCATTTCATAACCTTCTCTTTTCCTGGACTTGGGCTGCTCTATTCCAAACCGTGCTCTGGTAAATGAAGTTTAGATCTCAAGGCTGCCTCTGCTGCCGAGGCTTAGGCAGAAGGCTGTCATCACTGTAGGTGTTCGAGGAGGCATCTTGGAACGTGCCCCGTGACTTGCCTCATCCAGGCAGAGGGAAGCGTGAGCCGAGCAGAGAAGTGATTCTTCAGGACACAGCCAGGCGTTTCTAGGGAAAGATGGTTAAGGTTTTTGCTTCATTCGGCCCGCATTTTCTTCCTCCTCAGCTAGTAGTGTGCTCAAGCTGGCTCATACAGGCTTATGAGAGCCAATCATTAAATTTTGCTAAATGGAATTTTTGCACAATGGTTGTTAAACACAGCTATTATTAAAACCGGTTATGTAAGCTTACAATTATATTAATTAAATTAAAACAAAGATAACGTATAGTCGAAAGTCATCACCTCCTAATTATTTTATTACGTTTTGCTGTGATCTGTGCTCTTGAGGCTATGTCTATTGTATCTATGGTAGAAACTCTGTATAACAGAGCTCTACTGTGCACCTCCTCCCATCTTTATGTTCAGTGGTGTCCCATTAATAGCTTGAAATCGGCCACGCTGGGAGTATTTACACCACAGAAAATGGCAAATGCTACAGATGAGACCCCTCCCTCTCCTTTACCCTCCCCTTCTGGTGCTAGTTGTTAAACATTCACTAGTACACCTTGTTCACATTTACCAGTAAACACTGTTCCCAGCTCTGGCACACTGTCGGGCTACACTGGGAGCCAGTGACCAGAGTGGCACCTGGGACCAGTACCCCTGAAGGCTTGGGCACCAGAACCCACTGTTCACCACCCTGAAGGAGCCACTGCCATCGTGGCCAGAACTGCCACCCACCCACAGCAGTGATGCCGGCAGTACTGCCACTTAAGCTCTTTTTGTCCCCTAGAGGTGATAGAAAAGGAGACTTTCAGTTTTGTGCACTGTAGGCCATGAGGGCTAGGGCTTGGGCTTGGAGATGATATAAGTGCAGCACACTCTGCTGAGCGTGAACCTACTGTTATACTTTGACCCTAGACTCACTACCCTTGAATTAACTTGGGGACCATCATTCTTGCTGTAGGATGGGTCTCTTCCCAGGAGGCTTCCAGGGTCCCCATGCAGCCAGGCCCATGCCTCTAGTCTGGATGCTGGGGGAATACAGACTGCACTCTGCTATGTTCCCACCTCCTAATGTGGTTTAAGGATGAGTAAGATAAGCCTGTAAGGTGCCGGTGCTGTGCTTTTGCACACAATATAAACTCAGGAACCCTTGCTCTGCTCGGCTCTACAGGCTGTTCACAGTATGGGGGGCCCCTCCCAGCCAGCCTACAGGGACCATTCTTCTGCATGCGCTCTCTCCTCTAAAAGCCAGTCTCCTGGCTGGGCCCCTGGTACCTCAGGGGACAGACACACAGCTTTTGGTTTAGAGACCCAACAGTCGGAGGTTGTTTTGTTTCCTGGAATGACTACCTCATGGCCAGGGAGAGAGACTAAAATGCCATGGCAGTGTTTCTGTTCAAATGTCGTAACAGGGGTCTGAGTAGTAAACCCCATCTGTCCTTTTCAGAAATGCTTAGCACATGAGAAAAGCAACATCATCTTTCTGGTAGGAATAACTTCTGACATTTTAGAGCAGGAGAAGTAGGGAAAAGGAGAAACCAGTTAAATACCAGTCCCCACATTAAATTATAAAGGAGCACATCCATCAGGCCCCCATGCCTGGGATAGTCTGTCTTGAATGCATCAATGAAAGCAGCAGGGTAGCACTAGAGGCTTCCGGGGAAATGTTGTTGGTTAGTGGCATCAGAGGACGGGTCTTGTGATGCTGTTCTTATTTTCCCAAATTGAGAGTGAGTTTGATGTTGAGGAAACTTTCTAGACTCTACGAGGTACAGAGATCCCTCTCAGTGGGGTGCAGACCACAGCATAATTTAATGCCTGGCAGATGGGCCAGATCCCCAAGGGACCGCTCGGAACCCTGCACCCTGGGCAACCAGTCTTTAAAATTAGCGATTCTTTGTATTAATCAATATTTCATGATTAGATTCAAATAACTATTCCACAAGATCTAGCCCTTACCTAACATGGTTACAAGTGCAGTGGAAAACTTAGCAGGAAAGACCCAAAAGCAGCTCTAGCTAAAATAAGAAAAATGAGGCCTGATCGCATTCTTCACTTAAGACACAAGCCATCTGGGTCTGGGTTACTGGGGACCCCCACTGCACATTTCAGCCTTAACAGTTTGGGGGAGCCCAGCCCCAGCCAGACACACGTGTTCAGTGCCAGTTGGATTATAATACTTTCTAGGGAGCTAAACAGAGGGAACCCAAGAGTGCTGGTTCATGGATTAGCAGCAGGTTGCCAAGTGGAAGGTTGTCCTGAAAGGGGTACTGTGGGGCTTTTCACTTGACCCTGTCCCGTTTGACATTTATTTTCAGTAACCTTCACGTGAAGGCAACAGATCAACTCTGGGATGAGTGGGTCCAGAGCAGGGCATCTAGAATCCATTTCACAGGACTAGGCAGAGAAGCTTCAAGAAGACTGCGCAGGGTGCTTCTGCACATGGTCCTGAGCTCAGGGGTCAGCAGCGTGGCTCTGCACCAGGAGCTCTGGTCTGAAGGGCTGGTGTGAGGCCTCTGCCCATGACTCCCTGTGAGCAAGTGAAACTAGATGAAGCACAAAGGGAAAGAAAAAAGGGGCTCTGAGAATCATGGGGACCTTGGGAAGCTAGAAATAAGAGAAGTCAGAAGAGCTGCTATACATGAAAGAAGAGGTGAAGCAAATGCTTACCTGACTCAAGGGTTTACCCTGTATGGGACTCGCTGTGCTTCATGGACTTGGGTGACTATTTCCTTTCCCATGTTTAGCCGTGTGGATGACAGGGTCTTGGTGCTCCGGCTGGGTGTCAGGCCTGTGCCTCTGAGGTGGGAGAGCCGGGTTCAGGACATTGGTCGACCAGAGACCACCCGGCTCCACATAATATCAAATGGCGAAAGCTCTCTCAGAGACCTCCATCTCAACGCTAAGACCCAGCTCCACTCAACGACCAGCAAGCTACAGTGCTGGACAACCTATGCCAAACAACTAGCAAGACAGGAACACGACCCCACCCATTAGCAGAGAGGCTGCCTAAAATCATAATAAGGTCACAGACACCCCAAAACACAACACCAGACGTGGTCCTGCCACCAGAAGGAAAAGATCCAGCCTCAACCACCAGAACACATGCACTAGTCCCCTCCACCAGGAAGCCTAGACAACCCACTGAACCAACCTTAGCCACTGGGGACAGACACCAAAAACAACGGGAACTACGAACCTGCAGCCTGTGAGAAGGAGACCCCAAACACAGTAAGTTAAGCAAAATGAGAAGACAGATAAACACACAGCAGATGAAGGAGCAAGATAAAAACCCACCAGACCTAACAAATGAGGAGGAAATAGGCAGTCTACCTGAAAAAGAATTCAGAATAATGATAGTAAAGACGACCCAAAATCTTGGAAATAGAATGGAGAAAATACAAGAAATGTTTAACAAGGACCTAGAAGAATTAAAGCGCTAACAAACAATGATGAACAACACAAGAAATGAAATTAAAAATTCTCTAGAAGAACCAATAGCAGAATAACTGCAGCAGAAGAACAGATAAGTGACCTGGAAGATAAAATAGTGGAAGTATCTACCACAGAGCAGAATAAAGAAAAAAGAATGAAAAGAATTGAGGACAATCTCAGAGGCCTCTGGGACAACATTAAACACACCAACATTCAAATTACAGTGGTCCCAGAAGGAGAAGAGAATAAAAAAAGGCACTGAGAAAATATTTGAAGAGATTATAGTTGAAAACTTCCCTAATATGGGTAAGGAAATAGTCAATCAGGTCCAGGAAGCGCAGAGAGTCCCATACAAGATAAATCCAAGGAGAAACACGCCAAGACACATATTAATCAAACTATCAAAAATTAAATGCAAAGGAAAAATATTAAAAACAGCAAGAGAAAAGCAACAAATAACATACAATGGAATCCCCATAAGGTCAACAGCTGATCTTTCAACAGAAACTCTGCAAGCCAGAAGAGACTGGCAGGACATATTTAAAGTGATGAAAGGGAAAAACCTACAACGAAGATTGCTCTACTCAGCAAGGATCTCATTCAGATTTGACGGAGGAATTAAAACTTTTACAGACAAGCAAAAGCTAAGAGAATTCAGCACCACCAAACCAGCTTTACAACAAATGCTAAAGGAACTTCTCTAGGCAGGAAACACAAGAGAAGGAAAGGACTTACAATAACACACCCAAAACAATTAAGAAAATGGGAATAGGAACATACATATCGATAACTACCTTAAATGTAAATGGTTTAATGCTCCGGTCAAAAGACATAGACTGGCTGAATGGATACAAAAACAAGACCCGTACATATGCTGTCTATGAGAGACCCACTTCAGGCCAGGGACACATACAGACTGAAAGTGAGGGGACGGAAAAAGGTATTGCATGCAAATGGAAATCAAAAGAAAGCTGGAGTAGCAATTCTCATATCAGACAAAATAGACTTTAAAATAAAGAATATTACAAGAGACAAAGAAGGACACTACCTAACGATCAAGGGATCAATCTAAGAAGAAGATATAACAATTGTAAATATTTATGCACTCAACATGGGAGCACCTCAATACATAAGGCAAATGCTAACAGCCATAAAAGGGGAAATCAACAGTAACACAAACATAGTAGGGGACTTTAACACCCAACTTTCACCAATGGACAGATCATCCAAAATGAAAATAGATGAGGAAACACAAGCTTTAAATGACACATTAAACAAGATGGACTTAACTGATATTTATTGGACATTCCATCCAAAAAAAACAGAATACACTTTCTCTCAAGTGCTCATGGAACATTCTCCAGGATAGATCATACCCTGGGTCACAAGTCAAGCCTTGGTAAATTGAAGAAAATGGAAATCGTATCAAATATCTTTTCAGACCACCACGCTATGAGACTAGATATCAATTACAGGAAAAAAAACCTGTAAAAAATACAAACACATGGAGGCTACACAATACACTACTAACTAACCGAGAGATCACTGAAGAAATCAAAGAGGAAATCAAAAAATACCTAGAAACAAATGACAATGAAAACACGACGACCCAAAAACTATGGGATGCAGCAAAAACAGTTCTAAGAGGGAAGTTTATAGCAATACAATCCTACCTCAAGAAACAAGAAACATCTCAAATAAACAACTTAACCTTATACCTAAAGCAATTAGAGAAAGAAGAACAAAAAACCCCAAAGTTAGCAGAAGGAAAGCAATCATAAGGATCAGATCAGAAATAAGTGAAAAGAAATGAAGGAAATGATAGCCAGGATCAATAAAACTAAAATCTGGTTCTTTGAGAAGATAAACAAAATTGATAAACCATTAGCCAGACTCATCAAGAAAAAAAGGGAGAAGACTCAAATCAATAGAATTAGAAATGAAAAAGGAGAAGTAACAACTGACACTGCAGAAATACAAAGGATCATGAGAGATTGCTACAAGAAACTCTATGCCAATAAAATGGACAACTTGGAAGAAATGGACAAATTCTTAGAAAAGCACAACCTTCCAAGACTGAATCAGGAAGAAATAGAAAACATAAATAGACCAGTCACAAGCACTGAAATTGAGACTGTGATTAAAAATCTTCCAACAAACAAAAGCCCAGGACCAGATGGCTTCACAGGCAAATTCTATCAAACATTTAGAGAAGAGCTAACACCTATCCTTCTCAAACTCTTCCAAACTATAGCAGAGAGGGCAACACTCCCCAGCTCATTCTATGGGGCCACCATCACCCTGATACCAAAACCAGACAAAGATGCACAAAAAAAGAAAACTACAGGCCAATATCTCTGATGAACATAGATGCAAAAATCCTCAACAAAATACTAGCAGATAGAATCCAAAAGGATCTATTAAAAGGATCATACACCATGATCAAGTGGGGTTTATCCCAGGGATGCAAGGATTCTTCAGTATACGCAAAACAATCAATGTGATAAACCATATTAACAAATTGAAGGAGAAAAACCATATGATCATCTCAATACATGCAAAAAAAAGCTTTTGACAAAATTCGACACCCATTTATGATAAAAACCCTCCAGAAAGTAGGCATAGAGGGAACTTACCATAACATAATAAAGGCCATATATGACAAACCCACAGCCAACATTGTTCTCAATGGTGAGAAACTGAAACCATTTCCTCTAACATCAGGAACAAGACAAGGTCATCCACTCTCACCACTATTATTCAACATAGTTTTGGAAGTTTTAGCCACAGCAAACAGAGAAGAAAAAGAAATAAAAGCAATCCAAATCAGAAAAGAAGTAAAGCTGTCACTGTTTGCAGATGACGTGTTACTATATACAGAGAATCCTAAAGATGCTACCAGAAAACTACTAGAGCTAATCAATGAATTTGGTAAAGTAGCAGGATACAAAATTAATGCACAGAAATCTCTGGCATTCCTATTCACTAATGATGAAAAATCTAAAAGAGAAATTAAGGAAACACTCCCATTTACCACTGCAACAAAAAGAATAAAATACCTAGGAACCAACCTACCTAAGGAGACAAAAGACCTGTATGCAGAGAACTATAAGACACTGATGAAAGAAATTAAAGATGGTGCAAACAGATGGAGAGATATATCATGTTCTCAGCTTGGAAGAATTAATATTGTGAAAATGACTATACTACCCAAAGCAATCTACAGATTCAATGCAATCCCTATCAAACTACCAGTCGGATTTTTCACAGAACTATAAAAAGAAATTTCACAATGTGTATGGAAAAACAAAAGACCCCAAGTAGCCAAAGCAATCTTGAGAAAGAAAAACAGAGCTAGAGGAATCAGGCTCCTGGACTTCAGAGTATACTACAAAGCTACAGTAATCAAGACAGTATGGTACTGGAACAAAAACAGAAATATAGATCAGTGGAACAGGATAGAAAGCCCAGAGATAAACCCACACACGTATTGTCACATTATTTTTGGTAAAGAAGGCAAGCATATACAATGGAGAAAAGACAGCCTCTCAATAGGTGGTGCTGGGAAAACTGGACAGCTACATGTAAAGGAATGAAATTAGAACACTCCCTAACACCATACACAGAAATAAACTCAAAATGGATTAAAGACCTAAATGTAAGGCCAGAACTATCAAACTCTTAGAGGAAAACATAGGCAGAACACTCTATGACATATACCACAGCAAGATCCTTTTTGACCCACCTCCTAGAGAAATGGAAATAAAAACAAAAATAAACAAATGGGACCTAATGGAACTTAAAAGCTTTTGCACAGCAAAGGAAACCATAAACAAGATGAAAAGACAACCCTCAGAATGGGAGAAAATGTTTGCAAATGAAGCAACTGACAAAGGATTAATCTCCAAGATTTACAAGCCACTAATGCTGCTCAGTATCATAAAACAAACAACCCAATCCAAAAATGGACAGAAGACCTAACTAGACACTTCTCCAAGGAAGATATACAGATTGCCAGCAAACACATGAAAGGACGCTCAACATCACTAATCATCAGAGAAATGCAAATCAAAACTACAATGAGGTATTACCTCACACTGGTCAGAATGGCCATCATCAAAAAATCTACAAACAATAAATGCTGGAGAGGATGTGGAGAAAAGGGAACACTCTTGCACTGTTGGTGGGAATGTAAATTGATGCAGCCACTATGGAGAACAGCATGGAGGTTCCTTAAAAAACTAAAAATAGAACTACCATATGACCCAGCAGCCCCACTACTGGGCATATACCCTGAGAAAACCATAATTCAAAAAGAGTCATGTACCACAATGTTCATTGCAGCACTATTTACTATAGCCAGGACATGGAAGCAACCTAAATGTCCATTGACAGATGAATGGATAAAGAAGATGTGTCACATATATACGATGGAATATTACTCAGCCATAAAAAGAAACTAAATTGAGTTATTTGTCGTGAGGTGCATGGACCTAGAGTCTCTCATACAGAGTGGAGTAAGTCAGAGAAAAACAAATACTGTATGCTAACACATATATATGGAATCTAAAAAAAAAACAATGGTCTGAAAAACCTAGGGGCAGGACAGGAATAAAGACGCAGACGTAGAGAATGGACTTGAGGACATGGGGAGTGGGAAGGGTAAGCAGGGACGAAGTGAGGGAGTGGTATTTACATATATACACTACCAAATGTAAAATAGCTAGTGGGAAGCAGCCGCATAGCACAAGGAGATCAGCTCGGTGCTTTGTGACCACCTAGAGGGGTGGGATAGGGAGGGTGGGAGGGAGACACAAGAAGGAGGAGATATGGGGCTATATGTATATGTATAGCTGATTCACTTTGTTATAAAGCAGAAACTAACACACCATTGTAAAGCAATATACTCCAATAAAGATGTTAAAAAAAAAAAAAAAAAAAGACTTTTCAAAGAACCAAAGGCTCAAGAGAGACTTCCCTGCTTGTCCAGTGGTTAAGACTCCACATTTCCACTCCACAGGGCACGGGGTGGATCCCTGGTTGGGGAACTACGATCCTGCATGCTGTGTGGCATGGCCAAAAACAAAACAAAACAACCCCCCCCCCAAAAAAAAACCCCAAAGGCTCCAAGTGGGCAGAGGGCAGGATTTGGGTGGAAGCAACCTTCCCCCACCCTTTCCTCTTCGTATGGAGTTGCAGCAGTTGTTCCCTGGGAGGGTTCTGGAGAGGTGTCAGGTAGAAGGTGTGTTCTGTGGTCAAGTACCTGTGGGAACTGGGCTGAGCGCATCAGCAGACTTTCCCAAACCCTGCAGTCATGAGCATCACGAGGGATGACGGTCTCCGTGAAATGTAGCAGGAGAGACTCAGAGAGAGGCATGGGACAGATGGGCTCATGGTGACTGAGAGATGAGTATGTACTATGGGATGGAATAGGGTCCACCTATGGAACTAAGCATTGCAAGTAATGTGAAAAAGTCGGGCTTGCTCTACATTGGGTAATACCACTAGTGATCATGAATCCACATAACGTAAATGTAGGTTGAGTTCAGCATTTGATAGATTATAAGCTCTTTGAGGATAGGTATTTATTTCAATAGCTCTGGAGCTGGGCTTAGTTCTTAATAGACCACAGTAAATATATGTTGAAGTAAATTGAATTTTGGATTGCTTTTGGAACCAGCAGGAGGCAGAGATAAGTGCTACGGTCAGTAGGAATCAGTGTCCTATGAGGAATGTAGGAGGGAAGAGTGTTAAGACAATGGGGAGGACTGCATCCTGGAGACATCTTTCTGGGTTCAGTAGCAGGAAAACAGGCAAAGGCTTAGACAGAGCGCCTGCAGGTTGGTTCCTGCTGCAAACATCCCTGGGCTCGTTCTCCTCCGAATCACTGAAACATAGACTCAAAGGAGCAAAGACAGCTGGGTCTCCAGAGTCACATAGTGACTAACACTGAACTCCATCAGCTTCTGCACCCGTAACAGTCGAGAAAACCTTGAGGGAAAAAAGCCAGGTCTTTCTTTGACTGTTGTTTATTGTCTTGAGAGAGTCTGGCTCATGGAAGCAGCTGTGGGGAGGAACATACAGGAAGTCACGTGCCATGCCCTGGGTATTGCTCAGGTGTCTGAAGCCCATCGTCAGCTTAGCCCTTGTGTGGTTCTTCTGGCAGAAACAGGGCCTTCGTGGCTCCTGCTCTGCCCTCAACCCCTGGGAAGTTCTCCCATCTGGGGCTGTGGGGGGAAGGGAGCAGGTGGGAGCAGAGTAAGTGCTCAGGGAGAGTGACTTTAATGCCAATCACTTCTACAAGGTTTTCCTTTGTTCATGTCCAGCTTTTGAGTGGTTGGTCAGTCTGGTCCCAAGAGAAGCAAGGGAGAGGTCAGGACTGTGCTGGGTAATGGATGGTAATGTGTTCGGTTTTGGTGTTGTATAGATCAAGGTGATTCCAGCTATGGTGTGATAGAGACTGGCTCCATTTTTGATGTTTGACTGCTGACAGCTTTCAAGCCTCATCAGGCTCCCTTCCCCTTCCTCCCACATCTGGGCAAGCCGATAAGAAAGTCTTCATGCTCCCTCACTGGACACCAGAGGAGAGTTCCAGCCACACAAAACCCGGCTTGTTTGAGAGCCCTCCTTAGTCCCATCCACTAACCACGATAAAAGCCCAAGCCAGTCACCCCTCTTCCCTCTCTCAAGCCATCTTTTTTTTTTTTTTTTTTTTTTTTTGCGTTATGCGGGCCTCTCACTGTTGTGGCCTCTCCCGTTGTGGAGCACAGGCTCCGGACGCGCAGGCTTAGCGGCCATGGCTCACGGGCCCAGCCGCTCCGCGACATGTGGGATCTTCCCGGACCGGGGCACGAACCCGTGTCCCTTGCATCAGCAGGCAGACTCTCAACCACTGCACCACCAGGGAAGCCCTCTCAAGCCATCTTTAGACCTGATTGAGAGCCGGCCCTGCTTTCCCCTGAAGGACTCATTCTGTGAGTGATAGATCTCTTCATGCCCTCTTGTGCATGTGTGGCATCATCAGTCTCCAAACCAAATTTTGGGTTGGGGGTTGGTCTGGCCCTCACGCCAGGGCAACCAAAACATATGGTAGCAGATGAACCCTGAATACAATAGAAGTCTATTTCGGGTTCATGTCCTAGTCCATTGCAGGAGTTCCTGGTCAGACAGGCTTCCATGAGCTCATTCAGAGACCCAGGCTCCTTCTATCTTGTGGCTCCTCCCGTCTTGTGGCTCCTCCACTTATTCCAGGTCTTTAGAATTCTCTCCATTCAGTCAACAGATGGGAGAAGAACAGGGAGAGTCACATGATAGGTTTTGGAAGGGGTCAGACTTGGAACTGGTACACATCACTTCCCAACTTTCCTTTGCTTAGAACTCAGTCATAAAGCCATACCCACCCACATGGAACATTGGGAAATGTAGTCTAGGTGGGTTTTGGTGAATGTGTAGCAGTCCCCACCACAGACATGTTGGCTTTGAATATCAGTTGGTCATTGAGGTGAAATATTTAAAAGGAAGTAAGATAGAGAGGTCGGAGGAGAAAGTTCTGGGCTAGAGCTGTGCATTTATAAGTCTAATTTCTAGGCAATGAAAGGGAAAAGGGAAAGAAAAGGAAAAAGAGGATAATTCTATTCATAATTTCCTTCTTGTTTAATTTTCATCTTTGAGGATTGCCTCCTAAAACCTCACTAGCAGTGAGGGGTGTTGACAGGGGGAGAAAAAAAGCAGGAAGATGTGAAATTCCACCCCTTGAAATTAGAACCAGCAGCTTGTCTACACACACATGCGCGCGCGCACACACACACACACACACACACACATACACACACATCACGCACACTCTTTTTCTTTTTTTTTTTTTTTTAATGATCTAACCTCTCCAGTCTCCTGCCCTTCTAAGCCTCCAATGAGAAGAAAAAGGAAGTAGCAGGCTAATTGGAGAAAAGGGTGAAGGAATGGCAGACTTAGTAAAGGAGAGAGGAAATCAGTCTGCGATTTTAAGGCTTAGAATGTCTTTCCATAAGTCATTATGGTCTCCTTGCCAGTTAATTTCATTTCAAATGAAGTTGAAAGGTAATCTGATAGGTTTCATTATCTCCACAAATAATTCATCAATTCAGATGAACTCAGAACCATGACATAGCATGTAGGAGGATTTCAAGGTCTGACAAGGTGATAATTACCAGGACTTTGCTGGAACTGACAGCTGTTATCGGAATGATCTACTTTTTATTGAAATTCTTTGTGTGGTTAGAAAAAAAGATGCCTAAATCAAATTAATCTGCAGCAGTTGGCAGACCCATATTGCTCCAGTGCAGACCAGCAGAGCTGTGTGTGGATGTGTGTAGAGAGGGCAGAGTCTGCGCCTGATTTAGAACTTCACAGGCAGAAGACTCTCACATCTAGCTAATGACAAGAGCTGTTCAGATATGCAGAGCCGAATGGTATGTTCAGTTCCAGAATCCTGGAGAAACCTGAGAAGGGGAATCAGACACATTTATCAGCCCAAGCCAGTTCCTTTGTAGCAGCTCCTACCTTACTCAGGCTGGCGATGTATTGCTGCATTAGCAGGTTACATCCATTCTACAATCTCCTCTCCCACTCCCCTGCCCCCAGATGGATGGCAGAAGGTGAAGATGGAACATAATTGTTTGTCTGGTGGACCAGAAGGAAAGATTATATCTTCTGTGAGCACTAAATCATTGCTTTAATGTAAGTATACTTAAGCTGATGGAATATCTTCTTCAACCTTGACATACATGTAAGCTTATGAAATAAACTCATAAGGTTCAGGATAATTGTAACAGTGAATGGATAGATAGAGTGCATATATTAGAAGATCAGTACTTGCAAGTTAATGATCTATTTATTCATTTGTGTATCACTCATTCATTTATTCTATAAGGGTTTATAAAATGTCTGCCATGTACAGCCCTGAATATATCAAGATGAATAAAATGTAGCTGATGCTCTCAGCCTTCAAGGAGCTCACACCTGTTTATTTCTCTACCTCTGTCTCCATCCATGCAGCCACCCATCCGTGCAGCCATGCAACCATCCATCCATCCATCCATCCATCCATCCATCCATCCATCCATCCTTCCATCCATCCTTCCATCCATCCATCCATCCATCCATCCATCCATCCATCCTTCCATCCATCCATCCATCCATCCATCCATCCATCCATCCTTCCATCCATCCATCCATCCATCCATCCATCCATCCATCCATCCATCCATCCATCCATCCTTCCATCCATCCATCCATCCATCCATCCATCCATCCATCCATCCATCCTTCCATCCATCCATCCTTCCATCCATCCTTCCATCCATCCTTCCATCCATCCTTCCATCCATCCTTCCATCCATCCATCCATCCATCCATCCATCCATCCATCCTTCCATGCATCCGTCCATCCATCCGTCCTTCCATCCATCCTTCCATCCATCCTTCCATCCATCCATCCATCCATCCATCCATCCTTCCATCCATCCATCCATCCATCCTTCCATCCATCCATCCATCCATCCATCCATCCATCCATCCATCCATCCTTCCATCCATCCTTCCATCCATCCATCCATCCATCCATCCATCCTTCCATCCATCCATCCATCCATCCATCCATCCTTCCATCCATCCTTCCATCCATCCATCCATCCATCCATCCATCCATCCATCCATCCATCCATCCATCCTTCCATCCATCCATCCATCCATCCATCCATCCATCCATCCTTCCATCCATCCATCCATCCATCCATCCATCCATCCTTCCATCCATCCATCCATCCATCCATCCATCCATCCATCCATCCTTCCATCCATCCATCCATCCATCCATCCATCCATCCTTCCATCCATCCATCTGAGATGCCCACTGAGTCCTTAGTGGCTCTCAGAGATTCACCTGTGCCTCAGCCCCCCAGTACTGTAGCTCTCTGAAACTCTAAAAGCCCTTCCCAGAGTTGATTTGTGTACTGGATGTTTACTCCTCCTTCTCTCTGTTTCTGTGCTTTTGGGCTGCCTGGACAGTCCTTATTCCAATACTTTAGTGTGAACACAAAGCCTTGCCCCATCACTGGTTTCTATCTCTCCAATTCATATGTCTTAATTATTTTGTGAGTTTAGTGATTTTATATAAGATGGGGGAAAAGCAAAGGAAAGAGTCATATCCTGGAGCCTTTGACCTTTACCCATTTCCTCTCCCTTTCTCTCACCCTTCTTGTGTTTCTTCTAAAGATGTAAAAATATATAAGGCTTCCAACCCTCCCTGCCCCAACACACACACACACACACACACACACACACACACACACCCTACAGTCTCCCACTGAATAAATCATTCCCTGGGGGCTCAACTTTTACCCCAAGTAAGTTGGTCAAACACAGTTTTCCAAAGAAAACTTCCCAAAAGGAGTTCTAGAAAGGAAATGGATTCTTTCCCCCTCTACTATGTATTATTTATCTATGTATATTTTATCTTAAAACCCCAGTCTTAAGACAGGGCATGGATAGCTGAATAAGTGATGGGAAATGATTGATAGGCAGATAGATAGGCAGGTATGTAGTTTACCTTAAAACTAGAATCATCTTTCATGTACCTCAGAAAAAGCAAATGAAAAACTTCAACAATTACAGTTCGGTTTGCACCTCTATTTCTTAAGCTAAAGTTTTTAACGTAGGTGTCTTGGCCTGAGATCTTGTACTGCAAGGTACGAAAAAGCATTTAATCAAGTTTAAGCAATAAGGCATGTACTAAGTTATCTACTGTTGTGTAACAAGTTACCCCAAAACTTAGTTTCATGAAACAACAAACATTCGTTATCTCACCGTTTCTGAGGGCCAGGAGTCTGGGAGCAGCTTAGCTGAGTCGTTCTGGCTTAGGGTGTCTCTTGAGGCTGTAGTCCGGATGTTGGCCAGAGTTGTGGTTATGGGAAGACTTGACTGGGATGGAAGATCTGCTTTGGAAATGCTCCTCACATGGCTATTAGCAGGAAGCCTCAGTTCCTCATAACGTGGGTCCCTTCTCACAACGTGGTGCATGGCTTTGGAGTAATCTAGAGGACAAGGGGAAATCACAATGTATTTTATGACCAAGACTCAGAGGTGGAGGGGAGTACGTGTGGGTGTGGCTAGTAGGGGTGAGGATCGTCAATGGCCATCTTGGAGGTGGCTTCCATAGCGCATGTACTTAAGGGCACCAGATTCAATTCCATGAACATCTGAGAGCAAGAAACTAGTGGAAGCAGAACTAGGAAGGTAGGAAGCTGTGGTCTCTTTCAACCCTGCTTCTTTCTAGTTCCTTTCCGTCTACAAGTGTTTGTGGCCTAATATGGTCACTTCAGGCTCCAACCCCACATACTTTTCAGTACAACATGAACAACGACAATAATAACAACAATGTATGCTTTCTTAATATATTTTATAGTTATCACTATTGCAATGGCTAACATTTCTTGAGCAGTTACAGTCTATGTTCAAGGTTAAGTGCATTGCATAAGATTACATTCAATTGCAAAGTCATATGCCTATTTTATAGATGAAGAGACTGAGAACAGGGATGTTGAAGGTTACCTGGCTAGAATTTCTGTGTCATTCATTTCACTTCTTTTGAAGGCAAAATCGCTCTGGTCACTGCCAGTTAGGTGACAGTACAGTTAGGTTACAGAACAGAGACTGTTCCTTTTGAGGCTGTGGGAACCACGCACCAAACTAGATGGAAAAATTAAGCATGGCAGGAAAATGGATTCACATATCTGCTGGAATAAGCAATCGTTTTGTTAAACTTAAGACTTTGCGTTAATTGCCACCATTGGTAAATAGAAATCTACTTGTGCAATGTTCAGACAGCAGCTAAAAGCATGAAAACTGCTATAAAAGATTTTTTTCTCAGAATACCAGCAGTTTAAATGTATGCTATTATTTTTTCATATTAAATTTTGCAATCTCGTGGCTTGCCTTACAACTACTGAAGAAGCAGGAGGTTTTTGAAAGGCTACACAAGTAAAAATCCCAGAGGAAGGAGTGGATGTGTATTTCAAATATACATTCAGCTCCCTTTGCCAATAAATGAGAGGTTAAGGAGCCAGAATTTCCCCCATAAAAAGTAGAGAAATCATTTAACTACCAAGTGCTACATCCCACTGTATTATATTTTTGTCTCGTTCCATCTTTTTATATTTGTATTGTTTCTGGTGAATTCTTATTCACCAAGCCAGTGAATAGAGGAATGTGGATAAGTAGGATACATTTCCAAGGCGGGAGCGTTCACTCATTCATTCAGCAAAACACCTGTTGAGCTTTGGCACGTGAGGTGTCGTGCTGGGCGATGGTGTATTCAGGATTCATTCATCATCCTCTGATTGTATTTACTGAGAGCTTTTTAGCTTCCTGAGACCTTGAGAGATGCTGTGAAGATTAAAGAAAAAGAAGAAGAAAAGGGAGTAAGATAAATGAGATAAGCTTCTTGTTCCTAAAAGGCTTTGAAATCGCATTGAGAAAACAAAATTAACATGAAACAATCAAGAAACAAAACAAGAAATTCTTTTTTTCCCCCTGAATAATGGGACTTTATTTCTGTGCATTCTCTGTGCTCTACATGTTCAGAGAAACTCCTCTGGTAACAAACTATAGAAATGATCCCTGAGAGTATAGTCTTAAGACAGTTATTGTGTGAATTTTTGTGGTACAATCTCTGAGAACACCAGGAGGTTATAGAAGGGGTTGAAGGGCCGAAGGGAGGGGCTGGGGAGGCTTCTCAGGGGAGGTGTCATGGGGGCAGGTGCCCTCACAGGGGGCTGCTAAGAGCCCTGGAGAGTGGGGTTGGGGGAGGGATGGTAAGGAAGAGAAGAAAGGGGTGCTCTGGAGAAAGTCCCCCCACTCTGACTTGGTTTCACCCCGGGTCAGACATTTTTCTGCCTTACATCTCACCCTCCCACACCCCTAAGAACGTCCAGAGCTAAACTGGTTGCTGTGATGAACACTCAGGTTTGGACGAGGCGGGTTTAGAATCTCATGGGCCCTGAAACTGCAGCCCATGCCACCCCCTGGATTCTAAAGATGAGAGTTTGACCCAGAGGAGGCACCCAACTCCCGGAGCCTTTGGTCCTTCTCTGGTTCCAAACAGAAAGGCTGGGGGCCATCGTGGAAAGAGCTCAGAGGAGAGTGACAAGGGGATTATGACGTGAGTGCACAGCCTCAAGGGACAGGTATTATTCAATCTGGAGAAAACGGAAGGATGAAATAAATATGATCCTTAAGTACATCAGAGGTCTTACATAGCAGAGGCTGGGGACTAACCCTGATTTCTCTGAAGGGCTATGACAACTCCATCAGAAAGTTTGGGGTCAGTGCTGTTGGGCTACTGCCTACCCTGACATGACCAATGCCTCTGGACAGGCACCACCTATGAGGGGAACTCCAGGATTGTCCTCGGGTGGCCAGCTGCCCCAGTTTGCCCAGGACTTTCAGTCCTAAAACTGGGACTTTCCTGGGCAAACTGGGGCCAAGAGTACCTCCTTTTGGTACTTGCGTTTTGACTCAGCAGCTCACCTGGTCCAGGCTCAGGTGTGCTCCCCTCCAGTACTGCCCACGGGGGGGTCAGAACCCCCAAGATGATGACCCCCATGACCATCAGTTCCAGGGGCGAGTTGAGCTGAGATGGCGTTTACCCAAGACCACATGGTCTGGTTGCTCAGAGAATCCCAGGCACGGCAGGAACCTCGGTGCCACTTACCAGGCTTGGGGGTCACCGTGAAGAACAAAAGCAGGAGAGTGAGTGAGTGAAAATAATAAATGGATCGATTCTTCCGTCCAGTTGTCCAGTTTTCCCAGTTGGGAAAACAAATGGGTGACAAAATGGGTGGGGCCACAACTTCCCCCGTCTGAGGCTCACACAGTGAATTTATTTACAGTCTCTCGGCTTCTAAAAGACATGTCAGGCACAATTTCTGACAGTTTACAAGACTAACTCTCTGCTGGGAGCATTTTTAAAAGGGCCGGCTCCCTCTGGAATAATTTTAATTGTATCTCAGACAGCGACGATTTTTCAAAAAGGGAATGGTTTTAATTACACTTAAGCATTTCGACATGCTTGGCAACGTGCTAAGTACCTCACTGGGATTATTTTGCTAAACCCTCATCATAATCCTACAGGCAAGGTCCCATCACACTCCCCATATTAGCAGGTGAGGAAACTGAGGTCAGGAAAGTGAGGTCACACGGTGGTAAGCTGGGCATCCGGCTGATGAGTTTGGCCCCAGAACCCGTGTTCTGCCCTGTGTCAGGTGCCTGGGCTAACCTGGCAGCCGAAATGAGCTTTAGAGGCTGAATTTTATCTTGGTGTCCAGGAGACACCTGCCACTCCTAGTTGGCACAAGTCATCAAATGAATAACCAACACCTTTTATATTTAGCTGATTTCATCAGAAACTATGGAAATACCTAAAAATAGCCTCTTGTTGGCGACACTGGTTCTCATTTTTGAAGGTAAGGACATGGTGGCAGAGAAGCAAATCTACCATTCTATTTAAAGGATCATTATTCTGGTTTTGAATAATGTAAGACTATGCTGGGATGAGGGTTTACTAGTTTAAATGCTATTTTTCATGCATGAAATTGAAAGGAACTAAGCTCGAGCTGTCAGGGGAGATGAGAGAGAGACTCAGGCCTGAGCTGCTTTGCTTCAGAAAACTCACGGCTACATGCTCCTCGCTGGGGCTTCACGTTCCCAGACAGGATGAGGGAGAATAAATTTGACCTAATCAAGACCTTTATCTTGAAAAATTTAAGTGGTTTGACCCAAACCAGGCACCTCGGAGCACATCCTGTCTTAGTCTGTTTGGGCTGTTATGACAAAGTACCATAGACTGAGTGTCTTATAAACAACAGACACTTATTTCTT
The DNA here is from genome assembly GCF_964270905.1 of Leucopleurus acutus. Lineage (NCBI taxonomy): Eukaryota > Metazoa > Chordata > Mammalia > Artiodactyla > Delphinidae > Leucopleurus > Leucopleurus acutus. The sequence continues at coordinate 22,682,024 of NC_139143.1, forward strand.
ACCGTTCTGGAGGCTGGAAGTCTGAAATCAGGGTACCAGCAAGGCAGAGTCCCGGGGAGGGCCTTTTTCTGGGCCCTCCAGAGTCTCTTGTGACTCTTAAAAGGACACTAATCCCATTCATGAGGGCCCCATCTTCATGACCTCATCTAACCCTAATTACCTCCCAAAGGCCCCACTGTCTAATACCATCACATTGAGGGACAGGGTTTCAACATATAAAATTGAGGGGACACAAACATTCAGTCCACAGCATCCCCATCAATGACATTTAACAACTGGATTTCCTAAACCAAACTAGATTGGAAGCCTCTGAGCTGTATGATGTGGATTCCAGCTGTCAAACTGTTAATTCCCAGTTCACAGTGGCTGAGTTATCTCATGGGGCCCTTTGTGAGCACTAAAAACAAAGCCATCCCCTCTGGGTGGATGCAGCTCCAGGCAGGCTGAGTTTTGGTCCCATTTCATCCCACTTGCCTCCTCAACCCTGCACCCCTCAAGGGCCTACACGGTGGCTCCAGTCTCTGGGCAAACCTCAAAGCCTTTAGGTTCAGCACCTCTATGGGCCAGGTTCTACACAGGGTCCAAAGATATAAGAACAAGTAAGATATAGCCCTCGCTCTCAATGGCCATACAAGATCCTCACTCTGCTGAGGGAAGCAGACACAACAGCACATGAAGCAGGGCAGCTGTGGGCAAGACGTGGCCTGGGAGTAGGGGAGCTGGAGGGCGGGAGGGGTGGAACTAAGGAGGGTTCTCTGGGGGAAGGGGCACTGGACCTGAAGTGCATGCCTGGCTCCTCGTATTCAGAAGCATCTGGAGCTCCACACAGTTAAGTGTGGTTAAGAGCTTAGGGTCTGCAGTCGACGGGAACTGAGGGTGAATCTTGGCTCTGCCACTTACTAACTACACAACTTGGGCAAGTTATTTGTCCTTTACAAATCTTGGTTTCCTTATCTGTAAAATGGAAAAACAATAATCCTACTTTTATAGGGGTGTTGTGAGGATTAAATAAAATAATGGATGAGAAACCCTTTGCGTCGTGATGCTCAATTGGTGGCATTATTAGTATTATTGCCATAGGGAGTTTTGCCCAAGGACCCCATCTGATGCTTACACTGATGTAATCAGGAGGGAAAGGGCTGCGAGGGCAGCAGAGGGGTCAGTCCCACGTGTGGACGGCCAGGGCTGTGATTGCAGGAGGCTCAGAGTCACCAGAGCCCTCTGGAGCACCTGAGCCCCTCCCCATTCCCAGGGCATGGGAATACCTTCAACACAGGACAAAACCTTCCGTTGTGCAATCAGATGAGCATTAACCAGTAGACCATCCCAGAGGAGGAGATTTCAGAGAAGAAAATGCACTTCAGACTTCTTTTCTCAGAGCAGTTTCTTGGTAGAAGGTGGAGAGATGGTGAAAGGGTGATGAGAAAGCAAGTTGGGGACAGAGAATCAAAATTCAGGGGGATTTTGGATTTGTTCAGGTGAAAGCTTGGTGTGCAGCGTGCTCGAGAGAAAACCAGACCAGAGCAGATGGCAAGGCCACTCTCTGGGTGGTTGGATGGGTCTGTCCTTCCAGAGGCCAGTTGGGTCTGGTCTGAAGGCCCCACAAACTCACCAAGGAGCCAGCTCAGGTGGGGCTGGGGGTCCAGGAGCCCTAGCAGGTTCCCTTGCTTTTCTTGCTTCCTCTCTTGGTCAGGCTCATTTTCTTATTTTTCCCAATCTGGAGCCAGAGGATGTGGGGACACACTGGGTCTGCCAATGGGCTATCCAGTCAAGGATTCTGTTGCCAACAGAAGCCTGAAGGATATGGTACCAAAGAGCTGGGCAGAGGAGTGAGTGTTCCCTGGTGGCAGCCTTGAACTTCAATTTATCTAATCCCTTTGCTATTTTCTTCCAGCATATCCTCCTCTTGAGGTAAAGCATTTCCCTGAACTACTGGCATTGCTTTCTTTTAATGGACTCTGGGAAAATGACTCAAGAATTGCAGCTGAACCAAGGAGACTTCATTTCTAGGGTGGCACTGTCCCGGCAAAGATGCTAGTCCTGGCCATGTCACCATCTTGCCCATTCCATCCCTGGCCTTCCGGTCTCCTGTTCTCACGTGTCCTTAAGTTGTGCTTGAACACCTCGTTTTGTTTGGAGCTGATTGCTTTCTGTCCTTTGAGAGCAAGTGGCATTATATAACTCACCCTTTGCAGGTGAGCAGGAAATATCATTTTACCGGAAGGGCCAACCTGTATCAAAATAGTGACGTCCAAAATGTAGAAGTGATGGTTAAAAATAAGCCATGCTCATTACATGTCTCCCTGCCCTACATAGCTGTCCAAAAACTCACATCTTGTTCTGCCCAAGTGTAAATAGTCTCCCTATTTAGAAATGGCACAGTGGGAGGTAAATGAATTGGCTAAGAGAGACCAGTCATAACTCATCACACTGAAATGCTTAAAAACTCTTTATGGAAAAATTCTAAGGCCTGTCAGTTGTTGAAAGCCAGGCTCTGTGCTAGGAGCTTTACATACATTATCTTATTTAATCCTCGCACCAACTCTGCAAGGTTCTTCTTATTTTATTTAATAGATGAGGAAGGGAGGCTCAGCAAAGTTAAGTAGCTTATTTAGGGTCATGCAGATCACGATAGGGAAACCGGGAGTCAGACAGCGGTCATTCTTGTCCTAAGCCCATGTTATTTTCACTAGACCCCATTGCTAATGACTGGTCAGAGGATGAGGTTATCAGGTGCATTTGAAGACCTTGTCATTCATTATTATTTTTAATCAATTTATTTTTGGCTGCGTTGAGTCTTCGTTGCTGTTTGCAGGGGCTTCTCTTCGTTGCGGTGTGTGGGCTTCAGTAGTTGTGGCTCGTGGTCTCTAGAGCCCAGGCTCAGTAGTTGTGGCGCACAGGTTTAGTTGCTCCAGGACATGGGGGATCTTACCGGACCAGGGCTCAAACCTGTCTCCCCGGCATCGGCAGGCGGATTCTTCACCACTGCACCACCAGGGAAGTCCCTGTCCTTCATTATTTATTTATTTTTTTTACATCTTTATTGGAGTATAATTGCTTTACAATGGTGTGTTAGTTTCTGCTTTATAACAAACTGAATCCAGTTATACATATACATATGTTCTCATATCTCTTCCCTCTTGTGTCTCCCTCCCTCCCACCCTCCCTATCCCACCCCTCTAGGTGGTCACAAAGCACCGAGCTGATCTCCCTGTGCTATGCGGCTGCTTCCCACTAGCTATCTATTTTACATTTGGTAGTGTATATATGTCCATGCCACTCTCTCGCTTTGTCACAGCTTACCCTTCCCCCTCCCCATCTCCTCAAGTCCATTCTCTAGTAGGTCTGTGTCTTTATTTCTGTCTTACCCCTAGGTTCTTTATGACTTTTTTATTTCTTAAATTCCATATATATGTGTTAGCATACGGGATTTGTCTCTCTCCTTCTGACGTACTTCACTCTGTATGACAGACTCTAGGTCCATCCACCTCATTACAAATAGCTCAATTTCGTTTCTTTTTATGGCTGAGTAATATTCCATTATATATATAAGCCACATCTTCTTTATCCATTCATCTGTTGATAGACACTTAGGTTGTTTCCATCTCCTGGCTATTGTAGATAGAGCTGCAATGAACATTTTGGTACATGACTCTTTTTGAATTATGGTTTTCTCAGGGTATATGCCCAGTACTCGGATTGCTGGGTCATATGGTAGTTCTATTTGTAGTTTTTTAAGGAACCTCCATACTGTTCTCCATAGTGGCTGTATCAATTCACATTCCCACCAGCAGTGCAAGAGTGTTCCCCTTTCTCCACACCCTCTCCAGCATTTATTGTTTCTAGATTTTTTGATGATGGCCATTCTGATTGGTGTGAGATGATATCTCATTGTAGTTTTGATTTGCATTAATGATGTTAAGCATTCTTTCATGTGTTTGTTGGCAGTCTGCATATCTTCTTTGGAGAAATGTCTACTTAGGTCTTCTGCCCATTTTTGGATTGGGTTGTTCGTTTTTTTGTTATTGAGCTGCATGAGCTGCTTATAAATTTTAGAGATTAATCCTTTGTTATTGCTTCATTTGCAAATATTTTCTCCCATTCTGACGGTTGTCTTTTGGTCTTGTTTATGTTTTCCTTTGCTATGCAAAAGCTTTGAAGTTTCATTAGGTCCCATTTGTTTATTTTTGTTTTTATTTCCATTTCTCTAGGAAGTAGGTCAAAAAGGATCTTGCTGTGATTTACGTCATAGAGTGTTCTGCCTATGTTTTCCACTAAGAGTTTGATAGTTTCTGGCCTTACATTTAGGTCTTTAATCCATTTTGAGCTTATTTTTGTGTATGGTGTTAGGGAGTGTTTTAATCTCATACTTTTACATGTACCTGTCCAGTTTTCCCAGCACCACTTATTGAAGAGGCTGTCCTTTCTCCACTGTACATTCCTGCCTCCTTTATCAAAGATAAGGTGACCATATGTGCGTGGGTTTATCTCTGGGCTTTCTATCCTGTTCCATTGATCTATATTTCTGTTTTTGTGCCAGTACCATACTGTCTTGCTTAGTGTAGCTTTGTAGTATAGTCTGAAGTCAGGGAGCCTGATTCCTCCAGTTCCTTCTTTCGTTCTCAAGATTGCTTTGGCTATTCAGGGTCTTTTGTGTTTCCATACAAATTGTGAAATTTTCTGTTCTAGTTCTGTGAAAAATGCCAGTGGTAGTTTGATAGGGATTGTATTGAATCTGTAGATTGCTTTGGGTAGTACAGTCATTTTCACAGTGTTGATTCTTCCAATCCAAGAACATGGTATATCTCTCCATCTATTTGTATCATCTTTAATTTCTTTCATCAGTGTCTTATAATTTTCTGCATACAGGTCTTTTGTCTCCTTAGGTAGGTTTATTCCTAGGTATTTTATTCTTTTTGTTGCAGTGGTAAATGGGAGTGTTTTCTTGATTTCACTTTCAGATTTTTCATCATTAGTGTATAGGAATGCCAGAGATTTCTGTGCATTAATTTTGTATCCTGCTACTTTACCAAATTCATTGATTAGCTCTAGTAGCTTTCTGGTAGCATCTTTAGGATTCTCTATGTATAGTATTATGTCATCTGCACACAGTGACAGCTTTACTTCTTCTTTTCCGATTTGGATTCGTTTTATTTCCATTTCTTCTCTGATTGCTGTGGCTAAAACTTCCAAAACTATGTTGACTAATAGTGGTGAGAGTGGGCAACCTTGTCTTGTTCCTGATCTTACTGGAAATGCTTTCAGTTTTTCACCATTGAGGACGATGTTGGCTGTGGGTTTTGTCATATATGGCCTTTATTATGTTGAGAAAAGTTCCCTCTATGCCTACTTTCTGCAGGGTTTTTATCATAAATGGGTGTTGAATTTTGCCAAAAGCTTTCTCTGCATCTATTGAGATGATCATATGGTTTTTCTCCTTCAATTTGTTAATATGATAATCACGTTGATTGATTTGCGTATATTGAAGAATCCTTGCATTCTTGGAATAAACCCCACTTGATCATGGTGTATGATCCTTTTAATGTGCTGTTGGATTCTGTTTGCTAGTATTTTGTTGAGGATTTTTGCATCTATGTTCATCAGTAATACTGGCCTGTTGTTTTCTTTCTTTGTGACATCCTTGTCTGGTTTTGGTATCTGGGTGATGGTGGCCTCGTAGAATGAGTTGGGGAGTGTTCCTCCCACTGCTATATTTTGGAAGAATGTGAGAAGGATAGGTGTTATCTCTTCTCTAAATGTTTGATAGAATTCGCCTGTGAAGCCATCTGGTCCTGGGCTTTTGTTTGTTGGAAGATTTTTAATCACAGTTTCAATTTCAGTGCTTGTGATTGGTCTGTTTTTATTTTCTATTTCTTCCTGATTCTGTCTTGGCAGGTTGTGCATTTCTAAGAATTTGTCCATTTCTTCCAGATTGTCCATTTTATTGGCATAGAGTTGCTTGTAGTAATCTCTCATGATCCTTTGTATTTCTGCAGTGTCAGTTGTTACTTCTCTTTTTTCATTTCTAATTCTATTGATTTGAGTCTTCTCCCTTTTTTTCTTGATGAGTCTGGCTAACAGTTTATCAATTTTGTTTATCTTCTCAAAGAACCAGATTTTAGTTTTATTGATCTTTGCTATCGTTTCCTTCATTTCTTTTTCATTTATTTCTGATCTGATCTTTATGATTTCTTTCCTTCTGCTGACTTTGGGGGTTTTTTGTTCTTCTTTCTCGAATTGCTTTAGGTGCAAGGTTAGTTGTTTATTAGGCATGTTTTCTGTTTCTTAAGGTAGGATTGTATTGCTAAAAACTTCCCTCTTAGAACTGCTTTTGCTGCATCCCATATGTTTTGGGTCATCGTGTCTCCATTGTCATTTGTTTCTAGGTATTTTTTTATTTCCTCCTTGATTTCTTCAGTGATCACTTCGTTATTAAGTAGTGTATTGTTTAGCCTCCATGTGTTTGTATTTTTTACAGATCTTTTCCTGTAATTGACACCTAGTCTCATAGCGTTGTGGTCAGAAAAGATACTTGATATGATTTCAATTTTCTTAAATTACCAAGGCTTGACTTGTGACCCAAGATATGATCTATCCTGGAGAATGTTCCATGAGCACTTGAGAAGAAACTGTATTCTGTTATTTTTGGATGGAATGTCCCATAAATATCAGTTAAGTCCGTCTTGTTTAATGTGTCATTTAAAGCTTGTGTTTCCTTATTTATTTTCATTTTGGATGATCTGTCCATGGGTGAAAGTGGGGTGTTAAAGTCCCCTACTATGAATGTGTTACTGTCAATTTCCCCTTTTATGGCTGTTAGTATTTGCCTTATGTATTGTGGTGCTCCTGTGTTGGGTGCATAAATATTAACAGTTGTTATATCTTCTTCTTGGATCAATCCCTTGATCATTATGTAGTGTCCTTCTTTGTCTCTTCTAACAGTCTTTATTTTAAAGTCTATTTTGTCTGATATGAGAATTGCTACTCCAGCTTTCTTTTGATTTCCATTTGCATGAAATATCATTTTCCATCCCCTTACTTTCAGTCTGTATGTGTCCCTAGGTCTGAAGTGGGTGTCTTGTAGAGAGCATATATACGGGTCTTGTTTTTGTATCCATTCAACCAGTCTGTGTCTTTTGGTGGGAGCATTTGATCCATTTACATTTAAGGTAATTATCGATATGTATGTTCCTATTCCCATTTTCTTAATCGTTTTGGGTTTGTTATTGTAGGTCTTTTCCTTCTCTTGTGTTTCCTGCCTAGAGAAGTTCCTTTAGCATTTGTTTAAAGCTGGTTTGGTGGTGCTGAACTCTCTCAGCTCTTGCTTGTCTGTAAAGGTTTTAATTTCTCCATCAAATCTGAATGAGATCCTTGCTGGGTAGTGTAATCTTTGTTGTAGGTTTTTCTCCTTCATCACTTTATATATGTCCTGCCAGTCCCTTCTGGCTTGCGGAGTTTCTGCTGAAAGATCAGCTGTTAACCTTATGGGGATTCCCTTGTGTGTTATTTGTTGTTTTTCCCTTGCTGTTTTTAATATGTTTTCTTTGTATTTAATTTTTGAAAGTTTGATTAATATGTGTTTTGGCGTGTTTCTCCTTGGATTTATCCTGTATTGGACTCTCTGTGCTTCCTGGACTTGATTAACTATTTCCTTTCCCATATTAGGGAAGTTTTCAACTATAATCTCTTCAAATATTTTCTCAGTCCCTTTCTTTTTTTTTTTTTTTTTTGTGGTACACGGGCCTGTCACTGTTGTGGCCTCTCCCGTTGCGGAGCACAGGCTCCGGACGCGCAGGCTCAGCGGCCATGGCTCACAGGCCCAGCCGCTCCGCGGCATGTGGGATCTTCCCGGACCGGGGCACAAACCCATGTCCCCTGCATTGGCAGGCGGACTCTCAACCACTGCGCCACCAGGGAAGCCCTCAGTCCCTTTCTTTTTCTCTTCTTCTTCTGGAATCCCTATAATTCGAATGTTGGTGCGTTTAATGTTGCCCCAGAAGTCTCTGAGACTGTCCTCAGTTCTTTTCATTATTTTACTTTATTCTACTCTGCAGTAGTTATTTCCACTATTTTATCTTCTAGGTCACTTATCCGTTCTTCTGCTTCAGTTATTCTGCTATTGATCCCATCTAGAGTATTTTTAATTTATTTTATTGTGTTGTTCATCGTTGCTTGTTTCATCTTTAGTTCTTCTAGGTCCTTGTGAAATGTTTCTTGCATTTTCTCTCTTCTATTTCCAAAATTTTGGATCATCTTTACTATCATTATTCTGAATTCTTTTTCAGGTAGACTGCCTATTTCCTCTTCATTTGTTAGGTCTGGTGGGTTTTCATCTTGCTCCTTCATCTGCTGTGTATTTTTCTGTCTTCTCATTTTGCTTATCTTACTGTGTTTGGGGTCTCCTTTTTGCAGGCTGCAGGTCCGTAGTTCCCATTGGTTTTGGTGTCTGTCCCCAGTGGCTAAAGTTGGTTCAGTGTGTTGTGTAGGCTTCCTGGTGGAGGGGACTAGTGCCTGTGTTCTGGTGGATGAGGCTGGATCTTGTCTTTCTGGTGGGCAGGTCCACGTCTGGTGGTGTGTTTTGGGGTGTCTGTGGCCTTATTATGATTTTTGGCAGCCTCTCTGCTAATGGCTGGGGTTGTGTTCCTGTTTTGCTAGTTGTTTGGCATAGGTTGTCCAGCACTGTGGCTTGCTGGTCGTTGAGTGAAGCTGGGTGCTGGTGTTAAGATGGAGGTCTCTGGGAGATTTTCGCCGTTTGATATTATGTGGAGCTGGGAGGTCTCTTGTTGACCAGTGTCCTGAAGTTGGCTCTCCCACCTCTCAGGCACAGCACTGACTCCTGGCTGCAGCACCAAGAGCCTTTCATCCACACGGCGCAGAATAAAAGGGAGAAAAAGTAGAAAGAAAAGAAAAGAAAAGAAAGAAAGAAAGAAAGAAAGAAAGAAAGAAAGAAAGAAAGAAAGAAAGAAAAGAAAGAAGATAAAATAAAGTAAGATAAATAAAATAAAGTTATTAAAATAAAAAATAATTATTAAGAAAAAAAATTTTTTAAAGAAGAAAAAAAAAGAACGGATAGAAACCTAGGACAAATGGTGAAAGCAAAGCTATACAGACAAAAATCTCACACAGAATCATACACATACACAGTCACAAAAAGAGGAAAAGGGGAAAAAATAATCTATCTTGCTCTCAAAGTCCGCCTCGTCTATTTGGGATGATTCAGGTATTCCACAGATGCAGGTACATCAAATTGATTGTGGAGATTTAATCCGCTGCTCCTGAGGCTGCTGGGAGAGATTTCCCTTTCTCTTCTTTGTTCTCACAGGTCCCGGGGCTCAGCTTTGGATTTGGCCCCACCTCTGCGTGTAGGTCGCCGGAGAGCGTGTGTTCTTCGCTCAGACAGGACGGGGTTAAAGGAGCCGCTGATTCGGGGGCTCTGGCTCACTCAGGCCGGGGGGAGGGAGGGGCACGGAGTGCGGGGCGAGCCTGCGGCGGCAGAGGCCAGCGTGACGTTGCACCAGCCTGGGGTGCACCGTGCGTTCTCCCAGGGAAGTTGTCCCTGGATCCTGGGACCCTGGCAGTGGCGGGCTGCACAGGCTCCCCGGAAGGGATGTGTGGATAGTGACCTGTGCTCGCACACAGGCCCCTTGGTGGTGGCAGCAGCGGCCTTAGCATCTCATGCCCGTCGCTGGGGTCCGCACTTTTAGCCGCAGCTCACGCCCGTCTCTGGAGCTCCTTTATGCAGCGCTCTTAATCCCCTCTCCTCGACCACCAGGAAACAAAGAGGCAAAAAAAGGTCTCTTGCCTCTTCTGCAGGTTCAGACTTTTCCTAGACTCCCTCCCGGCTAGCCGTGGCGCACTAACCCCCTGCAGGCTGTGTTCACGCCGCCAACCCCAGTCCTCTCCCTGCCTCCGACCGAAGCCCGAGCCTCAGCTCGCAGCCCCGCCCGTGCCGGCGGTGAGCAGACAAGCTTCTCAGGCTGGTGAGTGCTGGTTGGCACTGATCCTCTGTGCGGGAATCTCGCCGCTTGGTCCTCCTCACCCCTGTGGCTGTGCTCTCCTCCGCGGCTCTGAAGCTTCCCCCTCTGCCACCCGCAGTCACTACCTGCGAAGGGGCTTCTAATGTGTGGAAACCTTTCCTCCTTCACAGCTCCCTCCCACTGGTACAGGTCCCGTCCCTATCCTTTTGTTTCTGTTTTTTCTTTTTTCTTTTGCCCTACCCAGGTACAAGGGAGTTTCTTGCCTTTTGGGAGGTCTGAGGTCTTCTGCCAGCATTCAGTAGGTGTTCTGTAGGAGTTGTTCCACGTGTAGATGTATTTCTGGTGCATCTGTGGGGAGGAAGGTGATCTCCGCGTCTTACTCTTCTGCCGTCTTCCCGATTCTCCCCTGTCCTTTATTATTGTCAGGAAATTCTTGGCCTGATACTTGGCTGAAAGGTCCTACAGTGAGGCTGCTTATGAGGATAAAGCCAGAAATTAAATTCCCTCTCACTGTGGTCGAGTCCATTCCTGGCTTCCCTGAACCCCAGGCCCTTGGCCTGGTTCTTGTTCTGTAAATGATGGTCCACATGACAGTGACAAGGTTGGTGTCCTGCTTGCCTCTGTGCACTGGCCTTTCGTGGATTTTCTGATAATAATGGCTGTTAAGATTTTAAAGCAGTCCAATAAATAGTGCCTCCAATCCTGTCCATATTCTGAATCAGAAATAAGGCAAGGAGGACTTCCCTGGTGGCACAGTGGTTAAGAATCTGACTGCCAATGCAGGGCACACGGGTTCGATCCCTGGTCTGGGAAGATCCCACATGCCATCGAGCAACTAAGCCCGTGCACCACAACTACTGAGCCTGCGCTCTAGAGCCCATGTGCCACAACTACTGAGTCTGCGCCCTGGAGCCCACAAGCCACAACTACTGAGCCTGTATGCCACAACTACTGAAGCGCGTGTGCCTAGAACTGGTGCTCCGCAACAAGAGAAGCCACCACAATGAGAAGTCCATGCACTGCAAGGAAGAGTGGACCCACTCACTGCAACTAGAGAAGCCCCGTGTGCAGCAACGAAGACCCAACGCAGCCAAAAATAAAAATAATAAAAAGAAATAAGGTAAAGAGTAAGGTAGATGTAGGCCAGATATCATCTTAGTTGTGGATAAAGGCTAGATTGGAGAACATGGTTTAGTGAGAGCAAAATGGGTGTCTGTTGCAGGATGGTGGGAAGCAACATCTGAGCTGGAGATTAGGTTGCAGGAGGTCCTTTAGGGAGTTCTCTCAGGATCTACAACCATAGGCGGAAGCGGAAAGAAAGCAGGGTGGGCAGAGAAAAGCAGCAATGATGCGGTCTTATCAGAGGCCTCAGCCATCTCCTTGGAGCATGCTGGGTCTTTATACTTTTATATAGGCCAGTCACAGGGTTCAGGCTGCCTCTGGCAAAGGGCATGACTTTGGAAGACAGCGATATTGTCAAGGACAATTCCCAGAGCAGGCTATTGGTTGAGGGCTGTCAGCCAGCAGCACCCACGCAGAGAGGGGAACAGTCGTTTGGTCCTCACAGTAAGCCCTGGCAGCTCATGAGAGTGTCCACTGCATGAATCTACTTCTTCATTCAGTTTCTGGAAGCAGCTTCTCCAGGATGCTGGCAGACCTCTTTTCCTGGCACAGACATATAAGAAAAGTGTCAGTGGGACAAACTATAGCTCCCATCACAGGAGCTGGTCTTGAGGCCACAACTGATGTTCAGTCTCCCACATCCTCAGAAAGCACCTCTGCTGGTCTAAGTGGGTGGCCAGGTGGTGTGACTAAGACTCTCATCCCTGATGACGTTTGTCCCTGGGCGCCATACCTTCCTCAGGCTATGGTTGCTGAAGTTGTCAATTTAACATTAAAATTGGTTAAGGGGATGCCAAGAGATGCAAAACAGATGACCTGGGGCACCAGATTCCTCTGTACCCCCACGTGTACAGCAACCCTGCCTCCTCCTACTGGTCAGGGTCAGTTTCTCCTGCCAAGATGGTAACTCTACTTCTTGTCAAGTTTCCTGGCACAGCAAAACCCAAGTGTCCTGGCAGTAGCCATTACTTATAGTTCAGCAGTTCTTTTGCTATATTCTCTTGTGGGAATGGACCCCCCCCCACCGACACACCCCAAACTTGGACTTCTAAACCTGAAAAGCCCAGAGTGGAGGAGATGGGAAACACAAAGTCTCCAGTGGGTCACTGGCAGTGACAGTAACCGGAGACATGTCACTATGGCTTCCTACTACTGAACTCCGGATTTAGCAGAGCTGGGGCTGGGAAGAGCAAATCAAGGTGGATCAGGGTTGCATAGGCTTCTTCCTCTACCCCCACCTTCCTCTACCCCCACCTCCTTCCTTGAGACCCCACTCCCATTGTCCTACAAGGACAGTCTGTCTCTGGAGGAACAAGAGAGAGTTTGTACTCTTTGGGGCTAGTTCATTCCTAAGAGGAAAAAGAAGCAATTGGGACAGGCATGGTCGTTCTGCTCTTGCCACATTGATCACTGTGGTATCACTCCTCTCCACCCTGACTGATGGGGTAGAGATGTGCCAGGAATGTTATGTGAATGGAGCTCCCTCCACATGGAAGGAAACATCGAGGATTGTAAAGAAACATTTCCTTCATCAAAAGTGCTTGTTTACGAAATTGAGTTATTTGTAGTGAGGTGGGTGGACCTAGAGACTGTCACACAGAGTGAAGTAAGTCAGAAAGAGAAAAACAAATACCGTATGCTAACACGTATATATGGAATCTAAGGGAAAAAAAAAGGTCATGAAGAACCTAGGGGTAAGACAGGAATAAAGACACAGACCTACTAGAGAATGGACTTGAGGATATGGGGAGGGGGAAGGGTAAGCTGGGACAAAGTGAGAGAGAGGCATGGACATATATACACTCCCAAACGTAAAATAGATAGCTAGTGGGAAGCAGCCGCATGGCACAGGGAGATCAGCTCGGTGCTTTGTGACCGCCTGGAGGGGTGGGATAGGGAGGGTGGGAGGGAGGGAGACGCAAGAGGGAGGGGATATGGGAACACATGTATATGTATAACTGATTCACTTTGTTATAAAGCAGAAACTAACACACCATTGTAAAGCAATTATACCCCAATAAAGATGTTTAAAAAAAAAAGTGCTTGTTTATTGAGCACTTACTCTGTGCCAAACCCCATGCTAAGTACTTTTCTTCAGTCATCTTCACAACAGTCCTTTGAGGTGGGGACTATTTTTGCCTCCAGTTTATGCATGATATAGTGAAGCACAGAGAAAAAAATAGGCCAAGAATCAACCCCAGTTCCAAGTCAGTCAGTTCTGAGTCCCAGGCTTGAACCACTATTCCTTTAGCTCTCAAACTGGTAAACATAAGAATCACCTGGGGTAGTTTGTTAAAACTCAGATCCTGGACTCACCCTCAAAGATCCTGATGGGCGGGACTTTCTTGGTGGGCCAGTGGTTAAGACTCCATGCTCCCAATGCAGGGGGCCTAGGTTAGATCCCTGGTCAGGGAACTAGATCCCACATGCTGCAAGTAAAAGATCCTGCGTGTCACAACTAAAGATCCTGTGTGCCACAGTGCTGCAACTGAGACCAAGCACAGCCCAAAAAAAAAAAAAAAAAAAAAGCCTGCTGGGCTTGAGGCAAGAGCCAGGAATAAGAATGTTTAACAAGGTCCCATCTACTCCCTGTGGAGGAGAATATGACTTAGGTGATTTGAGACCCACCTTTGAGAAATATTTCATGATCGTATATACTTCCTTCTCATTTGTAGGCCCAATGCATGAAAATAAATGTGTTACTATTAATTGAGCACATTTTCTGTCCCCCCTGCTGGAGGGAGGGTTAGAGGATAAGGAAGTTCATCTTGCTTTTGTGGAACATAAGTAACCAAAGATAATAGAGCTCACCACTGACTAAAGGGCTAAACCATGGGGCTCAGACTGTAAAAGCAATAAGAGTTTAAAAATGGAGCCTCCACTGTCAGTGCAGCCTGAGTGGTTAGCAAAGGATTCAGATAAACTGGGGTGGTGGAGAGGAGTCAGTCTGGGAGTAAGAGAGTGAGGAGCAGCCTGGAGAAAGCATCTAAAGGAAAGAGTTTAGACATTGGGAGCTGTAGGAAAAGATGCTACATGGGAAGGAGTAGAAGCAATGGAAGCATCAGATTGTGGTGGCAGTAAGCAGGTGAACAGCAGCACAGAGAATGTCAGTTGCCTCCTAGTGAAGGACTCAAGCCCCCAGACCCTGAATGCATGCACACAACACAAATGCTCCACAGAAAGCCTGAGGAACTGTGAAGATGAGACAAGGTTTATGGATCAACAACATCAAATGGATGTTTCAACAGCATTTATTGCCTTTTGGCATCATGTCAGTGCTTCAGATGCAGAGAGAGATAAAACCCAGTCCCTACCCTCCATAAGACATGACCAAAGTGTCCAGTGTACGGGAAGAGAGCTTAAATTTATTCATTTCTTTTGTAGGGGAGGAAAAATAATTTTATTCTAGTCTTCAAAGTTCCAGCTGGGACCCCTATAACAAAAAACAGATTAACAAGAGAAAAACAAACTGAAATTTATTAATATTGTTTAAAAAACAAGAAAGGAAAAAAAGAAACAACGGCCTTAAAATGGAGTCACTTGTGCTAAGTCCCAGGTCAGCAAACCAAGACTTAATATCTAACCTAATTGCAGTTTCAGCCTCTCCCAGGAAGGTGAATTTTAACCAGTCAATCTTGAATTACCTGGTTAGCACTAATGAGGTAATCCCCCTGATAGCCCCTTGCCATCTCCCATAGGAAGGTAACCTTGACTAAAACAATGCACTCTTTGATAGAAGCTTCCTTTTTCTGTCCGCTTCTATAAAAACCTTCCAACTTGTACAGCTCCTTGGAGCTGCATTCTATTTGCTAGTTAGGATGCTGTCCAACTGATAAATCACTGAATAAATCCAATTAGGTCTTTAAATTTACTCTGTTGAATTTTGTTTCTTAATAGATTTGGTGGCAGCAGTGGGATTGAAGGAGATTTCTGATGGCTTTGGGGACAATGAGAAATGCAGGTGTGGTACGCGGTGAACTCTTTGAGTTTTCTGTCTTTCTTGCTGTTTCTGAGGACCATGGGTAAGTTCCTCTTGGTTCTGAGCTAGGCTCTTTTTGAGTCAAGTTCCTGATCTCACTGGCTTTCCAATGTTCCCCATTTGACTGGAAAACAAAGCTCTTGGTTCTGTCCCCAGATTCCATGCTGGGAGCTGCTGGCAGTTTAGTCTGCAGCTCCCCATTTGTTTGGAATTCTTCCCCAGATTCCACAGTGGGAACTACTGGTGGCAATCACAACTCCCCATTGGTTGGGATTCTCTATATTTCATGGTGGATTCTCTGCAGTCTCTATTCTTTGGGGTCTGCTGGTTTCCCAAATCCCCAGATTTCACATTGGGAACTGTTGGTGGTTACTGGCCAGAGCTGAACTGAGTCTGACTTAAAAAATGGACCGGGTCCAGAGTCATAGTGGGTCTGACTTAAAAATTCAACTGAGTTCAGCTGTACTGGGTCCAGTGGGTTTTGGGTAGGTAAAGGCTATTTCCAGTGGGAATCTTGGAAGCCAAAAAGCTACAAAAATTGGTGAGCCTGGGTCGAGCCTTGAAAAGCTGTTAGAGTGCTTGCCACCTCCCAAAGACTCTGACGTTAGGATAAGTTGGTCATGGAAAATGAGTTAGATTGACACTAGGTCACTCACAAACATTAAGAAAATTTCCATGCAATGAGATGCACCATGAAACATCACACTATTACCAACTCCCTAAGCTACAGTAATCAAGACAATATGATACTGGCACAAAAACAGAAATATAGATCAATGGAACAGGACAGAAAGCCCAGAGATAAACCCACACACCTATGGTCAACTAATCTATGACAAAGTAGGCAAGGATATACAGTGGAGAAAAGACAGTCTCTTCAATAAGTGGTGCTGGGATAACTGGACAGCCACATGTAAAAGAATGAAATTAGAATACTCCCTAACACTATATACAAAAATAAACTCAAAATGGATTAAAGACCTAATTGTAAGACCGGACACTATAAAACTCTTAGAAGAAAACACAGGAAGAACACTGTTTGACATAAATCACAGCAAGATCTTTTTTGACCAACCTCCTAGAGTAATGGAAATAAAAATAAACATATGGGACCTAATGAAACTTAAAAGCTTTTGCACAACAAAGGAACCTACAAACAAGATGGAAAGACAACCCTCAGAATGGGAAAACTATTTGCAAATGAATCAATGGACAAAAGATTAATCTCCAAAATATATAAACAGCTCATGCAGGTCAATGTTAAAAAAACAAACAACCCAATTAAAAAACGGGCAGAAGACCTAAATAGACATTTCTCCAAAGAAGACATACAGATTGCCAAAAGGCACATGAAAAGGTGCTCAACATCCCTAATTATTAGAGAAATGCAAATCAAAACTACAACGAGGTATCACCTCAATACTGGTTAGAATGGCCATCATCAAAAAATCTACAAACAATAAATGCTGGAGAGGCTGTGGAGAAAAGGGAACCCTTTGGCACTGTTGATGGGAATGTAAATAGATACGGCAACTATGGAGACCAGTATGGAGGTTCCTTAAAAAACGAAAAATAGAATTACCATATGACCCAGCAATCCCACTACTGGGCATATACCCACAGAAAACCATAATTCAAAAAGACACATGCACCCCAGTGTTCATTGCAGCACTATTTACAATAGCCAGGACATGGAAGCAACCTAAATACCCATCGACAGACAATGGATAAAGAAGATATATATACAATGGAATATTAGCCATAAAAAGGAAAAAAATTGGGTCATTTGTAGAGACATGGATGGATCTAGAGACTGTCATACAGAGTGAAGTAATTCAAAAAGAGAAAAACAAGTATTGTATATTAATGCATATATGTGGAATCTAGAAAAATGGTACAGATGATCCAGTTTGCAAGGCAGAAATAGAGACACAGATGTAGAGAACAAATGTATGGGCACCAAGGAGGGAAAGCGGCAGGGGGTTGGTGGTGGAATGAATTGGGGGATTGAGATTGGCATATATACACTAATATGTATAAAATAGGTAACTAATAAGAACCTGCTGCATAAAAAAGTTAAATTAAAGAAAAATAAAAGTAATTTCTGGGCTTCCCTGGTGGCACAGTGGTTAAGAATCTGCCTGACAATGCATGGGACACGGGTTCAAGCCCTGGTCGGGGAAGATCCCACATGCCTTGGAGCAACTAAGCCTGTGCGCCACAACTAATGAGCCTGCGTACCACAACTACTGAGCCTGTGCACCACAACTATCGAAGCCTGTGAGCCTAGAGCCCATGATCTGCAGTAAGAGGAGCCACCGCAATGAGAAGTCCGTGCACCGCAACGAAGAGCAGCTCCCGCTCGCTGCAACTAGAGAAAGCCTGTGCCCAGCAGCGAAGACCCAACACAGCCAAAAATAAATAAATAAAAGTAATTTCTAAAATCTTATAATTTGAAATCTTAGAGTTCTGCTGAGTTAGGTTAAATAAGGGGAACTCATTAAGTATCTAGATCATTTTAAAATAAGATAAAATACTGAAACATTAAGTACTGAACACAGGTTTATCCACTTTTGTCTTCCTTTTTCAGAGGAACTAAAGATATTTGTGTCCTTTAGTAAACGTGTTTTGTGACATACTAAAAAATTTACTATGAGAAAGCATATGTTTCTAGAAATTATAAAAGGTATTTATAAATTTGCCAAGTCACAGAATGCTAGTATTAAAGGCGGTTTACAATTGCTTACTTCTTAATTTTTAATAGAAATTAGATTTTTAAGGGTTTAACATTCTAATATACGTAATTAAATCCACTAGAGGTAATTAGGGAAACATCTTCATGTGCAAGGAAAATAGAATGCGTGTTTGTGGTAAAAGAAGGTATCAAGGCAGGAGATAGATGGGTCCCAGGCTGAGCAGCTGGAGTTTGTCCCCTGTCGGAGCTGAGCCCTGCCCAGATAAAAGGTAAAGAGACCACATATTTCTCATTCTCAAGGTCAAGGAGACCTTCCCAACTACACATGCATAGAAAGGCTCCTCAGCATCCAAAAAGGGAGGGGGGACCACCTCACAGTAGGTGATGTCAACCTACCCATAGACCTCTTCGCTGGAATCCATCTTGGCTAAGAGATGTGCATGCACACATGGGAGGACCCTGAGATAAACCAAATACGAACTCAGAGCCAGGCAAAGCAAGATGACTGACCATTGGAAACCTGGAAGAAATGCCCCATATAAGTGATTCAAACTACTGCAAGGGCACAGCTCTTTCTCTGAGCATGCCATTGTGAGTCTACTCACACATACTCTTTTTCCTCCAAATAAACAGTTGACTTGTTTCACTGCTTTCCGTCTTTTTTGTGGAAATTCATTTCTACAAAGCCAACGGGCCAGGGCCTTGTCACTGGCTACTGGCCCTCGTGGTCTGGTGGCTGGGATTCAGCACACTCACTGCCACGGCCTAACTTCAATCTCTGGCCAGGGAACCAAAATCCTGCTTGAAGCCGCTGCAGGTGGAGGCCATCAGAGATCAGTATGAAGAATGGAGATGCATTTTGTTGTTGTTGAGGAAAAAGAAAGTGATTCTGTCCTCAAGTGAGGCTGCTTCTTTCAGGATGGGAAAGAGGAAGAACAGGACAAAATCTGAATGTAAAAAAGAAAGTTGTAAAAGGTTTGTGGAAAAGGAAACTTTGGAAAGAAATTTTAATGTGCGGTCATGTTGGCTACGATTAGAATGAATTTAATTAATTTAAATACTTTTTAATATCAAAAGTAAGCTGGTGCAAAATTAGAATTTGAGTTTTTCTCTCAAGGATGACTAAGTATTGTTTCACAGTGACTTGAGATCCTATCTGACCAAGTGTGTTAAAATCTTTTGGTATTTTTGACAAACTTCCCCAAATCAAATTCTAAATGAAGTGTTGGTTTTTTGTTTTTTCTTTTTAACCTTGATATAACTTTGGGATTTTTCAGAAGGCCCCTGGAACATCTCAAGAGATTTGTTTTCTCTCCTTATAAAAAGAGAGATGTTAAACTAATTAGGCTTATTTGATATGTTAAGTTGCATGGAAATCATTGCCAAATAAGTTTTAGTAAGTCTTCTTTGTGTTGTATTTGTATGGGCATCTTCAAGGAGATTCACAGAAAAGATGTTGACAAGCACAGGTTTCTGATAACTTTAAGATCATAAAACCAAACTGGGTTAGAATTTCCAGAACTAATGGAAAAACTGGATTCAAGCGGAACAAGAATTAATAACATGGGACTGTATAAACTGTGGAGGATGCTTATAATTTTTATGACTTCTTGTTTGAAACATTGCTGGTTCTTTAATGCTTTGTTTTTCTAGATTTAAGGAAACTTTTTCTCTTAAGCTACCTATGACCTATAGCTATTTGGTAAAGTATACCTTCATAAACGAAGATGAAACATTTACTTTTACTCCTTACCTGATCACTCCAGAATTCAGAAACTCTTGTCTATTCTTTTCACAGCAACATAGATAGTTACTTGTGTAATTTCAATAAGGATCTGTTCTCCTTGTAATAAGACACAATTGGAAACATTGGCTATACTACTAAGGCTTTGGCTGGAATGTCATCTTTGAGAGAGATGTGTATAGAGTCAGATATAATCAGACAGTTTTAAGGAACTAAGATTGGCTTTACAGAGACAATAAAGCCCCTTGGAGAAATCGACCTGGTACTTTGCTTACAAGGCCCCAGCAAAGCAGTCTTAAAAGGATCTTAGGGCTTCCCTGGTGGAGCAGTGGTTGAGAGTCCGCCTGCTGATGCAGGGGACACGGGTTCGTGCCCCGGTCCGGGAGGATCCCACATGCCGCGGAGCGGCTGGGCCCGTGAGCCATGGCCGCTGAGCCTGCGCGTCCGGAGCCTGTGCTCCGCAACGGGAGAGGCAACAGTGAGAGGCCCGCGTACCGCAAAAAAAAAAAAAAAAAAAAAAAGGATATTACGCGGTTGATCACTGTTCTTGCTGTACTTGTGTAGATAATCAGGCCAAATTTAGTGCAAACAAATTAGTTTTACTGTGATTATCTTTTGTAAAAAAAAATAATAATAAGGTAATTGTAGAGAGAAAAAATTGTTTGCACCTTTGTCTATGTTGGATTCTGGTCATGTTGATTGCCTTTGAAGTTTTGCCATATACCTATGGCTGGACTGGGCCCTAAATTCTTCTAGTTTCCTCAGATATCTGGCTATAGCTCTCCAAACTAACATTTCCAATTTTTTCCCACCCCTCTTGGGAATCGCTGAAAACAAAGACTACCCTTGACTTTTCTTGGAAGGGACTATGCCAGGTCTTCCTCACTATCTAGATGGCAGCTAAACTTCAGGGACTTGAACCTTGGCTACACATATCACAGATATAGGAAGCTCCACCTGACATCTGATCTTATACCGAGGTTGGAGGTTTGAATCAATTGATGAGGAAGAGAAGTAACTGACATTGACGTAGAATGCTTCTACCCAAGATGTTGGATCAAGACTTCCCACTTTAATTAAACATAAAACCCTTTCTTCTTTTCTTTCTTTCCTTTACTCTGGCATTAGCCTGTAAAAATAATGCCATCTCCCTGGACATTGCTAGTGGGGGTAATCTTTCAGACTGCTGGATTTGTCATAGAAAACTCTGATATGTCCAAGATGCTGGAGACCCTGTGGTCCTCACTATGACCAATTTTTCTTCTATTCCCAATGTCACCATAATCTTGTAGTTCTGCCCATTACAAATTTCTCCCTGATTTCCAACGCCTCAGTTTATCTGGAATAAATACAGCCCCCTCTCTATTTTGTCAGACTTCCTGACCCTGGGGTCCATTTCTCTGTCTCTTGTTAACAACCCCAAACCTGGGGAACTTGTTTCCAGGCTCTGTACAAAGAAAGGGACACAAAGCAAGGATAACAAGAATAAAATCACCTGTGCAGTCTACATGTCCTTTACTTTTACTGGCCTACATGGCTGTCACCTTTCCAGTCTTAAGCCACAGACTCAAAATGGGAATTACCAAGAGGCATTCATGATTCAAAATTAGCTTTCCCGGGCAGATCCCTAGTGCCCTGGCTAGGAGAAAGTGCAAATGAGTCTATGATCGGGAACTTTCCTTAACTCTTGAAGATATTGCAGAATCCGCTGCTAAAGCAATAGTTGCCCAACAAAAATCCTTAGACTCTCTGGCCAAAGTTGTTCCTTATATTAGGATATTATCCTTGATTATCTTTTAGCTGAGCAAGGGGGTGTCTGTGCTGTGGCCAACATCACCTGTTGCTCCTGGTTTAACACTTCTGGGGAAATGAAACTCGGTTACACAAGATCACTGAGCAAGCCACTGGCTTAAAAAGGTGACTCCTTCAGAATGGGGTCTTTCTTGGACTTATTTGATTTTGATTGGTTTGGTTTGGAGACTACGGCTCTGAAGTGCGCTCCAAACATTGGGCATTATCCTGCTTATAATGATCATAGGTGTCTCCCCCAGTGTGTTGTTATTCTCTCGAAATCTTTAAATGCATGTTTGCAGCTGCTAACCACCAAGCAAGTGATCTCCCTAAGGCTGAAATGTCAAAAAGGGAACAAAGAGCATAACCAGCTTACAAAATGTGAATCTGAAGTCCTGACCTGTGAAGACCACAGAGATTCAGCAAAAAATGTCAAGACCTGTGACTAACACACAGCGGATCAATAAAAGAAACAGGAACTGTAGACCAGTAGTTGGGAGTGATGCTAATGCATTAAATTTTCATCTCTCGTGTAAGCTGAGAGTCTGATCAAAAGGGAGGAATTATTAAAAAAAAAAAAAAAAAAAGAAAAGAAAGAAACAACAGGCCCACAATGGAGTCACCTGTGCTAAGTCCCAGGTCAGCCAACAAAGACATAACACCTAATCTAACTGCACTGTCAGCCTCTCCTAGGAATGTGAACTTTAACCAGTCAATCTGGAATTTCCTGGTCAGCTCTAGTGAGGTAATCCACCTGATAGACTCCTTCCACCCCCCATAGGAAGGTGACCTTGACTGAAACAATCCACTCTTTATTAGAAACTTCCTTTTCCTGCTGCCTTCTACCTATAGAATCCTTCCACTTTGTACACCTCCTCGGAGCTCCATTCTGTTTGCTAGATGGGATGCTGCTTGATTCATGAATTATTGAATAAAGCCAGTTAGACCTTTAAATTTACTTAGCTGAATGTTGTTTTGAAGAACATGTATAACTCATGTATACATGAGAGATACCCAAGGGAAAATGAGTAACTCTCACAGGTGGCTTAAAACTCCATCTTATATAGCATCTTCTACTAAAGACAAAGGAAAGAAAGGTGCGTGTGTTGAGGGGGCAGATATGAGGAGGTGACCAGGAAAAGTATAGGTAACAAGAGACTGTAATACAGATTTAGGTCCATGCCTTCTCCATTGATAAAGGTTTAAATTTGTTCAGGGTGAGGGGTGATTAAACTTTTTCTTTCCTGGTAGAGAGGGTAGGGAGCCATGTTTGTAAATTTATGTCCTGCTTTTAGGTAAATGTGACGGGGAGGCAAAGAGTTTTTCTTGTATCTGCTTCTTCTCAACTGCCTTCAATATAAAATAATTCTTATACCAAAGTGACATATTTTGGGGTGGAATATTCTGCCAGCCTTTGCTTTCATCTGTTTGTCGACTGAAAAAAAATTTACAACCTAAAAGTTGAGAACTGTGTTTTATTTGGTGGAAACTTGCTGAGGACTTAAGCCTGGGAGGCAGCCTCTGAGGGACTGCTCTGAAGAGGTAAGGGAGGAGCAGGATATAGAGGGGGTATTGCAACAAAAACCAGGTCGTTGCAACATCAAAAGATTACTGTTAGGGCTTCCCTGGTGGCGCAGTGGTTGAGAGTCCGCCTGCCGATGCAGGGGACGCGGGTTCGTGCCCCGGCCCGGGAAGATCCCACATGCCGCGGAGCGGCTGGGCCCGTGAGCCATGGCCGCTGAGCCTGCGCGTCCGGAGCCAGTGCTCCGCAACGGGAGAGGCCACGACAGTGAGAGGCCCACGTACCGCCAAAAAAAAAAAAAAAAAAAAAGATTACTGTTAATTAAAGAAAACCAGACATCTCAAGTTAATGAATTTAGTGCTTTCCTATGTATGGGAAAATGCAAGAGTCTGGGCTCACTGAAATCATTCCTTTGACATGTAACTTAACTCTCTAGGGCCAGTATCCTGTTTTTCTTCATCTTGAATCCCCTCAGGGTGCACAGTTGGGGGCGGCTGCAGTGGCTAAGGGCTTATGGACATTTTTTTGTCCACGTATTTAATCAAGGTTTTTTTTTTAGAGCACTCAAGGCTGACTTTGTTATTTTTTTTTAGTTGAAGTACAGTTGATTTACAATGATTCAGGTGTACAACAAAGTGACTCAGATATCTTATGTATATATTGTTTTTCAGATTCTTTTCCATTATAGGTTATTACAAGATATCACGTATAGTTCCTTGTGCTATACAGTAGGTCCCTGTTGCCTATCTATTTTATGTATATAATAGTGTGTATCTGTTAATCCCAAAGTCCCAATTTATCCCTCCCCCATTTTCCCCTTTGGTAAGTGTAAGAATGTTTTCTGTGTCTGTGCGTCTGTTTCTGTTTTGTAAATGATTTAATCTGTATCATTTTTTTAAGATTCCATATATAAGTGATATCATATGGTATTTGTCTGACTTACTTCACTTAGTATGATAATCTCTAGGTCCATCCATATTGCTGCAAATGGCATTATTTCATTCTTTTTTATGGCTAATATTCCATTGTATATATATATACCACATCTTCTCTATCCATTCATCTGTTGATGGACATTTAGGTTGCTTCCATGTCTTGGCTATTGTAAATAGTGCTGCTATGAACATAGGGGTGTGTGTATCATTTTGAATTAGACTTTTCTTCTTCTCCAGATATATGGCCAGGAGGGGGATTGCTGGATCATATGGTAGCTCTATTTTCAGTATTTTAGGGAACCTCCATACTATTCTCCATAGAAGGCAGACTTTATTAGCTTTGGAAATCTATGCTGGGTAGGGACTGGGTAAGAAAACATGAAAAGAGAAATAGTCTTTTCCCCCCGGAGTTTATGCTTGAATGGGGAGAGTAAGACATGACGCTACACAGAAACTGATTGCAGAGGAAGTGAAGGGGGCACAAGAAGAGTGTCAGCCTGTTTAAGATCCTGATTTTTTCTGAAGGAGCCTAACCACAATGAATGTCTTGTGACTTCATACCTTGCCTCATCCCGTAACAGTCCAGGTTTCTGCTGCGTTAGCACAAATCATGGGAAAAGTGTCCGTCTTGGACAAAGGGTGGAGGTGCAGAATCTGAGTGCAGGACAGATCTAGGGCTCCTTATTGATTGTCCTGCCTGTCCCTCTTTGAGATGGGCTGTGTCCCTGGCCTTTTAGACCTGAGCAGGGAAGACATTTTAAGTCAGGTAGCACGTGTTGGTTCTAGGAGATGGGGCTGCCCTGAAGCTCAATTATGAGGTGTGGAGTTGATACCTCCTCTTTCTCTGGTCTCTGTCCATTTTCATGTCCCCCACCCCACATCCCAGAGTGTTCTCAGTGCTCCGGTTCTGGGGGCCGGCCTGCTTCACCCCACCTTTCCTTTCCTGTCCTCAGCAAAACTGCCCTCTTCTTTCCTAGACCCTCAGTCTCCACGCAGTAAAGGGCAGTCCCAGTATAAAGTCTAATCAAGGTATTATTAGCCTTCCATGGAAACTTAAGGTGCTATCCTTCCAAGGGCAGTACATTTTAACTCAGACCCCATGTCCCAACCAAATAGGGCATCTCTAATTTGGAACTTTCAACGTGGAGGCTGGTGGGTGGGCGGGCCAGCACCAGCTCTCAGGAGAAGGTATTTCCAGAAGATTTTAAGGTGCCCCAGTGAGGCAGTGTAGTTCCCCCAAGGAACTGCAGTCAGGAAGCGTCAGAGTCTGAGTTTTGCCTGGGGCAAGTCACTACAACTCCCGGAGCCTCATTTCTGCTATTTGTAAAATGGAGGATACCTCCTAAGTCAAATCACTGAATTGTTCCCAGTGCAAATGAGATGTGCAGGTGTTTGTGAACCAAAACGTGAACTTTTCTTACAATATGAGGAGGCTGGCGATGGCTGTGAAGTGCAAGGCCCTGGTGGGTGGGGAGTGGAAGTGGGTGCAGATTAATCCACAGCACTAAAACAGGCAGCTTCCCAGAAATCCTCACACCACTCGCCTAATTGCATACAGCTCCGGATTTAATGCAGCCGGCGCAGTCCCCTACCACCAGCCCTCCTTCAGTCACCCCTGCAGCTCAGTGAGAAGCTGAGGTAGACATGAAAAATCTGGCTTTGTTGGAGTGAGAGGTTATTTCTGCTTCCATGTCCCTCATCATTCAAAAAAGAGGCAAATAAATGTTCAGAAACATTATTGTGAAGAGAGGGGGTTTGGTTCACCTGCTGGCAAGGAGGGAGCCAGAGGCAGATGACAGGGGAGGCATCTCCACATACAGGGATCTGGGTGGGTCGTGCTGTGCCTGGGACCCTGCGTGACTGCCTCAGATGGGCTGAGCTTAGCAAAGAAGGGACCAGCTTGGTAATTATTCAGAGACTATTAAGCACATATTGCTTGTGGATTAATTAGTTTCGAAGAAGGAAGGAATTAAGTGGCCCCTTAACATGATGGGAAGCTTTAGGATATGAATGGCAATTAATCTAGCCCCTCTGGTAAATTTGTAAGTGCACTTAGCAAATAATTACATCTAATTATAATGGCAATTATGGCTGGAGGTCACTGCAGATGGTCTTAACACAAGCAAGCCACAGTCCCAAGGATGTGTAATTCACATGAAATCTACATGGTGTTTGTCAGATCCTGTGAAAAGGAGGAGGGGAAGAGCCCGGAGGAACTGGGAGAAGAAAAGAGGAAAAAACAGAGAGGGCCTAATAACATTCCTGATTAAAATTCCGTAGAGAAGCCTAAAAACCTGAAAAAAAGATTGAAATGCTGAGCAGACAGTAAAGCTTTAAGCCCCAAATGAAATTAGTAAGCAGATCTTCCATTACAATGAACACAATGAACCTGTATCGACTTCAGAGTTAATTTTCATTTCAGTTGAAAAAGCACTTGGTCTTTACCGGCTCATTTGTGAGATGACACACGCATTTTGGTTCTGTTGATCCCAGGTTTCTGGAAAGCTTGCCCTTACTGACTTTAAAGGATTATAGTTTCTACTCTGACGCTCGAGGAGTAATCTGTTGGGCAGGAGGGAAGAAAGCCTCCCTAACTACAACCAGTTAATGTTAAAGGTCCTTCCAACGAGCCATCTCATTTAAGGCTGCATGAAACCCAGAGAAGAGGGCCGATAAAATTGGAACGTGCGGTCTCTCCACTGTTTCCAGCCCAGGTAACAATGACGATATATTAATACCCTTCGTTTATAAAGGGATTTCTCTTAGGAAGGTTTTTGAAGCTAGTGGTTTTCCAGCACCGGAATTGCCCGGGGCATTTTAAAAAAACAGCCAAATGCCCCATGGCTCTGTCCCGCAAAGATTTTGATGTAATTGATGTAGGCTGGGTTGCTCAGGTGATTTTAGGGTACAGCTAAAGGCAGAGAAATGCTGATTTTAAAAGTGTGTCTTACTGCAGTTCCTCATTGCAGATG
This sequence comes from Leucopleurus acutus, assembly GCF_964270905.1. NCBI lineage: Eukaryota > Metazoa > Chordata > Mammalia > Artiodactyla > Delphinidae > Leucopleurus > Leucopleurus acutus. The sequence continues at coordinate 22,708,761 of NC_139143.1, forward strand.
CTGGGGTCCACCCTTAAGGTTTCATATTCAGCAGGTCTGGGGTGGGGGCTGAGCATTGCATTTCTAGCAAGTTCCTAGGTGATGCTGCCGCTTCTCGACCTCAGGCCCCCATGCTGGGAACCAGTGACCTACATAGTATTGTTTACAGTAGAGTTTACTAGCTTTCTGATGGTTAGACATGGCCGTGGCCAGCAGCCCATCAGGGTGCACTGTGGCTATTCCAGCATCCTTTCGAACAACCTCCCAGGATCCTCCTTGATTTGCTTCAAACGGGCTTCTTTTTTGCTCTGGTTCTACTAGGCTCCTGACTTGCAGCTTCGTCTCCTGCTCACCAGCAGCATTTGGATTTGGGTTTTGGCTCTGGCTCCCCTGGCCCTGACTCTTGGCATTTCTTCAGGTCTTGGCTTGGTCCCCACTTCTGCCTCTTAATACTCTGGACAGCTCAGAGCGTATAACTGTCCCTGGAGACCATACAGCACTGGTTCATTGTCAGTCCTCCTGGCCCCCTTACAAGGTGAAAATGGAAGCAGTGAGGATACAGTGTTTCCCAACATTGTTCTCATGCTTCTAACAATAGCCTCATCTTAACAATAACAACTGTAATGATACCAACAGCTGATGCTCTCTGAATCCACATTATGTGCCAGGTGTATGATATGTTAAATACTTATATGGATAATCTCCTGTTGTGTTTTTACTTGTATGGATAATCTCCTGTGGTGTTTTTACTTGTATGGATAACCTCCTGTTGTGTTTTTCTTGTTTCCCTAACTCTACTGTACGTTGCCTGGGGCTGGGGATCAGGTCTTACACAGGCTGTCACTGTAACCAAATGAAGCTAATGGTCTTGTGTGGCTTTTGGTTATCCCCATCCCTTTATGATATGTAGTAACTTCTCTAATTGATTTAAGATGTCAAAAGAGAGAGGAAAAATGTTGAGCTACGTAACAGGGCAGTCCTATGCCACTGGTCATTGCTATGAATGTCCGTGCCACTCTGACCATCTGGGAGCACTGTGTTGAGTGTCTTTCCTCTTGTGTGGTTGATACACCTCTGAGGCTGCGGTGCTGAATGCAGGGTCAGGGCAGGGGGCGGGGACTGGAATGCTTCCCTTCGCACTGTGGTAGGGATAGCCCACCCTCTGTAGCCAACACTGGAGAATGCATGGAAACGGTACGTATAGCTAATTCTCTCCTAGTCTTGGGACATCTGAAACACAAGCAAGCCTGGTACTCACAGCCATGATGTGGTTTAGCGAATCAGCAAAGACCCTCGGCTTATTTGGCAGTCAAGCCTTCCAGAACTGTTCCCGTCAACTCTTCAGGGCAGCAAAGGCTTACTCTGAGATATAGAGTGAACTTGCAGTCTCAATTCTAAAATCATGTTTACATATTTAACACGGGACTCCCTCTTGTAATGGGTTCAGGCCCTTCCTGAGAGCGGTTTCTGAAGGGCTTTCTTGTAGAGATGGATTGTAAAAACTGGCTGAAACAATGTTCAGAAGAATAACAGGATGCAAACTCATCAGTGGCTTTTAATTAAAATAAAAGAGGCTTGTGGGGGAGAGGGGGATGACAATATTTGATTCTTTTATTAGACCGAAGTGGAAAATGACCTCCTTCTGCCTAGAGATAGCTGTCTGCTCTAGACTGAATTATGTCCCCCCAGATTCATATGCTCAAGCTCTAACCCACAATGATGGTATTAGGACTTGGGGCCTTTGACAAATAAATGGGTTTCAATGAGGACTCGAGGAATTAGTGTTCTTATAAGAAGAGACCAGATAGCTCCTTCCTCTCTCTGCCACTGAGCACACAGCAGGAAGGCAGCCCCTGACAAGCAAGGAAGATCGCTCTCAACCAGAAATCAACCTTGCAGTCCCTTGATTTGGGACTTCCTGACCTCTAAACTGAGATGAAGAAATGTCTGTTGTTGGGCTTCCCTGGTGGCGCAGTGGTTGAGAGTCCGCCTGCCGATGCAGGGGACGCGGGTTCGTGCCCCGGTCCGGGAAGGTCCCACATGCCGCGGAGCGGCTGGGCCCGTGAGCCATGGCCGCTGAGCCTGCGCGTCCGGAGCCCGTGCTCCGCAACGGGAGAGGCCACAACAGTGAGAGGCCCGCGTACCGAAAAAAAAAAAAAAGAAATGTCTGTTGTTAAGCCACCAACCTATGGTATCTTATCGTAGCGGCCTGAACTGTCTTAACGTGTGTCGGGAGAATTAGAGCCAATTCCATTTTCATTCTGGCCTGTCAGAGGGTGCATGTAGGGGACTCCTGGTGGCGGAAAGGACCGGTGCAGTGTTTCCCAGCCACTCCAGAGTCCTAGGAAGTGACTCCAGGCCTTCTCTTCAATTAACTCCCTCAGTCTAACCAGGGAGAACAGGCCGGCTGTGAAATGGGTCAGCTAACTGGTCAACAAGTGCGGGGCATTTGGACACCGAGCCAGCTTAAAACTCTGGCAGTGTGAGGACCTCAGGATTTAGATTCTAAGATAGGGCTGGACATGGGTTAGAAAGGAGCACCGTAATCAAAGTTTTTCTGTTCTATTTGGGTTAGAATAAGTGGATAAACAGAATGGGAAGGAGAAAGGCAATAAACTAACTGTATTTTTGAAAAGCTTGCTCTATGAGACTTTGTCACCTTACTGCTTAATGTTTGTTATACTTAATCATTTTAGGCTCCATTAAATTAAAAAAATTAAAAGGCACGGAATGTTTTCAAATTTTTAAGGAACATATGATTTCTGTGCTATTTCAATTTCTCCGAGCTACAGAAGATGCCTAGCCCTCCATCTAGTCTCCAAAGCAAAACCAAAGGAAGAGAACACAGAAAGCGAAAGACCAACCTGAACACAGGCAAAGACATTCTAAATGAAACATGAGCACACAGAATGCAGTAGGGTCAATGCCAGAAATGATAGGAACATTCAATATGAGCAAATATATTAATAGAGCTGATAAGAACCTTGGTGGTGTTGAGGGGTGTTGGGATTATGAAGTGGGAGCAGAGCAAAGTGATGGGATAAATAGCTTAATGGGATCACTCTGGCTGCTGTGTGGAGAACAGATTGAAGTGAGACAAAAGTGGAAGCTGTGAGATGAGTTAGAGATGTGGTAAGCAGAATAAGATCCTCCCAAATATGTCCACATTCTAATTCTGGAAGCTGTGGATATCTTATTTTACATGGCAAGGAGAATTAGGTTGCAGATAGAATTACGATTGCTAATCAGTGGATCTTGAGATGGGGAGATCATCCTGGATCATCCAGGTTGAACCACTGTAATCACAAGTGTCCTTCTAAGTGAAAAAGGGAGTCAGGAGAGTGAGAGAATGATGCAGTGTGAGAAAGACTTGACCATGAGGCAAACGACGCAGGTGGCCTGTAGGAGCTAGAAAAGGCAAGGATGTGGCTTCTCCCCTAGAGCCTCCAGAGGGAAAGCAGCCTTACTGACATCTTGCTTTTAGACCACTGAGATCCATTTTGGACTTCTGACCTCCAGAACTGGAAGATAATAAATTTGTGTTGTTTTCAGTCACTGAGTTTGTGGTAATCTTTTACAGTGGCAATGGGAAATGAATACAGGTTTGCTCCTGCAGTAATCAAGTGGGAGTTGGTCCTGGCTTAGACTAGAGTGGTGGCAGCAAAGGTGTTAAGAAGTGGTTAGATTCTGGGCTTTTTCTGAAGTCAAGTCGACAAGATTTACTGATGAACTGAGTGCAGGAGAAGTCAAGGTGATTCTTAGCTGAAAGGGCTCAGAATTTCCATGGAGATGTGTAATGTGAAAAAGTCCCCCTGGAAACTGACAGCTTTCCTCTCCCCTCTCCCAGCACCTTCACCCATCACACACAAGGGTCCCAGGTCTGGACTAAAAGCATGACAGTTGGGTTCTGTGGGCCATTTTTTCTAGACCTACACCCTTTCTTGACCTACACCCTGAAGATACTACTACATTGGTGATAAGAGTCACAAAGAAAAAAACTAAATTGTGGGATTTACAGTATCTTTCCCATCCCCCTGACTGTGAAAGAAAGAGAATCATTGAATCTTCCCCCCTCTCTCCCTCTAAGGGGAAGTTTGAAGTTGGCAGCTCAGTGCCTGGGCTGGAGCATCTACTGGCAGAGGCCTGAGCTTTTCCATCAGAGAGGAAGCAAATATCTAGTGAGAGAGAGAAAAAACAGATCCAGGAGCTGGGGGGAGGAGGGGAACCAAAGGACTCAAGAGTCACTTGGATGGGTTATCGGGGAGGGTCGGCAGCGAGCGGGAAATGAAATGGAGAGAGAGGCTTTAATCAACAAGGTGTAGGGGCAAGACTGAGAGGGAAGAAAAAGAGCGAGGATTTTAAGACACGTTGCGATGGTTTAGAACTATATCCTCTGGGATATTCTTTAAGAACATCAGTAAAAATTGGAATTGCTTTTAAGTGCATAGCTGAAAAACTTCTCATGCCCTGTAATATATTTGTTAATATTCCTAGGCTACCCTCTCCTTTCCATACTGTAAGTACTCAGATTCTCAATCTATTGTTTTTTCCTATGTGCTAAAAAGTGGAATTATGTTGCTTAGTCTTGGAACTGTGCCCCTTTTCAACTGCTGATGAAAACAATCTCACAAGATAAAAAGTTCTCTGTTTTATTAATACTATTCTGCATCATAAAACAGTTCTTGCAAACGGCAAAGAAGACTTGTAAGGAAAAAAACCCTGCAATTTTTTTTAGGTTAATCATTTATTTAACCAATAAATGATTAACCATTATTTATTTAACCAATTCCCCACTCTGGTTTTTTTTGTTTTTTTTTTTTTGCGGTACGCGGGCCTCTCACTGTTGTGGCCTCTCCCGTTGAGGAGCACAGGCTCCGGACGCGCAGGCTCAGCGGCCATGGCTCACGGGCCCAGCCGCTCCACGGCATGTGGGATCTTCCCGGACCGGGGCACGAACCCGTGTCCCCTGCATCGGCAGGCGGGCTCTCAACCACTGTGCCACCAGGGAAGCCCCCCCCCCCATTCTGTTTTTTAAATTTATTTTTTATTGAATTATAGTTGATTTACCATGTTGGGTTAGTTTCCGTTGTAGAGCAAAGTGATTCAGTTATACATGTATATTTATATATATGTATATACATATATATACACATATACATTCTTTTTCATATTCTTTTCCATTGTGGTGTATTACAGGATATTGAATATAGTTCCCTGTGCTATACAGTAGGACCTTGTTGTTTATCTCTTTTATATATAGTGGTGTGTATCTGTTAATCCCAAACTCCTAATTTATCCCTCCCCCCACCCCTCGTGGCAACCACAAGTCTGTTCTCCATGTCCATGAGTCTGTTTCCTGTTTTGTGATAAGTTCAGTTGTGTCATGTTTTAGATTCCACATATAAGTGATATCATCATATGATATTTGTCTTTCTCTGTCTGACTTACTTCACTTAGTATGATAATTTCTAGGTCCATCTATGTTGTTACAAATGGCATAATTTCATTCTTTTTTATGGCTGAGTAATATTCCATTGTGTGTATGTATAGATATAGATATAGATATAGATATTCCATTATATATATACACACACACACACACACACACATACATGCCACATCTTCTTTATCCACTCATCTGTCAGTGGACATTTAGGTTGCTTCCATGTCTTGGCTATAGTAAATAGTGCTGTTATGAGCATTGGGGTGCACGTGTCTTTTTGAATTATGGTTTTCTCTGGGTACATGCCCAGGAGTGGGATTGCTGGATCATATGGCAACTCTACTTTTACTTTTTTGAGGAAACTTCATACTGTTTTCCATAGTGGCTGCACCAATTTACATTCTAACCAACAGTATAGGAGAGTTCCCTTTTCTCCACACCCTCCCCAGCATTTGTTATTTGCAGATTTTTTACTGCTGGCCATTCTGACCAGTGTGAGGTGGTACCTCATTGTAGTTTTGATTTGCATTCCTCTAATAATTAGTGATGTTGAGCATCTTTTCATGTGCCTGCTGGCCATCTGTATGTCTTCTTTGGAGAAATGTCTGTTTAGGTCTTCTGCCCATATTTCGATTGGGGCTTTTGTTGTTGTTGTTGTTATTGAGTTGTATGAGCTGTTTGTATATCCCATGCTCTTGGATTGGAAGAATTAATATTGGTAAAATGGTCATACTACCCAAAGCAATCTACAGATTTAATGCAATCCCTATAAAAGTACCCATGACATTTTTGCACAGAACTAGAATGAATAATCCTAAAAGTTATATGGAACCATAAAAGACCCAGAATTGTCAAAGCAATCCTGAGGAAAAAGAACAAAGTAGGAGGCATAACCCTCCCAACTTCAGACAATACTACAAAGCTATAGTAATCAAAACAGCATGGTATTGGCACAAAAACAGATATACGGATCAATGGAACAAAATAGAGAGCCCACAAATAAACCCACATACCTATGGTCAATTAATCTTTGACAAAGTAGGCAAGAATATACAATGGAGGAAAAAACAGTCTCTTCAGCAAGTGGTGTTGAGAAAGCTGGACAGCTGAATGTAAATTGATGAAGTTAGAACACACTCCCACACCATACACAAAAATAAACTCAAAATGGCTTCAAGACTTAAATATAAGACATAACATCATAAAACTCCTAGAAGAGAACATAGGCAAATCATTCTCTGACATGAATCATACCAATGTTTCTTAGGTCAGTCTCTCAAGGCAGTAGAAATAAAAGCAAACATAAATAGGACCTAATCAAACTTACAGGCTTTTGCACAGCAAAGGAAACCATAAACAAAATGAAAAGACAATCTGTGGACTAGGAGAAAATATTTGCAAACAACACAACCGACAAGGGCTTAATTTCCAAAATATACAAACAATCCTGCAATCCTTAATGGTTGTTACTGAATAATTAGTTACCCTGGTAATGGGAGAATGTTTCCTTTGATATTTCTGTTTTCTGAAAGATGTAAATGCTTGTGAATTTTCTTTGATTAACCAAAAGATCACTGACACTCTCTTCTTCCACATGAATGGATGTAAAAATGAATAAAACTTAAGACTTGGTTAGATTTCTTATTTTAAACCCCTAAATTGGGCATCTGGGCCCCATTCTTCACTAACAAACACTTTAGTTTACTGAACTGTGTTTTCTGGAATTTTGTGCTGAACTCTCCTGGTCTATGCGATCAAATGATATAGCAAGAACAATTTTCTGTCAGCCCTAAAAGAGAATGGACCTAAACTGACTTCTTCAGACTCCAGAAATCATCCTGAGTAATAGGTTCACACCCCATCACCCACCCCACCCTGAGTCACAAAGGAGACAAGAGATGGAGGGTCCCCAAAACCATCTGAAGAAGGGACAGTCGTTAGGAGAGTGCCTGTCCCGTCCAGGCCTGTAGACGTGTCTCAACAGGAGTTCCTCCTCCAGCATGTGACAGAATGTGACTGTGAAGATATTGCTGCATTGATGAGAAGAGTCATAAAGAAAAAATTAAACTATGAGATTTACAGCATCTTTTTCATTCCCCTGTCTGTGAAAGAAGAAGTTTCCAGCTCAATCCCTGGATCCCTCTTTACTTTTGGCCCATTTCAGGGAAGAGTGAAATCAGAGGACTGAAAGATTTTCACTCCCCCCAGAGGTTAGCCATATGTTAGCCATATGACGTTTTTTCTGTTAACTCAAGGACTCAACAGCCTTGCCTGTTGCTGTCCCTACTAAGGGATATTAATGAACTATCAGGAAGGGTTTCCCAGTATCTCCATGAAATTCTTTCTCTGACCCTTCTCATGGCTTACCATATCTCTCTTTCTCATTGTAACTTCTGTGCATTAATCATGTCTTTTTATTTTCTGTATTTTCTTGTGTTTTTCTATTTTGGGAACTTGCTGATCCTGGAGAGACTGCCTCTCCCTGGGCTAACTAATTCCTAGAGATAATAAAAAATTCACCTGCATGTTTCTAATGCCAACCAACCAATCTAAGCTCATATACCACAACCATTTGGGCTCTTACTGAACAATTAAACCCTGGATCATACCCCTCTGCCCTAATCACCCAGGGCCAGGTACCAGACAACTAGAGATAGGCCCTACACCCCAGAGCCCACTGAAATGATTCAAATTAGCCCACCCTAAGCCTACTTACCATGCCTTACCTGTTCCTTCCCACAAAAACCACAATAAAGTCTCTCGCCCATGTTTGCTTCCCTCTCCCTCTGCCTGCTAACTGACCTTGGTTCTTCCTCTGTGGCCCTTTGTGGCATGGCTGGTTCCCTCTTCTTGGGAACTGTGAAGTAACAGACTATCTTTTCAATGGCAGTCATCTCCTGATCTGTTGGCCTCACCATACCTGAGTAATAATAAAACCTATATTTTAAGACACTCTAGCTCAGGGCAGGACACATAAGGGTACTCAATAAATATTCATGAATGAGTGGCCAATGAAATGGGCAACTCAGCAAGTCAAGGCTTTTGCAGGTAACTGCTAGACCCCAGGGTTATAGCCAAGAGTAATTTCACTTTTCAAATTATATTTGGCTCTATCCTTCAATCAAACTTATCAGACCAAACGATACAAAAGTCCAGGAACGGGACTTCCCTCGTGGGTAAGACTCCACACTCCCAATGCAGGGGACCCGGGTTTGATCCCTGGTTGGGGAACTAGATCCCGCATGCATGCCACAACTAAGAAGTCCTCATGCTGCAACTAAAGATCCCGCATGCCACAACTAAGACCTGGCGTTTAGTGAATCTGCTATCTTCTACGACTGTATCCCCAAGACCTAGTACAGTGTCTGGCACACAGCAAAATGAAAGGAGAAAGCAAAGAAACACAGTCTTTTTTTTTTTTTTTTTTTTTTTGCTGCCTTGGGTCTTCATTGCTGCGCACGGGCTTTTCTCTAGTTGTGACGAGTGGGGGCTACACTTCGTTGCAGTGCGTGGGCTTCTCATTAATGGTGGCTTCTCTTGTTGTGGAGCACAGGCTCTAGGCACACGGGCTTCAGTAGTTGCAGTAGGTGGGCTCAGTAGTTGTGGCATGTGGGCCCTAGAGTATGCAGGCTTCAGTAGTTGTGGTGTGTGGGCTCAGTAGCTGTGGCTTGCGGGCTCTAGAGCGCAGGCTCAGTAGTTGTGGTGCATGGGCTTAGTTGCTCCACAGTATGTGGGATCTTCCTGGACCAGAGCCTGAACCCTTGTTCCCTGCACTGGCAGGCAGATTCTTAACCACCGTGTCACCAGGGAAGTTCCAAGAAACACATTCTATTACATACAAGAATCTAATCTCTTTTAACAGGAAAGAGAATATTTGCAATAAATGGAATTAGTTTAAGTGGTTAGGAATTTGAGAGAAAATTCTTCTCATACCACATCCTAAACTGAACTTTTGATGGAATAAGGCATTAAATATAAGAAATTTAAACTATAGAAGAAATAGAAAAGATACTTACCAACTTGCCAAGCTTAGAATAGAGGGACAGACTAACACAGTATAAACTTCTAAAACCATTCTAGGTCCAACAATCATGCAAACAAACATAAAGAGATCCATGAAAATTAAAAATTTCCATGTTGGAGAAAAGATGGCAGAAGTAGTAGGACATGGTGTGTGTCAAGATCCTTAAACATATTTACACTCTTTGCTATAATAAAGTACCAGTATGTTTGGATGGAAGGAAAGGGATTTTGAAACAAAAGGATCTAGGTTTAGGTTTACATCTTAGAATAAATTAATGTCTGAGATGGGGATATTACTATTTACCTGAAAAAGCCATTGAGAATAGGAGTAATGCAAGTAAAATTTCTGGAGATAGTTAGTGCTCAATAAGTAATCATTTTTATTAGCCATTATGACTATTTTGTATCTAAAATATCTCAGAGCAAAGTTAACTATGAAATTAGCTTTATACACAAAAGTGTCTACGTGGATTATTTATAGTCAGAAATATCCTAAATGTCTTCCCACAGGAAATGGCTACATGAATTATGGTTCATGTTCTCACTGGAATATCTTGCATCCATTAAAATGAATGTTTATGTCGGTTATGTAATATCATGGCAAAATGCTCATGGCGGGCTTCCCTGGTGGCGCAGTGGTTGAGAATCTGCAGGGGAAACGGGTTCAAGCCCTGGTCTGGGAGGATCCCACATGCCGCGGAGCAACTAGGCCCGTGAGCCACAACTACTGAGCCTGCGCGTCTGGAGCCTGTGCTCCGCAGCAAGAGAGGCCGTGAGAGTGAGAGGCCCGCACACCGCGATGAAGAGTGGCCCCCGCTTGCCACAACTAGAGAAAGCCCTCGCACAGAAACGAAGACCCAACACAGCAAAAATAAATAAATAAACGAATAAACTCCTACCCCCAACATCTTCTTTAAAAAATAAAAAATGCTCATGGCAGTGTTTAGTGGAAAAAAGCTGAGTACGATTACAATTTTATAAAACGAAAAAATATGAATAACAGCCTGGCAGAAAAAATACTGAAATGTTAACAATGACTGTGCTTATGAAGACTATGGATTATCTATTTTCTAGTATTATTTTCTTCATTTTCCAATTTTTTTAAAGTGAGTACGGAATATTTTTGAAATTAAAATCTACACATTTAGGGAAGGAAAAACAAAGACGCTCTGAAAACTTAATTTTGTCATCTGAATACTATTTAAAGAGTTAGTCTTGGGCAACATGACGGAGGCTGTGACACCTCTTTGCCATGAAAATTTCTGAAAAGGGAGAGGAACCCTCTGAAGTTCTAAGACTGAAGACTTGACTTGTCAATGACCTCATCTATTATGAGAATCCTTGAGGACTCTGATGGGGACCACAGGGCAAGAATCCAGAAGCGCTGGTCAACCAGAGTCTATTCTTCGAACCATATTTGGGGAAATGGATCAGCGCCTTCACCTAGCGCACTTGGGGAGGGACAAGCTTCCAGACGTACAAACATCTGACTGCTGTCTGCCTCAGAATCTGTCTTTTCCTGCATCCTTTTCCCTTTCCTCCTCCTCACACTTCTATCATCCGCCTCCCCTCAAAAGCTGAGAGTTTGACAAAACAATCCAGTGTAGAATGTATAATAGCACGGTGTTTCCGGAGGGCAGTTCAGCAATAATGGGCGCACCCTTTAATTTAATCACCTTACTATTGGCAATCAATCCCAATGAAATAAACAGAGAGATGTGGGGAAAATGTATTTAAAAAGCTGCTGATCAGGACTTCCCTGGTGGTCCAGCGGTTAAGAATCCGCCTGCTAATGCAGGTGACGCAGCTTCGATCCCGGGTTGGGGAACTGAGATCCCACATGCCGCAGGGCAACTAAGCCCGGGTGCCACAACTGCTGAGCCCATGCACCTCAACTAGAGAGCCCATGTGCTGCAACTACTGAGCCCGGGTGCTCTGGAGCCTGCGCACCACAACTAGAGAGAAGGCCGCGCACCGCAATGACAGATCCCACGTGCCGCAACTAAGACCCAACACAGCCAAATTAAAAAGAAAAAAAATTTAAAAAGCTGCTGATCATCAAGGTAAGGTACAACCGTGGGGGCGCTGGTTGAATAAAGTAATGCTTATCTATATGATGAACTAATGTGAAGCTATTCAAATTGTTTTGGAAGAATATTATTGTAAGTGTTAAGTGAAAAAAAGGAGTAAACTAAACTCTAGGACTCCAATTCAGGAAAAGAAAGACAAACAAAATCCCCGCAGATGTGTGGGTATGTGAATTTGAGTCGACCAGAAAAATACTACTCCAGTAAGTTGAAATAGTTTTATTTAGGTTGCATCATGTTGCATGACTACTCATTCCTTTACACTTTTTGCATGTTTTTAGTGCTTTTTTTTAACAATAAGCATACATTAATTTCAATACAACAAAAAATGGAATATTATCTAACAAACAAACGAACGAGTAATTATTATGGAAATTGAAGAATTTTTATGTCTAAGATTATCTATATTTCAAGGAGAAAATGATTGCTCATCTTGTCTTTTCAGTCCTTTGTACCTGGATCTCCTCACCATCAACGATGACACCATCTACTCACTCATAAAACTTAGTGAATGTGTGTTAGAACCTCAGTATGCCCTGACATTCAGTTCCCTGCCTTGGTGATGAGTCTATATGTAGGTTCATTTAGCAGTTATGAAAAGATTTTGTGAATTGTTGGACTGCCCAGGCCTACTTTCAGAGACAACTGGATTTTCTGGGTCAGCCCATGTGGGCATCAGCTGACAAAGATTGCTGTGGAAACAGATCTAGGGCCAAAATCAACATGTTGGCCCCAAGAAGGTAAGGACTGTATTTGTCTTACTTTTGGTTTTATGCTCAGCAACCAGCATGCCTACCTGTACATATAAGAATCACTTAGTTATATGTGAATCAATTTTGAATGAGTGAATCAATGAGTTGATATTTGTTTCATAAATGAAGGAAAAACCCAAACAAAAAACAGTGGTGCGTTGACATCCTATTACTTTTTGGGGGGATGGGAGACAATTCTTTACAAACCTCTCACAGTCTTCACATCTAGGCATTAACAGCCAATTTACTCAGATTTATTTACATTCCAGGATAGTAAAGAGAGAGAGAATGCTTCCCTCCATGGAGAGGGTCCAAGACAGTAAAGATAAAGATCTGTGTCTTCCCTTCTCAGGGAAGATGTGTTTACATTGCAGGGTAACAAAGATCCTGTCTTGAGCGGGTGGGGGGGATGAGGCAGCTCAGGGTTCCTCAGGGTCAGACGCCCACTCTGTGCATGGTATTCACGTGTGCCCACCTCTGCATCGCCCCCATGGGACTTGGGGAGTAAGGAACCCATGCAAATAGGAAACTTACACTGCTGTGCTGTGAGTAATAAAGCATCTAAGTCTATCTGGGCTCATTGTCTCCTTGTTGGCGAAATCTATGGGGCTGTGAGAAGACAACCTATCAGCTGTCACTGAGCTCTTAGTGAATGCTTGGCCATTGGACACACCTATTACTGTTTTTGCTTGGTGTCGATGGTCTAAGTGAGCAAAAGTGGGTTGGTGGAAGTACCCTGAGTATGTGTGATAGTACTTTGTCAAATTAGCATTTGGTAAGTGGGGTGTGTGGTGCTGGAGAGTGAGCTGAGTTCGGTTGAAAACAGACCACAGGAGAAATTGAGATAGAGGTTTAGTCCGCACGGGTTGAAGGAGGTACCAGCCACATTTCAAGGGACTACATGGGGAGGTCAAGGCAGAGGTAGAGAGAAAGCCAGGACCTGGAGCACCTGCCTCTATTAGGATCTGTGTGTACAGGGCTTTGGAGTTCCTGGGCTAGGGCCAGATTGGTCAATTCGGACCAAAAGAGCAGGGTTTTGGTAAGCTCCACTGGGGTGAGGGTGGAGTTATCCAAGGGCACATAAAGGGGCAGGAGCTGGGAGGCAGGGGAGACTGTTGGTCACAAGGGCTGTTGGGAAGTCACATCAGGAACTTACATTTGCTTGGGACCCTGCGGGCTGCGCTCTAGGGCACAGGCCTGCATGAGCGGCCTAGTGTTCCCTTAAGGCCCTGATGAAGAAAATGGAGGCAGAGGCAGCAACACCATGGAGTAACTCAGCTAAACTCTTGACGATGCGCGTCATATTCAGACGAACTTCTCTTTTGTGACTTTGGCTAAATTACTTAATGCCTCAGGTTCCTATATCTATGAGACGACTTTCTTATAGGGTTGTTATGAAGCTTAAATACAAAGCATCCAGCAGAGTGGCGGACACACAGTAGTGTGCTGTGCTTGCAACAGTTAATCTACCCTCTTCCCTGTAAGCCCAGAAATCGTATTACAATGTACTAAATTAGCAACTATTGACTACTCTTTTTATAACTTTTAATCTAAAATTTCCACTTAGAAGAAAAGCTCTTCTTTAAATAAATAATTTCATTTAAAATTCTTATTAAAAGTAATTATGGATGCTTTTTCACAGCAATATTTAAAAGATACTTTAATAAACCAGTTGTCAATATGTAAAGTCACACAAGAAATATACAAACTAGCTTACTGCACAAATGGAAATCTTATTTATCTCAATTCCCCAGAGGGAAGAGGGAAGGGGAATACTTATTAAGCGACAGTCTCCAAGCCACTTTACATGCGTTATCTTATTTAAAGTGTTCAGCAATTTTCTGTTTCATTATTTTGCAAATGAAGAAACTTAGGCTCAGAGAGATTGTAACTTGTACATGTTCAGAGTGTGGTGGAACCAGAATTTGAACCTTGATTCTGTTTGACTTCAGAGCATGAAGTCTTTCCTTTACAAGTTTGAGGAACTGATCTGTAGAGAGTGTCTACTCTAAGCCTCAAGGCCTCGGCCCCTCATTCTCTGCGCCTTCCTTGTCTTTCCTTGGGCTTCCATCCCTGTCCTTCTTGATGAATTATGACCTCCTCAATGATTACGTCCATTATCCTCAGCATGGCGGGGTTTTCTGGCATAACTAAAGCTGGAACTTCGAGTCCTCTGGTGTGTGGGATTCTACCTCCCAAATATTGGACCTTCTAACTTTATTTATTTTTTTTAACTAAAGGACATTTATTTGTTTCTCAGTAAGACTTTGTCTTGAGGACATAACTAAACCGCGTCACCACCCCCACCCTGGTTTGAAGAAGGGTTAGTACAGTGAATGTTATAAAGCAGATACGAACAGTCTGAAGGACTGGAAACATTAACTGACAAAAACCAACTTCCACCTAAATCATCATAAAAATGTTTAAGTAAAAAAAAAAAAAAGGAGTGGAGAGAAGGGGGCAAAGGGAGTTTCAGATTGAACAAGATCCTATTTCATCTAATACACTCAATCCTGGCTAGAGTGTACCAAAATGAAAACAGGATTACTATAATACAAAACTTCTACTACAGCACACTGTACACACCTGTGTTCCAAGCCCACCCCCATCCCCCTAACGCTTCCAAACTCAACTGTTTCCCAGCCTGTTGGGCCTGTCGACGAAGGAGCACGTAGATCTTCTCTTTACTCCAGTCTTTGTTATAAGGCTGGTATGTCTGGGTATCAGCTCGGTAAACAAGGCAGCTGAGGTCGGCCAGGTCATCCACGACGTCAAGTAACTGACTGATATCACACGTGATAGAGGGGCTGTTGGGATTCATTCTCTTCAGGTGTTCATACATTTTACAAACACCTTCCATGCATTCATTCACAGATTCATAGTCAGCATAAGTTCTGCTTCTGGCCTCTTGGTAGGCTGTACCAGCAAAATGGTGTGAGACATCGCGCCAAACTCTCGCTGCCGCCGTCGCTGACTCCGCTCTGGACCTTCTAACTTCTGAGTCCTCTCTGTGTATTTAAGACTTTCACAGTGTGAGGGGAGAGGTCCAGACAATTGTCCTGGCCTCTTTGTAGCCTGAATGCGGCACATGACTGAGCCCTAGGCGATGAGACAAACCTTGCAAAGGCTCTGAATTGGGAGCTAGTGAGCTAGAGGAGGTCTGGGCCAGAAGCTGAGAGATTAGTGTCACCGAAAGACGTTGTCAGTGTCTGGGAGCCATCAGCATCTCTTGGGGGCCAAGGAACAGTACAACCCACTGTCGGATAAGAGGCTGTCCTTCCACGCTGCTTCTGGTTGCCACTCGGCCACAGCCCTGGGCATGGCTGGTACGCTGAGGACTTCGGGTTCATCAGGGAAAGAGACCTGAGTTCTATAGGGGTGTCTTTGTATCCTCCTGAGGGGCACCCTTAGTAGAGGGGCCAGGACGCTCAATGAGGAGCTGGGGCAGAGAACACGAGCAACTTTTTTCTGAGCACTCGTTAGATGTTCTCCCAGGGAGGGAGGGAGACTGGGAGGATTCAAAGGGGTGGTTTCTGTGTGAGCAGGTGGCAAAGGGCCATGATACTCTGGAACAGATGAGGTCTGAGATATTCAGGTGACTTATACATTCGAGAGATCTCTCATCAAAAACCCTGCCAAAGAGTGTGGGCTTGAAGCCGCAAAGATCGATTTCATATCCCACCTCTGACACAAATAAGGTGTGTCAGTGACATGTCAGAGAAATGGAGTCACAACATTCACATCTGTGAAATGGCATAGTAATGCACCTTTATCTACAATTTGTAGGGCAATCATGAATAAATGAGAGTCTGTTAGTTAAAGAGCAAGACGCTTTTGGGGGGAGCCAGGGCTTAGGTACCAGCCACACCTATACCTTAGAAAACACTTACTGCCTTAGCCAGTGCTAGGAAAGTGAGAGGCAGCTAATGGGAAAAAGCTAACGTTTTGACCTCCTCACATTTGCCTGTAACACATATTTAGAGCATTCTGACTAGTAGTTCTGTTCTTTGGGCTGAGAAGTCTTTGGAAACACAGTGGAGTGGACATCTGTTTGTTTGATTTTGAGAGGGGCACAGCATCCCTTCTTTGGGATTTTCCTCCCCACACCTGAGTGGTTCTGATGGGGCTCCTCATCTCAGTACTCAGGCTCCTGATCACAAGAATTGCATGTGGCCCAGACAACTAGAGCACAGAATTCTTTCTGGAATCCAATCTGGAACAGAGACACGTGCGGTCAAAGCCCTCTGGTGCCACATTCAATGGCAGTACATTAGAGAAATGGAGACCACAGGCTCCTGCCCACTGAGGCCCATGCTGCTATCTTGTCTGTCTTTCTGAAACCATTTCTTCAGCTTTTCCTTGACTTACGTCCAGTAACTCCCCTCTCCTATTTATGTTAGAGTTTACTTCTGTTGCTCAAAGTAAAAAATGTCTTTACAGAGTGATTTTTAATTTGTGTAAAGGATGGAAAAGCTCACTTAAAACTGAAACAGTAAAGTAGCTTTTGATTTTAAGGGGGAGGGTGGTTTCAGGATGATGGTGATCTATTTCCAGGTCATCTCCTTCCTCTTGCAGAGGCTGGTGAGAGGGTGAGGAAGAGAAGATCGTGCATCTCCCAGCAGAGCCATGCCTAGTGGGACACAGAAAAGGGTTGAGATAGGGCTGAATTGCTCTGCCTCACAAAGCAGGAGAAGTTTCTGGAAGACGGTAAGCAAAAAGATGGCAGGAGGCTAGAAATTAAGGGCAAAGTAGCCAGAGGAATTTTGAGAATAAGAAGAACACATTTGATGTGAAATAGTTTGAATTGTTTCACTGTAAATTCAATATCCATTTCCCCATGGAAAAAGTCAACTATGCACAAATTTCTGTATGACTGAATGTGTGTGTGTGTGTGTGTGTGTGTGTGTGTGTTTATTAAGGAAAGGGCCTAGGATCTATGTCTAGTATGATATGGTGTAGAATAGGGGTGGTAAAAATATGGGAAGGCAAGACGATCCATGCACTAAACCACTTCAGCAAAATAGGGTGCGTTCATTCCTCCTGGAGAGATTGGGTGGCACACAGGCTTGCCTCTGTAAGTGGTTTCATTTTAATCTCAGAGAGCAGAGTGCATCAGCTAACATCTGGTTTATAGGACTGTATTCACAACCCACACATGGATTTTGATGGGACAGGGGAGAGCTTGGAAGACAAGTAGGAAAGAACCTTGTTCCTCTAGAGCAGGATTTGGCAAACCACAGCTGTTGGTGTAAATACTTCTACTGCTACACAGAGGGCTCATTCGTGTACATCATTTCTATGGCTGCTCTCACCTGTACGGGCAGAGGCGATTTGCCACAGAAACCACGTGGCTCGCAAGGCCTAAAATCGTTACTCTCTGGCCCTGTAAAAGAAAGTTTGCCTTCTTCTGCTCTAGAGGCCAAAAAAAAAAAAGCCTTATAGGAATAGGCAGCCTTTGGCTTAAGTTTTAAAGAGGTCCTACATATTTGGCCCGTAACCCTGAGGTGATGTGACATGGTTTATTTCAAGAGAAACCAGGTAAAATCTAAACCAAGTACCGGAATGTCTTTTTTAAAAATTTTGTCAGTGAATCTCTTAATTTTCCTCTTCTCTTGTCTACTGTTAGAAGCAATCTGGTAGAGGGTAGAGGGCATGGGTTTGGGATTAAATGGTTATAGACCTGCATCCTGGCTCTTCAACATACTGGTTGTGTGATCTGGAGCAATTTGCTTCACTGAGAAATCTGTTTTCTTATTGGTAGATGGGTGGAATAAAGCCCATTACATGCGGCTGTTGTGAAAACCAAATGATGTAACACTCAGTGTGCCTAGAGTTTTGAAAACTCTCAATAGCTATCACCCATACCCTTCTCTCCCTACCCTCAACTCTTTGCTGTACTTTGTGCATATGAAGGAGAGCTTCATGATTAGCCAAGTGTCCCCAAGGTCATCTTTTTGCTACTAAACAGTAGTAACTATCATTTGCTTGGCTGCATGCCAGCCAGGAGATTAGGACAGGCTGACGGAGTCATAATGTTTAGATCCCCCTGGAGTCTTCACATTATTCCAAAGAAAGACAAGAAATCAGATCTTCCGGGTTCCCTAGGAGTTCCCCAACCTTCTGAGCCCAAATTCTTGGGTCTGGACTTCAGTGCATGTATGGAGCAGAGGAGGCCAAGGCCAAGAAGGGTTTTAGGCCTGGCCTGTAGAGGTACCAGTGGCCCAGCAGCAGAAAAGCTCAGACAGAATATTTAAGATAATTTAGGACAAACATCTTCTCTTTGGATTTGTGGACCGGGTTTAAGATCCCAGAGACTTGACATGGGAACTGGTTTCTGGGAATAGAGGATTCCTGCTTGAACAAGGCAATACACCAACTTATACCCCAGAGAGAAATTACCTGCCTACCTGCCTTCTGGGCAAATACCTTACATACTAAAGTGCCTGAAAAGTCTGGCCTCTTGGACTTGAGTGTATCTTGGAACTCCCCTGGCTGCTGTGTTGTTTCTGTGTGAGAGGAGGAAAAGCCTCTCTCCTACCTGGCTGCCAAGCCAGCTCCCAGTGGCGCTGAAGTTAGAAGAGCTCTAGTCTCCTGGGTGAAGGTTTAAGTCCTCTTCAGGTTCATAAAATTCATTGTCACCATAAGAATGCTGGTAGCCACCATCATCTGAGCTCTTGCTAAGCGTCAGCTGTTTCACATGGATCTGATTTCTAACCTTCACCACAAGCCGGGTAGGCTGGACTTGTTACCCCCATTTTAGAGATGAGGAAATTGAGGGTTAAGAAGTTAAATCACTTGCCCGAGACAAAGGTGGTGAAGTCTAACTCTAAAACCACACTCCAAAGCTCCCTTGCCATATCTATGTTGCTTTTGCTCACAAAGATCTAGATCAGTGTTTCCCTACCTGCCCAAGCTCTCCCCCGGAGATTCTGATTTGGTGAGTCTGAGGTGGGTTGGGAGAATTTAGGATTTGATAGGTGATTCTTGTCATCCGGGAAATTGGGAAACACAGGTAGTCATCAAACTCCTCCCTCCTTAGCTTCAAACTGTGACTCTTACAGGGAGACTGAAGTCAGGCATGTGTACGAGACACCAGTCGCTATAAAATCCAAGCATAAGGAGATGAAAAAGCTCAGGTTCGATAACAGCTCCGTTTCTTAAGAGCCTGACATGATTTCTTGGGGATCCGAGATATATGACATGGACTAGTAACCATGACTGGGATAATTGTGCTGAATTAGGTTAATTAGCTGTTGTAGACTGGCTTTAGCAGATGCCAGCTGTGAAATTGGTCAAAATAAACTAGACAGGCCTCAGAATGACTGAGAGTAGATTTCTTGGGCTGTGAGACCACTGTGGGCTCAGTGACAGGGGAGGTGGAAGATGGTTGCAGTGACAAAGCTGCAGGGAAATGCTGAGTCACAATTGCAGAACAGTCATGGCTGGGCCCGAGCAGGTGTGAGGGTCTTTTCTACAGGGTGTCCTTCTTTGCAGGCTGCTAGAAGCATGCTACAGGATGCTAGTACATCAACGGAAAGGACAGGGAGAAAAGATTTAGAAAAGCCTTTAATTTAAATTCAAACTTATGACAAATCTTTCATGTGGTGGCAACTTGAGGATAAAAACAAAATCATAGGGGCTTCCCTGGTGGTGCAGTGGTTGAGAATCTGCCTGCCAATGCAGGGGACATGGGTTCGAGCCCTGGTCTGGGAAGATCCCACATGCCGCGGAGCAACTGGGCCCGTGAGCCACAATTACTGAGCCTGCGCATCTGGAGCCTGCGCTCCGCAACAAGAGAGGCTGCGATAGTGAGAGGCCCGCGCACCGCGATGAAGAATGGCCCCCGCTCGCCGCAACTAGAGAAAGCCCTCGCGCAGAAACGAAGACCCAACACAGCTAAAAATAAATTAATTAATTTAAAAAAATCATAAAACATTTATCTCCAGGCAAAAAACTGGCCTTTCAGAAATAAAGTAGAAAATAAAGGAATGTGAAGCCAAGGGAAATTTTGTTTAATGTTCTGAATGGGCATGCAAAAAATCTCCCTCCCCCGCAAAAAAAACAAGAAGAAAGGAAGATGAGAAAAGAGGGAAAATAAATTACAAAAACAATAACAAGGAAACAATAACAAAGTAATTTTAAAACAGAAAAAAATTTTTTTGATTGTCTAGAATGAAACCCTTTTGGTCCTACTACCATTCAAAGAGTCTTCCCTATTGGTGTGTGATGCTATAATTCTGAGTAAGAAGATGTATCTGGTAGGATTAGGTCCAAACGTGTACAACAAAAATAAATATGTAAGTAAAAGTGGCTTCAGCAAGATACTTTAGTTCTTGCCATCATGAAAGAAGTCCAGACGGAGATAGTCCAGAACTAATGCGGCCATTTATAGTCTCAAAGACTCAGGCTCCCAGGCTCCTTCTAGCCATCTGTTCTTCCATATGCATTTGGCTTCTTCCCCCAAAAAGTCTGCTTAAGCTCCAGCCTTCATATCCACATTTTAGTCCTCAAGAATAAGAAAGAAAGAGAAAGTGGCAAAGGGCATGCATTAGCTGTCTTTCAAGGAAGTTTCCTGTAAGTTGCTCCCTAGCACTTCTGATACCATCTGACTGGACAGCACTTAGGCACAGGGCCATATTTAACTGCAAGGGAAGATGGAAACTGGTCTTCAGTCACACATGTGCACGGCATGTGCACGGCTGAAGATTAGGGATTTATTCACAAAGGCAGAAGGGGTGAATGGATAGGAGAGTGGGCAAATGGTTTTTGCCACGAAGTGTAATGTTCTAGCCACAAAGAAACAGCTGTGGAAACTCTGGGCTAGGTAACTGACAGGATCTGAGAATAAGCCTTTCCTTCCTGGCCCTGTCCCCTCACCCAGAGAGGGGAGGCTTAAGGATAAAATGCTCTTCCCTGATACCCTGCCCACCCCAACAATGTCTCCAATCAGGTGCCCCAGAAAAGACACTTGCCATGAGCTCCGGGAGGCTGTGAAGGCTACTAAGCTTCGCCTACATTATGGGAGCAAGTCACTGACTCAGAAAGAAAGGGCCCACCTGTGCACTGCCAGGTGTGTTCCAGAAGGCGGGTGCTGCCCTGGGGCACTGCCCTTTGGTGATTCCACTGCTGAAACTTCTTGCCATACCAGCTGGCCTGAGACCTGGAACTAGCACTGCTGCGGTAGCAGATGTCCCACCTTGTCTTCTGTGGCCCACAGTGCAAGGACTGATCAGTCAGCTGCTCTCGGTGGGGCTGAGGAGGCAGTATTGATGGGATGGTTGTCTGGGGGAGGGCTGCAGAGCTCAAAGGGTTAGGTGTGCAGGTTAATAAGAACATTCAATGAGCCTTTACTCTATGCCAGGCACCATTCAGCTTTTTAATATTCAGGCCTCACAATAAACTTGGGGAGAAGATGGGCTCATTATACCTATTTTGCAGATGAGAAAACAGAGGCTTCAAGGGGCTACTTGCCCAAAGTGAACTCAGCTAATAAGTGATACAGTCAGGTTTTAAGCCCCAGGCCCTTCTGACCCCAGGGAGTGCCCTTTAACCCCTACACTATGCCCTTTAGCCTTTGAAAGGTGCAGCTCAGAGATACTCAGCCCTTCCTGATGCTTTCACACTGAGATGTAGCCAGAGCAGCAGTACATGGCTACGACTGGGGTAGGGGTGGCAGGCTACATTTTGTGTTGTCATATAGGAAACCAGGGGGTGAGGAGAATATTTGAACAAAACTGTTGCTAATTACTCTAAATAAGAATCTGCCCAGTGTAAGCTTGAAAGTGGCAACTTTTTTTTCTCCCTACTTCATTCCCACCTCTCTTGCTCTACTGCTTTTGAGCAGTTGTCAGTGACGCTAACAAGCTGGCAGGGGATGTCAGGAAAGAGATAATTTATTCCTCTTCTCCAGCAGCTGAGGATGTCACCTCCCCAGTGACAGATACTCTCTTCCTACAGAGAGAAACCAGCAAAACCTGGCATCTAATGAGTGGCCAGCTGGGGTTTCATGCCTAATGCTCACGTGGTGAAAAGGGAAGGGGAAGCTTTTATTCCCAGGTACATTTTTGTGCTGTCTGAAAGATGTTGGCTTATGAGGCCCAAAGGCTGGCCCCTGGGACCACCCTGTGAGCACAGACCCAACTGTCCAGCCAGCTGGTGCTGAAGAAGGCTCTGGTCCAGACAGCCCTGGTACTTCTTTGAGGCCATCAAAAAGGAATTGACTTAGAAAATCAGAGAGCTTGCTTTTTTTGTTTGTTTGTTTATTTAGTTTTTGTTCTTTTTTATAATAAAGTTTGTCTCTTTGGTTTATGTCGCCATTTTCCTCATTACCAAATTTGTGGGTGGGTCTGTCAGCTTTAGACCAATGAGTAGACGTCATCAGAATGACAACTTTTTGATAACAGATCTCTAGTCCAGATCAATTTTTTCTACAGGGTTCCTAGTGTCCAGAAGTAAAAACAATAAATTCATTTTGCTCAGGAGTTCTTTCTGGAACTGAGACCTTAAAGAAATCTCTTCTGTGGTTCTTTATAAAGTAGCCTCTGATATAATGAACAAGATATCTAGTATTAGGATATTCTCATGATTAGGGTTGCCAGGTCGAGCAAATAAAAATATAGAACACCAGTTAAATTTGAATTTCAAATACGCAGTGAGTAATTTTTTAGTGTATGTCCCATGAAATATTTGCGACATAACTTCTAGTAAAAAATTATTGGGTACTACACGATCTCACTTATTTGTGGAATCTAAAAACGTTGAACTCATAGAAGCAGAGAGTGAAATGGTGGTTGGCAGGGGCTGGGGAGTAGGGAAAATGGGGAGATGTTGGTCAAAGGGTACAAAGTCTCTTTTATGCAGGATGAACAAGTTCTGGAGATTTAATATGTGGTTTGATGGCTGTAGTTAATAATACTATATTGTATAACTGAAATTTGCTAAGCAAGTAGATTTTAAGTGTTCCGACCACACACACACACACACACACACACACACACACACAGTAACCGCATGAGGTTCTGGATATTTTAATTATTTTGACTGTGGTAATCATTTCACAATGTATACATACGTCAAAAATCACATTGTATACCTTAAATATATACAACTTTTATTGCCAAAAATAAATTAGATTTAAAAGTTTTTGATGTTTATTTGAAATTCAAATTCAATTGGGATTTCCATATTTTATTTAGCAACCTGACTTGATAGATACAACATAGAGACTCAAAGAGCTGCTTTTATCTTGTTTGTTTAACATTTTATTTATATCCACGTTATATACCCACCAAGTTCAGGGAGTCAAACAGTTCAACGTGGCTTGCTATAAATACATGGTTCTTCCACTATTCCCTCTCTTCGTTTCCCACAGTCCAGAAACAACAATTTTCAGCTCTTCTAGCTGATTTTTTCTGGTGAGGGAGGTGTAGCTCTATTTCTCTAACCACCATGCTTGTATTATTACATCTTGATTTCTCCATCTTAGACATCCTCTATTGACTTCCTTCTATGCAAGATGAGAATTTAAGCTTCCACCACCCTCCCCAAGCCAACTGCCCTTCTTCACAGTCTCCCAGTGTAGTTATATGGTCATTTTGATCCAATCAGGAGTCAAGATTTACATTATTATGACCATGTAAATACTAATCACAGCTGAGCCATATACATTTCTTTTGTGGCATAACTTTTGGAATCTGTTTTGGTGGGGGGGGGTTATAGTAGTGGTCTTTGCTGAGTTTTTAAGGTACTTATCACTGACTTGTCCTAAAATTCTCTCCCAGTTATGTAAATACCTCAATATATTCAAAACACATTAGGTATCCTCTCAACTTCATCTTCTCAGAAAAAGTCCTCCCCCTTCTTACCTCTGACTTGAATTGATTGATCTCTTGGCCAGCTGCACAGCTTCATCCTGGGATCCCCCTTTATCACCATTCGTGGCACTCCCTTTGCCTCTTGTACTAGTTCACCTATTCCCTGGAGGCAGTGTCTCCTATTTCTCGGGTTACTCCCTCATCTGATGTGGTATAACTTCTGGTAGGCCCTCAGTAACTACTTGTTGAAGAAAGAGTGGATGAATCCATGAAAACCACTGTATGGGATGAAGACTGTGGCCTCTTGGAGGGTTGCCATAAGGACCTTCACCTTGATTAGCTGTGGTACCTAAGACAACACTCTGGATCCTGCCTTCCTACTCCCATCTCCAGCACCCTCAGCTGGCCTTCTGGTCTCCCCAGAAGTCAGGATGTCTTCCTTTTCCATAGGAAATGTCAGGGCCAACAGCACTAATGAGTTAACTGGTGAGCAGCCCGTGGGTGGCAGGCAGGATGCCTGAATGTCTTGCTGGGTTGGGCACTGCGGAGGGATATCCAGCCTCTTACTTCCTCCTGAGCCTGGGTGGACTCTCACCTCATTACTGAAATCTTGACTCTCTCCCACGGTTCCAAACAAAACTGTCTGAGTGAACAGCCATTAAAATGTCATTAGAAGCAGCAGGTACTGGGTGCTGAAATTTATGAAACTGTAGTGAGAGTGATGAGTAATGAAGGTAATAGGACACTTGCTCTATTTATTTGGGTTTTTTTTCTTCTTCACTAGTGATTAATTAAATAAAGTGCTTAGCGATTTAATGGGTTGCCTCTCTCCTAACTGGATGTAGATGGTTATAAAAGGGATAGATTCATTTTTTATTTCCAAACCGTAGCCTGACAGAGAATGCTTCTGTTTTCTGATCCACACTCTCATTTTTCTCTTTCCTCCACTTTTCCTCATCTGATAGAGTAAACATCATACAGAATGAAATCTTAAGCACTTTCCTCTTTCGACATACCAGAGATGTGACCCTGATGTCACCTGGTCTGACTAAACGTTCATTTATTCTAGATTCTCATAGCGAGAGCAAGGGCTGGACGAGGCAATTTTCTCCAGTGGGTAGAGAGACTGAGACAGAGAATTCACATCTAGGTAAGAGAAACGCAGAGAAATTCCTCTGGAACAACATGGTTGGAATGAAAACTGGAGACGTGCTCATGGCTGAGACCGTGCAATTAGAAACCATGTTCCATGAGCAGTTGTGATGAACACTCGGTTTCCACCTATTCAGGGGAAAATAACTATTTGCTTATTTGGGATATTGTTCTGCCCTGCTTGCAGGGAAGTATCTGCATGCAATTAATTTCTTTTACTAAAAAAACACAATCAGGACAGTTTTAGCTGCCACTGGCTGTTAATAATAGTCCCAGACTTAAAGGTAGTAATTGTTGGGGAAAGTACCTTTTAGTTCTGCAGCCAGTTTGAAAAGTTGGGTCTTTCCCTTAAAGCAGGTTAGACAAAATGGTTATAGATACTTTCTGAGGAAAGAGGAAGGAAAAGTTTACAAAACAGAATGAAGGATTTAAAGAGGGAAAGGTGGATGACAGCAAATATTAGATTATGCTGAGAGGAAAACATTTCCCTTTTTCCCTTCTAGGTTCTGTGGCTGGTCTAATAATTGGATTGACGTAAGGCAGATTAGCAGGAGAGAAACAAATTTAATTTCATATATATAGGAGTCCTACAAGCATATGAGACTCAAATAAGGAAGCTTTTATACCTTTTAAACAATAAATTTGTAAAGACTTGACAAGGCAGAGGGATTTGGGCCAGGGGTAGTAAATGATGAAGTAACAAGGCTTGTTTATACAGCCTTTTCGGCCCTGAATCAACCTGTCTCTGGTGATAAGGATACCTTGCTTCCTCCTTGTACAGGCAGGGTACCTTTCACATGGGAGATTTATCTCCTGCTTTTATGAGAGAAGGGCAGGATGGTGGGGGGAGGTCAGAGCAACCTTCCTGCTTCTGCCGTTTTCCCTGACTCCTTCAGCTTAAGATATTCAATATGCGAGGGTACCATATTTTGGGGTAGCATGTCCTGAACCCCATCAGTGACAAAGAATATTTGGCCATGGTATTATTTAAAATAGTGGCAAACCCAATAAAGACCAGGAAGCTGAGAATGATGGGTGTACCCAGGTATAGATAAGCCAGAAAACTGCCAGGAGGTCTTGGACAAATCTCTACCTGGCGTGAGCTTGGCCACTTTCTGTCTTTGCTCAAACTGCGTCTTGGGGCAGAAACATTCTCCTTCCCCTACTTCAGCTGGCAGGATGGCACTCACACTCGGATGCTTCTTTCAAATGCCCTCTCTTTCGGGGTTATCCTCCCAAGGTGACTTGGGTACGCTTGTTCCTGTGCACCTACAACATCTGTACCCACCTCACATCCCACTGTACTGGCATTACTTCTTCACATGTTTGCTCCCTGCTAGAGAGTGTGCTACCTCTGAGACTGTCTTATTCATTTTCTTCTTTCTTTTTTTTTTTTTGAATTTTATTTTATTTATTTTTACAACAGGTTCTTATTAGTTACCCATTTTATACATATTAGTGTATATATGTCAATCCCAGTATATGTCTTATTCCTTTTCATAGCCCCAGAAAATGCCATGATGCTTGAAAACAGTAAATATTTAGAAAATAAATGTTGAATGATTTAATAAATGACTGTTTAATTGCTATTTAATAATATTAAGAAGAACTTGCTTTTGAATTGTACTCTATAATCTTCAAAGTATATCCACACACATTATCTCATTTGCTCCTTGGAGCCTACTGTGAAGTAGGCAGGGTAATTGTTACTATATATATTTTTTTAACAAATTTATTTATTTATTTATCTATTTTCGGCTGCGTTGGGTCTTCATTGCTGTGCGAGGGCTTTCTCTAGTTGCGGCAAGCGGGGACTACTCCTCGTTGCAGTGTGCATGCTTCTCATTGCGGTGGCTTCTCTTGTTGTGGAACACCGGCTCTAGGCGCCTGGGCTTCCGTAGTTATGGCACGTGGGCTCAGTAGTTGTGGCTCACGGGCTCTAGAGCGCAGACTCAGTAGTTGTGGTGCACAGGCTTAGTTGCTCCGCGGCATGTGGGATCTTCCCGGACCAGGGATCGAACCCACGTCCCCTGCATTGGCAGGCGGATTCTTAACCACTGTGCCACCAGGGAGGTCCCAAGTATTATATTAAATAGGGCTTAGAAAGCAACTTCAATCACTTCTTAGGCTTTAGAGAAGAGATGATATAGCCCAAGTTACATTGGTTATTGCACAATGAGAAAAACACTGGGAAACATCGTATGCTTGATCAGAACCCCTTTTTTGAGATTCTAGAAAAAATTCTGCGTCATCCCTATATTCCTTCTAATTATCTTTAGTTATAAGCAGATGGTCTTG
This sequence comes from Leucopleurus acutus, assembly GCF_964270905.1. Classification (NCBI taxonomy): domain Eukaryota; kingdom Metazoa; phylum Chordata; class Mammalia; order Artiodactyla; family Delphinidae; genus Leucopleurus; species Leucopleurus acutus. The sequence continues at coordinate 22,736,308 of NC_139143.1, forward strand.
TTTCCTGAGTTATGAATCCTGGGCACATATATAGAATTACTCTTGAGGTTATAAATCTAGCAGTAATGACTTAAGACTGAAAAAGAAATCTAGGTTCTTGCTTAGGGTGTGAGCTATGGAGAGTATGAGGTTATACTCCCATTCCATCATTCATCTCTCTGGGTGTCCAGGAGTTGGGGGGGTCCACCATCTTGAGTCAAACTTGATATTAGAGAAAGACTGTATCGGAGTAGAAAGATCCTCAAAGTGGGTGCTGAACTTTAATGTAGCTCTCTTTGTTCTGGGGTGTAAAAAGATGCTATAAAACTAAGATTCCAAGAAGAGAATGGAAGAAAAAGGATACGGCAATTTAATACCATAATGGGTCCTTATGCTTCTTCCGTACCTACTATTTATCCTTTCTTCTCTGATAATAGCTCTGATTTTCCCTTAAAGAATCACTTCGCTCCATAAGGTTTTGGTGAGGTCAACCCACTGGTAGTTGGTTCCAGGGATAACCATGCAAACTTGGCCTGGTCAGTTGGTGTCTGCCATCTCCCTAGCCACAGTGATCGGCTCAGGAACGTGCACATGATTCAGGTTTCCGCAAGGAGACTCCATTTTGAGGCTCTGTTGAAACTATTGGAATGGAGAGGCTGTCCTTCTCCTGGAATGCTAGCTAAAAGGAGAATATAAATCAGGAGCTGGCAGGGGTTCACAGTGGATAGGTCCTGTCTGAGGTGAAGCCAACAAAGAAGAAAGCAGAACTAAGAGATGAGAAAAGAGCTATATGGGCTTGGTCTGGGTGACCTTCTTTAGTCCCTGGATACAGTTGCACCTAATGTCAGTTCTACTTACTTTGGATTTTTCAGTTACATGACCTAATACTTATGTAATAAGCTAATAATTTCTCTCTCTCTCAAATCAGTTGTAGTTATATTTCTGGTATTTTTTTGTTTGTTTTTGCAAATCCTGATCAAATCAAATCCTGATAGAAGCATACAACTTGGGGTAATACGGTGGGAAGGGCACATGAAACCGATGAGAAAGCTTGGCTGGGAAGTTTTTCCTATGAGACAAGGTTCGGTATCTTACAGTACCCAGGTGGAAAAAAGGAAAGGAAAGGAGTTTAGAATTCACACACACCTTCAGGGGACGGTGTGGGTGTGTGTAAGTGTTGGGGCAGCAGCAAGTGATACGGCCAAACGGTCACATGGAAATGTCACTTGCTGGTGTTCCAGGTGGCTGCTGTGCTAAGGGGCATGTATGGGAATGGTTTGTAAAGACATGTGGTTGTCATAGTCAATTAGAAATTAGAAGTAAAATATAATTGCTACTGCTGTGTTTGTATCCAAGCCGCATTTGTTATCACCAGGTTATAAGAATTGCCTCTGGAATATGGGCGTTTACCTTACGCAGATTATATTAATGACTCACTTCGTTCACGTATGAAAGAGGTAAAGAGAAAGTGAGTTTTGTTAAAAAAAACTCTGCTGACCAGGGATTCTTCACCTGGGGTTCATGGCTCGTGGTTATGCCTCAGAGCATCTGTGAATCCCTTGAAATTATGTGTAAAAATTGCACGCAGGTGCACTTTTCTGAGGAGAGGCTCCAATTCTCCAAAAGGCAGATGAACGAAAGAGTTGATCGCACCCAGAGTAGACGCTTGACCCACGTTGGCCAATCAGCAACCACTTCCTCCTGTGAATTAAGACTTGAGAATGAGCAACTTCCAGTCAGTCTCTGAGAGAGGCTGGCACTGAGGAGAGTACACTCAGGAACTGAGGGGCTGACCTAAGGAGGGAAAGCAAACACTGTCTAGCTGCAGGGGGAGAAAGGTGGGACCAATGTCACAGATTATGAAAGCGTGAAGACATGTGGCCCCAGAGACAGACCGTGAGAGCTGTGCTCTGAGTCATGACAGCTTGCTGGTTCTTGCCTCAGGTGTCACGTGATGCCTTGAAGCCTGGCTCTGCCTCTGCTTTGCCATCTGTGAGATGCTCCTGTGTCTTTCTAGGACATTTGCTGCTGCTTCTTTTTTTTCTTTTTTTTTTGGCTTGGTTAAGCCGGTTCCAGTTGGTTTTAGTTATTTGCAAATAAAAGGCTCTCAAATAAAACAAGGAGTTACAATAAAATGATGTGAGAAGGTCCTTGCTGGAGAGGAAGTGGAACAAGTGGGGGCTCATACATACATTGTCTCATTTAATCTGAACTGAATTCCAGCCATTTTCCAGCTGAGGAAATGGAGTCTCAGAAAGCTTAAAAGCCCTTCCCAAGTCACAGCTAAGAAAATTTTAATTATGTTATGATAAAATTTAATGAATACAATTTTATTTATGGCAATATCAATAACTCTCTAGTGATTCGGATATTCATGTTGCCTTCTTTCTGGGCAATACGAATGAAAATTGACAAATGAAAACTTCATGGATCTTCCATTCCTGGAGCCCCTGGCTCTTCCAAAGAATTTTTCAGCTCTCTTTTCAATCAGGAATCATTTCTTCTCTTTATTTAAAAAAAGAGTGCTGTCTTTTTTGCTATATTTAATAAATGTTTATTTTGTCATTATAAAATATATTTATATGTTCATTATACAAAAGTTAAATCCAGGAATATACAAATTGGAAGAAAAGCTACCATCCCAATCGTTGCTAACATTTAGATGTATTTCCTTCTAATATATTTTATTATACATAGTTTAGTTATTTTGGGTTTGTTTTGTCTCTTGTAGTTAAGACCATACTGTATTAAAATTATTTTTTACCAAGTTTCTGATGTTCCTAGAACTTTGAACTCGGAGGAAGCTTGGCTACTAGTTGTGCTTCTAGTTTTTCTACTATCACTACTACTATTTTTACTAATGCTACTGCTATTATCTAAATGTGGAATCTTGCCTTATATTTACAAAATGCTTTCACTCGTATGGTCTTTATTTAAAATTAAATCTTTATTTTAAAATTAAAATGAGATATAACTTCTCAACGAAGTTTTGAGTGTACCTCTGGTGTCGTTGGCTATGTGTATATTGTACAGCAGATCTCTAGAACTTACTCATCTTGCTTGCCTGAAATTTTATGCTCATTGATCTATAGTTCTCCACTCCCCCCTCTACCAGCCCCTGGCAACCATAATTCCACTCTTTGATTCTATGAATTTGACTATATTAGATACCTCACATAAGTGAAATCATGCAGTATTTATCTTTCTATGACTGGCTTATTTCACTTAGCCTAATGTCCTGAAGTTTCATCCACTTTGTCAAATATTGCAGAATATCCTTCTTTTTAAAGGCTGAATATTATTCCATTATATGTATATACCACATTTTCTTTATCCATTCATCTGTTGATGGGTATTTAGATTGTTTCCACATCTTGACTATTACAAATAATGTGCTGTGATAAACATAAGGGTGCTAATAATATCTGTCCAAGATTCTGATTTCAATTCTTTTGGATAAATACCTGGAAGTGGGATTGCTCACTTCTGTGTAGTTCATATGGTAGTTCTATTTTTAATTTTTTGAGGAACCTCCATATTGTTTTTCCTAGCAGCTGCACCATTTTACATTCCCCCCAACAATGTACAAGAGTGCAATTTCTCCACATTCCTCACCGACACTTGTTGTCTTTTGTTTTTGGATAATAGTCACCCTGTCATGTGCAGGGTGATATCCCATTGTGGTTTTGATTTGTATTTCCCTGATGATTAGTGATGTTGAACATTTTTCATATGCCTGTTGGCCATTTGTATGTCTTATTTGGAGAAATGTCTACTCAAGTCCTTAGCCCATTTTAAAAATCGTGTTATTTGTATTTTTTACTAATGAGTTGTATGAGTTCTTTAGATAGTCTATTGATTAACCTCTTGTCAGATCATTGTTTGCAAATATTTTCTCCCAATATGTAGGTTGCCTTTTTACTCTGTTGATTGTTTACTTTGCTGTGCAACAGCTTTTTAGTCTGGTATAATCCCACTTGTCTATTTTTGCTTTTATTGCCTGTGCTTTTGGTGTCATATCCATGAAATCTTTGCCAAGGCCATTGTCATGAAGCTTTCTCCCTATCTTTTCTTCTGGGAGATTTATAGTTTCAGGTGTTACATTTAAGTTTTTAAACCATTTTGAGGTAATTTTTGTATCAGGTGAAAGATAAGGGTCCAATTTCATTCTTTTGTTTGTGGATATCTAGTTTTCCCAACACCATTTATTTAAGGGATGGTCCTTTCTTCACTGTGTATTCTTGGTACCCTTATTTCTGGTCTCTTTGTTTTGTTTCATTGGTTTATGTGTCAGTCTTTATGCCAGTACCATACTATTTTGATTACTGTAGCTTTGTAATGTATTTTGAAATCAGGAGGTGTGATGCCTCCAGCTTTGCTCTTCTTCCCTAAGATTGATTTGGGTATTAGGGGTCTTTTGTGGTTCCATATGACTTCTAGAATTGTTTTTTTCTTTTTTTGTAAAAAATGCCATTGGAATTTTGATAGGAATTGCACTGAATCTGTAGATCACTTGGGTAGTATGGACATTCTACCAATATTAGTTTTTCCAATCTATAAACATGGGATGTCTTTCCATTTGTTTATATCTTTAATTTATTGCATCAATGTTTTGTTATTTTTAGTATGTAAGTATACAAGGGTGTTGAATTTTGTTAAATGCATACTCTGCATCTACTGAGACAATCATGCGATTTTAATCCTTTATTCTGTTAAAGTCGTGTATCACATCAATTGATTTTTGTATGTTGAACCATTCTTGCATTGTAGAGACAAATCCTACTTGGTCATGGTGTATGAGCCTTTTAGTGTGCTGTTGGGTACAGTTTGCTAGCATTTTGTTGAAGATTTTTGCATCTATATTCATCAGGGAATTGACTTGCCATTTTCTTTGCTTCTGGTGTCTTCAACTGGCTTTAATATCAGGGTAAGACTGGCCTTGTAAAATGAGTTTGAAGTGTTCTCTCCTCGTCAATTTTTTGCGAAGAATTTGAGAAGGGTTGGCGTTAATTCTTCTTTAAATTTTTGAAGAATTCACCAGTGAAGTCCACTGGTCCTGGGCTTTTCTTTATTGAGAGATTATTGATTGATGATTTAATCTCCATTCTAGTTATAGGTCAGTTTAGAATTTCTATTTCTTCATGATTCAGTCTTTGTAGTTTGCATGTTTCTAGGAATTTATCCATTTCTTATCAGTTTCTTAGTTTGTTGGCATATAGTTGTTCACAGTAGTCTCTTATGATCTTTTTTACTTCTGTGGCTTCAGTTGTAATGTCTCCTTTTTTCATTTGCAGGTTTATTGTTTGAGTCTTTCATTTTTTTCTTAGTCTAGTTAGGGGTTAATTTTGTTTATAAAAAAAAACAGTTCTTAATCTCATCAATCTTTTCCATCATTTGTTATTCCTTATTTTGTTTATTTCTGCTCTAATCTTTGTTATTTCCTTTCTTTTGCTAACTTTGGGCTTGGTTTGTTCTTTATCTAGCTGTTTGAGAACTTCTTTCTTTTTAAATATGGGTATTTATCTCAATAAAATTTCCTCTTAGTACTGCTTTTTGCTGCATCCCATACATTTTGATATGTTGTGTTTTTGTTTTCTTTTGTGTCAAAGTATTTTCTAATTTCATTTTTGATTTCTTCTTTGACTTGATGGTTGTTCAAGAGTGTGTTGTTTAATTTCTACTTATTTGTGATTTTTTTTCATGTTTCCTTCTGCTATTTATTTCTAGTTTCATTCCACTTTGGTCAGAAAAGAAACTTGGTATGATTTCAGTCTTCTTTTTTTTTTGTTGTTGGTGCGTGGCCCTCTCACTGTTGTGGCCTCTCTCATTGCAGAGCACAGGCTCCGGACATGCAGGCTCAGTGGCCATGGCTCACGGGCCTAACCGCTCCGCGGCATGTGGGATCTTCCCGGACCAGGGCACGAACCCATGTCCCCTGCATCGGCAGGCGGACTCTCAACCACTGCGCCACCAGGGAAGCCTGATTTCAGTCTTCTTAAATGTTAAAATTTATTTTGTAATTTAACATGTGATCTATCCTGGAAAAAGAGGAGAGTGTATTCTGCTGCTGTTGGGTGAAATGTTTTATAGGTACCTGCTAACAGGTTAGTGGAGTCTGACAGGACTCCACTTGTTCTATAGTATTATTTGAGTCCTCTGTTTCCTTATTGATCTGTCGGGTTGTTCCATCCATTATTGAAAGAGGGGTATCAAAGTTCCTACTATTATTGTATTTCTATATATTTTTCCTTCTGTCAATGTTTGCGTTCTATATTTAGATGCTCTGATGTTGGGTACATATATATTTATAACTGTTAAGTCGTCCTAGTGGATTGACCAATTATCATTATATAATGTCCTTCTTTGTCTCTTGTCACAGTTTTTGATTTAAAGTCTATTTTATCTGATGTAAGTGTAACCACTCCTCTTCTCTTTTGGTTACCATTTTCATGAAATATCTTTTTCTATCTCTTAACTTTCAGCCTATGCAAGTCCTCAAATCTAAAGTGAGTTTATAGTTATAGTTGGGTTACATGATCTTAACTAATCTTCATAATTCCAAAAATAATGCAAATCCTTTTAAATTTCCATTTTGAAAGGAATAAATTGGTGCTTACAGACTAAATGACTTGCTGAAGTCCATGTTTAGTGAGAGAAAGAGCTGGGACTAGACCCAGTCTTCTCCTCATTGGTGGTGTAATACTGTTTCCATAGAACCACCCACTGCGTCTCTCCGTCCCATCCTCTCCTACAGTCACAAGAGGAGCTGCCAAATGCCTAAAGCTCCTCAAAGGTGCAAAATTAGGAGTCTGGTTTCAGGTGTAAAGTTCCTTGGAAACCTCAGACATCATTCTGTATCCCCAGTCTCGAGTCTTGGTGGCTACGTGCTCAGACACTTGAGGGCTCTATGGTTAATATGTTATTGTGGTTCTGGCACTCAAGAGTATTAGGTAGTATCATCTGTCCTTTTCCTTGTATCATTTTTCACCCCTTTATTATTAAGTGATATAAAAAAATTAGATGATCTCCATCATATCTTGGCGGTTGCCATGGAGCTTAATTGTGCATCTCTTAGGCTGATAAACCAATTGAGGCAATAGTTGGATGAGGAGGAGCTGCCTGTGAATGTTAAGGTGGGACAGAGCTCTTCAGCAGGCAGACCGAATGATGCCTTCCAGTGGGAGGGAGGATGGGTGCATAACCGCACTGCCTAAGTGTGGCAGCGTATTCCATATTCCAAAGTATAATCAGGGCCAAAATGTTCAAGGAAGTTTCCAAAGACTCTTATAATATGCTGGGTAGTTTCTTTCTCTGAAGAGGTAGTATAGAAATGAGGAGGACAGGTTGGGATTTGAAGAAACCAGTGGCTTTCATATGTTATTTGACATGACCCACAGTAAGAAATACACTGTGACTCTTGTGTGTGTATAAATGAAACAGAAGTTTCAGGAAATAATGCTTTTACTACATGCTATGTACTCCTATGTTCTATGATAATTCCATTCCAATCCAATCAATTTAAATAAATGTGACTTATGACCCACTAAGTACATTTTACTATGCACTAATCCAACAATAGGTCGTAACTCTCAATTTGAAACACTCTGAGATAAATCTTAATTGAAGCTCTGCTCCTCTACAACTTCTCCATCAGTAAAAGGAGATGATGACGTCTTTCCTATAGGTGGTTATGTTAATGAAATGCCATATGTGGTCACTAGGCAAGCTCTGTGCTTTGTTTTTTCACTGCTGTACCCCCAGCACCAAGTGCAGGGCGTGGTACATAGTTGGCCCTCTATATGTGTAGTTATTTTCACTATTCCCCCACCCCCATCCTGCCCAGGTGCTGTTGGAAGCATGCAGACTGCATTAGGGCACTCCCAGTGGTGATTCAGTACAGGAGAATTGAGACTAACCTCCCTTGTGAGCCTTTATGAGGAGAAATATTGCAGAGGCTGTTGCGATCAACCCATCAGTTAAACTTGAATCTATGGAAGGCGTATGAAGTGTAAGACCCTGGAATAGGACCAAGCAAGACTCAAAAAGAAAAAGAAAACCTCTATTTCTAGTGTATTTCCACCTACTAAGAGTTTACCTGATTGAGGAAACAATATAAAAACACCAAGAGGTAAGTAGGGGCACAGGACGAATCAGTACTAAATGCTGTGATTTTGTGGTAAAGACTGTAGGGCGGAGAGATCCAACATTTTTTAGTCGATGTGATTTTAGTATGCAATTGATTGGGAGCATAATGAAATAGCTCCAAGGAATTTATTAATGATTTTTCAGTGAATCTGTATGCTATTAGTCTTCTATAACATGTATGTATTTCTTCCTTAGTCCACGGACAATGTATTTGAGGATTCCTAACAATGTCAGGGATACGCTGAAGCCTTATTGCTAAGAGAAAAGGGCCTTGGGGTCAGAGGACTGTAGGTTTGTCCCAGCTCTGACACTCACCAGCTCTGTGGCCTTTAGCAAGTGACTTAACTTTGTGGTTTTGCTTCTTGCAAAAGGGAGCTAGCGATTGCCTGCCTCACAGTGTCTTTGGGAAAGTTAAATGGATTAAGGTTTGTGAAAGTCTTAGCAGAGCTTCTGGCAAAGAGCGAATGCATGAGAAAGTTTGCTGATACTCTCGTGGTTTTGCTCCCCTTTGGGGTCCAAGGCTCTCGGCAGCAGAAAATCAAAGAAAGATGTCACCCCAGTGGGCGGGTGGCCTCTGGATGGCCGGCCTCCAAAGCATATGGTAGTGTGGGTCCTTCTGAGACAGGCTGGGATCTGGGACCTGGGACCTTTGCTGCAGTGCTTGCACCTGGACAAACGTCTCCTCAAGCAACAAAATACAAGGAAACTACGAGCGACTAAAAATAACTACATGCATGTGCAGTTGGAGCAAATTATGGACAAGATACAAAAAGACCAAAAAAACCCAACTGCCACTTCTGAAGAGCCAGGAGCACGTCTGGAGAAAAAGCAGGGCACTGTGCACACCCCCTGCACACACCACCACCAAAGGAGTGGGCGAAACACCTAAGCCGCCCCCCCTGCCTGCCCCTTGGACACATCCCCACCCTCACCCTACGCAGGGATCCAGCCCAGCCCCCCTTGGGGAGCGAGCAAGGGAACCTGTCACTGGTTCTCGCTGCCCCCTGCTCAGCAGGGGCCCCAATAAAGGCTTGCTTGAATTTCTTATCTGACCTTTTATCAATTTCTGTTGATTAAGGAGGCCAAGAAACCTGGTTGGTAACACTTCCAGAAGCCCCGCGGCTCCTTACAGGCATTACTCAGTCATCCTGTGGTAGAGAAGCCAGGAGGCGGCAGGAATTGTTTTCTTGGTGGAAGAGCCCTGGCACGAAGAGGTGGAGGTTTCCCAAGCCTTCAAGAAGGCAAAACAAATGAATCACACCAAAAGAGCAAACCAGCAAAGGGACCTGGGTTCAAGCTCCAATTCTTCCACTTTGTGAATTCTGTGATTCTTGGCAAGTGCCTGAGACCTATTTGAGGCCCAGTTACCTCATCCTGTCTCTCTGGGGGTGACAGAGATGAGGGGAGATATGAGGGTAGTACCATGAGCAACCTTATTTTTTGGTAGCTCAGAGCAGGTACAATCGGTCTGTCCTTTTTTCCAGAATAACACTCTGTGTGGGCCCGTGCACACCTGCTCTTGGCTTTCCTGTGTCCTCCTGCCTTGCACTGCTCTGCCCCTCTCTTCTTCTCCTTTTATACCAACCCCCCACCTTGTAAGTACCTGCCCCACCCTTGGGACATGCTCCTTCCTGCCCCAGGTGCTTGCCAGGCACTAGAGAATCAGTATCATCATAGCCCCTCTTGAATCCCACCCAGCCCCGCTCATGCTGGAACTCTCCATATTGAAAACTCTTTTCCAAGTAATGAACTACTGCAATACCAAAAGGGGTTGTACTCCATTCGTTCTGTGAGATGATGAATGTGATGGGGCGGGACCCTCAGAGGACGGCCAGGTAAAGGGCCGCCATCTTGTATAGGTGAGGCAGGGCTGAGGATCGTGGCCTCAGATGACCACCTTAAGGGGTCTGTCTGGAGGCAGTAATGGGATTCTTCAGATCCAGCCGCTCTCTCAGGCAGGTGCTTTTTGGATCAGTGACCTGCCCTGGGGAGATGGTTGCTGCCCACGATCAGGAGATGCAGTGGGTTCTCTGACTAACATGGGAATCAAACCTATGACTTCTACTTCATCAGCACCACTAGTCACAACCCACAAAGCGAATTAGGCATTGTGGCCAAGCAACACGGCCATGCATTCTTTGCAGCAACTCCCATCACAAGGTGGAGTCTATTGTTTTCCCCTTTGAATCCAGACTGACCTGGTGCCTGGTCTTGACCAGTAGGGTGCGTAGAATGTGGCACCGTGTGACTTCCAAGTCTGGGCCTCCAGAGGCTTTGTGGTTTCTGCCGTTGATTTCTCGAAACATTGCTCTGAAACTGTCAAACTGGAGACTGGGATCAAAGACCTCGTGGCCCAGTCACTCCAGCTGCTAAGCTCAGTGATCCTGTTGTCTGAACAGCCTGAGTGAGTCCAGGTACAACTGGCAGGAGAACTGCGCAGTCAGTCCACAGAATTGAGAGAAATGATCAACCACTTAAGCCCCTCATCTGGGGCTGGCTTGTTACACAGCCATAGATAACCAGTATAGGCACACACGTGCATCAGCAGAGACATTTGAGATTTGGGCCTAGCTGGGAACTAGCCCAGGAGGTTTAGAGGTGGGACAGCCTCAGAAATGTCCACTCTGATAACACGGCCACATTTTACTTGTAGGTCCTTCAGGTTTACAAAGCTCTTTCACAAACATTATCTCCATTAATTCTCACGGCATTCTTGTGAGGTTAGAGGGTGTTGTAAGACAGGCTCCCCAGGGATGAGGCACAAGTGATGCAAATGGTTCCCAGGGGAAACCTCTGAGGGGGTGTTGGAGAGGAGAGGGAAGCGGAAGGAGCCAACCAATGGTATGAGGTTTCAGGCCAAGTCCCACAGCAGGGGCTGATCCTTCAGGAGAATACTGGAGTCTAAGCTATGTTTCCTGGGACAAGAGACCCAGAGATTCAAACTTCTGCATCTCTTAGTCATTGACTAAGGGCTCCCTGGGTGGGGATGGGAGGGTGCAGAGAGAGAATCAATTCCCAGACATTTCTTGCTTCTTTGCTTTGGGGGACAGTCTTTTGAAAAAGAGCTGCAGGTACCGGCTGTTGGAAGCAACGTGTGTAGCAAAACCGGGGGCTGCTCCCTTGCACATTACCACATATGCCACAAAATGGAAGCTTGAGGGCTTCCCTGGTGGCGCAGTGGTTGAGAGCTCGCCTGCCCATGCAGTGGACACGGGTTCGTGCCCCGGTCCGGGAAGATCCCACATGCCGCGGAGCGGCTGGGCCCGTGAGCCATGGCCGCTGAGCCTGCGCGTCCGGAGCCTGTGCTCCGCGACGGGAGAGGCCACAACAGTGAGAGGCCCGCGTACCGCAAAAAAAAAAAAAAAAAAAAAAAAAAGGGGAGCTTGAACTGTGACTGATTCTAAGTCTTGCCAGAATACTCTGTGATCCTTCCAGAACGTGAGCGCGTGGGGGGCCCCTGAGGAGTGGCTGCAAGCCCGCAGCCCACTCACCCCCTGTCTGCCCTGGGAGGCTGGCAGGAGACAGTTCTCGTGGCTTCTCAGGTTCTGATGAGGCCGGAGGCCCTCTGCCTTGCCCCACCTGCGGTAGAGCTGCCGACTCTAACACAGCTTGGCTGCACGCGGCCTGGGCTTCTGTTCTTGTGTTCTTTTCTGAGGAGGTCTGTCAAATGCGGCCACAAGAGGAGACACAGGAGAGGCTCAGAAACAAAGTTTTTTATACTCACAGGTCCTAGAGATGGGAGGTACCGCTGGCCCTGCAGTGCCACGTGGGGAAGACGCCAGGGTGGTCAGGCGGCAGAAGACAGAAGTGAATCATCCCAGAGCCTTGACTGGGGTTTCTGCAGGAAGGCAAGGCTTAGAACCAGCTAATTAGAATAACATGGGCAGGCTTTGGGTCATAGGGGTGCCTCCCGGCTGCCTGGAACCTGGCTCTGGGATGATTAAGCAGAGGGATATTCCCTAGCCTCAACCCCGCCCGGGGCCACATGGAGGAGGGGGGGCCTCTGGATTGCTTAGTCTGCAGATCAAAAGCACGCTCCCTGCTGAGCCCTTGGCCATCTCTAAGAATTAGCAACCCAGGAAGAGGCAGAACATCATCATATACCGAAAATTGAAAATGCTTATAGTACAGTTTCTCAGCAGCAGTGTCCCACTCTGTGCTGTAGGCGGCTGACCCCTTTTGTTTGGTGTGCCCCTGTGCAACCGCAGGAGCTGGCCCCTTGGGCTATTCTCACTCCCCAGAGTTAGTGTGTGAATAATAAACTGCCCGAAAATAAGAAGATCTTTGTTTCTTTACAGGCTAAACTTTTCTTGCCCTGTTCTTGACAGGGAGATGCGCAAACACGGATGCAAAACATTCTGAGGGACTCTGAGTGGAACACCGACGTTGTCAGGTATAATGCGCAAATATCACCTCTTTTTTGAGCAGAGAAAACATAGTCTCAGACCAATTATTATATGGATTATATGGTCAATGGTGAAGCTTGGACTAGACCCCAAGTCATCCGACTTCAAGGTCATTGCTCTGCCGATAGAATATGCTAAGCAAGGTATACCCAGACTACCCTGAATATCTAGGTCCAAGCAGAAACCCAGGTGGTAGAATCTTTCCTGGGCCAGAAGCTATACTGGAGCTCTGGGTCTGTCACAGCTGTCAGTAATCAGTGCCTTCCTCCAAGGAGTCAGTGGTGGGAGCCGCCCAAGACAGGGCTTTCAGGGGAGAACTTTCTAGAAATGGCTATGTTTTTTGTTTTTTTTTGTTTGTTTGTTTGTTTTGTTTTGTTTTGTTTTTGCGGTACGCGGGCCTCTCACTGCTGTGGCCTCTCCTGTCGTGGAGCACAGGCTCCGGATGTGCAGGCTCAGCGGCCATGGCTCACGGACCCAGCCGCTCCGCGGCATGTGGGATCTTCCCGGACCGGGGCACGAACCCGTGTCCCCTGCATCGGCAGGCGGACTCTCAACCACTGCGCCACCAAGGGAGCCCAAAATGGCTATGTTTGACATCACTGTGGTAAAACGTAAATCACGCTGTAGCCTCAGGGCACACTTTTAGCAACTGAAGTCGTTCTCCATCCTCACTTGGGGGATCCAGCTGTCACTTAGTTTCTGGTCTTGGGTTCCAGCCTGTATTTCTTCTGTGTGAGCAGAGGTTAGCCTCTATGCGTCGGCCTCTTTAGTTGTTGAATTAGAATGATGGTGACCTTTCTGCTCTGTTATGACCTTGGAAAAGCACTTTGCTTCTCTGAGCCTCAGTTTCCTCATTGTTAAAATGAGAAGTTGACCTAATTGTTCTTCTGGGTCCTTTTCAGTATGATTGTTTGATTCTTGACAGGAACATTGTATGACTTATCATTAGCAAACTTGAAAAAATCAAAATGACAAGTGTTGCAGTGAAACTACATTACAACCTCAGCTTTAAAGCCTCCTTATGTGCCGTCATTTGAAAAGTTACATTCCAATTAATTTGAATTGTCATGCTTTCAAAATCTGCCTTTTGTTGTTCATATCAGCAACTCACATTCATGCTATATTTTTTAACTGTTTATTTTGAAATAATTTCAGGTTTAGGAAAAACATAATACAAAGAATTTCCATATACCCTTCACTCACATTCTCTAAATGTTAAAATTGTACCACACTTGCTTAATCATTTGTTCTCTATCTATCTTCACACAGACACACAATTATTTTTCTGAAATGTTTTAGAGTAAGTATTGACCTCTATGTATTTTAGTGTTTATTTCCTAAAAATGAGGACATTCTCTTATGTAACCACAGTGAAGTTATAAAAGTCATGAAATTAACATTGTTACAAATTTAGTGGAAGACTTTATTCAAAGTTTGCCAATTGTCCCACAAGTGTCCTTCCCTTGGTCCATGATCGCATGTTGCATTTATGTCTTTTTTTTTTTTTTTTTTCGGTACGCGGGCCTCTCACGGTTGTGGCCTCTCCCGTTGAGGAGCACAGGCTCCGGATGCACAGGCTCAGCGGCCATGGCTCACGGGCCCAGCCACTCTGCAGCATGTGGGATCCTCCCGGACCGGGGCACGAACCCACGTCCCCTGCATCGGCAGGCGGACTCTCAACCACTGCGCCACCAGGGAAGCCCCCCAACACGTGTTTTGAAATGTCTTTACATACACATTCAGTTACTTACTCTTACTTGCTGTGTAGACTTTGGAAGTTTTAAAATAGAGATAATAATTTGCCTTCACAGAACTGTTCAGAAGATTAGAGGAAGTAAAGTGGGTAAGGTCCCAGGCACTTTTCATATCCAGCAGGTGTAATTTAGCGCTTTTCCTCCCGCCTGTGTGCCTGCCACAGCCTGTACATGGGGTGTTCTCTCTCTCTCTCCTTTGGCTACTGCTTGAACCTGTCTGTGCTGACATTCTTATTGCTTTCTGTTATACTCAGGGCAAGTGGAATTGGAGAACACTCCACTGGATTCATTTTAGATTATAAATAGAGAAAGTGTTGCATTTACCGCAGCCGCTTGTTACTGAGGCAAGCAGTCCTGAACACAATAGGACATGACAACAGGAAATGCAGCCTGAAGAATAAGCAATTATTTGCTGCAAAGAACTAAAATAAGCACATCAGGTAGGTACCAAGAGGGGCTCTTGTCAGGTTTTCATCAGCCTTGTTGGGTGTGGAGAGTAAGTGGCAATTATAAATATGACTTCCGTGTGGCTCCGTGTCATTGCTCTCTGTGTCCTCTTGTTGAGTACTGGCTCGTTGAACTCAGTGCGTTTGTTTGACACAGCGAACCTGAAACAAACCTGGAGGGGGCCTGTCTACCTGCCCTCCTCCGTGACTAGGTAAGTCCTGGGCTTGGCAAGAGGGAGTGGTCGTCATCACACCTGCTCGTTGAAAGAAGTGTGGCATCTTGCTGGTCAGGACATACAAAACCCGGGTGCATGAGGTTGGGTTCTGCTGCCTGACTTAGCTCTTCTCATGGGGAAAGTCAGCTCCAGTGAAAGGAGGGCAAAAAGCGGGCTGGGGAGCCCAGGCTGGGGCGTTGGTCCTCTTGTGCCCAGTCAGCTAATCTTCCACCCTGGGTGCTGCATCCTAGGAGTGGGCTGGGGAGGCACTGGAGGAGGGTTTGGACAGCTTTGCTCTCAGTCCAAATTTAGCTTCTGAAGTATAGGATGACATGACTTTTCCACCTGTAAAATAGGGGTTTTCTCAGGTTCACTGAGAGGTAAAAAGTGACCCACAGGTCGGCGGCAGCATCTTGCATCCTCTCTGACTTTACTCCTGCAATTCTGTTTGAGGTCTGATTTGTCTCTTATCAAAAACAAATGCAAACTGGCTCCTTTAGTGGTGCCAAGAAGCCACTCACAACAAGTACTGGGTGAGCTCATTCACTCTCGTGAAGGTTCAAGGGCCCAGGAAGTGGTGTCAGAGTGCACACTGCCCTCCTCTGATCTCGGGTGGCCTCAGCCTACAGTGGCTTGAAGCAGGATTTCGGTTTCCCAGCCAGAGATTGAAGTCAGGCCGTGGCACTGAGAACGCTGAATCCTAGCCACCAGACCACCAGGAACAGTGGCCAGTGACAAGGCCCCTGGCCCATTGGCTTTGTAGAAATGAATTCCCGCAAAGAGATGGAAAGTAGTAAAACAAGAAAAAGTGTTTATTAGGAAGAAAAAGTGTAAGTGTGGATAGACACACGAGTGGGCTCAGAGAAAGCGTTGCGCACTTGTGGTAGTTTGAATCACGCATATGGGGCATTTCTTCCGTGTTTCCCCTGGCCAATCATCTTGCTTTGCCTGGCTCTGAGTCCGTATTCGATTTATCTCAGGGTCCTCCCATGTGTGTGCGCATCTCTTAACTGAGGTGGATTCTAGCGAAGAGGCCTGTGGGTAGGCTGACATCACCTACTGTGGAGTGGCGGCTGCTCCCTTTTGCCTTTCTGTGCATGTGTAGTCTGGAAGTTCTCCTTGACCTGGAGAATGAGAAATATGTGGTCTCTTTATCTCTTATCTGGGCAGCGCTCAGCTTCTCCTCCCTCCTGCTGTTGTCTTCATGTGGGAGTACCTGTCCACAGGCGGGCAAACTCCAGCTGCTCACCCTGGGGCCCATCTATCTCCTGCCTCACTTCCACCTGGTAGGTTTGCCCCCTGCCCTCTCCCCACTCTACTGCACCCCTGCAGGGTATTCTTCCTCCACATCAGAATCAAGCCTGTTGATTGGTGTTTCCCTCCTGAGCACAGATAGCAACTACTTTTGAGCTTCACTGTAGCTCCTCCGTTTGGCTTAGCCCCATGTGGGGGAACACTTGTTCTTTAAGGTCAAATCAAACGTCACATGGTAGAAACAGGCCCTAATTGGGAGAGTCAATCACAGTTCATTTCAAATCCAAATGCAGAGTTTGGATGCAGTCTTGCGTCAGGATGGCTATGATTTTATCATAAAGAGTTGCGAGGGCACTTAGAAATTATGTATTTCACTGTTTTGTTTTTCAGTTTGTGTTTTGCAAAAGCAGTTAGTGAGGCAAGGACAACAGTTTTAAAAAATGAGATGAAATTGATTAAAAACAGTACAAGATAGATTAGAGCACCGCAAACAAGATGAACTTTAGATATTATTTTATGAAACTTCTGTTTTGATTGTATGAATGTGAAAGCCTTGTATATGGGACCATAAAATCAGTTTCTTATTGAGATCAGTCTCAGAAAAATTTGAAAACTATGGATTCCACTTCATTGTTTCCCAAACTCTCTTCTCTGGATCATCTGCATCAGAATTACCGTAGGGAGGGCTTGTTAAAAATGCAGATTCCGACTTTCTCAGCTTGGTGAGCCTGTGAGGATCTGAGGTGCCAGGATAGCCTGGGCACCGGGAGCCAAAGCAGGTTTCAGGAGAGCACCAAGGTAGCCCTGGAGACACCTCACTGCTGGGCAAAAGACCACTGCCCTTGGCCCCAGCCCCTGCCCGGCCCATCCTATGTGGTGCGCTGGCCCACACTGAGGTGCGCTGCATAGTGACATACTCCTTCGGGTTGTGAAGACCAAGATAAAGCCGTGTGGCTGACAGGGTCTCGGTGCTCTGGCTGGGTGTCAGGCCTGAGCCTCTGAGGTGGGAGAACCAAGCTCAGGACATTAGCCCACCTCCCAGCCCCACATAATATCAAACGGTGAAAGCTCTCCCAGAGATCTCCATCTCAACGCTAAGACCCAGCTCCACTCAATGACCAGCAAGCTATAGTTCTGGACACCCTATGCCAAACAACTAGCAAAACAGTAACACAACCCCACCCATCAGAGAGGCTGCCTAAGATCATAATAAGTTCACAGACACCCCAAAACACACCACTGGACACAGTCCTGCCCACCAGAAAGACAAGATCCAGCCTCATGCACCAGAACACAGGCACCAGTCCCCTCCACCAGGAAGCCTACACAACCCACTGAACCAACCTTACCCACTGGGGGCAGACACCAAAAACAATGGGAACTACGAACCTGCAGCCTGCGAAACGGAGACCACAAACATAGAAAGTTAAGCAAAATGAGAAGACAGAGAAATACACAGCAGATGAAGGAGCAAGGTAAAAACCCACCAGACCAAACAGATGAAAAGGAAATAGGCAGTCTACCTGAAAAAGAATTCAGAGATATGTTAGTAAAGATGATCCAAAATCTTGGAAATAAAATGGAGAAAATACAAGAAATGTTTAATAAGGACCTAGAAGAACTAAAGAGCAAACAAACGATGATGAACAACACAAGAATTGAAATTAAAAATTCTCTAGAAGGAATCAATAGCGGAATAGCTGAGGCAGAAGAATGGATAAGTGACCTGGAAGATAAAACAGTGGAAATAACTACCACAGAGCAGAATAAAAAAAGAATTGAGAACAATCTCAGAGACCTCTAGGACAACATTAAACACACCAACATTTGAATTATAGGTGTCCCAGAAGAAGAAGAGAAAAAAAAGGGACTGAGAAAATATTTGAAGAGATTATAGTTGAAAACTTCCCTAATATGGGTAAGGAAATAGTCAATCAAGTCCAGGAAGCTCAGATTGTCCCACACAGGATAAATGCAAGGAGAAACATGCCAAGACAAATATTAATCAAACTATCAAAAATTAAATACAAAGGAAAAATATTAAAAGCAGCAAGAGAAAAGCAACAAATAACATACAAGGAAATCTCCATAAGTTCAACAGCTGATCTTCCAGCAGAAACTCTACAAGCCAGAAGGGAGTGGCAAGATATATTTAAAGTGATGAAAGGGAAAAACCTACAACCAAGATTACCCAGCAAGGATCACATTCAGATTTGACAGAGGAATTAAAACCTTTACAGACAAGCAAAAGCTAAGAGAATTCAGCACCACCAAACCAGCTTTACAAGAAATGGTAAAGAAACTTCTCTTGGCAGGAAACACAAGAGAAGGAAAAGACCTACAATAACAAACCCAAAATAATTAAGAAAATGGTAATAGGAACATACATATTGATAATTACCTTAAATGTAAATGAATTAAATGCTCCATCCAAAAGACATAGACTGGCTGAATGGATACAAAAACAAAACCTGTATATATGCTGTTTACAAGAGACCCACTTCATACCTAGGGACACATATAGACTGAAACTGAAGGGATGGAAAAAGATATTCCATGCAAATGGAAATCAAAAGAAAGCTGGAGTAGCAATTCTCACATCAGACAAAATAGACTTTAAAATTACGACTATTACAAGAGACAAAGAAGGACACTACATAATGATCAAGGATCAATCCAAGAAGAAGATATAACAATTGTAAATATTTATGCACCCAACACAGGAGCTCCTCAATACATAAGGCAAATGCTAACAGCCATAAAAGGGGAAATCAACAGTAACACAATCATATTAGGGGATTTTAACACCCCTCTTTCACCAATGGACAGATCATGCAAAATGAAAATAAATTAGGAAACACAAGCTTTAAATGATACATTAAACAAGATGGACTTAATTGATATTTATAGGACATTCCATCCAAAAACAACAGAATACACTTTCTTCTCAAGTGCTCATGGAACATTCTCCAGGATAGATCATATCTTGGGTCAGAAATCAAGCCTTGGTAAATTTAAGAAAATTGAAATCATATCAAGTATCTTTTCCAACTACAACGCTATGAGACTAGATATAAATTACAGGAAAAAATCTGTAAAAAATACAAACACATGGAGGCTAAACAATACACTACTATATAACCAAGAGATCACTGAAGAAATCAAGAAGGAAATCAAAAATTACATAGAAACAAATGACAATGAAAACACGATGACCCATAACCTATGGAATGCAGCACAAGCAGTTCTAAGAGGAAGTTTATAGCAAAACAAGCCTACCTCAAGAAACAAGAAGCATCTCAAATAAACAACCTAACCTTACACCTAAAGCAATTAGAGAAAGGAGAACAAAAACACCCCAAAGTTCACAAAAGGAAAGAAATCATAAAGATCAGATCAGAAATAAATGATAAAGAAATGAAGGAAATGGTAGCAAAGATCAATAAAACTAAAAGGTGGTTCTTTGATAAGATAAACAAAAGTGATAAACCTTTAGCCAGCCTCATCAGGAAAAAAAGAGAGAAGACTCAAATCAATAGAATTAGTAGTGAAAAAGGAGAAGTAACAACTGACACGGCATAAATACAAAGGATCACGAGAGATTACTACAAGCAACTCTATGCCAATAAAATGGACAACCTGGAAGAAATGGACAAATTCTTAGAAAGGCACAACCTTCTAAGACTGAACCAGGAAGAAGTAGAAAATACAAGCATACCAAACACAAGCATTGAAATTGAGACTGTGATTAAAAATCTTCCAACAAACAAAAGCCCGGGACCAGATGGCTTCACAGGCGAATTCTATCAAACATTTAGAGAAGAGATAACACCTATTCTTCTCAAACTCTTCCAAAACATTGCAGAGAGAGGAACACTCCCCAACTCATTCTACGAGTCCACCATCACCCTGATACCCAAACCAGACAAAGATGCCACAAAAAAAGAAAACTACAGGCCAATATCACTGATGAACATAGATGCAAAAATCCTCAACAAAATACTAGCAAACAGAATCCAACAGCACATTAAAAAGATCATACACCATGATCAAGTGGGTTTATCCCAGGAATTCAAGGATTCTTCACTATATGCAAATCAATCAATGTGATACACCATATTAACAAATTGAAGGAGAAAAACCATATCATCTCAACTGGATAGCTACATGTAAAAGAATGATATTAGAACACTCCCTAACACCATACACAAAAATAAACTCAAAATGGATTAAAGACCTAAATGTAAGGCCAGACACTGTAAAACTCTTAGAGGAAAACATAGGCAGAACACGCTATGACATAATTCACAGCAAGATCCTTTTTGACCCATCTCATAGAGAAATGGAAATAAAACCAAAAATAAACAAATGGGACCTAATGAAACTTAAAAGCTTTTGCATAGCAAAGGAAACCATAAGCAAGGCGAAAAGACAACCCTCAGAATGGGAGAAAATATTTGCAAATGAAGAAACTGACAAAGGATTAATCTCCAAAATTTACAAGCAGCTCATGCAGCTCAATATCAAAAAATCTTTTGAGAGAATAGAGTGCACTAGGGAGACAACTATGATTATTATAAGCAGGATAATTCCTGATGTTTGGAGTGCACTTTGGAGCCATGGTCCTCAAGACCCAAACCAATCAAAATGAAATAAGTCCAAGAGAGACTCCATTGAAGGAGTCACCTTTTAAGCCAAGTCTTTCTCAGTGACCTTATGTAACTGAGCTTCAACTTCCCCAGAAGTGTTATTTCAGGTGCAGCAGGAGGTGTTGGCCACAGCACAGACACCTCCTTGCTTGGCTGAAGGATAATCAAGGGCTATCCTGTTATCAAGAACTTTGTTCAGAGAGTCTAAGTATTCCTGTTGGGTATCTATTGCTTTAGCAGCAGATTCTGCAGTATCTTCAAGAGTTAAGGACAGGTTCCTGGTCATAGACTTATTTGCACCTACTCCTAGTCAGGATAACAGAGATCCGTGAAAGGAAGCTAATTTTGAACAATGAGTGCTTCTTGGTAATTCCCATTTGAGTCTGTGGTTCAGAGATGAAAGATGACAGCCATGGAGGCCAGTAGAATTCAAGGTTCTGGAGACCACAAAGGTGGTTTTACTTTGGTTACAATTGCCTATTTCCCTTTCTTTGTCTAGAGCCTGGACAAAGATTCCCCAGCTCTGAGGTTGTTAACAAGAGACAGGGAAGTGGACCTCCACGGTTAGAGAGTTTGACACAGTGGGGTGGGTCTGAGTTTGTTCTAGAAAAACTGAAGCATTAGAAATCAGGGAGAAGTTTGCCCTGACCAGAACCACATAATCACCAGGGTCATGGCAAACCCAACAGTCATTTGAGTGTTGGACTACCCCCCTTTACAGTGGTCTGAGATATGTGAACAAAGGTATTATCTTTTCAGACCATGGCAAGGCAAAAGGTGGACAAAAGAATCATAAAAACCTTTATGGAAAATGACGGTCGGAGAGGGAGGAGGAATGGAAAGAATGTTCTTGATCGGATGTCTCAGGACTAAGCAGTCTACCTAGACGTTGGCTACTTCTCTTCCTAGTCAATTTGATTCTGAGGTCTCCAGTGTTTGCACAGGTGTCAGGTGTAGCCTTTTTAGTTGCAAAATATTCACCCAAGTTTTGACACCTTGTAATTTGACAGCAGTATTGGTGACCAAGAGTTCTTGGTACAGTCCTTTCCATGAATCTCAATTTTGCAAAAGCATTAGAGTAAAACAACTGTCTGTAGATGACAAAAGACTTTAAAATGCCCATGATTAAAGATCTGATGAGCATTCATTATAATGGAATTGACAAGAAATTTGATCATTTCTGTGACACATAACATTTTGATGATAACTGGAATTAAGACTGATAGCATGCCATGACATATCAGACTTCAGGAAACTCATAAAATTTCTGAAACACTTATAACATATACCTATACAAATACCACATAAAGAAGACTTAGTATCACTTCTTATTTGACAATGCTTCTCATGTAATTTAACATATCATTTAAGCCTAATTAGTTTAACATCTCCCTTTTTATAAGGAGATGTTCCTTTTTTTCAGAACAAATATTTTGAGAGGTTCCAGGGGTTCTCTGGAAAATCCCAAATTTAATTGAAGGTCAAAAAAACTTCATCTAGAATTAGATTTGGGGAAGTTTGTCAAATATATCCATTTAGCCAAAGTGACAATAGAACATGCTAAAGGCAAATACAGAAGGTTACACAGTTGTGAGCAAAACTTAGCTTTTTTAATATTGAGAAGACTGGGTTTTCTTAAGTAATCAAAGACATGATAAAGACAATGTGAAACATGGTAAGTTATTTTGGTAGGACACAAAATTTGTGATGTCCAGGCATATCACTTAAAAGGCAAAGAAAAACCTTTGTTTACAATTTCTTATTATAAGCAGACCAAAATTCCAAAAAGTCTTTCTCCTTTTAGCAAGAGAAACCCAAATTCTAATTTTGTACCAGTAAACTTAATATTCAAATTTACATTTTTTTTGCTTAAATAAATTCATTCCAATCTTAGACAGCTTGATCACACATAACTTTCAAAAGATTCCTTTTCCACAAACCTTCCACACTTTTGTACTGTTTCCCTCCCCCTCCCCCCTTTTGCTCATTCTGGAATAATCAATCATTCTACTTTCCTTATCAGCTTTTCATACACAGTTATTTCTTTTCACTCTTATTATTTCTAAAGAGTTTTTAATAGATTTTTTTTTGGCTGCATTGGGTCTTAGTTGCAGCATGTGGGATCTTCATTGAGGTGTGCGGGATCTTTCATTGTGGCACGCAGGCTCGTCATTGCGCCACGCAGCCTTCTCTCTAGTTGTAGCATGTGGGTTTTCTCTTTTCTAGTTGTGGTGCGCAGGCTGCAGAGCACGTGGGCTCTGAAGTTTGTGGCACACAGGCTCTCTAGTTGAGGCACATGAGCTCAGTAGTTGTGGCGCACGGGCCCAGCTGCTCCGCGACATGTGGAAACCTAGTTCCCTGACCAGGGATTGAACCCACGTCCCCTGCATTGGAAGGAAGATTCTTTACCACTGGACCACCAGGGAAGTCCCTCTAAGGAGTTTTAATTATATATACTGATTAATTTCTAGACGTATGTTCTTCCCCATAGTAAAGTTTCCATGTGACACAAAACATGTTTATTAATAATCTCACATATCTTAAGTTTCTCTGTATCCAAAAGTAGATAAACTATGTTCAGTATTTAATACTCCAGTATTTTATTTTACTTGGAAGTGATCTAGATATTCAATGACTATCGTCATTTAATTTAACTTAGCAAAACTCTAAGGTTTCAGGATAGGATACCAAAAATATTTGTGTAAATGGTTTAAGTAAACATACCTAAAACATAATTATTGCTGAAAGTTCACCTAGAAATTTTTATCTCACTTACATCTATTTAATTCACTTGTTCGTAACAATTATTTTTAGATTACTCATGAAAATTTCATGAGTTATTTCATCATCTTAGGTTATTTTTCTTGCTGACAAATTCTGTAACAGAGATAACATGATCTTACTTGAGAATAGAAATATTATATTTAATGCTGATAACTCTAAGGACATGCTTATTTTAATTAAACCAATCAACTGAAACTGGTTTTAATTACCAGATTTTCCCAGATCATATGAACTTGAAAATCATCTGGGTTAGTTTCTATTACATTTCTGAGAGTTTTAGGAATACTTAACTCATGTAAGTGCTTAATTTTCTTTGAGCCAAATAGAGCTCTATTATAAACTAATTTTGGCAATACTATCTGGAGATAGAAAAATGTCTACAACACATGTATACAGACACACTTAAACATACAGATGCAAACAGACACCTTAGAATTTCTGTTCTAAAATTTTAGCCATGAATCAGGTGCAATAATATAAAACTCACTAGTTATAAAAGAAGTTAGATCTAAATTGTGTTTCTGGCAGATAGAATGAGTTAAGATTACCAGCTCAGATGGCTAAAGCATTTTATTAATATTTGTGAAGACACATGATTTTTCATTTGCCTAAATTCTGAAGTCTCCCTCATCCTTTCTCTCCTTCTGAAAAAACCAGCTCTCTGAAGTTTGCATTTCAAAGAGATGGCCCTCAGTTTCAAGAGAAGACCAGGTAGAACATTTACATATCAAAGGCACAGAGAAAGAATGAGAGTTTCTCCAAGAAAGACTTTTGTTTCCTAAGGCCAGAATTTTAACTATACTTACAAGCCTTTTGACATGAATAGGGAAGGTTTTGGGACTGGTTAAAAAGGATAGGCTGGCTTTGAACTGTTTCTAGAGCTGCATTCCTGGTTTTCCAAAGATTTGTAAGATAAGGACAGTTGCTTTTAATTCCTTAAGGAATTGGGTTGTAACTTAAATGATATCAAGGGGCTGATCCACCCATCCAGCTACATTATCTTTTTTTCTTCCTCTTTTTTTTTAGATTCCACATATAAGTGAATTCATACAGTATTTGTCTTTCTCTGTCTGACTTGTTTTATTTAGCTTAATACCCTCTAGGTCCATCCATGTTGTCACAAATGGCAAGATTTCATTCTTTTATATGGCTGAGTAATATTCCATTACACACACACACACACACACACACACACACACACACACACACACATACATATACATATAAATTTATCCATTTCACAAATCTTCTTTATCCATTCATCTATTGATGGGCACTTAGGTTGTTTCCACATCCTGGCTATTGTAAATAATGCTGCAATGAACATAGGGGTGCATATATCTTTTCAAATTAGTGTTTTCATTTTCTTTGATAAATACCAAGGAGAGAAATTGTTGGATTGTATGGTAGTTCTATTTTCAATTTTTTGAGGAATCTCTATATTGTTTTCCATAGTGGCTACACCAATTTACATTCCCACCAATAGTGCATGAGGGTTTCTTTTTCTCTACACTTGTTATTTGCCTTTATGATAGCAGATATATTGTTTGCAAATATCTTCTCCCATTCAGTAGGTGGCCCTATTGTTTTGTTGATAGTTTCCTTTGCTGAGCAAAAGCTTTTTAGTTTGATGTAATCCCATTTATTTATTTTTGCCTTTGTTGCCCTGGACTGAGGAGAGAGATCCAAAAAAATATTGCTAAGACGGATGTCAAAGAGTGTACTGTCTATGTTTTCTTCTAGAAGTTTTGTAGTTTCAGGTCTTACATTTAAGTCTTTAATCCATTTTGAGTTTATTTTTTATATATGGCATGAGAAAGTAGTCTTTTTTGATTCTTTTGTGTACAGCTGTCCAATTTCCTCATCACCATTTATTGAAAAGGCTGTTTTCTCCATTGTATATTCTTTTTTTTTGAAGTATAGTTGATATACAATGTTGTGTTAATTTCTGCTGTACAGCAAAGTGATTCAGTTACATATATATATGAAGTTCAACTCACTTTTCTGTCCAGCCACATCTAGCTGCAAATGGGGTGTAACCCACATTTATGTCGGTCCATATTTTAGGGTTCCCTACCTGACAGTTACCAAGTCAAGTTCTCGGACACACAACAAGACAAACTAAAAGGTAATGGCTGCCCCTGGGAGAGAAAGGATCAATAACCAATGGGTCTGGATTTGAAAAGGAAGGGACAACATGAAATTTTATTTTCCTCCTTCAAGTGGGCACTTACAGACAGAGATTCAGGACAGCTGATTCTGGTAAGAATTCACACTCTTAGCCAACTTTTGCCAGTTTCCCCAGGATCCCAGCTGGAGGTGCCAGTATCTACCAGTACTTGGTAAGGTTTTCCATTCATTTGAATTTTAGTTTCCCTTGGTTGTCTAAGGGAATAATGTAGCAGTTTACCAGAAAAACCCTCAGAGTCCCATCAACCCTGGGAGGGGTCCATACAGGGTTCTCCCTTGAAATAAATATGGCGTATCTGTAAGGCACTAACTTGGCAGGCTTTTGTTTATGGTCATGTAGTCTCTTCAGAGTGGAAAGACAGTTTAGACAGTATTAGTAGAATGACTACTCAAGTAAAAAAGAATAGAGAAGGACAGTAGGAGTTCCAAAAGTCTTATAGTCTTTTGTTTTTGGTACCTCTTGTGTCTTTAAGTTTTCATTACCCTTTTGAAACAAATCTTTTAATAAAGCTATTTTGGAATTTTGGACACTTTTTGGAGGCTTTTGTATGCAAACTAAGATCAGTATCCTCTTCTGTTTGTTTGATTTGGGAGCCCTTTCTTTCAAGTACATTTATTAATGATCTTGTCTGATTGAAATGTTCCTCATAATGGCCATTGTAATTCTGGGTTGTCTTAGTAAGATTTTGCCATTTTTGGATATCTGTATCTTTCAGGACCACGATTCTTAGACATAAAATCAGAAGGTGGCACAGTCAAGTCTTTGGAACTTAGTGATCCCATTTCTTTAGCTAAGCCTTGGGTCTCTTGGAGCCAAAGTTATACCTAAGAGGAACGTGCCTCTGGCCTGGGGATTATGTGGTATCTTATAATGTACCTCGTTGCACGGAAATTTTCTTGAGGTTGGTGGTGAGTTAGTGTCTATCTAAACTGTTCTCTAACCAACACTGTCATCTTAGAGTTAGGTGGCTGGTGAGTGCACTCTCACCTTTTAAGTGCTCGATCCATGCCCACAGATTTTGCAGTTTTGGCTTTCAAGATTTCCATTAGCAATAGCCTTTACCACATGTGCACAGCAGCAGTAACCAAAGAGATGTTACCATGGACTGGTCAGTAGGAGGCCTTGTGTGTATCACCAGCAATTCCCAACATGGTACTGGAAACTGGGGAGAGGACTGAACCAGTAGACCCTAATGAATGGGGACTGAGTACTGGGATTCCAATCAAATGGGGAACTGAAGACTGAACCAAGGGCTAGGGACTTGGGTTCTTGGTGGAACCATCTGCTGACTCAAGCTGACCTGTCCTGGACTGAAAAGACAATTAGATCCAGAGCTCAATGCAAAGAGAGAGGAGCTCAGAACCGGGAAGAACTTACCCACAGCCCTTGGAAACGGCAGGACAGAGGACTCAGAGTGTTCGTTGGTACCAATGCTTGTGATTCTTATTGTCCCTGAGGCTGTCAGAAGTCTCCTTCATATCTTGTCACTGCCAGAAGAGTTTTGTTGTAAAAAGAAACAAAATTCAACTTAGTACATTTTAAAGATCTTACTGGCTTTAATCAATGATTCATGAATCGGGCATCATCCCGTCTAGCAGATAGAAAGGAGCTCTGATGAGCTGCACAAAAGGAAGACTTTTATAGGCAGAGGGGAGCAGGACAAGGAAGTTATACCAGCAAAAAGTGGATTGGTTGTGGCAAGATCACTTTCCTTTGGGGACAGCAGGGGTCTATCAGGCAGACGACCTCACTAGTGCTGATCAGGTAATTTCTGATTGACTAGTTTATGATTTCATTCCTGGGAGAGAGGAGACTGGAATTAAATTAACTGTTAAGTCTTGGTTTGGTGGCATGAGGCTTGGCATAAGCAGCTACATTTTGGGCCTGTTGTCTTTAACACAAGTGAATGATGTATAGAAAGCAATTAGACCATAGTCTGCCTTCACAGAAAGAGCACAGCAAATGGGATCCATTATCATGCTAATTATTAGCAGGGTAGGAGCAGTAGTCATATTAGGGATAGTATGAGGACATAGCCCTCACAATGTTTCACATCAATCAAAGACCTTTAGAAAGAGTTGGTGTTCTGGTTATCTGCTTAACAAACTACCACAAAACAGTGGCTTAAAATAATAATCATCGTTTGTTTTGCTCCTGCATCTGGGGTTTCACTGGACTCAGCTCTGCAGATTTTGCTCAGGGGTTTCCTTATGGTCACAGTCAGGTAGTAGCATCTTCCTTCTGGTGCCTGGTCTGGGACTTAACCAGCTGGGATCTAGAACAATGGAGGCTCCTCAGTAATCCATCTCTCTCTCTTTCTCTGGTCTCTCACTGTGTCCTCCCCACCAGTTGGCCTTAGCCCAGCTGAACCTTCTTATATGTCCATTGGACTGAAGGTCCCCAAGAAAGATCAGCAGAAGCTGTGGGGCCTTTTCTGAACTTGTGTGGGAGGTGACAGTGTCACTCTGCCACATTCTGTTTGTCAAAGCAG
This sequence comes from Leucopleurus acutus, assembly GCF_964270905.1. Lineage (NCBI taxonomy): Eukaryota > Metazoa > Chordata > Mammalia > Artiodactyla > Delphinidae > Leucopleurus > Leucopleurus acutus. The sequence continues at coordinate 22,764,622 of NC_139143.1, forward strand.
TCAAAAATTTCCACCCAGACTCAAGAGGGGGGGCCCTAGACTCCATGTTCTGATGGCAAGCAGGCTGAAGGACTTGCAAACATGTCTTGCAGCCTCCACAGCTGTGGCAGAACACATAATAGCCAGATAGTGGGGCTCACAGGCTCCTGGCATCCCAATTAAGTCTCTGGATTAAACACCAAAACATGAATTTATGATTTAACAACTTTATATTGATACGTTTCTCATAAGAGTTGATCTTCCAAGTCAATATTCAGAGTCTTCATTAGACTCAAAACGAATGCTGGTCCTTTCCACTGCCAAGACTTGGGCCTTGGTGGGAACATTTCCTAAAACATAAGGAAGAAACACAACTTCCCTTCTAGCACTTTGCAGGTCTGGGAGAGGCTGCTCCATCATATAAAATGGGTTATTTTTTGTTGCCTTTTTCCTTGAGTAAAAAGTATCCCCAAAACATTCATAATCACCGCACAACTAAGTGCACTGGTAAATACAGGGCTGGAGAGAGCTTTGAAACATGAGTTAGAGGCATGCTTGTAATGGGATGAAGAGAGCTCAGGATGGAGACACCATTGCCAGGGTTTGATAGACAACCGGTGTGCTGAACAGAAAGCTGGCAGGCAGTGTGTGAAAGTAGGCACTGCCAGGAGGCAGTGGCACTCTTCTGCTGGGTGATTAGGCAACAAATCCAGTGAGACACTGAGCTTCCCTGGGTGTGTACTGAGTGCGGAAAGGTGTCAGGGGTCTGCGGCAATCCAGCTATGGTTGACATGATTAACCCTTTTGTGTGGTCATGATGTTGGAGACCACTTCCACTCCCTTCCGTCACATGCAGAGTCTTAGCCTGTGCTCTGGATGTAGTGAGGAGAGCCCTTGGCTTATGGAGACTGCTCTGAGGGAATGATCTGGATCAAGGGGTGTCTGGTTCATTAAAAAGATTATTAGCACCCTCCAAGTGGGTAGGGGGATCCAGTGGGAGTAGCATAGGCATGGCCCTGCCCTCTTGGAAATTTCTTTCAAGTTGGGGGAGACAGATCACAAAATACTAAATCTATCAATGGCATGTGGGAAAAGTCTGTCAACAGATGACTTCAAATAGTGATAAGTTGTGCTTATCACTATTTGTGATAAGTGATAAGTTGGGGGAGGGGGTGCAAGGTGTTGGGAACTACTTTAGAATTTTCTGGAAAAGCCTCTTGGAGGTAAAGACTTCTGAGCTGAAACTTGAAGAATAGGAGGCTGGCTTTTGAAGACCTGGGTAAGGACCTTCTGGCCAGAGAAAACAACAAACACAGAGGCCCTGGGATGGGAAAGAGGCCCAGCAAGGAAGCCTGGAGTGCTGGAGCATGTTGAACAGCAGGGAGAGGGTGGAGGTGAGGCTGGAGACTCAAGCTGGGCTTTGTAAGCAGTCTGGATTTGATTCTAGAGGCATGAGAAATATTGACAATTCAGACCTGTCAAGTTCACGGGTATGTTTAGTTTGGAGAAGAGGAGGCAGGGCGCGACAGAATATCCATTTTCAGAAAGGTACTTTGTGTCACACTGATCTCTTCTATACAGTTTTACCACTCCAGGTCGACAGACCTTGTGATGGTAACATTTAGACATCTCAGATGTGTGCCATATATCTTTGTATTCCCAACTCACATCAAGATCTTAGAACATAGTAAATGTTCAATGAACTTTAACTCAAAAGGACAGAACCACGTGGCTGTAGGTAGTTCATACGGACGCCACATAGGAATGATGGCATGATAAAGCTGTCCTGGAAAGGGACTGGCTACTTTGGAAGATAAAGAGCTCCCAGAGCTGAGAGTGTTGAAGCTGGGATGGGGGCATCCTTCATGAGGGATGCTGTAGCAGTGACTTGTGACCCCTATAGAGTAGTGTGAATAAAATTATGGTTCCACTATCTATTCTAAATGTCTTCTTCTAGGCTTGGACAACTCTGGAGCAAGCGGGCATGAGCTTGGTGGGCTTTGGGATTACTCGACAGCCTCAGGTGTGAAATCGGAGGTGGTGGTCCTCTGCTAGGTGTATTCTGGTGGGCTTGACTGCATGGCATTTGACTCAGTCTTCTTTAAGATTGTGTTACTCATCTGGCCTCTCGGAATCCAAGTCTGTACAAGCGACTCAGTGGTGTTCAAGGAGTGTGGAAATGGAGACCGTCTGCTCTCCCTCTGGAAATCCTGATTTCAAAAGGAATCCCTGTGTATTCCTTCAGGCCATAAGTCCTAAACGCTGCTTCATTCCACATTAATCCTTGGACATATCCTTTGGATTCCTAGAACACCAATGAACAAAATTAGACAGTATCTCCAGTCCTGAGGGTACCTAGGAGCAGAGCATTAGCTGGAAATCTGTAAAGAGCTCTGGTCAGTACGGAGAGCCCATGGGAGGTCTCCTATCTGAAACACTGAGAGCAATTCTGACACAGGTGAGCCGGGTATATGGTCCAATGTGGCAAGGTAGGTGAGTAGATTGCTCTGGTTTTGACCTTGATCCACAGTTGCTAACTAAAAAATAATGTTTATTAGTACTGCACTTTTTGGATAAAATTCTACATCATTGCTGCCCATCTGACATTTGTGAAATCTTGATTCCTCCTTCAGCACTTCAGGGCTTTCTTTTAGGGGGCAAATATCTTCTCAGGGAGGCTTTCCCTGTATGCCTTCATTTTATGTTCTCACCTAAGGCTTTTACTTGTCTCCCTGAATGGTTTTGGCATTGATTGCAGGACCTTCTTGGCTCCTAGGATATTAAGTCCGTAGTTTTTCTAAAGGAATATTTCCTGTTTCCATTGAGATTACGATGACTTATAGCACTTAAGAGAAACTGCTAAATTGAACATTTTACATTTCATTTTTCTTCTAGAACTCTCTCTAGGTAGGCTCCATAAATTCAGAAGGCGATATGAGTCCAAAAATGGTCATATGTATTCTGAGGTCCAGTAATGAGCTTAAAGAAACTCGTCATATCTTGGAAAAGAGGTTAGTATTCCTAGGAAAGCTCCTGAAAATTCTTTTGGGAATTCATAGAAGGAAGTGCTGATTAAATTCAATTAAACAAATTCTATCTACTGTTGAATCTACAGTATACTAAGCTAGGTCCTGTGGGAGCAACAAAATAATTAAATGGCCCTGTTTATTGAGTGCTTAGAGTTTCACTGGGGAGATCACCAAGGGGCTGTAAAACATTAAACGATCATCCAAGACACATGGAATGAATCATTGGCTTCATCTGTTGGAACAGGCACTGAGTTGTGCTCTAGGCAGCCATTAAGCAAGTGTGCACATCAAACCAACCACCAACGAAGGCTTCTGTTAACACACGTGCACCATCCTTGGAAAAGTTTTAAAACGTTTTATTTTGAATTAATTTTAGAGTTACAGAAAGATTGCAAAGATAGTAGACAGAGTTTCTGTATAGCCTTCACTCAGCTTTTCCAAATGAGTCTCCGTAGCACACTACTGAAACTAGGGAATTAACACTGACACAATACTATTAACCAATCTCCAAACCTTGTTTAAATTTTGAAAACTGACCCATGAATGTCTTTTCCTGGTCCAGGATCCTACATTGTATTTAGTTCTCATGTCTCCTTAGTTTCTTCCAATCTGCATCTCAAGAAATTCTTATTCAGTAGGTTTGAGGTGGGTCCCAGGAAAGTTTCTTTTTCGAAAGCTTCACGAATGCATGTCCCCCAGTAGGAAATCTCTGCTCTGGCATATAAAGATAAGTAATGCCAACCCTAATATTAATAATATTACCATTTCTAATAATAGTTAATATATATTCAGTGCTTTCTGTATTCCAGATACTGTTCATTTGTGTTGTATTTTCTGTTCCTTTAGTCCTCACAACAACCCTTTGAGTTAACTTCTGTTATTATCCAAATCTTTCAAAAGAGGAAACTGGGGCAGAGAGAGCTTAAGTTACTTGTCCAAGATCACATCGTTGTTAAGTGCTGGAGCTGGGATTTGAACCCAACTAATCTGGCTCCAGAAGCCATGAAGTATCTTCATCACTGCCTTGTAATTCCTCTGGTGGAAAATGGCCATTCTGTGATTGCAAACTCCAGAGATCTATGGTGTAGTAGATGATATATGAAACATAAATAATTATGGCAATGCTGTAATAGAATTATATTCACAGAGGAGGAAATCGTATCCCTGCTCTAGAGAAACTAACAAAAGCTTTCTCGAGCAGATGACAACTCAGCTCAGGAACAATTCACCAGCCTCAGATGAGATGTTTGCCAGAGGATAAGGACAGTAAGAAAAGGACATTCCAGGAGGACAGAACAGAACAAAAAGGCAGAGCGGAGGGAAAGCACCCGCGTTCCCCACAAGGATGGCCACAAGTGGGTCACACGGGTGTATGGGAGAGTTACAGGGGTGAGGCTAGGATGGCAGGCATGAGGGATGGATGTGAAGGGACCTTGAGTGGCCTATTTCTTGCAGGTGAGAGATCTGAACCAGGGGATTTTATAAAAATCAAAGTCAGAAGAATGGAAGATAGACCTCAGGATTGGGTCTGATGAATCCTATTTGCACGGGTTATACCTCAATGTGAGCTCTAGATCACAGTGTCAGAGGAGGCCAGGACATGAAAAACCACTCCGTTTAAGATGAAAATTTCTTCTGGTTGTCTGTGGGGAGGAGCAGGGAGAGGGAACTATCTTTATGTTAAATTGAAACTCTGATGGTGAATACGTTAGCTTTCTCATGAGGTAGGTGTTAACTCTGTCACATGGTGTTCTAGTTTGGGCTCCCTCAGAAGTAGACCCAGAGGTAAGGACTCTAAGGCAAGTGGTTTATTTGAGAGGGGCAGGAGGCACCAGAAGGGAAGGGTGAGTCATGAGACAGGGGAGGGAAGGCAGCCCATGGAGGGTGTGTTATCAAGCCGGCCTCCTCTGTGGGTGTCTGGAGCTTAATCCTTAGGGTAACTATGGGTAATAATGTGAAACATACTCCTAGATTTATCCCACCTGAGGGGTGAGGGATCTGGGGTGTTGATATACCAACTCCTGTCAGTCATTAGTTGAGGGCTGCTCCAGGGCTATATTAATTCCCCACTCCTGCCCCAGCCCCCTCAGTCTACAGAGAAAGTCCTCAGGCAAAGAGATGCATATACTTGCCCTTGGAAGTTGGTGAGTGTTCACCCAAGTGTTAGGGCCCCAAAGATATGGATGGGGCAGCAGCAGTGTCTGCTAAACACAGGTTGGCTAATCTAGGAAATGTGCCATGTTGAGTGAATAAGGCTTATGAGCAAAGACCCAATAAATATTTAAAAATGGAATATTGAAATGACATACTGTGACATTATCATAGTCTCAAAGGTTTAACTTGTCCGTCACAGATGGTGATAAAAGTTCACCAAGGGCTGGCTGGCAGGGTAGTCTCTGTGAGAAGGTTTATGATGACGATAAGGCCCGAGCCAAGGAGAAGGTAAGCCCTGAGGGCAGAATGAGGCAAAAATCACTAGAATGTGGCAAACTGGTGTATCCAGAGAGAGCTTCTGCCTGGGAGGATGTGAGAAGACCTCACAAAGGACACGGAATTCGGCTCCGGAGTAAAGATGGTTAGGATTTGAAGAGGCAAAGGTGGAATCCAGGCAGAAACAAAGTCCACATGTTAGAAGCGGGACCAAGCAGGGAGACTTCAGTTCAGTTAAAGAGAAGGATCCAATGTAGAAAGTGTGGGAGGTAAAGCTAGAAAGAAAAGTTAGGGTGAGACCAGGGAGGACTCTCAAATGCCAGATTAAGGCGTTCAGACCTGTCTGGAGGGCAATCAACGATTGTCTAGGGCTTCCCTGGTGGCGCAGTGGTGGAGAGTCTGCCTGCCGATGCAGGGGACACGGGTTCGTGCCCCGGTCCGGGAAGATCCCACATGCTGCAGAGCGGCTGGGCCCGTGAGCCATGGCCGCTGAGCCTGCGCGACCAGAGCCTGTGCTCCGCGATGGGAGAGGCCACAACAGTGAGAGGGCCGCGTACCGCAAAAAACAAATAAACAAACAAAAAACAATTGTCTAATGTTTCTGAGAAAAGGAGGTACTTGCATGGAGCAGTACTGTTTGAATATTAATATGGTGCTTTTTTATCAGAGGAATTTGAAGATAGAGGTGCTGAAGGCTAGAATGTCTTATGAAACTTATAAAAGCTCAGGTCATACAGTAGAGTAGGGAGGTAGCAATAAAGTGGAAATGCAGTGAAAAGACATATGCACAGGACTGCAAAAGAAAAATCAATAGGAAAGGGGGTTGGTATGGTGGGGGAGTTGGTGCTATGAATATGGAAGAAGAATGGCAGTGCTGAAGAATAGGAAAGTTGGGATAAGGGACAAATTTAGGGGGAGACATGAGTTTGGAGTGATTAAGTGCTGAGTTTGAGCCTCATGTGTCAGGGGCTGGGCTAGATGCTTCGGCGACTTTAAAGATGAATCAGACACGTATACTCTGTCCACAAGATACTCTGGTCTAGTAAGCAAATTAAGACATATTCTTAAACAATTATAACACAAGGTAGAGAAAGTAGGTGTGAGTAACTAGAGAGGTGCGAATGATGGAGTGCTCTGTGAATTCAGAAGAGGAAGAAATCCCTTCCAGCTGCAGGGATTTAGGGAAGGCTGCGCAAAAGCATTTTAGCTTGATTCTGAAAAATAGGTAGGATTTAACAGGTCAAGAGAAGAGCACTCCAGGCTGAGGAGTGCCAGGAGCAGAAGTGTAATGATAAACAAAAGTGTGAGTTTTGTCGGGAGATCCCAGTGGTCCATCTTGGAGGAGATGAAGTTGGAACACAGTCTGGAGCAGCTATAAAGGGCCTTTCAGTTTAGTTTAAAGAAATTAAATGTAAAGAAATGTAAATTTTAATTCATAATCACTGAAGACTTTTGAACTGGGGACAAAGCAGTGTCAGAGGATGGGCTGGCTAAGGGAACAGAAAGCCCAGTCAGGTGACTGAACAAGACGAGATAATAAGGCTTCTACCAGTATGGAGACAGTAGAAATTGGGAACAGGATCTATTTCAGGGAGATTAATGAGCAGGAGTGTTCAGCAAAGTGAGTTAGCAAGCCAGAGGGTGTCCACATGATGTAAAAAGCCTAATTCACTTTCACAGTGTACTTTTATTTTTGGAATTTTGAATTTTATTTTATTTATTTTATATACACAGGTTCTTATTAGTCATCAATTTTATACACATCAGTGAATACATGCCAATCCCAATCTCCCGATTCATCCCCCCACCACCCCCAACCGCCACTTTCCCCCCTGGGTGTCCATACGTTTGTTCTCTACATCTGTGTCTCTAGTTCTGCCCTGCAAACCGGTTCATCTGTACCATTTTTCTAGGTTCCACATATATGCGTTAATATACAATATTTCTTTTTCTCTTTCTGACTTACTTTACTCTGTATGACAGTATCTAGATCCATCCACGTCTCTACAAATGACCCAATTTCGTTACTTTTTATGGCTGAGTAATACTCCATTGTATATACGTACCACATCTTCTTTATCCATTCGTCTCTCAGTGGGCATTTAGGTTGCTTCCATGACCTGGCTATTGTAAATAGTGCTGCAATGAACATTGGGGTGCATGTGTCTTTTTAAATTATGGTTTTCTCAGGGTATATGCCCAGTAGTGGGATTGCTGGGTCATATGGTAGTTCTTTTTTTAGCTTTTTAAGGAACCTCCATACTGTTCTCCATAGTGGCTGTATCAATTTACATTCCCACCAACAGTGCAAGAGGGTTCCCTTTTCTCCACACCCTCTCCAGCGTTTGTTGTTTGTAGATTTTCTGATGATGCCCATTCTAACTGGTGTGAGGTGATACCTCATTGTTGTTTTGATTTGCATTTCTCTAATGATTAGTGATGTGGAGCAGCTTTTCATGTGCTTCATGGCCACCTGTATGTCTTCTTTGGAGAAATGTCTATTTAGGTCTTCTGCCCATGTTTTGATTGGGTTGTTTGGTTTTTTAATATTGAGCTGCTTGAGCTGTTTATATATTTTGGAGATTAATCCTTAGCCCATTGATTCATTTGCAAATATTTTCTCCCATTCTGAGGGTTGTCTTTTCCTCTTGTTTGTAGTTTCCTTTGCTTTGCAAAAGCTTTTAAGTTTCATTATGTTCCATTTGTTTATTTTTGTTTTTATTTCCATTACTCTAGGAGGTGGATCAAAAAAAATCTTGCTGTGATTTATGTCATAGAGTGTTCTTCCTATGTTTTCCTCTAAGAGTTTTATAGTGTCCGGTTTTACATTTAGGTCTCTAATCCATTTTGAGTTTATTTTTGTGTATGGTGTCAGGGAGTGTTCTAATTTCATTCTTTTACATGTAGCTGTCCAGCTTTCTCAGCACCACTTATTGAAGAGACTGTCTTTTCTCCATTGTAGATCCTTGCCTCCTTTGTCATAGATTAGTTGACCATAGGTGCGTGGGTTTGTCTCTGGGTTTTCTATACTGTTCCATTGATCTATATTTCTGTTTTTGTGCCAGTACCGTATTGTCTTGATTAGTGTAGCTTTGTAGTAAAGTCTGTAGTCAGGGAGTCTGATTCCTCCAGCTCCGTTTTTCTCCCTCAAGACTGCTTTGGCTATTTGGGGTCTTTTGTGTCTCCATACAAATTTTAAGATTTTTTGTTTTAGTTCTGTAAACAATGCCATTGGTAATCTGATAGGGATTACACTGAATCTGTAGATTGCTTTGGGTAGTATAGTGATTTTCACAGTATTGGTTCTTCCAATCCAAGAACATGGTATATCTCTCCATCTTGTGTCATCATGATTTCTTTCATCAGTGCCTTATAGTTTTCTGAGTACAGGTCTTTTACCTCCTTAGGTAGGTTTATTCCTAGGCATTTTATTCTTTTTGTTGCAATGGTGAATGGGATTGTTTCCTTAATTTCATGTTCTGATCTTTTGTTGTTAGTGTATAGGAATGCAAGAGATTTCTGTGCATTACTTTTGTATCCTGCCACTTTACCAAATTCATTGATTAGCTCTAGTCGTTTTCTGGTGGCATCTTTAGGATTCTCTATGCATAGTAACATGTCATCTGTAAATAGTGACAGTTTTACTTCTTCTTTTCCAATTTGTATTCCTTTTTTTTTCTTTTTCTTCTCTGATTGCCGTGGCTAGGACTTCCAAAACTATGTTGAATAGTGGTGAGAGTAGACATCCTTGTCTTGTTCCTGATCTTAGTGGAAATGCTTTCAGTTTTTCACCATTGAGAATGATGTTTGCTGTGGGTTTGTAGTATATGACCTTTATTATGCTGAGATAGGTTCCCTCTATGCCCACTTTTTGGAGAGTTTTTATGATAACTGGGTGTTGAATTTTGTTGAAAGCTTTTTCTGCATCTATTGAGATGATCATATGGTTTTTATTCTTCAGTTTGTTAATATAATGTATCACATTGATTGATTTGCGAATATTGAAGAATCCTTGCATCCCTGGGATAAATCCCACTTGATCATGGTGTATGATCCTTTTAATGTGTTGTTGCATTCTGTTTGCTAGTGTTTTGTAGAAGATTTTTGCATCTGTATTCATCAGTGATATTGGTCTGCAATTTTCTTTTTTTGTACTATATTTGTCTGGTTTTGCTATCAGGGTAATGGTGACCTCAGAGAATGAGTTTGGGAGTGTTCCTTCCTCTGCAGTGTTTTGGAAGAGTTTGAGAAGGATGGGTGTTAGCTCTTCTCTAAATGTTTGATAAAATTCACCTGTGAAGCCTTCTTGTCCTGGGCTTTTGTTTGTGGGAAGATTTTTTTTTTTTTTTTTTTTTTTTGTGGTACGTGGGCCTCTCACTGCTGTGGCCTCTCCTGCTGCGGAGCACAGGCTCCGGACGTGCAGGCTCAGTGGCCATGGCTCACGGGCCCAGCCACTCCGCGGCATGTGGGACCCTCCCGGACCGGGGCACGAACCTGCGTCCCCTGCATCGGCAGGCGGACTCTCAACCACTGCGCCACCAGGGAAGCCCCATGTGGGAAGATTTTTAATCACAGTTTCAATTTCATTACTTGTGATTGGTCTGCTCATATTTTCTATTTCTTCCTGGTTCAGTCTTGGAAGGTTATACCTTTCTAAGAATTTGTCCATATCTTCCAGGTTGTCCATTTTATTGGCATACATCTGGTTGTAGTAGTCTCTTAGGATGCTTGGTATTTCTGCAGTGTCTGTTGTAACTTCTCCTTTTTCATTTCTAATTTTATTGATTTGAGTCCTCTCCCTCTTTTTCTTGATGAGTCTGGCTAAAGGTTTATCAATTTTGTTTATTTTCTCAAAGAACCAGCTTTTAGTTTTATTGATCTTTGCTATTGCTTTCTTTGTTTCTATTTCATTTTTTTCTGCTCTGATCTTTATGATTTCTTTCCTTCTACTAACTTTGTGTTTTGTTTGTTCTTTCTCTAGTTCGTTTAGGTGTAAGGTTAGATTGTTTATCTAAGACTTTTCTTGTTTCTTGAGGTAGGATTGTATTGCTATAAACTTCCTTCTTAGAACTGCTTTTGCTGCATCCCACAGGTTTTGGATCATCATGTTTTTGTTGTCATTTGTCTCTAGGTATTTTCTGATTTCCTCTTTGATCTCTTCAGTGATCTCTTGGTTATTTTGTAACGTATTGTTTAGCCTCCATTTGTTTGTGTTTTTTATGTTTTTTCCCCTGTAATTTATTTCTACTCTCATAGCTTTGTGGTCAGAAAAGATACTTGATATCATTTCAATTTTCTTAAATTTACTGAGGCTTGATTTGTGACCGAAGATGTGATCTATCCTGGAGAATGTTCCATGTGCACTTGAGAAGAAAGTGTAATCTGCTGTTTTTGCCTGGAATGTCCTATAAATATCAATTAAATCTATCTGTTCTATTTTGTCATTTAAATCTTGTGTTTCCTTATTAATTTTCTGTCTGGATGATCTGTCCATTGGTGTAAGCTAGGTGTTAAAGTCCCCCACTATTATTGTGTTACTGTCGATTTCCTCATTTATAGCTGTTAGCAGTTGCCTTATATATTGAGGTGCTCCTATGTTGGGTGCATATATATTTATAATTGTTATATCTCCTTCTTTGATTGATCCCTTGATCATTATGTAGTGTCCTTCCTTGTCTCTTGTAACATTCTTTATTTTAAAGTCTATTTTATATGATGGAGTATTGCTACTCCAGCTTTCTATTGATTTCCATTTGCATGGAATATCTTTTTCCATCCCCTCACTTTCAGTCTGTGTGTGTCCTTAGGTCTGAAGTGGGTCTCTTGTAGACAGCGTATAGATGGGTCTTGGTTTTGTATCCATTCAGAGAGCCTGTGTCTTTTGGTTGGAACATTTAATCCATTCACGTTTAAGGTAATTATCGATACGTATGTTACTATTACCATTTTCTTAATTGTTATGTGTTTGTTTTTGTAGGTCCTTTTCTTCTCTTGTGTTTCCCACTTAGAGAAGTTCCTTAGCATTTGTTGTAGAGCTGGTTTGGTGGTGCTGAATTCTCTTAGCTTTTGCTTGTCTGTAAAGCTTTTGATTTCTCCATCGAATCTGAATGAGATCCTTGCCGGGTAGAGTAATCTTGGTTGTAGGTTCTTCTTCCCTTTTATCACTTTAAGTATATTGTTCCACTCCCTTCTGGCTTGTAGAGTTTCTGCTGAGAAATCAGCTGTTAACCTTATGGGAGCTCCCTTGTATGTTATTTGTTGTTTTTCCCTTGTTGCTTTCAATAATTTTTCTTTGTCTTTAATTTTTATCAGTTTGATTACTATGTGTCTTGGCATGTTTCTCCTTGGGTTTATCCTGCCTAGGATTCTCTGTGCTTCCTCGACTTGGGTGAAAATTTCTCATGTTAGGGAAATTTTCAACTATAATGTCTTCAAATATTTTCTCAGGTCCTTTCTCTCTCTCTTCTCCTTCTGGGATCCCTATAATGTGAATATTGTTGCATTTAATGTTGTCCCAGAGGTCTCTTAGGCTGTCTTCATTTCTTTTCATTCTTTTTCTTTATTCTGTTCCACAGCAGTGAGTTCTACCATTCTGTCTTCCAGGTCACTTATCTGTTCATGTGACTCAGTTACTCTGCTATTGATTCCTCTAGTGTATTTTTCATTTCACTTATTGTATTGTTCATCTCTGTTTGTTTGTTCTTTAATTCTTCTAGGTCTTTGTTAAACATTTCTTGCATCTTCTCAATCTTTGCCTCCCTTCTTTTCCTAGGTCCTGGATCATCTTCACTATCATTATTCTGAATTCTTTTTCTGGAAGGTTGCCTATCTCCACTTCATTTAGTTGTTCTTCTGGGGTTTATCTTGTTCCTTCATCTGGTACAAAGTCCTCTGCCTTTTCATTTTGTCTATCTTTCTGTGCATGTGCTTTTCCTTCCACAGGCTGCAGAATTGTAGTTCTTCTTGCTTCTGCTGTCTGCCCTCTGGTGGATGAGGCTATCCTCACAGTGTACTTTAGAGGCTTTAGTTTTGAGGCAAGTTCAGTGGGGCTGGCCAATGTTAAACAAGTCTCATATCTCATGTTAATTAGTTTAGGTTTCCTTGCTTTCCAAAGCTTGAGTTTTCACAAACATGGCTAAGGACTCTACTGCAATGCTGCCTCATTCCTAGTGGGAAGCTTTATACAGATCCAAGAGAGCTGTTGGTTGAAGTGCCTGAAATGCATTCATCCACTATTCTATAAGTAATTTTACCAAGTGAAAGTGTTTACTGCCATGCAACAAAAGTTTGCTTCAAATGACCTTGAAGGAAGTTGGACTGCCTCCCATGTCAGCCATGAACAGATGGCAATGTGTGTGCAGACAGCAAGGGAAGAATTTAGTTTAAAAGGTCCTGAAAAATCATGTCTCCTAACAGTGTCAGAACAAGTATCAATGTAAGATCATGCTCTATGCTGGCATAAACAATAAGAATCTTATCTTGTTCCTGACAAACAATGCTTTTTATAAAAGCATGTGAATATGTACTCTGTTTTGTCCATAAAGTTACTGAGAATTTTCATTCTAATTTTAAACATTTAAGTCAGAGAGCAAGAAATCTGAAATTTGCAGTTTGAGGTAGCACTGAATACTCCTTCCATGAATACAAATGTAAAGAAATAAAATCTCCTGACAAGGAGAATCCACAATATCACCATCATGAGAATCCCTGTGGCTGAATATCTTTTCCTAAAATGGCACAGCCATATTTCTACTTCCACATGTGCTCCCATAAAGAGATGGAGTCTATTTTCCTGCCCCTTGAAACTGGAGTGTGTGCATGTGTGTGTGGGGGGGGGGGGCACTTTGCAACTGCCTCAATTAAATAGAATGTGGTGGAAGTAACACTTCTAAGGCTAGGTCATGAAAGGTGATAGGACTTCCATCTGGCTTACTCAAGACACTCATCTTTGGAACCTGGCCACCATACTGTGAGGAAGCCCAAGCCACATGGAGAGGCCATGTGTAGTTGTCCCAGCCAACACCATTAAACAAGCTAACAGCCAGCATTAACTACCAACACATGAGTAAGTTAACCTTCAGGTTGAAACCTCACAACTCAGATTGGGACTTGAACCCACTGTCTTTTAATTGAGATAACACACCTG